>NC_139461.1:299792500-301042500 GCF_057233095.1 Heloderma suspectum | reverse complement strand
ATCCAGCCAGGTGGTCCAGAAGGACACCATAGTGAGTGGCACCGAAAGCTGCAGAGTGCTCCAGCACAGCCAACAAGGTACGCTGATTCTGCTCCGCATTTCTTGGTGCAGATCCTCCTGTCCAGTTCCTGGCACAGAAGATTATCCACCAAGGCAATCAAAGCTGTCTCCATCCCATAACAAGGCATGAAGCCAGACTTAAATGGATCTAGATAACCTGCCTCTTCCAGGAACACCTGGAGCTAAAAGGCTATCACGTGGACAAGCACCTTGCCCAAGAATGGAATATTGGATGCTGAGTAGAAACTATCCAGTATGGCGGGATTCAGGAAGGGTCTTCTGAGGCACACTGCAACCACACCCTCTTGTAAACTGCCCTTACCCACTCAGCTAGTTTCCACCTCCTGACAACCTTTAGAAACACAGACTGAGTCAGAGTCCATTGAACTCAGTATTATCAACAGTGACTGGCAGCAGCTCTCCAGGGATTCAGGCAGGGATTTTTCCAGCCCTACCTGAGGATGCTAGGTCTTGAACCTGGGACCTTCTGTGTGCAAAGCAGGTGCTCTACCACTGAGCCATGGTCCCTCCCTCAACCCTTTCCCTTTATAAGCTAAGAAGGGCAAGGGTTGAGCAAACAAGTGATAAGTCTCACCTCTCCAAGGATCCTGCCCACATCCTCAGGCTGTATACAGTATTGATTATAATTGGAGAAGCAGGAGCCATGGTTACATCGACTGGACTTGTACTAACTATGGCAACTAAGCTGGCATCAATATAAGCAACTATATCTGCAAAGTGTCTTGCAAATTGGTCACAATGGGCTATCACGTAATCTTCATTATTATCCCGCGGACAAATATATAACAAGCTCTCTATCACCTGACAAGGTTCCATTGGACTACTCTGGGAAGATGCTATGGTGGCTGAGAAATCACACTTCACCACTGTCAGTGCCATGGAATAAGCCTTCAAATGGTCTCTAGCCCATGTTAAGTCAGCCTCATTCTGAGTCTTGTGCCAAAGTTGCTCTAGCTTTCATGCCACTTCTTTTATCCCCCTAAAAATCAGAGGGCTCATTTGGCTCTACTAAGTGGGAGAGGGCACTCGGGGTGATTGTTATGAACCCCCTGGGCCATTTCCCGATTCCTGAGGTTGACCAGAGCTTCAACAGAATCAGTTGTTCAAAATCCCCAAGAGCTGTTAGGAAACCATTCGTATCCATCAACCCCCTGGGACTGTCCACTTAAATTAGTCTCCCATCCCCACAGAGGCTCAGAATCCCAGTAAACGTAAACACAACCAAACAGAGGTCTGTCCTTGACAATGAAACTATAGAAAGGTCCACCACACCCAGATCACCATCATACGTACCACCCACCACAGACAACAGATCAAGGGTGTGTCCTGGTGAATGTGTGGGCCACAAGCCAATTGAAACAGACCCACAGTTGCCACCATGGAATAGCCATGAATTCTTGAGGCACTTCTGACAGGAATTCTTGACATGAATTCTTCATGAATTCTTCATGTCAAGGAATTCTTGACATGAATTCTTGACATGAATTCTTACATGAATTCTTGAGGCACTTCACTTCTGAAGTCCCCCAGCATGACAAGCCAGGGGGACTCCATCACCACTTCTTGAGATTATCCAGGCTAGTTCAAAAGAGAGACAGTTGGACAGCAGGGTGAAAAGTGCACCAACTGAATCCCTATTCTGTCCCGAACACCCACCTTCTGATATGCACACTTCAAACACAAAGGTTGTTAGATGGGGCACCTGGTAAGGAGGACAAAATTGTGATAAACCAGTGTGACTCCACCTGTCCACCCCCTCAGAAGGGCAAAACATGGAGAGATTCACATCCCTGTCCCTGGCTTGTCCAACTAGATCTCCATGAAACAGGCCAGGTCAACATGTTCTTCCAGGACCAGGTTCTGAATTGCTGTTGTTTCTCCATTCACCAGCTTAGCATTCAGCAGCATTTCCTTCAACAAGTAGCACTGCTATTGTTAGGGTTTTTATGATTTCATTGTTACTTGTTGACTTTTCAATGAATGATGTTGCAAGTAGGGATGCTGGAGGAATCCATCTTGGGGGTGGAGTTTGCAGAGCTTTCAGCAGCTTGGCCCCCCAGATTCCAGCTCACTTCCCCGTGAGCTGGCCCGACTCAACCTGTATTGAGTCGGGCCAGCCTGAGGATTTTTTGGGTGCATGTGTGTGTTTCCCTTGTAAATAGTGAGTTGCACAAATTGTGGCTTTAAGTTGTGTAATTTTCACAAATTGCGATGGCAACTTGTGCAAATTACATAAATTGCATATGCAATTTGCACAACTTTCTATTTATAAGAGGCCCTCCCCCCCAAAAGTTCTCAGATTTTAGGAAAAACCCATGGCTCGGCTCACAAATGCAAGCTGAGCCTGGTGTGCAACAGGAATTCGTTGGGCCCCCAAAAGGCTGGATGTTCAAAAGATGGACATCCGTAGTTGCAAGCTGCCTTGGACATCACGTTAAGATGGAAGAGTGAGATGCACAAGTTAAAACAAACAAACAAGCAAATTCTATTTCCTTTACAAATAGCTGCAGAGTTAAGAGGGAAGTCCCTTGCTACTTGTCTCCAGATCAGGTTTCTCTCCTCCACCACTGCTATAAGAATCTTCCTCATCATACCTACCTCACTGGCATATGAAATGTCATCCCTGTGGACAACTTGTTCTGCTGTCCAACCATTTTTATGTTCTAGAAATCCATCTGTTGCCCATCCATGGTCTAGAAGAACAACCTAAACCCCAACCTGGTACCCTCCAGATGTTTTGGGCTTCAACTCCTAACAGCCCCAGCTAGCATGGCCAATGTTCTGGAATCCTGGGAGTTGTAGTCCAAAACCTCTGGAGGGCACCAGGTTGGGAAAGGCTGATAAAGAATTTTATCTACATTTGTCATAAGAAAGCAGGGTTGGATTATGATTGAAAGAAGCCCTGAACTTTTATCACCTAGACTAGAGCAATTAATACATGTTCTACATCTCTTACACATGTTCTCTCCTTTTCTTAAACGTATCAGCATATTGTATCTCACTATTTATATTAAGTAAATTTATCTATTCTCTTTCCAACCCCACAGCAAATGGATTTTTATCTAACATTGTTTAACAGGCAGGATTGCTGCAGAGTCACAAGAAGAAAATAACAAATACTAAAACACATTTGTACGGTATCAGAGATGATCCCTTTTCCACCCCCAACATCAGCTGCGCTGGGGATTGGCATCAAAGCGTCAGGATGGATGTGAATTCAACATAAAATAATCTATCTGATTTACAATTTATGATTTCTTGTGCGGTGCTTACAAAAGGACAGCTGTTCAATATATGACATTTCGATCTATCTTAGGTACTTATCTTGCCCTTGATGCCATAAAGTCTAACTCCTAAATAATCTTTTTAACACAATTCCGTGGTCGTTTAAAAGATAGATTTAAGCTTTGTTTGTAATGTTTTAGATTTCTTTTTCTGCAGTCTAGGGTTTAGCGCTTAAATTATGGGCTGCTGAACAGTGATGTGTAAATATCAATTTGAGTTTCACAAGGAATCAATTCATTTTTCTTTTTTCATGGTATACATGCATTTTCAAACCTTGGCTGTGGAAGTGCCATTTGATCATTCAGAGTGTTTACATTAGAAATCTGGAGAACAAAGCAAGGTCTCCTGCAAACATCTCAAAACACGCATACAGAAGAAACATCTATGTATAAAATAACATAAATGCTTTCAGGATCAGGCCAAGGCTGGGGGTGGCTATATCTCTCATCAGGAACATGATGGGGCTACAAACTTTGCCGGAACCTCTAGTCATGGATACCTAGAGGTCACAGCAAAGTTTGTAGCCCTGTCGTGTTCCTGATGAGATAGCTGGGAGCACACCAGGTCCTAGGGGCCTCAGAACATGCTGTTTGCCTCCCAGCATGGGCTGGGTCTTGAAAAACTGGATCTTTATATAAGCAGGGCTACAGATCAGTAGGGATGGGTCTGGCATGGCTAGGGTTTGTTTGTTTGTTTATTTATAATATGTCTTGGCTGCCTTTCAGGGCAGAAGCCCTCCCAAGGTGGCTTTCAGCAATAAAATACATAAAAACAGTTAAAATATTAAAAGTAATAAAAACATAACAACTATAAAAGCCAACAATAAAACCAGCAATGTTAACAGCAGTGACAACAACAATAGCAGTCATAACATGTGAAGGCCAAGGTAAAATAATATGTTTTCAAGGCCTTCTTAAAAGTCTGCAATGATGGAGCATGGAGGAGCTGAGATGGCAGCTTGTCCCAAAGGTGTGGGGCCACTGCAGAGAAGGCCCTCTCATGTGTGATCACCCACCTGACTGCTCTCACAGGTGGGCAAATGAGAAGGGCCTCTCTCTTTCTGATCTTAAAGTGCTGGCAGGCGGATATGGGTGAAGATGGTCTTTCACATAACTTGGTCCTAAACCATTTAAGGCTTTAAAGGTCAAAACCAGCACTTTGAATTGGGTTCAGAAATGCAACGGTAACCAGTGCAGCTGGTGCAGTATAGGCATTATGTGATCGAATCGCCTCGCCCCCACCAATACTCGGGCAGCCACATTCTGCACAAGCTGAAGTTTCTGAACCATCTTCAAAGGCAGCCCCATGTATAGCACATTACAGTAGTCCAGTCTGGACGTGACTAGAGCATGGATATGGTTTGATCAGTGTTCAGCAAGATTAGGGCTTTTAAGCTCTGTCAAGTACCAAATGGTGTTAGCAGGAGTATGATGAGGTCTAGCGGAGAGGTGGGCAAGTTCAGGAGGTCCAGGGCCACTAGAACTGGTTTACTGATATGGACCAACACAGCTGTCGGCATTGTTGGCCTCTCCTTGGGGGCGTGGCTACAGGGACTGTCACGATGAGTGCTTGCACCTCAAAATGTACCCTTACACCACTGCTTCCCTGCTTTGGTCATCTGAGATCACTTGCTGTGCACGTATGTCATTGTCTGCTTGCCCTCTGTGGCATGCTTGTAGTTGAATTGTAGGCCACACCCATAGGTTACCTGACCACATCCCCTGCACATTCATCGGTGTGTCCCTGTTTTCACTGATGAAACGCTGCAGGGCGTGATCTCTCTCTTTGGTGCATTAAAAATGAACAAACAGCAGGTTCTCTCAGCTTTTCACTTTCCAAAATACCTCATGTCACAACATTGAGGTAATCTGCGAACATGAAGAGGATTTAACCTCACCCCACATCAGAAAACAGTGAAGGAAGAAAGGGTGGTTAGGAAGTGGGAAAAGATAAACTAATTGTTTAGCAGATTTCCCAATGCATTTAGAGAAACCTGGAAAGAGTAGTTTCCTTACAATTAACTTGTTAAAATGTTGAACAAAGTGATCTATTTGATCATACCAGAGTACTTTCCAGTGTTGTCTTATTGATTCAATGCAATCCCTTCCCAGATAAAGAACAAGGGGGTTCAAAATGTGTTGGGTGATCTTCTAACCAAATTGATTATAAATCTTCTTGAACCTCTTGGATTTGCTTCTCTCTCTCTCTCTCTCTGTGATCTTCAGGTGGTGCAAAACACAGTACCTTGCCAAATCTAAGGTTAATAGTAAAAGCATGTCCTGTCTTGTCAAATTCTTGCTCCAGATTATGGGATGCAAGGGGTGGGGATGGAGGTCATATCTTTGGTTACTGGATTTGTTTAGTTGAGGAGAATGCTATTACTTTCAAGCTGAACCCGAGAAGAAGAAGGTTGGGGGGGCAGAGGGAAGTGCTAGACCTGAATATGAAAAACCGACACTGTTAAAATCCAAAGATTTTACTCGCACGTAAATAGCACCTTTAAATTCACCTCATTCTTCAAAGTTGACACAAGGCCCTGCTTTCTAAATTGTGTGTCTATCGTTAAGTTTGCATGTCAGCAATATCTATTTTCAGGGGGTTTACAGCTTGACAACAAAATTTGTAATTTCCCCCCCTAAATCTGAAACTTGGCATGCACACAAATGCTCAAGGAAAAATGGGTAAGTGATTTAATAAAAGAGGAATGCAGAGAGGTAAGGTTTTTGTTTCTTTTTTACGATCCTTTTAGAGAAGATGTAAACAGTGGCCCTGATCCTTCCAGTTTGTTTCACGTAGGTTGAATGACAAGTCTTTGCAGAGTTTAGTGATCTCATCAAGGATCCAGTGGAGACAGCAGCAACCTGTTCAAGAATGATGGATTCCTGAATATATTAGCCTCATTCAAGTGTTTAAATGCTGATGCCATTGGAGTTATGTGAGGGGAGAGTAGGTTAGGATTCCAAATTGCATGGGGACCTTACATGAATAGAACAGGTTCCCCACTGAAAACTTTCACCCCCAACACATGGGCAGCGGTGGGGCTGGGCAACAGGGACATGTCAGAGGGGGTTGAGCAAGCTAGTGCCCTCTCACGTGACACCGGAATAGGGCTACTGTGGTATGTCTGTCAGAAATATATAACAAAATACACAGCCCTCTTAATGGCAAAGGCCTGAGATTCTAGCTGTTTTAATTCTATAGAAAGCAGTTTGAACCTGCCCTGCCAAAGACAAGGCATTCTGGTGTGATCCACATCACTGTTCTACTAACTGAAGGAATGTATGAGAATTCCATTGGGGTGTGTGAAAACCCAATGGATTTTTCTGGTTTGGACCTGGTGGATTTTGTTCCATTTCCCCCCACTGGCATTGACTTGATCTGTAGGGAGTTGATCCAATACACAGATTCTGATTTTTGTTTTTTGTTATAAATGGAGGCAATTTGCACAAATTGGATTTTTTCTGGATCTTGAAATCTGTGCAAATAGGGTCGCGTTTTTTTAAATTCCTCCCCCCCCCAGCCTTTTGCAAGTGCACAAGAGTGTAGATTCAGCTGTCTGATATGTGTAGCCTTGCCTTGTCAGTTTCATTGTATGTTTCAGCTGTCAACAGGAGCAGTGGAGTAGGTAACATACAAGGAAATTGACAAGGCCAGTCTTTGATATGTGTGGGGTAGTGGCTAGAGTGTTGGACTGGGAATTGGGAGATCCAGATTCTAGTCCCCACTCGGCCATGAAAGCTCACTGGGTGACTGTAGGCCAGTCACCGACTTTCAGCCCAACCTACCTCACAGGGATGTTGTGAGGATAAAATGGAGAGGAGAATTATTTAAATAATAATAATTTAAATGCAATCTTGCCTGGTGGGCCCCAGTTCTGGCAAAGCTTTTTTCATATATTAATCTATCTGGAATCATCTCTGCTGGGTGGAGGTCCAGCATTATAGTTCTGCTGCACAAAATAGGACAATTAGCCTTTTGGACATAGTTTCTAAAGTGTATGGAAGATTTCTGTTGAAAAAACAATATTCTTGCCGATGAACAAGTGGGTTTTCAGTGGGGAAGGAACACAATTGACCAATGTTTTGTGCTCTCCCATTTGATTTGTAAAAGTTTGAATAGGCCTGGAGGCAGAATGTATGTAGCCTTTGTGGACTTTACTTCTGCATTTGATCTAATAGACAGAAAATGTTTATGGGAAAAATGGTCACATAGAATCATAGAATAGCAGGGTTGGAAGGGGCCTACAAGACCATTGAGTCCAACCCCCTGCTCAATGCAGGAATCCAAGTCAGAGCATCCCCGACAGATGGCTGTCCAGCCTCATCTTGGATGCCTCCAGTGTGGGAGAGCCCACCACCTGCCTAGGTCACTGGTTCCATTGTCCTATTGCTCTAACAGTCAGGACATTTTTCCTGATGTCCAGGTGGAACCTGGCTTCCTGTAACTTGAGCCCATTATTCCGTGTCCTGAATTCTGGGATGATCAAGAAGAGATCCTGGCCTTCCTCTCTGTGACAACCTTCCTCTCTGTGACAAATACAAACATTGACAAGTGGCTGCTGTTTTTGCTGCAGAAAACCCACTCTCATACAGATCTGAAAGTTTGTACTGGCCTGTCAGGAGCGCTTTCTAGAAAAGTCAACACCAGAAGAGGTGTCAGACAGGGCTGCATACTGGCCCCTTTTTGTTCAGTTTCTATGTGAATAGTTTAGTGGCAGGTCTAAGTTGCCTGGATCACGTCCCTCCATGTTTGGGACCCCCAAAAGGTACAAATATTACTTTATGCAGATGATACGGCCCTTCTATCAACCACACTAGTAGGTCTAAGGAGACTTTTAAACAAACTTAGTTTGGTCTGCAGACAGGAGAAGTTGGTTATAAACTTTTCCAAAACCAAGCTTATGGTTTTTTCTAAAAGGAAATGACTATATGTCATTTATGTCTGTAGACAAGGATCTTGGAACTGTTGTATATCACAAGCTGAATATGAGCCAACAATGTGATGTGGCTGCAAAAAAAGGCAAATGCTCTTTTGGGCTGCATTAATAGAAGCATAGCTTCCAAATCCCGGGAAGTACTAGTTCCCCTCTACTCAGCACTGGTTAGGCCTCATCTGGAGTACTGTGTCCAGTTCTGGGTGCCACACTTTAAGAAGGATGCAGACAAACTGAATGCAGAGTTCCAGAGAATAGCAAGGAGAGACAAGAAGGCCTTCTTAAATGAACAGTGCAAAGAAATTGAGGAAAACAACAGAATGGGAAAGACTAGAGATCTTTTCAAGAAAATCAGAGATCTCAAGGGAACATTTTGTGCAAAGACGGCATGATAAAGGACAAAGAAGGCAGGGACCTAACAGAAGCAGATGAGATTAAGAAGAGGTGGAAAGAATACACAGAAGAACTATACAGGAAAGATCTGAATGTCCCTGATAGCCATGATAGTGCGGTCACTGACTGAACTTGAGCCGGACATCCTCGAGAGTGAAGTCAAGTGGGCCTTAGGAAGCATTACTAACAACAAAGCTAGCGGAGATGACAGTATTCCAGATAGGGATGTACAAAAGTAACTTACCTTTTAACAAAATTGATTCGAGGTGGGGGGGAGGCGCTCCATCCCTCCCCCCGAAATTCTGGCCGGAGGGGGGAGGCACTCTGTCCCTCCCCCCTGAAATTCTGGCTGGGGGGGGAGGCGCTCCATCCCTCCCCCCCCAAATCCTGGCCGGCCGGGTCCGCAAATGGCGGCGGCCATAGCCGCCGCCGTTTGCATCCCTGCAGTCAGCCATGATAGGCTACGTAAATGTTTACGTAGCCTATCACGGCTGATTTAAAAGAAAAAGAAATATGCACGTACGCAAATGGCGGCGCCCATGGGCACCGTCATTTGCATTCCTTATTTTGACACATCTTAGTCTACGTAAACATTTACGTAGACGAAGACGGCGAAAATAAGGGGAACGCAAATAGCGTAGATGTTACGCTATTTGGGTTCCCCTTATTTTCGCCGTCTTAGTCTACATAAATGTTTACGTAGGCTAAGATGTCTTAAAATAAGGAACGCAAATGGTGGCGCCCATGGGCGCTGCCATTTGCGTACGCGCGTTTTTCTTTTTCTTTTAAATCAGCCGTAATAGGCTATGTAAACATTTATGTAGCCTATCACGGTATTTTTAAAAAATCTAGCTGTGATAGGCTACATAAATCTTTACGTAGCCTATCACGTGTTTTTTTTTTACTGGAAATGGCGGCGGTGGCAGCCGGTCGGAAGACTGGCCGCCGCAGCCGCCGCTGCCGCCGCTGCCGAACCGCCGCCGGAGCTGCTGCCGCCAGGAGTATTCGCCCAAGGTAAGTCCCGTCCTGGGGGGGGGGCAGACCGTTTCGCCACCGATTTCGGGGGGCCGAATGTGCTGGCATTCGGCCTCCCTGAGATTCATGGTGAAATTCTCTGACATCCCTAATTCCAGCTGAGCTACTTCAAATCCTAAAAGATGATGCTGTTAAAGTGCTGCACTCAATATGCCAAATTTGGAGCACTCAACAGTGGCCACAAGACTGGAAAAGGTCAATTTACATTCCAATTCCAAAGAAGGGCAATGCCAAAGAGTGTTCAGACTACCGTACAATTGCGCTCATTTCACATGCCAGCAAGGTTATGCTCCAAATCCTACAAGCTAGGCTTCAGCAGCATGTGAACTGAGAACTACCGGAAGTACAAGCTTCTGGGTCTCGAAGAGGCAGAGGAACTAGAGATCAAATTGCCAACATTCGCTGGATCATGGAGAAAGCAAGAGAATTCCAGAAAAACGGCTATTTCTGCTTCATTGACTACGCTAAAGCCTTTGATTGTGTGGATCACAACAAAATGTGGCAGTTTGTTGTCCCATCTTAAAGAGATGCGAGTACCAGACCAGCTTACCTGTCTCCTGAGAAAACTGTACGAGGGTCAAGAAGCAACAGTAAGAACCAGAAATGGAACAACCGATTGGTTCAAAATTGGGAAAGGAGTACGACAAGGCTGCATATTGTTGCCCTGCTTATTAAACTTATATGCAGAGTACATCATGAGAAATGCCAGGTTGGATGAATCACACGTCAGAATTAAGACTGCTGGGAGAATGATCAACAACCTCAGATACGCAGATGATACCACCCTAATGGCAGAAAGCGAAGAGAATCTAAAGAGCCTCTTGTTGAGGGTGAAAGTGGAGAGTGCAAAAGCTGGTTTGAAACTGAACATTAAAAAAACTAAGATCATGGCATCTGGCCCTATCACTTCCTGGCATATAGAAGGAGTAGAAATGGAAGCAGTGACAGATTTTATTTTCTTGGGCTCCAAGATCACCGCAGACGGTGACTGTAGCCATGACATTAAAAGACGCTTGCTCCTTGGGAGGAAAGCTATGGCAAACCTAGACAGCATAGTAAGAAGCAGAGACATCACCTTGCTGACAAAGGTCCGTCTAATCAAGCTGTGGTTTTCCCAGTAGTAATGTATGGCTGTGAGAGCTGGACTATAAGGAAGGCTGAGCACCGAAGAATTGATGCCTTCGACCTGTGGTGCTGGAGAAGACTCTTACGAGTCCCCTGGACTGCAAGGAGGTCAAATCAGTCCATCCTAAAGGAAATCAACCCTGACTGCTCATTGGAAGGACAGATACTGAAGCTGAAGCTCAAATATTTTGGCCACCTAATGTGAAGAGAAAACTCACTGGAAAAGACCCTGATGCTAGGAAAGACTGAAGGCAAAAGGAGAAGGGGACGGCAGAGGATGAGATGGCTAGATAGCATCACTGATGCCATGAATATGAACTTGAGCACACTCCGGGATACAGCGGAGGACAGGAAGGCCTGGCATGCTATGGTCCAGGGGGTCATGAAGAGTCGGACATGACTTAACGACTGAACAACAACAACAAGACAAACTGAACTGGAGAGGTTTCAGAGGAGGGCAACAAAGATGATCAGGAGACTGGAAACAAAGCCCTATGAGGAGAGACTGAAAGAACTGGGCATGTTGAACCTTCAGAAGAAAAGACTGAAGGGAAATATGATAGCAATCTTAAAGTACTTGAAAGGTTGTCACAGAGAGGAAGGCCAAGATCTCTTCTTGATCATGCCAGAATGCAGGACATGGAATAATGGGCTCAAGTTACAGGAAGCCAGGTTCCGGCTGGACATCAGGAGAAACTTCCTGGCTGTTAGAGCAATATGACAATGGAACCAATTACCTAGGGAGGTGGTGGGCTCTCCCACACCGGAGGCATTGAAGATGATGCTGGACAGCCACCTTTCAGGGATGCTTTGACTTGGATTCCTGCATTGAGCAGGGGGTTGGACTCGATGGCCTTGGAGGCCCCTTCCATCCGTACTATTATATTATTCTATACAAATGGCGCCTCGATGAACACACAATTGAGCAATGTTCCAGCTTCAAATATTTTGGGGTACAATTTTCCTCAAATGGCAGCTGGAAACCCCACATACAGGCAGTAAAGCTTGCCGCCTGGAGGACTGCTAAGGCAACCATATCCTTCGGGTGGTGCAATAGTGGTTCTCTGGTGGGCCCAACCTTGGAATTGTATCTAGCTAAAGTGCTTCCTCAACTTCTGTATGGTGTAGAGATATGGGGTCAGGGTCATGCCCCAGCAGTTGAGACCATTCAGAACAAATTTTTGAGAGAGCTGCTGGCACTCCCACTGGGGGTCCCTTCTTCCCTGCTAAGATTGAAGCTGGAATTATGTCTTTCAAAGAGAGACTACATAACACTCTCATACATTATGGCAAAAGACTACTGAGCTCCACTGATGGAAATCTGGCAAAACAAACCTTCCTTGAGCAAATTGATAAGGGTGGTTGGGGCCAGCATTGGCTAGTGCTGTCTCAGGCCTATTTTGAGGATCCCCGCAATTCCCTACCTAACTTGGATAAGTGTAGCATCAGAGACAGAATCTTCGAAACAGATTGCTATGAAACTATCCTGGCTAGCCAACACCAGGCCTTCTCACCATGGTTGAGTTTTTTCAAAAGAGGACAATATTTACAACAGTATTTCCAGGATTTAACTTTTGTGTTTCTCAGAAAGGCTTTTACAGCCCCTTGTATCCAAACCATGCCAACTGCTTATTTGGATGGGAAGTGCAATGGGATCCCTCTGGCTCAGCGGACCTGCATTTGTGGCTCTGGGGAAGTTGAGGGCATAGTACATTATCTTCTTCATTGCCCCTTGTATGAGGAACCTAGGACACACCTTCTGGGGGATCTCCTGAAAAGTAGAGCTGGCAGGTCTCCTGTGGAAATTATTTTTGACCTATTGGCAGACTATAACAAATGTATTACAATGAGGGTTGCATCTTTTGCAGTAGCAGCTCAAAAAATCCACCATAACTTTTTAATGACATCTTCTGTGAATTGTCAAGGAGATCATTTAGTAAAGCTGTATGAGCTTGGCCAGTTTGTTTATTTGATAAGTTTCCGTTATATAAACTGTTTTTTTATTCCCAGCGTCAGGGTTTTTTTTAATGAACTTACTTGTTTTAACGTTTGTATGGTGTATTTTTAAATGTGAATGGTTTTAAATGAAATGTGTAATTTTTATTCCCATGTTTTTATCTGTATTTACCCTGATGGATGTGTTCGTGCTTTGCTGTTCTGCAATGGCCTATGGCTAAAAGCAATAAACATATGATGATGATGATAATTAAGTATGCCACCTTCAGTTCCTTAAGGAGGAAAAAAGGCAGGATATAAATGTAATAAATAAATACGGTGAGACTGCATATAGGCTATTTGCACAAATTTAGAGGCTGGGAAATAAATGGAGTAGAAATTTGCCCTGATTTAGAGGCTGGGAAATAAATGGTCCACAAACATGTAAAATTTAAGTGTAGGTGTCTATCTGTGGCATTTATTGCTCAATGGTATTTGGTTCATTTAGCCATGATCGACTTTGGGATAAATTAAACCAAACCTCAATTGACAGAAGATTATCGATGTTGATGTGGAAACTTCATTTTGATACTAAGATTCAGGTTAGGACAGATTTTTCAGGTTCACTCTCAGATTTGATTCATACTATGTGAGGTGTCCATCAAGGATGTGTATTAGCTCCAACATTGTTTAATATTTATGTTAATTCTTTAATGACTGACTTAAGCAACAATGGTTATTATGTGCCCCCCAAATTGGGATCTGGGAAAGTTATACTTGTATGCTGAAGACACTATTTTATTATCTCAGACACAACAAGGGCTTAGGAGACTATTGAAAACTTTCGATCAATTGGCCATGCTAGAAAAGTTGAAAATTAACTATGAAAATACAAAAGTACTGGTTTTCACCAATAGATTAAAAAAATATAAGTGGCAAATTGCTGGATACACTATAGAACAAGTGAATGTTTTTAAATACTTAGGCTTATGGTTTTCTTCAACCAGAAATTGGAATAATCACTTAGATAAAGGAAACTGGCTACTAATATAGTTAACTCTCCATCAAGGTTTTATCTGGGTAAAGGCAGTAGACAGATTCCCCCTGCTCTCAAAATCTATGAGGCTAAAGTTATAGCAAAAATTTGCTATGGTGCTCAAGTATGGGGCCTATTCAGAAAGTGAATCTAGTAACACTCCCAGTATACTATAAATACCTACAAGCTATTTTTGGGCTCCCTGAGGCAACTGAGTCTTCTATTCTCCGACTGAAAACTGGCCTTTGTACGCTGAAGGTTAGAGTACATACTCTTGCCCTCAGATACTGGTTGAAACTTGAAACTGAAACAGGGGATAGGGTCTGCTTTACTACTTTCTGCTTTCAAAGAGATGTTGAACTTTAATAATAGTGTTTTTATCATGGAATCAGGAAGCGTTACAAATTATTGAGATGTATGGACTCTCTTTGGATATCTTGAGCTCTTTAAATTTTGAAACAGCATCATGTTATCTGAAATCTTATGTGTTAAAATAAGATTTTCGAGCTGATCGTGTCTCAGCCTGTCTGTCGAAATGTGCTCCTTGGTATGCCAGATTACCCATTCAAACTCCTTACCCACACTACATAACCAATATTACAAAATCCACAAGGAGAAAAACCTTTAGAGCCTTACAGTTTCAGTCTATGAACTCTCCTATAATCGCAGGTCATTATTATCAGATTCCTTACAAACAAAAAGTGTCCATGGGGGGCCAACATGCCTGAAGACCTCCCCCGTTATCTACTTCTTTGCCCAATTTATGAGGACTTAAAGACAGCCTTGTTTAGAGATTTAGACCTGCCATCAGGCAAATCTGTTGGGTATTTGATTAGTTTTTTTATTGGGAGACAGGTCCCCTCATGTTTCTGAAAAGGTGGCCTGCTTTGCTTTTAGAGCAGCAATTTTAAGGGGAGAAGTTTGTGATAAGTCAAACTGTCCTGATGAGTAACCCTTTTTTTTCTTAGAATGCTAGGTTTTACTATTATTATTTTAACTGACCAATGTATTTTACTCTGTTCCTTGTCTTTGATATATTCTGTTTTTGTAATGGCTTCTGCTATACAAAATAAACTACATTGGATTTGATTGTGCAAATGTAGTGACTGGGAAACATACAAGAAAATTGACAATGCAAGGCTACAAATATCAGGCAATTGAATTTGCACTCTTGCACACTTGTGAAAGACTGGGTTTTTTTTTAATGAACCCATTTGCACAAGTTTCAAGATCTTCCCCCAATCCAATTTGCACAAATTACTCAGGGTGCGGGGTGGGGAATGTGAAAAACATTTTCAGAATTGGGGGAAAAAATCCACTACAATCTGCCACTGCTTACTGTGACAGAAAAACTGCAAAATTCCATCAGACTCAAATGGAATGGAATTCCCAGTATCGCACATCCCTAACCAACTGATTCCAACTGGTTCCAACTGATTTGGCTCCACTGTGTCCAGCTACAAATTTAGATTCTCTGTCCTGGTTCAGATGAAACAATATTGATCTAATAAACCAGCCTTCCACAACATGGTACCCTCCAGATGTTTTGGACTTCAACTTCCATGGTCAAGAACGCTGGGAGTTGTTGCCCAACACATCTGGAAGGCACCAGGCTGGAGAAGACTGTAGTAAACCATGGTTTATTATATAAAGTACCCAGACAGCCCCTCCTCCCCTTTCCTCCTCCTGTCTTGTGCTATAATTCAACACTTATGGGATTTCTTAAACCACTATTTCCTGTTACATCTTAAGTGAGAAACTTTGGTTTAAGCGCTGACCACAAATCAGGATGTGAAACTGGGATCCTATTAGTTTACTTACTAGAGATACAATCACTGCCCTGAAAGGCTTTGATCCTTCGTGAGCACGCCAAGCAAACACTTGTAAAGGATCAGGGCCTTCTGCATGTTCCTGTTGAATGCTCTCAAGGCACCAGGCTTCACCTCTGCCACCTCTGCCCTTCTGCTTTCCCAGGGTCCCCCGAAAAACTTACCTGGGTAGAGGGAGGGCAGAAGTGGTGGCAAACCAGTCCCTGGCAGGACATTCTGTCTCACCAGAACCTGGGCTGGGATTTGCTCTCAGGACCCCCAGCACACAGAGCATCTTCTGCTTCCACTGCTATAGCCTCTGCCTCACTCTGCTTGGGGTACTTTTGCTGGGGCAGGGGAACAGGGGAGGCGGCAGTGATGGGGGCAGCTTCAGGATCAGGGCAAGCACGGTCCTGATCCATCTGCTCACTGCAGACTACTATCAGGGGTCTGCTCATCCTGATCTTCCTCATCCTGATCACATTTGCAAACTCCCTGGGTTGATTTCTCGCAACATCTCTGTTACTAACCAGCCTCCTTCAGAAGCCAGTGCAGGGCAGTCTATTTTGCTGCAGATGGATTCTGGGTGTCAGTACAAGTTCTATGTTTTTGGGGGCACTCGGGCCAGATGCTCCCACTGGCTCCTTCTGTCAGAGTGCCCCCACCTCCTTGACACTGTTGCCACCATCATTGCTAACCTCTTGCTATGGGCCCAATCAGTACCACCTCCTAGAAGGAGAGGCCAAGGCATGCAGGAGTCATGGCTCCTTCTCCTTGCTCCTCTCAGTGCTAGCCTGCATGCTGGAAGAGGGCAGGTGAGAAGGCACCAGCAGTAAGGAAGAGCTGCAAGACGGCCAGGGGTCTCCGGGCACTGGCAGTGGCCCACTACCAGGGTAGGGGCCTCGGCAGGTGCCTGATGATGCTGATCCCTGACTCTGGCCCTGCTATGTCTGGCAGGCTTAAAAGAGCCTTCAGCAACATGTAATTGCGGGATGGGATGGGGGCAGTTTTTGGCGTTCCTCTCGTAAGATGATCATCACACTTCACTGGGGTGGCCACTTGTGAATTGCCAAAAAGAGGAACAGCAGTACCCCCAAAGGGGACAGTGATTTGCATAACATATGCATATGCTAATTCATATGTGTAGATACAGACTGAGAAATAACTATTTTAATAGGAATACAGTACATCTCACCATAGTGTGGGAAACTGTGATCAGGTGGGCTGTGTGCCTTGCTCCCTCTGCTGTCCAGGAGCTAAGTGGGGATGGGCAACAGCTCTTATGGTTCAGCTCTTATGGTTCTTATTCTTGAACCAGAATTGAACAGGACAGCTCTTCAAACCGAGGACAGTCACCTGGCAGCCTTACAACAGATGACACCTTCAAACAGAGGACTGTCCTCTGTAAAATAGGCCATCTGGCCACCTTACCCCTCACTGTTTCTCTCCGCTCTTCTCTCAAGATTCTCAAGAGAGAACGAAGAAGAAGAGAGTGGGGATGGTGATGATCTTTCCCCCTGTCCTTGCCAGCTGCATGAAATTAGTTTGCCCGCCCCTGCTGTAGGGCAAGGGGGATGTAAGAGAGGGAAATGCAGGGCATTTTACTATGGGCCTTTTCATATGCTTAGTCACTGCTAGGCAAAAAGTGAAGCATTAGGGATAATAAGTACATTAAGAGAAGATACCCTGTGTATAGGTAATATACATTTATAACAGAATTACAACAAATCTATGTTCAATATCTCATTTCAGCTTTTGCATGAAGGTTATCTCATCAGCATGAAAGCAGGAAATAACCTTGTGGTGGTGGTGGTGGTGGTGGTATCTTCTTCTTTTATTTATTTATGTGGTGAGTTGTGCACCCCAGCACAGGAGTGGTAGAATGCACATAGGCTATTAAAAATAAAATCTAAAATAAAATGGTTTGCAAAACAGCAGGCCATTGCTGCAATGGGAATGGCTAGCCAAGCTGTTCTCTACTAAAAAAGGGAAGGTTTTTTCCTCCCAACTACAAAATATAGGATTTTGAGTGTTGGGCAGCTGTGCTAGTCTTGCCAAACAAACACAGTGTCGAGGGAAGACATATAGATTGACAAATGAAAAACAAATGCATATTTATTGCTAACTACCTGAATCTACCCATGCAGCAGCAGAATGAGGTGGGAATGAGTGATAGAGCCCTGGGATGGCAAAATGGACTGTACCACATCAAATTGCTGCTGATGGAGCCTAGTTTTGAGTGCTCCCCTACATTAACCCCCCCCCCCCAACATTAACTCCCTGATAGCTCCCTGCGGATATCTAACTGACTACACAGAGACCACCTCCTTACTCATCCTGGATATGTCATCTGAATTGGTTTCTATTTTGTGGGTTTGACATGGCAACACTCGTCTATCCAAAGCACACCATTTAAACACAAGACAAAACCCTGAAATCGGTGGTATGAAGACGAAGCATACGAGAGACTCAAATGATGATCAAGATATAAGCAAAAGTTTCCTATAGCTCAAGAGGGGCATTTGATTAAAGGTGAGCATGCTGTCAAGTGAATGTCACCTTAGGGTGCAATCCTATGGAGATAGTTGTCAGCCTCCAAACATGGAGGCTGATGACTATCCAGCACAGGATGGCCAGAGCACGGACGCGATCCTCGCCTCCATGCTCCAGCCGCCCTGCATTTTTGGCTAGACAGGTGATTCTGAAGCTTCAGAGTGGGAGGGGGGAGGCCACGCGGCACACAGGAAGCTGCGTAACAAAGTTTCCTCGGTAACCTACCCTTTCTGCCCCTGAGACCTCCCCCTGTTCCCTGTCTCCACATGCCATTTCTGAGAGAACTGCACCAGCTACGAGGGGGCAAGTGAGGGGGCAGGGAGTGCAGTTTCTGTGCTCTGAGGTTGGAGCCCTGGTGCCAAGCTCAGAGCCCAGAAACTGAAAAATCCTGTGGTTGCCAGGAGATGCCATCTGGTGAATGTGTCAGGGCTATGTTTGCACTGTCTAAAGCATGGGTCCCCCAACTTTTTTTGGTCATCATTGGGTACATTTGGATTTCTGAGAGAGTGTTGTGGGTGCTCTAACAAACTGAAGTAAAAGAAAAGTAAACTGCCCAAGAATACAAGGCAGAGGTGGGCTCTGAGCTCCGAGCCCAAATAAAGATGGTGCTGGATGTAAATTTGGTCCCATTTAACTTCAGAAACTGGAGGACACAGTACTTTGCTTTGCAGCGTGCCAGGCTCTCACTTAATTTTTTTAATTCAGAAAAATATTCAAACATGAAAAACAGGAGTGGCAGGAGTGGCAGGATGCCTGGTGTGTGCCAAGAGAGGTGTCTCCAACTTGGCTCTAAGTTGGAGACTCCAGGTCTAAAGCGTGTTTGTCATCATAATGGTAGCAGCTTCCAGAGAAAAGCAAAGGAGGTGACAAAAAGAATGCAGAAAACTAGAAGTTCCTTTTCTAAACTTCTCCAAGGCAAATCTTTCCCCCTCCCCCAGTTGATGCGCAATTTCACAATGATGACTTGCACATCTTTGGACTCAACAAGCTATTTGCTTTCCTCCTTCTACCTCTTCAGCTGCTATAGTGGTTTTCTCCCTGCCATTTTAGCTTCCAGTTGGCTGACTTTGCAGGTCAGTTCATCCACTGAAGAAGACAAATGTAGGGTGATGAATACTTGTAATTTTGTCCGCCAAGTCCAAAATCTGTCTTGGGGCAAGACAAAACCCAGCATTTTTCATTAAATTAAAAATGGGTAAATTTCCTCACCAACCACAACCTCAGTTCAAACTATACCAATTTTGTGGCAATGCTAGAACACTGCAGTGTAAGAAAATGGGCCCTGATACATCAACCTTTTAATAGGCCATCTGGAGAAACAGTGGTACAAAGCAGCATGGATCTTTGGAGACCTCTGTGGGAAGGGCTGTAGCTCAGTGGAACAGCAAATGCTTTGTGCGCAAAAGGTCTCCGTTTCAATCTCTGGCATCCCCAGGTAGGGCTGGAAATGACACTTGTTTAAGGTTGCTTCCAGACAGACAGCACCTAGCACTACCAATCAAAGTACATTACGAAGCGATTCTGTCTTTCGCTCCTTAATTGATTTTCTGTGGTGAGAAAAAAGACAGAAGGAGTGGTGGGAAAACATGGGAGGGATACAAATGGAAGATGTAATCATTTGGACCCCTTGTACATTTCTGTGAACGAAGCAGGCCGATGGCACAATAAATGCCTCACCTGAAAGCCCCTCAAAAGCCCCAAAGAGCTGCTACCAGCCAATGGAGGGAATCATGAGCTAGATGGACCAATGGTCTAACTCAGTGTAAGTCAGTGGTGGGGAATGTGTGACCCTCTGGATGTTGTTGGACTGCAGTTCCCATTAGTCCCCAGCAGCATAGCCAATAATGAGGGATAATGGGAGTTGGAGTCCAACACATCTGGAGAGCACCAGTTTGGGGAAAGCTGCTTTGAAGAAATCCCACAGGATTCATGCTACGTTTCCCCCATGTCTTGGACAACACTGTTCTGCAACTATCAAGGAAAACAGAACTGGAGGTAGTTTATCTCAGAAACAGTTCTAGATCACTGTATACCATTTGACGTAGTGGGGGCATTCTGCTTGGGTCAGATGCAAAGGGGTTCAGAATGTGGCCCGGGGTCCTTCCTAAGCAGAAGCTGCAGATGGTGATAAAACTACAAGTCGAGGTTTTTGCGAAGTGAATTTCTTGCCCTGTAGGGAAAAAGGTGAAAGCATGAAACACCTGGTGAAAGCATGAAAAAGGTGAAAGCATGAAAATGGTCGATTACTGAGCGAGCACTATGTCATGCGGGTCAATGAAGAACGCATATTGAACTTGGTTGGTCCACAGGTGGTACTGGGGGGGGGGTGCTAGGGGGCATCCTGGACCCCAGTGATTACTTGAAGGAAAAGCACTTCCCACATACAAATTGTAAACTGGAAATTAAAGTTGGCACGTTGCTGTTAACTCTGAAAGAAATGTATTTTTTGTTTGAGAAAGAATTGTTATGCGCATGTGCGGCAACTTCCAAGCGCTGTGACGTTTCAGGGGCTCCAGCTCTTACCTACGTTCCATTCCCTTAGAAGGAGGTCACATTCCCTTAGAAGGAGGCAGGATTGCAGCTTGAGATCGATAGGCATATGGCCAAGGAACACCTCATTATTTTGAATGAGTTCAAATCTCCAGGACCAGATGAACTGCATCCTGGAGGAATAAAGGAACTGGCAGGAGAATTCTCAGAACCACTGTCTATTCTCTTTGAGAAATCATGGAGGACAGGGGAGGTGCCAGATGACTGGAGGAGGGCTAATGTTGTCCCTATCTTCAAAAAGGATTAAAAGGAGGAACCTGGGAACTACAGACCAGTCAGTCTAACATCAATCCCTGGGAAAATTCCAGAGCAGATGATAAAGCAATCCATCTGTAAGCACCTTGAAAGCAATGCAGTGATTACTCGAAGCCAACATGGATTTGTCAAGAACAAATCCTGCCAGACGAATCTGATCTCATTTTTTGATCAAGTAACCTCCCTTGTGGACCGTGGGAATGCTGTAGACATCATATACCTCGACTTCAGCAAAGCTTTCAACAAAGTGCCCCATGATATCCTGATGAGCAAACTAGCTCAAAGTGGGCTAGATGAAACAACGATCCGGTGGATCTACAGTTGGCTACAGAATTGGATTCCAAGAGTGCTTATCAATGGGACCTTCTCAAACTGGGGAGAGGTAATGAGTGGGGTACCGCAGGGCTCAGTCCTGGGCCCAGCGCTCTTCAACATTTTTATTAATGACTTGGAGGAGGAGGTGCAGGGAATGCTGATCAGATTTGAAGATGACACCAAATTGGGCAGGATAGCTAATACTTTGGAAGACAGAAACAAAATTCAAAGTGATCTGGATAGACTGGAGCACTGGGCAGAAAACAACTGACATTTAGTAGGGATAAATGCCAAGTTCTGCACCTAGGAAAAAGAAACCAAATGCACAGTTACAAGATGGGCGATATGTGGCTCAACAACACTACAAGCCAGAAGGATCTTGGAATTATTGTAGATCACAAGCTGAATATGAGCCAACAATGTGATGTGGTTGCAAAAAAGGCAAATGCTCTTTTGGGCTGCATTAATAGAAACATAGCTTCTAAATCCCAGGAAGTACTAGTTCCCCTCTACTCAGAACTGCTTAGGCCTCATCTGGAGTACTGTCTCCAGTTCTGGGCACCACACTTTAAGAAGGATGTAGACAAACTGGAGAGGGTTCAGAGGAGGGCAACAAAGATGATCAGGGTACTGGAAAAAAAGCCCTATGAGGAGAGACTGAAAGAACTGGGCATGTTTAGCCTTGAGAAGAGAAGACTGAGGGGAGATAGGATAACGCTCTTCAAGTACTTGAGAGGTTGTCACAGAGAGGAAGGCCAGGATCATTTCTCGATCATTCCAGAGTTCAGGATACGGAAGAATAGGGCTCAAGTGACAGGAAGCCAGATTCCGGCTGAACATCAGAAAAAACTTCCTGACTGTTAGAGCAATACGACAACGGAACCAATTCTCTAGGGAGGTGGTGGGCTCTCCCACACTGTAGCGATTCAAGATGAAGCTGGACAGCCATCTGTCAGGGATGCTCTGACTTCGATTCCTGCATTGAGCAGCGGGTTGGACTCGATGGCCTTGTAGGCCCCTTCCAACCCTACCATCCTATGATTCTATGATTCTACGACACGACAGTCATATGGTGTTTCTATCACAGAAGGCTGGTTTGCATGTATATTCAGGCTGAGCATGAGTTGGGGGTTCACGGCATTAGCCTTCCAATGGATTCCATCAGTCCTCTTGGGGACCTTCTAGTATCATAGGATTTCTTGCAGACAGCAAAGTCAGCTCTCTGTCTCCTTCCAGTCCCAGCACAGACTGACTTCCTGCTACACATAGAGATCTCACTCGCCCCCTCCCTTTGTCTAGAGGGGGGAAAGTAAAGTGAGTCCTCTCTGCCCATCACCTCTGCCTTCTTGGGCCATCCTAGCCCCCATTGAAACACATCACCAGAACGTTCCAACTATCAACTATCTTTTGTTAGGCCTTAACTTAAGGGACGGGAGGGCACTGACATGGGTAGCTCGACTTACGGACATCTTACAGTCAAGAATTAGAGGTGGAAGGGATCCTGAATCTCTGGAGGCAGGGACACTGGACTCTAAAGGGCACTGAACCATAAGGGATCCTGAAAGGTCATTTAGACTAACCCCCAACCCATCACAATATGTCTAGGATGGGAGCGTTAGTGTGAAATCTAACATGAGGGACAAAGCTCATCCCTCCTGTAATGCACTTTGTCTTCTCTGTAACCCCTCCCCCTTTTTTTTTTTTTCTGGTGATGCCACTGCATGGCTCCACAGTCCAATAGCTTTGCTTCAGCCATCTGGCACTCAGAATCGCATTAGATCAGACTTCCCCAACCTGGTGCCCTCCAGATGTTTTGGACTTCAACTCCCATCAGCCCCAGCCAACATGACCAATAGTCAGGAATGCTGGCAGTGGTAATCCAAAGTATCTGGGGGGAACCAGGTTGGGGAAGGCTGTATTAGCTGTTAACAGCAGCAGACACAAGTGAAACCGTCAGGCTGCTGCCTCCGTAATCTAAGGCAGGCGGTGGAGGGTTGTTTCAAGTCCAGCATGGCTCAGAGTATAGGTGGAAGAATCATATGTTTGCTTTTCCCTCTATGTCTTTAAAGCCTCTCTGCACATAAGAAGTTAGTTCACCAAGAAGAAGGCTAGTCAAAAACTCTTATGGGACTAGGCAGTGCTTTTTGTATGTTACATTTGATTGTATGTGTCACTGTGTATGTATCAGCATTTGTGTATCCATAGTTCATATTAGATTTGAGGTGGATGGGTTCCTGTAGCATGAATGCGGATGAGTTCCAGCAAGGCTGTGAGCTATGGAGTATTAGGAGGTCTCAGAAACCATGCCATAAGCCCTTCTGAAAACTGGGTGAAGAGGCCCTCACAGTCTGAGGTCCTGCAAGGTGTGGTACAGACAACTCTTGACTGCACCACACCTTGGTGTTCTGGTAATAAACATACACTCAAACAAAAGTTGGTGACTGTTCTCTGGCTGAGCCTGGCAGAAAGGTAAAATAAAATTCTGCAACACTTCCTAACACGCTGGCTTAACAAGTGCTGGGCATATATTTTTACATGAGGCAGCATTCAAACATGCAGTCCCCACCTGCAACTTGAAGTGGTGCAGTCTAAGAAGGACTACACCATTCACTGCTTACCTGGGAGTAAGCCCCGTTGAACTCAGTGGGAATTACTTCCAAGGAGATATGTCTAGGATTGTACTGTGGATGTGTCATCAAAAGCAGTTGCTGCCAAAATAGCAGTAGCATCTCAAAGACATGTTATATTTTTCAATGAGGAACGCTGTGTCAGAGTAACATGTGTCCTAAGGAAGGGGGGGAAAATGCCTGTTTTTATAAACAGGTTGTTCAGAAAGATGGAGATGACATACGAGTAGCACCCATTATTAACTTTATTAGTTGGAGAGCTTTTTTATATTTTTATACTACTCAGCAGCTCAAGACTGTGTGGGAGCAGATGTATTATGAAGGAATGGGTTTCTAAACACAATGTTTTCCACCTTCCTGAAGTATATTGCTTAGCATTAGTTGCTTTTCATATCGCACAAAGGGAAAAGTATTCTACTTTTCTCATCATGACAGCAAAGAACATCTTCTACCTGCATTTGAATAATGTGAATATATTAATTAAGGCTGATAATGGCTCTTAATGATATCCATCAGCAATGGAATGAAGCTATATTTATCTTTACTTTTGTAAAACTGATGCCTAAATATAATTCCTTCTATTGTGAAGGCCTGAAGCGATGTGAATGTTCTAACTTTTGTTAATTATTTTTTTCTATTACAATTTTAAAGACACAGGTGTTTTCTCAAGTGTCTGGGGGTCGGCACACACAGTCAGTTCCTCATGCAGGTTAGCAACCACCTTCTGCCATGCAGAGTGGTAAACATTAGCTTGCATGGCTACAGTCATAGCTACTCCCATAGACATGGCAGCTACAAAAAGTATAATTGCACATTTATAGGAATAGATACTGGTTGTCTCGGCAAACACCCAAGAGCCAGTGTGGTGTAGTGGCTAGAGTGTTGGACTGGGAGTTGGGAGATCTGGGTTCTAGTCCCCACTCAGCCATGGAAGCTCACTGGGTGACTTTGGGCCAGCCACAAAATCTCAGCCCAACCCACCTCACAGGGTTGTTGCTGTGAGGATAAAACGGAGGAGGATTATGTACGCCGCCTTGGGATCCTTCAGGAGGAAAAAAGGTGGGATAAAAATGTAATGAATGAATGAATGAGAGGAAATGTTACCCCCCACAATCAGACATGTAAGAAGGAATGCCATTCAGTGTACATGGAGGTCATGGCTTTCAAACCTTCTAGCTTCATATTGATGCATCTGCTGAGGAACCACAATCAGAAAGACACACTAGTACTCTTTAAATACCAGAAAGGTTATCATCTAGAAGAGAGCAAAGACCTGTTTTCTGCTGCCCCAGAAAACAGGGCTAGATCTAATGGGCTTGAGAGCGCAATCCTAAGATTGCGCTCTTGTTCTCGTAAGCCTCCAAACTCAGAGGCTTATAAGCATCCAGTGCAGAGCGGGAGGAGTGGCAGAGGCAGTTGGCGCCTTCACCGGTCTTCCTGCTCTGCGTTTTTGCTATATAGGCGTTTCCCCCTATCTAGCTGGGGCTTTCCCGAGGGGGAGGCAAGGAGGCTGGAGAAGCCTCGGGATAGCTCATATCCTGGTGTCTCCAGTCTCCTCCCCTCCTGTCCCCCTGGAATGCCCCCTTTATCTCCTCTCCCGAGGTCCTGACCTCAGAGAGGCAGCTGGCATGGTTCTTTCCGTGCCGGCCTCGGGGGGTGGGGGGAGGTGGAGGTGGGGCACAGCAGAGATACATGGATCCAAGGTCAGAGCACTTTCTCTGCCCTCAGATCCAGGAATCCAATGAATCCTATGCGGCCCCCCCCCCCAGATGCTGTCTAGGGGCCATAGGATTGCTCCCTTGTTACAGTAGGGTAGATTTAGGTTGAACACTATGAGAAACCTCTTGATACTGAGAGGAGTTTGACAATGGAGCCTGTCATCTAGTGAGATGCTGCTCTCTAGTTGGAGGTCTTTAGACACAGGCCAGACAACCACCTATTAAAGATGCTCTAGCTTTGGACTTCCTACATCAAGCAAGGGGTTGGTGGCAGATCGCTTACAAGGCCTCCTCCAACTCTATGACCGGCATAAACCAAAAATTTGATTATGTATCGCTCACATGAGGCTCTAGGTTCAAAGGTTCCATACAATATCATTTATTTTCTCTAGAGGAGGGCTGGCAAATGTCTCTTCTCTTAATTCTGGACAGAATCCTGTCTGAACAAAATGCGGCAAAACTTTCTTTAAATATTTGCACCTGAAATAAATCTAAGGAGAATGACTAAGAGCACACTGATAATTATACTATACATTAATCAAAACAGACAACACTGTTTCTAATGAATGCCTTTTCTCACCTTTGGAACAGAACTGGAGTGTCTTGTTCACCTACTTATTAGTCCATAAATATTCTAATTAGGCTCCAACTCCAGATGAATAGGATTAGCAATGGAGACGTTTTAGACTAGGTACAAAAGAGATACTCCAAACTTCCCTGTCTTGCCTGTGGCTCTCCTGACATTTATAATCATGTAGAAATGCTAAATTTACATAGTTATGCCTAATTAGACATGGTTGTAATTATCCCCCCTGCCCAAGTATGTCAAAATAGGAAGAAGAAAGTTGAGAATGGAAATGACATGGGGGTGGGCTGGGAGAGGAACACCTTTACAGCCCTTTTTTCCAATATGAAATATGGTATTCTAATTTTGAAATCCACTTCGCTAAGATCTCAGATATAATCAGCATGAATAAAACCATCAGAGACTGGTGCAACTGAAGATGGGCTATTAAGCAGGCTGGATCCACGTTGGGAGCCAAAGGACCCATTCACGCACTCAGTCTGCACTTTCTGAGAATGCTTGTTGAGTGAGTCTGTGTTATGTTTCATATGTTGTGAGACACACGGTATTTGAATTATGCTAATTACTTCTGAGTGTGCATCTCTACCTATACATTAGCATATGCCAATTTTATGTGCACCCATCCTCTTTTGCCCCCTTTTTTGGCAATGCACAAGTGGCCAACCTAAAATCTACCGGTGCTCCAACTGGGCTCCCTTCCTTACCTACCCGGTCCTAAAAATGTGGTAATCTCATGACATTGTGAATCCTGGCTAGGCATTTCCAGCACCTGTTTGTTAAAAACAACTCCCAAACTGAATCGGAATGGGTCAATGGGACCATGCTGGCTCAACTAAATCAGTCCTTTGGTCCATGAAAGGGAATCAAGAAAGTTTCTCTCCTCCTAGTTTTAGGCATGATCTACAGATACTGCCGAAAGAGGTTTTAGAATCCCAAGATGGCGTAGAGGGTGGGGCTGAACCACTTTAGAATGTAGGTGAGGGATGTGCCATTTTGAGTGTTCCCCCAAGTTTTTTTAAAAAAACATCATTTGTAAGTTGGGAAAACAACAACAGGGAAAATTGTTTTAGCCTTGTCTGTTTCCTGCTTTGCTAGATTCCTACTGCAGATAGGGTTTGTTTGTTTTTTTTCCTCATGGAAATATTCATTCTCCCCCACTTGCAATATAAAATGGTACAGTCCCTTTTATCAACTCAGAATTCAACCCCCTCATTCTGGTATATATGTACATCAAGCCTCAGTGTCCTGTTTATTTAATGCATGAAAAGAAGTTGAGCAGTTGGGTCAACTTGCAGAATTTCAGGTTATTTCGAAGCTGCTAAAGGTACTGGAGGCATGCCAGAAAAATGGCTGGAACCTGCCCCATCCCCTGACTGGGAAGACTTTCTCCTTCTGTGCCAGACATTGTGTGGCCTTGAGGATGTCATTCTTTCTCAGCTGTAGTTCATCTGAAAACTGGAAATAATAACAGGGACCTGCTTAGGAAGGTTTTGTATGAGGGTAAACATAGGAAAGACTTGATTTGTAAATTATTTTACAAGCTTTTATTATGTTTGCTTGGCAAGAATCCTCAAGTATCATATAGATGATAAATATTGAAGGCAGCAGTGGTTGTGGGGTGGAGGGCTTTGACTGTTCAGTGTTAAAGGAGATACACTTTGCACATGCATAGAAGCACTCTCTTCATTATGGATGTACAGATTTTGTAAGATCTGTTCCATTCTGCATTTCATGGATTGTCAGGTGCCTTTCATTCCAACATCTGCTCATTGATGGAATTGGTTTTCCCCGCCCCACAATTTCCCAAATTTGTGCAAATTCACATTTGCTCAACTTTGCACTTGAAAACATGCACACATCTCCCCCCAAATGTGCAACCCCCCCAAATGCAGAAATCTCCCCAAAATGTGCTTTTTCATTTTTTAGCCTATCTAGGAAATGTGCATTTTTGGCCAGTGTTTTTATATATTACATCATTTTCTACGACTACATTTGTGTAAAATTCCAGAAAGTTAAAAAACAAACATTTCAGAAGACCGCGGAATCCATGCAACTCGGCAAACGCCTGTCCGCTGCAGAATCTGGGGGTCAGATCATAGACATATGAAGTCACATGATTCCGTTGCAGATTTCCCTGACATCCCTACCCTTCACACATCCTGGGGCTAAACCTTGTCATTGAAATCAGATTCTGGGACTGAGCCTTAACCCTGATATTAATGCAGATCAATACACTTGGCACAAGTAAAATAGAACTGGATATAATCAAATCTTGTCTTGTTTCCTTTTAATATAATTTTCCACCATATTAGCAGCCTTTATGATAGCCTGCCTGTTTCAAGCAGATATAATTTAAAATCAGTACATAGCTGAATTGGATTAATTTTGTCACATATACACACATACACACACGCGCACGCACACACAGTTTTCTCCAGCAACACTATGTCTTCATTTCATCACCCCAAAGGATTGCACACCCATGTTTCATGTGCCTGTGATAGATGATATAGACAAGACCAGAGCTGTTGGCAGAAAGAGAAGTGATATGGAACAATTTTCAAAGGAGCCCTATCCAGAATTAAATGTGCCAGCACATTTCACTGCCCAAATAAAGGAAAGGGTGTATAGCTTGGAGGTAGGTAGAACATATGCAGAAGATCTCATTTAAAGGTTCAAGGCTCTCAGGATTGCCTGAGAACATAGAGAACTATGAGTTAGATAAGACAGTTCCATCAGGAATTTCACCTGCACAACTGAATGGAAATACACGAGAGCAGTATAAAAGCACAGACTCTAGAATCATAGAATAGTAGGGTTGGAAGGGGCCTATAAGATCATCGAGTCCAACCCCCTGCTCAATGCAGGAATCCAAGTCGAAGCATCCCTGACAGATGGCTGTCCAGCCTCATCTTGAATGCCTCCAGTGTGGGAGAGCAAGCTGCACAGGAGTGTTGCCATATTCTTGTGCATTAATTTCAATGATTTTTATTTTTATTTAGCAGTATTTTTTATTCCATACTGTAGTTTTAAATTTTTCTATTTTATTTTATCATGTTGTATTTTATGGTTTTAATTGTTGAGAGCTCCTCAGAGAGCTTTGGCTATTGGGTGGTGTAGAACTTTGTGAATTTTGGTAAATTTGTGAATTTTGGTAAATTCTAATAGCAAACAAACTGAAATGAAATTATCAGCCATCTACACCAGCCAAATTCAACAGGTACGGCTATTTGCAGCATGGAGAAGATCATGTTGAACCTGCCAGCCACATAACTGTTAAAGATGAGGAGCTTGTCAGAAAAAAAGAGGTGGCAACCTAAATTCAGCACTGGCATGGTTGCGTACGCAGGGATTCAAACTCAGATGTTTAAAGGCAAAGCATTCAAAGCCCTGGGCCTGGATGAATGAATCTGCTAGGGGTGCACGAAAGTCCCTTACATGTCCTCGAAGCTTTTCGTGGTGGGGGGGAGGCGCTTCGCTGCTCCCCCCGCGAAGTTCAGGCCGGGGGGGGAGGCTTCCCGCCTCGCCCAGCCAAAATTCAGGCCGGGGGGGAGGCTTCCCGCCTTGCCTGGCCGAACTTCAGGCCGGGGAGGAGGCGCCTCGCCTCGCCCGGCCGCGAACTAAACAGTTAAAAAAAACAACAAAACGCCCCCGTGATAGGCTACGTGACGATTAACGTAGCCTATCACGGCTAGATCTGCAAAGTCAGCCGTGATAGGCTACGTAAATCGTCACGTAGCCTATCACGGGTGACTTAAAAAAAAAAAAAAGCGCGTACGCAAATGGCGGCCCCCATAGGGAGCCGCCATTCGCGTTCCTTATTTGGTCGCTGTAGTCTACGTAAATCTTTACGTAGACTACGGTGAAAATAAGGGCAACGCAAATAGCGCAAATAGCGTTGCCCTTATTTTCGCCGTAGTCTACGTAAAGATTTACATAGACTACAGCGACCAAATAAGGAACGGGAATGGCGGCTCCCTATGGGGGCCGCCATTAGCCGTACGCGCTTTTTTTTTTTTAAAGTCACCCGTGATAGGCTACGTGACGATTTACGTAGCCTATCACAGCTGACTTTGCAAATCTAGCCGTGATAGGCTACGTTAATCGTCACGTAGCCTATCAGGGGGCGTTTTGTTTTTTTTCTTTGATTGGAATGGCGGCGGCGGCAGCCGGTCGAAAGACCGGCTGCCGCTCCCGCCCTGGACGAAGACCCGACGAACCGCCGGCCGGACCCGCCGCCGGGAGGGACATTCGCTAAAGGTAAGTCCCGTCCTGGGGGGGGGGTGGGGGCGGGGGGGTGCGGAGAATTTCTCCCCGAAACTTGTTCGGGGGGCCGAACACCTTGGCGCTCGGCCCCCCGAAGTTTCGGGGAGAAATTCTCCGCCAACCCTAGAATCTGCCAGCTTTGGTTCTCCCACATTCGAATGTTTTTAATCTCTAGTTCTTTTTTGCCCCCAGTATGGGGAACTTCGCAAATTTTGGTAAATTCTTATCAAAACTAAACTGAAAAAACATTATTACCTATCCATACCTGGTGGATTGTGCCCTCTCCAAGTTTTGCAAAACTTCTCCCTATCAACAAAACATCCATCTTATTTCTTGAGTTAATGACATGATGATAAAGGCACTTGGGGTTTGCAGTGGTGATAAGTCTCCACCTGATGGTTTCTTCAACAACCGCCAAGAGACCCTCTGAATTATTCTTTTATGTTTCATTTCAGTGGGGGGGGGCAGAGAGGAGTCAACAGAGAGATGAGCCTCTCTGTACCTCGAATTGCTTGGTTTATTTTCTTATTTATAAAACCCGGGGAGCCGCTGGAGAACATTTCAGTGGTGCTTAAGAAACTTTTGAACACAGGATTATGGCTTACGTCCTGGGCTCCCAATGGAGCATAACCAATGCCTGGCTCCAGAAAATGTCACAATTTATCAGGTAATTGCCTCCTGTTAGATGATAATGCACTAGCAGTAGGCTTTCAATAATATCACCTCAGATCATGACATAGCACTCCCCCTGAATAGTAATAATCTTTGCTTTCAGAATAAGCGGTGGCGTACAAAGAGGTTGCTAGAATGTCTGTCAGCAGAAAGCAGGTACAATAAAAGTAGAGTGCTTCGCTTACAGTCACTGATTTGGTGTACGGGAAGAAAGGCAGGTGTGGTGAATGCAGAATGCAAAATGAAATGTAATAGCCTCGTGAGATTGTTCTGCTTACATCCACATCCCCTGAGCTACTGTGTGTCATGTATTTGCCTTTCCTTTAAAAACAAAAAACAAAACTCAAGGCACACACTTTTACTTATGTATTTATCTATCACATTTGTATCTTGCTTTTCCTCCTAGGAGTGCAAGGGCTGTGTACATGGGGTTTATCATCACCACAGCTCCATAAGGTAGGTGAGGTTGAGACAGGCTTCACTGGGAATGGGGATGAGACAAGAAAATTGAATATACAAACTTTTGGCTCAAGTAATTTTTAGGGGATGCGAGAAATGGAGCCTGGAACACAGTGGGGGGTGATTTGGGGGTGGGCGAGAGGTTTACAAACGTTTTGGGAATTACTGTTTGCTGTGGTAGCCCATTCATTCATTCATTCATTCATTCATTCATTCACAAAATATGGTTCATTCATTCATTATATTTCTATAACACCCAATAGCTGAAACTCTCCAGGCAGTTCATAAAAATTAAACCCCCAAAACACAACATCATAAAACATAGTATAAAACAGTCACAGCAAATGTCCCTGTTCATCAGGTAAATAGTCCCCGTTTTCTGATAACCTGTTCTTGTTGAAACACAGTGCCCATCATGTTCCCATTTTCTTTTTGGGGAGAAATAATTTCATTGACATCAACCGCACTCGCTTCAAAGCAAATGTGCATTAGATTTAAGCCATGACTACTTATCTCACTGCTCATTCATCCCAGGAAATCACCTCCTCTTCAATCCTAGATGGACACTCACTTCTAAGTAAACATGCAAAGGATCAGACTGCAAGCATTAATTCTATTAAACATTCTGAAGCTTAATAAAAGCTTATTAAAAGTCAGTATGGTCGATTTGCTTACACACATGACTTCCGAAGCCAGTGCAGGTCAGTTTATTGCAGAGTTAATGCATACAATGCATAACTGGACTCCGACTCCAGATGTGGCCACATCTGGGGGGTGGATGGGGCTAAGACCATAACAGCAATGGCTGATTGCAGAAAAATGGATGTGCAAGGGAGCTGCAAGACATATCCTTCTAGTTATAAAGGTATACAAATTGTCCTATCACTTTCACTCATATTTTGGGCTTTCCAGAGAGAACACACAGCCCCAAATACTTTAGTAGTAGTAGATGATGATGGTGATAATGAATGAGGAGGAGGAGGAGGAGGAGGAGGAGAAAAAGAAGAAATGGTGAAAGCAACATTTGGAAGTTTTAAAGGGGCTGTGCTACTAAAATTATAGCAACCACAGTTTTTATCTTGTGTGGAGATCAGTGCTGGCTCCAGGTTTTTTGAAAGTCCTTGGGCAAGACACTCTCAATGGATCCTCTTCCTCAGTGAGTCTAACTTCTCACGACCATTGTCCCCAGCTGTTCTTGCTCCTCAACCGTTTTCTCATCACTGCTATCACTTCCTTGTTTGACAGGCAGAGAGCCAGTAAGCTAGTAGACCATGGCATCTGCTGCTCCTCCTTCTCAACACTACCACTGTCTGGACCAGAGAGGGAGGCAAGTGGAAAGCCTCTTCAAGGGTGAAGAGGAGGAGCAAGTCCAGGAAGCTCTTGTCAGTGGGCCTCTGCCACGGTATGGGCCCTTAGCAGATGGCTCAACCATGCCTACCCATCATGCTGACCCTGGTTACTGAGAGGTTGTCTGGACTTGAAACCTTGTTCACTATTTAGGTAAGCACCAGGAATACTAGTATGTAAGTCATATGGAAGGAGTTTGCCTGACAACTGTCTCTCCATGGGAGCAGGGGGACAAAACATTGTTCTTGTCCTGAACAGCCTGCGGCCACTTCTGAATCAAGAGGAAAGCTGAAGTATGAAGCCCTTTTGATAGACAGCTGTGTTATAGCAATTAAGGCTTGTTGTCTCCAGCTACATCCATGCAGAGGAGAAGACATCTAGATAGGCTTAGGATGAACCAGTTCAGTTAGAAGGATGAACTGCTTTGCCAAGGTTCTGCTTGTGCCCATTGCCTTCCTGCTGTGAACATCTGGCTGTCATTTCCTCTCAACAAAGCTTGCTTATGGCAGTAGAGGAGGAGAAAATCTCACTGCCTGAGCTCCTGCCATCGCTATTCAGAGGCTGCAGAATGTGTTGTTGTTGTTATTATTATTTACAGTTCTATACCGCCCCATAGCCAAAGCTCAACAGGCAGTTTACAGAAGTTAAAACATTAAAATACAACATACAAAGTTTAAAATCCATTTACATAAAAGCACACAGACAATATACCCAAACAACATATAACTAAAACCAACTTGTGAACGATCAGTCATAACTAAAGACACATCCAAGACCGATTAAAATTCATCATGTGCTGCCAAATGCCTGGGGAAAGAGACAGGCCTTAACCTGGCGCTGAAAAGATGACAAGGTTGGCACCAGGTGGACCTCATCAGGGAGCTTGTTCCACAGATGGGGGGCCACCACTGAGAAGGCCCTCTCCCTCACTGCTGCCTTCTGAGCTTCCCTTGGAGGAGGAACTTGGGGGAGGACCTTAGATGCAGAGCGTAGTGTATGGGTAGGTTCATTTCGGGAGAGGCGTGCTGTTCGGTATTGTGGTCCCAAGCCGTGTAGGGCTTTATAGGTTAAGGTTTAGGTTTAGTTGCAGATCCCTACACTACTCCATGGTTTACCATCAGATATACCAGTGCACAGTGGAATCTCAGACTGGAACCAACAGAACTAAAGTGTACACTTGAGAGTGTGCTGGACTGCACTCTATTTTAGTCTTTATTAAAATATATATATTAAAATATTTATTTTAAATATATTATTTATATTTAAATATTTATATTCCGTCTTTCAAAAAAAAAATCAAAGTAGCTTACAACATTATTAAAAATATCTCTTTCCACTGATTCTGGAAGATGGTTTGGAATAGAAATAGAATGGGGATTGTCCCCTTCTCCACTCTGAACACATGGTTCATGGGTGAATGGTGCTCAGATTCAGAATGCGGTTGCCAACTTTTCAGTGGGTCTCTGTAGCTGTATCGTTAACAGTGGTTTGCTATGCAGCTGATAATGTTTATTAACCAGCCTTTGAAAAGTTTTTCACATGCTGGTTTCTGCACATCACATGCTACAGTTAATGTCACAAGAGCAGAGCAGACCATTTTTCTGGTTAGTTGGCAACCCTTATTGATCACCCCACCCCCATTTTGTAAAGTTTTTATTTATTTATTTCTCTGATTTATATCCCACCCTTCCTCACAAAGTGCCCAGGGTGGCTAACAGCCTATATAAAACACGGTACACCACAAAAACAACACTAAAATCGTGATTCTAAAATCACGAATATATAATAAAATGCAATAAAAACATGAACACAAACAATCTCGCTCTCTCACTCAAAAAAAGAGCACTTCCCTATACCCTAAAAGCCTTCATAAATGAATAGGCCTTTAACTGGTGCCTAGATGACTACATAATGAGGGACAGTTGAAACTCTTCCAGGAGTTCCACAGCTCGGGTGCCGCCCCGCAAAAGGCCCTGTCACATGTGCTGTAGCTGCTATTCATAGCTGGATCCTCTCTATATAAGGATCAATCTACATTTACAGAAAGATCAGGCAATATAGACCTCTTGGAATTGTACCACTGCACCATGCAGGGGTGGGGGTTGGTGGGTTGCATAAATACCCTGCCATGGCCTAAACACAATGCTTGGGGAAAGCTAACATATAAGGGGTAAGAGACCTAGCTTAGTTTTCTATCAGATGAGCAATTTTCTGCTTCTACATTCATATCATTGTGTGTGTTTTTTAACATGGGGAAACTTTCATACATCTGATCCTCAGCTGCATTCTGAAGTGTTACTATCTAAGGAGGGTTGCACAGCATACTTCTTATGAATGAATACCTCTGCTCTAAGGGCCAAACTACACATCCCAAGAAACAGTTTTTAAAAAACCATGTCCAAGCTGGCCACTTTTATTTTGAAGAAAAAGCAGCTATCAAGGCTGCTCTGGAAAGTTACTCCTAATCTGGATCAGGGACACTCCATGCCAGTTTCCTGCTGAAAATCACCCCTGGCTGCTATTTGTCCCAGAATGAGTTCAACCAGCACCTTTGTAAGCAAACATCAGCTGGGGTGGGGCCAGAAAGTGTTGTCGTCCCCCTGCATCCAGAGCAGGAGCAAGTTCTGGATCAAGGCCCAAGCTGCGTTTTTTTAAATAATAAAAGAGGGTAAATTTAAGAAGGTGGAGGGTGGTATCCTCCAATTTTGGTGGGGCTGTAAATCTATTCTGGGTTTCAGTCAGAACCAGACAGAACTCTAAAGGAGCTTCAAAGTGCTGAACCCAATCTCAAAAATGGGCTCAGCACCTTGGATAGCTCCTTTAGAGTTCTGACTGGTTCTGACTGAAACCCGAAATGGATTCATAGCCCCGCCGAAATTGGAGCTACCAGCCTCCACTGGTTTATGCATGTGCTTTTGAAAACGAAATGAAACAAAAATGGTGCTCATCAGAATGTGGAGTTTGACCATAAGCTAAAGGGGGAAAGTTTTATCATTGCAAAGCTGTCGTTTCAAATGTGAAGCATCTCCGGCCTCCGCGAATGTTTCTGGCTCTCGACTGCAAAGGGTTAACAGTTAAATTCTGCCTTTAAAATGCTAATACCTAACAATGGTCTGTGGATAAGTTAATTAGTGGAGCCAGCTTGTGTTTAATTATTTCACTTGACCTAGTGCAGCTTTATACCATAATCCCTTTAGAGAGGCGAATGGGGCTACTGGAGGAAAAAAAAAAAAAGCGATTTACCAAAAACTTTAAATTGTTTTGAGACAAGCAGGTGCTTTTCTCTAACTTGGAATTGGAAGGGTACACTATTTTCCACTGTGTGACAAGCTCATATGAGAGGGAGAGGGAAAGCAGATTTAAACTGCCAAGATTATGCTAAAACCTGGTGAGCCTTCCAGTTGAATACTTAACATTTTCCCACGTATTCAGCTGGGATTTTATTTACTGAATAATGTAAAAAGCAACCAGCTGTAGACAAGGTGGAGGAAATATATATATATATATATATATAGAGAGAGAGAGAGAGAGAGAGCGAGCGAGCGAGCGCGAAGTGCAACATCCAGGTCTGGATGTGAAGTTACTCAAATACACTCAGAGAAATCAAGCAGTCTGTATAATTGGGGGAAACATATTATAACATAACCATATGTTAGGAATCTTGTTGTTAAACACAGCAGACGATTTACCAAGTAGCAATTTGGCAGGGTTCAAATGTGATGAGTGAGGGATGTGGCTTCCATCCAATATATGTACCTGACATCTGACCCGGCCCCGTTTGTCTGTCCTTCACTGATTTCAAAGCCAAAGAGCAAGGGTGGTTAACATATAATGTCTTCCAGTTAACATACACTGGGAAGACATAAATGTCCCACAGTGATCTGATTGGATGCAAATTATGGGTCAGCTCTACATGCACAAGTGCTGACCACTCCGTCTCCAATTCTAGTGCAGCCACAAGGAAGAGACTGGAAGCTTTTGCTTCTGTTTTCAATTAACTGAGGTTTATTCATATGTCTGAACCCCAAACTGTGGTTAAGCCAGTGGAGGCTGGTGGCTCTGATGCCAGTGGGGCGTTGACTCCACTCCGGGTTTCAGTCAGAACCAGACAGAACTTTAAAGGATCTATCCAAGGTGCTGAACCCATTTTGGGGATATGGTTCAGCACTTTGGATAGCTCCTTTAGAATTCTAGCTGGTTCTGACTGAAACCCAGAGTGGAGTCACTGCCCCACTGACATCAGAGCCACCAGCCGCCATTGGGTTATACTTTGTCATAGTTTGGGGAGAAAAGCCAAGATCATAAACTATGATTTGAAGTAAGGCTGTTAAACTAAAGTTTGTCTGGGTTTGGACATAAAAGTAACTGCAGTTAGTTTAAAACAGAAGTGAAAGCCTCTGTTTTCCGTCTTGTGTCCAGACTAGAGGAGATGCAGTGTGGGGGTGGAGTTCATACAATCATAGAATAGTAGGGCTGGAAGGGGCCTACAAGGCCATCGAGCCCAACCCCCTGCTCAATGCAGGAGTTCACAAGCCTGAGACTTGTTTGTGTAATGTTAACCCGTGGTTTATGGAGCCAATATGTGTTACTTTTCAGTCAGTGCCATCCAAACTCTTTTCAGGCAGATCTATAACCATTTCACTTTTTTGGCACACCTAAGTGAGTATGGCCTGACCATCCACTTTCTTTCCTCCCTCAATATATCCCAGCACCTGTTGTGTCTGAGAAGCTAGGCTGTGCACTGCACAATGGTTTAACGTTCACATGCATGCATTTACCTGCATATGGAGTAGAGATAAGGTATATGTTTCTAATGTTTACTGTGAAAACTAGGGGGTTGGACTCGATGGCCTTGTAGGCCCCTTCCAACCCTACTATTCTACGATTAGGGATGGTGTAGGCACCCAATTCCGTCTAGGAATCTGGAGGATCCCCCTCTGACCGTATCCCTGAGCCCCGTTCACTGAGCCCCTGCCCCTGCTTGCCCCCTGCCCATGCTTGGCGAGTGGTCCGCACTCACCCCGGTGGCCTCATCAAGCTCTGTGGTCGCCATTTAAAAAAAAATAAAATTGCCATAGCAAAAATGTGCATATTTGCGTATGTCTGAAAATGCCCATTTTTGCAAATGCACATTTTGGTGCATGAGAAAATGCACATTTTGTGAATGTGCATATTTGCGTACGTGCAGAAATGCACATTTTGCAGAAATGGGCATATTTGCTTGCACACAAATATGTGCATTTGCAAAAATGTGCATTTTTGCACGTACGCAAATATGCTCACCTCTGCGTTCGCCATTTTATTTTTCAATAAATGGTGACTGCAGAGCTCAACGAGGCCGCCGGGGCGAGTGTGGGCTGCTCGCCTGGGCTCTCCTTTCTTACAGTTATATATTTTTAAACTGGACTTGGACTAAACTGCCCTTCAAACAGAGGATGCTATCAAATAGAGGACTCTCCTCTGTAAAGTAGGACACACGGGCCCCTTGTTGAGGGAATAGAAAATAGAGGCTGTCCCTAAATAAGGGCAGTTGGAGCATATATCTATGGGAGCAATTGCTCCCATATGAACCTCTCCCCATCACACTTAAATCTTTTGGCCTCATCCATCCGAAGTTTGGTTGATCGTAGAAACTTCGAGTGGGAGGGGGACTTGTAAGCCAGCTAGTCCTGTCCAACCTCCTGCTCAGTGCAGGAAATCCAGAGCTAGGGCATCCCCCAAAAGATTGCTGTCTAGCCTCTGCTGAGAGACCTCCAGTGAGGGATAGCCCACCACCCCTCTAGATAATTGGCTGCATTATTATACCATCAGCAAGGTTCCTTTCATGTTCAACTGAAATCTACCCTCCTGTTACCTACGTCCATTAGATCTAGTCCTTCCCACTGGGGCAGCAGAGAACAAGATGTCACTCTATATGACTGTATAATTCTTTTTAGCTGCTTCTATCCTCTCCACTGCCTCCCACTACAACTGGGAGGGGCCGTAGCTCAATGGCAGAGCCTGCTTTGCACGCAGAAGGTCCAGGTTCGATCTCCGGCATCTCCAGGTAGAGCTAGAAAAGAAATCCTGCCTGAAAGCTCGGACAGCCACTGCCAATCAGAGATGGGCGAATGGTCTAACTCAGTATAACTCAGCTTCTTAACTCCTCATGCATTATCCATGCATTATCGCAATTAATTCGCCAGAAGGTGCAGTGTGCATTTCCAACAGTATTAACTTGGGTGAATTAAAACAACAACAACACCTTTTGCTAATGAGTGACATTGCTTGTTGCAATAACATGCTATTAGAGGTCATGCCTGCATAAAATGACAGAAACAAAATGGAATGAGGCAAGACTATTTCCACACATCTTGTAGTAACATCAGCTTCAAACCAACAGTTAAATCTACGGCTGGCTAAATTCAGCTTTGCACTAGTCAGCTGTTTCCTTTGACAGGAAACATTGCTGTGGAAATGGGGATAATTTCCTTATAGAATAATTCCAACAATTAGATGGTTTAGCAGTGATAGCCAGGGATATTAACGTATAAAACCTTTGTATTTATATTTTTATTGCACCGGCCTGCAGAATTAAAAGCTGTCAGGGATAATACGAAGCAATGAACGCCACTCATAGAGGTTTGCAGTTCATTATATGCGACGCATGCTGAACTTCACACATCTCCAGAAAGGGGGCAGAGCAGATGGACAACAAGCGTGTGTGGGAGTCAGCTACCTGACAGTGACTGAGGAAGGAAGCTCTGTGAACTAGAAAGAAATCCTTTGGGGGTGACAAATCCAAATCCAGTCTGTGACCAGAGACTTGGTGTAGAGCGGGGCTAAGTGACCAAGATGTAAACCAGGAGAATCCCAGTTCAATGCTATGAAATCATGAGGTGGTCCCAGTAAATTTTCCTTAATGGTGAAAATAGCAGCTTCAGGGGGGTGGTGGAATTTAGATCAGGAAAAATAGGATGGGGGTAAAGTAAACCCCTTCCTCAGGACCGTGATCATGATCTAATTCATCCCTTCCATGGCTGCATTTTTTAATTAACCTTTTTGATGAAAAGCTTTTCAGTTACATAATGAACCCCTGAACCTTCCCCTCCCCTCCACCATCCCAGTACAATATCAGCATCAATCAGAACAGTTCAATAGAGCATATGCGATCATGAGATCAAATATTGCCTCTGGCTCAATTTAGGATATCAGCCTCATTCCCCTCTCTCTTCTCACTCTCCGCCACATTCCAGACCCTTCCAATGCAAGATTTTGTCCCCTGCCAGAGGTATGGATATAGGGCTTCTTTACACAAGTGCAAAACATGATTGGCCAAAGATTCCTGCTTGCATTAGGAAACCTTACATCTCTATGCACACGTTGCTGCTTCACACTTCCACTGACTGCTTTCTGGTGGTTGACAGGGCTCACTGTTGTGTTGACACTTGGGGCCATGGCTGGTGGGTGCACCTGTGAATGCATGAGGAGGGTTGTTGAAACCCCACTGCCATGTCACCCTATCCCCATGTGGTTTCATTTATACCAGTTACTGGAATATCGTAAGACTGCACCACATAGAAGGGGCTTCTATACCACAAAGGTAAAGTGGTAACATTTTAAACATCCCTTATGATAATGTTGTTGTTGATGTGCATATGTGTGTGAGAAAGAGAGAGAGAGAGAGAGAGAGAGAATCTTATTCCAGGAAAAGAAAGGAAAGGAGAGGAAAGGAAGGGAAAGGAGGTTGCGGAAAAACAAAATGAGAGAAGGGAAAAATGGTGTGAACAAGATTGCAAAAGTTAGCTTCAAATTCTCATAACTCTTCAGAATTATGAGTCTTATCAAGAGGTACAATCTAAGGGGCAAGCAAACACACCTCTGGTAGGCACCTACAGTTTCCTGAGTTGCCTCTCTGGAAGTGGCTAAAACCATAACTGTCGAGCTATTGCTTGAACTACCCAGAAATTGAAAGGAGGTTTGGCCCATGATCATGGCCTGCAGTTGCATCTCCATCATAATCCATGTCAAAAACTGGCGAGAAAAAAGGGAAGGGGACGTTCAGGTTATTCTCCCCATGGGCGGGACCTGGATGTGCAGGATGATGAAGCACAAGCTTTTTGATTTGCTCTTTTCTCCTTCGGAACATTTGAAGTGGCTCATGATCTCCCTTCCTGCAGATGAATGCTCACATTTCATTTCATTTTATTCATTATATTTCTATACCGCCCCATAGCTGAAGCTCTCTGGGTGTTTCACAGAAATTTAAAAAAAAAAACATTAAAAGACATTATATGAGAACAAAACTATTCACGTAATGACATAGAACAAATAGCACACACAACACAACATATATCTAAAATAGTTTAAAACAATCGGCCAGAGACAATTAAAGAGTCTCTTTATATGCTGTCAAATGCCAGAGAGAAGAGGGCAGTTTTAACCTGGCACCCAAAAGGTGACAATGTTGGTGCCAGGTGGGCCTCGTCAGGGAGATTATTCCATAAATGGAGGTCACCACCAAGAAGGCCCTCTCCCTTGTTGCTACCCTTGGAGCCTCCCTCGGAGGAGGCTCCCAGAGGAGGGCCTTAGATGCAGAGCGTAGCGTACGGGTCGGTTGATGCTGATAGAGGCATTCCATTAGGTACTGTGGTCTTGAGCCATGTAAGGCTTTTTAGGTCAAAACCAGCACTTTAAATTGGGCTCAGAAGCATATAGGCAGCCAGTGCAAGCGGGCCAGAATTGGGCTTATATGTTCAGACCTTCTGGTCCCCATTATGAGTCTGACTGCAGCATTTTGCACAAGCTGCAGCTTCATTGCTTGACAGCCATTGTCCTCGCTTTACTGGGCAAGTCCCACTGCCCCATCTCTGCGACAGGTTACTCTTGCTTTTTGACATGGCGATTTCTCTGTTCTTCCCCTCCACCAAGGGTGAAAATAATACAGTCCAAACAAATAAGCAAGGCAGCCTTGCGACATAGATGTCATTTCCCGGACAGCCATTTGTTCTCATTTGACAACAGACAACCTGTGCCCACAGGGAGTCCCTCGTGTATAACTGCTCTCACATCAAGGTCATTCAGATCAAGTTCTGCAACAGATGGTGCAACATGTCAGTTTGAAAATGGGGTAAATGTTTGGATGGGCAAAAAGTGGGAGGGGAGGAAATAGAGAACAACACAAACTGCAGTATAGATTCTAAGTCAGCACTTGGGGCCTTACATCCTTTCACTCTCTAGGACAAAGAAGGCATAACATTGCTTTGGGCTTGTCGCAGTGGAAACCTCTAGCAGAGGTCAACTGAGATCGATGGCTACTGGTGCAGAGAGATCTTTTGAGAAAGGGGAATGTTTTTTAGGGGAGCAGGGTCAGCAGCAGCACCTGATACCCTGGGGCAGATGCCAGGGCCCCAGCTCCCTAGCAGGGCCCACAACTGAGGTCTCCTTTTTCTGGGTCTCCTTTTTCTGTTCTGGTACTCCAAACAGTGCCAGGAAGCTGGATCCAGATACCCTACTAAATTCCCATGATGTTCCAACTAGGGTAGCCATGTAGAATCATAGAATAGTAGAGTTGGAATGGGCCTATAAGAGTAGACCATGGAGTCTAACCCCCTCCTCAAAGCAGGAATCCAAGTCAAAGCATCCCTGACAGATGGCTGTCCAGCTTCGTCTTGAACGCCTCCAGTGTGGGAGAGCCCACCACCTCCCTAGGGAATTGGTTCCATTGTCGTATTGCTCTCACAGTCAGGATGTTTTTCCTGATGTTCGACCTGTAACTTGAGCCCGTGATTCCGTGTCCTACACTGTGGGATGACTGAGAAGAGATGCTGGCCTTCCTCTCTGTGACAACCTTTCAAGTACTTGAAGAGCGCTACCATATCTCCCCTCAGTCTTCTCTTCTCAAGGCTAAACATGCCCAGTCCTTTCCTGTTTTACAGAGGGTAGTCCTCTGTTTGAAGGGTTGTCTGGTCCTAGTCCATTTAAAGATAAAGAACCATAAGAAGAGAGAGCATGGACCTTGAAATTGCCCATTAACAGTAAGCAGCACCAGGTCACCTGGCACAATAATCCCCGCTACGGTAAGATACATTGCATTTCTGTTTAAAGTATAGTAATGATTTCTAAATGTGCATCTTATACATATCAATTAGCCCATGCACATTTTATGCAAATCTATGCCCTCTTTTCTCCTCTGGCTTGGTGAGGCATTTCCTCTTTTAGGTGATGCATAAGTGGCCAGTGTATTCCCCAAACTAGCACCATTCTGAGAAATTGCGGGAAAGTAAAAGTCTGGCTAGCTTGAGGTCTTGAAATCTCATGCAGGAAACACACAGTATAAATTGCCAGTTGCACTGCAGTGACTCCAGTACCAGAGGCAGTGAGCCTATTTAAACCAGTTGCTGGGGAACATGGGTGGGAGGGTGCTGTTGCGCTCATGCCCTGCTTGTGGGTCCCTGGTCGACAGCTGGTTGGCCACTGTGTGAAAAGAATGCTGGACTAGATGGACCCTTGGTCTGATCCAGCAGGGCTCTTCTTATGTTCTTATGACACAAAAGCCACAAGTCCATGACAGGGGACCCGAAAAATTGCCTGCTCCAACATGAGCTTTCATGTACACTTGTCATACTCAGAGAGGCCCTTCCTCCGGATTCTCTTCACTGTCTGAAGTGAGGCAGGTGGTGACTGGGGAGAGGGCCTTTTTGGAATGCCCTCCCCAGGCAAATGATCTCCTGCTTGTGGGCTTCGTTTAGGCATATGATTGGTCGGTATGGGAAACAGGCTATGGACTACATAGGCCTTGGTCTGATCCTGCAGGGCTCTTATCTTCTCAAGACCTTTTGGTTCCACACTTTTAAACTGATGCAGACTGTTTCAATTGTGTGTGTGTGTTTAATCCTTCTGTTATTTATCATGAGTTGATCACTATTTTGTCATTCTGGGGGGTACTGGTGTTTTGTTTTTAATAAATTCTGTTTTATTTGCAAGCTGTTGTGAAATGTTTCCACTGAAGTGCAGAACACAAATGTATAAATGAATAAATAACGCTTGAAAATGAGGGAAATTGCATCCAACCAGTCCAACTGGAATTTCATTTAAGAATAAAATATAGAATATCCCCTGCCCCCCGAACCCCTATCATTAAATATAAAATGTGAATTTGTAGGAACTTTGATGTATGGCTATTGGTTCCTCCACCAATGAATTTGGGGAAAGGAAACTTGATGTAGTCATATCCATCCCCTCCCTACTGCCCCCCCCCCTTCATTCATAAATAAATAAGCCTCCGTCTCTGCTGTTGGCAGGCTTTGCGTTTTATCTTTCACTTGGTGGAGAAACCAAGTCTAGGAATGCTGCAGTTTCTGAGAACCATGTCGTGGTAATCACAGAGTCAGGGTTCATACATTTTTAAAGCAATATGTGCAACACAGTGTCAATAATTTTGGGAAGGATTATAGTAGAAAAAATTCCAAGCAAAGAGATTCATGAGCTGCCAACTCTTAGGTTTTAAGATGAGATGAACATGCTCGTACCTCGTATAGACTACTCCTTTAAAGAAGATTGGGGAAAAGTTAGTGCCATTTCCGCTATGAGCAACACAGAGCTGAAATACTTATTATCCCAAATAAGCGCCAGTGACATTTGAGATGTCTCAGCATTTATTGGCTTGCCAGCAGTATGTGGAGTAGGACAGTTCCTTTCTGTCCCTTCTCTCTGTATCCTCCACTTCTTTTTATGTGCTCAAAGTCCTCTTCTATAAAATATTTAGTGCAAACTCTCTAGAGGGTTAGATTCCCTTTGCTGTAGACCGGATGAAGGTTTACACAGCTGCTGAGAAAGGTATCCTACTGCAACAGAGATCAGTGTAGCCATATTGAAAAACACTGAATGATGCTACCAAGATCTTTGTGACTGATATAAAACTTGGACCTTGGGTGGTGGTCCTTAATGACACTGGACACCCTAAAACTTTCAGGTGTGATAAAAAAGTGGCACATGATTACTTCACATGATCTTTATGCATGTATGCATAGGACATCTCCATGTGAGAGGTAGAGAGAATAGCTTTGCTGCAATTCAGTGCTCCCTTTTCCATGGAGAGATCTCTACATGCATTCAGCTATTTAAAACATGGATGGGCAACCTTGGGCCTGGTGGGATTATTGGGTATTGCTGCCTTCTGTTAGACAGGCAGCTAGCAGAGAAAAACAAAAAGAACAGAATGAGCATTTACCAGTCCCACATGCACACAAAAAGCTAAAAAGGAGACATAAGAACATAAGAACATAACAAGAGCCATGCTGGATGAGACCAAGGATCTATGTAGTCCAGCATTCTGTTCACACAGTGTCCAACCACAGTGTCGACCAGGAACCTACAAGCAGGACATGAGTGCAACAGCACCCTCCCACCCATGTTCTCTTCTGTTAGTGAAGAAAGAAAAACAGCTTTACTCATAAGTACTCTTGCATATGCAAATGCAGGCAAGTCATAGGGTTTCAAGAGGAGTTTGTTCACACCATTTTGTGTTCCTTTACACAGGCAGGAGCAAGAGAACAAGCCATGTCCTCCAAGCAATAGAGGAATGTCGCAGAGAGAGAGAGAGAGAGAGAGAGAGAGAGAGAAAGAGAAGGAAGGGGAGGAGCAGGAAGGAGGAAGGAGGAACCACACTGTAGGCTATAGAGATCCTAAGTCTAGCTATGCCCATGCATTAACTAACTGCAACAGTGCCCCCTTCCGGTAACTCACAGATGAGGTTGCAATACTCCCAACAGGGCCCGCAGGCCAGATCTGGCCCCAGCACACTTCCCAGGCCATGCCTGCTCCCCCTGCCCCCAGGGCACAATTTTGATCCCCCCCTGTAGCATGCCTCATGGAGAGCTTTAAAAGTCCACTCAGCCCATCCTTGCCACACTTCAGCTGATCCATGCCAGTCAGCTGAGGAGCAGAAAAGGTCTGATTTTCATCTTTATTGTGGCACGTTGAATGGAGAGGTTTTGAATCCCCCATTCATTGTGCCACAACAGGGATGAAAATCAGGTCCTCTCTGTTCCTCAGCTGACTGGAGTGGATCAGTTCGTACCATTTCCAGTTCCACATTAGGGAGAGGTGCATATGTATGGGAGCTCATGGGAGAGACTGGGGGAGGCCCCCCACCCACTGTGGGTATGCTTCCCCTGAGAAGCTTCTGGGGAGCCAATGTGGCCCTTGCTTGCAAAATAGGCTCCCCACCCTGGGTTTAAAAATGTGTGTCAGTCAGCTTGCCACTGTGATGACAGTCCTCCTATATCCACTTTGATACAGGGGGAATGGCATTTGCTGTACCCACTTTGGACATGAGTAAGGGGCTAGTATATTTTCATATGCTTTCCACGACAGCTCTCAAAAATCCCCTAATCCCCCGATTCCTAATAGCACCACCTCTGCTCTTTCATTTTCATATTTGTCCCCCTTGCTCTTCGCTCTGGATTTTCCTAGTTAATCCATATATTGCATGCCGTAGTCACTCCCTAATATCACCCCCCGCTTAATCTTCAAACAAACCTCTCACTTCTCCTTTGCTTCTTATGTATTTCAGCACAAGTATTTGATTTGAGCTTCCTTTTTTTAACGTTAGCCTTTCTATTTCATGTCACATTTGAATCTTTGGATGTTTAAGTGTGTGTGTGTGTGTGTGTAAAGCTATAATTTCTCCCCATTAGCTCATGATGGTGAGAATTGATGGGTTTTTGTCCCATCTGTGGCATTTTTCACCCTTACGCGAGCATGGAGCTGAAATCAGTCTGTCGCGAAACCAGCTCCCTTTAATAATTTTTATGAAGTGCAGTCCAATTATCGTTATCTTCCTTGGGGATCCATTCAATTAAGCACAGCCATAGTGAGTGAATGGTCACAGAGTTTTGTAACCATATTTACGTCCCGATTAACGGGAACCAGGTAAGATAGGTTTAAAGCCATCAGTGGTTTATACACTGCTTTTCTATTTTTTATTTAATTTTTTTTTTGCTATCTCCAATGTCAGACATAGTTTCGGTGGTTAATTTTTTTTTCAGGTTGAGAACACCCATATAATATTTAAAGAGAAGTCATAATGGGCTCTTCACCCATGGATTGAATGAGGCTTCATCTAGCTTTGCATTGTCAGGCACTATTCTACAAAGCTGCGTGCTGGTTCAGTTGTCAGTCTTGCCCCTACTGCTGTGTTGTTAGGCAGATAGCTGGTTAATAGCCCTGGTGAACAGTTCAGATGATGCTTCAGCAATGAGAGATAATGGTGTCCTGATAGCTGGGAACCACCCTGAGAGTTTGAATGAGATACCCATCAGGGCTTCAAGAAGGTGAAATCCCTTCAGCTGAGGGAAGGGGGAATGTGTGTGCGTTGGTTTGTGTGAAAGAGAAATGGGAGGTGGAAAGAGCCAGAGAAAGAGAGAGAATGGGGGAGAAGGAAGGAGAAAGACGGTTTCTAGGTAGAGCTAGCTGGCACAGGGGGTATAACCTTCAGGGCTGACCAAATTGCTCTCTGGCGATCCACCATGTAGGAGTGCCTGTTGGACCCACTTACGTTCTGTTTGTGTATATTTGTAGATATGGCAAATATTACAACATCTTCATTACTCTCTCAGCTAAAGGAAACCAAACTTAGTAGAGTTGTCCCTTGGAATGTCTCACTGCTTGGGAAAGTGGGGAGCAGGTAAGAGAGGGTTGGACTCAACTGTAGATGGAAGGAGAAGCCAATTGTGGCTTACCTGGATTTTTCAAGGAGCTGGCTTGGGTCTGCACAGGTCTCCACGATCAAGTGTATATCACAGTCACATCGCAGAACATACTTCTGGGTGGGGAGGGGGGTTGGAGTGAATGTCATCTGACTGGCAGGGGCTGCTCAACCAATAAGAGAAGCTCTCTCCCCCACCCCCATCCAGGGTCTCCCCCCTTTCTCCTTTGATAACATCCTGGGAGATTTCCTCCCCTGTATCCACAGAAATCACTCCTTTCTCTCCCCACCCCAACAATCATGAAAGGAACACCATGTTCTAGCTGCCTTCCTGAGATCAATTGAAGCTTCGAAGCTTTGCATTGAGGCTCTCTAAATGCGTTATTTCAATTCACGGGAATCTCAGGAGTGCGCAGTTCGGAGACAAGCCTCATTGACTACAATGGGAGTTACTCCCGAGTAGACACACATATGTTTGCACTGGGAAAGACACAGAGGGGAAACGGATGGAAAACCAGCCCCCTTTCTAAGGGGCTGTGCAGGATTGGGAAGTTCAAAGGTGGAAGTAGTTACTTCCAAATGGCAATAATAGGGATGGACGAAAGTCACTTACCTGATCCCGAAGCTTGCTTCGCGGTGGGGGGGAGGCACTCCGTCCCTCCCCCTGAAATTCTGGGCAGGGGGAGGCGCCCCATCCCTCCCCACTGAAATTCTGGCTGGGGGGGAGCGCCCCGCCTCTCCGGCCGCGAAAGTTCTTCTCCTGCCGGGACGCAAATGGCGGCAGCCGTAGCCGCCGCTGTTTGCATCCCTGGCCTGCAGTCAGCCGTGACAGGGTATGTAAATAAGGGCAATAGCATAAAATATTTATGTAGACTACCCATGCCAAAATAAGGAACGCAAATGGCGGCGCCCATGAGCGCCGCCATTTGCGTACGTGCTTCCCCCCCCCCAAAGTCAGCCGTGATAGGCTACGTAAAGATTTACGTAGCCTATCACGGTGTTTTTTGAAAATCTAGCCGTGATAGGCTACGTAAATCTTTACATAGCCTATCACGTTTGTTGTTGTTGTTTTTTTTAAACTTGGAAATGGCGGCGGCAGTGGCCAGTCAGAAGACTGGCTGCCGCCGCCGCACTGCCACTGGGAGCCGCCGCCACCAGGGACATTCGCCAAAGGTAAGTCCCATCCCGGGGGGGCGGGGGAGCGGACTGCTTCTCCACCAATTTATCCTGGAGATTCATGGAGAAATTCTCCGACATCCCTAGGCAATAAACCAACCAATAGAGAATTGCAGCTTTGAGAAAATGCTTTACAGCCTTTAAGAGATTAGTGCTTTAAAATGTGCTATTTCAATGGGGGGGGGGATCTCTGTAAATTCTGATGTGCGCATTCAGGGGACAAGCCTCATTGAGCACAATGGGAGGTACCTCTGAGTAGACATAAATTGGTTTGTGCAGGGATGGGGAACACACAGGAAACACACCTTGACTGGGGCCATGATGAAAGGCACACCCCTGGGCAGGGCTAGCATACCTGAGCTAAATGTGAGGCACACAACAACTTAAGGAAGGGAGAACCTAACTTGAGGAAAATAATCGGATTTTAAGCAGTCTCAGGAAATCTGGTTTTTCCCTGATAAGCTCCAGGGAGTGACGTCATGGCTACTGGATGGCCACAACGTCATCTATCCCTGTCATCTATCCCTAACGACCTCAACACACAGCTAGCTCAGAGTAAATCGCTCATGGAAACACCCCCTGTGTCATTCCTTAAAATTTGCTCTGCAGAACTGGGCAACCCTCTGCAGGGTGGAGGAGGGAGGGAGAAAGGCCTGATGCCTTAGCAGACATCCGTGAGTGCAACATTGGATTAACCTGATATTTGCAACTTCTCATCCATAATTGATCTGTCACAGCAGTTGGTCAGGCTAATCTTCCAGGGAGAAACATGAAGGGCAAATGATGTGGCCAGGACTTCCTCAGTGAAGAAGTGAACAGCCTGAGCCTTTCATAGGTTCCACCCTTAAAGGCAGCCTAGAAATAATTTTAGATTGATAGATGATAGACAGACAGACAGACAGACAGACAGACAGACAGACAGACAGGAAGCTGCCTCATACTGAGTCAGATCATTGGTCCATCTAGCCCAATATTGTCAACACTGACTGGCAGCAGCAATCCAGGGGTTCATGCAGGAATTTCTCCAGTCCTACATGGAGATGCTGGTGATTGAACTTGAGACCTTCTGCAGGCAAAGCAGGTGCTTTATCGCTGAGCCATGCCCACCCCACTTTCCTTGGTTGCTGCTCCAAGGGGTACAAAATTCTGCATGGTGTAGAGAATGTGGATAGGAGACATTTTTTCTCCCTCTCTCAAAATACTAGACCCTGGGGTCATCCTATGAAGCTGGACTAGATGGACCCTTGGGCTGATCCAGCAGGGCTCTTCTTATGTTCCTCTGTTCCAAGTGGCAGGTGGTGACGGTAAGCATCCTACCCAGCAAGTGTTGTAAAACAGAGTCTTCTGTGATCAATGGGCCTCAACTGGGGATGAAGCAGCCCAAGATTTCCCAAGCTCTGTTCCCCCTCTAATGCACGCAGCCTCTTGTTCATTCTTCACCTGCTCAACCGCTTGCCCAGCATGAGCTGATTCTCCTGCCCCAGGGTCAACTCTAGCTGACAAGCCTGCTTTGGGCAAGCCCAAGCTGTCTATGCCAACTCCACCTGGCAGTCCTCCTAGTTTATCTTCCAAATCTTTTTGACAGCCCACCAGGTCTCCCCACTGCCGTCTGCTGACTTGATGGCAATATTTCCCTCCAGTTCTCTGCATTCACCAAGTGGCCACGTCCCTTCTGCTCTGAGATAGCATTCAAGGCTTGCTGCTCAGAGAATGTGCTGGGATGTGCCAAAGCAGCCTAGGTTCCTTAAAGCCAGGATGCAGGCGCCAAGCAAAAAAGCAGCCGGAGGCGCTTGAATGAAAGAGACAGAAACACTGACAGGGAAGGGAAAAACAAGGGGAGGACAGAAGAGAAATCATTTGGGCAGCTGCCTCCCCTTGGAAACTTGGAGGCTTTGACACAGCTTGCAGGGTCTAAATGAAACAGAGGAACTTTTGACTGGCACCTTCCTGTATATCTGATTTTGGCACTTTGGGTCTGTGGTTTTCAAAGTGTGAAGCAGGGCTCTGTAAGTTGGTTCAGGCAGCACCTGAGCTGGTACACTCTCCACCCTTATCTCTCTGACCTCTCAGTGTTAGGCCAGGAAAAACTAACAACTTTGGCAATCAATACATGTCTGAAAGCCACAGCTTTACTTCTATGCTGCAAAGAGGTGGGGGCAATGCGTAGAGCAGAAGCAGTAAGCAGGGGGGGCTGTGCGCTTAACCCTCTGCCCACCCGCCATGTTCCCTCTGCGACACCCAACCACCCCCACCCCCCAGCTGGAATTCTGGACACATGGTTGTCATATTACAAGGGGAAAGTGGCTGGCATGGGGAAAGCAGTGTACAGGGGAGAGTTTAAAAAAGCCCTCCTATCCACTGCTTCTCCTCTGCAAATCTCCCCTCTCCATCACTTTGCAGCGTATGGCTGGGGTTCCCAGATGCAAACTCTAACAGCTCAATATTTAGTGCTGGCCTTCATGTGTAATTTAAAAGAAATATCTCTTTAATTGGTGGACAACCCTAATTTTAAGAATTTACACAGGAAGCTGTAGGTAATTCGGACTAGGGATGGGAGAACCAGCGATTTTTGAGCTTGCCTAAATTCTGTGAAAATCACTTCAAAGCTCATTTTGGCTCACTCCCATTTTTGTTTTCCGCCTGTTTTTCACCTCGTTCTGAGGGGAAAAGTGTGTATTTTTGTGTGTATTTTCAAAACAGGCACACTGTTCCCCCATTGACTAAAGCATGACGAGAGAGAGAGAGAGAGAGAGAGAGAGGGAAGGAGAGAGAGAAAGAGAATACACAATTCAAAGTGCACATTTAAAACACAACAACACATTTTTCAAATGTGAGTGCAAATTCAGGAGTTTGCAAACATTTCTCAAAACCCCCCACTGCTCCTGTTTCACGGTCACCTTTGAGACTGGGAATGGGATATGTTTGCACAATTCGCAAAGAGAAATGGAATTCTCATACATCCCTAATTCACTCAGCCGTGGGAAATACCCTATGTGTGTACGCATGCTTGTGTTCGAGCTGCTTCAAGGGTCTTCCACAGGATGCACCGGAATTGGTGCATGGTGATGGCGATGGAGCCCAAAGCCCTGGTGATTGCAAACCATGATGCATTTTCATTCTGCTTCGTTTTATTATTATTATTATTAATTTATTTACATCATTTGTATACCAGTCCATATCTAAAACAGATTCCAGAGCGCTGAACATAAAAAGTAAAAAAGTAAAAAGATAAAAATAATTAAAACACCATTATTAAAATTGTTCTTTAAAAAACAGAATGCCAATAAAAACTGTGGCTGGCTAGTTAAGGAATGCTTCATGGAAAACAGCTGTTTTCAGGATGTGCTGGAAACAGTACAATGCTGGCATCCGCCTGACCTCCAGGGGCAGGAAGTTCCATAGGAAGGGGGCCACCACACTGAAGGCTGTTCTCCGGGTGGACTCCAGTTGGGCCATAGGTCCATGTGGAACCACCAGGAGCATGCCCTCTGATGACCTCAGTGACCCGGCAGGTTGGTAAGGGAGAAGGTGCTCTCTCAGGTATCCTGGTCCCAAGTTGGTTAGGGCTTTATACACTAGTACCACAACCTTAAACCTGGCCCAGTAGCCAATAGGCAGCCAGCGCAGTTCCCTCAGCAAAGGAGTTGCATGCTGAGTTGAAGTCGAACTCTTACCTCTCTGTCAAGTCCAGCAGCCACTGTAACAATGTCTCCAGTCTCGCTGTTAATGGTAAACATATTCTGCGATGGGCTCTGTGGAGTTTGAGTCACTATCCGGTACCTCACCATCCCATTGGCTGTAGTGCTGTCATCTGCATCATTTGCCGTCACGGTCATCACGTAGGTTCCTTCACACAGAAATGACAACAGAATCAATTGTGGTGATCTCTGTGAGTGGGAGAGGGTGTAACCCTCAGAATAAACTAGAGCAGGGGTGCAGAACATCAGGCCTGGGGGCCAAATGCGGCTCACCTGGGGTTCCAGTCTAGCCTTGCAAGGTTCCCCAGCTGGCCACATCCCATTCTCCTGGACCTGCCTCCTTTCCCCCAACCACCAATTGTGTGGAGGTTCCCAAGCCTTTGTGCAGTTTTTTCCATTCTAGAAGGTTGAAATGCCTTTTTTAAAGCTTAGTTACTAGCAGTAAAAGCTTTCAGCGAAAATATGCTGGTATTTTTGGCTGTCCCCCTTTGCTTTGGCCCCACTCGTTTGCCTTCAGCCCTACCATCCACTCAAATGCGGCCCCCGAGAGTTTTCTGCAATGGAATCTGGCCGTCTGGCTGAAAGAGGTTGAACACCCCTGATTTAGGGGCACATCCATATATTTTCATGCTGGACTAAACATGGCCTTCTAGTTTAGTGGAGCCATTTGTCTCCCATGAAAGGGGAGCATTTCAGGACTCTCAGGGGCTGGGGAGAAATTTCTTATATTTTTCTGGGAACTGCTTGCTTGATACATATAAGACAGCAAAGAGCTGTAGTCAGTCTTTCTTTTAACTTGTAAAAGATGTTGTTGTAAAAGAAGCTTGTTGCCACCACTTCAAGCAGCAGCTAAGCTGGAGCAGGCAGCAATAGCCCAGCAGACTGACTCATTGTGAATGGCCCGATGGGAACAACACTTCACGATGTCGCGTTCCCAGGAGTGTTCTTGGTCAAAAAAGATGGCTACCCCTACTGGCCAGAGGCGGCAGCCATTTGTTGCCCTCTACGCACACATACACACACACACAATATCTCTGAAATGATGTTTCATTGTGATTCTTTGTGATTGTGGGGGAAATGCCAACCTGCACTGCTGATGAAGGGTGCAACACAGCTATATATTATGAGAAAAAGAACACGCCAGACGAACCTACTGCCATCACCACCACTCATCAATGCAAGCTAGTGCTGTGCCAAAAAATTGGCATTTTTGGCATTTCGTGGGGGTCGGTGGGTGGGGAAACAAAAACTCTGGAGAAAGAGGCTGCAAGAGGTGAGAATTTCGGAGAATTCTCTCTTGGGGAGGGCAACAGGGTTTCCCCATCCCTTTCTAAGTGTGGGCAACTCTTGAGGGGTCTTGGTTCTATTTTTTATTTCTGTAAAAACACCCCCTGCACTTGCAGGAGCCCAGGCCTCTCCTCCAGCCCGGCAGTTCTTTCTGAACTCCCAGGAGACCATGTGACCTCGCCCTCTCCAAAAAGCATTCTGGAAGAACTCCCAGCTGCAGAAGAGGCCTCAGCTCCTGCAAGTGTGTTTTTTAAACGAAATAGAAAGAAGATGCCTCAACAACCGCCTACACTTAAAAAGGGATGTGGAAGCCCTGCCCCTCTCCCCAAGGCAAAAATTCTCCAAAATTCTCCCCCTCTTGCGAAAGAGGTAGAAAAAACAATGCCTCTTTCAGAGGGAGAGAAAAAGTTCCCGAAAATAGGGGGACAGGTTTTAGCACAGCACTAATGTCAGCCCCCTCCAGGGGCCAAACATTTCGAGGACATCTCTTCCATGAAAACAATGCAACATGGGGCCATGAAAGTGGGGCAGCAGTTTCAGCACAGGTTGAAGTGCTACTCCCTAAAAGGGTGTTCAGGTATACTTTGACAACAACAGCAGCAGCAGCAGCAAAATAACATGGTATAAACCAGTAAGCGTACTCCCTCCTTCCCTATCAGCACTCTACTATCTCATCAACCTTTGCCTTTTATTTTGTTTTTGGAAGCCTGCATGGGTTATCAAGTCCCCAGTGGGCTCCCATTCATGGGTAGCACACTGGATTTAGCTTGGTGGGTCACACCGCACAGGCCTGATCTAAGCCAGTATGGTGTAGTGGATAGAATGTTGAGACCTTGACCAGGGAAACATGAGTTCGAATCCCTGCTCAGCCAAGATGATCTTTGGAGATACCTTGCGCCAGTAACTATCTCTTAGCTCAGCCTTCACCAACCTGGTCCTGTACAGATATTTTGGACTACAACCCCCATCATGTCAGCCAGCATGGTGAATGGTCAGGAATGTTGGGAGTTGTAATGCAAAACATCTCGGCAGCACCAGGTTGGTGAAGGCTGTCGTAGCCTAACCCGCGTCACAAGGTTGTTGTGAGAATAAAAATGGGTTGTTGTGGAGGTGCCAGCAACGTACGCCATGCTGAACTCCTTGGAGAAAGGGTGAGATGAAAACGCGATAATAAGTAGTAAAAAATGGAATCCTAGATCTAGTCCAAGAGTCTGTCAATTGCAGCTTTTTGTGGGTGCCTGGAGTGGCTGCTACAGTAAACCAGGAAGGCTTTTCAGTCCATTGATCAAAGCGTTGGCAGTTCTCATGTTAGTGGGAAATGTCAGGAAGCAAACACTGATCAAGATCAACCCATTTAGGGAGAAAAATAAATGTTCGCTGGTTACTTCCTTCAGTTTGAGAAGGTCATTAATAACTGAACAATATGGGTAATCTGAGGGCCTCTGGGAGAGCACTTCAGTTTAGGAAAAGGCATGCGCATTGACACAATGAAATACACATGTGTGCAGTGGGGCACACATACTTGATCCACTGATAGGTGCAAGCCATTTCCTACATGGAAGGGCTGCCCAGGTAGAATTTGTCATGTCTGAAGTGGCCTTCAGTAAATCCAGTTTAAGTCTGAACTAGTGCAAATGTAGCGTGTTACTCAGGTCCTATTGTTTTGCATTTCCCATGCGTGTAATGTTCCTTGTATTTTCCCCCCAAATCATTTTCATATAGTGTTCTTTCATTTCCCCTCAGTGTCTTATGAATTGTGCCCTCACCTCAGAAACCTGATTCCCTGTTTGTCTGCTGTGATTTAAATCAATCTTTCAAATATATTGCACCTGTAAATGGCCTCGGGTCAACTCTGGTCACACAACTCTCGCCTACTGGGGCAAAATGAGAACCTCCTCTCACAGTGCATTTTTTTAAATGTGTTGCTCTCTCACAAAAATAAAACAAAATCAAACAGAGTGGTGCCAAAGAAGTTGCCAGAATGCGGGTGCCTTTAGCAGCGAAGTATTAAAAGCAGCAGTAAGACAGTTGTAGGAGTGGGGAGAGAACTGAACAGAAGGGATGGAAAGAAAGGTGGGGTGGGGGGAGAAGGGGAAACAAGGAGAAGCAGAACCCTCTTCCTGATACATCATATGATGGAGGGGTAAGAATGGCTGTGTTGAGCTATTCCCCATCCTGGCCCCCACATGGATATCAGGAGAAGGGAGGAGTCTTTACAGAGCTTCCCCACCCCAACAGATAATTAGCCAGTGGGAGTGCTGAGGAAACCCTGGGTTAAACAGATGGCAGAATAGGTATAAGTATCCTTTGCAGATGTAGCTAAAGAAGTCTTTGTCCCTAGCTACTTGAGCGATTCATGGAGGAACGGCCTAGTGCTTTTGATAGGACAACAGAGTATAGCAATCTGGGTGTCAGGTAAATTTTAGAATGACTTGAACTCTGGTGTTTCTGGCTTAGAGAGAAAGTATGGACAGTTTCAACTTTTGCCAACATCTCCATTTTCTTAGCAGAGGGTACACACAGACAAATATACCTGCATACACACACACTATGGAACCCTGCGCTGTCCAAGAATTGTGTTTGGTCCAGCAAGGCTACCTCTGTGAACCCTAAAAGCTGAAACTAAGCACAAGGAAGGCTCCAGAGACAGCCCTACATGAGACAAGGTGAGGTGGTCACCTCAGATGATGGATTCTGGGTACCGTTAAGGAGAATGAAATGGACAATTCTGACACAGGGGGCACAATTGACTATTGTACTCTTGCACATTTATTTCAAGGAAGCTTTCAAGGGAAAAGTGTTTGGTGTATTGTGCATATGTCACAATACACTGTGTGTGAGAGAGAGGGAGAGAGAGAGAGAGATCAGCTGGACTGTCTATCCAGGCAACAAATTCTCATGATTTGCCCTGGAAAGTTTGCCAATTCAAACCCTGGAGCTTTTGTCTCCTACTTCTTTGAGGTTTGTTCCCTCCAGTCCATTGAACGATAACAGTACCTACATAATTCAGCCCAGGGAAGTCTGATGATTTTGATTGCTTTTGGCCTGTAATCTTGCTGTTTTTGTAAATTGCTGAGAGGCAAATTAAACACCTTTTGTACTCAGGACTGAGCTCTGAGTAACTGCAGCAGCTCTGGCTACCATTTGCTCTGATCTTCTTGCCTGAATATTGTAATTTTCCACAGTAAGATCACAGTGACTTAAAAGCAAAGACATTGATGGCTAGACAGTAGTTTAATGAGTAAGGGTGCAATCCTATCCATATTTACACAGAAATTATTTCTACAATTCCCAGCAATCCCCAGCCAGAATGGCTGGCTGGGGGATGCTGGGAGTTGTAGGATGTATTACTGTCTAAACATGCATAGGACTGCACCCTAAGGACGGATTTGTAGCCAGCCCATCTCACTGTTTGCTTTGCTTTTTCTAGATCCCCCCTCCACCCATACTGATTGCCTGTGCGTATGATGGCATGTACATGCCCATGGTGAACCAGCCACTGAGCACCTGTTGCCAGCTTGCGCTCCAATGACACATATGGAGTCTTCCTCCTATGATGATCCCATCCCCCAATGGGGTGAAAACCCACTTTGGAACAGTGTGCTGACTTAGCAGACAGCAGAGACTTGCTGGTCATCTGCTCCTTCTTGGGCTGAACCTAAAAAGGATATTGCCCGCATAGAGGTGCTGGTTGTGTCTTTTTCTGCTCAGGGTTGTAGAGGTGGACTACATTCCCCATGAGCCCTGGTGGAGAATGATAATGGCAGTGTCCTTTACAGCCAATGAGAGACCAATGGACCTCTTTCCCTGCTGGAAGATTAGTAATTAGTAGTAGTAGCAATTAGTAATTATGGACAAGTGTCCCTGAAAAGGGTTATTACTCAACATAAACTGCCCTGAAAAGATGGGGTATACTTTATTAAATCAGTCAATCTTTTCACAGTATCAATGGAACACTGAGCAAATTCACATGGGGTAACAGCTAGGCCAAATTTATTATTTTATTGTATTAATTTAAAACATTTGTATTCTGCCCTGTACCATTAAGATCTCAGGGCGGCATACAGATAAAATCAATTTAAGCAGTATAAAACAATACATACTCTAAACAGCTAAAAGCATATTGAACCATTCAACAAGCTAATCCCAATTAGAAAATCTATAACAATAAAACAGCTAGAACTGTGCAACTTTAGGGAATTCATTTCGCCTTCAAAGGCTTTGGTGAAAAGCCATGCTTTACGTTGGCGTTGAAACGAAACCAATGTCTGTGTCAATCGGGCTTCCAAGGGGAGGACATTCCACAACCGAGGTGCCACAGCAGAGAAGGCCCTGTCCCACATCCCACCATAGTGTATGTCTTGCAATGGTGGGGCACAGAGGAGGGCTCCTCCAACAGATCTCAGTCCTTGGGCAGGCGTATATAAGGAGAGGTGCTCCCTCAAATATCGAGATCCCAAGCTGCTTAGGGCTTTAAAATTGGGTTCACTAGCATTCTGTGAATCTGAGAATGCACTTTATATTACCTTAGTATCCTCTGCAACAGACCTGGCTTCTAGGGCAGAAGTGCAGGGATTCCTCAGCAAACAATGTGGAAAGCATTCCCTGAAGAAGGAAGCTTCAGATCTATTGCTCTAGGGAAAAGAGCAATTTCTTTCCTACATGTGAAGGAACTCCTGACAATATGCCTCTATGCATGCGCTTGATGGTGCTCTCCGTGGGATATAGGGAAAAGGGGGCTTTTAAGGCTTTCTGACCCATCCCAACTTTCTGAGCCATGCATGAGAGCTGTTCAGTAACGTCAGCAGTCAGAGAGCTCTGTGCTGAACAGGAAAGCAGCCATCCAGAAGGCAGCGAGACTGTAATGTTATTTGCTTGCTTGTTTGCTTCATTTCTATACTGCCCAATAGCCGAAGCTCTCTAGGCAGTTCACAAAAATTTAAACCATAAAGTACAACATAAAACAATATAAAATATGAAAGCTTACAACTACAGTATCAAAGTACAACCAGAATAAAACTTAACAGCAAGGTAGAGATTTAAAATACAGTTTTAAAATAGAAGAGCTAAAAGACTAGAGTGCTAAAATGCTGGGGAAATAAAAAGATCTTCACCTGGCACCAAAAGGAGTACAACGTAGGTGCCAGGCAAAACTCTCTAGGGAGCTCATTCTACAGCTGGGGTGCCAAAGCAGAAAAGGCCCTCTTCCTGGTAGCCACCCAGTACTACCAGGTCTTGCACCAGCAGCTTCAAGGCAGCAATTGCAAGCTTATACAGTATACTCAATCTGGCTTTCCCACCTTTCCAAGTGAGCTAGTGGGACACTTATCCTGACCATATTTATGGTCACAGTGTCTCCTGACAAGGAGGACTCTGAGACGGGATACCAAGTGAGTGCTGCATCAGGACCAAGCTTCAGTTTGGTATGATTGCTGTCTCTGTTCTTGAGAACCCAGTGGAGATTTAGAGGGAAGGGGGAGAGGACAAGTCTAGCTGGCGCACGTTAAGTCCCCCAGTGTTGCAGGTTCCTTGGGTGGAGTATTGCCCTGGGCTAGAGGTCTCAGGATTTCCCTCTGTGTGCCCTGTCTCTCCTCCCCGCTGATCCTGGGTCATGGTGGAGTCCTCCTCTGATGAGGAGGTGTCATTCAATCCTAGCTCTGAGAGCTGGCAGGTCCTGATGCTGTTTCTCACATGCTCAGAGACAACTGTCGGCAAGTCACCTGGGGCAGAAATCACTCAGGCACAGGGCAGGCACTGGCCAATCAGGCAGGTGATAGGTGATAGGCTGCTGGCCACCAGGCAAGGGAGCACATAGGCCAAGCAGTAGTCTCGCTGTAAAGAGGGACAGCCAAGCAGCCTCCTTCAGTGACAAGCTTCCATGACTGAGGGGACGTGGCAGATCTGGGAGCTTTATAGCAGTGCTGTGCCGAAAATTTTTCCCATGGTATTTTCAACCATTCTCATTCAATCTGATAGAAAACAAATTGCTTTCAAAAAGGAATTGAAAAGAGAAGAAATTTTGGAGAAATTCTCATGGGTTGGCTTCAGGATTCTTGTGCTTACTTCACATATGAGGTGGCCAAGGAGTGTGTATGTACTTTAATTGTACAATCATCTCTCTGCACCTGCATTAGAGACAAGCTGTCTCCACCATTCGCCCTCAGAGATTTTAACATTTGGAAGATCCTGGGGAAGGTGCTGGACCCTAAAGAATGACAACTAGAGCTGAACTACAGTTTCTCAGGAGACATTTTTCTCAGAAAAGTCCCAAGATGTTTCTTTTCTTGCTCCCTAGATAAAAAAAAAGACTTTGCAGAATTTCCCCAAATGTCTTCCCCATTTTTGGTGAGTTTCTCCATCCCTCCTCCCTGATCTGGAACAACACTGGGTATGGGGTACTGTGGACAATACAAAATAGAAGGCAGGCTGCCAATACAATTGCTGCTGTTGCCACTTGCAATGGCAGTGCAACCCCCTCCCCCCAAAACCCTTAGGAAAAAACAAAGAAGCCATGCTACAACCCTTGCTTGTGGTTAGCCCTACCCGTGAGAAATTCTCAGAGAAATTCTCCTGCCATTGGAGAAATTTGGTGAAATTGTCTCCCCAATTTCTCTGCCCACAAATAGGGTGGAGAATTTCAAGAGGTCATTTGCACACAGCTCTACTTTATAGCAGCAAAGTGGTATGTGATTGGCATTTGGCTAGCACCTGATTTCTAGGGCCAAGATGATTCTGGGCTATTCATTTATTACATTTCTGTACCAGCCCAGCCAGTAGCTGAAGCTCTCTGGGCAGTTCACAACAATGACACTGTTGTGAAAGTGTCCTGGCTTGAATGTCCTGCAGTTCTTACTCTGGCCAGCAGCCCTGGTGGTTCAGGAAGTGCCTGACCCACAGACCGCGCTCATCACTTCCACTCATGTACGTTTATTATCACAAAGAATGTTTCTGAAATGAAAGGAAATTACAATAATGTGCAATGCAGAAACATGACCACCTCTGAAATTCTAAACCCTTTGAACAGTTATCACCGGATGTTTTATTTTTACATTAGGATTGCCATTATACTGATCTAAGTTAAAGCAAGATTGATGTTCATTAGTTAGACTTAATGCATGCTAAAACTGAGAGGTGATAGGGCATTTATCAAGAGGACAACCCCCTCTCTAAAAATCCTTCCACTTTGCTCTTTATGACTTCAAGCAACGTACAACCTTTTCTCAACAATGCTTGGTCTAGTGCTGTGATCTAAACATAAAACAATGATAACTATTTTTTTTGGAGTTGCACCTTACCATTTATGTTTATAAATAGTTATTATTGCCAAATCATTAAAGGTTGGTTAACCTTTTTGGTCTAATTTTTGAACTACATGACAGCTAATTTAATCATCCCTCAACAGTATAGGAAAAAAATATAAATCATCATAGGCAGACACATAGAAGCAGCCATATTATATTAGTACTTCATTAACCTGAGTTAATAATGGCTTTGCACTGATGGAAAGTTGCCCTTCCAGCCATTTTTCCTCCTGAATATGTGATATTTTGAAGAATGGATGCTATGCATATGTATAATTTGGGGGGAAAGGACAAAGGTTTACTGATGGAGACGGGTTTCAGAAATAAGGAACAAGCTCAGAAATGAACTCCAGCAGTTCAGAAATCCTTGAGCCATTACAAGCCAAGTTGTAATTTCAATTTTGACTCAACTCGTATTGGCTCACCGACAGCTCTCTCATCTGTCAGTTTCCCTCCTCTCTCCTTTCCCACACTTCACAAACTTATTATATTGTGAGGAGAGGGGAGACAAAAACTGAGAGTTGTTTCTAAGTTGTTTCCATTTCTGAGTATACTCACTGGCAATGTGAATTATTGCTCCCATTTTTTTTTGACTAGTAGAAATTAAAAACAACAACAACAACAACAACAACAATAACAACAACAACAACCCTTCCCAGAACTCCCACTGGCAATGTAGGCTCTGAGCATGTTCAAAAGAGAGTGAGGAATCACTTAGAAACAAACATCACCTTCTCTGGGCCTCCTCACCTACCATTCTCCCTCATCGGGCCAATCTACACTTACGGGGTTTTTTGCTTCCAATGAGGTTTCACCGCCCGTCTTTCACACTACGCAGTACCTGCCTCGAATTGGAACCAGAATTTCCCACTTCCGTGCTCCCGCTTTCAATACCCTGATATCCTGGTATTTTCCCTTAATGTGCTCTGATTTTCTGCCTTCGCTACTGTATCTGGTTGTAGTCCTCTCCCCTGCCTGTTCATATATGGTGGTGTTTGTATTTCTCTCGTGTCCAATCACAGCTCCCGATGGCTCCATGTCGTCTTCTGGGTACTTTGGCTTTTTAAAAAAAATTTGCTTTGGCTTTTTTTAAAAATTAAGGCATTATCTTTGAAGAATCGTGGCTTCTCTGTGATTTTTTTTTTCCTAATTCAGGCATGATCTTTGAAGATTTTAAGATTTAAAGCTTCTCATCTTTGAATCTTCAAAGATCATGCCTGAATTAGAAAAAAAAATTGCAGAGAAGCTACCATTGTTCGAAGATAACGCCTTAATAAAAAAAAAAAAAAAGCCAAAGTGGGGGATAGAAGGGGGTAAAACTTCATCTCATTTGAAGGGATAGAGCAAGAGCAATCCTCTGCTCAGTGCAGGAAGCCTGATTCCCAGGTGGTCGCCCATCCAACTACTGGCACGAAGCTTCGAATCTTCAAAGATGCCAGCAGCCCCCCCAAAATGTGAGTGCTGGGTGCTGCCGCCACTGCCCCTCTTCCTTGCACTGGCTGTCAAGGGCTGGCATGGGGAAAAGAGCATTGGCAGACACCCCCCAGCCACTCGCCCTGGCCTCCAGCAGGTTGAGGGGGAGAAGAGGATAGGTGCCTCCTTCTTCCCTCCACCCCCATCTGCTACAGCAGCGGTGGCAAGGGACAAGCTGGTCATTTTCCCCAAGGCCAGGAAAACATGCGGAAAACGACAAGCCTCTCCTGCACCACTGCTGCGCGGTGGGCGTGGAATCAACAGAAACAGGAAGTTTCTGATCCTCCAATGAGAGCCGCCATCTTTAAGAGCAGGAAAGCAGCACAGCACTTGAGTGTGAACCGAGCTTGAGCATTCGATGAAGCACTGCAACAGGGAAAATGTCTGAGTGTGGATAATCACGTTTTAATGTGAGAGCATTTAACCCGACAGGACAATGAATTTGTTGTGATGGCGGGCGCAATGTAGATTGGCCCATCATCCTTGCAACTTAGTTTGGGAAAGAGTGGGTAGAGGCAGGGGAGGTAAGGGGTTGTTGAAGGTGGAAGAGCACACTGTGATGGGTTTTTCTGAACCTTGCAGAACCCTCATGAAAAGCCTGAGCTTTCCATCCCTGAGAATTCTCCCAGAAGGATTGGAAAGACCCAGACTATTCTGGATGAACATCTGGGTTTCACTCCTCACAACAAAGGTTTAGTTAGTTCTGATGTAACATGAGGTATACAACCCAGGTTCAGACAATATAGAACAGACTTCATCAAACTGGTGCCCTCCGGATGTGCTGGACTACAATTAGGAACATAGGAAGCTGCCTTATACTGAGTCAGTGATTAGTCTATCTAGCCCAGTATTGTCAGCACTGACATGCAGCAGCTCTCCAGTGTTTCAGGCAGAAATTTTTCCTGCCCTACCTGGAGATGTCAGGAATTGAACCTGGGACCTTCTGCATGCAAAGTAGGTGTGCTACCACTGAGCCATGGCCCCCCAATTATTGGATGGGGGATACTGAGAGTTGTTGTCCAGCATATCAAGGGGACACCTGTTTTCTTATGAGAGTTTGCTTGCACTGGCCCATTTATGCCTGTAATGTTGCACAGATGGCCCCTTTACAGCTGCAATCTATGCAACGTTAGTTTTCCGGAAAGACCCGAGACACCATTTTGCATAACAATGGCAGCTCAGTACAGGGGTGGGGAGCCAATTCCTGTTTGTGGATCACACGATGCTTGGTGAACAGGTCCAGTAAGTGCTGCGCAGTCCATGAACAGGATTCGGGAGGGGGAGTGGAGGGCACCCCCGCATTGGGCACTCGTGACATCGAATTGGCTAAATGGGAGCTCTACTTTTACAGGCAGGCTGCCACTGAAAACCAGTTGCTGGGGAACAACAATGGCAGAGGACTAGAGAGATCTTATTGACCAAGATGGCATACATGATCAAGGACTAGATGGGCCTTTGGCCTGATCCAGCTGGGCTCCTCTCATGTTTTCTCTGGGTATTGATTATTATTATTAAAAAAAAATCAAATAGGTCTATGTCAGGGGTGTTGAACCTCTTTCTGCTTGAAGGCCACATTTCATTTCAGACGAGCACTTGGGGGCAGCATTCCAGTGGTGGCTGGTGCCAAAGGCAAAAGGGGGTGTGGCCAACATATTTTTAAAAACCCATCAGGATACTTTAGCTTAAAACTCTCACTACCAGTAACTAAGCCTTAGGAGAGACATTTCAAACTTTCAGAAAGGGAGAAAAACTGTATAAAAACCAGGAAGCCACCAAATGGTTGGCGGTCAGGGGAAAGGGGGATGAGCCATGGGAAGGGAAGGCCAGATTTAGCCCCGAGGGCTGAGGTTATGCATGTCAGAGGAGCAAATCCCTTTACAGTTTGACTTGGGCTGATAATACTGCGGTAGTTACTGTGGTATACCACCACAAATGCTCTGAAAATAAAAATGCACTGCTTCTTTGTTTGGTGATTTAAACCTGAATATATCAAAGGATGGGCCTTTAAACCTTGTTGCTGAGCATCGGGTCGCTCCCCCAGAACTCCTTCCCCCTCCGTTGAAATCTCGCTGCATAGAATGTCAATTCCCATGCATGCATTGCGCATATATTACTGACTCAGTAATATGGACGGGGGTGGAGAAAACAAATAATAATAATAATTCACATTCTTGTCTGAAAGGATTTCAGGCAAGAAATCAGAACCAGAACTGCCAAAATGATGTATAATCTTCATCGTCAAAATAAATAGGGGCATGTATAAGTCATCGCAATGAAGGAAAATGCCTTCAAATCTTCTGCAGATGATATGGGTTGAAAAATAAGCTTGGCAGTATGCTGTGCAAACCTCTTTGTGGCAGGAACTACCATGGCATCTGGTCCAGTAAAGCAAAACCGGAGAGGTTCACCCCCACTTGCCTCTATAATCCCTTCCAAATCCCCCTTACACACTTGCTGGTGCAAAAACATTGGGGTGCTAAGGTGACAGGAACGCTCCCTAATTCCTGAAGATACCCTACTAGGAACTTGGCCTTCCTTTCTACAATCTCCCCTGCAAGATTTCCTCTGCAGTGGCCCTCTGCCATGAAGGGGGATATCATATTTGCCATAACACCTGTTGTCTTTCGCTGGCCATGAAGGGAGCTAGTGATGGGGTGTTTAGGAGCATTTCATCTGCCTGCTGCACTTGGAGCATGTAGCAATACTGACAGAAACCCTTGTCACACATTCAGAAAACACAAGGAAGGGGTGGGAATTGGGATTGCACTTGCTGAACAAGGAGTATAGGTCTACCAATGGCTACTAATCATGATGGTTATATCCTGGTTCAGAGGTAGTATGCCAGATTTACACCTTGTGTCATATCATTGCGATCCCATCATGGTAGCGCTATATCCCTCTTGCACATTTATACCTCGTAGGACACACAATGACATTTGTTGTGATATTTTGGATAATGTGGAATAAAAAGCATGAAAAACACTACAAAAGCGGTATATCGGATGTGTAATGAGTCCCAGCAGTTATCATCAGTGCACTTCAGTACTGCTATAAAGCAGCAGTGTAGATCTAGCTTGAGTAGGAATGTCAGAGAAATCCACAATGGATTTAAGTGAGTTTGCATTTCTATAAATCTGACCTGCAGATTCCAGAGCGGATTGGCATTTTCTGAGTCATGCAGATTCTGTGGACCCGCAGACCAGATTTTTACTGGGGGGGCGGGGATTTGTGCTAATGTGCCCTTGCACAAATGGAAATAAAATTCTTGTACATCCCTAAAAAAATCTGAATCCATCAGTGAGCAGACAATGGAATGAAAGATGCCTGACAATTCACAAAACACAGATGGAACAGATTTACTGAAATCCATACATCGCTACCTCTGAGTACCAGTTACTGAGAAATAGCAGCAGGAGAGGGCTCTTGCTCTTATAGTGTGGGCTACCAAGAAGCATCTGTTTGGCCACTGTTGTTAGATGGTCCAGCAGAACTCTTCCTATATTCCTATATCCCTTCTTCTGACCTCCATCCATGCATTCATCTAAAAGTCTGAATGCAGCCTACGCATGTAGAACTGTACATGCATAGCCTCAGTATGTATGACTGGGGATGCTGCTTTTTACAATGTTCTGAATCATGAGAGAGAGAGAGTCTGAGAGAGAGAGAACCTGTTCATATAAAGCATATAACCTCACAGGAAGAATTTAGACCAGCCTTCCTAAACCTGGTGCCGTCGAGATGTGTTGGGCTATGACTCCCATAATCCTCAGCCAACTTGGCCATTGGATACACTCAGAGTTGTGTCCAATATCTGGAGGGGACCAGGTTGGGGGGTGTCTGGTTGAGACCTTCCAATGAACATGTAGAGACACAAGACACTCTGATGAAATGCACAAGGTTGGGATCCAGACCTCTGGAGCACCTAGAAGCTGTCAGCAGAGTTATGGGAAGATGATGAAATGCTCTAAGATAGGGGCCGGCAACTGATGACCCCTTGGACAAACCTGGACCCCTGAGTGGCAACATCAGCAAAAGTAACTCTTTTGCTGAGGGAACTGCACTGGTTGCCTATTTGCTACCAGGCCAGGTTTAAGGTTTTAGTACTAGTGTACAAAGCCCTAAACAATTTGGGGCCAGGATACCTGAGAGAGCGCCTTCTCCCTTACCAAACTGCCCAGTCACTGCGGTCATTGGAGGGCATGTTCCTGGTGGTCCCACATGGACCTACGGCCCGATTGGAGTCCACCAGGAGAAGAACCTTCAGTGTGGTGGCTCCCTTTCTTTGGAACTCCCTGTCCCTGGAGATGAGGCAGGCACCAACACTGTGTTGTTTCCGGTGCCTGCTGAAAACAGCACTGTTCCAGGAGGCGTTCCTTAAATGACCAGCCACGGTTTCTATTGATATTCAGTTGTTTTAAAAGCATAATTTAATATGGTGTTTTAATCCTTTTATTCTTTTACTATTTTATCTTTTATGTTCACCGCTCCGAAATCTGTTGTATGATATAGAGCAGTATACAAATATTATAAATAAATACATAAATAAATCTGTGGAACTCCCTCCCTAGGGAACTCCGCCATGCCCCCTCTTTAATGAGGTTCCGCCATGCATTAAAAAACGTGGTTGTTCAGGCAGGCATTTGGGGTGGGCTAGGGTAATTTTAGAAATGTGATGTTTTTAATGTTGAATTTTATTGTATGAACTATTTTTATTGTTGTACATCATCCAGAGTGGCTGGGTGACCGGCCAGATGGGCGATTAAAAAATTTGATAAATAAATACATACATACATACATAAATAATCTCCACTGCCATTCTGAGAGGCAAAAGCACAGTGTGGATGAGCAACATCTGTGGTAAGGGAAGATGGCAGAATGGTACTGGGTGTGTTTGTGGCTGGGCTTGTTACAGCCCACTCCTTTGTCAAATTCTAATTATAAATAAATAAATAAGACCAGCTGTTCCATTGCCCTGGTTCAGAGAGCCTAACAGTAAATCCTGCAAGCTGCTGCCTCACAACCCACAATCTAAAAAGTGCAACATATCCTGCAAACAGAGATCTGCACACACAGAACACAGCAGTCGCCCTTTGACATGGCATTCTGTTAAGATCCAACTGGAAGTGCCTGGCACCCTTGTTCACCATTATTTGCTGTAATCAGTGGTATAGTTTGACCTTTCAAGCCGCTAACCTAATTAATACAGGAAGTTGCTTCCTAATTGCTGGAGAGATGGGATCATCAGACTCATGAAAGGCACAGAGAGACACCTGGTAAAAAGAACAAGCTGTCCTGAAGAGATTCAGGAAAGAATGCCAGAGGAGCTCCATCGTGAGTGACTGAAGTGATGCCTTTTACATCAGCAAAATTAACCACTGTGGTGTAGTGGCTAGCCACAGAGCCAGTGTGGTGCAGTGGCTAAGGTGTTGGACTGGGAGCTGGGAGATCTGGGTTCTAGTCCTCACTCGGCCATGGAAGCTCACTGGGTGACTTTGGGCCAGTCGCAGACTCTCAGCCCAACCCACCTCACAGGGTTGTTGTTGTGAGGATAAAACGGAGAGGAGGAGGATTATGTACGTCACCTCGGGCTCCTTAGGAGGAAAAAAGGCAGGATATAAACGTAATAAATAACAATAACAACAACAATAATAAAATTAAGCGCCTGGTTAAGAAAATGAACAAACCTTTTTGCATAGCAGTTTGCAGGGTCATGCTCATGGTTTTTGGTGGGGGGAGTGGGAGGGGATTGTGCTCTATGTGCTTTATGGAGATCAGTTATCATAACTGGTAAAAGCTGCAGGCACTGTAGGATAAGAACTGCAGCGTAATACTGAATGGTAGCAAAGCAGGCAGTTTATCTTCAGAACAATGCCTCCACTTTTGCTGGTAAATCAACCTGTCATCTATTGTACCAAGGAAGTAAAAGATGACTGTAGGAACCTTTAGTAGTCATAAGGAGGAATTTTTGGAGTAAGGACACGGAATAAGCTTAATAGATGCAAAGCTTAATGCCCAAGCTTCTGCCTTGCCTACAGCCATGAGCACAGTCCTGTTCTTCCTTCTAGAATCCCCCCTTCTCGTCCCAGTCTAGTACATGCCCTTATCCCAGGGCATTCGGAATTAACATGGATCAAGGAATCAAGTGCTCCGATCAAGGAAATGGATCTGTCTCAAACATCACAGACCCATAGCACTTGTGCGAAAGTTTTGATCAGAACACGGCAAGCTCCCATCTCTTTAGATCCATTTCTTTAGTATTCCTTCTGTCTTTCTCAACACCTATTCCCATAAGGAACGGTGGCATGACTGATCTCGCTCCACATAGAGATAGTTTGTTTTTAGTTTTCAGATACATTTTAATGCACGAGATTGAGAGTCAAGAGATGGGGGATAGGTGGGTTAGGGTCAGGCAGAAGTCCCCTTTGGGAGAAGGCAGTTTTCTCTATCCCTACTAAAAGGAATGATACGCCCTTCTTTCATTGCACCGTTACATAGAACACTTCCTCATCTTGGACATGGCCAAGCAAGTAGGCAATTGTGTTGTTACAAAGGACAGCTTGACAAATTAGCTTCTTAATGCATTGTTGGCATATATCATGTTGGAAGATGAGGAGGTGTGCTTTGGACTCAGCTGAATCCCAAACCAAATTGGGCTGATTTGGACAGATTCAGGAGAAGTCCAAATCAAAGCAGAAATGCTCTGAAGTGGACCAAATTTAAATCTGAACAGTCCTGAAGATTTTGGGGGACACATTCTGCATTAGAAATAGCAACATTCAGAAACCAATTGATGAACATTTCAGTCTCCCTGGACTGACCCGAAAGTTGCCATTCTCCAAAGCAGGAATTTCAATGGGAGGCTCTGGCATAAAATATGCCACTGTGGTGTAGTGGCTAGAGTATTGGACCAGGAGTCGGGAGATCTGGGTTCTAGTCCTCACACGGCCATGGAAGCTCACTGGGTGACTCTGGGCTAGTCACAGCATGTCAGCACAACCTACCTCACAGGGTTGTAGTTGTGAGGATAACATGGAAAACAGGAGGGTTATGTGCACCGCCTAGGGTTCCTTAAGGAGGAAAAAGGTGGGATATAAATAAATAAATAAATAAATAAATAAATAAAGCTGATTTAGGGCACCTCTACACCAGCCTAAAATCCTGCACTTAAAACGGGGCTTTCTGCTTCCATTTTAAATGCAGGATCACGACTCCCTTTTTCACATGCTTCCTTTCTCCCCACCCCCTTCCCCCTCCTGTTCCCCATATCTGAGTCTTCCATTATCTTTCATTGATCCCTCTCCTCTTCTTGCTGCTTTTACTCCTTTCACGGAGGAAACTGAAGCGGAATACAATGGGGTGATTTGATAGCTTATTATCTGTGATCTACGTATCTAAAAATGGAACAAAGGGCATTTAGTGCAGGAGAGGCCTTGAATGATCATGGCGTCATGTAAAGAGCTCGCAAACATCTGTGAAGGAGCAATCTCGATCACAGGATAAAAGCTCAGTGTGAAGGAGCCTGTAGAAGTAACAAAATTTAATTCTATTTGTTTGGGTCTAAATACTAAATAGAGACAATGGTTTTCTGTCCCACTACATGTGTTAGTTTTCTCAGCCATGATTATGTTATCACCAATTACCGCAGGGGTCCCCACCGCGGCACCCACGGGGGCCATGGTGCCCGCATGCACCTCCAGTGGCGCCTGCAAATGGGTCCCCAATGTAATGCCTGCAGGCACACAAACGTATATTTTTATTCTTTTCCTCCCATTTTTAAAATACACATCCATCGTTTTGTATGAAATGCACACAGCTTTCTAGCAACTATACGTGGGCTTCAACAAAAGTAGGCCAAACATCCAAATGAGGATCCATTTGAAGGTGGCACCTGTATGCCGCTCTTTCAAATACTGAAAACACTGTAAGGTCCTCAATCCATTGCATTATAGGAGGTGAGTGTTTATCCTTCCGATGTTATAATATCTGTCTTTTAGCTGTCAAAAAGGTGCAGAGAATCCATTTACACTGACCATTTTGTTAATTTCCATGCAGCAGGTATTTAAAAGAGCAGTGAATATTAAAAACTGTTCCAGTACAATTTTTTCCCCTGTGTAATAACCTCCCCACAAAAAGAAGCACCTGCTGGACATTGCCAAAACACATGTTTACAAGAAGCATTCGCTGTATTACACCACCAGCAATTAGCCAAATTAGACAATCCCTTATTAAAGAGGCATTGCGGTGTCCAATAGCAAATGTTTTCGCTGAATAAAACCCAGCCTAAGATCCATAGACGACAAAGGTAGACGCCAAAGCGCAGATTCACTGAGTAGGCATTTTGTGGGGGTGCCCACAGCAGTATCTCAAATTCCCAAATGTGCCCATGGGTCCCAAAAGGTTGGGGACCCCTGAATTTACTGCTATGCTTTTGCATACAGATATGCTTTAATTGGATTGCCACAGATGGTACTTTTTGCATTTCATTGCCATGGAACCAAGCTGTTTACACGTTTTTCTACACCCGTATGTATTTATATACCTTGTTCATGCATCTGCTTGAATGGGCTCTAGTTCACAAAGGTCTATGCCATAATAAATGTGTTAGACTGAGGTGCTGCAAGGCTCTTGGTTGTTTTTGCTAAAAGAAACTAACATGGCTATCTCTCTGGAAGTTCTCTCTATAAACTTTCTCCACATTATTTATAACTATACAATCCTCTATTATCCTTCCTCTGCCCCTGAACTGCCTTTTTCTAAACTGAAAAGTCACAAAAGCTTTTCCCTGCATTTTCCCTAGCAACTGCTTGCCATTCTTTAGAGAGGCTCATCTCATACTCTTCGACACATGGACAGAAACCTACCTGAGAGACAACTGGAAACCACATATCCCACAGCAGGGGTGCACAATTTTTTTTGGCCCAGAAGACTATATCGGGTGTGTAACGTGTGCATACACATATAACTAACATAGAACTCGCACACAGACACACACCACTCTCTGTTTCTCTCACACAGACTCTACTCACTCAAGGTCAAATTAGATGTTCTTTAAATTGCGCAGAGCAGAGCTCTGTGTGATTGGCTTATTCCTTTAGTGTAAGCGTGCGCAGGCTTGATTGGGACTGGGACCATGGGATTGGGATTTAAGCTTCCCTGCTCCCATTTTCAGTTGGAATCCCACTGCCACCCCGCACAGAGTGGAATTTCAGACTGAAAATGGGAGGGGTGAAGTTTAAATCCCCCTTCCGGAATTGCCATGGTCCCAGTCTGAATCAGGGCTGAGCTTGCTTACACAGAGGTAAGTAAGCCAGTCATGCATAGATAGCTCCGTGCGGTTTAAAGAAAGACCTAGTTCAGCCCTCACTCAAATCCAACTCCGGCTCATGAAAAATGTCAGAGGCCGGGCATCTGCTTTGATCAGATAAAACCAACACTCCTCCCTGAAACCTCAGTTCTCACACCACCCAGGATTCCTGGCTCCTAGCTCTTCTCCCTCTTCTAATCTACCCCCTTGCTGAAGAACCCTGACATCTTGCACTCTGTTACCTGGATCTTTTGTCAGACAAAGGAAAGAAAAAGAAAACCGCTCGAGGAACAGGCTCCGTGGGTCCTGCCATAGAATTCCTAGCAGGAGGGGGCCTAGACTAGCCACCAGCAACTGGCGCCTTAGGCAAACCGTGCATTTGGCGCCCCCACCCCCAAGGGCAGACCTAGGCTGAGGTTTTTGGTAAACTGGGAAACATTTTGCCCCTATTTTCCGTTGAAAGAATAGGCAACGCCCTCCCCCAGGCATCTTCGGAAACACAAATATTATCATTTATAATATAACGCCCCCCAAATGGGGTGTGGTTCTTTTGCACTGTATCAGCGTGGAGGGTCTGATAAAAACAACAAAGGAGACAACCACAGCCCTGCCAGGCCCTTGGCTCTGCTCCCAGAGGGCAAAGGAAGTGGTGGTGGGGGGCTCTCTCACTCCCTGCCTCCAACTGGGAGCAGCAGCAGAGCATGAGGATATCCGGCATCCCCCGAGAGAGGACCAGGGTGGGCAGGCGGCCTGACTTAGCCCCGCCATCCCCCGTCGGTCCCTCTCTCACATCCGCAGCCTCAGTCATATTCCCTCTGGACGGGAATATGTCCATATTCCCTCTGGATGGGAACTGAAATGACATTTTCGGTATGTTATTTGTATGTTTTTATTCGTATTTTCCCTCAAATTTGGCACCGCACTTAACTTGGTGCCTAGGCAACTGCCTAGTTCACCTATATGGATGGGCTTTCCCTGATTTCTACAGCATCCTAGGAGGCAGGCAGGAGTCCTTGAGCACGTCTTCATAGGGCACTCCAGGGAAATTCTAGGAGGGAGGCTTCTATGGCCAGAACCAAAACGTCTGTTCCTAGGGAGCTTTTCCATTTCCCCCCCTTTTTAATGGGGGAGGGGGCGCTAATAGACTTGGGGGGCACACTTTTTGCACCCCTGTCCTATAGGAACACAGGTAAGAAGCATAGAAATCCATGCAACAACCTATTGCAATATTCAGTGGTGTTCTGTTATACTTGCAGTTAATGGGAAGCTTCAAATTTAGTAATGGAAGGAAGTTTTCTCCATAGTCCATCTCCTGCCAGCACTTTACAATGACCAGTTCTTACGTTTGAGTGCTCTGCAATTCTTGTGCTTGTCACTTTCATTTCCTTGCTTCCTATAATTTTAACAACTCATTCAGCAACACTCTTCCATGTCCTTTCCTTTCCCCAGAAATGCAACAGGCAGGATGTTGAGCAATTTCTTCATTAAGTGCACTACCAGGTAAGAGGGAACACCTCCTCCTTCCCTCACAGAGACTTGGCAGTAAATTTAGGATCTCACTTCTTTGCATGAGCTTATGCGGAAATCTAAGGCTATGCCTTAAAGGATTAATTTCACAAACCTTTAAATTGCAGTTTAATTTGAAAACTAATTCAGGCCCATAATTGGCTTTCTGTTCAAATCACTGAGGCTAAAAGATTTAAATTCTTAATATCCAGATGACTTTCAAGTATCTCGCCCCATCTGTGCATTAGTCCACAGTTTTAATCTCTCAAGGGGATCTCCGCTGGCAGAGAAATAAAATAAATAAATAAACTACAGGAGAACTAGTAGAATAATCTACTTTCCTTTTCTTTTTTTGTAAAACACAAAACAAAAAAAAGCTCAGCCCCAGCATTCTGTAGAATATTTATTTTTATGAGATTTCTCCAATTTAATTTGCGACATGTAGATCTCACTCCCAGCTATTTAATTTTTTAAAAGGGACATCAATAACAGGAACAGTACTATGGAAGGGAAGAGCTAATGCAGTGGTACCGAGTTAGAGAAGGCAAGGGATTTTAATTACAACATTCTTCACTTAAGCAATAACAGTAGCGATGCTCTGCTCCTTTGGAGGTTTGCCCTCGGTACTTCGAAGCTTTTTCCAGTGTCTTCTTTCAGATGAAGGAAACTGGAGTTAATTATTCTGGTCTTCAAGTCCGCAGTGTCAAAAAGAATCTGACAGAATAGAGGGCCCTATTCCCTGGACAGCAGCTAATTCTGAACACAGCAAAAGCTGAAGGATCAGCACCTTTGGCTCCATAGAAAGGCTCGTTCCTGAACAAGCTGGAAGTCAAAGACCCTTCACACACTTCCCCATGTGAATAGCAACAGAAGCTCTGTCACATTTCAGAGCATTTTGGCTCATGCTGCTGACTCCCACATATATTCTGTGTGGAGGGACATTTGGAAATCTCTGGCTGATTGAGCCCTCCAGCTATTTATCGATAGGTTATTCACACATCCATTGGGCACGTGGTGATACAGGAAAAGCACTGGAAAATCATACATGAACAGCCCTCCCCCCTCCACACACACACCTCTGGTTATCCAGTTGGGTGCATCCACCACCATGTGCAAACATTTGTGCTGTAGGAAATACCATTTTCTGGCCTTGCAGTGTGCCCAAAGCCAGCAAATATTATATACTAGATACAAACAGCTCCTCATATGCATAACATGCAGATTTTCCCCTTGTTCACCAAATGCTCAGAGGGCAATGTGATGGTTATGTCCAGAAGCACTGTTACTTGGACCAAAGCAGGACCAAATACTGCTTTTTGGGTAAAGTTTCAGCCAAAGTGTCCAACAGTGTCCTGTTTGGGGCATTACCATAAAACATTAAAACTCTTGTGATGTTGTACTGTGGGCAGCCTAGAGAGTTGGCGGGATGAGTTCTTGGGACCAAGGAATGAAGGCTGCTTCATATGAGGGGTATGAAGTAGCCTGACTAAAAAGGCCAAACTGACTGCTGCCCAGGCAATCCCAAAGTTTGACCCAGAAGCTACCCAGTCAGGGGATGCCAAAGGACCTACTGTGGAGGTGGGGGAGATTCGCCTGGAAGGACTTTATTTATTTGATTTGTAGTCCACCTTTCTCCCCCAAAATAAAAAAGCACCCAACCCAGCAGACTCACTTACAGGCAAAGGCCTTCTTGAATAGAGCAGTCTTTGCCTGCCAGAAGGACAGAGAGGGAGCAAACCTATCCTCCCTTGGGAGGGAGTTCAACGGCCTGGGAGTGGCCACCAAAAAGGCCCTCTTTCGGGTCACCATCAAATGCACCTCTGAAGGTGATGGTATGGAAAGAAGGGCCTCTCCAGAAGATCTTAAGAACCAGGAAAGCATTATAGCCCTTGGACTATTTTGCTCTGTCCTGCTCAGTGGCTCACCACCCACAAAGAATAGTAGAGCTCAGAGCTACAGGGAAGGGCTGTCGCTCAGTAATAAAGCACATACTTTGCATGCCGAAGGTCCCAGGTTCAATCCCCAGCATCTCCAGGTAGTGCTGGAAAAACTCCTGCCTGAAATCCTGGGGAGTTGCTGCCAGTCAGTGTCGACAATCTGGGCTAGATGGATCATGGATCTGACTCAGCATAAGGCAGCTTCCTGTGTTCCTACCCAAAGAACCCTGGCTCAGCCCCAGTTGCTCCTGACACAAATAGATTATTGGGAAGTCTGGCAACCATTTAAAAGGTTTACCACATATTGGACAATCTCCAATACTGCCCGTGTGGTAGCAGGACCTATCATTAATGCAATGGGAACCTAGTGGTTGCTGAAGCAATTGAAAACAGGCAGAAAAGCTCATTTCTGGAATGGCACCGCTCACAGGAGCTTGCAGAAGGGAGCTCTGCTGACCTGTCTCTGGAAACAAGTTTCCAATCATTTCTGGGGTTCCTTTCAGAAGCACTAATTCCTGTTGTGCTAGTGGTGGGTCCCGTGAGCATAACGGAAACAGTGGAGGTAGAGCAGCAGTATTAGATACTAGCTAGAGTCTGTAACTACATGGAGAGGTGACCATCTGTAGTTTTTGTCCACATCGAAACACAGTGTTACCACCACAGAGCCACGCACACCAATACTGAAAACCAGCAAGCGTGAATTCACCTCAGGAAGCTGTTAGGGTTGCCACCTTTTAACCTGACAAATTATGGACAGTCCAGTCTTTCACCATGTAATGAGCATATAAATCAATAGTGTAAAGGTTGCTGCTTGGGGGGAAAAAACACATTCACAGGAAAGGAGGACTCAACATTGCTTAACTGCTGGTCAATTAATTCTACATTTTGGCCCTGGAACCTCATCAATTTCATGAAGTCATAATGGGAATGCCCTAAGCTTAGTTGTCAGCACACATCTTAAGGAATACTGATAAATGGAATGGAGAATTGAAGAAGCTCCTGATCCTTACAGTTTCAAAATAAATCTATATTATCTTCATTAATTCTTTCTGTAACCATATGCTCTGTAATGGTTTCCCTTGCCCACTCTGGTCTCCAGCAAACTATTTTTATTTTGCAAAATTTGTAGAGCAGTTAAAGGTGCTAAAAATCAGATGGGATTCTTGTCATACTTGGCTGGTGTTTATGTATTTTATAATTTTTAAACTGTGTTTTTGTCAGCCGCCCTGAGAGGGCATTTTTGTCTTGAAAGGCAGCATAAAAATATAGAAACAAACAAATTAGGAAAAGAGACAAGTGTAGGCGGCATTTCATTGTCTTGGCAGCTTCTATACGAGCCTTCCCCAACCTTGTGCTCTCCATATGTGTTAGACTCCAACCCCTATCATCCCCAGCCAGCATGGGGTAAGGCTGCTCTATTCCATAAGACATAAAAACAGCCATGCTTGATCAGACCAAAGGTCCAGCATTCCATTCACACAGTGGCGAGCCAGCTGTTGATCAGGAACCCATAAGCAGGGCATGAGTGGAAAAGCACTTTCCTGCCCATCTTTCCCAGGGACTGGTATACATAAGCTTACTGCCTCTGGTACTTGAGGTAGAACATAGCCATCAGGACTAGTGATAGCCTTTTCCTCCAGGAATTTGTCTAGCCCCCTTTTAAAGACATCCAAACTGGTGGCCATCACTACATCCTGTGGTAGCGAGTTCCATAGTTAACTATGAGCAGTGTTCCTTTTATCTGTTCTGAATCTCCCACCAATCAGCTTCAAGGGATGACCCCGGATTCTAGTATTTTGAGAGAGGGAGAAAAATGTCTCCCTATCCACATTCTCCATACCATGCATGATTTTGTACACCTCTATCATGTCTCCCCTTACCTTTCTTTTTTCCAAGCTAAACAATCCCAGCTGTTGTAACCTTCCCTCATAGGGGAGATGCTCCAGTCCCTTGATCATTTTAGTTGCTTTCCTCTGCACTTTTTCCAGCTCTACAATTCCTTTTTTAAGGTATTATTTTATTTATTTATTTAAAACATTTGTATGAATTGTATCCCATCCTATATCATTAAGTTCTCAGGGCGGTGTACAGATAAAATCTATTTAAACCATGTAAAACAATAAATAATTTAAGTAGCTAAAAATACATTAAATCATTAAGCTAGCTAATACCAATTTAAAATCTAAAACAATAAAACAGTTAAAACAGTGTGCAAACTCAGGAATCCAATTAGCCTTCAAAGGCTTTGGTGAAAAGCCATGTTTTAACTTGACGCTGAAATGAAACCAGTGTCTGCGCCAATCGGGCCTCCAAAGGGGAGTGCATTCCACAACCGGGGTGCCACAGCAGAAAAAGCCCTATCCCACATCCCACCGTAGTGTATGTCTTGCACTGGTGGGATGCAGAGGAAGGCTCCTCCAACAGATCTCAATCCTCAGGCAGGCATACACAGGGGGAGGCGCTCCCTCAAATATCGAGGTCCCAAGCCACTTAGGACTCCTAATGACCTCACCCAAAAGCTTCATATAGATACTGATTAGCATGGGGGGTAAAATAGAACCCTGTGGCACCCCACAGCTTAACAGCTATGGGACAGAACAGGAATGCCCTAATACCACTCTCTGGAATTGGCCCTGCAGGTAGGAGTGGAACCACTGTAGCACGGTGCCCCCAACTCCCATCCTGCAGAGCCAGTCCAGTAAGATACAGTGATCGATGGTATCAAAAGCCACTGAGAGGTCCAGGAAGATCAACAGGATAGCAGTCCTCCTGTCTTTCACATGGAGTAGGTTGTTAGTCAGAGCAGCCAAGGCTGTTTCAGTGCCGTACCCTGGCCTGAAATCAGACTGAAATGGGTCCAGATAATCAGTTTCCTCCAAGAACATCTGAAGTTGCCCAGCCACCACATGCTAAAACACCTTGCCCAGAAAGGGGAGATTGGCAATGGGGAGATAGTTTTCACACACTTCTGGGTCCAGCGAGGGCCTCTTCAGGAGAGGGCACACTACAGCCTCTTTCAAGGCAGCAGGCACCGCCCCCTGACAGAGTGAGGCATTACCACCCCCGGGACCCACCCAACCAATCCAGCCTGATAGATCATATTCGCCAAGATGGGCAAGGGTCAAGCTTTCATGGGGTGGGCTGGAGTGATTCAAGCATCTTGTCCACATCATGAGGCTGCAACAACTGAAACCGATCCCAGGAGACACAACCAGATGGAGCACTGGACACCTCCCCAGACTCTGCGATAACTGCAGCATCAAGTTCTGAGCGAATACAAGCAACTTTCTCCTCCAAGTGCCTAGCAGATTTATTACAGCAAATGACCAAGGGTTTCCAATCCCAATTTCTCTGAGCCTGAGCCAGATCCCAGTAGGCTCTTCACCACTCGGCACAATTCTGCTGGGCTAATTGTATGGTGACCAGAACTCAATACAGTATTCTAAGTGTGGTTGCACCATAGATTTGTATAAAGGTAGTATGATATTGGCAGTTTTATTCCAACCCTGATGGGTTCCAGCAATGACACCGGCATGTGGCTAACAACAAGTGGTTTAATAGGGTAGATGAAACATGAAAGGTTGCAGTTGCCTTTCATGTTGAGAACTGAACTGAACATTCAGTTTCAGAACTGAATTCAAAATGTATTAAGTCAAGTATTGAACTATTGCCAGCTGAACACAAAGCCTGAACCAGTTCAGAGGTATATTGAGCCATTCCCAGGGCTTTTCCAGCACAGTCTGAAAAAGCCATCTGGGAAACCTACTGTAAGGGTCCTTGGTGGGCCTAATAATCCATATTCCTGCTCTGGCTAACAACAGAGCAAAGCCCTGTCTTGAACTTGATATCAATCTATACTTGTTAAAACCTAAAAAGCAGCACATGACTTCTCAGTGGATTGTGACAAGGTGGGATGCTCACCTAGGAATGAGTGAAGAAGTGATAACTTAGTCCCCACAGATCAGCCTTTCCAAACCTGATGCTGTCCAGATGTGTAGGACTACAAGTCCCATAATTCCCAACCAGCATGGCCATCCCTGCTTTGTTGGAGGAAAGAAAAGCATGCATGCTACCAGTCTTTGCTGTCGCCAAAAGCTATTCCCCCCCAAACACTTCATGTTTCATTATCACTACAAATGAAGTAAGCATCATTACTCACAGATTTATAGGTAGTATATATATCCATAAAATACACATCAAAATATTTTAAAAAATGAACCAACAATAATGATCCCATTTCATAATTATATCACAAATGTAACATATCAATAGCTATATCTTCCTTAAAATATATATTCCAAAATTCAAGAAACGAGTTCCACCTTATCATAACATTCCTTATATTAGTCAGCCTCTCTCCTTTCCCAAAAACACATGCGGTGTGTAAGGTTTACCAAGTACAATGCATTTCAAATTTTATTTTTTTTTCAGTTTGTAGGCCACTTCTGTTCTAGCTATAATAATTGACCCCAGTTCTGCTTTCACTTTTTGTTGTTGTTGTTGTTCAGTCGTTCAGTCGTGTCCGACTCTTCGTGACCCCATGGACCATAGCACACCAGGCCTTCCTGTCCTGCGCTCTCTCCCGGAGCGTGCTCAAGTTCATATTCATTGCATCCGTGATGCTATCTAGCCATCTCATCCTCTGCCGTCCCCTTCTCCTTTTGCCTTCAGTCTTTCCCAGCATCAGGGTCTTTTCCAGGGAGTTTTCTCTTCGCATTAGGTGGCCAAAATATTGGAGCTTCAGCTTCATTATCTGTCCTTCCAATGAGCACTCAGGGTTGATTTCCTTTAGGATGGACTGATTTGACCTCCTTGCAGTCCAGGGGACTCGTAAGAGTCTTCTCCAGCACCACAGTTCGAAAGCATCAATTCTTCGGCGCTCAGCCTTCCTTATAGTCCAGCTCTCACAGCCATACATTACTACTGGGAAAACCATAGCTTTGATTAGACGGACCTTTGTCGGCAAGGTGATGTCTCTGCTTCTTACTATGCTGTCTAGGTTGGCCATAGCTTTCCTCCCCAGGAGCAAGCGTCTTTGAATTTCATGGCTACAGTCACCGTCTGCGGTGATCTTGGAGCCCAAGAAAGTAAAATCTGTCACTGCTTCCATTTCTTCCCCTTCTATATGCCAGGAAGTGATAGGGCCAGATGCCATGATCTTCGTTTTTTTAATGTTGAGTTTCAAACCCGCTTTTGCACTCTCCTCTTTCACCCTCAACAAGAGGCTCTTGAGATCCTCTTCGCTTTCTGCCATTAGGGTGGTATCGTCTGCATATCGGAGGTTGTTGATAATTCTCCCGGCAATCTTAATTCCGACCTCTGATTCATCCAGCCCGGCGTTTCTCATGATGTACTCTGCATATAAGTTAAATAAGCAGGGTGACAATATGCAGCCTTGTCGTACTCCTTTCCCAATTTTGAACCACTCGGTTGTTCCATGTCCAGTTCTTACTGTTGCTTCTTGACCCTCGTACAGGTTTCTCAGGAGACAGGTAAGGTGGTCTGGTACTCCCATCACTTTAAGAAATTGCCACAGTTTGTTGTGATCCACACAATCAAAGGCTTTAGCGTAGTCAATGAAGCAGAAATAGACGTTTTTCTGGAATTCTCTTGCTTTCTCCATGATGCAGCGAATGTTGGCGATTTGATCTCTAGTTCCTCTGCCTCTTCGAAACCCAGCTTGTACTTCCGGTAGTTCTTGGTTCGCATACTGCTGAAGCCTAGCTTGTAGGATTTTGAGCATCACCTTGCTGGCATGTGAAATGAGCGCAATTGTGCGGTAGTTTGAACACTCTTTGGCGTTGCCGTTCTTTGGAATTGGAATGTAAACTGACCTTTTCCAGTCTTGTGGCCACTGTTGAGTGTTCCAGATTTGTTGGCATATTGAATGCAGCACTTTAACAGCATCATCTTTTAGGATTTTAAATAGCTCGGCTGGAATACTGTCATCTCTGCTAGCTTTGTTGTTACTAATGCTTCCTAAGGCCCACTTGACTTCACTCTCGAGGATGTCCGGCTCAAGTTCAGTGACCGCACTATCATGGCTATCAGGGACATTCAGATCTTTCCTGTATAGTTCTTCTGTGTATTCTTGCCACCTCTTCTTCATCTCATCTGCTTCTGTTAGGTCCCTGCCTTCTTTGTCCTTTATCATGCCCGTCTTTGCACAAAACGTTCCCTTGAGATCTCCAATTTTCTTGAAGAGATCTCTAGTCTTTCCCATTCTGTTGTTTTCCTCGATTTCTTTGCATTGTTCATTTAAGAAGGCCTTCTTGTCTCTCCTTGCTATTCTCTGGAACTCTGCATTCAGTTGGGTATATCTTCCCCTTTCTACCTTGCTTTTCGCTTCCCTTCTTTCCTCAGCTACTTGTAAAGCCTCATCAGACAGCCACTTGGCTTTCTTGCATTTCTTTTTCTTTGGGACGGATTTCGTTGCTGCCTCCTGAACAATGTTACGGACCTCCGTCGATAGTTCCTCAGGCACTCTGTCTATCAGGTCTAATCCCTGAAATCTATTCCTCACCTCCACTGTATATTCATCAGGGATATGATTTAGGTCATACCTGAACGGTTTAGTGGTTTTCCCGACGTTCTTCAATTTAAGCCGAAATTTTGCAAGAAGCAGCTCATGATCTGAGCCACAGTCAGCTCCAGGTCTTGTTTTTACTGACTGTATGGAGCTTCTCCATCTTTGACTGCAAAGGACATAATCAATCTGATTTCGATATTGACCATCTGGTGACGTCCATGTGTAGAGTCGCCTCTTGTGCTGTTGGAAAAGAGTGTTTGCTATGATCAGCATGTTCTCTTGGCAAAACTCTATTAGCTTTTGTCCTGCTTCATTTTGTACACCAAGGCCATGCCTGCCTGTTATCCCAGTGATTTCTTGACTTCCTACTTTAGCATTCCAATCCCCTATGATGAAGAGGACATCTTTTTTTGGTGTTAGTTCTAGAAGGTGTTGTAGGTCTTCATAGAACCGATCAACCTCAGCTTCTTCGGCCTCAGTGGTTGGGGCATAGACTTGAATTACTGTGATGTTGAATGGTTTGCCTTGGATTCGTACTGAGATCATTCTATCATTTTTAAGATTGTACCCCAGTACTGCTTTTCCCACCCTTTTGTTGACTATGAGTGCTACTCCATTTCTTCTAAGGGATTCTTGCCCACAATAGTAGATATGATGGTCACCTGAATTAAATTCGCCCATGCCTGTCCATTTTAGTTCGCTGATTCCCAAGATGTCGATGTTCAATCTTGCCATCTCATGTTTGACCACCTCCAGCTTACCTTGATTCATTGATCTGACATTGCAGGTTCCTAAACAATATTGTTCTTTACAGCATTGGATTTTCTTTTCACCGCCAGACACATCCACAGCTGAGTGTCCTTTCGGGTTTGGCCCAGCCGCTTCACTCTTTCTGGCGCTACTTGGAAATACCCTCTGCTCTTCCCCAGTAGCATATTGGACACCTTCCGACCTGAGGGGCTCATCTTCCGGCGTCATATCTTTTAGCCTTGTGATACGTTCCATGGGGTTTTCTTGGCAAGAATACTGGAGTGGGTTGCCATTTCCTTCTCCAGTGGACCACATTTTGTCAGAACTCTCTGCCATGACCTGTCCGTCTTGGGTGGCCCTGCACGGCATAGCTTATGGCTTCACTGAGTTACGCAAGCCCCTTCGCCACAATATGTCATTAAAAAAACTAAGATCATGGCATCCGGCCCCATCACTTCCTGGAATATAGAAGGGGAAGAAATGGAAGCAGTGACAGATTTTACTTTCTTGGGCTCCAAGATCACCGCAGACGGTGACTGTAGCCATGAAATTCAAAGACGCTTGCTCCTTGGGAGGAAAGCTATGGCCAACCTAGACAGCATAGTAAGAAGCAGAGACAGAAGCAGAAAAGACCCTGATGCTGGGAAAGACTGAAGGCAAAAGGAGAAGGGGACAGCAGAGGATAAGATGGTTAGATAGCATCACCGATGCAATGAATATGAACTTGAGCACACTCCGGGAGAGAGCAGAGGACAGGAAGGCCTGGCGTGCTATGGTCCATGGGGTCACGAAGAGTTGGACATGACTGAACGACTGAACAACAAGAACAAGAAGTAATGGTATTAGTGGTAGAAAAAAGTCCTACAACTCCCAGCATACCCCTGCCAGGGGGCCATAGGATAGACTGGATTTTTCCCTACAAGGTCAGAGACAGAGCTCAGAGGGGGAGACCCAATATTGCCTCCCTCTTTGCCCTGTGGAAGGAGTCACAGCTTTTACCTGCCTGAGGTCAGACATCAGGAGAGGTAAACTGTGGGTTCATCTGGTACATGGCATGGACAGAGAGGGAGGCCAGATCTACACCTTGTGTCATATCATTACGATCCCATCATGGTAGCGCTATATCCCTCTTGTGCATTTATACCTCGTAGGACACGCAATGACATTTGTTGTGATATTTTGGATAATGTGGAATAAAAAGCATGACATAACCCTACAAAAGAGGTATATCTAATGTGTAATGTGCCCCAACAGTTATCAGAGCACTTCAGTACCGCTATAAAGCAGTACTGTAGATCTAGCCAGAGAGGCTCTGGATATGCAGTATCCAAAGACCTCCCAAACGTGTCTGCCCCCCCTCCCCCCAGCATAGGGTAGCATTAGACCAGTTTGGGAGCTCGTATAAATGTTTCCCTCCCATTGCTCACAATGGGGGTGAAATAGCTTTAAAATGAAACAAGGAGGAAAGGAGTAATGAATGGAGCTCCTCCCTCCCTTCTGCCTTGCCAGCAGGAGCAAATAGGGTTGCTCTAACCATGATTTTAGCAATCTCCTTGCAAATTGGTTGAATATTTCTACATTTCTACCACATATGGAAACATCTGCTCTTGGTGAAGCACATCACTAACACGAATATGCCCCTGAATTATTTATCTTTTAAGGGAGTCAGATGCCAAGGAACTTGAAGGGTGCAATCCTATGCATATTTAGACAGAAAATGTCCTACAGCACTTTTTAGACATGACCTTTTTCCTGTCTAAACATGCGCACGATTGCGCCCTGATGTGATTTTTCTCCAAAGCGGTTGAGATTCAAATTTTGACTTCACTAGGAAAAAAAAACTGCTTTCCATATATTTTCATTAATCTCAACTTCATAAGAATGCAACCATTTGATTTTCAAAAGTTGCATTTTCATTTTACCTTTCTTCCTCCTCTACAATCCTTTACTGTTCTGTAGTTGTACCTAACAGTTTTTCCAAACAGGTGAACTGTAGGTCTATGCCCAAAATTCCTCACTAAATAACTTAATAAATATTTCAACTGAAAGTATTCAGACCAATGGATCCCCCTTCCCATTTTTTTCACACGTATCTGCATATTGCAAAGCTTGATTATCTTTAAGACATTATAAAAGACTATGCCTGTTTCAATCCACTTATTTTGATTTATAACTCCAGTTTTTACCAACTCGAGTATGATCATTAAACCAAAAGAATGCAACTGGAGCTATTTCTATACTTAATTTAGAGTGAGCAATTTTTCAGTTTGTACAAAAGGAATAAATCATAGGGTTGTCAGAAATATGAGGTGGGCAACTTTTCTTGTTATACCCTAAAATCACCTTTAATTGAGTCTTTAAGCCATTAATGGAGTCTCCCTGAGACTACAATTCCTATCATCATCCCTGATCATTAGTCATACTAGGTCTCATGGGGGTTGGAGGTCAGCTAGGTCTCATGGTGGTTGTGGTCCAAAACATCTCGAGGGCACCAGGCTGGGGAAGCCTGCTCTAAGGCACAGTGAAAAACCCACCATCTATGCTGCTAAGTAATATATTTTGTATATTGGGACTTCCCATTTCTCCATTTCAATTACGTTTTTATAATTCTTCATATGCAATTCTTGCTCTTTTGTTTCCATTAGGCTATAATCTGATACTCACTTTCCTATAAACCCAGTTGACCTCAGTGGGATTTACTTCTGAGTAGACATATATAGGATTGCACCATTAATATGCCTGTTTATCTTCCACTCTCATAATATTAAGTTTTGTTTTGACATACTGATCAGTAATGGTACAAATAAACCTTTGGTATTTTAAAGATATGGCATATGTCTGTCATGTCTAAGATTACTTATTTGAGAAATCAAAGGGGGAGCGATACTGAGGGATTTATGAGAAAGTGGAATCTGTTTGTAGCATACTGGAGTAATAACTTTCAGGATGCTATTCAATCTTTCATATTTTTGTTTTTGTTCAGAATAATTATGATTTTTTGTGAAGACTTTTAGGAATTGATGCATGATTTGTGATAAATAATTTTTTTAAAAAAACAGCTTAGGAATTAAATTCATTTTAACTGATGCTATTTTTGCTATCCAAAAAAATTACAATCGAGACAAATTTTCCATGTCCTCTTTTACCGTTTTATTATTTATTTATTATATTTATTTATATCCCGCCTTTTTCCTAATACTGGGACACAAGGCGGCTTTACAACATTAAAACTTATACAATTAAAACCTATAAATAGAAATAGAAATACAAGTGTACAAAAGTTAAAATATAATTAAATCATCAATATTAACATTGTAAAAATATCAAAACATTAAAAGACAACAAGAAAAATAGTATCCACCCGTCATATTTTCACAGGTCCAGACTAGTTATCCCCAGAGGCCTGCTGGAACAAACAAGTTTTTATATGCCTACAAAAGCATATCAAGGAGGGTGCCACTCTCGCCTCCCTGGGAAGGGAATTCCAGAGCCTTGGGGCAGCCACCAAGAAGGCCCTTTCCCGCTTTCCCACCAGGCATGCCTGTGATGGTGGCAGGACGGCAAGAAGGGCTTCCCCTGAAGATCTCAGGGCACAAGTAGGCTTATAGGGAAGAATACGGTCTTTCAGATAACCTGGACCCGAGCCGTATAGGGCTTTACAGGACATGACCAGCACTTTGAATTGTGCCCAGAAACAGACCAGGAGCCAGTGAAGCTGTTTTAACAGGGGAGTTGTATGCTCCCTGTAACCAGCCTCAGTCAGCAGTCTGGCAGCAGCTCTTTGAACCAGCTGAAGTTTCTGAACATTCTTCTGAGGCAGCCCCACGTAGAGTGCATTACAGTAATCCAAACGGGATGTAACTAAGGCATGTGTCACTGTAGCCAAGTCAGACATCTCAAGGAACGGGCGCAGCTGGCGCACTAGCTTTAACTGTGCAAATGCACTCGTGGCCACCACTGAAACCTGGGCATCCAGGCTCAGGGCTGAATCCAGAAGTACACCCAAGCTGGGAATCTGTGTCTACAGGGGGAGTGTAACCCCATCTAGCACAAGCTGTATCCCTATTCCCTGAACTACCTTTTGACTGACCAGGAGCACCTCTGTCTTGTCTGGATTAAGCTTCAATTTGTTTGCCCTCATCCAGTCCATTACTGCTGACAGACACCGGTTCAGCACCCCAACAGCTTCCTTGAAATTAGATGGAAAGGAAAGGTAGAGTTGGGTGTCATCAGCATACTGGTGACACTGAACCCCAAAACTCCAGACAGCCTCCCCCAGTGGTTTCATGTATATGTTAAATAGCATGGGGGACAAAATAGAGCCCTGAGGAACTCACAAGCCAATGGCCAGGGAGTCGAACAGGAGTCCCCCAGCACCACCTTCTGGGTCCACCCCTCCAAGAAGGAATGGAGCCACTGTAAAACAGTGCCTCCAAGTCCCATCCCAGTGAGGCAGCCCAAAAGGATACCATGGTCGATGGTATCGAAAGCCACTGGGAGGTCCAGCAGAACCAACAGGGACACACTCCCCCTGTCTAGTTTCTGGCATAGGTCATCCACCAAGGTGACCAAAGCTTTTTCTGTCCCATAACCAGGTCTGAAGCCAGACTGAAATGGATCTAGATAATCTGTCTCATCCAGGAATCTCTGGAGTTGGGAGGCCACCACGCGCTCCAATATCTTGCTCAGAAATGGAATACTGGAGACTGGCCGATAATTATCCAATATAGTGGGGTTCAGGGAGGGTTTTTTTTTAACAAAGGTCTCACCACCGCCTCCTTCAAGCAAGCTGGAACTCTGCCTTGCCTAAGGGAGGCATTAACTACTCCCCTTGCCCACTCGGCCAGTCCACCTCTGGCTGCTTTTATGAGCCAGGAAGGGCAAGGATCTAGAACACAAGTGGTGGCTCTCACCTCTCCAAGGATCCTGTCCACATCCTCAGGCTGTACAAGTTGAAAAGTATCCAACAACGTTGGACAAGCAGGGGCCAAAGTTACATCCACTGGGTCTGTAGCAACTATAGCGTCCAAGTCAGAGTGGATCCGAGTGATTTTGTCTGCAAAGTGCTGAGCAAATTGTTCACAGCGGGCTGTCGAGGGGTTTAAATTATCCTCTTGTGGGCTCACATGTAAAAGACCCCTATCCACTCGAAACAGCTCTGCTGGACAGCTCTTTGCAGACGCAATAGTGGCAGAAAAAAAATTTTTTTTTGCTGCCCGTATTGCCACAGAGTAGGCCTTCACATAGGCTCTAGCCCATGTCCAATCGGATTCACTCCGAGTTTTCTGCCAACGTTGCTCCAGTCATCTTCTCACTCGTTTCATCACTGCCAGCTCCCTAGAAAACCAGGGTGCTGGTGCAGCTCCACTTCGTGAGAGAGGACGCTCAGGAGCGATAGTGTCCACGGCCCTGGTCATTTCTCCATTCCAGAGATCGGCCAGGGCTTCGACAGAATCGCCTGCTGAGGCAACAGGAAAATCCCCAAGAGCTGTCAGGAAACCATTCGGATCCATCAGCCTCCTGGGGAGGACCATCTTAATCGGCCCTCCACCCCTGCAGAGGTTCCACGTGCCAGCAAGCCTAAACCCCACCAGGTAGTGATCTGTCCATGACAACGGAACTATGGAGAGTTCCTCCACTCTCAGATCACTATCACCCCATCCAGCACAGAAAACGAGGTCCAGAGTGTGCCCAGCAGAGTGTGCCCAATTTAAAGAAAACATAAAACATGTGTTTTTGAAACTGAAACCACCCCAGCCTGGTTTATACATGCAACTCTGTCTTTGCAAACAATACCAAAATTTGATTTTCTATCTGTTTTAGACAGAAATCAGTTTGAAATACTTATGACCCATGAATAGGTATGGGCCATAAAAATCATGAACAGGTGGTTGGCAACTCTTCACAGTTTAGGGGTGGGGGGAGATTCTATGGAACATAAGAGAAACATGCTATCAGGGATGCTTGAGGAATTCAGTCTTTGTGAATTCTGGTACGACTCTCCCAAGTAAATGTGCAGATTTGACCAGAAAATAATTATCCACTAGTTTTCATAATTCCCCAGTGGTCCAACGCAGTTCTCAGCTCAAAACATGTACCAAAATAGATTTAAAACATGTGTTTTGAGAGACAATATTTTTAACAATACAAATTTAGCAGCAATTTTTGGTGTGGATTTTTTTTAGAAATGCAGATTAATGTAGAAATGGCATGAAACCAACTTACGGGTGAATACATTCAAAAGTGTCATGGACCAGAAATAGACTAAATACAGCTGAGCCAAAAATTCTCAGAAGACATTTTTTCTGAGTACATTTCTGAGCTTTTGCTTTTTCTAATCACCCTAGAAAACCAAGGCCATATTGCCTAGAAAAAGAAGGCCACATCTCCAATCTTACTCTGAATATTTTCCACCATTATTTTGTAGTGGCCACCATCTCCCCCCCCCACACACACACACACAATGGGCCAGAACAACACTAGGTTTGGGGCACTGTGGAGGATGCAAAATGGTGGTCAGACTGCTAACACAGTTGCTGCTGTTGCCATTTGCAGCAACAGAAAACACACACACACAAACAAAAATCCTTTGGAAGAAAGAAAGAAAGAGAAAGAAAGTGGTGCTAGTGGTGAACCCCACCCCATGAGAAAGCATTGGACAATGTCTTCTCAGTCAGTTCACTGAAATGGGTCTTCCAGTTTCTTGGGCCACAAATATGGTGGAGATTTTCAAGAGGCCATTTGTGCACAACTCTAAGACTGATTCACCCATCTTTACATAGACTTTTTATTCTGCTGTTGTCTAGTATGGCTTTGCTCAGCTCAGCTCAGCTCAGCTCAAAAAGGGGATCATTTTCAGGGGACAGGAAGTCTACCTGCTACATGTACTCCATTAGGGGAGGAGACTGTGGAATCCAGGGACCTTTATCTGCTCTTGAAAGGAAAGTTCTGCAGCTGGAAGAGAACTTTGCTGATTAAGACTGCTGGAGGGACCCAGTGGGAATTTTCAGTTCTGGCTTTGCAGCTGCATTTTTTGAAACTTAGCTGTATTCTTCATAGAGAGACAAAGTTCAAAGAAGCAGAACATTATTTGAGGCAAGTAAAACATGGCCTTTTAAGATACACATTCAATCAAGAGCAGTACATTAAATCAAAACAACTCAGAAAGGGGAGGGTTGCTGATTCGGTGTGTGTCTTTTTAAAAATTGTTCACGTCTATTCCTGTTCTACACTTGTTCTGAAAGCTCAGCAAAGATCCACATTTAACATTAAAAAAAGAACACTAAAGGCTTCATCTGCATAACCTTACACTAACGACATGAGAAGTAGTTAGGGAGAATTTATTCTTCAGCATTTTTAAAGTAGAGGGAAGGGAGTTTCCTTTTAATGTGAGTCTGGGGTGCAATATACAGTCAGCTTGATGTGTCTTTGCTTACACGGGCTAGTGGTTTTATTCCACAAGGATTCTCACTTTCAAAGGGATAATGTACCATTTGGCAGGATGAAGTAACTCCTTCCCCCATCCCCAATAGAAGAAAGAAATAATTTCTTAGAAATTATAAATGCAATTATAATATTCATGGGACTTCTCTTCCTTTACTTCATGAGATTTGTAGCTCGACTCCATCCCAAAGTCTCAGGGTAACAGAGCTGAAACAACCTTGCCCCCCGCCCCACAACTCCTCCTGTGCAATTCTCTTCTGCGAAAATTCTCTGGATACCTAAATGATGTGATATACAACATCGGCATTTGACATCTGATGACATTTCATATTCAATTTCAATATTTGATATGAATTGACACATGGAACCTGACAGTTTTTGATAGCAGACATACCATAGCAGGCAGCATCTGACAATATTTGATGTTTTGTACTACTTTCATTGATTCTTTTCACTAGAACTGGTCCAAGATTTTCAGCTGATCTGTTTTGGGCCATTCATGGGGGTGGAGGGGGAGCGGCAAAATGAAATAGACAAAAATGACATGAAATTAAGATGGGAGGGGGGTAGGTAGGTAAAATTTCCTTGAAGGCTTTTGGGTGTGTGTGGCTTGCTTTAGTAGTTTTTAGATGAGGCAGCCATGGGTGGGGGATAATTTTTTTTTTAAGCTTAAAAACAAACAGCTGTGCCACTGCTCCAGAAACATCACAAGGCACTGCTTCTTCCATGCCAATTCCAGGTACAGGTCAGATAGCTATTCTGGACTTGAACACAGCAGGGGGAAAGAAAGAGTGTTGCAGTGGCTCTAGACAAACCATGAGGCCTTTTTTAAGTTAAAAAAGACCCCCCCATCTAAAAAAACCTAAGGTAAGCCACCCCCTTCAAAGAAATGTTGCTGCCCCTTCAAAAGTAGCAGAATATTTTTGCAGGGGAGGGGGATGGTCTTGCAAAAGTGTCTGCATATGTGGGGGTTTTCAGGATGGTCTAAAACAGATCTTGCATGTTAGGGTGCAATCCTATGGGGATAGTTGTCTGTCTGCCTCTGAAGTCGGAGGCAGCCAACTATCCAATGCAGGGCAGGCGGAACATGGAGGGGATCTTCTCCATGCTCTAGCTGCCTTGCATTTGCGGCTAGATAGCCAATTTTGGCTCTCTAGTTGGGGACATCAGAGCAGGGGGGGAGGCTGGATGGAGCATAAGAAGCATCATAACAATGTTTCTGCGGTCTCCTCCCCTCCCTGAACCACACTGCCTATGAGGGGGAGGGGGAGGGGAGCAAGGTTTCTGGGAGCCGAAAAATCCTATGCCTGCATAAACGCAGTCTAGCGGCCATAGGATTGCTCCCGTAGACAGAAAAGAAGTCCTACAACTCTCAGCATGCATAGGATTCCACTCTGGAATCTGTTTAGATGTGGAGAGGTATATAAATGTTGTAGATAAATACATACATACATACAATTAATGTCAGATTTTGTTTCTAAAACACTAATGTCAAATTTCAGGGTTCTTTTTCACCATCAAATTCCTGCTTAAAACTAATTTCTTATTTTTTGCACAGTTTGTTTACCCCAAAATTCATTTCAGCTTTATGGAGTAACACATTGTTAAAAAGGTATATGTATATATGGCAATAAGCGAAACTTAATGAATATTAATCCTGCTCCTATACCACCCTATCCCTAACCAGCAAATCCAGCCAAAATTAAAGACCCTTAGACTGCCTCTAGAATTTGTTTGAATCTGAGCTTTGGCAAATATCCAAGGTAACTGAGAATTCTGCACTTGAAGGGAGCCTCTAAGACCATCAATGGCTACTAGTTGATGGCTATATGTCACCTCAAGTATCAGAGGCAGCATGCCTATGTACACCAGTTGCTGGGGAACATGGGTGGGAGGGTGCTGTTGCCCTCATATCCTGCTTGTGGGTTCCTGGTTGACAGCTGGTTGGTCACTGTGTGAACACAATGCTGGACTAGATAGACCCTTGGTCTGATCCAGCAGGGCTCTTCTTATGTTCTTCTTATCTCTTTAGGCTCCCTTGCAATCCTAACTTAGTCCATAGATGAGAATCCTAAAAGCATACTCTTACTGGGTTTTACAAATCATGCAGCTTATCTTTCAGGTATGTCGGACCCAAACTGTCTAGGGATGAAGTAGCATCTTCAACTGAATTCAAAAGACAACAGGGCACCAATGCAGATACTTGACCATTCATATATTATGCTTCCAGGGCACATTTTTCTCAGGAGGCAGCTCACTGCAACCCTGCACAGCAGAAACTACCTTATCATCATCAAGGGTTGCCCCTCACCATGCTTTGGGATTCTCCTCCTGAGATGAGGGGAACTACTTGTGACTGGTTCTTGAAATGCAAGCCCAGCCCTGCCAAACGTATCTCAAAGACCATGTGAACAACGGGATCAGTAGCCTTTAAAAGTATAAGAAGATAAATAGGGTTCAGTTGCCTCTATAATTGCTCCTCTAGATGGACATTATCAGCCAGGTCCACTGAGATTAAAACAACAACAACACCAATTAGGGAGTCTCAAGGAAGTTGATGGGATCCAGGTGTGCCTGGAGCTGAACCAGGCATCTTTTCATCTGTGCCTCTTGCCATATGCAGAAGAAGGCAAAACATTGCTTTCCCAGATCCTAGCAGGGCTCCATCCTTGCTTTACTCCACCACCCCTTCGGACAAAGTTCTTAGCTTGGAACCTGGCCTGCAACTGCCTCTGCCTTTAGATTGGCCTTTTTGTAGATCCACTCCAACACTTTGTACAATTTCAGCCCAATCTTGCCAGCACTTGTACTTCAGCTCCCTGCATGCCCGGTGGTCAAAAGCCAAGCACTGCAACTGAATAGTTTTCTTTAGGAAGGGAAGTACTTGGCTGGTATGGAGGTAAAGCCTTTTAGAGCAGGGCTGAATGACTGCAGATTTTATGTCCTCCAACAATCTACCTTCCCAGATGTGCCATTAACAACACATCCTGCAAGGGACCCAGCCTCCCCCAACAGGCTTTCAGAAGCTAGCAAGGTAGCCATACTAGCAGGTAGTTCCCCCTAATGCTAATTGCATCTTTTGAATTGGTGGGTGGAAGAGAATTAATTACTCTGAATAAAAAGGAGCAAGCCCAAGACTGAGACAGTTGGCACCCATATTCCCAGCCATCAAGGCACCCCAAAGGAAGGACCAGCTGATTGGATGACCTTGTCTGTTTCTCAAAGATATAACATCACATTATTGCTGTATGAGCAGAATAAGGGCTTCTTATGCCTCTGTCCCCATGAAATTTAGCAATGGCAAGGAAATGAAATTCAATACCAATATAAACATTTTAAGAGAATACAGATTAAGTGAGGGGGGGGGGAGAGGGGAATACATCAAAGGTGAATGTAATTGCTTCCGACTAAGAGAGACAGTTTTGTACCCCTATTACACTTTGGGATGCATAGTGCAAAAAGGAGGGGGGAAGTAAAGAAAACCCTGCAAGCTCATTGCTTTAGTCAGAGGAACAAGTATTTTGTAGCCAAAGGTATCCAATTCTGATTTAATAGCTTAAAGGCTTATCGAGATTTCAAACAAGAAGAGGCTGCAATTTAATCTATCATCCTAATGAGCAGGGCTAGTTTAACATTTGGTAACTCTTTTCAGTATCGATTTGTTTTAGAATAAGGTGTGGGAAGTTTGATTTGCTATGGAAGTGTCAAGAGGATCACAGCTCATTTCAAACTGTATGTGAGGCGTGAGCCCACAGTAGCTTGTCTAGTGAATCCCTGATGTAGTGCTGGGGGGATCCTTTCTTACCAAGAATACTTAATGAAAGTATGTGTGTGGGGGTGCTATCTTGCCATGAAAGCTTAAAGAAAACACTCATTCCTACCTGAACTTTAAAGGTATGAAGCTCCCTGCCCAAAAGCACAAAGATGTGGCCTGGTGGAAGGTCATAGAAACATAGAGTTGGAAGAGACCTTGGAGATCATCTAGTATAGCCTTTCCCAACCTGGCACCTTCCAGGTGTGTTGGTCTACAACTCCCATATTTCCCAGGCAATATGGTCAATGGCTGTGCTGGATGGAAATTATGGGAGTTGTAGTCCAACATAACTAGAGGGCATGAGGTCCAACCCCTTCTCACAGCAGGTTCTGCACTACAGGGTGCAGCTGCAGCATCCCTAGCAGATGACCATCTGGCCTCTGTTTAAATACCTCCAGTGACAGAAGATCAACCACCTCCCAAGGCAATCTGTTCCACTACTGATCAGCTTTCACCGATACATTTAAAAGAACTGAGTTTTTGCAGGATCAGGGCTTGCTGGGTACTACTATTTACATCCATAGTCTGCTCTGATCCAGTGAATAAGTTGCTGAGGCTTTGTCAAGGTAGTTAGCAGATGGTCGGAGAGTTCAATCAGGTTCTGAGTTTTAAAACTAATCTGAATTAATGGGTAACAGGGACATGCAAGGGCCCAATATCCAATACATTCTGTCCAGGAAGATGTGTTGGCAAACGACAAGGTACTAGGCAAGGAGGTTATGTAAGAAGCTGAATGAAGTAATCACATGGACTGTACCACTTCAGACTCCATGTGAGGGAAACTACTTTTGAATGCTGGCCAATATTTTTAAAATATCTTCTCTACGGGTTGGATACAGATTTAGTCATGCTTAAAGTATTTCAGTGGACCTACTCTAAGTATGACTAAAGATGTCCCATGGTGCCCTGGTCCTGGCTTGCTGATGAAGCATCTGAACAGTAATCTATTGCTAGAGGAATCCTCTTGTGAGTTGACCCACGCCTCTTTGTTGCTGATATCAGTAGCTGGGAGGTAGCTTAAACCCAACTTCGCACCTTCTAGATGTGTTGGACTGCAACAGAGTAAGGTTCAGATGCTTCTTAAGGCAAAACAGGACTAGTGTGTCACCTCTACTGGATCCAGGTGCTTCTTCCTCCCCATCTGGATTTGGGCCTGAAAGATCAAAGTAAAGTGTGGGTGCAAGGAGGGTAAGTTGTAAGCAAACACAATTTGTGACATTGAACAAAATCATTACTGATCACAGGGCATGTCTGTTAAGGAATCAGCCTTAGCTTCCAATTTCCTGGCTTTGTGGAGCTTGAGCCAATGTGAGATAGCCTTAGCAGTGGTCTTAAACTGGCAGTTTTTTTGATAGCTGAATATTTTGTAGTCAGGGGACTGTAGGAGAGAATAAAAATTTCTTGTCTGAAGCACCCCTAAGATGGTGGCAGCATAAATTTAGTCTTTCTCTGAGAATTGGAGTTCAAGGACACCTACAGAGATGACTACTGATATCTACACCCTGCCCTTCCTTCTTAGGCCTGGTTCACAAAAGCTGAATGAAGTGTCAGAGTGTTAACATCATAGAATAGATTGTGCCATTTCATACTGCAGAGGAGGTATCGTGTTTCTGAACCAGCTCCTACATGAACAAACTCCCCCAGAGAAGAAAACTAGCACAACAGAGAGCAGGATGGCCTATAAGAAATTTCTCTCTGATTTTTTCTTTTAACAATGGAAAGCATTCAAAAATGGTGGCAGCAAAAAGTCCCTATTCCTATTCCCAGCATCTCCCCCTTTCAGTTCTCCAGGGCTGCGAAATTAGGCAGGACTGGTCTGGACAGGCCAAAGGCCTGCTCTGTAGGTGTACATGGAGTATATGGTATCCTGCAGCTGCAGTCTGAACCGCGGTGGTCCATTCTCCCATTTCCTTCTGCCTCGTGTGTAGGCCAGTTGTCAACCGCACAGCATTACGCCAAAAGGGAAAAGGTGCAGTACAGGTTCTTGAAGGCATATGTCAAAACATTTTGTCCGTACCACACATTTTGCCACCTTATCCCAATTCTTCACTAGGCAGAAAGGCAAAATCCCAATTGCCATTCCTCTGGTTAAAAATGCTGTCCTCTGGATGTTTTTTTTTTTTTTTAAATGGCAACTATACCTCAGGCAGTAGAGAAGTTATGACAAATGTTTGCTGACATAATCCAAGAGTCATGTGATAGTTAACCCTTCCACCAGGTAAACAACAGCAGAAGACAAATCTATCTGGGGAAAACAACCTCATTAAGGATACCCTGAGATCTAGATTTTACAGCAGGTTTCCTACTGTTCATGAAATAACCTACATTTCTCTCTCTCCTCCCTCCCTTTTAAAATCGAATTCTTCCACATTACTTATCATTAAGCTGTTGACAGATGATGTTTGCAGTCAATTAACTGTCTTATTTTTTTATCATCACATTGATTTAATGGACTAATTAGTACATATAATCGATTTATCTCAATGCATGCGGTCATATTTTGAAATAATGAAGTTAACAGTTTTTCTTGACTGAACATGACTGTTTAAAAAAAAACGACTTAAACAGCTGATCTGAATAGAGAGGTGGCTATAGGGTACTCAAACCCTTTCATAGAACAGAGCTTTAATGAAAATACAATTTAAATATCTGCATTTTTTAAAGTATGATTATAAACAGAGACTAGAGTAGTGTTGCAGGTACAAAATCTAGAACTGAATTGCTGACTTTAAAAAAAATTCTAAAAAAGAGATGGGGTTAATTGAATCGAAGACAGGTTTTCATATTTGTAATGCTGTTACATGTTATTTAGGGATGTATTCTTCTAATAATGTGGAATTAAATAAATTAAATATGAGAGATTAGGAATTAAAATAAAAAATTGAGTGAGAGGAATGGCAGAGGTTGAAGCTTTTTTCTGTGGGAAGAATTACAGCAGTAGAAATGAGTACTCTGAGAAAGATTAACTGTCTTTCTACTACATATTCCAACTGCAGCAACAGAAATTGCAGCATATATGAGGAGTGGCAGAATCTTGTAACTACATTTATATGGAAAGGAAGAAAGAGAACGACCAGTGTTAATACAATGCATAAAATTGAAGAAGAGGATTGGGAGGCAATAGTAGGTTCTTCTTTATCATTTATTTATTTATTTATTTATTTAAGTTAGTTAACATACTTGTTAGGCTGCCTTTAGGGGTAGCATCTTTACATACCAACTCTTCAGTTTGGGTTTCTGACTGATACTGTGAAAACAATGGGCAAAATCCAACAGGGTGCTTATGCCCCAGATGATTCTCTTACGCCCCGCCTATTCCATTGTGCAAGAAGCTCCCGCTCCTTGTGCATTGGTGTTTTAGCACTTCCGGGGCAACCTGAAACAAGGGGCATATTTCTGGAGGGAGGCAGGTTGGCAGAGCTTGCATTAGGGAGCTCCACCAACCTGCCTCCTTCTGGAAACTAGCATTTCCACTCGATTGGGGCTTTCCTTTAAGAAGTGCTAAATCTCCCTTGTATAAGTGGTGAGTCCCACTTGTGCATCAGAATTGGCAGGACACACCACTTGTGGAAGGGAATCAGTGGGGTGGGAGGGAATCAATGGGGCATAAGTGCCCCATTGGATTCTGCCCTCTGTTATCAACTAAGAAGAATTATTTGTCAAACTACTCTTAAGGGGGTTTTGTGCATATTATCTAGAGAAAGAACGAACATTATTTTAGGGACTAGTAGTGTCATTGAAAACTTACTGAAGCCTTGGGATAAGTATACCTTGCATTTACCTTGATGAATCTAAGGGGAACCTACATGAGAGTGAGCAAGAGGCTGAAGGTCAGTCAAACAGAGGCAATGAAACACAGGCCTACAACAAGAAGAAGAGAAGAGTGGGAGTAGTGGGAGACTCCTTGCTGCATGGGATCGAGACCCAAGTATGTCGCGAAGACCCGTGGACTCCCCAGGTATGTTGTCTCCCGGGAGGACGGATTAGAGACATGACTGAAAGGTTGCCTGCACTCATAAAGCCCACTGACAGGTATCCCTTTCTTCTCATCCATGTGGGAACAAATGATACTGCCATGTGGAGCTATGAAGAAATCACGTCAGACTTTGATGCTTTGGGAAGGAAACTCAAGAACTTTGGGGCCCAGATAGTTTTCTCATCCATACTTCCAGTAGTTAGAAGAGGGATAGAAAGGGAAAGAAAAATACTCTGGGTGAGTGACTGGCTACGAAGGAGATGCCAATGAGAGAGATTTGGATTCTGGGACCACGGGCTATATTTCCTGGAAGATGGGCTGTTGGCAAGGGATGGGTTGCACCTCACAAAGGATGGGAAGAATGTGTTTGGCCACAGCATGAAGAACTTCATCAGGAGGGCTTTAAACTGAATCCTACGGAGAAGGGAGATGTAAAGTTGGGGGTAAAAATGGACGTAGGCTCATGCACTGCAACGGAGGGAACAGCTCTAATAGCACCCAATAATAGTCTTCAGACACATGTAGGAAGGAAGCCAGACTATGAAGCACATGGTCTTCGATGTCTATATACTAATGCCCAGAGTATGGGAAACAAACAGAACAAACTTGAGCTCTTAATACAAGAGGGAAATTATGACTTGATAGCTATAACTGAGACTTGGTGGGATGACTCTCATGACTGGAATACAGCAATTGAAGGATATAACTTGTTCAAAAAGAACAGGAGGAACAGAAAGGGAGGTGGGGTTGCACTGTATGTGAAAAATACATATATCTGCACAGAAATATAGGAGGAGGAGCTTGGTAGCCCCATCGAGAGCATCTGGATCAAAATAAATGGAGCAAAGAAAGAATAAAAGGAACCTGATGGTCAGAGTCTACTACTGGCCACCCAATCAAGGAGAAGATGAGGATGAAAGTTTTGAAAAGCAAATAGCCAATGTTTTAAGGAAGATGATGTAGTAGTAATGGGGGACTTCAATTTCCCCGATATTTGTTGGGAGACAAATTCTGCAAAACATGGCCCCTCCAGGAAATTCCTGACTTGTGTGGCAGATAACTTCCTCCTACAGAAAGTAGAGGAAGAAACTAGAGGATCAGCTATCCTTGACTTGATCCCAACCAACAGAGATGACTTAGTGGATAAAGTAGCAGTTACAGGAACTCTGGGGGAAAGCGACCATGTTGCACTTGAGTTCTTGGTTCTAAGGGAAGCAAAAGCTGACTGTAGTCAAATGCATACCCTGGATTTTAGGAAAGCTGATTTTAATAAACTCAGAACAATGATCAGTGAGGTCCCATGGCAAGCGACGCTAACAAGAAAAGGAGACCAAGATGGGTGGGAGCTTTTAAAAAAGGAAATTCTCAAGGCACAATCACAAACAATTCCAACAAGAAGAAAAGGTGGAAGACAACAGAAGAAGCCAATGTGGCTTCACAAAAAGCTTAGAGATGGCCTGAAAACAAAAAAGGACACATATAGGAAGTGGAAAGAAGGCCAAGTAAAAAGGAAGAGTACAGGCAGGTAGCACAGAATTGCAGGGATGGCGTCAGGAAGGCCAAAGCTGGGAACGAGGTGAGGTTAGCAAGGGATGCTAAAAACAACAAAAAGGCTTTCTTCAGCTACGTGCATAGTAAAAGGCAGAGGAAAGAAATGGTGGTTCAGCTATTAAATAAGGATGGCAAAATGATAACAGATGACAAAGAAAAGGCAGAGGTGCTCAATTCCTACTTTGGCTCAGTCTTCTCCCAAAAGAGGGTCTATGACCCCCCTGGTAAAGGCGAGGTACAGGCTGAAAAGGCAGGACTGCAGTTTGAGATTGATAGGCATATGTCCAAGAAACACCTAATTACTTTGAATGAGTTCAAATCTCCAGGGCCAGATGAACTGCATCCTAGAGGAATAAAGGAACTGGCAGAAGAACTCTCAGAACTGCTGTCTATTCTCTTTGAGAAATCATGGAGGATGGGGGAAGTGCCAGATGACTGGAGGAGGACTAATGTTGTCCCTATCTTCAAAAAGGGTAAAAAGGAGGAACCTGGGAACTACAGACCAGTCAGTCTGACATCAATCCCTGGGAAAATTCTGGAGCAGATGATAAAACAATCCATCTGGAAGCACCTTGAAAACAATGCAGTGATTACTCGAAGCCAACATGGATTTGTCAAGAACAAATCCTGCCAGATGAATCTGATCTCATTTTTTGATCAAGTCACCTCCCTTGTGGACCATGGGAATGCTGTAGACATAATATACCTCGACTTCAGCAAAGCTTTTGACAAAGTGCCCCATGATATCCTGATGAGCAAACTAGCTCAAAGTGGGCTAGATGAGACAACGATCCGGTGGATCCACAGTTGGCTACAGAATCGGACTCAAAGAGTGCTTATTAATGGGACTGTCTCAAACTGGGGAGAGGTAATGAGAGGGGTACCACAGGGCTCAGTCCTGGGCCCAGTGCTCTTCAACATGTTTATTAATGACTTGGAGGAGGAGGTGCAGGGAATGCTGATCAGATTTGCAGATGACACCAAATTGGGCTGGATAGCTAATACTTTGGAAGACAGAAACAAAAATTCAAAGTGATCTGGATAGACTGGAGCGCTGGGCAGATAACAACAGAATGACATTTAATAGGGATAAATGCCAAGTTCTGCACCTAGGAAAAAGGAACCAAATGCACAGTTACAAGGTGGAAGATACGTGGCTCAACAACACTACAAGCAAGAGGGATCTTGGAATTCTTGTCGATCACAAGCTGAATATGAGCCAACAATGTGATGTGGCTGCAAAAAAGGCAAATGCTGTTTTGGGCTGCATTAATAGAAGCATCGCTTCCAAATCCCGGGAAGTACTAGTTCCCTTCTACTCAGCACTGCTCAGGCCTCATCTGGAGTACTGTGTCCAGTTATGTGCACCACACTTTAAGAAGGATGCAGACAAACTGGAGAGGGTTCAGAGGAAGGCAACAAAGATGATCAGGGGACTGGAAACAAAGCCCTATGAAGAGAGACTGAAAGAACTGGGCATGTTTAGCCTTGAGAAGAGCAGACTGAGGGGAGATATGATAGTGCTCTTCAAGTACTTGAAAGGTTGTCACAGAGAGGAAGGCCAGGATCTCTTCTCGATCATCTTAGAGTGCAGGACACGGAATAATGGGCTCAAGTTACAGGAAGCCAGATTCCAGCTGAACATCAGGAAAAACTTCCTGACTGTGAGAGCAATACGACAATGGAACCAATTACCTGGGGAGGTAGTGGGCTCTCCCATACTGGAGGCGTTCAAGACGAGGCTGGACAGCCATCTGTTAGGGCTGCTCTGACTTGGATTCCTGCATTGAGCAGGGGGTTGGACTTGATGGCCTTCTGGCCCCTTCGAACCCTACTATTCTATGATTGTATGATTCTTATGTTCTAATCCATCACATTTGGAATCTGCTGCATTTAAAGTTGGGGCAAGTGTAATATTAAGAAATGTCAGGATTAGAGGATGGAAATAGAAGATCTTATGCATAACTGCAAAGCAAAATGAGAGAAATTAGACCTCCTTTAAAAAATATGTACACATATGGTTGTTTCTGTTTTTTTTAAATCATTGCTTGGGAAAACGAGAAAACAGTATTAGGGGACTTAATGGGTAGAACTGCTTCCATCAGTGGAACCAGGAAGGGGTCAGTTCCCTGTCCCCCTTGAAGCTCCCCACGTGTCTTCAAATTGAAGGTTGGGGCAAATTTCTGAGGTAGATGAGGGGTTGCAGGAGGAGGAGCGGGTCTGTCGTGCAAGCAGATTTCTGCTCACATGACACTGGATTCTGCTCACTGAATCAGATTGAAATGAAATTAGGAAGCAAGGGAAATGTATCAGTTTTTAATACATCTAGATAAAAAAAGCTTTAAAATATATCTTTAAATGGGAAAACAGATTAGAAACTTGCGTGTCTACTGAGCTACGGAAATATACCTGGAAACAAATTAATTATTATACAACATTTAAAGAGAATTATTTCAAAATGTGGACACAATGCTATTTGATACCATTTACATTTGCAAAAATATAGGATAAGGTTTCAGATAATTGTAGGTAGTGTAATCAAGAATGGAGTGACTTTTTTGTTTTTGGCAGAATTGCTCAGTGGCCAAGAATTCTGGAGTTTTCATGAAAACAGCTATTCAAAGAATTTTAAATATTAATCTTTCAGTTGATCACTGAGCATTTCTATTAACTTTTTCAAAGGATGTGGTTCCAAAACAGAAAGGAACACTCTTCTTCCATATGATATTGGCAGCAGGATTAACATATGCAAAATTTTGGAAAAGGGGAGAGGGTCCTTGACTAAGAGAGTGCTACATGAATCTCTGGGATTTGATGAAACTGAATAAATTTACATTGTATATAGATCTGAATCAAGGAAAAGCAACTATAAATAGCTTTGGAAAAAGAACTGGAGCCTTTCAGAGTCTTTTGGAATTCAATACAGAGCATTATAACAAATACTTTTATAAGTATTATCTTTATAACTAATATGCACATGCTTTTAACATAGTTTGAATAAAGCCTGTTTTCCAGGTAGTATTGATATTTAAATGAATTTAGAAAGCTTGATCACATATAAATTTTTTGATAATTTGATAACTCTTTGATAACATTTTTCCCCAACTTCTTTTATACTTTGTGAGAATAGCTGTAGTGGGAACAGGTACAGTGATTCAAACATAGTGATGTAAATTTGCTTTGGGCAGCATTCTGCACATAGATAGTTGGAACAGAAATGTGCAAATGTACATGGCACAAATATTATTTTTATGCTAGTTGATATAGACAAAGTTTTGTGCGATATTACAAGGGACATGTGCAATTTATGGTATACTTATTGGGCACAATCCAATGCTGCCCCTGTGTGCGCAGCCAGCCTGCCAATTTTGTTCCATAAATGGTTCAAACCAGTTGTGGAAAGGTGGCTTAGTGCTTCTGGGGCAACTCGAAATGAGCAGAAATGCTTGTTTGTGGAAGGGGGCAAGTTGATGGAACTTGCATAAGGGAGCTCCACTGCACCTAGGAAAAAGAAACCAAATGCACAGTTACAAGATGGGGGATACGTGGCTCAGCCACACTACGAGTGAGAAGGATCTTGGAATTGTTATCGATCACAAGCTGAATATGAGCCAACAATGTGATGTGGCTGCAAAAAAGGCAAATGCTATTTTGGGCTGCATTAATAGAAGCATAGCTTCCAAATCCCAGGAAGTACTAGTTCCCCTCTACTCAGCACTGGTTAGGCCTCATCTGGAGTACTGTGTCCAGTTCTGGGCACCACACTTTAAGAAGGATGCAGACAAACTGGAGAGGGTTCAGACAAGGGCAACAAAGACGATCAGGGGACTGGAAACAAAGCCCTATGAAGAGAGACTGAAAGAACTGGGCATGTTTAGCCTGGAGAAGAGAAGACTGAGGGGAGATAGGATAGCGCTCTTCAAGTACTTGAAAGGTTGTCACAGAGAGGAAGGCCAGGATCTCTTCTTGATCATCCCAGAGTGCAGCACACAGAATAATGGGCTCAAGTTACAGGAAGCCAGATTCCGTCTGAACATCAGGAAAAACTTCCTGACTTTTAGAGCAATACGACAATGGAACCAATTACCTGGGGAGGTGGTGGGCTCTCCCACACTGGAGGCGTTCAAGACGAGGCTGGACAGCCATTTGTCAGGGATGCTCTGACTTGGATTCCTGCACTGAGCAGGGGGTTGGACTCGATGTCCTTGTGGGCCCCTTCCAACCCTACTATTCTATGATTCTATGACTCTATGACCTTACCCCTCCCAGAAATGAGCATTTCCACTTGTTTTGGGGCTTGCCCCCGGTAGCACTAAACTATAGTTCCGCAAGTGGGAAGGGCCACTTGCGGAATGGAATTGGTAGGTCTGACCGCACACGGATCAGAATTAGCAGCCAGTTCCACTAGTGGATGGGCAGCATTGGATTCTGCCCTTTACTTCCAATTTTAATTTGATAAATTTGGTTTTGTGCAATATGGGAATATGCAATGTTGTATGGCACAAATATTCTTTTTGATGTTGTTTTATTGACAACTTTTTTGTTATATTAGAATGGTGTGATCAACTTGCACTTGTTGCATGTGAATGGTGTGATCAACTTGCACTTGTTGCATGTGTTGGGCATGTTGATCTCAGGCAAGAAAACAAACATGGCGCAGTTCACCACCACTGGAGAGTCTTTTCCTTCCATTGTCTCTATTCTCTTTATGTTTCTAGCTTTCTGATTGTACTGGAATAGCCTGGGCTTTGTCCTCTATTCACTGGAGGTTAAAAACACAGTCCCACTGGTATGGAAGTATGTGTTACAAGAAAAAGAAATTTTTAAAAAATGAGAAAAAGAGGGGAACCCCCCCCCAAACATTAGGGGCCTCCCCTGCTGAACTCCCCTGGCCAATTCCTGTTTGCTCTCCCTGTTCGGTCACTCTGATTGCTCCCACGCTGGAGGCATTCAAGATGAAGTTGGATAGCAATCTGTCAGGGATGCTTTGAGATTCCTGCATTGAGCAGGGAGTTGGACTCGATGGTCTTATAGGTCCCTTCCAACCCTACTATTGTATGATTCTGGCATATTATCATTTTTGATGTTAATCCTGAATCATTTTGTTTTGTGCAATATTGCTGGGTTGTAATTGTAATATTCTGTATGAAAGTTATTAAAGTTTTAACAATTTGTTACAAGCTTAGGGCCCATGTGGGTTATTGGTTAGGTTTGCAACATGTGGAAGGGCATCAGAGCCAGCTCCCTCCCAAAGATGACAAATGGTGCTATTCCTTGAAGCAGAACAGAGATGCTCAGAATCACTGATTTTCAATAGGTGGGTTATGATCCCACAGTGGTAAGTCTTGCCTGACTTAAGGTAGGTTAGATCAGTTCTTCAGTTGGTGGCTGAGACTCAAAAGTGGTTCTTGCCCTAGCCTAAGACGGGTCATGGGTAATATAGGTAATACCACTTACTTTCTCTTTTTCTTCTTCATCATTTTGAAGAGAAGAGAAAGAATGGGATAAGTGGAGACAAAGGGACAAAGAGAGAAAGTGAGAAATGCTAATCTAGATACCTATAGTAACAAATTAAAAACAGGTCCTATGCTTCTGAACATCTGAACAAACATCATCTGAATATGGAGGTTCCATTTAGCAACCATGACTAATAGCCATTGATAGACGTATCCACAAATCTGTCAACCCTGAGTCTTCATTTGAACTTCTACCACGAACTGGTCCAGTACTGACCAAGGGTGTATTTCAGAGATGAACATGCCCTGTGATCTGGAAATCCACACTTCATCCTGTTCTTCAGTTAATGCTCTAAACTGTAATAAGCAGTCATTCCTAAAATCCAAAGAAGTGCAAAGAACATGCCATCGAACAACACTTCATTTCTAAAGATTTGCAGCTGTTCTATCAACAATTCTTACTGTACCTGGTTTAGATCCTTCATCAACAGATCCATTATAGACTTGGTTTATGAACTCTGGCCTGTTGTCATTCATGTCAATTACATAGATGTAGAGGTCAATTGGGTTCTCCACTTTGTTTCCATTCATATCTACTGCATGTGCTCTAAGCTGTAAAAATAAATAAAATGAAATTAGGGGGAACCCCATGTCAGTAATGGAATTCAGCATTTATAAAGTCAACATGTCATCTTCAGTCATTTAAGGTGCAATCCGATACATGTTTAGACAGAAAAAAAGCCCTACAACTCACAGCATTCCCCACCCAGCCATGGTGGCTGGGGAATGCTGGGGGTTGTAGGACTTTTCCTGTCTAAACATGGATAGGATTGCACCCCTAAACTGTTTGCCAACATTAGGATTGATAAATGTCAGAATTCTACAGGGCTTTCTATAGAGAAGCTAGCTAGCCAATTTTGGTATGCATAAGTATGTAAAGCTTTACATCTGCCACAATTTTAGTGGCCTTTTTTAATTTCTTTGAAAATTGTGAGCTACCTGGTGCAGGAATCATCTCCTTCTCTACCATATGAAACTAGCTGCCCCATACATATGCAAAAAAGAAAAAGGAAATATTCTAAGCAAATTCCATAATAGTAATGGGACAATCCAACCCCATTTTCCCCATTTTTAGTGCATAAAATTTTACATTATGCATGGGGCTGGAGATCAACTTTGATGAATATTTTTTCTTGGAGAACATTCTGAAGTTCTCAAAAACTGGGGACATGCAGTTTCATACTTTGCAATCCCATTGGAATCACGGGATTCTTCATGCTCCTGATTTCTATGTAACTTGGCAACATTACCAATTGATTACTCATTCTCTCTGGCCAGTGCATCAACAAATGTCCATACCCAGGGAAGCTGAAAAGTCTTGCAGAGACAGATGTTTTTACTGTAGCCAAACCCCGAAACAATAAAGGCAAAAGCAATCAATCAAGAAGAATGGAAAACTTCCGGAACGTTCTTCTCTGCCAAGCCATTATCAATATAAATATTGAGAACACATCACCTTTTCAGAGCCACCATCTGTTTTGCATCCTAAAGAACCTATCTTCAGTTTTCTCAGACGATTACTCATTGTTCTGTCTACGTGTAGGTAGTTTTTAAAAATCCTTTCCCAATTTCTTCCTTGCCATTTTTGTTGTTATTCACACTGATACTAACTAATATTGAACACAGCATGTTATTTCAACTGAGAACTCTACAGATCAATTGCAAATAAATAATGGGATGAGAAAATAATATATCATAGTCTGCATCTGAGGGGGCCTTCTTGCATCACCTTTATGATGCACAGCCCTTTGCCATTCTATGAAGGTAAAATCAGAAACACTGGACTATGTGGGAAGACCCCACAACATGATTCCTGGCCACATCAGTATTGATTTTCCTGGAAACTGGACAAAACACTTAATTTTTGTGAACCACCCAGAGAGCTTCGGCTATTGGGCAGTATAGAAATAAATAAATAAATAAATAACATGGCATTGTGGGAAGGAGCCATGGCATGGGCTCCCCCAAAGTGGCCTAGATCTTCTAATGCTACCTTCAGTGTTCAGGAAGGAGCAGCCTTGCAGTACAGAGTTGGGCAAACTTCAGGCTTGCACGATCTACTTTGACTTTGACTATAACCTCAAGAGCTACCAACTGGAGCCTGGTGCAACAGACATACCCTGAGAATTAAAGAATTCTGAGCCCAGGAATTTGTTTTGAATACCAGAAGAACTGAATGGAGCTCACAGTCCTTCTACACAAAAATCCATGTCTGGTTTCTTTAAGGCTTCCCCCCCCCCATTTCTGCAGTATAATTTAGGCTGAAAGGTGTTTGTTCAACCACCCAGAGATCTACCAGTAGATTTGGATCTACCTTCTCCCATGTAGTACAATTAATAAAAGAGCCTTAAGACCCAAGCACTGTAGCTGCTACATCTATTTACTGTACAATCGAAGAATACACTTGCAATGTCCCCTTCAGCTATCTTTTTTTCCTAAGCTATAAAGGCCAACTGATTTATGCTATGGCCTTAAGCAGAATGACTTGGAAGAAACTTCCATTGAAATCGTCAGTGGGATTTCTGACCATATGCATGGTTAGAATCTGATATTAATCCTTCTACATAATGAGAAACAACCATCCTACAGATCCATGTTAGTTTATCTGTTTTGAATCTTCTCCATCTCTACAGTGTACTTTTTAAGATGAAGCAATCAAATGTGCGCAGAGTATGCTAAACATGGTTGCATCACATTTAGATAATGTGATGTTCATTTTTTAATTTTAGGCTGGGGAATGGTAGGACTTTTTCCCATCTAAACGTGGATACGATTGCATCCTTAGTCCCTTTCCTCCTTCCCTTGAATCTGCCTTTTACAAAAAAACCTCAGTGAGTTTGGTACGCTTTCCTGAGGAGATGCAGCCAATTGACATTCATCAGTGCATATATGTATATCTGTACTTCTATTGATTTCTCTCCACTGTGAAAAAACATCCATTTATTCCTTCCCTCTGGCTATGTATTTTTAACCCAGTTAATGGTACCATAAGAGTTCCTGTCTTATTCAAGATTACTAAGTTTGTTTTAGTGAGGAACTTTGTCAAAACCTTTTTGAAAAATCCAAGTAAAGGTAAAAAGTTAGTGAAGCAAAACCTCCCTTTGCAGAAGCCATGCTGGTTTTCCTCAGCAAGGCTTATTTTTCTAAGGTTCAACCATTCTGTGTTTAATAATCCTTTCAACCAAGTTACCAGAGAAAGCAGTTAGGTTGACAGGCCTGTAATTTCTTGGATCCCACCTGGGTTCTTTTATAAATTGGTGTTACATTGGCTACCTTCTAGTCATCAGGTTAGGAGGCTCATTTTTGTAAAAAGTTGCATATTTTTTGTTAATAGCTCAGCAATTTCATATCTGAACTCTTTAATAATCTGCAAATGCCACCAATTCTCCATGACTTGTTATTTTAAATGTCATCCTTTCCCACCTCTATTTGACATGGTTCTTCTGATGCACTACTTGAAAAAAAAAGTGGTTCTGTGTGAGTATCTCTCCTGATGTGAAAACATATGCAGGGCATACAATTGATTTCCCCCTGCTTTTTCCTTTTGTTCCTTCCTTTAGACCTTGCTATGACCAAAATCATCTAGGCAGGCTTACTTATTTTTATATACTTAAGTAAATGTTTGTTTTCTAATTTTTGTAATTACATCTCATTTCTTTAGCACTTGCTCTTGAATTCATGTCATTTCATTTATTGTATTTATATACTGCCCAGAGCCGAAGCTGTCTGGACAGTTCATCTTGACCTGTGCTGCCTTACTCTAGATTACAGGCCTGCAGCCAAATATTTGGCTGGTCATTTCAAATCAAGATGTGAATCTGCCTCACATTTGTAGGTCCTGCATATTTGCACCCTCTGCTCTCCAACTAATCTCCATTTTTCTCCTATTGGATGCCTCTCTCTAGCATTACCTTCTTCCTCCCATTCCTTTGGACCACTCCTCCTGTCAAGACCACCCTCAACTCTGACTCAAATGAGGGGGTGACCAGATGAGACCAGTGGCACTGGAGGCAAAGATGCTGGAGGTTGAGTCCAGCATCATGACTGGACCTGAGCCTGTCAAGTTGGGGGCTCTTGAGCCAGAGACCCAGATCCAGTCTGTACCCTTGGAACCTGAACCCTCTAAGGAAGTAACAACCCCCCCCCCCCGCCCGCCATTCCAGGGACCTGCTTTCCCACATCAGAAAGGGAATGAGTCTGGAGATAATTTTCTGACAGGAGGAGGAATTCTAGGCTCTAAGCCAGAGGCCTGCACCATTAAGGCCTCAAGGAAGTGGTGGAGCCCCAACAGGGTTGATCTGGCCCAGGAGGCATAAAAGGCTTCAGTCCAGTCCTAGACATTATTGGAGCAAGTTGTTCACTTGGTGCTTTCCACTGTGCTGCCTTACAGGCTTTTGTCAAAAGAGGACACAACAGCCCGTTGCACCAACTCTTTCTTACACTCAGCTCCCTGCATCCATCTTTTTTAGGCTCCCTCTTTTCCTTCCATTGGCCCTTCTGCCTGTCCTGTCACTCTATAGGATTTGAGCAACTCAAGGGTCACCTTTACCTACCCCAGCCTTCTGTTGCATTATGGCAGGTCAACCAAACTCTGCCACAATTTTCATTGCCACCCATTGCTGCCAGCACCACCAAAACCTTCATTTAGTGCATGTAGATTTACATTTGGTTGGCTAAAATTTGCTTTCACGTACATACCGATACATAAACTGTGTTCTTGGGTACATCTAAGCTACATAACCTTCAACATTCATAGATGAAAATATAAACAGCTTTGTTGACATCCCTATTCTCATACTCCACTCCTGTAACATATTGCTGAAATCTCAACACTGTCTGCTATGTGCTGTATTTATTTACTCTGAAACAGACTGTCGCTTGCAGATTCAAAAGCCAAGGCAATGTTTGATCTTTGGGTTATGGAGGGTGGAGCTTCAATGTGTATACCTACTGGCTCTTCCCACTGAAATGAATGAGGCAGAACACACCCCGAGGACACTGGGTGTGCCCTGGCATGTACGTGAAAGCAAGTTATCTCAAAATATACTTCAGTATGTGCATTGGGTGAAATGGCAGGCTGGTATGTGGCCTAAATGTTTATGTGCGCTCTCTCTCTCTCTCTCTGCATGTACACTAGAGTCAAGTTGAACCCATCCCCATTCAGAGATTTAAGTTCTAGAGGCTTCGGGGAGTGAGCTGAACACTGAAGATGATACCTCTAACAACTACAGTAATAAACAGTGCTAAGCTAAATATCTCCCCATTTTGCAGGACCAATTGTGGGGATAATCAGCAACTTTCAAGGGAGATTTTTCTCTTAAATATATGAGATGGATGATGGTTCTTTCCTTTGTTAGAACAACAACAACCACCCGTTTCATATTGTAGCATAATTCCTGGGGGCATCCTTTCCCAGGAATGCAGCAGGGGTAGCCACATCACTGCTTGAAGCAACCATAAGGCTTTTCTGTTGTGAAAGAAAAACAACAACAACTGGTTACCTTATTTATTTATTTAAAGCATTTTTACCCTGCTCTTCAGCCAAAAAGGCATCCAAAGATCAGAAATCAGACAGTCCCTGCCTGCAGCTTTACAACTGAAAAGAAACAACAGAAAAGGAAAAGAGATTGGGAGGGAGGAGGAAAAAAGTAGACTCAGGCACTAGACTCTTAGTTTAAAAGAATAGTAGGTTATGGAGCTAAAACTAAGAACAATGGAAGGGCTAGCTGCTGCTTCTTCCTCTGATGCCCTTAGTAGTAGCTGTTGGTAGCAGGAGAGAGTGGGGGGCAGGACTCTTAGCTGGAGTAGTATCCAGGTATGATGGAGGGTCCTTGACTACAGTTTCTTCTCCCTCAAAGGAATGTACAGCACACTGGAAAAGCTGATATTTTATGGGAAAATCAGTTTCTAGCTTTCATGACTGTGGACAAGAAAAATCCTAAGTAAATTAGTCAAGGTTCAGAGTCTAACACATGTTCATTTTTTTTCAATTCTGTGCAAGGGAAACTTCAGTGCAAACACTGGGAAGCCCCAGTGGAGATCTGGGCAGACAGTATTAAAAAGAACACAGCTAAGACTAACTGAAAAGTCTTAATCGTAGGAAGGAAGAAGCAAAAACAAAATTATGAGATGGAAGGTAACTGACTAGACACCAGCACTTCTAAGATTCAGAGACTATAATGGATAACAAACTGAGCTTAAATCAACAGGTAAGATAAAAATAGTAGATTTTCACACACACTCCGCAAGATTAATCCAATCGTAATGGGGTGTTTTCACCCCACTCTTCCCCTGAAAATTATGAAAATCACTGGGTTTAATTGTTTTGTCTAGCAATACTAATACAATTTTAACAAGGCATCTCCGAAAGGGATAAGTAGGGATGCAATAAGGACATTATTTACCAGGGACAAGTAACAAAAATAGGGGGAAAACTACCAAAAGTCTTTATACTTTAAAGGTTATCTGTTAGTCTTTAAGGGGGCATAATATTCTTAATTAATTTTTCATGAAACGTTATTTTATTTTGAAATAAAGTTATCAAAATAAACACAACAAAAAGGAGATGAACATACAGAATAATAACTCAAGACAACTAAAGAACCAAAGGAAATCACTAATTATAATTCTTAATCTATTACAGATGTGCTTATGGAACATCTACAGTAAAACAGCTTAAGTAGGAGCTCAATACCTAATGAAAGAGTAAAAATACAATGTATACAGCATATAAAATAGGGCTGCTCACTGCTTTGGAGCCAAATCCAAATCCCAAAGTGAATTGGGGTGCTTCGGGGGTGCTTCCAAAGCAGGTCAGAATAGCCCTGAGGTGGCCTGAAGCGAAGCGGGTCACCCCTGGAGCACCTCAGTGCAGCTCAGAGATTCAGAGCTATTCTGAAGCCATTCCAAAGCCCAGACAGCCTGTCTCTAAAATGTATTAACTTGGGAAAGATCAGGGAGGGGGCGAGGATGGAGGGGGGAAAGAGAGCAGAGGAAGAGGGATGGGGGAAATGGGGAGCCTGGGGAAATGGGAACTCTGGTTGCCAGATTAGGGCTGAACTTAACCCAGCAGTCTCCAGTCAGTGACAGGGGAGGAGGAGCGGGGGAATGCTATATAACAGGAGATCTGTCTGTCTGTGTTTCGCCGTGAGAGAGCGTTGGTTAGGGATTGTCTAGCTAGATCTGTGTGGTGTGTATGTTCTATTGCAGCTTCACTTGTCCTTCTTCTTCCTTCCCACCCAGCCCTTCTCAATTCACCTATTCCTATTAGTCTTCCCTTTCTTTGTTTCCTAGATTCTTTATTTAAAAAACCAAAACCAAAACCCAAAACAAACATAAAAGTACTTTCCTTGCCTTGTTCTTTGGCTCCCCCTTCTCAGTTCCTGTGTTCCTTCCCATCCCATTCAACTGTTATCTTTCTAAAAATATATATACCAAAACCTCCCCCACCTTTTCTCTTCTGTTAGGCATTATAGTGTACTCCCCCCGCCCCTAGCTTGTAGGTAGTTTTTCTTTCTGTATCTCCTTTTGCTCATGTGTGTGCGTGTGTGTGTGTGTGCGAGCGCGCGCGCGCGCACAGACACACTACACATGAGTCATAGAATCATAGAATATTAGGGTTGGAAGGGTCTGTAAGACCATCCAGCCCATACAGTACATTGGACAAAGCACTACACACACAATTTGTTGGTTTACTGTGGTGCAAAGCAAGCCCAATATGAGGGATCTAAGGGGTCTTGGCAGGGGCAGAGGTGGGGAAGGTGCTGGTGGGACCAGCAGCAGCAGCCAGGCTGGCTTGCCCCCAATCCAAATAGTGCATCCTGGTCTAGGGCAGACCTGTTTTCCCAGGAATGGAATGTGTATTCCATTCAGCCAAAGAGAGCCTGAGGTCATCCAATGTGAAGATGGATAGGAAAATACTAGGGGAGAGGGGTTATTTTGTACTTCAAAAAAACCTACACCAGAAATTAGGGATAGTGACCTCCTCCGAATCACCTCTTAAACACCTAACTTCTCTGATTATCCCTTTATTACCTTTGGTTTGAGTTTCTGAGAACAGCACATTTTACCTGTCCCTAGCACAAAAACTAAGCCAAACTGTGTGAAGTTTGGCAGGTTCAGTCACTTGCATTGGGGCTGCCAGTTATCCAGATTTCATGTACTTCTGTGGAACAAGTGAAAAGTTATAGCTCTTTGCTTTGGCAGTTTTTGTTGAAAAAAGGAAATTTTACCTGTGCCTAGCACAAAAACTGGGGCCGCGGTGGCTTAGTGGTTAAGACGCTGAACTGCAGACCAGAAGGTCGGCAGGACAGCAGTTCGAGACCCGAGTGCTGCGTGACAGAGTGAGCTCCCACCTTCAGTCCCAGCTCCTGCCAACCTAGCAGTTCGAAAGCAAGAAATTGCAAGTAGATAAATAGGTACTGCTTCGGCCGCAAAGGTAGCAGCGTTCTGTGCACCTCGGTGTTCAGTCATGCCGGCCACATGACCATGGAAGCATCTTCGGACAGCGCTGGCTCTTCGGCTTAGAAATGGAGATGAGCACCACACCCTAGAGTCGGACACGACTGGTTGGGGACACCTTTACCTTTACCTTTTTAGCACAAAAACTACTAGGCCAAGCTTCTGAAGTTTGGCAGGTGGAATCAACTCCATGGGCACTGCCAGGTCCCTAAATGTCATATATTTATCATAAAAACTGAAAATGTTATGGTCATTTCTGTTTTCCAATGCAAGTCAATGGGAAACATAAAATCTGAAAAATTCAGATATCCGAATCTCACTTCGGATCTGAATCCAAAGTTAATCGGATCCAAATCAGTCCGAAGCAAAGCCTGGCCAATTTAGAAGGTCCGAATTGGCATGTGAAGGGAATCAGGAGGTCTGTGCACAGCCCTAAAGGAGCGTGTGCAAGTGTATGCTATTCTGTGTGTATATGTGTCATTAGTCAGAAAAAATATAGGCAACCATACTTGGTTGGAATTTGATCAAAAGTTTGAAGAGCTTCAACCCAGGAAATAAATGGAAACCATGATGCCATTAATATCTTTCTTAAAGTTAGGATTCCTTGCTTGCTGCACTTGCAGAATAAGTTTATACATAGTCATAGTCTCCCAAATTTTATCAACCCACTGCTCTTTAGCTGGTTTCTTTGGAGAGTTCTGATTACATGCTATACATGACTTTGCAGCTGTATACAATTGCTTTAGAATATTAAGCACAATATTCTTTGCTGTTTTTGTTGCAACAGACTAACACGGCTATCCCGCCTAAAAATAACAGTATCTGTTTGAGCATATGCTGTTCACAAGACCACAAGACATTGCTGGGTCACTGCGCCTCTTTATATAAAAGCAGCCCGACCAGCTGCTGGGAGGGATGAGCAAATCAGTCTATTTCCAGCCCTGTCACTTTCACATGTGTTTAGCTGTGAAGTCTATTCCATCCCATTTCCACATTAATCTGCATTTTAACAACAAAAATATCTGCCTGAAAATTCACATTTAAATGCATGTTTTTAGATACATTACCTCTCAAACTTTGCATGTCTTGAATGTATTTTCTATCAAATTATACACTTTTCAACATTTTTAAAAATACTTTTTTGAGCCGAGACCTAGGTGGGAACATTCAGGAAGAGTAGAAGCTGGTGATGAACGAAATTCTGATCTGTGAGTTAGTTTGAGAGGTGCGGATCAGGTCAGTTTGTACTGGAATTTACAAAGATCAAATTCCTCAAGCTTCTCTGGCTGCCCTGAACCTCTGCTTGGTGGAATTTCTCCTTGCCAGCCCAGCTCTTGACATGAATTAGCCATTAAGCAGATGTGTCATCCAGAGCTTGTCTATGTGTATCGCTGCAGCAGGTTTAAGTGAGATTACGAGACGCTTGTTCGCTGAATTGCTTTTTGCTTGAGTGCAAACTGTGGGCAAATGCATATGTATGTGAGCCTGGTGCGTGTGACAAGCCGATAGGCTTACAGTGCAAAGAAATTACTTAACTCCTGGAGATTTCAAACAAGAGCTATCAAATATAATTAAAACTTTGGCTGAGCAGGGAGGGAGGGAAGGAGAGGCAGATCTGAAAGGATGAGATATCTGCTTTGCTCTCTGCTTTATCTTGGAATGGAGGCATTTTCTGAGCTGGAGATAGAGCAAGAAGGAATCCATCGTCATTTCAGTTTGAAGATAACTTTAATTCTAGCTGCGAATTACTTTTTTTCCCAAGGGCAATCTCACCTCTGCCCTTTGACATTATCGAAGAGCTGTATCTAACACAGTGGGGGATTGCTGGGCAGACACAAGTCGAAGCAGTAAACACACAGGCAGGAAAATTACACGTATTTGTATCCATATTTCAGGATTTCAAATTATGAAAATACAAAGGATGCATTTTAAGACTAAAAATGAGGCTTTGCATTTTTTTTAATTAAGTACATTAAAAAGTGATGCTTTTGAAAATTACTTTTGTCTCCCTAATCACACGCTAGAAAGTTCTTCCAGAGGCATCAACATGCTTGGGATTTGTAAGAAAGGAGGGTGATGATAAAGCCTCTGGCAGCTATTGGCTGTGTGCTGCCATGATGTCACAGGGGGGCTGGGGCTGGGCAGGCATTAGAATGACTGTGCTTCTCTTCAAAGCTCATTGCAAGCTGTTCTTGAATGCTCTCTGTGGGAATCCAGTTGTGAAGATGGTTCTTATGCAGCTCACTGCATTGCACCACACATCTGGCATAGCTTGTTGGACCTATGGGAGGGAGGCAGTAGTAGGGTGGCCAGGTGTCCTATGTTACAGAGGATAGTCCTTTATTTTGGACATCTGGCAGAGGACAGTTCTCTGTTTGAAGGTGCCCTCTATTTGATGGGCTGTCCAATCCAAGTCTGGTTTAAAGATTAAGAACCCTATGAAGGGACAGCCACAGGGGCCTTCAAGTGGCCCATCAACAGTTGACACCTGGACAGCAGATTGAACAGCACACATGCCATCTAGTCAGTCTTCTCCATCATGGTGAAATGTTTTGTGTTTCTATTTAAATCAAAGTTATTATTCCTAAATTTGTACCTGTACATACACATTTGCATATGCAAATGTTGTGCGAATTGGTGTCCTCTTTTTTGGCAGTGCATAGGTGACCATCCTTGTTGTTGTTGTTGTTGTTCAGTCGTTCAGTCGTGTCCGACTCTTCGTGACCCCATGGACCATAGCACGCCAGGCCTTCCTGTCCTGCGCTCTCTCCCGGAGCGTGCTCAAGTTCATATTCATTGCATCGGTGATGCTATCTAGCCATCTCATCCTCTGCCGTCCCCTTCTCCTTTTGCCTTCAGTCTTTCCCAGCATCAGGGTCTTTTCCAGGGAGTTTTCTCTTTGCATTAGGTGGCCAAAATATTGGAGCTTCAGCTTCATTATCTGTCCTTCCAATGAGCACTCAGGGTTGATTTCCTTTAGGATGGACTGATCTGACCTCCTTGCAGTCCAGGGGACTCGTAAGAGTCTTCTCCAGCACAGAAGACTCCACCACAGTTCGAAAGCATCAATTCTTCGGCGCTCAGCCTTCCTTATAGTCCAGCTCTCACAGCCATACATTACTACTGGGAAAACCATAGCTTTGATTAGACGGACCTTTGTCGGCAAGGTGATGTCTCTGCTTCTTACTATGCTGTCTAGGTTGGCCATAGCTTTCCTCCCCAGGAGCAAGCGTCTTTGAATTTCATGGCTACAGTCACCGTCTGCGGTGATCTTGGAGCCCAAGAAAGTAAAATCTGTCACTGCTTCCATTTCTTCCCCTTCTATATGCCAGGAAGTGATGGGGCCAGATGCCATGATCTTCGTTTTTTTAATGTTGAGTTTCAAACCCGCTTTTGCAGTCTCCTCTTTCACCCTCAACAAGAGGCTCTTGAGATCCTCTTCGCTTTCTGCCATTAGGGTGGTATCGTCTGCATATCGGAGGTTGTTGATAATTCTCCCAGCAATCTTAATTCCGACCTCTGATTCATCCAACCCAGCATTTCTCATGATGTACTCTGCATATAAGTTAAATAAGCAGGGTGACAATATGCAGCCTTGTCGTACTCCTTTCCCAATTTTGAACCAATCGGTTGTTCCATGTCTGGTTCTTACTGTTGCTTCTTGACCCTCGTACAGGTTTCTCAGGAGACAGGTAAGGTGATCTGGTACTCCCATCACTTTAAGAATTTGCCACAATTTGTTGTGATCCACACAATCAAAGGCTTTAGCATAGTCAATGAAGCAGAAATAGACGTTTTTCTGGAATTCTCTTGCTTTCTCCATGATGCAGCGAATGTTGGCGATTTGATCTCTAGTTCCTCTGCCTCTTCGAAACCCAGCTTGTACTTCCGGTAGTTCTCGGTTCGCATACTGCTGAAGCCTAGCTTGTAGGATTTTGAGCATCACCTTGCTGGCATGTGAAATGAGCGCAATGGTGCGGTAGTTTGAACACTCTTTGGCGTTGCCCTTCTTTGGAATTGGAATGTAAACTGACCTTTTCCAGTCTTGTGGCCACTGTTGAGTGTTCCAGATTTGTTGGCATATTGAATGCAGCACTTTAACAGCATCATCTTTTAGGATTTTAAATAGCTCGGCTGGAATACTGTCATCTCCGCTAGCTTTGTTGTTACTAATGCTTCCTAAGGCCCACTTGACTTCACTCTCGAGGATGTCCGGCTCAAGTTCAGTGACCGCACTATCATGGCTATCAGGGACATTCAGATCTTTCCTGTACAGTTCTTCTGTGTATTCTTGCCACCTCTTCTTCATCTCATCTGCTTCTGTTAGGTCCCTGCCTTCTTTGTCCTTTATCATGCCCGTCTTTGCACAAAACATTCCCTTGAGATCTCCAATTTTCTTGAAGAGATCTCTAGTCTTTCCCATTCTGTTGTTTTCCTCAATTTCTTTGCATTGTTCATTTAAGAAGGCCTTCTTGTCTCTCCTTGCTATTCTCTGGAACTCTGCATTCAGTTGGATATATCTTCCCCTTTCTCCCTTGCTTTTCGCTTCCCTTCTTTCCTCAGCTACTTGTACAGCCTCATCAGACAGCCACTTTGCTTTCTTGCATTTCTTTTTCTTTGGGATGGATTTCGTTGCTGCCTCCTGAACAATGTTACGGACCTCCGTCCATAGTTCCTCAGGCACTCTGTCTATCAGGTCTAATCCCTGAAATCTATTCCTCACCTCCACTGTATATTCATCAGGGATATGATTTAGGTCATACCTGAAAGGTTTAGTGGTTTTCCCGACGTTCTTCAATTTAAGCCGAAATTTTGCAAGAAGCAGCTCATGATCTGAGCCACAGTCAGCTCCAGGTCTTGTTTTTACTGACTGTATGGAGCTTCTCCATCTTTGGCTGCAAAGGACATAATCAATCTGATTTCGATATTGACCATCTGGTGACGTCCATGTGTAGAGTCGCCTCTTGTGCTGTTGGAAAAGAGTGTTTGCTATGATCAGCGTGTTCTCTTGGCAAAACTCTATTAGCTTTTGTCCTGCTTCATTTTGTACACCAAGGCCATGCCTGCCTGTTATCCCGGTGATTTCTTGACTTCCTACTTTAGCATTCCAATCCCCTATGATGAAGAGGACATCTTTTTTTGGTGTTAGTTCTAGAAGGTGTTGTAGGTCTTCATAGAACTGATCAACCTCAGCTTCTTCGGCCTCAGTGGTTGGGGCATAGACTTGAATTACTGTGATGTTGAATGGTTTGCCTTGGATTCGTACTGAGATCATTCTATCATTTTTAAGATTGTACCCCAGTACTGCTTTTCCCACCCTTTTGTTGACTATGAGTGCTACTCCATTTCTTCTAAGGGATTCTTGCCCACAATAGTAGATATGATGGTCACCTGAATTAAATTCGCCCATGCCTGTCCATTTGAGTTCGCTGATTCCCAAGATGTCGATGTTCAATCTTGCCATCTCATGTTTGACCACCTCCAGCTTACCTTGATTCATTGATCTGACATTCCAGGTTCCTAAACAATATTGTTCTTTACAGCATCGGATTTTCTTTTCACCACCAGACACATCCACAGCTGAGTGTCCTTTCGGGTTTGGCCCAGCCACTTCACTCTTTCTGGCGCTACTTGGAAATACCCTCTGCTCTTCCCCAGTAGCATTTTGGACACCTTCCGACCTGAGGGGCTCATCTTCCGGCGTCATATCTTTTAGCCTTGTGATACGTTCCATGGGGTTTTCTTGGCAAGAATACTGGAGTGGGTTGCCATTTCCTTCTCCAGTGGACCACATTTTGTCAGAACTCTCTGCCATGACCTGTCCGTCTTGGGTGGCCCTGCACGGCATAGCTTATGGCTTCACTGAGTTACGCAAGCCCCTTCGCCACAACAAGGCAGTGATCCATGAAGGTGACCATCCTAGGCAGCAGCTAATGTGGGAACTCATGGGCAAGGAACTCATGCCTTGCTTGTCCACTTTTCTGAGTATGGAAGACAGAAGAAATTATGCACAAAAAGAGGGGTGGAATAATTTACCAATTATGGGTTACTTATCATGCTAGTAGAATACCCTTCCATGGTGTGTAGAAGCTGGAAACTGGCCCATAAGCGAGCACTGCATCTAAGAGCGCATCTCTGTTCTGCCCTCTTTAGTTGACACCATAACCTGCTGAGAGACACTTGTGAGCCCCCCTCCCCTGAGGAGTCCTGCTTTTGCTTGGTTCTCACAATCCCAGGCTGTAAATCAGAGGCCTCACTGAAGGCCGAATCTTGCAACTATGGCTGATAGGGAGCATCACCCTCCTTTGGCTTGTAATCAGATTGGAAGCTAGGCAGAGCTGAGCTTCCCACGACTGGACTGGCTTCCAAATCATCTTGATCTAACTCTAACTAAATCATACCCTGGCTCCAAAGCTGTGGGGTCCACAGCGCTTGGGCTGGGCCTAACATCATACCAGCCCATGTGCTGATACAGGGCCTGTTTGCCACTGCCCCCATCAGCTGCAGCTTTCTGGGTGATCATTTAGGAGGGGCCCTGTGCTGCAGAGCCCTGGGCTTCAGCCCCAAGGTCCAAACTTAGCCACACCACTTCAAGGAGGAGCACAGACTGCCTGGCTATTGTCCTGTGATGAGCTGGACTTTGAAATGAAAACCACTGGCCACTGCTGGAAACAGGTATTTGTCTAGTTCAACCATTGAACTGACTCTATAAAGCTGTTCTTAATTAAAAGCTGATGGCCTTGGGACTTAATTAAGTCCAGAGACTATCAGCTTGTCTATGGAATTAATTAAAATCCATATATTCCAATGATTTTTCTCTACTATGCAACTTGTATCTCAGGAAGGCATGGAAGGTTAAAAAGGAAATCCTTGTATATCCTGATGTTGGTTTCCCTCTTCACAGGCTCAGGCCTAGCAGTGCTAACTATTAATTTAAGAGATAATCTTGCTAGAGTGATTGACACTCAGTATTTCATAAGTGGACCATAGCTGAAGGTGGACTTCCAAATGAAAGTGGTCAATTAATATTTCCAAGTGTTCAGACAGGATTCTGGCATTTTATTTATTCATTTATTATGTTTATATTTACAAGATTAATATACCTCTCTACATCCAATAAAATTCCCAAGTGGTACACAATAAAAGAAGAACATTGTAAGTTGAGTTATAAAGAATGCATAAGAGGGCCAGTGTAGTGTAGTGTAGTGGCTGGAGTGCTGGACTGGGACTTGGAGATCCGGGTTCTAGTCCCCACTCATCCACAAAGTTCACTGAATGATTTGGGGCCAGTCACTGACTCTCAGCCCAACCTACCTCACAGGGTTATTGTTGTGAGGATAAAATGGAGAGGGGAGGATCATGTAAGCCACCTTGGGTTCCTCACAAGAGGAAAATATAATATATCACTTCTCCCCAAGGTGTTAACCTAGACCTGCTGTGTTTGGGCCCCTCCTGCTCATTCTAGTGAGTTCTGCCCCAAACCCTGCCTTGATGGCCTCACCGCTCCCATCCATATTCAGAAATGTAAGGGAGATTTTACAAACAGTTCTATTCCAAGCAAGTTCTATTACTGATCTACCAAATTAATTTGAAAATTACACCATTTCCCCCTTGGTACAAAAATAAAATAAAATAAGGTTAGCGTTAATTAGAGAAATGGATGATGAACGTGGACAATTAAAAAACACAGTGATATAATAACTGTGTTCATGAAGCAGTGCAATTAGGTTAAAAGGAAAGCATGTGTTGAAAACTAGGGATGGAGTAAAATAGAACTCTGATTAATATCTGCACTAATTCTGATTTTAATTGATTTGGAAATTAGACACAGAAAGGCAACAGTGGGAAGTCTTGGATCTGTGTGGTGTGTGTGTTCAAAGAGTTTTAATTTGAACATGCCAATCTACGTATCTCACTGGACTGCATGCCTGTAGCACAGTAGGAAAAACTGTGCAACAGAAAGTATGCTTTCTAGTATGAATTGATGTAGCTCCATGGATCCCAAGAGCATTTCTGCTTTCTGAGGACTGAGCCTTAAGATTCTGCTACATGAACTGAGGAGGGAGAAGACACATCATTAGCTACCTGCTATACTTGGGCTTACTGTTAAAATTCAGAACCAAACCTGATTCCAGAAACCCATTTTCTCCAAAGTTGCTTTTAATCATAGCTTGTAATTATCTAAAGCAGCTTTTTAATTATTTTACAACCACTGACATTAGATATGGTTTGTTGATCATTTGTCTATGTCCCATGTGTGCTGTCTCCTGCCAGTCTGCCTTCTGATTCATATGCTTCTGCCCCATCGTGCTGCTTGTCTTAGGCTGTGGTCCTATGTTCAATTACTAGGAGTAGGTCCCACTGAATTTTGTGCAACTTACTTTCAAGTATGCATGTATTAGATCAGGCACTCTTGAGAATAAGCCCTATTGAACAAAGTGAGATGTACTCTTGAGAAAACATGTGTAGGATTGGGCAGCAAGAACGGAAGCTTGCTCTGTTTGTGTTCGAACAGCGCATTTACACACATAGATACACACACAGCAGTTCACAAATACAAGGGGTAAGAGAGAATATACCCTTCCTTTCTCTAAGCATCATGGTTTAGAGAAGTGGCGGTCAATTAAATTCCACAAAGGTTCCAAAAGTTGTGGCAAGAGGTAATATTACTGACCACACTGGATTCCCCCCTCCCCTTGATATGCATTGTGTGTTGCTTGTTCTGATTTCATGGTTGGGGTGCTGTAAATCTAGGAGGTGGGAGGGAAGTGGGACAGCGATATTTCGGGGGGGGGGAATTTTTCACCTGGCAGGAGGATGACCCAGAGAAACGGGCACCTTTACTTGTGACTGAAGTGGTGGTTTGGCAGTTTTGCTTTAGGGTGGTAATGGTGAAAGGTAATGCATCTTTTCTTCTATTGTGTTCAGTCAGAATAATAATCATTACAAGTGCTATCACTGTACACTGTGCTTACAAGTTTATGAAGTAACTTAAGCAAAAGGTTTTGAGGAGGAGCAAAATCAGTTATTTCATTGGGAATTCCACAGGAGAATTATGGGTTGTGTGGCAAAGTATTTCCTTTTGTGAGTTCGGAGACTGCAGACAATCAATTTCACTGGATGATCCTGAATTATGAGAGAATAAAAATTCATCCCCCTAGCATAGTTCTGGTTGCCACATCTTAAAAGGAATGTTGTAGAGCTGGAAAATTGCAGAAGAGGGCAACTGAAATTACTGTGGGCTGGAGCAACACTCCTCTGAGGAACAGTTACAACAATCGGAGCTATTTAGCTTACAAAAAGGGTGGGTAAGGCAAGGAAGGCCTGATTCAGATACATGCATAGTAAAAGACAGAGGAAAGAAATGGTGGTTCAACTATTAAATAAGGATGGCAAAATGATAACAGACAACAAAGAAAAGGCAGAAATGCTCAATTCCAACTTTGGCTCAGTCTTCTCCCAAAAGAGGGTCTATGACCCCCCTGGCAAAGGCGAAGTACAGGCTGAAGGGGCAGGATTGCAGCTTGAGATCGATAGGCATATGGTCAAGGAACACCTAATTACTTTGAATGAGTTCAAATCTCCAGGGCCGGATGAACCGCACCCTAGAGTCATAAACGAACTGGCAGAAGAGCTCTCAGAACCACAGTCTATTCTCTTTGAGAAATCATGGAGGACGGGGGAAGTGCCAGATGACTGGAGGAGGGCTAATGTTGTCCCTATCTTCAAAAAGGGTAAAAAGGAGGAACCTGGGAACTACAGACCAGTCAGTCTGACATCAATCCCTGCGAAAATTCCGGAGCAGATGATAAAGCAATCCATCTGTAAGCACCTTGAAAACAATGCAGTGATTACTCGAAGCCAACATGGATTAGTCAAGAACAAATCCTGCCAAACAGATCTGATCTCATTTTTTGATCAGGTAACTTCCCTTGTGGACTATGGGAATGCTGTGGACATCATATACCTTGACTTCAGCAAAGCTTTCGACAAAGTGCCCCATGATATCCTGATGAGCAAACTAGCTCAAAATTGGCTAGATTAAGCAATGATCCGGTGGATCCACAATTGACTACAGAATCGGACTCAAAGAGTGCTTATCAATGAGATCTTCTCAAACTGGGGAGAGGTAATGAGCGGGGTACTGCAGGGCTCATTCCTGGGCCCAGTGCTCTTCACTGTTTTTATTAATGACTTGGAGGAGGAGGTGCAGGGAATGCTGATCAGATTTGCAGATGACACCAAATTGGGCAGAATAGCTAATACCTTGGAAGACAGAAACAAAATTCAAAGTGATCTGGATAGACTGGAGCGCTGGGCAGAAAAACACAGAATGAAATTTAGTAGGGATAAATGCCAAGTTCTGCACCTAGGAAAAAGAAACCAAATGCACAGTCACAAGATGCAGTATACTTGGCTCAACAACACTATAAGACAGAACGAACTTGGAATTCTTGTCGATCACAAGCTGAATATGAGCCAACCATGTGATGTGGCTGCAAAAAAGGCAAATGCTATTTTGGGCTGCATTAATAGAAACATAGCTTCCAAATCCTGGGAAGTACTAGTTCCCCTCTACTCAGCACTGCTTAGGCCTCATCTGGAGTACTGTATCCAGTTCTGGTCACTGCACTTTAAGAGGGATGCAGACAAGCTGGAGGGGGTTCAGAGGAGGGCAACCAAGATGATTAGGGGACTGGAAACAAAGCCCTATGAAGAGAGACTGAAAGAACTGGGCATGTTTAGCCTTGAGAAGAGAAGACTGAGGGGAGAGATGATAGTGCTTTTCAAGTAATTGAAAGGTTGTCACAGAGAGGAAGGCCAGGATCTCTTGTCGATCATCCCAGAATGCAGGACAAGGAATAATAGGCTCAAGCTACAGGAAGCCAGATTCCAGCTGAACATCAGGAAAAACGTCCTGACTGTGAGAGCAATACGACAATGGAACCAATTACCTAGGGAGGTGGTGGGCTCTCCCACACTGGAGGCAACCAAGATGAGGCTGGACAGCCATCTGTTGGGGATGCTCTGACTTGGATTCCTGCATTGAGCAGGGGGTTGGACTTGATGGCCTTGTAGGACCCTTCCAGCCCTACTATTCTATGATGATATGATTGAAGTTTATAAAACTTTGCATGATGTGGGGAAAGTGGATAGGGAGATATTTTTTCTCCCTTTTTCTCAAACTAGAACTCTAGGTTATTCAATGAAGCTGAATGGTGGGAGATTCAGGATAGAACAAAGGAAGTTCTTCTTCACACGGTGCAATTTGTGGAACTGTGGAATTTGCTTCCACAAGATGTGGTGATGGCCACCAACTTAGATTGCTTTAAAAGGGGATTAGTCAAGTTCATGGAGTATAAGGCTATCAATGGTTGCAGTTCATGAAGGCTGTACATTACCTCCAGTACCAGAGGCAGTATGCTTCTCAGTACCAGTTGCTCAGGAACAACAGGGAAAGACAGCAATTGCACTCATGTCCTGTTTGTGGGCTTCCTTGTGACATTTGGTTGGCCATGATGGGAAACAGGATCCTGACCTGCATAAGCCTTTGGTCTGATCCAATATGGCTCTCCTTATATTTACCTCTAAATATAGCAGCGGGGTGTGGGGGGAGGAGGGCTTTAGCTGTCAAGATGATTGATATCCATTGACAAACCTTTCTCCCCCATGAAAAAGTGATGGAAAGGCCATTTCATACATCTTAGAGGACAACCCTGGGACTCTCAGTATCAGCTAATCCTGGCATTCTGATTAATGTACTTGAATGGTACACAAAAATGCAGTAAACACATTTTTCCTGAATTTACACATTACATTCTAAAGTGTAGATATAAAATTAGGGATGCTGGAGAAATATGTTTTGGGGGGTGGAGTTCGATGAGTTTTCCTAGGCTCGCCCCCCTGGACTTCATTTCAGTTCCTGCTGTGGCACCCGAGTTGATCTACAGCAACTTGGGCCAGCTCGTGGATTTTCCAGGAATTTTGTGCAGGTTGTTTTTGGAAGGTTCTGCAATTTGTGCAGATTTCTGAGTAATCTGCACAAATTAGGGCCGCATTTGTGGAAATTACAGCTGAATGTGTGTAATTTGCTTAAGTTATGGCAGAATATGCATAATTTGGACAAATTTGGCAGTAATTTGTGAAAATTCCTCAGAGATTTGTTCAAATTGCAGAACTTTCAATAATGCACAGATAGGGTCCTGGAGTTTGGGGAACAGCCCTCCGCTTGGCTTGCAGATAGGGATGTCTAAACCCACCCCCATCCGGGTTCTCCAGGTGCCTGCTCAGCCCCTGGACCATGCTGTAGCCCCTCCCATGCTCGACAAGCAGCCCACACTCATCCTGGCAGCCTCATCAAGCTCCATGGTTGCCATTTTTTGAGAAATAAAATGGCGGTTGCAAAATGTGCATATTTGTGTCAGCAAAAATGTGCATTTTGTGAATGCACATATTTCTTTATGTGAAATGCACATTCCTGCAAAAATGCGCATTTTCGTCCATACACAAATGTGTTCATTCGTAAAAATGTGCACTGTTCCATATGCAGATATGTACATTCACAAAATGCGAATTTTCGTGCATATGCAAATATACACATTTTTGCAATCATTTTATTTCTCAGAAAATGGTGACCTCGAAGCTCAATGAGGCTGCCGGGGTGAGTGCAGGCCATTTGCTGAGTGCAGGCAGAGGGCAAGCAGGGGATCAGTGAACAGGGCTCAGGGGTGTGGTCAGGGGTGGTTCTGCTGGATAGCTGGACAGAATCAGGTGCTGGCATCATCCCTATTCACAGACACAAAGCAAGTTTTTGTGTCTGCCAAAAAAGAACTGAAATATCTTAGCCACACAGCTAAATTGAGAAGAGGCCCAGAATTTCAGAGAGTACTCACTGTTACAAATGCATCTCAGCAGTACTGTGATTGATGATTATTATTTTCTTTTTTTGCTAGACTTCAGTGCAAACCTGTGCAGAAGAAGCCTGCTAAAACAATGATCTCTGATTAAAGGAAGTTCTTATTGCAATAACAAATTCAACAGGTCTTTTTTCCTCGCCATGAACAGATCATAATAAGATACAGCGAGCCATTTCTAAGCATCCCTGAAAACTATTGTCTTAACTTAGGACACTCAATAAGGAACACTTGCTATTAAATAGTTCTGGGTCACATAAAGTCATCATTATGGCAGACAAAGTTATTTCTGTTTGACTAAGAGTTTCTAATACTAGAATCCTAATGACTCCATCAAAGACATCATTCCAAGAACTTATAACCCAATTATACCCCAGTTATAATGACCTGCCACAAATGAAACATTATTGGCAGCTCTGAAGCAGCACAAAACCCATGGCTCAAATATTCTTTTCTTAACCCCCCCCCCCCCCCGCACACACAAAACACAACTTTTTGCTTCAGATTTTGCCAGGATCACTGGAGAAAATAATTGCTTTTGTTCAAAGAGGATAAAATAACTTTCCCTTAGATTCCCCTTTAGACCTGGGGAAATCTCTTCTTCCATGCAGCTAATGTACTTCCTTTATCCCTCTACCTCTGCCCATAAGCAATGTCAATGTAGTTAAATGTGTACCAAACCAAATAGGACTTGGTGGAATCAGCGTCTGCCATAGAACGCTTTAAGAAGATAAAGTCAGTCGAAGTGACCCATACAATTTCATGGGCACTTTATGGCATCCTCATAGGGCTATTTTGAAAGCCATTTTGCTCAGAGGTCCCACAATGCTGTACCAGCACTCAATGCTGGTACTGAAGACTAAAGGTTTCATAGACCTTCCGGGATGTGGAAGAGCCAATCCAGTTTGTCGGAAGCAGGCAAGGCTTTGAGCCAACATGCAAGAAGCAATAGCTTTGTGGAACATTGGGGAAAGGCTGTAACTCGGTGGTAGAGCATATGCTTTGCATGCAAAAGGTTGCAAGTTCAATCCCCAGCATCTCCAGGTAGGACTGAGAAAGACTCTTGTCTGAAATCCTGGAGAGCTGCAGCCAGTCAGTGTAGACAATATTGAGCTAGATGGACCAGCTTCCTATGTTGTTTGTCAAGGGTAGATGGGCTGGTGCCTGTCAGATGTTTTGGACTACAACTCCCACCAGCCCAACCAGAAAGGTCAATGATTGGGGATCATTGGGGTTGTAGTCCAGAACATCTGGAAGGCACCAGGATGCCCATCCCTGTTCCATGTTCTATCTTCCTCAGAGATGCTATCTCTTGAGATTTGTTGTTGTTGTTCAGTCGTTCAGTCGTGTCCGACTCTTCGTGACCCCATGGACCATAGCACGCCAGGCCTTCCTGTCCTGCGCTCTCTCCCAGAGTGTGCTCAAGTTCATATTCATTGCATCGGTGATGCTATCTAGCCATCTCATCCTCTGTCGTCCCCTTCTCCTTTTGCCTTCAGTCTTTCCCAGCATCAGGGTCTTTTCCAGAGAGTTTTCTCTTTGCATTAGGTGGCCAAAATATTTGAGCTTCAGCTTCAGGATCTGTCCTTCCAATGAGCACTCAGGGTTGATTTCCTTTAGGATGGACAGATTTGACCTCCTTGCAGTCCAGGGGACTCGTAAGAGTCTTCTCCAGCACCACAGTTCGAAAGCATCAATTCTTCGGTGCTCAGCCTTCCTTACAGTCCAGCTCTCACAGCCATACATTACTACTGGGAAAACCATAGCTTTCATTATACGGACCTTTGTTGGCAAGGTGATGTCTCTGCTTCTTACTATGCTGTCTAGGTTTGCCATAGCTTTCCTCCCAAGGAGCAAGCATCTTTTAATTTCATGGCTACAGTCACCATCTGCGGTGATCTTGGAGCCCAAGAAAATAAAATCTGTCACTGCTTCCATTTCTTCCCCTTCTATATGCCAGGAAGTGATGGGGCCAGATGCCATGATCTTCGTTTTTTTAATGTTGAGTTTCAAACCAGCTTTTGCACTCTCCTCTTTCACCCTCAACAAGGGGCTCTTGAGATCCTCTTCGCTTTCTGCCATTAGGGTGGTATCGTCTGCATATCGGAGGTTGTTGATAATTCTCCCAGCAATCTTAATTCCGACCTGTGATTCATCCAACCCGGCGTTTCTCATGATGTACTCTGCATATAAGTTAAATAAGCAGGGTGACAATATGCAGCCTTGTCGTACTCCTTTCCCAATTTTGAACCACTCGGTTGTTCCATGTCTGGTTCTTACTGTTGCTTCGTGACCCTCGTACAGGTTTCTCAGGAGACAGGTAAGGTGGTCTGGTACTCCCCTCACTTTAAGAATTTGCCACAGTTTGTTGTGATCCACACAATCAAAGGCTTTAGCGTAGTCAATGAAGCACAAATATACATTTTTCTGGAATTCTCTTGCTTTCTCCATGAGCCAGCGAAAGTTGGCGATTTGATCTCTAGTTCCTCTGCCTCTTCGAAACCCAGCTTGTACTTCCGGTAGTTCTTGGTTCGCATACTGCTGAAGCCTAGCTTGTAGGATTTTGAGCATCACCTTGCTGGCATGTGAAATGAGTGCAATTGTGCGGTAGTTTGAACACTCTTTGGCGTTGCCCTTCTTTGGAATTGGAATGTAAACTGACCTTTTCCAGTCTTGCGGCCATTGTTGAGTGTTCCAAATTTGTTGGCACATTCAATGCAGCACTTTAACAGCATCATCTTTTAGGATTTTAAATAGCTCAGCTGGAATACTGTCATCTCCGCTAGCTTTGTTGTTACTAATGCTTCCTAAGGCCCACTTGACTTCACTCTCGAGGATGTCCAGCTCAAGTTCAGTGACCGCACTATCATGGCTATCAGGGACATTCAGATCTTTCCTGTACAGTTCTTCTGTGTATTCTTGCCACCTCTTCTTAATCTCATTTGCTTCTGTTAGGTCCCTGCCTTCTTTGTCCTTTATCATGCCCGTCTTTGCACAAAACGTTCCCTTGAGATCTCCAATTTTCTTGAAGAGATCTCTAGTCTTTCCCATTCTGTTGTTTTCCTCGATTTCTTTGCATTGTTCATTTAAGAAGGCCTTCTTGTCTCTCCTTGCTATTCTCTGGAACTCTGCATTCAGTTGGATATATCTTCCCCTTTCTCCCTTGCTTTTCGCTTCCCTTCTTTCCTCAGCTACTTGTACAGCCTCATCAGACAGACACTTGGCTTTCTTGCATTTCTTTTTCTTTGGGATGGATTTCATTGCTGCCTCCTGAATAATGTTATGGACCTCCATCCATAGTTCCTCAGGCACTCTGTCTATCAGGTCTAATTCCTTAAATCTATTCCTCACCTCCACTGTATATTCAGAAGGGATATGATTTAGGTCATACCTGAATGGTTTAGTGGTTTTCCTGACGTTCTTCAATTTAAGCCGAAATTTTGCAAGAAGCAGCTCATGATCTGAGCCACAGTCAGCTCCAGGTCTTGTTTTTACTGACTGTATAGAGCTTCTCCATCTTTGACTGCAAAGGACATAATCAATCTGATTTCGATATTGACCATCTGGTGATGTCCATGTGTAGAGTCGTCCTTTGTGCTGTTGGAAAAGAGTGTTTGCTATGATCAGCATGTTCTCTTGGCAAAACTCTATTAGCTTTTGTCCTGCTTCATTTTGTACACCAAGGCCATGCCTGCCTGTTATCCCGGTGATTTCTTGATTTCCTACTTTAGCATTCCAATCCCCTATGATGAAGAGGACAACTTTTTTTGGTGTTAGTTCTAGAAGGTGTTGTAGGTCTTCACAGAACCGATCAACCTCAGCTTCTTCGGCATCAGTGGTTGGGGCATAGACTTGAATTACTGTGATGTTGAATGGTTTGCCTTGGATTCGTACTGAGATCATTCTATCATTTTTAAGATTGTACCCCAGTACTGCTTTTCCCATCCTTTTGTTGACTATGAGTGCTACTCCATTTCTTCTAAGGGATTCTTGCCCACAGTAGTAGATATGATGGTCACCTGAATTAAATTCGCCCATGCCTGTCCATTTTAGTTCGCTGATTCCCAAGATGTCAATGTTCAATCTTGCCATCTCATGTTTGACCACCTCCAGCTTACCTTGATTCATTGATCTGACTTTGCAGGTTCCTAAACAATATTGTTCTTTACAGAATCGGATTTTCTTTTCACCACCAGACACATCCACAGCTGAGTGTCCTTTCAGCTTAGGCCCAGCCACTTCACTCTTTCTGGCGCTACTTGGAAATACCCTCTGCTCTTCCCCAGTAGTATATTGGACACCTTCTGACCTGAGGGTCTCATCTTCCGGTGTCATCTCTTTTAGCCTTGTGATACGTTCCATGGGGTTTTCTTGGCAAGAATACTGGAGTGGGTTGCCATTTCCTTCTCCAGTGGACCACATTTTGTCAGAACTCTCTGCCATGACCTGTCCATCTTGGGTGGCCCTGCACGGCATAGCTTATGGCTTCACTGAGTTACGCAAGCCCCTTCGCCACAACAAGGCAGTGAACCATGAAGGGGACTCTTGTGATACCATTAACCAAATGTCCCATCAACACTGCACACATTTCAAGTAGCATTGCTGATTCTCAGTGAATGACTGCGCAGTCTCCTGCACAACAACAATTTGGAGACCCTCTCTAAACACTGTCTCCTGACCTCCAAAGTGATTATTAAATTTTTCCAGGAAATCTGGGACATTAGGTTGATGTTGACAGGCTTTAAATCTTACTTAGAAGCATTGGTCGATTTTGTTGGCCAGGGTTTTCCTGTGGTGAACAAGGAACTACCGACTATAGTCATGGAGGAGGAGAGTTCCATTTCAGAGCTCTCTTTGGACAAATCTTCCTCCTGTTTGCAGGAGATTGCCCCCCTGCTGCCTCATCTGAGTGCCCTTGTCGAGGAGGCAGGCAGGTTGGTTTCTAAAGCAACAAAATACAATTCAGTCAGGGTTTTAAAGAGCAGTCAAAATCCTGGTAATAGGTTCCCCAAGAGGAGGAACCTAAGGAAAACTAAATGTACATTTAACAGAAGATTGGGAGTAGGGGCTGGCAAATTATACAGAGTAAATGTTCGCAAGAGGGCAAAAGGGTTAAAGTTTAACTCACTATTAACAGTACCAGATGACAGTCAGGATGCTGAAATGAAGGACAAGCCAGTGAGGCAGGTCAATCATCGCAAAAGGGAGAAAATACAAATGAACTCCCCAAGCCCATAGTTCAAAATTACTCAGGAATCCAGTACACAGACAGACCCCATTGGCCTAGTTTTGAAACAGGAGCAAACAGGAATCATTACATATGTACAACAGGTGCAATCAATCACATGTCAGAGACCCCCACAATTTGATAGAGCCCAATCCTGTCTGATTTTAATGAGAAGCCATCTAGTCTTCTCAAATTTGGTTCTGCCCAAGGCTTATTCAACTCATAGAAATAAGACAGAAGACTTATTTCTTCTGGCACTGAGGAGCAGGCACTGAGACATTCTGGTCTTAAGGAACTTATTTCCCCGGATATAATAGAAGTAGAATACCTCTCAAGCTCCAGAATTCTGGCCTCATTTGCAGACATACATGCTGTTAATTACATCCTAAAGAGCAGACCAGTGTTGGAGAAGAAGGGGATACTGGTTACCAGATACTTCAGGAATATTGCTAAACCCATCCCAGTTAGGCTCCAAGGGGAAGCCCCTCAAGTAACCTCCGAGGGAAAACAAAGTACATTACCTTCCGGAGATTACCTCAAACAATGCAGCCAAACTAGGGTGGATAACTCTAGGAGCCCAAACAGGCAGCAAGCAGCATTATATAAATTAGTGAGAAATATAATTCCTCAGTCTGCTTCGGCCAACAACCCTGTGGAGCAGGCTGCATTGCATTGCTCACATCTTAGGCACTGCCCTAAATCTATAGGTGCAGGTGAAATTAAGGTCTACTGCACAGAGAAAGAAGCAGACCTGGTGAAGCACTTCCAGGGTTTGACTACCCCTGAACAAGAGGAGCTACTGTTTAACTTGTTCTCTCTTCAGGAACTACTGAATTACCATCAGAATAGAGGGGATAAGTCACAGGGTGAAGTGAACATTCAATCTTCCTTCAAGTTGCATTTGCATGAAGGATTAACTACCTTGGAAAAACTACTACCCCCAGATGAAGCTGCTTTGTTAGCATGGTTTAAGCTTCTGCCACCCAAGGCACAGGAATTATCCATTAGGGGTCTACTTTTTCTGCAAGATTCTTTGTCCTCCCTCATGAGAGATGAGAGGGGTGTTCCCACTTCACCACTGGTGCACTCCTATTCAGGGACAACTCCTCCTTTGGACATTTGCTTTACCCCTCGATCCCCCCAGTCTCTTTAAACTGTTGACCGAGTGGCAGACAGGTTGAAAAAACATACTTAGATTTAAAAGATTCTGTCTTAGAATATTTCTGGATGATCATCCAGATAGTGGATAAAGAGGACATTACATACCTACCAAAGTTTCAGATAATTTTCTTACAAGAAACTTGGGTGGAGGACGTTTCCTGGATACAATTGCAGGGTTACAGGGCATTCTCTAAAGCCGCTGTCAGACGTCCTAAAAGGGGCTGCTGCTGTGGTAGGTTGGCAGTGTTTGTTTCGGTAGAACTATATGGTAGCTGCCGAATGACAGAACCCCAGTTGCATAATACCATCCTAATGTTACATGTTGTCACTGATGGTACCTCCCTTTTCTGTATTAATGCTTATGTTCCACCAGAGAACTCATCACCGTCACCCCAAGTTATTTGGAATCTGCTCTGGGAAATTGTGAGTGCCACTCTGACAACTCCCACATTATTTTGGGAGGTGACCTAAATGTTCGGATAGGAGAAACTAATTCAGAGCTGTTCAAACATTTTGGTCCTATTCTGTCTGGACAGGCATTCTCAAGACAGGAAGTTTAACAGGAATGGTAGTACCTTATTATGCTGTGTTACAAGTGTTTCCTATTCATTTTGAATGGTAGTTTGAAAGATATATCTTCCGGGCATTACACATTCCTTTCTTCTAGGAGAGCCAGTGTAGTAGATTATTTTTTTTATTTCTCCGAATCTAATCCTGGATGTAAGAAGTTTCTCAGTTGACGATCGACCAGAGAGCGACCATCTTCCTATTAAGCTTGTCATTCAATTGCCAGTTAAGCCAACTCAGGAAAAAAGCACATATTCTTTTGAAATGGTGACTGCCGGCCATAGACGGCTCAAATGGTCTGAGTCCATGAGTTCAGTGATAACTGACTTGTTATATAGCCCGACCTTACTGGGACTGAGTGAGGGATGTCAGAGAATTTCACCATGAATCTCGGGGAGGCCGAATGCCAGCGCATTCGGCCTCCCGAAATTGGTGGCGAAACGGTCTGCCCCCCCCCCACCCCCCCAGGACGGGACATACCTTGGGCGAATCCTCCTGGCGGCGGCAGCTCCGGCGGTGGTTCGGCAGCGGCAGCGGCAGTGGTTGGTCTTCCGACTGGCTGCTGCCACCGCCATTTCCAGTAAAAAAAAAAAAAAAAAAAAGTGATAGGCTACGTAAAGATTTACGTAGCCTATCATGGCTAGGTTTTTAAAAAACACCGTGATAGGCTACGTAAATGTTTATGTAGCCTATCACGGCTGAGTAAAAAAACCACAAAAAACCGCGCGTACGCAAATGGCGGCGCCCATGGGCGTTCCTTATTTTGGCACGTCTAGTCTATGTAAACATTTACGTAGACTACAGCGAAAATAAGGGGAACACAAATAGCGTAGTGTCTATGCTATTTGTGTTCCCCTTATTTTCGCCATAGTCTACGTAAATGTTTACGTAGACTAGACGTGCCAAAATAAGGAATGCAAATGGTGGCACCCATGGGCGCCACCATTTGCATACGTGCTTTTTTTTTTTTTTTAGTCAGCTGTGATAGGCTACGTAAACATTTACGTAGCCTATCACGGCTGACTGCAGGGACGCAAACGGCGGCGGCTACGGCCGCCGCCATTTGCGGCCCAGCCAGCCAGGATTTGGGGGTGGAGGGACGGAGCGCCTCCCCCCTGGCCAGAATTTCAGGGGGGAGGGACGGAGCGCCTCCCCCCCACCGTGAATCAAATTTCGTTAAAGGTAAGTGACTTTCGTACATCCCTAGACTGAGTTATCAAATTCTAGCAGGTCATTTGGAGGTCTTGGAGGGTTACCAGCAAATTGCCAAGTACCTAAAATCTTTTCTGGTACAATCTGGTCCCATGCCTGCCCTCCGCCCAGGTAGAACCAGCTGGTATGATAGGGAATGCAGGAACATGAAAAAAGAATTAGCAAGGATTACCTGTAGCTTTAAGCGCTTCAGATCAGAGGAGTGTTATAAGACTTTAATTACAACCCATTCCATCTTATAAGTTTCTAATGAAAAAGAAGAAGGTGGAGTCTATTAGACAAAGATGGATGGAGCTGGGATCGGCGGCGAGACAGAAAGATAATGTCAAATTTTGGAATTTGATCAATTCAGAGCTACACTTTTCCATGCTCAAATTAGAATCTCAGATCCTTGGTTCATTATGGCAACAACATTTTGAAAACATTAATCCTGCTTTGATGGATCTCCCTGACTGGCCACTGGACTCGGAGATCAAACATTTACTCTATAGCCTGGTATCCGGCAAAGCACCTGGGGAAGATATACTCCCCCCAGAATTATTTAAATGCAATCTTGCCTGGTGGGCCCCAGTACTGGTGAAGTTGTTTTCACATATTAATCTAACTGGAATCATCCCTGCCGGGTGGGGGTCCAGCATTATAGTTCCACTGTACAAAAAGGGCGAAAGATCAGACCCTAAGAATTACAGGCCAATTAGCCTTTTGGACATAGTTTCTAAAGTGTACGGAAGATTTCTGTTGAATAAATTGGAAGCATGGGCAGAAGAAAACAACACTTCTGCTGATGAACAAGCGGGTTTTCAGCGGGGGAGGAGCACAATTAACCAATGTTTTGTGCTGTCCCATCTGATTTGTAAAATCTGAATAGGCCTGGAGGGAGACTGTATGTAGCCTTTGTGGACTTTACTTCTGCATTTGATCTAATAGATAGAAACGGTTTATGGGAAAAATGGTCATATACAACAATGGATAAGAGGTTGCTGTTTTTGGTGCAGAAAATCCACTCTCATGCAGATCTGAAAGTTCGTACTGGTCTGTCAGGAGCAATCTCCAGAAAAGTCAACACCAGAAGAGGTGTCAGGGCTGTATACTGGTTCTCTTTTTGTTCAATTTTTATGTGAACAGTTTAGTGGCAAATTTAAGTTCCCTGGATCACTTCCCTCCATCTTTGGGACCCTGAAAGGTACAAATGTTACTTTATGCGGATGATATGGCCCTTCTCTAAACCACTGTAGTCGGTCTAAGGAGACTTTTAAATAAATTTAGTTTGGTCTGCAGACAGGAGAAGTTGGTTATAAATTATTCCAAAACCAAGGTTATGTTTTTTTCTAAAAGGAAACGACTACATACATGGTGCCTGGATGAGCACATAATTGAACAATGTCCTAGCTTCAGATATTTGGGGTGCAATTCTCCTCAGATGGCAGCTGGAAACCCCACATAGAAGCAGTAAAGCTTGCTGCCTGGAGGACTGCTAAAGCAATGGGTGCTTTAGCAGTCCTTTGGGTGGCACAATGGTGGTTCTCTGCTGGGCCCAACCTTCGAAATATATCTAGCTAAAGTGCTTCCCCAACTTCTGTATGGTGTAGAGATATAGGGTCAGGGTCGTGCCCCAGCAGTTGAGACCATTCAGAACAATTTTTTGAGAGAGCTGCTGGCACTTCCACTTCTCCCCTGCTAAGATTGGAAGCTGGAATTATGTCGATCAAAGCAAGAATAGACAAAGCTCTCATCCTTTATGGCAAAAGACTACTGAGCTCCACTGATGGAAACCTGTCAAAACAAAGCTTTCTTGAGCAAATTGATCAGGGTGGTTGGGCCCAGCATTGGCTAGTGCTATCTCAGGCCTATTTTGAGGATCCCCACAATTCCCTATCTTGGATAAGCAGAGTATCAGAGACAGAATCTCTGAAGCAGATTGCCATGAAACTATTCTGGCTAGCCAATGCCTGGCCTTCTCACCATGGTTTTGTCTTTTCAAAAGAGGACAATGTTTACAACAGTATTTCCAGGATTTAACTTTTGTGGCTCTCAGGAAGGCTTTTACAGCCCTTCGTTTTCAAACCATGCCAACTTCTTACTTGGATGGGAAGTACAATGGGATCTCTCTGGCTCAGCGGACCTGTATTGGTGGTTCTGGGGAAGTTAAGGATATAGTACATAATCTTCTGCATTGCCCCTTGTATGAGGAACCCAGGACCTACCTTTGGTGGGATCTGCTGAAAAGTAGAGCTGGCAGATCTCCTGTGGAAATTATCTGTGATCTATTGGCAGACTATAACAAATGTATTACAAGGAGGGTAGCATCTTTTGCAGTAGCAGCTCAAAAAATCCACAGTAACTTTTTAATGACATCTGCTATGAATTGCCAAGGAGATAATTTATTATAACATAAACCAGTATGAGCTTGGCCAGTTTGTTCGTTTGGTATATTTTTGTTATATAAACGATTTTTATTCTCAGCATCAGTTTTTAATGAACTTTTTTAAACATTTGTATGGTTATTTTGTTTTACTGTGGCCCGATCTTAGCATTTTTTTGAAAAATATCTTTCTTATTTTCTATTTCTATTTTTTGTATAGCCCCCTGGATTCTGTTTTTAGGTATTCATTATCTGATGCTTTTGCTTTGGACTTATGTTATATATAACTGTACTTATATTTGTAAAGGCCTTTGTGCTATGGACAAATAATAATAAACAAACAAACAAAACAGTGAATGAAGGCAGAACTTCACATTGCAAGAAATAAGCAGCAGCCTTGCATCAAGTTTTCCACTCCTCGTCCTTCACTGGTAGTGCAAGTTCAGCCCATCTCAGGTGCTGACATCATTATGCTGTGCATTTTCCCACCACCGTTCCACATCATTGGCTTCTGGTGGCAGGGAAATGGTTAGCATAATGTAATATCAAGACATGAGATATGCTGTATTACATAATACAGAAAGGAGGGGCAAGAATTTGTTACAAGGTTTTCATTTGGGCAAGTAAAATTGATTTCTTAGAACTTGTAGTTTTGCTCTTTCTGCCTGCCTGCCTGAATTACTCAGTCCAATTCAGGACTCAGACTGAGTCTTGGAGAAGACATACTTAATAAAGTAGTCCTTTCCTTTGGCAAAAACAACAACAACAACAACAACATTATTTAGTCATTATTATTATCTATTAAAATATTTTAATGCTGCCCTTCATCTTACGATATGAGAATAGGAAAACATGTAATTTAAAAAAGCCCGCAGTGCTATACACTGAAAACAACATCAACTACAACAAAAAAAGCAGAGAAGTAGACAGATCACTTAACCAGATTAATAAACCGAATGAGCCCTTTTCAGATGTTATGTGAACATGTTGGGGTGATGGGGAGAAGAAGAATGGCTCATGCTTGGTCTTTGCATTTTTATTATATGGTTTGAAAGAGCCCCCAGATGTTCAGCTGTAAGCATGGAGGCTCTCTCCATGTGACTTGAAACTTGAAAAAGAATGGTTCCTGATCATGTGTAGACACCCACCTCTGCTTTTTCAGGTTCAGGCTGTGTGTGTACAGCTGAACAAACAGGGGCTCAGTCCTCATTATGAATGTATGGACATCAGGTGTAAACAATCAAGCTTCCCTCTCCATGCATCCATAGAACATGTGGATAGCGCTATTGGGTCAGAATGGCTGGCTGTAAGATACCCAAGTGGGACCAAGGCTAGTGATGCAAAAAAAAAAAAAAAAGTTTCACGAAGGAGGACAGGCGTCTCCCCCTCCTCCTCCTCAAGCTTTCCTTCAGAGACCAAAAAACAGCCCTCCCTAAACTGGTGCCCTCTTGATGTTTTTGACTTCAACTCTGATCAGCCTCTGATCCTTCTGTCCTCCCAAGAGGTCTTGACTCCACAGGTGGGTGCAACATCCATGTAGCAGCCCCAACCAGCATGGGCAACAGTCAGGAATCCTGGGAGCTGCAGCCCAAAACATCTTATGGCAAATCAGGCAATGTTTTCATATTTGTACCACTTTGCCCCTACTTTAAAATCAGGAAATTCAATCATTAGATGCCTCCAAGAGAATTCTGGATTAAAATATGGGATTCCAAAGACTAATGTAACACAACTCAGTTTCTTGGTATGAGAATAATTAAACTTGTATTATTTTTGAGTCTTCCCAGATGGGAAACAGAAGTTCCAGGCAATTAGTAATTGATGATTAGCTCATTTGTACCCTTTACTGATAGAAAGCATCTAGACAGTAGGTGCCAGGTTTCGCACTTGGGCCACCAGGTGGTCAATGCTCATATTAGATTTATAGTGATGGAATTGTAAATATGATAATAAGGAAATTAGGGGGATCATAAAAACAGGAACATGATCAGATCAGATAACAGGAGAGATTGTCTCAGGTCATAAATACAAGAGATGTGTTTTGAGAATACATACCGACAAGACAAGAGAAATAATTATTGTGTAACATGTTATGGCATTCTGGAATGTTTTTATATGTATGTTTTTATGATCATCTATCTTGACAGCAGGTGGTATTGCTTAGTCATAAGTGATCTTAACATAGAAATGCATTCTTAGGAATTTAGCTTAATGAGACATAAACAAATGAAATAAAAATCAGCGAGACATGTTTAAGACCAGGCAAAGATCTAAATAAGATTTTGAACAGCAACACAGAGAGCTGTCCTTCTGGATCAGCTACTGCCAACTTGTTGCCTGTAAACCAGCCTGGCAAGCCTAAAACTAGTGATTGTTACCGCCACAGATCTTGGGGAGGCCGAATGCCAGCGCATTCGGCCCCCTGAAATCAGTGGCGGAACGGCCCGCCATCCCCTGGGACGGGACTTACCTTGGGCGGATCTTCCTGCCGGCGGCGGCTGTGGTGGCGGCGGCAGTGGTTCGGCAGCGGCGGCAGCGGCGTTTCGGCAGCGGCAGCGGCCGGTCTTCTGACCGGCTGCCGCCGCCGCCATTTCCAGGTTAAAAAAAAACAAAAAAAGTGACACGACTAGATTTTAAAAAAACACCATGAAAGGCTACGTACATGTTTACATAGCCTATCATGGCTGACTTAAAAAAAACAAAACAAAAACGCGCATACGCAAATGGCGGCGGCCATGGCCGCTGCCATTTACATACATGCATTTTTTTTTGTTTTTTTAAAATCAGCCGTGATAGGCTACGTAAACATTTACGTAGCCTATCACGGCTGACTGCAGGGACGCAAATGGCGGTGGCTACAGCCGCCGCCATTTGCGTCCCTGCTAGCCAGCGGCCGGATGTCCGGCTGCTGGCGGAGCCGGCCGGCGGTTCCGCAGAATCGCTGCGGAGCACAGCCGGCCAGCCAGGATTCCGGGAGGGTAGGAACGGAGCGCCTCCCCCCCCCGGCAAGGATTCCTGGGGGAGGGACGGAATGCCTCCCCCCCCACCATCAGCATAATCCCCGAAAGGTAAGTGATTTTAGTACATCCCTAAACCTGAACTAAACATAATGATTGAATGTATCAGGTGTTGAAATCTATGTATGCATATGCTTTGTACTTAGTATTGTTATGCTGATATTTTTAGTAAAGGAACAAAAGACATATTGTGCTGTCTCCATGCCCATGTGCCCTGCGTATGGACACTTTTCAGCCAGTTTAACTCAAGCTTCTCTTTAAATCCAACAAACAGTTTTTTATTGAACAGTATCTTTCAGTTAGGGATGGCGCAGACGCCCGACTGGGTCTGGGAGGCTGTTGGGGTCCCCCTACCCACACCCTCAGACCACTCCTGGATGCTTCCTGCACTCACCCGGACCCATCTGCGAGCACCTGCCATTTTACTGAGGTTTTTTTTTTTTTAATGAGAAAGGAGCTAATTAAAAATGTGTATATTTAAATATGTACACATTCGGGCTGGGAAAGCTTGATCTATGCAATATTATGCAATGCCTCTAGTATTGCGGAGATCAAGCTTTCCCAGCCCGAATGTACGCATATTTAAATATGCACATTTTTTATTAGCTCCTTTTTTCATTAAAAAAATTGGCAAAATGGCAGGTGCTCATGTAAAGGGCTGAGGGTGAGTGTGGGTGGCTCACCAAGCTCATGGGGGCTCAAGCGTGAGTCTCGGGGGCTCAAGCAGGGGCAGTGCTTCAGTGGACACCCTCTGATACCAGTCTGGGGTGGGTCTGCACATCCTTACTTTCAATGGAACAATAAAGAACTAATGTAATAATTAATGGTCCACAGGAAATAAGGACGTTGTCACAAATGAGGGTTAGGTCCAGTGGGAAACTATTGGTGGATGCTGGATAGAAGGGGGTGAGGTCTGGTAAAAACAGAGTATTCTCTATCAGGTCTTCGTTCTGAGCCTCATGCTTCTTTGCTGGCTAGACCAAAAGTAAAGAAAGACTCCCGCCCAAAGGAAAGTCTCTACTAGTTCATCTCAGACTGTTAGGATCCAACTATAGCAGGCCTAGCTAGCAGATCCTTGATCTCTCCACCCACAGTATAAACATATACATTTCTTATACTTTAATACAATACAGAGCTGGGAGTAGCATACTCCCCACCTGGAATTCTTTGAATTCCACTATCCCCCTTTTTTATTGACAGAATATAACACTGATATCAACTGATATAAACTTTAGATAAGAAAAGTTACTATGATTAGTCTGTTTTATGCTAGAACTTCTTTGGAAGACACTAGAACTTTGGTGGCTGGCCTTATTAATGGTTTTGGGATACCTTGTTTGGCTGTTGGATGTTCGTATCTCAGTTTTGCAGACCTCTGGGAATGACCTTTGAGATGATTCCCATAGGTCACTCATTACATCGTGCCTCTTTGTCCCTCAGGAGAACGATGTCACCTTTCTGCAAATTGAGTCCAGGGTCCTGCCACTTTGGATGACTTTGTAGTGTTGTCAAGTACTTGTTTCTCCATCTCTTCCAGAAGGTGTTGGATAGTAATTGCATCTGTCTCCACTGCTGCTTGTAGAGGCCTCTGGCATCAAATTGTCCTGGAGGGGCAACTCCTTCTCTTGTTTTTTTCTGTCAGCAAGGTGGGAGGTGTCAAAATCATTGGGTTCTCTGGGTCAGTCGAAATGTGAACCAGCAGCCTAGTATTGATGATAGCTGCTACCTCTATTAGGAGAGTAGTTAAGGTTTTTTCATGGGTGAAGAAATGAGTTCCTGTCAGCATAGAGTCCAGAATTCTGCAAGCAATGCCAATCATTCATTCCCATGAGAGGCACGGGGAGGGTTGAATATCCAAGTGCAGTTCTGAGTGCTCAAAAAGTGACTGAGGGCCGGGTTCAAATTGTCTGCATCTTTGATTCCTAATTCTTGGCAGCCTCCTATGAAGTTGGTGCCACAGTCTGATCTCAGTTGTTTGACTGGGCCTCATATGGAGAGAACCTTTGAAGGGCGTTCATGAAACTTGAAGTGTCCATGGCTTCAATTACTTCCATGTGGATGGCACAAATGCTTAGGTGAAAAGGATGGCCCATCACTTACTGTTGGCTTGCCCACCTCTGGTCTTGCACGCTATCACATTCCATGGTCCAAAAACGTCAATGCCTAAGTAGGTGAAACAAGGTTCAGTACGGAGTTGGTCTGGTGGCAAGTCTGCCATCTTTTATTGTTGGTATTTTCCTCTCAGCCTACAAGACTTGACATAGGACTGGATCACTGTGGTGATGCATCTGTTCGCTTCTATGATCCCCAAACCTGCAGCTCTAATTGCACCTTCTGTGAAGCAATGTCCTTGATGCTGGACACATTCAAGATAATGGCGCACTAACAGCATAGTGACGTGGTGTTGCACTGGTAGGATGATTGGGTTGTGCACTACGGATTCTAGCTTGGCCTGATTCAAATGGACTTCAACTCTTAGTAACCGATCTTCATCAACGAGAGGGCTTAGCTTTAGCAGGGTGCTGTTTTGGGGAATGTTCCTCCCTTCTCTGACGCAACAGATCTCTGTTGGGTAAACTTCTTTTTGGGTACTTCACAAGATTATTTCTCTGCTTGCTGCAGCTTCTCAGGTATCTGTGTTTTAGTGCACTTGTACCAGTGACAGCAAGTGCTAGATGTATTATGTAGGAATCCCGCCCCCCGATTCCTCTGATATCCCTATGGGTAGCCCAGGATTGCCTACATACTGGTAACATATTTTTTTTTAGAGAACCTCTGAACAAGGGCATATGCCACAATCTGAAGGGCACCAGACTGAAGAAGGCTATTTTGAAAGAAAGGAACAGCTACAACAAACAAACAAGCCAGGCCAGGCCAGGCCAGGTCAGCCTCAGCACCACTCCTTGCTCTTTCTTCCCTTGCTTTTTCATTAATCCTATATAATGAAGTCATAGCATGGCCATAGGATAGATCAGTTCCCTGAGAAGTGCAGAGCAGCAAAAATGGGGCATTCCTGGGGGCATGTCAGGGCGGGGAAATTGGAAATGCTGGTACGACACATCCTACGTGTCGTTTGGCTGCCGCTTCCCATGCTCTGAGGTCCCACAGCTAGACAGCCGAAAGCTGAAGCTTGGAGGGGACGATCCCCTCCACGCTTCTCCTGCCCTGCATTGGATAGGTGGTCACCTCTGAGTTTGGAGGCAGCTGCCTATCCCAATAGGATTGTGCCCTTAATATTTTATGATGGATGAGTGTTGGGAAACTGGACATAGCTTTGTAAGCCCATTGGTGGCTGGCAGACTGTTGTACAGTGCAGGATGTTGGCAGGACATTTTGGGTTGCAAGAAAATAGCAACAGGTTTTTTCAGTATCAAGTGAAAGAGTCAGAAAGGTCTAAAGTATTGGTAAAGATTTGGCTAGCCAAAAGCTGATGAACCTGTGACCAGTAGAGAGCAAAAAGTGAAGCTAAGATGGAAATATAATGCTAGACAGATGCGTTTTTAAAGATGCGAGTACACATTTAGGCAAAAAAATCAAGACTCCTTAGGTATCAGGGGTGCCTCTGAGCATAGGCAGTGGCAGAGTAGCTCATATTCCGAAGAGGAACCGCAAAACTTGGGGGAGGAACTTTCCCAGACTCTTCCAGACAGGGAGAGACTCCTCAGGTTTCAATAGTCCAGCTGGACGGAGAGGGCCTGTCTTCACACACCCCTGTGAGAGACAGCAAACAGGGAGAGGTGGGGCTTGGAGAGCCTGAATTCTTAAGACGCCAGGCACAGACGCAGTGCCAAGAGAGATGGCATGGGTGGTGCTTAAGCGATCTGCCCGATTGGCCCGGTGGGAACAGCTACACGTAGAGACCTCACGAGATAGAGGGAGATCCCCCCCCCCCCGCTTAAGTTAGGAAAGCGTGCCTGCCTTTTCTCAAATGGTGGGCAACTTTCAACCTTCGTAGCTTCCCTTTGAACTCCCTGAAGGCATTTCCTGTGTAGACCGTGAGGTACTGACAATTAGCATCTGTATGACCCATTGAAGTAAAAGGATTGAAGAGCTGTGGATAGAAGCCTCTTGTCTGTGTTTTGATTTGGCTATTTGAAGTTCAGTAGGAACAAAAGGGAACCCTGACATTAGGCTTTGTGCATCCTTTCTGGTAGGAGGAAAGCCCTCATGCCCACGAGTTATTAACTTATTTTGGTATTCAGACCTTTAAGTGTGAGTACCAGAGGATAATGCACAGCCAGGCATTGAAGTCATATCTTTGAAATGGATGTAAATGAATTAAAAAGTGTATAGTACAGATGTCAATAATCTCATGCAGACAACCAACAGCAGCAGCAGCAGTAGCAGCTACATATTCACCAATACATAAACAAAGGTTCCTCTCAGAGGTGCTGCAGCATATTTTAAAAGGAGCAACAGCCATAATGGTTGCAGACAAGATGTTTCAGTACCAGGGCCAACAATGTGTGGCCCTCCAGATGTTGTTGGACCGCAACATCCATGCTCCCACACCATTACCTATGCTAGCTAGGGTTGATGAGAACTGCAGTCCAACAACATCTGAAGGACCACGAATTGCCCTGTTTTAGTAGATATGAATATTATTGATTCTCCTGGATTTTTCTGCAAGTAGGGATGTGCGAACCCACCCCCATCTGGGTTCTCCGGGCGCCCGCTGAGCCCCGGCCCCACTTGCAGGTCCCCAGACTGTGCTTTGAGCCCCTCCTGCGCTCGGTAAGCAGCCTGCACTCACCTTGGCAGCCTCCTCAAGCTCTGTGGTCTCCATTTTTTTTAAAAAATGGCGATTGCAAAAATGCACATATTTGCATGTGCGTGAAAATGCACATTTTGCGAATGCGCATATTTGCATATGTGCAAAAATGCACATTTCCGGCATGCACAAATATGCACTCATAAAATGTGCATTTTTGCACATTTGGAAATGTGTGCATTTGCAAAATGAACATTTTCGCACATATGCAAACATGTGTATTTTTACACTCACCATTTTATTTTTCAAAAAATGGTGACCACAGAGCTCGACGAGGCCACCAATGTGAGTGCAGGTCACTTGCCAAGTGGGGGCAGGGACTCAGCGAATGAGGCTCGGGGGTGCAGGTGGGGGGAGGTTCCACTGGATTCCTGGACAGAATCCGACGCCCATGCCATCCCTATCTGTAAGACAGCATTTTGGTTATTCCTCTTCTATCCTCCTCCTAAACTGCTTGAGGCTCTCTGTTCCTCATTTGTCCCCTAAAAAAATTCTGAACCACAATTCCCTTGCCCTCCCCCCAAGTTAGGAGCTGAGAGATTGGTTACTGGGCTGCCAAATATTTTTATCCTATGCTTAATTCTGACTGAAATGTGCTTTCAGATTGTCAGATCAAACAGAAAGGAAGGAAGGAAGGAAGGAAGGAAGGAAGGAAGGAAGGAAGGAAGACTGAAACCCCAAGATACTGGAAGTGCTAAGAGGTTGCATGCTTACATGGTAGGATGCCCTTTCTTCTCTGTCCATTGGACGGGTCACGTACATTCTTCCCGACACAGGGTCAATGTTGAAGACTTCCATAGGTGGCTGGTCAGCTCCAACTCCTGTGATGCTATATCTTATATGGATCTCACTGTCCTTATCTGAACGGATCTGAATAAAACATTAAAGGGAATAATGAGACGGCTTGGAATGCAGGACAGAAGAAAGTGGGGGGAGGTTGTGGTGACATGCACACTCAGAGGCCCTTTTGCTTTCAAGATAAGAGAAAAACAACAGCCTGGTCCTTCAATGATTTTACAGACATGGTGGATTTAGACAGGGGACAACTCAACAAGGCATTCATAAAGGGCCAGTCAGATGTTGGGCTTAGGAATCTTCCCAGCATCTCCAGAAGTATGAGTAACAGTGATGTAGTGGAGCCAGTTTTTGCAGGGATCCACCACCAGAACTTTTTTTTATTAGCAGGGATGTCATCTGATCTCCCTGCCCACCCCCACCCCCCACTCAGAGTTCCTGTTCCCTCTGAGCTTAGCTGCAATCGTCACAGTAACTGGCATGTGTGTCTGTGTAATGAATTTTCTCAGCAACAATATGTAGTTGTGAGCTATCCTTGTCATAAAAGCATGTTGGGGTGTTGGTCTTGAATAGGCAATTAAGACCCATTAGCTCTAGAAAAGACCAGCTCCTAGTGTAGATGAAAAATGCTACAACTAGCTAGTTGATATGAATCAACACAGCTGCCTGTCTTTTTAGCCTCTCCGTGGGGCAGCAGCTCAGGGTACTGTCATGATAAACACCTGAACCTCAACTTTTGCCACTACACCACTGATGAGCAATGTAATGTACATGGTGCACTTATGTATTTCAGCCATGGCATAATGAGCGAACTGCATACTTGTGCATTTCGGCCCCAGAGATGACAGAAATTTCTGTGAGATCCACAAGCTCCTGTTCTCATGTGGCACATAGCTTATAATACCTCAACAACAGTGCCATGTCGACTGACTCCACAAGTACAAGTGGGAAAGAGCCATACACTCTCACAAACACTATCTGCCAGCCATTTTTAACCTTCTGTAAAAATGCAGATGTGGAACTAATTTAATTATTTGAAATGTTTATGTGTTTTCTATAACCACATTCATTGGGTAGCTTACACCAAAGAAAAAACAAAGAAAGAAAAGTGTTTACAATAAACCAAGAAGGCTATAGAGGCAGCATAAAAACCATAACCCAGTTAAATCAAATTTGAAGCAGGAACAGATTATGAAGCCTGAGAATGTAGAAAGGTCTTTGCCTGGTGCCAAAATGGCATCACGATAGATACCAGACAGGTGTCTCTGGGGAGGACCTTTCAGTGGCTGGGGTCCCACCACTGAAAAGTCCCTCTCCTTGTTAGCAACCAGCCACTCCTCATCCAGTGGGAGCACCTGGAGAAGGTGGGGGCAACCTGAGAACAAAACCATTTTCTTTTTTTCTCCATTAGACAATGCTGATTTCTACTCCTAGGGTGCAATCCTATGGGGATAGTCAGCCATTTACGAACTTGGAGGCGAATGACTATCCAATGCAGGATGGGCAGAGCACAGAGGGGACCTTCTCCTCTGCGCTCCAGCTGCCCTGCATTTGCAGCTAGGTGGCCGCTTTCAGCTGTCTAGCCAAGACACCTCAGAGTAGGGGGGAGAGGCTGGACAGCGCATAGGAAGTGTTGCAATAGTACTTCTGCCATTCCCTCCCCACCCCAGGAATGCCCCCCTTTTGGCCCCTCCACACCAAGCTCGGTTCCCAGAAACTGAAAAATCAGTCAGTGCCAGTGGCTAGACAGCCATAGGATATGTCAGTTTCTGGGAACGGACCTTGGAGCCCATGCTCTGAGGTCGGTTCCTGAGAACCGACCTTCCCTTGTTCCTGTGCTGCCTTGCAGGCAGCATGGAACAGCCCTGCACTTGGCGCTTGGAAGAAGAGCATGGAGCGGTGAAAACGGGGCATTCCAGGGGGAGTTCTGGGGTGGGGAAGGCTGAAATGCCAGTATGACATATCCAACGTGTCATCCAGCAGCTGCTTCCCCCGCTCCGCCTTCCCACAGCTTGCGCCTTCAAGCCGCAAATGCCGAAATCAGCTGTCTAGCTGAAAATGTAGGGTGTCCAAAGCGCAGAGAGGATGATCCCCTCCGTGCTTCTCCTGCCCTGCATTGGATAGGTGGTCACCTCCAAGTTCAGGGGCAGCTGCCTATCCTGGTAGGATTGCTTCCTCCAAGATGCTAATACTTAATAAGGTACTAAGATAAACCCATAAGAGGATTTTGACTTCACATACAGTTCATTAAAGTAGGTTTCCAAACCCCCTCTCCCACCCAGTCACACACATTTTCCATAGGAAGATAAAGCAAAATATACAAAGAGATCTGCACAGAGAAGTTCATTCATGTTTCCAGCAGAAATAAGAAAAATAAGTAGGCAGGTTAAGATGTAGCTGTGGCAACCTTGAGCTGTTATCGTTTTACAGTCTTGGAGTTAATTTTCTGATCAGCAAGTTAAAGGAGTTCTTGTAAAGTCAGAGCTATTTTTGAAGGGGGTGATGCAAGGTACAAGGTAGAAATAAACAATTTGCCCCCTGCCCCCCTCGCCATCAGAAAACCATCTGGTGGAGTATCTTGGTGAGAAGCAAATTTGATGACATTTTGCCCCTAATTTGATGAAGGAAAAGGGGGGTAATGGGGGGGGGAGATAACAGAACCCACTTTGTGGAGGAATGCACTGAAACTTCGCATCGAGGTAGCAGCTACTTTGTGGAGGAAGGCAGAATGCTCTGATAAAGATGCATTCTGCGTGCGCCAGGCACAAAGAGATGACTATGTCAATAAATAAAGAAATGAACATGCAAGCAAGCAAGCAAGCAAGCAAGCAAGCAAACATGTTCCACTCTGGCTGAATGGAGGTAGCTTCAAAAGGGGGAATGGAGGCCATGTTTGTCCTTCAGAGAAGAGGTCAGCCAAGGGAGGGGCACTCATTTCATCCCCTCCATCTTTGGTGGCGTCTTTTCTCCACGGTCTTGAAAGACCGTCAAGCATTTTTGATTTAAACTGAACCAACTAGTTTAACTAATACGTTAATCTAACATATTTTAGTTGATGAATCATTTGCCTTTTATCTGATTAATCAGTTGGTGAGTGGATTAAATTTAAATAATTATCCATGTCCTCCAAATTTCAATAGAGGTGACTTTCTGAGATACGAAGGGAAGTGTTAGATAACTTGCAAGTCCATAAACACAAGCTAGCTAGCACTCAACGTTCAAAGAAAGACCTCCCTTAATATTTTCTTTGTCATTCCCTCTTATCACCACACAGCAGAACTAAAACAATTTCAGTAATTAAGAATTATGCAATCAGCTAATTGCCCCACTAAAGCTTGATTAAAAGCCTCCCAGTGATTAATCAACTAAAGCTTGGTTGATTAACCTACTGATTAAATCACTTGAAACTTGTACCCCTACTTATAAGTAAACTTATTTCCTGCTCTTCCTCTGAAGACTTCTAAGCGGCTAATAAACAGTTCCTTCATGGATCACTGCCTTGTTGTGGCGAAGGGGCTTGCGTAACTCAGTGAAGCCATAAGCTACGCCGTGCAGGGCCACCCAAGACGGACAGGTCATGGCAGAGAGTTCTGACAAAATGTGGTCCACTGGAGAAGGAAATGGCAACCCACTCCAGTATTCTTGCCAAGAAAACCCCATGGAACGTATCACAAGGCTAAAAGAGATGACGCCGGAAGATGAGCCCCTCAGGTCGGAAGGTGTCCAATATGCTACTGGGGAACAGCAGAGGGTATTTCCAAGTAGCGCCAGAAAGAGTGAAGCGGCTGGGCCAAACCCGAAAGGACACTCAGCTGTGGATGTGTCTGGCGGTGAAAAGAAAATCCGATGCTGTAAAGAACAATATTGTTTAGGAGCCTGGAATGTCAGATCAATGAATCAAGGTAAGCTGGAGGTGGTCAAACATGAGATGGCAAGATTGAACATCGACATCTTGGGAATCAGCGAACTCAAATGGACAGGCATGGGCGAATTTAATTCAGGTGACCATCATATCTACTATTGTGGGCAAGAATCCCTTAGAAGAAATGGAGTAGCACTCATAGTCAACAAAAGGGTGGGAAAAGCAGTACTGGGGTACAATCTTAAAAATGATAGAATGATCTCAGTACGAATCCAAGGCAAACCATTCAACATCACAGTAATTCAAGTCTATGCCCCAACCACTGAGGCCGAAGAAGCTGAGGTTGATCGGTTCTATGAAGACCTACAACACCTTCTAGAACTAACACCAAAAAAAGATGTCCTCTTCATCATAGGGGATTTGAATGCTAAAGTAGGAAGTCAAGAAATCACCGGGATAACAGGCAGGCATGGCCTTGGTGTACAAAATGAAGCAGGGCAAAAGCTAATAGAGTTTTGCCAAGAGAACACGCTGATCATAGCAAACACTCTTTTCCAACAGCACAAGAGGCGACTCTACACATGGACGTCACCAGATGGTCAATATCGAAATCAGATTGATTATGTCCTTTGCAGCCAAAGATGGAGAAGCTCCATACAGTCAGTAAAAACAAGACCTGGAGCTGACTGTGGCTCAGATCATGAGCTGCTTCTTGCAAAATTTCGGCTTAAATTGAAGAACGTAGGGAAAGCCACTAAACCTTTCAGGTATGACCTAAATCATATCCCTGATGAATATACAGTGGAGGTGAGGAATAGATTTCAGGGATTAGACCTGATAGACAGAGTGCCTGAGGAACTATGGACGGAGGTCCGTAACATTGTTCAGGAGGCAGCAACGAAATCCGTCCCAAAGAAAAAGAAATGCAAGAAAGCCAAGTGGCTGTCTGATGAGGCTTTACAAGTAGCTCACGAAAGAAGGGAAGCGAAAAGCAAAGGAGAAAGGGGAAGATATACCCAACTGAATGCAGAGTTCCAGAGAATAGCAAGGAGAGACAAGAAGGCCTTCTTAAATGAACAATGCAAAGAAATCGAGGAAAACAACAGAATGGGAAAGACTAGAGATCTCTTCAAGAAAATTGGAGATCTCAAGGGAACGTTTTGTGCAAAGACGGGCATGATAAAGGACAAAGAAGGCAGGGACCTAACAGAAGCAGATGAGATTAAGAAGAGGTGGCAAGAATACACAGAAGAACTATACAGGAAAGATCTGAATGTCCCTGATAGCCATGATAGTGCGGTCACTGAACTTGAGCCGGACATCCTAGAGAGTGAAGTCAAGTGGGCCATAGGAAGCATTAGTAACAATAAAGCTAGCGGAGATGACAGTATTCCAGCCGAGCTATTTAAAATCCTAAAAGATGATGCTGTTAAAGTGCTGCATTCAATATGCCAACAAATCTGGAACACTCAACAGTGGCCACAAGACTGGAAAAGGTCAGTTTACATTCCAATTCCAAAGAAGGGCAACGCCAAAGAGTGTTCAAACTACCGCACAATTGCGCTCATTTCACATGCCAGCAAGGTGATGCTCAAAATCCTACAAGCTAGGCTTCAGCAGTATGCGAACCGAGAACTACCGGAAGTACAAGCTGGGTTTCGAAGAGGCAGAGGAACTAGAGATCAAATCGCCAACATTCGCTGCATCATGGAGAAAGCAAGAGAATTCCAGAAAAACGTCTATTTCTGCTTCATTGACTACGCTAAAGCCTTTGATTGTGTGGATCACAACAAACTGTGGCAAATTCTTAAAGTGATGGGAGTACCAGACCACCTTACCTGTCTCCTGAGAAACCTGTACGAGGGTCAAGAAGCAACAGTAAGAACCAGACATGGAACAACCGATTGGTTCAAAATTGGGAAAGGAGTACGACAAGGCTGCATATTGTCACCCTGCTTATTTAACTTATATGCAGAGTACATCATGAGAAATGCCGGGTTGGATGAATCAGAGGTCGGAATTAAGATTGCCGGGAGAATTATCAACAACCTCCGATATGCAGACGATACCACCCTAATGGCAGAAAGCGAAGAGGATCTCAAGAGCCTCTTGTTGAGGGTGAAAGAGGAGAGTGCAAAAGCTGGTTTGAAACTCAACATTAAAAAAACGAAGATCATGGCATCTGGCCCCATCACTTCCTGGCATATAGAAGGGGAAGAAATGGAAGCAGTGACAGATTTTACTTTCTTGGGCTCCAAGATCACCGCAGACGGTGACTGTAGCCATGAAATTAAAAGACGCTTGCTCCTTGGGAGGAAAGCTATGGCAAACCTAGACAGCATAGTAAGAAGCAGAGACATCACCTTGCCGACAAAGGTCCGTCTAATCAAAGCTATGGTTTTCCCAGTAGTAATGTATGGCTGTGAGAGCTGGACTATAAGGAAGGCTGAGCGCCGAAGAATTGATGCTTTCGAACTGTGGTGCTGGAGAAGACTCTTACGAGTCCCCTGGACTGCAAGGAGGTCAAATCAGTCCATCCTAAAGGAAATCAGCCCTGAGTGCTCATTGGAAGGACAGATAATGAAGCTGAAGCTCCAATATTTTGGCCACCTAATGCGAAGAGAAAACTCCCTGGAAAAGACCCTGATGCTGGGAAAGACTGAAGGCAAAAGGAGAAGGGGACGGCAGAGGATGAGATGGCTAGATAGCATCACGGATGCAATGAATATGAACTTGAGCACGCTCCGGGAGAGAGCGCAGGACAGGAAGGCCTGGCGTGCTATGGTCCATGGGGTCACGAAGAGTCGGACACGACTGAACAACAACAAGTTGCCTCCCATCCAGGCAGGACTGGCTACTTAACTTCAGCACTATAACTTCATCTTGTGCCTTCATGGTGAATATGTTGCCACAGAATAAGTACACCTGGTGTTGCCTTTGGAGAATGAGAGCCACTGCTGCAGGCCGTCTTCCTTCCTGTGCTACACTGCTAACGGTGGAAAATCTAGACCACCTATTCTGCAGCTCTTTCCTGCTCCAGCATCATTCCAGTTTCCAAGAGGAGTGATGCTGGTATGGGAAGCTGTCAGGGGAATCAAGCCAAAGACCCTGACAGCAGGACCCAGCTGTCTTACACTGTATGCCACTGGGGTAGCTCTCAGGCCAAGGGAGTGATTGGCCTCATGTTTTTTGTACTGCAGCACCACACACATGCTGGTTAGAGTGGGCACTGTAGCTTCTCAGCCCAGCCAACCAGATAACTTGAATCCACACAGAGCAGCCTGGCTGGCTCTGTAGATATGCTGCTCCAGGCATGTATTTATTTATGATATTTTATTCCCACCCTTTCTCCAAAGACTTACATAGCCCCTCGTCCATCTTATCTTCACAATAATCCTCGTGAGGTCGGTGATGCTGAGAGACAGGGGCTGACCCAAGTCACCCACTTAGCTTTATGGCTGAGAGGGGCTTTGAACTCAAGTCTCTCTGTTTTTTGTCCAATGCGCTAACTATTACACAACACCACACTGCCTTGGTTCTTCACTCTGAGCATATCAACCTTGGGAGAGCTTGCTGAACTGAAGGCCAAGCTACACCTCCAGAAATAATGTTGGGAAAATGTCACTCTAAATCCTTTTAGGCATTTTAACATCCTAGGGCACGCAGTCTTCTCCAGTGTTATTTTCAATGTTTTATCCCAGTGTTGCAAAGCACATTTTGAATCTACTGAGTAATCTCACTGCTACCTTGAGGCTTCTGAGAGCCTGAGTAAAGATGCTGGGGAAATCCAAAATGGACTCAGATGAGTCTGGATTGGTCTTTGTTATCCTTGGCTTTTATTTACCAAAGCAGCAACTTCCTTATAAATTTAATACGTGTGTGTGTGTGTGCGTGCAATATTGTGCTTTCTGGTAAAGTAGTGAGCAATGTGGGTGTTCTCTTTTTCAATTTAAACCCTAGTCTGCTGTAATGTCTTCCATGTTGGTGAACTTCCTGGAATTTCATAAAAAGGACTCCAGTTCCTCTCATGGGTATTCCAGAAAGTTTCCTGGGAGGTTGCCTGCAGGGAAAGGTTGCCTGCATGGAGGGAAAGTGCCCATTGATAGCATTCTTGCCTTCAGTCTTATACACACTTACCTGATGGTAACTGTCATTGAAATCAGTAGGACTTACTTTTGAATAGACATGCACAGACTTGAGCTGTAAATTAGTTAACCATCCCCAATGCTTCTCTGAGATCCCACTGAACACAGCAATGCTTACTTCTGAGTAAACAAATTGGCTGTAAGGCTACCTTGTTGTTGTTGTTGTTGTTAAGGGCTCAGGGATGTCTTTTCTTTCTCAACAAATCTTGTGCTTTACTGCTCCAGTCCTCAAAGTGTTAGAATCCAGTGTCAGTTCTAACTGCAACAGGATGCCAGTCAACATTAAAAGAGGGAGTTGGGCTGAACTGACTTGTAGATCATATTGAAATGTGCGGCTTCATAACCCTTAACTTTCCTGGGAGTAAGTGCCATTGAATTCAGTGGGGCTTGCTTCTGAGTAGACTTGCATAGGAGTGCAGTGTAAGTCTGCTTAGAGTAGCAGTCTTAAGATCCCACATTCCCTTCAATGCATTGACTTGGAACCTCCCCTTCTCATAGATAAAAACTACTGAAGTCAATGGGAGGGGGATTGTTATCCTTAATCCTTGCCTGCTTCTTCTCACTTTTGCTCACCAGTTTGATGGATGGCGGACCATTTAAAGTGCCTTGCCCCCCCTGCCCAAATAAATTCATCATGCAGAGCTTAGCACGGTCATTAATTTTTTTTTTAAGGAGTTGCTTTAGATAAGGCACTAGAGCTTGGGTGGGAAAGGTGGTCTCCATTGCCTCCAAATCAGAAAGAAACCTTAAAGGCAATTTGCTTTCAATGAGACTTCCCTCCAAACCTGACCATTTGCCAGTGGAAGAGTGGACCTGAAAACCCAAACCAGATTAAATACAAACCTATGGAGGACACAATGGAACGCAGATTGAAGGGATTTAACAAAATCCCTAGTTATATAGCAGTGGACAGCAATCACTCACACCCACTCTACTGCTATTGGCTGTCCCACATAATGGCTGAGAGAAGGGGAAAAAAAAAACCCTAAACAGAGAGAATGAGAATGCAAAGGTAAAACACATTAGAGAATAAATTATGCTGTCACAGTGGTGAAATAGAAGACATACCACTAGATCAGTAATGTTAGAAAAAGAAAACTGTAATGCAACTATAAAGGTAAAGGTGTCCCCAACAAGTCGTGTCCGACTCTAGGGTGCGGTGCTCATCCCCGTTTCTAAGCCGAAGAGCCAGCGCTGCCCGAAGACGCTTCCGTGGCCATGTGGCCGGCATGACTGAACACCGAGGTGCACGGAACGCTGTTACCTTTCCCGCCGAGGTGGTACCTATTTATCTACTTGCAATTTCTTGCTTTCGAACTGCTAGGTTGGCAGAAGAATGCAACTATAGTGGTATACAAATAATGTCATGTGCCCCAACAGTTATGATGCTGTTTTAAAATGACAGAAATCCCAAGTGCAGATTCTGCTTGAGTTGCACTGCCCCTCTACCCTCCTTGGCTCCCTGCTCTGAAAAGTGGCCAGCAGCCTATCTTCAGCCACATCATCTGCCTCTGGCCCACTGGATCAGAGCCAGAATCAACAGAAGGCATGGTCAGACTAGGAATGTTGGAGGACTCCATTTGGTGGGTGGAGCTTGACAAGCTTTCCTTGGTTTGGCCCCGCCAACTTTGTTTCATTTTCAGTCCGATTCAGTCTACATCAAGTCAGGCTAGTCTGTGGATTTTCCATGTTTTTTTAATTTGTTCAAATGACAGCTGAGTTTTGCACAAATTTATGTAATTCGCCCGAACTGCATGAATTCGTGCCAATTTCAGCTGCGATTTGCCCAAATTACACAAATTTGAGCACATTTCTGTTGCAGTTTGCCCAAATTTCACAAATCTCTGCTGCAATTTGCGCAAATCTCTATTTACACAAATTACGGCTTGACACACACGCATAACTATGCAAAAAGTTCCCAGAGTTTGGGGAAAAGCCTGCAGCTTGGCCCCTAAATGCAAACTGAGTTGGACATGCCACGGAAGTCCATTGAGCTAAAATAGAAATGGATTTCCCACCAACCAACATCCCTAGGTCAGACACCTGCTGAGTGCCCACAGCCCAGTAAGGTCCCACTGACAACAGTCTCCTGGACTTGTCCTTCCTCTTCACTATTTCCAGCTGGTTGTTCATCCATCACTTGCTCTGGATGGTGGTGAGAAGGAGAAGCAGTGGATGCCACTGCCTACTTATTCACTGGCTCTCTACCTGTTAAGTAAGCAGGTGTGGCAATAATGAGAAAGAGGCTGAGGGGCAATAGCAGCTAGTGACAATGGTGGTGAGAAGGCAGACTCGCTGACGGAGGAGCACCACTGAACGTGTCTTGCCCAAGGGTTCTCCAAAACCAGATGCCAACACTTTTCTGGAACTGCTTACTGTGGAAGCTGACTTTTCTCGACCATGTCACTTGGTTCTGACTCCACTGGGCCCCAAGAAGGAGCCACTTAATGGGCTTCTCCCATTAAAGCATATTTCCTACTATATAGGCTAAATTCTCCCTATATAATAAAAAAGTGTAATGGAAAATTCATTGAGGAAAATAGGAGAGGTGAAAAATGACTGACCGTGACTACATAGCTGTTGAGGATCATCACTGTATTACTGTGGTTCAGCTTCTTATTAGAGATGCTCAAGGATTTCATTTAGTGCACATTTTTAAGCAAACTGATCTGATTTGCACTTCCTGGACTAATATATGGATCCAAAGTCAGCTATCCTTCAGTTTTCACATTTTTCTGAATTTCTGATACAGTTCACAGCTGTAAAAAGTACCAAAATGCATATTAAATGCATACTTTTGAGGAAATGCATAAAAATGCATATTTTCTGAAAAAATATGCTCATATTTAAATGTGTATTTTTAGAAATCACTGACGGATGCAGAAACAGACAGAACTGACTTATGGATAAATGCATGTGAAACCGACATGGACAGGAAATAGGCTAAGCCATCCATTCCTACTTCTTACTGGTGCGTAATGTCATTTTTGGAGTGGAGTGGGATAACCTCTGCCTACATTTTTAAGAATTTGTGTAAAGATAAGTTGACATCTACCATGGGAGGTCACAAAGAGTGCTGAGCAGCATAAATTGCATTTATTGCCAGTCATCACAGGGATATTTATAGTAAAAAAAAAAAAAATGGTGTTCATGTCCCACGCTGGAACATCAACACTTCTGGAACAGTTTTTCAACCATTCCTTTGCAGAATGCTAGAACATTATGACTTAAAGCCTGGATTTCAGAGTGGGGTTTAGCTGTGAGGTGTGGGTCTGATTCTTTGTCTTTCTTTGTTATTATTTTAAAAATAGTCTCTGCTTGTAGCCATATGATTTACAGAAGTCAGACAAATGGTCGGTTCAGAAGAAGAGAGAGAAGGAGCTGGGTGTATATTAGGTGGAAGAGAATTTCAAGCACATGGAGCAGCAAGGGAGAAAGGGTGAATTAGGTGTGTTCATAATTAGTATTAGAAGAATGAAAAGTGTGAGGAGGGTATAGAGCAGGAGGGCGCAGCATCTAGCCCTCCAGATGTTGTTAACGACAACTTCCATTGTCCTTCACCATTGGCTGCGTTGGCTACGGGCTGATGGGAATTCCAGTCCAACAACATCTGGAGGGCCACACGCTGGCCACCCCTGGTATAGAGAACTCAACGTAAGAAATAAGGCCGCCTCATGGAGGGAGATTTCTAATGAAGCATCTTCAAATTAAGATAGAAAGGTAAAGGAAGACAAGGAAGAGAAAGATGAAGGGGAGTAGTATGATGACAATGTCAGTCAGGATAAATCAAATGGGCAGATGAGTTCAGGAATAAAAGATGAGGAACGGGATGTGGGATTGGGGAGGAAAATGTTATGAGAGCAATGGGATATAGGGAAACAGTGATGCCTCCTGTATAACCCAGTGAGAGGAGGTGCTATGAGCTAAGAAGCAGGGCTAGTTTGGATGGGGAGGGGTGATGGTGGCAATAGGCAGAGGGGAAGCAGTGAGTGGAAATAACTACTATGGTCTTCTATGTGTGTGTATTTGTTTGTGTATAAACATAAAGGTGGATTGGATTGACCCAGTGATTTCTCCTGGCTTTTATTGGCCTGCGGTAACATGGCACTCATCTCTGTGTGTATGTGTGTCTGAGGGAGGGAATTTGTGAGATTTTTTTCATGGTGAAGGAGAATAACATGAGTTACACACAATAGCCAGGAATGCCACTTCTGGCTCAGAAGAAATTGCTGTTGTTTTCAGAGCTTTAGGGGCAAACAGATGCCCAGCAGATCTAGTTTTCCTCACACCAGTGGTCCGGAAACTTGTTTTCTTCTCCTGTCTTTAAGCATTGCATACAAGGAAGAATTCCACCAGGTGATAGTGATGGTTTTCAAATCACAGTGCTGTGCAACAATGCCATAACCAGCCTTTCTAACCAATGTTTTAAGGTACAGGAGCACTCTCAGAACCTACTTTCAAGTCATTGCTTCCTCGCTGCCAGATGCCATTGAAGCAGAAGCACTCTGAGAAACTGACATATCCATGGCCTTGCTTACAAGGCGACATCGTTAGCACACCACAGGATGTGAAGCTTTAGATCCAGAGCAAACCGGGATAATGTTCAGCCGAGGATTAGCGAAATGCAGATGCTAATATAGAGTAACATTAACTCTTTAACTGCAACACAGAGGTTTACCCCCACCCCCAGTGAGCCCTTTCTAATTAAAGAACTTCCTCTAAAAATTCTACACACAACTAATGTGGCATTCAGCAAGCCTGGCAGGAATTTCAATTAATCAAACAGTTTGTGAGTTTACACAGTTAAAGGTTTGATTCTTGTGTGGTGTACAATCTGCAGCCATAGTCAAGGGATCACAGATAGGCGCAGGGCTTGTTCAGATGCGCATGGGGTGAGGGTGGTTAGGTAACTATGGAGGGAGGAAGTTAGTGAGACCACAACATGCATGCCCGTCACATGACCAGGGACCATGCAGTGCCGAGTGGTTCCTGTAACCACCCTCCTCCGTAGCTACCTTAACCATCCTGCTGCCACCACAGTGGGTGATCCCAGTGGCCCACACACTGGGAAAATGCGTGTGCCAGCTGCTCCAGCTGTCACTGTGCAATGGTGACCATAGAGAAGGTCTGTGCCAGCTAGAGCATTGCTAGATGTGTAGGATGTTCTAGGCCTCCATTTCTATGGTTGCAGCCAGTAAGCCACCTGGAGTCCATTTTAACCACCAGCAATTCTGCTACACGTCATAGTAAGCCACTCCAGGGTCCCTTAACCCTGCCGCAGGGGGATGGTTAGCCAGGGTGGTTCTGGAACCATGGTTAGCAGGTTTTTCTCCCCACACATGACACACTAAGCCACTGTAGTTAGAGCAAATTCCCTAACCATCATGGCTTAGCATGACTTCTGAACAGGGCCACAGACCCTACCTCCTCTCTGTAGGGTAACAGAAGAATTCATATTTCAAACAGCACCCCTATTGTTTACGCCCTCCTGTCATCAGCACCTGTTCCTCTTTACTTCCTCATCCTTCTATTTAGTGCTTTTTAAGAATGTCCTTTCTTTATTTGTCCATTCATCCAATTTGTACCCTGCCTTTCCACCAAGAAAATGATGCTTACATCAGCTAACTATCAAAAGAACTTTAAAAACAAATACATAAACACCGGTGAAAACAATATTAAAATAAATACACTTTTTTTTACTGTGTCTTTTGTGACTCCGTCTCAACCTCCAATCTGGGCTGCAGCCTCACCATGTAAATTTCTGTATCGTTTTGTCCTCCCAAGAGGTCTTGACTCCACAGATGGGTGCACCTGGTGCCTTCCAGATGTTTTGGACTTCAACTCCCATCAGCTCCAGTCATCCTGTCCAATGGTCAGAAAAGCTGGGAGTTGTAATTCAAAACATCTGGAGGGAACCAGGTTGGGGAAGGTTCTTCTAATACATGCCATGTAGTACAGAAAATAACCTAAGGGAGCAATCTTATGGCCGCTAGTCAGCGGCTAGATGGCCATAGGATATGTCAGTTTCCGGGAACTGATCCCGGAGCCCGTGCTCTGAGGTCAGTTCCTGGAAAACCGACCTTCGCCCCTCCCGTGCTGCCTTGCAGGCAGCACGGAACGGCCCTGTGCTCTGTGCTTGGAAGAGGAGCACGGAGTGGCAAAAATGGGGCATTTGGGGAGGGCGTTCGGGGGCAGGGAAGGTGGAAATGCCAGTACCACACATTCTATGTGTCGTCTGGCAGCCACTTCCCCTGCTTCACCTTCCCGTGGTTAGACAGCTGAAATCGGCTGTCTAGCCGCAAATGCAGGGCTGGAAAAGCATGGAGGGAATGATCCCCTCTATGTTTCTCCTGCCCTGCATTGGATAGGTGGTCACCTCCGAGTTCGGAGGTGGCCGCCTATCCCCATAAGATTGCACCCCAAAAGCGCCTTCTTCCCCAGTTGCCAAGGAACTGCACCTACTGTATTAACACCCATCATGACCTTTCAAGAGTTTCATTTCTTGAGTTGTAAAAAAAGCCATCATTATTAATGATAGTATAGAACAGTGACATTGTGCTATAATGTCCCTTCTTACAAGGCTTTTAATGCTCTTGGTTGTTAGAAGGGCTCAATTGAAAATAACCAAGTCTTGTATGCTATCATGCACTCTGTATTTAATGGAAATCAAACAATGCAAACACATTCAAATCCTTTAAATTAGAACATTTAAGAATCTATTTAAGCGTGTAAGTCTGGCTCATTAAATGTAGTGGAAATATTTTTTTGCGGCTGCATCACTGAGATCCCGAAGTAAGGTTGGAGGGTGTTTTTTTTTTTTTTTTAAGGGCTTGCAGTATATTTAAGTAATCATTCATGTAAATGTTCTCAAATAGAATTTTGCCATCAGATTCTGCAGATTAGTAAAATGAGCAGCATTCTTGAACATGCACTTTAAGTATTTCCATTTCAGTATGCATGCTCAAAAATGCAGTGGCCAGAGAATAATGACTCGATGCAAATTTGGAAAAGCAATCAAGTTATTAAATAACAAGTGGTGCCCCACCAATAAATAAATACACTAAAAATGTTGTGTGTTTGTTTGGGGGGCGGGGTGGGAGCTGGTCGCAGCTCTCCCTTTCAGGTATGGGGTTGCCTAGAGTGAGTGAATGGGTGGATCCCTGCTGGTGAGTCAGCAAGCGAATGGTGGGTGCCCGCTGTCAAAAAATGGAGAAAACTTGTAATGGGTGAGAAGGCTTGAGGCTGGGAGTGGAGTCCTAGAGAGAGAGCAAAGGGGAAAGGTCCATATGGATGGAGGAACATTGGGTGATGCCAGGAAGGAACTCTTTCCTTCTTGTTGAACAGCGGATCAGTGGCAGGTTCAGGAAGAGGAAGGAGAACCTGGTGCCCTAACATTTTTCTTCTATGAAAAATATTTTTTTGAAGGGGGCAGCTGGGGGAGAGCTTCACAGGTGCCATCGGGAGTCCCCGTGGGGGCCATAGCATCTGTGGGAACCATGTTGGTGAGACTTGGACCACTGTAATACACTCTATGTGCCTGGTTCCAAAGCTGCAGCTAGTGCAGAATACAGCAGCTAGGATGCTCAATGAAGTACTGAGATATATACACACTACAGCTGTGTTAAAAGAAATGCCATGGCTGCCTATTAGCTGCTGAGTCATGTTCAAGGTCTTGTTGTTGACATACAAAGCCCTAAATGATTCAGGACCAGAATACCCGGTTTACCGTCTTCCCCTATGTATACCCAGTTGACCCTAGGGATGGGCGAACTTCCACACATCCTGTTCACGCTCTGCTTCCTGGACTCCTGCTGGATGCCCAACCCTGGCAAATGCACAAAACAAACCACGAGATGGTCTGTAGGCACCCGGATAGAGCTCGTGACCATTTACGCCAGCAATTTTGTGCAAATTGCGCTACTTATGGCCATGATTTTGCACAAAATGCGATTTCTGTAAATATCTATGCCAGCGATTTTGCACAAAATCATGATCTGCACAAATTCAAACAAACAAACAAACAGGAAACCATGAGCTTGCCTGACTTGGCGCGTGCCAAGTCGGGCCAACTCAGGGATCCACGAGCTGACGTCCAGGAGACAGAGCTAGCAAAAATTTGCCGAGCTCCACCCCCAAAGTGGATTTTCTCTGACAACCCTGAGATCTTCTGAGGAGGCCTTATTGGTCATTCCATGGCCAAATAAAGGTTGCTGGTAGCAGCATGTAAGTGGGTCTTCTCAGTAGTGGCACCTCCTCTTCAGAATACTCTCCCATGTGTAGTTCAAGAGGCAGAAATGGTGGCTAGTGTTAAACATCTCTTGAGAATACACTTGTTCACACAGGCTTTCTCTGACCTGGTCAGGGACTCTGCTACTACTCTGTTTCATTGTTTATAGTGCTGTAATGTTTTTAATGTTTTACTGTAATGCACTCTACTTGGGGTTACCCTTGAAGACAGTTCGGAAGCTGCAGCTGGTGCAGAACATGGCAGCTTGCCTGATTAAAGGCAGCCACCAGCGTGATCACATCACTCCGATGCTGAAGGAGTTGCACTGGCTACCAGTTGTTTTCTGGGCCAAATTCAAGGTGTTGATTTTGACCTTTAAAACCCTATATGGTTCTGGCCCATCCTATCTCTAGGAGTGACTCCAGCAACACCAGACAGGCTGTTCAACAAGATCTGCCTCAGATGGCCCTCTCTCTGTCCCATCAGCCAGGACAGCTAGGCTGGTGAGGATGAGGGAGAAGGCCTTCTCTGTGGTGGCCCCACTCTGTGGAACTCCCTCCCTAGGGAACTCCGCCATGCCCCATCTTTAATGAGCTTCCGCCACGCATTGAAAACGTGGTTGTTCAGGCAGGCATTTCGGGTGGGTTAGGGTATTTTTAGATAATGTTTTAATGTGTAATTTTACTGTTTTAAATTGCACTGTTGTTCATCACCCAGAGTAGCCGGGTGACCGGCCAATCAATCAATCAATCAATCAGTCAATCAATAACTTGTTTTACAGAGTAATCCTATGGTCCCTGGGCGAGTGTCCCAGGGACCATAGGATGGTTCAGATTCTCCCCTCCAATGTTGGAGTCAGCACTTGGAATTTGGAAGGGGGAGCCAGAGTTGCAAACCCCGCCCCTGCCCCCTCACAGCTGGTGTGGATAGCACCGCACTGGCTGCCTCTACATAGTTGGAAAATCAACCTCAGAGAGGGGGAAGGGGGTGTTCCAGTGGGCGGGGAGGGGAGAAGGCCAGAGAGGTCAGGATACAATTTATCCTGAGCTTCCTCCAGCCTCCTTCCCTCTCGTTCTGAAGTGCCCTTGCTAGATAGGATGAAATACATCAGTGGGACAGTGAATCTCCTCCAGGTTTCAGTCAGAACCAATCAGAACTCTAAAGGAGCTATTCAAGGTAGCTCCTTTAGAGTTCTGACTGGTTCTGACTGAAACCTGGAGCGGATTCACTGTCCCACTGACATTGGTGCCACCAGTCTGCACTGCGACTGAATCAGAATCAGAATATAGGATAATATTTATTCATTTCTGTTACCATTGATACACCTTTTAGTCATCTCCAGCTGTTTCATGAGGAGTCAGATGTAAAGGGTGTTTTAAGGAATCTGTGATTCTGTTTTTACTTGGACTTAGGGGACACTCCCATATTCAGGGTATTTTTCAATATGAGACTTCTTTGATTTTTAAGTTGTTAACTTGCGTTGGATGTTCTAGCACATGCTCCGGGGTGCCACTTCACATAGGATTTGTGGTTTGAAGTTACTTCTTAAAGCTACTTTATGGACAAAAGCACCTGGCTGGAGTTACTCAGGTCTTGGGCCCCAGGTTTGAGGGGGGGCCTCAGCAAAATGTCCTTTGGTGGACCCTTTCCTACATTGGTGGGCCGGAATGAGCTTAGCAGGCAGTAGCCAGGAAGTTTGGAGCTGCCATTTTACATTTCCCACAATGCTCCTGATGTAGTGTCATTCCAGGATATTGTGGGAAATTTACAATGGTGCCTCCAAACCACTGGGTGTGGGGGCCCAGAGCAGACGTCAAGTGGGCCCCGCCAAGATCCCGGAGCCACCGCAGGTGTTCAAGGATGTGCCATGTGCTTGCACTAGGCCCGTCTCTGGTAACATCCAGATTGTTGTTGTTGTTCAGTCGCTCAGTCGTGTCCGACTCTTCGTGACCCCATGGACCATAGCACGCCAGGCCTTCCTGTCCTGCGCTCTCTCCCGGAGCATGCTCAAGTTCATATTCATTGCATCGGTGATGCTATCTAGCCATCTCATCCTCTGCCGTCCCCTTCTCCTTTTGCCTTCAGTCTTTCCCAGCATCAAGGTCTTTTCCAGAGAGTTTTCTCTTCGCATTAGGTGGCCAAAATATTGGAGCTTCAGCTTCAGTATCTGTCCTTCCAATGAGCACTCAGGGTTCATTTCCTTTAGGATTGACTGATTTGACCTCCTTGCAGTCCAGGGGACTCGTAAGAGTCTTCTCCAGCACCACAGTTCGAAAGCATCAATTCTTCGGCGCTCAGCCTTCCTTATAGTCCAGCTCTCACAGCCATACGTTACTACTGGGAAAACCATAGCTTTGATTAGATGGACCTTTGTCGGCAAGGTGATGTCTCTGCTTCTCACTATGCTGTCTAGGTTTGCCATAGCTTTCCTCCCAAGGAGCAAGATTACTGTAATACACTCTATGTGGGGCTGCTTTTGAAAGGTGTTCAGAAAGTAGTATTGAAGAATGTAGGTGCCAGGCTGTTAACAGAGTCAGGCCACTCAATCATATTGCTGTGATCCTGTGACTTTACTGGCTCCCAGTTGGTTCTGGGCCCAAATCAGAGTCCTGGTTCTGACCGTAAAAACCTAACAAAATTCTGGGGCAGGGATCCCTTAAGGATCTTCCACTCCTGTATGAACCCACCTACACACTAAAGTCTTCTCTGGAGTCCTGCCTTGGGTTCCTTCAGTCCGAGGTACAGTGGATGGTGATGCAAGCAGGGCCTTCTCTTAGTCAGCTGCTCAGACACTTTATATATATGTAAATGTATGCATTTTGCAAAACGTATGCGTTTCATCCCAAAGGCAACTTACTTGCAACTGCTTAAAAAACTTCTAAATTTTTTAAAAACTTTAAAACAATTTAAAACTTTAAAAACAATTGTAAAACTTTAAAACAGCACCAACAGCAGAAATTGAGGGCAGGAGAGAAGCTTAAAAATTTATTTATTTATTTATTACATTTATACCCCTCCTTTTTTCCTCCTTAAGGAACCCAAGGTGGCATACAGAATCCTCCTCTTCCTTTTTATTTATTTATTTATTACATTTATAGCCCACCGTTTTTCCTCTTTAAGAAACCCAAGGCGTAGTACATAATCCTCCCCCTCTCCATTTTATCCTCACAGTAACAACACTGTGAGGTGGGTTGGGCTGAGAGTCTGTGACTGGCCCAAAGTCACCCAGTGAGCTTCCATGGCCGAGTGGGGACTAGAACCCGGATCTCCTGGCTCCCAGTCCAACACTCTCACCACTACACCATGCTGGCTCTCATTTAGAATTAGCATTAGTATATTTATATTTATCATTAGCGGATTATACTTATCATCAGTGTTTTAACAGGCAGGATATAAATATCAGAAATTAAGGAACAAACAATAAAGCATTCTGGTGTGTGTGTGTGTGTGTATGTATGTATGTATAAAAAGCTCTTAATGAAATTTAAGATGATGGTTTGTCAGAGGTTTGCAGTTTGGGGGCTTTCTCAGATAGTATGTATAATTTGATCACTGTCCCACTGCATTATGGGTGATTTGGTGGGGTTTCACACTGTCGATTAAGAAGATAAGAACGTAAATGAGACCCAGTGTGATGTAGTTGTTAAGAGCGTTAGACTGGGACTCAGGAGATCTGGGTTCTAGTTCTCTCTTAGCCATGCAACTCACTGGGTGATTTGGGGCCAGTCACTGACTCTCAGGCTAACCTACCTTACAGGGTTGTCGTGAGGATAAATAGGAGAGGAGGAGAATCATGTAAGCTGCCTTGGGTTGGTCCCCAAGCCATTTAAGGCTTTACAGTTAAGCACCAGCACCTTTAAATTGGGCCTGGTTGCACATAGGCAGCCAGTGTAGCTCCTTCCGAACTGAGCCAGTTCTCCTTCATCAGAACTGAAAGCCAGTGTCTTGTTGTGGTTAGAGTCCTGGACTAGGACTCAGGAAATCCAGGTTCTAGTCCCCAGTCAGCCATGAAGCTCATTGGGTGACTTTGGGCCAGTCACTGACTCTCAGGCTAACCTACCTTACAGGGTTGTTGTGAGGATAAATAGGAGAGGAGGAGAATCATGTAAGCTGCCTTGGGTTCCTTGGAGAAAAAAAGAAGAAGCAGGATTTAAATGTAATAATAAATAAGGGCACAATCCTATGCTGGGGAATTCTGGGAGTTATTGGGACTTTTTTCTGTCTAAATATGCATAGGATTGCACCGTAAATAAATAAAACATAAGAAGAGCCATGCTAGATCAGTCCAAGGGTCCATCTAGTCCAACATTCTGCTCATATATTAGCCAACCGGCTGCCTGTGGGAAATTCACAAGTAGGACATGAGTGCAACATCACATAGATTAAGACAGCAGAATGCTGATACCATGAGCGCACAATGATCTACCATGTATGTGTTCCATGACATATCCATGGAAAACAGGCCATTTCTCCAGTGCAGATTTATATTGATTCTATAGCACTCCAGCTGTCATGCCTTTCCCAAAAGAATCCTGGGAACTGTAGTTTGATGAGTACTCTCTACTGGAGATCCAAAGGCCCCTCTCAAAGAATGGTCATTTGCTGGGTTCCCAGGGAATAATTATTAAACCAGTTTAAATCTGTGGTATGCCCAACAGTGGATCACAGCTGCACTGGCAGAATATCTGGGGCAGAACTGGGGCAATAGCAGATTCCACAAGATTTTCATAGAATCATAGAATAGTAGGGTTGGAAGGGGCCTACAAGGCCACCGAGTCCAACCCCCTGCTCAATGCAGGAACCTTTTCCCCAGGTTCCAGGCATTACATCTTTTGACATCAAACGAAGTCATTCCTACACCAATTCTCAAAGATGTGCCAGGAAGCTGCTCCCTGTCCTGGTTGGCTTTGGCAAAGCTTCCTATTCCCTCCATTTCTGAATGAGAAGGAAAGAGGCAAGGATGTAGCTCTGTTCAGGGAATGAGGCCATGCTGGCTGGCCCTGTCCCCCCTGTTGCATCTCCATCCCTGTGTAGGGTGTCCATGCACAGAGCAGGCTCCTCACTTCAGACCTTCTGCCACCATGTGTGGAAGGTGGGCCCAGCAGGAGATGTGATGACAGGGGGAAGGGGCAGTGAGTTCAGCCCCACTGTTCACCTCATGTGAGTGCAATCATGTGAAGTTGTAAGAACTGAACAGGGCAATGCAAGGAGAATGGAGAAGACAGGAGTCCCCACTGAATATTACAATGCAAAGTCAAGTCTTTGCATTCTGTTTTCTGGTGACAGGATCCTTTCAGCTACTGATTGCTTTTGTATTCCATTCTTTCTCCTGAGCAGCCATCTTTAACCTTTCCAGATCTTTTTCATGGGTAGCGCTCAAGGCATATCTTGGCTCTGGGTCCCCAATCCTTTCAAGGACATACAACTCTTTTGGTCCTGATAGTGCTGCTTGACAGTGGAATTGTATATGTGTTTACTGAGAAATTAGTCCCATTGAGTTCAATGGGGTTTACTTCCAGACAAATGGATATAGGACTGCAGCCTAAAAATTCTCTCTGGGTATAGAGACAGTAGTTCATGGCTCCATCCTGTTCCAGATTCTAACTGGGACATTTCATGTTGGAATGCCAAGATTTCAGCTAATAGCAAGATTAAAGCCAACTGCTGGATTTCAGAGTCTGAGGCATTCTCTCTCTCTCTCTCTCTCTGTGTGTGTGTGTGTTTAACAAGGTATGTTACTGCTGCATTAATAGATTTAATTTCAGAGCTGGTAGATTATAGACCTTTAGCCATCACTTGAAAGACAAGTTTGAAGCAAGGGAAGTGTAAGTCGAGGAGTTTCCAAGCACTTAAGGCTTTAAGACATGATTATGTACAGTCAATGGGATAACACGCTTGGAAGAAAATATATATTATAAACCTCATCACTGAAATTAAAATTACTTCGAGATGGGGTGACACAAAAACAGCGAGACAATCCAATTAATTTATGCCGAACCAAGAGGGCGGAATGCCGAGTCCCCTCCCTTCTCTCTCCGCCAAAAAACGTTTTAAGTGTAACAAAAGCAGTCAAAACAGCACAAGGGCTGCTAAGATTCAGAAATGGCACCAGAAAATCATTTCAGATATTTATTTTTGTACTCATAAAACTTTCAGACATCAGCTGGCAGTGTGGCTTGACACCACTTTGGTACATCAGGGCAGGCATTACACTCTACATTACCATATGTCAGTGTAGAAGAGCTGATAATGCGACTGCTCCTTGGACAACTCAGAGGCGTTTTGCAAACCTCTGTCAAACCAAATCTCTCTCTCTTGATCAATAACGGTGCACCGAGAAGGGGGCTATTTGTGGTGTCTAAAAGGCTGGATTAGCGGAATATTGTGAATACAGATGGCAGGGACTAATTCCAGCTCTTAAGCAGTGATCATGCAAATCATTTAGGCATGCGAACAGCTCCCGTGAGTTCAAAGGGATTACTCACATGAGCGGAGTTGCTTGCACACCCTCATATTAGCAGAAATCAGGACTTATTACAATCAGGGCAACTTCATTTGATGCCATGCCTACAGAAAACATACCCCAGCCCAGCAGCTTTGGACATGGGAAGCTCATGCATGTCTGCAGTTGTCCTTAGCTCCCCAGTTCAGCTCAAACTCTCCAACCCAGGGGTGATTTACATGACTGTTGGAGGCACAGAGGCTGCTGGAAATTCAGCTCAAATTATTGCATGCACTGACTCCCCATTTGTTAGGCAGTGGTGCAGCTATGTAATTTTAGACCCTGGTTGTCACCATTTCATGGGGGCCCCTTTTAGACAGCCATGTGTATGAGACAACTAACACTTATCTTTCCTCCCCGACCAACCACCATTCAGTGCTTCCATCTGCTTCTAGATTCCTGTTATGCTGGAACAAGAACAAAACTGTCTGCCAACCCTGATTTTTTTTTAAAAAAGAAAAAAACTCTTGAGCATGTGCAGACTGGCATTTTGAATTCACTGAAATCGTAGTGCCATGAGTACACAAATAAAATGGAGCGTGCTTCTGCTACCTGATGCCCTCATCACTTGCCCTACTCTGGTTAGTCATTAGGGGCCCCTCGACTTGCCTCAAGGATCAGCCCTAGTGGCACTTAGGGATGTCCAGATTTCTTGAAGTCCATCCTGTGTGTGTTTTGTGGATTGTGTGGTGTCATTTGTTCCGGCATCTAGACGGATTCGATTTTTTTTTCCATCGTGAGGAAAAATACGCAAATAATTCCATAAGAGGGCTTGCAGCAATTTATGCAACTTACGTTAGTACGTAACATTTAGCATATTGTCCCCCATTGCTTTTAACTTTCCCCACGTATATGTTCCAGTCTCAGCAGAAACTCGCCTATTTCCTTATGAATGAATTTGCATAAATTTCAGGAAAGTAAAAATGAAAAGATCCGAAAGTCCATGGACTCCACATGGCCTGAGGAGGTTGGCCCCCAGCAGATTCTGCAGGTCAGATTTTTAGAAATCTGAGCTCATTTTAGTCCAGCTTGAATTTCTCCAGCATCCCTACTGGCACTCCTGCTCTCAGATGCCACCAAACAAATGGAAATGCACTGTAGGAATGCTAAATGCTGCTGCTGCTGCTGTTAAAACAGATAATTTATGCGTGCCTGGGGAGACGGCAGATATGAGAAACCCACCTTCCCCGACATGGTGGTGACACTTCTCTGGACTGTGGCCCTTGCCTCCTGGTCAAAGGGAAAGCTTCTTTTTCTCCACATGGAGGCCCCTATGTGCAAGGCCTTGATTTGTAAACCATTTCATCCACAAAATAAGGAGAGGGAAAGAGATTGCATAAATCCAGAGGCCACAGGTGGATGGAAGCCCCACAGCACATGTTCTTTTTGTTTGAGGTAGAGGGGAGAGATGCCCATCTGCATCTCCACCGCATGGGCAGCAGTGTTGCAGGCAAGGAGATGTCAACCAGATATGAGCCGTTTGGATTCACAAGTCCAAGCAGGTTCCAAGTCCTGCTGCTTGTTTCTCTTCTGCTGATCCAAGAGATGACATTCTCTCTCCACCTCCTATTAAAATGTGGCCCATGTATTGGTCATATCATACATAGATGACTGCAGTCTCCTCCTTGTCGGCCTTTCCTTTTGTCATCTGCCTTTTCTTTGGTCAATTCTCTCTTAAAACCAGCTTGCCTCTTGTCACTATGATCATAGAGGCCCTTTCATTCAAATGCTTTCCTTGATGTTTGACTCATCAACCTAAGAACATAAGAAGAGCCCTGGTGGATCAGACCAGACCAGAGGTCAATCATGTCCAGCATTCAGTTCCCAACTGTGACCTACCAACTGCGTGTGAGAAATTCACATGCAGGGAGGGTATGAGCCCAGCAGCTGCCTGTAGCATCTGGTGTTCAGAGATACACTACCACTGAACGTTGAGTTCCCATCCATCATGACATATGAAGCTGCCTCCCCCAAGACAAAGGTCTTTTACAACAGGGTTAAACTAAAATCCTGAGAATGCCAGAACCTGAATTTAGGATCTTCTGCATGCAAAGCATGTACACAGAGCAACATTACCCATAAGATCTACTTATGGGAAAGGGTGGGATGCACTTTCGTGGAAACTGAAGTTCAGAGTCCTTACTTTAAACTTCCTCCACTACGTCTTATTGTCTATTGTTGTGTTGTATCTGCAATGGACCGTTCACTCATGCAAATTGTCAGTTTATGCTATAGTCATGTGACAAATCTGCATGTGTGAACCAGCTCCCCCCCTCACTTGTGTTAGTCATTGTCTTTCTCCCTTTAAACTGTTATTTGGTGCATTGTCTGTTTCTCCGCTCCCGCCTTCATGATTTCTTCCTCTCCACTCTTCCCCATTCCACTGCTGCTTTTTAACAGATAATACACTGCATCGTACCAACTCATGGGATGACCTTTGTTAGGATGTGATGTTCGTTCCCCTCCAAAGGTTGTTTCCTTGGGAAATGAAAAGCGTCTTTTCCACTTAAGAATAAACAAAGATGGAAGAGAGTTGAAGAAAGCTTCTCCGACCCTCTCAGGTAACAGTGCATTTTTGAATAAGTGACATGAAATATCAGTAAATGGAAAGCAAACAGGCTTTAAATTCAAAGAGATGAAAAGCAGTATATGGGATGCAAGCCCAGGGACAAACCAGTCCTGCTGTGGGTGCAATGCTTATAGAAGGATGCAGCTCACTCTCCTATGGTACATATGTAACACCACTCAAAAGTGGTGTTTCAAATCAAAAGGTGCTTCCCATGTCTCCACCCAGGCCTCTCCATTCCCTTCTATTATGGCCTGTGAGATCACTTTGTGCATGGGTGCTGTGCCTGTGGTAGGACTGGGTCAAGACCATGGCACTCATAAAGAAGCTTCACAACACAATCCTACACATGTCTATGTAGAAGAAAGTCCCCCTGAATTCAAAAGAGCCTTACTCACAGGTTAATTGGTATATGATTGCAGCCTTACAGCATTCAAACTGTTTCCAGGACATCATCTCAGTAATCAATGCAACAGCCAAAATTATTACATCTGTAATATCAAGATGACAACACTGCCATACCTTACAGGGCTGTTGTGTTGTGAATTGCTTTGGGTACACGTTTACTGTGGAGAAGTTGCTTACATTTAAGCTGCTGCTGCCATCCTGCTGGCTGTTATATGGAACTATCTTTTATTAATTCAGACCATTGTTATACCTGAGTACTGTCTACTCTGACGGGCAGCATGCCTCCACGCTCTTGTGTAGAGGTTGTTCCTAACTTTACTAGCTGAGCTCCCTAACTGGAGAGGCTAAGCGCTTCTGTATGCAAAGCATATGCTCTGCCACTGAGCTAAGGGGCCTCCCAGTGCTGGCTGGATTACTGAGAAAATTTAAAGAGCTTTGAACACTTGAAAGTATATCAGTGCTAGGTATTATTATCCTCCCAGTTTTGCTGATTAGGAGATATAGCTCTGTGATGGCACAGGTTGTATCTTGCCTGCAGGAAGGGGGGGGGGAGCAAACCAGCTAAGCTAATCCCTCCTATGGTCCTCACCCCTAACCCCAAGTGAACATCATTATTTTTCCTGGTTGCCCCACTAAAGCAGCCCTTTAACCTCTATAACTTATGTACAGAGCAATAATGTGGACCATGGGAAGGCACACTAGGGGCCATAAGATATGGAGGATTTCCACCTTCCCCACCAGCTGTAGATAGAACTATGACCTGGGGGATGGGGGGTGGAATTTTAGCAAGGTTCCTCCTTCCCCTTCCCTGCCATGGAGATCTTCATGGTGGCTCCTCTCTGCGGTTGCTATTGTGACCTTGGATGAGGAGGGAGAGGGAAGGGCCATGCTGGTGGGCAGAATGGGGAGAGGAGAGGAGAAGCTGAGGATCCACTGCATCCAAAGGCCTCTGCAATACTACCCCTACTCCTGGCAGTCCAACCCAGCTAGACAGGCTCAGAGGCCTGTCGAGCAAAGACATGCTTTTAGGAGAGCAGGCGGGTGAAAAATATCTCTGTCACTCCTCCCACCTGTTGGCAACAGCCTGGCAAGGCATAGGATAATTGGAAGCATCCCATCTCAGAGGCTTTCATCTAATGGGCAGCAGTCCCATAGGACTTCACCCTTACTGACCCAGCCAGATCACTGTACAAGGTACACTGGGAAGGCAATTAGGCATGCGATGAAAGGGAAAAAAAGGCAACAGGTCAAATGTAAACCATTAACAAATTTGGATTTTGCTAAAAGTTTTGAACAGCAGGAGTTTTAACCACTGATGTAATTATATTCCTGGGCTGGACTTTTGAACCTCCTGGCAGGAAGAGCCATTTACATTAAGTACAAAACACAAAATAGTGGAACAGTTTCGTTACCACAGACTCAGAACTCCCATTCTTAACCATGACATTACACCAACTCTCAAAATCTACATCAAACTAAATCTTAATCTATTCCAATTCAATGTTTTTTTAAGCATTACCTTAGTAACAACTGATAGTTACGGTTTAATTTTTATGATCAGCCCTCAAATATGAAATTTCACCAGTTGGAATTTCAGATTTATATTTAAATAATCTGGCCACCTCTCGAAATTTGTGCAGGATTTCATTTCATCTCTAGTGGGAAAAAGTACTTTGCCTTCTTGCTATCCTGGTCAGTTCCAGAACACAGCCCTTGTAGCCTGGGTGATCATTAACAGCTGTTGTATTCCACACCCTCTCCACACAGAATTAGCAGTGATGTTGCTGGACTTTCCAGTTGCCTGGTATGGAATATGAAATTGCCGCACTAACAATGCTCAGATGTATTACTAGCAAGTAACATCATTTCCCTCAGATATTATTGAGAGCAGGGCCACCGCTCAGTGGTAGAGCACATCCTTTGCATGCAGAAAGTCCCAGGTTCGATCCCCAGCATCTCCAGGGAGGGCAGGCAAAACTCCTGCTTGAAACTCTGGGGAGCTGCCAGTCGGTGTCAACAATACTGGGCTAGATGGACCCACAGTCTGACTCGGTATAAGGCAGCTTCCTATGTTCCTGCATTCTTATTCTTCAGCTTGGAATGCAAAGCAAGATTGTCCACAAAGGCTATTGTCCAAGTCCTCAGCTCAACCCTTAGCTCCAAATCTCCCTGAAGTGGGATTTTTAAGGCTTCGGGGAACTGTGAACAAGCTCAGGAAGCTCTAATGCTGGGGGCGGGGGGAGAGCTACACAGTTCCTGAGCCTGTCTGACCAAGCTCTGTGAAGCATTCCTAACCCAAGGAGCCTAGTTTATGCAAAAGCTTTTTAATGCATTCTTTATTAACTCTCATCCTAGCCTGTATTTTCTTGACCTTCTAAGCTTATGACAAGGCCAAATGCTTTCTTCCCAGAAGCCCTTCCTGTGCTTAGCATTCAGGACTAGGACAAAAAGCTGATGGAAATGTAAGGCAATATCATTTGGCCCAACTAGAGTTACAAGTCAATTTAGAACTCTCTCTCTCCGTGTGTGTGTGTGTATCTATCTATCTATCTATCTATCTATCTATCTATCTATCTATCTATCTATCCATCTATCTATCTATCTATCTATTGTACAATACAACAGCCCTGAAAGGTATGGCAGTATTGTCATCTTGATATTACAGATGTAATAATTTTGGCTGTTGCACTGATTACTGAGATGATGTACATGAAACAGTTTGAATGCTCTAAGGCTGCAATCCTGTACCCATTTCACTGTGAGTAAGGCCAAGTCAAGCTGAGGTGAGTCCAGCTATCACTGGGCCTGTACCCCTTTGGCTAGCAAGATCCACTTTGTACATGCAAAGAACTAGAAGTGATGAAAGAAGCAACATGAATAGCTCGTGCTTCCTCTACCGTCAGCTCTTCATATGTACAAGTCACTCTCAGTTGCCACAATATGTCAGGTCTAGGGAGAGGGGAAGTGCCATGTCTTAACAGGCTTATTTAGCATCTGAACACAATTTTGAGTGTTTTCACATGACACATGGCTTTTGTCTTTTACTGAAAGGGCAACAAAGGAAAATTCTTTAGTTGCACAAAACTTGGTCAACAGCAACAGACCTACCAATGCCAGCACGAATTAATAACATTCCAGATGAAGCATAGCTTATGTGTAGTAGGTAATGCTTATAAGCATTTGAACTTTCAAAATGCTGTGGTATGCAGAATGGCTGCAACTTCCTTTAATGAGACTCAGAAAACACACCCCAACAGTTGCTTTGGAAGGGCACTCACTTGTTTTTATGGCCATATTCCCAGCCATTTGAGCCTTTGCCCACCTCTTAAAGCTAAATATGTCATCCCTCTTTGATCATTCCTCTTGATTAGAGACTGCTGTTCTGGGACAGTTTTTCTCCTCTAATTAGACAAATGGGAGGAACCACCTGCATTTTTTGCACCCCTAAGCACCCAGCAAGGAACACATCGTAGGGACATCAGTTATCGACTCTTCCAAAGATGCATGAATACGGGGATAGTCCCATGGGCTAGCTAAAGACAACTATGCTTCATTCATGACAAGGCTCCACTCCCTCCACCCCACCTTTTTCTTGAATTCCTTCAAGGAATAAAATTTCACAACTTCCCTTTTCAACTTCAATCTATTCCAGTTGAATGTGTCATTACCTTAGTAACAACTGATAGTTACAGTTTAATTTTTATGATCAGCCCTCAAATATGAAGTTTCAACAGCTGGAATTTCAGATTTATATTTAAATAATCTGGCCACCTCTCGATATTTGTGCAGGATTTCATTTCATCTCTAGTGGGAAAAAGTACTTTGCCTTCTTGCTATCCTGGTCAGTTCTAGAACACAGCCCTTGTAGTCTGGGTGATCCTCTGTTGCATTCCACACCCTTTCCACATAAAATTAGCAGTGATGTTGCTGGACTTTCCAGTTGCCTGGTTTGGAATATGAAATTGCCTCACTAACAATGCTCAGATGTATTACTCACAAGTAACATCATTTCCCTCAGATATTATTGAGAGCAGAGCAATCGCTCAGTGGTAGAGTACATCCTTTCAAAATGCTGTGGTATGCAGAATGGCTGCAACTTCCTTCAATGAGACTCAGAAAACACACCCCAACATTTGCTTCATTCATGACAAGGCTCCACTCCCTCCACCCCACCTTTTCCTTGAATTCCTTCAAGGAATAAAATTTCACAACTTCCCTTTTCAACTTGATCTATTGTTGAATGCTCAATAATTGTAAGATTATTTTCCTAGAGCTATATTTAAATCTAAGGAAGAAGGAGAACCCAAGAGCCTGAAACTCATTCAGGCTCATTTTTGTAACACTAAACCATTTTTCTCATTACATATGAACCAAGCCATCAACTCCCAAACTACAAAAGCTAGCCAATATGAACCTCTATCTCCAATATAAAGTCATCTGCTTATTGCACCATTTTCATAAGCATCTGTTCTGTGCAGCATGAAAGCAACAGGAAGTTAGCAACATCCCAGCCACAATAAAATGTATGCTTTCATTTCACTTCTTGACATCTCCCCTGGTTTTGCACTCCACATTACCCTGAGAAGGACGCAGATGGCTAACAGGCCACCCCACTTCCAGGGGAGCCCGCTGTACCCCCTTGCATATCTTCTTGGCCTGATGTCCTTGGCCATGTATATTTTCATGGCTCTCCCACCATCTGACTCTGAGGATGACTCTCCTGCAGCTTCGCCTGTTCCTCAGCAACTCAGGAGCAAGTGACTGCAGAAACAGATGCCAGCCCTTTGAGAACCACTGTCAGCATCCAGCAGGGGTGGAGCCACTGAAAGACTAGGCTCTGCCAAACTTCTTACGTCCCCTGTTGACTGTAGTCCTTTGCTGAGACAACAGATCCTCATGGGAGACTATCCCAGGCAGAATTTCCTGCAGTGTGCTGTCCAAGGTTCTTCTTCCTTGCCTGATGTGACCTAGAGATGGATGGGTGCCCCCCTCCAGGGACTTCGGGTGCCCGTCCATCCCCTGCCCCTGCTCATACATCCCCAGACCTGTGCTTGAGCCCCACGCCCACTCACTGAGCTGCCCGCACTTATCCGGGCCCCATCCTCCTCTTGTGCGATCATCATGTTTTGAAAAAACATGGAGATTGCAAGACTGTGCACATAGACTTATACACAAAATGGCACTGTGAATCTTGCTTATATGGGTGATTCACAGGGCTGCTTTCCGCATAAATCTATGTGTGGAAAATGTGCACACAGACTTATATGGAAAATGGCCCTGTGAATCGTCCATATATGCAAGAGTCATGGCACCTTTTTGCGCATACACCTATGTGCGCAGTATTGCGATGGGATACTGGAATTTTGCAATGGTATTGCAGTACTGCGATGGAATATGATGGAAGTTTTCATGTTTTGAAGAAACATGGCAATCACTGTGGAGGCGGATGGGCCTGGGAAGTGCAGGCAGCTCGGCGAGTATGGGGAGTGTCAAGCAGGGGCAGGGGGTTGGTGGGAGCGGCTCGGGTGGGCACAGGTGCTGGTGGTCCACCAGAATCCTGGACCAAGATGGGTGCCTGCACCATGCCTATGTGACCCAGAACATACAGTGAGTGCTGTGTTGCAGTCCATATCCCCTGGACCTCACACCTAATCAGAACAGTTACATTGTTAAGGAAGGATAGAGTTTTCTTTTCTCACAGAATGAAAGTAGGCTTTAAAGGTAAATGACTCATCTTGGAAGGGGAGCAAAGGAGAGGCTCTAGCAAAGCAGATGATCCGAACATCTGCTTTTACTGCTGATCTATAAATGCATTACAAAGAGCCTCCCAGCTCTAAATTTCAGCTTACCTAAAACAAGGCTCACTGTTGCCACCAGCCCTTTTAAAAATGGTTATTTTCTGGGCTAGAGCTCTGAGCAATGCCAGGTGGCTGGGTCCATCTGCCATTTTAATTTCCCTTAATGCCCTGGAGTAACACTACATTGGGGTCATTGTGGGAAAATAAAATGGCCACCCAGCACATCTTGGAGTACTGTGCTAATTTTCACTGCCACCCCAAGGTAAATCCCAATGGAGGAGATGGCTCATCAGAAGATATTTGCCTAGGGCCTCCTCAAATCTGGATCTCACCCTCATTCATGGTGTGGAAAAGAGGTATACTGCAGTGACTCCATTGCTATGACATTAATCTGAGAAGAGGGCCAGAGTTGGTTAGGGATACTTGGCTAGGGATAGTTCGGCTACAGTCATCCATGGTCTGGTAACCTCCAGGTAAGTTTGCTGTAATGCATTATACGTGCCCTTGAAAAACATCCAGAAGCTTCAACTAGTACAGAATGCAGCTGCTAGAATTCTGGCTAGTTTTCCTAGGTGGAGCCATTTTACATTTATTTATTATTTTTGTCTATTATGACATTTAAATCCTGCTTCTTTTCCTCTAGCAAGGAACCCAAGGTGGCTCACATAGCCCTCCTCCTCTCCATTTTATCCTCACAACAACCCTGTGAGGTAAGTTAGGCTGAGTCAGTGACTGACCCAAAGTCACCCAATGAGCTTCATGGCTGACTGGGGACTAGAACCTGGATCTCCTGAGTCCTAGTCCAACACTCTAACCACAACAGGACACTGGCTTTCAGTTCTGATGAAGGAGAACCGGCTCAGTTCTGAAGGAGCTACGTTGGCTGCCTATGTGCAACCAGGCCCAATTCAAGGTGCTGGTGCTTAACTGTAAAGCCCTAAATGGCTTGGGGACCAAATATGTAAAGTGATGCATGTTGGGGCAAAAAATCCCAACTTCAAGTATAGCCTGATGGGATCTGAGCTAGCGGTGGCCAACCAGGAAAGAGATCTTGGGGTTGTGGTGGGTGGACAGCTCAATGAAGATGTCAACCCAGTGTGCGGCCGCTGTAAAAAAGGCAAACTCTATGTTTGGCACAATTAGAAACAGAACTGAGAATAAAACAATCAATATCATACTGCCCCTAAACAAATCTATGGTGCGACCACACTTGGAATACTGTGTACAGTTCTGGTCACCACACCTAAAAAAAAGATATCATAGAGTTGAAAAAAATGCAGAGAAGGGCAACTAAAATGATCAGGGGGCTGGAGCATCTCCCCTATGAGAGAAGATTACTACAGCTGGGATTGTTTAGCTTGGAAAAAAGGAGGGTCAGGGGAGAAATGATAGAGGTGTACAAAATGATGGAGAATGTGGATAATGCGGATAGGAGAATGTGTGGAGAATGTGGATAGGGAGACATTGTTCTCCCTCTCTCAAAATACCAGAACCCAGTGGGGTCATCCTATGAAGGTGATTGGTGAGAGATTCAGGACAGATAAAAGGAAGTACTTCTTCACACAGAGCGGAGTTAAATTATGGAATTCCTAACCACAGGATGTAGTGATGGCCACCAGTTTGGATGGCTTTAAAAGGGGGTTGGACAAATTCCTGGAAGAAACGGCTATCAATGGCTACTAGTCTTGATGGCTCTGTGCTACCTCCAGTACCAGAGGTAGTGAGCCTAGGTACACCAGTTGCTGGGGAACATGGGCGGGAGGGTGCTGTTGTGCTCATGCCCTGCTTGTGGGTTCCTGCTTGACAGCTGGATGGCCACTGTGTGAACAGAATTCTGGACTAGATGGGCCATTGGTCTGATCCAGCATGGCTCTTCTTATGTTCTTACCTGAAGCAGCGCCTCATCCAGTATCAACCTGCCCCTGTATTAAAATCATCAGACAAGGCCATTCTCTGTACTCCTTCCATCAGAGAAATACAGTAAAGGTTTACCAGGAAGAGGGCCTTCTCTGTGGTGGCTCCTTGACTCTGGAACGTTCTCCCATGGGAGGTACACCTGGCACCAATGTTGTACTATTTTCAGTGCCAAGTGAAAACCTTTTTATTTGCATAGGCATTTTGAAACCAACTTTCAAAACTCTTTTCATTTTTAGATTCAAGCTTGGAGATTTTTTTTAATATTAAGCAGTATATTGCCATAATAAACAAACAAACAAACAAATTTACATCTCTTTACAGGTCGAAATAGTTTTATGCCTCTCAATTTTAGTTTTTGATGTTTAGCTTTTAAATTGTTTTTATTGCGCTGTCTTGTTTTTAGGTAGCTTCATGTACACTATTCTGAAATGCTTTTGGGGAAGAAGGCACGGTTTATACATAAAAAAAAAAAAAAATTAAGGTAATCATGTTGCTGCTGTGGGGTCTTGAACGAGAAGCCCTAGAATTCCAAGACTGAATATTTAACCTTCCTGTATTGAGTGTCCCAGGAGCTCAATAATAAACTACGAGAGCAAGGGCCCTTACAACCACGGTCGCAGCGACTGGAATGTCAGCTCCAAAATCTATTAAGGCAGGGCATGATCCGGCAAAGTTAAACACCTTTCATTGATTTCAATGGGAGATTTAAGGCAGTCTGTTTGTGTCTGGCAAATGAGATAAGAGAAGCTGTCCTCATTTGGATGGCATGGGAAGTTGTGAAAGAGACATGCTGACTAAAGCAGTAACAATCCAAGGTTGAAAACATCTATTTCATTTTAAAGTGCTCCTCCTTTAAATCTACTTTCTGAAGATAAGTACGCAGGTCATCATCAGAATTATCCTCTGTCTGAATGACATACCTATGGGGTGGGGGCAGTGGGGGCATCCTAATCCATGGTTGGTCAGGCTTCTGACAAAGAAGCACAAACGACAGATTGCTAGGCAGGTTAATTTTTAGTTGATTCAAGTAACTACAGCTGTGCTATCTTTTTCAGGGCCTGCCCCACTTGGGGTCTGTCTGGCCTATGATTTACATCAGGGAGAATAAAGGTAAGGAAATATTTAGGCCAAAACCTCTGATAGCTTCCTGGCCCCTCTATGCCCTGCAAGGGTGATCTCAGCCTTGCCATGACCATTTGCAGATTAGATAAGAACCTAAGAAGCTGGATCAGACTAAAGGCCCATCTAGTCCAGCATTCTGTTCTCACAGTGGCCAACTAGATGCCACTGGGAAGCCTGCAGCAGGACACGAGCACAATAACACTCTCTTCTTCATTTTCCCCAGGAACCCTTATTATGGAGAGGTAGGGATGGGGGAGAAATTCATTCATACAATCATAGAATAGTAGGGTTGGAAGGGGCCTACAAGGCCATCGAGTCCAACCCCCTGCTCAATGCAGGAATCCAAGTCAGAGCAGCCCTGACAAGTGGCTGTCCAGCCTCATCTTGAATGCCTCTAGTGTGGGAGAGCCCACCACCTCCCTAGGTAATTGATTCCATTGTCCTATTGCTCTAACAGTCAGGAAGTTTTTCCTGATGTTCAGCTGGAATCTCGCTTCCTGTAACTTGAGCCCATTATTCCGTGTCCTGCACTCTGGACTGCATTCAGACCTCTTTGTGATGCGAGCTTACCAAATTTCACAGTTTTGAAATACTACGCAAACCAAAACACAGTTATCCTTTGAAATTTGCACTTTGCTGAAACTCACTTATCCTTCGATATTCGCACTTCGGCAACGGAGCTGTCGAAGCAAAAAATGCACACCAACATGCATTTTTTAAAAGGGGGAAATGCACTCAAACACGCATCTATTCATGAAAATAACATTCAAATTAGCATTATATTAGGAAAATTGCTTCAAAAATGTGTACGTTGGGTAAAATTGCATTCAAAGTATTAGGAGAAATGTGCACAGAAATGCATGTACATTGTAATGCAAACTTTTTTCTCAAAGTTTGGGATGAAATGAATTTAAGATTGGGTAAATGAGAAACTGAGAGAAACCAAAACTGACCAATTTGTCCATTCAGAGGCATGCTATATTTCATACTGGAGGTAATATATAGTTATTATTAGCACTGTGCCAAATTTTTCGACCTATTCATTTTCAACCATTTGTTGGGGGGGGGGGCAGGGAGAAACTGCACCCGAAAATTGTGGGAAGGTGTGAGAATTTCGGAGAGATTTCTCTGGGTGCAGGGCTTCGGTGCTTACCTTACTGTAAGGAGGTGGCAGAGGGCTTCCTGTGTGCTCTTTCTTTTACTATCCCTCCCCCTTTCTGTCCTTGGAGCCTCTTCGGCTGCTTGAGTTTCTCAGAAAGTCCCTTGGAGGACTCAGCCCAGACTTCCTCCCTTGGTGCTTCCCTGGACTGCTGCCTGCTGAGTGCCTGAAAGCTGAGACAGGATTTGTTGCTGTTGTTGTTCTTTCTGCCTCCTCCTCCTCTTCTTCTTCAAAGGACTTTTAATAACAATAAAGCAAAATTTTAAAAATGCCCCTCTCAGGCACTCAGGACAGGAGGCAGCAGGACAGGGAAGCCCCAAGGGAGGAAGTCCTGGCTAACATCTCCAGGGGCTTTCCAAGAAGCTCAAGCAACAGACTGGGGGCGGGTGGGGATGGTAAAAGAAAGAGCACACAGAAACCCCTCCGCCACCACCATCCAGTAAGGGAATTACTCAAGCCCTGCACCCTGAGAAGTCGTGATGAAATTCCCCAAACCCCAGCGAAAGTGGCAGAAAAACAACTGCCTCTCTCGCAGGGAAATGAAGAGGTTGCAAAAGGGCAAGTGAGGTTTTGGCACAGCACTATTAAATAGGGCTCTAAAGTGACCTATATTCTTGTACTTATTGCAACAATCCTCTACGGTACTTCAGTATTATTAACTCCATTCTGTAGCATGAGGGGGGCGGGGGCTTTGAGAGAAAGTGGCTTGCCTAAGGACATCTAGTGAGTTCAGGGGGTGGGGGGAGCAACACAATTTGAAACGTGTGTGTGTGTGTGTGTGTGTGTGTAGCTTTTGTGAATGATCCATCACAGATTTAACACCAGGCATATATAGAACTTCCATGTCACCCAGTGAGAAACACAACGCTTTTCAAGTTCACATATTTGCCTTCGAGTCATCAAAGAATAGATTTGCATGTATGAATCAGCCCTGGATTTGAATTTCTTGGACTCCTTGTATAAAGCTGTTTGTAGCAAGCAGGCCTGGCATTTTGCTTAGGGATGGACGGACTCACCTCCATCCAGGTTGCTGGGGCGCCTGAAGAGCCACCACCCTGATTCGCGCACCCCAGACTTCCTCATTGAGGAGAGGCTGCGAGGACAGAATGGGGGGGAAATTGTAAAAGAAAGAGCACCCTCACTCCCCTCAGCCACCTCCTTCCAGTAAGGTAAGCATTCCAGCTCCGCACCCTGAGAAATTGCAGAGAAATTCTCAACATCCCAACGAAAGAGGCAGAAAAATAACTGCCTCTTTTGCACGGAAATGCAAAGGTTCAAAATGGCAGGTGGGGTTTCGGTACAGCTCTAGTCATCATGATTAAAAACCATTGGTAGCCTTATCCTCCATGAATCGTTCCTGTTAAGCTCACTCAAATTGACCAGGAAACTGAGACACCGCCAAGAGTTTCTGCTTCCCCCTTCTGACCCACTGCTCCTCCTTTTGATGTCCCAGGCCCTTGCTCTGCCAGAGCTTGTGGTATGCTGCTCTTCCCCATCTCCATGGTTGTTCCCAAGAAAGGTCACATCATCCATCCATCCTGCTCTCTGTTTAGTTCAAAATCCCCAAGAACCCCATCCACAGACCTTCTCTTTGTCCCTGGGCTGTGGAACAGGGCCAGCCCTACCATTAGGTAGAGAGGCAGCAGGTTTTGGCTGTCCTGAAAAGATAGCAAATGTTTAGTTATTTGATTTATTATAGTTATATTTTTATTACCAAGGAGAGTGGAGAGGTATTTGTGGATTTTCTGCTTCAGGTGCCAAAATAACTTAGTTAGCATTGGGTTCTATGCACCTTGACTTGGGAGAGGGGGCATTTGCTGCTCCATCTTAGCAGCCAAATGTCTTGGGCTGACCTTGTTTTGGACAGTATGTTTCCCATGTTGGCCCTTCACAGTGTCCTTCACTGCTCTTACTTGGGGATTGCACAGGTAAGGCATACATGAGACAAAGCTTTGAGTGCCGTTTTGAGGTAGAAAGGCAGGGTACAAATAAAATAAATAAATAAAGCCATCTACAGCAAGAACAAGCTAAGCCTGAAGAATGCTTCTACTTTCTTTTCTTCTTTCTTTTTTTAATGCTTAGCTTTCCAGCTTAGACTTTGGACAATCTTAGCTCAATCAGACGACTCCCAAGAGCAGAGAAGGCAGCGGACAGCATCCCTGGAGAGCCAGGAAGAAGGATTTAGGCATAAACAATGGTATCCCGAGTGACTCAATAATTTCCGTATTACTGAATATAGAGGAGATAACAGCTCATCCTTTAATGTGTTGCAGAGAGATATCTCAGGAGGGAAACATTACCCGGCTTCAGAGCAAAGACCAATACATTGAAACGGCAGAAATCTGTGTCAGGGGGAAACATTAGAGCAGTGGAACGAATGTTCACAATGATATAGGGGCTCTGCTCTTTTTTGGGGGAAATTGCTCAGGACAGAAGTACCTATTATGAGGCAAATGAGTCCATGTTTGCCTTGTGAGGCTAATGGAGGAGGGGCAAATACAAGAGTAGAATCAGGGGCCGGAGGTGATGAACTCTTTCCCTGAGTGCTCTTTCTTTCAGCAACCCCTTTTCCTGGCTGTTTTTCTCCAGCTGGGCACTGAGACCAGAAATAAGAGTGTGGGGTGGGCAGCTGGGGAGGGTTTGTGTGTGTGTGTGGGGGGGGGATCAGCAGGTGGGGAAAGGGTTAAGCACCTTACACCCCTCAGGACTTCTCTGGTAATGCTCCAACTCCACCCGCACATTCATATTACTTCATGTTGGGACCCTGTGTTTGCTTGAGTGCCAAGTTGTTCTGCCCACAGCAAATCTCAGGACTTAGCTTGGCTGACAGAAACAATTCATGTTAATATTATGCTCCTGATGCACTTGAGTTGAGGCTGCCATCTGGTGTGAATTGAACCACATACCCATTGTCACGTTCACTTTGGATTGTGTAGCATCAGCAATTGTGTACGACTGAGTGAATCATAGAATCACAGAATCATAGGATCATAGAATAGTAGGGTTGGAAGGGGCCTACAAGGCCATCGAGTCCAACCCCCTGCTCAATGCATATATTATTGTCGCATGGTGAGATTTCTTTTGCTCTGCATCCACCACAGGTGGTATGATTTGAGATTTACCATACCCTAGGAAATGTGGTTAAATCTCAGATTCCTATCATGCAAGGGTACATTTGAAAGATGCGTGTAGCATATCAGGGCTGGCGCCAAGGTAGGTATGGTTGGGCACCTGCAGAGGGCCCACACCCCAGCAGGATAAGAGCCCCTTAGAGTTGCTCCTCTCTTTCACCACTGCAACCTGCTTCTTCACCTGTGTCTCACTTTGGCCTAGAGAACAGTTGTAGAGAGGAGGAGGAACAGTAGATGTCACTGCCTACTACCTCACTGGCTCCCTACCTGTCAAGCAAGATGGAATAGGGGCTTGCTCCATCCACTCCAAGCAATGATTAGAAAGAGGAGGAACAACAATAGCACTGGTGACAATGTTGGTGAGAAGGTAGGCTCACTGAGAGAAGGATCCCATTGAGGGTGTCTTACCCAAGAGTCCTCAAGAACCTGGAGCCAGCACTGCACATCATAATGAGAGGTACAACTTATATGTATTATGATTTTATGATAGCAAGGCCCTGCTCCACATTCAACCCCCATATGAGTAGGGACGTTGGAGAAATCTGCAACAGAAGCAAATGAGTTCAGATTTTCATGAATCTGACCCGCGGATTCCGCAGTGGACCAGTTTTCCCCCTGTTGGGCGGATTCCACAGACTTGAGGACTGGTTTTTCTAACTTTCCCAAATCTTGCAGAAATTTTGTTGTAGAAAAATATGCAATTTTTAAAAAAAAAAACCCAGCCAAAAATGCACATTTCCCACATAGGCTAAAGTGTGAAAATGCGCATTTGGGGGATTTGTGCATCCCCTCAAATGTACATGCAAATTTGTGCAAACTCAGAAACAAAAAAAATCCAGTTCTGTAAATGGGTGAATGATGGAACAAAAGGTGCCTGACAATCAATGAAACGCAGATGGAACGGATTTTACATAATATGTACATCCCAACATATGAAGCTAAATTGGTCATTATGGGGCATCTCAATGGTGGCACCCGGCCTTTGGAATTCACTTTCTCGGGAGATCCATCTTGGCTCCCTCCCTCTCTTTCTCTCACCCACACTTTTGAAAAGTTGTTCAAAATGGCTCCTTTAAAAAGTGAAAAAAACAAGTGTTGAATTTTTTGTCATTCCGTTTGAGACTGGTTTTGACTGTTTTTATCTTCCATAATTGGATGTTTATTGTTAACTGATCCATTTGTTCACTTATGGCTATATATTATGTCTTCAGCATCGAATGTAAGCCAATTTGAGGGGCCACTTCTTGGTGGAAAAGTGGCAAATAAATGCTGAAATAAATAAATCCTAAAGCAAAGCTAAAATTACCAGTGTGAGAACTTCACAATTGCATAGCAGAATTCATTCCTAAGTATGTGGTGAAAGGTTTGCAGACCATTATAATTATCATTCATTCTTAAGAATCATTTATGTAGCATTCACCTTACCAATGCATTCTGAGTTGCATGAGCCACAGCAGAGGTCTTGGTTTTGCTTGATCCCTTCCTTGGCAGTTTTGTTAACATAGTGGTTCATTCCATCCTAGTTTTTGGACAATTGTCACAAATACAGCCTCATTTACAAGCATGCCTCATTTTAATGAAAACATCTGGTTTTATTTAAAGCTCTGTGTTGGTATGGGAGCCAGGCAATTCCATTAGATGGCATCTTAAGAACCACTCAACTATGAAGAGGATTTCTTCTACGAAGTTTGATATAGGGAAGAGGAAAATAAGTCAAACCTGTGAAGAGTGTTTTTTTTTTTTACTTTCCTGCCCTTGGTAATATTAAATGATGGACGGAGCTGGGTATAATTAACTCCTGAATCTCTCTCAAAAGACAAAAATAAAATTGGGTTTATTTCCTCTTATAAAGCAAAACAAAAGAAAAGCAAAGAAGCAGTCAAATAGCTTATGGGGGCTAGCAGGGCCTTATTGTTCTCGGTTCCAGAATTATAACCCGTGAGCTTTCATTCATTCAAGAGGTTTAGAAGGTAAACAGATAAATCCTGGCTGAAGGCTCAAGTATGTTTTGCTTTCTTGGTCATACCCCATTAAAAGGCAGGAAAGGAGCTTTGCAAATACAAGCTTGACTGAGGTTAGATTCTGATAATCACACTTACTCTAAGCAGAGCAGAGATTAGGGAAGGACTCTTCATAGGGTGAGATGGAATCTTGATTCAGTAAAAGCATCTATATGGGAGGCTTCAAAAACATTAATTCAGTGGCTTTCAACAAAGTTCTGGGCAGCTTGAGTTTTTTTTGTAAGCAGATCACAGCTGGAACAATCAATATGGGCTGTCTGTGGCAATATGCCTCCCCCCAATTTGCTGTGGGTGGAGAATTGAGGGGGGATTTTGTCAAGGGGGGCTGAAATTCTCCAGAACAGCCTTCCCCCACATGGTGCCCTCCAGCCAAACATTTTGGCCCACAACTCCAGCATTCTTGACCACAGGCTGTGCTGGCAGGGGCTGATGGGAGTTGAAGTACATAACATCTGGAGGGGGCTAGGTTGGGGAAGGCTGCTCCAGAAGTTTCATTGGAGAGTTCAACAGTAGCAGCAATCACAGATCCCCATCCCATCCCATCCCATCCCATCCCATCCCCCCCCTCTCTCTCTCTCTTATCTCTCTGTCTCTCTCTCTTTTATCTCTCTCTCTCTCTCTCTCTCTCTCTCCAGGATGGGCAAACTTTTTTCTGTCAAGAACCACATTCCCTCATGGGTAATTTGTCAGGGCTGTGTGTTGGCAGTGACCAGGGCTGAAGCTATTACTGGGCAGGCCCAGAGCCAAAAGGGTGTGTGTGTGTGTGTGTGTGTGTGTGGTGTGTGTCACCCCTTTTCTCTTTCTCTGACCTTCTATTCTCTCTCTTTTCCTGCCTCCCCCTTTTCTCTCTCTCCCTCTTCCTCCCCTCAGAGCAGGCTGTGAGGGAAGGGACAGATGGCTCTTGCCAGAGGTCTGAACTGGTCTGATGCAAAGGGAATTTGGCTGAGGGCCTCATGCAGCCGTAGAGCTCTCGGCTGCCCACCCCTGCATGTGCTCTCTCTCTCTCTCTCTCTCTCTCTCTCTCTCTGTGTGTCTCAGCTGTAGTAGTGGAAAGACAGCTTGTTCACCTCTACAGATCTTTCCCTGCAATGTGAAACCGCAGGAGAGTGTTGTGCTTTTATTAGGTTACACAGCTGACGCAGGGTGAGGGCAAAGCCCAACGAACACACCCAGTTAGCAGTGTCCAAGGTGACTTGAGTATGGTGCCTGTCCTAGTGTTCACTGCCCACTGCAATACACAGGAGCCCCTCAGCAGATGAAGAGGGCCCCATGGCAGATGCTTTGGTATGGAAGAGGTGCCCTGAAGATAGTAAATTTGAAAATCACTGGATTAATTGGTCAGACAATCTATTCCAGGGCTTCTTATGTATTGTCACAATGTGGGAGGAAAGGCAGCAACTGGGAAAAAGCGGCCACTGAAGTTTTGCCTAATGTGAACTTGAAAGTACAATTCTAGAGCAGGGTGTCAAGCCTCTTTCAATTTCAGGGAAGCTCTAGGGGTGTGGTGGGCATGGACAAAGGCAAAGGGGTGAGGTCAATATACTAAAAATACCAGCATATTGTACCTTAAGCCTCTACTGCCAGTAACTATGCCTTAGGAGAGGCATGTCAACCTTTTAGAATAGGGATGTCATGAACACCTGACAGCGAGGTGAAATCTGGTGGACTCCCAGGACACCACTCATTGAGCCATGGGGGTGCTCGTGGATGTGCTCACTGAGCGCCACACAGTTTGAGAGTGCCCCACAGCTGCTCGCTCCTTTTGTGAGCCACCATTTTTATGGAACATCAGGGCTCTGTAATTTCCATATCTTTCATGTTGCACAAAATGGTGGCCATACAGGCCAGTTCCGCAACATTAGAGGCGTAAAGGGCCCCCAATCTTCCATAAAAATGGTGGCTCGCAGGAAGAAACAGGCAGCTATGGGCACTCCTGGACCATTCGCCAAGCCCTCCAGGGCTCAGTGAGTGCGCAAACTCCGTGGGTGAGGATGAGTCCATCCATCCCTATTTTAGAATGGGGGAAAACTATGCAAAAGTTGGGAAATCACTCTAAAATAGGCAGTTGGGGGAAAGGCTTCTCAGGCATAGCTCCTGAGGACTTTCAAGGGAAGCCCAAAGTGTGTTGGTAAGGGTCATGACGTTTTTCATAAGGGTTTCACTCACATCCCTAAACAGAGAGATCGCTAGCCACAGTGCAGATAAAGGCATAATACAGGACATCCTTCAAGGCTCGTTTGGTGCTCTTGAGTGGACACTATATTGACATGGCTACTTGTGGGCTTTTATCAGACAATACTGATATTTTGCGCCCCCTGTCACCTTCCCTGCTGCAGTTAGACTTCAAAAAGCCCTTCCATTGGTACCAATGGGAGGCTTTTTCTAATCCTACATGCATCATAGGAGAGGGGTGTGTGTGTGTGTTTTAGAAACACAAATCTTATTAAACAGGAAATACTTAAATTAGTACAACATACAACGACAACTCTTTTCCCACTGTTGTGACATATTGTCAGATGGTGCCATAAATTATGTACAGTAAGCAAGATAATCCAAAGAAATATGCCTGCAGTATTTGAGAACGACAGTTCCTTGTTCTTCCTCTCCCTTTGTTGGGAGAATAATACACACCCCAGACCATGACCATAAAATACACCAAGAACAAACTTTAAAAAATAACAAAGAAAAACAGCAAATGGGATGAAATGGGACAGTCCATTTCCCATAGAACCCCATCCCTCAATCCACTCACATAACAATGATAAGGACTAGATCAAACAGCTGGTCCCAACCAAGGGGTATTATTGGTGTAATGGGGGTGGTGGTGGGAGTAATCCACTCTCAGTCAGCTATGAATGCTGCCTTATTACTTTTCCAGTGATGATACGCAAGGCGGATTGAGAATAGTCACCAACATTTTAAGTCCCCCCCGCCCCCTTTACAAACATTTCTACTTAAACTGGCTGGGCAGCCACATAGGGCAAAATGGCAAAGAAAAAGCAGTATCATGACAATGGCGGCAGTGGCAGTTCTGATAGGTTATGCATGAGAGGATGTGTGTAAGTGTGTGAATCAGCCTTCCCCAGCGTAGTGCCCTCCAGATGGTTTGGACAACAGTTCCCAGCATTCCTGACCATTGGTTATGCTAACTGGGGCTGATGGGAGCTAAAGTCCAAAATACCCAGTTGGGGAAGGCTTGTGGGAATGAATGGGTGTGTGTCATGTGCGAGAATGGATGTGCATGTGCTGTGTGTGGATGCGTGTGTATATGAGAGAGAGAGAGAGAGAGAGAGAGAGAGGGTATGGGGTGGCACTGCCCACTTTTTGCAGAGGCCTCATTGGCCTCTGGCATACCACCCCCCAAAGATAGCCACAAGAGAATGAGGCCCTTGGGCTGAAAAAGGTTCCCCACCCCTTAACTATAAAGTATACTACTAAGCGGTTTTCAAGTCCAGAGACCCAACCAATTAACACCAAAAGAAGATGACAGTGAGCCAAGTACAACATACATACATTTCTATCTATCTATCTATCTATCTATCTATCTATCTATCTATCTATCCCTCCCTCCTTCCATCATGGAACTCAAGGTGGCTACATGTGGTTCCCAGGTGGTCTCCCCTCCAAGCACTGACCAGTCCCAGACCTGCTTAGCTTCAGCAAGGTGGCTGCCTGATGTGCCTTCAGACTCTGCCCTGGAACAAGACCCCCAGTGGCCAGCCTAGAACAGAGGCAGAGATGCTGAATGTACTATGTACCTATACTTAGCTGGAGGGTGCGTTTGGCCACCTGATTTTACCGGGGGCCCTGATTCAGGCTCCCACCCAGGTATTTATTTATTTATTTATTAAATTTATTAATCGCCCATCTGACTGGTCACCCAGCCACTCTGGGTGATGTACAACCCACCATAAACAATTTTAAACAATAAAATTTTACCATAATTTTTTTTTTAAAAAAATACCCTAACCCACCCCAAATGCCTGCCTGAACAACCACGTTTTTAATGCACGACGGAAGCTCATTAAAGAGGGGGCATGACGGAGTTCCCTAGGGAGGGAGTTCCACAGAGTGGGGGCCACCACAGAGAAGGCCCTCTCCCTCGTCCCCACCAGTCTAGCTGTCCTGGCTGATGGGACAGAGAGAAGGCCATCCGAGGCTCATCTTGTTAAGCGGCCTGTCTGGTGTTGCTGGAGGCGCTCCTTAAGATAGTCTGGGCCGGAACCATATAGGGTTTTAAAGGTCAAAACCAACACCTTGAATTTGGCCCGGAAAACAACTGGTAACCAGTGCAACTCCTTCAGCACTGGAGTGATGTGATCTCGCCGGCGGCTGCCTTTAATCAGGCGAGCCGCCGCGTTCTGTACCAGCTGCAGTTTCCGAACCGTCTTCAAGGGTAACCCCATGTAGAGCACATTACAGTAGTCTAAACGAGAGGAGACCAGGGCATGTACTACCGATGGGAGCAGATGGTTGGGAAGGTAGGGGCGCAGCCGCCGTATCAGATGGAGTTGATACAGCGCTGTCCGGCTCACAGCTGACACCTGAGCCTCCATGGACAGCTGGGAGTCCAAAATGACCCCCAGGCTGCGGACCTGGTCTTTCAAGGGTAGCTGTACCCCATTCAACACCAGGTCAACATCCCCCAGCCTCCTCTTGTCTCCCACCAAAAGTACCTCGGTCTTGTCAGGGTTGAGCTTCAGCTTATTCCTCCCCATCCAGCCACTCACCGTCTCCAGACATTTGGACAGGGATTCTACGGCCAACCTTGGTGAAGATTTGAATGAGAGGTAGAGCTGAGTGTCATCTGCATATTGATGACACTGCACCCCAAACCTCCTGATGATAGCCCCCAGTGGCTTCACATAGATGTTAAATAGCATCGGGGAGAGGATGGAACCCTGTGGCACCCCAGAAGTAAGTGGCCACGGGTCCGAAACCTCCTCTCCCAGTGCTACCCTCTGGTACCTGCCAGAGAGGAAGGACTGGAACCACCGCAATACAGTGTTTCCAATGCCCAACCCCTCCAGGCGGTCCAGGAGGATACCGTGGTCAACGGTATCAAAAGCCGCTGAGAGGTCGAGGAGAACAAGGAAGGAGCATTCACCCCTATCCAGAGCCCTCCTCATATCATCCACCAAGGCGACCAAGGCCGTTTCTGTCCCATGCCTAGGCCTGAAGCCCGACTGAAATGGGTCTAGATAATCAGTTTCTTCCAAGTGTGCCTTCAACTGCACCGCCACCACCCGCTCAATCACCTTGCCCAAAAATGGCAGATTTGAGACTGGGCGAAAGTTGTTCAGAACTTGAGGATCCAAGGAGGGCTTCTTTAAGAGCGGTCTTATCACTGCCTCCTTGAGGGCTGATGGCATCACTCCCTCCTCAAGGGAGGCGTTCACCACCGCCTTGATCCCCTCACCCAGTCTCTCTCTGCAGCTCATAATGAGCCAAGATGGGCAAGGATCAAGTAAGCAGGTGGTTGGCCTTACAGATGAAAGCACCTTGTCCACTTCATCAGGAGGAAGAAGCTGGAACCGATCCCACAAAACCGGTTTGCCACAGGCCGCCTCTTGCTCACTAACTGTATCCACAGTGTGCAGAGTAACACACCTAATCTGATCAATTTTATCTGCAAAGTGCCTTGCCAAAGCCTCACAGGAGGCCTTAGAATGCTCCAGTGGTTCCGGAGCCACAGGACCGACCAGGCTCCGGACCACTTGGAACAGCCTCCTGGGGCAGCACTCTGCAGACGCGATGGAGGCAGCATAATATTCCTTTTTTGCTGCCTTCACCGCCACGTGATAGGCTGAAGATATAGCTCTAGCCCGTGTCTGATCGTCTTTGGAGTGAGACTTCCGCCACCGGCGCTCTAGCCGTCTCACCTCCTGTTTCAGAGCTCGTAACCGCGGATTGAACCATGGTGCAGTCCGAGCCCTGTTCAGGGGGAGAGGGCGTTTCGGAGCCACCCGATCTAATGCCCCAGTGATTGCGGCATTCCAGCCACCCACCAGGGTCTCGACCGAGTGGCCGTTGGCATGCCCCAGAGAATCCCCAAGCGCGTTCAAGAATCCATTTGGATCCATAAGACGCCTGGGGCGGATCATTTTAATGGGTCCTCCACCCCTGCGGAGGGGTTGTGGAACCGAGAAGTCCAACATCACCAGATAGTGATCTGACCATGACAAGGGGGTGGTGGATATACCCCCGACTTCCAGATCACTCCCCGCTTCTCCAGAAACAAACACAAGGTCTAGTGCATGACCGGCTACATGGGTGGGCCCAGTTAGAATATGGTGCAGCTCCCAGGAGGCCATGGTCTCCATGAAGTCCCGAGGTGCTCCTGTGAGGATGGCCTCCGAATGTACGTTGAAGTCCCCCAACACCAGTAAGTTAGGGGACTGTACACGCACATCAGAGACCACCTCAAGCACCTCGGCCAGGGAGTCAGTCGTGCAGCGGGGTGGACGGTACACGAGCAGAATCCCCAGACTGCCCTTTGGGCCCAACCTCCAGTACATGCACTCAACAACCTTGGTCTCCCGGAGAGGGGGTCTGGTGAAGACCAACATAAAGCTTGGGCCTGAACAAAGGTGTGAGCCTTTGGCATGAGCCAAAGGGTGAGACACAAGAGTAAGAGCACATGAGATGCAGTGGCACAATGAAGGAGCTTGGAATTGCTTAGATTTGGTCCCCAGCCTCCAAGGAGTTGTCACTGTACCAACATCACCGAGTGCATGTCCCCTCTGTGTGAGGAGTGAACATTTTGTCTGGCTGTTAGTTGTGGGTTTTTCTGGGTGAGAGCAAGGAGTTCCTGAGGGTTGGAGATTTTGGCTTTCAGCCCAAGCTCTGGTGAGAGCAGGGTTTGTGGGACACCTGCCAATATGAGGGCTTGGTTCCTGCCTGTGAATGCACACCTTATATGCTTGGTGGGTGGGTTTTTAAGGCTGCATCCTTGTGGTGGCCTTAACTACAGAAATTGTTGGGCCAGTGCTGCTTTACTTTCTGGGCAGTGTGGGGTGTATCTGTGTGTCTTTAAGGCACATGTGTGTGTGGTGGGGGGGTTGTTTGGTGGGTTGAGATGTGTCTGGATAGGAGGAACAGGGGAGAGGTGAATGGAGGTGCCCCTATAGGGGTGATTACAGGTCAGGCATAGCACAGGACAGGGAGAAAGAGGAATCAGCAGTCTAGAGGATATAGATGGGTGCAGGCCATCTCTTCTGCTGGCCCTTCTCTTAATTTATAGGTACCTGGTGGCACGGCAACTGGCCCCTCTCACCTGGTGGTATCTGGTGGCACAGCGACTGGCCCCTCTCACCTGGTGGTGTTGCTGCTTCATGCCAGAACCATTCACTGTAAGACCTCATTCATCCCTTGCCTGATCTGATTGTGAATGAGGGAGCCGATCTGGCAAGCATCACCAAAACCTGGGTGAGCAGGGTGTGTGGGGTTGATCTAACCTAGCTCTGCCCATCTGGGTATTTGGTGCAGCATCAACCCAGGTTAGAGTGCTGGGGTGGGAGAAGTTGCTGCAGTCCATGAGAGTATATCAGTATGCTGATGACACCCAGCACTGTAACAATGTCACATCCGAATCAGAAGAGGCCGTACATGTACTGAACTGGTGCCTGGATGCAGTGATGGGTTGGATGAGGGCCAACAAATTGAGACTGAATCCTAAAAAGACAGATACAATTCCCAGGTACAGGAACTGGGGACTGTGCAGGTTCTAGACGGGGCTGCCCTCCCTCAGAAAGAATAGGTACATCATTTGGGGGTGCTTCTGGACTCATCATTGTCATTGTCGCCCAAGTGACTTTTGTGGCGAGGAGTGCATATTACCAGCTTTGGTTTGTATGCCAATGACCCTGGACAGGGCTAGCCTGACTACTGTAGTCCACGCGTTGGTAGCCTCATGTTTAGATTACTGTAATGTGCTTTATGTGGGGCTACCGTCATGCTTGGTCCAGAGGCTCCAGCTGGTGCGGACTGCAGCAGCCAGGATGTTGAGTGGCGCGCCTGGCTGTGCACTGCACTGCACTGCCTCCCTATTAGCTACTGAGTCAAGTACAAGGTCTTGCTGTTCACATATAATACTCTGAACAGCTTGGGACCAGGTTACCTGGCAGATCGCCTTACCCAGTGCAGATCTGTATGAGCATCTTCTCTATAAATTAGGGATGTCAGAGAATTCCGCCACGGATCTCAGTGAGGCCGAATGCCAGTGCATTCGGCCCCCTGAAATCCGTGGTGGAATGAAGCCCCCCGCCCCGCGAAAGGTGCGCAAAACGGAGCACTTACCTGCTGCCATTTGTGCTACTTTGAGAATGACGGCCACATCTGTGGCTACCATTCGCTTCTTCATTATAGCCATAATAGGCTACATAAGTAATTATGTAGCCTATCATGGCTAATGCAGGGATGCCATTGGCCTCCCTGCGGAGGCCGTGATAGGCTATGTAAATATTTACGTAGCCTATCATGGCAAAAAAAGGGAATGCAAATGGCGGCAGCTACAGCGGCTGCCATTTGCATTCCCTTTTTTTGCCATGATAGGCTACGTAAATATATACGTAGCCTATCACGGCAAAATACAGGGATGCAAATGGTGGTGGCTACGTGGAGTTGCTGCGGAGTGGAGCCGGCCAGGGAGAATTTCGGGGGGAGGGACGGAGCACCTCCCCCCCACCGTGAATGTCACCCTTCGAAAAGGTAAGTGACTTTTGTACATCCCTACTATAAATGGAGATTCTAGGAAACTCTCAGACTGCAATGAAACAACTAATCTACATATTTATAGGGATGGGGGAGAATTTCTCCCCAAAACTTCGGGGGGCCGAGTGCCAACGTATTCGGCCCCCCGAAGTAATTTCAGGGAGAAATTCTCTGCCCCCCCGCCCCCCCCCCCCGGGATGGGACTTACCTTTCCCGAATGTCGCTCCCAGTGGCGGGTCGCAGCGGCGGTTCGGCAGGGCTTCGACAGGGGCAGGGGCGGCAGCCAGTCTTTCGACTGTCTGCCACCGCCGCCATTCCAAGAAAAGTAAAAAAAAAACAAACGCCCCCGTGATAGGCTACGTGACGATTAACGTAGCCTATCACGGCTAGATTTGCAAAGTCAGCCGTGATAGGCTACGTAAATCGTCACGTAGCCTATCACGGGTGACTTAAAAAAAAAAAGCGCGTATGGCTAATGGCGGCCCCCATAGGGAGCCGCCATTCATGTTCCTTATTTGGTCGCTGTAGTCTACGTAAAGATTTACGTAGACTACAGCAACCAAATAAGGAACGCGAATGGCGGCTCCCTATGGGGGCCGCCATTTGCGTACGCGCTTTTTTTTTTTTTAAAGTCAACCGTGATAGGCTACGTGACGATTAACGTAGCCTATCACGGCTGACTTTGCAGATCTAGCCATGATAGGCTACGTAAATCGTCACGTAGCCTATCATGGGGCCGTGTGTTTTTTTTAACTTTTTTAAAAAAACCTCCCCCCCCCAGCCTGAACTTCGGGGAGAGCAGCGAAGTGCCTCCCCCCCACCGCGAAGCAAGCTGCAAGACCAGGTCAGTGACTTTCGTGCACCCCTACATATATACGAATATCAGTACGGGAGCTGAACTGGAAGTTAGAGAAGTTGACAGCAGTCTGGGCAAGAACTCAGCCAGACTAGCTTCACAGGGATGCCTCTCCCTTAGGGTGGCTCCCTCCCATGTAGACTTTCATGAGTGGCCAACCTGGTGGCGCATCTCAGGTCAACCTCTAACTTTTCCCACTTCGCTTTTCAACAGACCCTGGCATCCCTCAAGTCACGCCCCTCACTCTCCTCCTCCACTGAAAACTGGGTTCTCATGGAAGAGGAAAGGGGGGGCATTCAGGCCGAGCCATCTGTGTGTCAGAATCTTGGGAAGAAGGCCTTGCCGTATCTGAGCTCATTAGGGAGGGTCCGTCCCCCTGTTCTAGCTGTTCCCATTCTGAATCTGAGCTCCTATACATTGCCATACACTCAAATTCATTCCTGTCAAAATGAATTAAAAATGTTTTTTTTATGAAACAAAATAGTGTCCAGAGAATTACAGAGCCCCCAAAGGTCAAATGTAGCTTGTTTAGCCATAAAATAAATGCACTAATGAATAAACTTTGTCAGGGTGAGGGGCACACTGTGGGGTGAGCACATGCAGCCCATGGGCCACATGTCCCCCCCCCGCCACCTTAGACCTTTGAAATGTAGGCATCCTAAACTATGGATGTTGGAGGAATCCATTTGGGGTGTTGGAACTCAATGAGTTTTTGTCGGCTTGACCCCCTGGACTTCAATCCATTTTCTGCTCACTGGCTCAACTCGGTCTGCAGCGAGTTGGGCCAGCTAGCAGTTTTCCTGTGTTTTTTTATTTGCACAAATTATGGCGTAATTTGCTCAAACTTGTGTAATTTGTGCACATTGCACAAAGTACAGCTGCAGTTTGAGCAAATTATGCAAATTTGCATAAATTTCAGCTATAATTTTCACAGACCTCTATTTGTGCAAATTGCACCCCCCCCCCCAATACAGAAAAGACTGCAGCGTTCAGGGAAAACCTGTGGCTCAGCTCACACATGCAAGCTGCACTGGGTGGGCAGCAGAAGTCTGTCGACCCCCCCAAAAGAGATGGATTTCCAAGCTATGGAGATCCGTATACTGAATTAGTAATAGCAACTCCATAATGATAATCTCAGACAAATAAATAATAATCAATTGTTTGATTGGGCAACTATGGTAGGGCACCAATGACTAGGGATGGACGAATCACCCCACACCCAACCTTAGGGCTGCTCGCTGGACACCCACCACTTACCCACCCCTGTTCGGCATGCTGGGCAACCCTCCAGACAGTCTGTGGGCACCAGGTGAGTGGCCCGGTGAGTGGTGCACAGCATCCCGTGAGCCGTCATGTTGGATAAAAATGACAGCTTGGCTGTTTACATAAATCATCATCTACATAAAATGTCGGCTGTGAATAGCACCATTTACGCAAGATTACAGGTGTAATGCCTGTAATTTTGCATAAAGGGTGCTATTTATGGCCACCATTTCACATAAATGACAATTTACATAAGCAGGTGAGCCACCATTTTAACGCAAAATGGTGGCTCACAGACAAGCAGGGATCCCTGCGCTTGCCCAACGTGGCACGTGCCAAGTTGGGCAAGCACGGGGATCCACGGACTGAAGTCTGGGGGGCCAAGCTGGCAAGAAATCACCGAGCTCGAGCCCAGATTGTACTCCTGCGACATCCCTACCTATGACCTTGAACAATTAAACCACTTGGTCCCTCAGTTCACACCAGTGACATCATATTCATTATCACAGTAACCAAAATGCAAATTAATAAACCAAAATATGTAGCCCAGGGGTACATGCAAGCCTATCTTTGGAAGTCTCAGGTCTCAAATGGGATGGGGCTTCTGAAACACCAAGGGATCCTGTTGTGTCCCTGAGGCTCCTTAGTGGCTGCCTCATGATCCCAAGTGCTGCTATTAGTCTGCCTCCAACCTGAGTGACTGCACAACTTATTTATTTATTTATTAAATTTATTAATTGCCCATCTGGTTGGTCACCCAACCACTCTGGGCGAGAGTATATAATAAAACAGTTTAAAACAATAAAATTCCACGGTAAAAACATCATATTTCTAAAACTACCCTAACCCGCCCCAAATGCCTGCCTGAACAACCACGTTTTTAATGCGCAGCAGAAGCTCATTAAGGAGGGACATGGCGGAGTTCCCTAGGGAGGGAGTTCCACAGAGTGGGGGCCACCACAGAGAAGGCCCTCTCCCTCGTCCCCACCAGTCTAGCTGTCTCAGAGAGAAGGCCATCTGAGGCTGACCTTGTTAAGCGGCCTGTCTGGTGTTGCTGGAGGCTCTCCTTGAGATAGGCTGGGCCGGAACCATATAGGGTTTTAAAGGTCAAAACCAACACCTTGAATTTGGCTCGGAAAACAGCATCTGCACTGAATGCTGCAAAGGAGTCAGTTTGCCAGTTGCAAAAGCCTCTGTCTGGAAGCACCGTAAAGGAGACATATCCAAGAAAAGGAAGCAAAAGAGAGGTCATGGGAAAAGGAGGTAAGAGAAACCAATAGGTAACATTATAGTTTTGTGTCCTGACACCTCACCAGATATTGCGATAGATTGCATCAATGGTTCCCATGAGTAATTTCAAATCTGTAACTAAATGTGTGATAAATACAGAGGAGAAAGGGTTTGCGATGAAAAATGGCAATTGTTGAAGTACTAATGGTGGTTGAGAGAGGAGGAGTTCTCACTGTGAAGAATAGAGAAAAACGCACCCCATTTTTGAATGATGGTAACATTTAAAAAGGATTGTCTGGAAGCAGAAATGGTTCCCCCCTGCCAGTTGCTTCGATGTGAAAAGCTACCAAAATGTTTATGCCAGGATACCATTTGGAACAAGTAGTTTTCCTGGAGAGCTATAATCTTGGTCAGCAGCCAGGAATTCAAGTGACATGACATAAACAGCACTTGGGCCATGCTCTGAAAGAATGGAGCAAAGTACTGTCAGCATTTTAAACTTTGCAGGAATATTCCCTGTATGGTACAATGTGTGAACATGTGAATAAAGATCTCAGACAAAGAATTGTATTTCTCTCGGAAACGGGCAGGCAGGGGAAATAAAATGGCCAAACACACCCGACATACCAGAGCCTCATGTTCCAAAGTAATAAATGTGGCATTAGTGCTGTGTCAAAACTTTCCCTCGAGTTTCCTGAAAGTTTTCTTCCTCCATGGAAGAAGCTTCCATTTTTCTGCCTCAGTTGTAAGGCACTTTAGAATTTCTTTAGCATTCTGCTGGGTGGCATTTTTGAGTTTACCTTATCACTGAGAGATGGCCCGGGGTGCTGTGCATTGTTTTTCTTTCTGCTGTTACACATCTCCATTGCTCTGCAATTTACTCAAGCTTCCTAACACAAAAAAGTCTCATGGGAAGCATTAGCTCAGGAGATAATCTCTTGGGCTTTAATGGAAGGATAAGAGTCTGGAGAGGCCACAGACCACTGGAATGATGATTGCACTATGAAAGAGAGGACATTCACACACCACTTGGCCACTTCATCGCTAAGAAAAGTGCAAGGACCATGCAGCCCACCCATGAGAATTTTACCAACATTTCCTTCTCCTTTGCATTTTTATTAATTAATTTAATTATTTTTTCTTTTCTTTTCCAATGAATTTGAATAGTTGAAAAAATGTGGAATATATATTTTGGCATGGCAATACTTGGTGAAACAAACTGTGGAGTGGTTCACCAATCTAGCAATCCCATACAATTCCTCCCCAGCCTCTAAGATGTTCAAATGAGCCTTTATCTAGCCCTAATCACAAGTCTGGGTGAACTCATTTGGGCTTAAAGTGGGAAGAGAAACAGGGCTGCACATGCAAGCCCCACCCCCAACGTCCTCACATGCACTGGCTTCGCTTTGAACTTTTTCATGTTGAGCACAAAGGTCTGAAAGTAGGGATGTCAGAAAAATCCATCTGGGCAGTGGAGTTTGATGAGTTTTCCTAGGTTTGACCACTGGATTTTGTTTCGGTTCCTGCTGCATGCCTGACATGATCAGCAGTAAGTCGAGCCAGTTCATGGATTTTCTGGGCATTTGGCATATTTCTTTCCTGCAGGTTCTGCAATTTGTCCAAGGTCTGAGCAATTTGTGCAAATTCAACCATAATTTATGCAGATTTGGCCATGTTGTTGTTTATTCGGTCAGTCGCTTCTGACTCTTTGTGACTTCATGGACCAGCCCACGCCAGAGCTTCCTGTCGGCCGTCGCCACCCTCAGCTCCCCCAAGGTTGAGTCCGTCACCTCCAGAATATCACCCATCCATCTTGCCCTTGGTCGGCCCCTCTTCCTTTTGCCTTCCACTTTCCCGAGCATCAGCATCTTCTCCAGGGTATCCTGTCTTCTCATGATGTGGCCAAAGGACTTCAGTTTTGCCTTTAATATCCTTCCCTCAAGTGAGCAGTCTGGCTTTATTTCCTGGAGTATGGACTGGTTTGATCTTCTTGCAGTCCAAGGCACTCTCAGAATTTTCCTCCAGCACCACAGTTCAAAAGCATCTATCTTCCTTCGCTCAGCCTTCCTTATGGTCCAGCTCTCGCAGCCATAGGTTACTACGGGGAATACCATTGCTTTAACTATGCGGACCTTTGTTGTCAGTGTGATGTCCCTGCTCTTCACTATTTTATCAAGATTTGTCATTGCTGTCCTCCCAAGAAGTAAACGTCTTCTGATTTCCTGGCTGCAGTCAGCGTCTGGAGTAATCTTTGTGCCTAGAAAGACAAAGTCTGTCACTGCCTCCATGTTTTCTCCCTCTGTTTGCCAGTTATCACTCAAGCTGGTTACCATAATCTTGGTTTTTTTGAGGTTTAACTGCAACCCAGCTTTTGCACTTTCTAGATTTTTGCACTTTCTAGAGTTGGCCATAATTTGCATAAATTGCTCAGAAATTTGCACAATTTGCTCAGAAATTTGCACAAACCTCAGAGCCTGTGGGAAAAAGTGTGCAAAAAAATTCCTAGAGTTTGGGGAAAAGCCCACAACTCAGCTCACTAAGACAAATTGAGCATACCAGCCACAGAACTCCCTTGAGTCAAAAAAGAACTGGATTTCCCAGTGACTGACATCCTTATCTGAAGGGGGATTCTAAGTCTGTGTCTCTCACTTCCTTCTCTCTCGCCATCTCTCTTCCTCTTGGACTCTCTGCTGCCAGCTATGAATGTATAGGAAAAACCATTTACATCTATTTCTCTCCCAGGCCAAACCTAATTAGACCTCAGGCTCACGCATATCTGCCTGGTCTCTTATTAGGAAGTAACCTTTCTCCCCTTGAAACTTTGACATCCATGCCAAGATTTTTCTTTCTCTCCCTCTGACCTCAGAATCTTTCATAGACTTAACCTATTAGCTTCCAGTCTGCCATGGATTTTAAGAGAACAATTGTTTTAGCTTAACGGGAATTACTAGGAAGATTACGGAGAAATTGTTAACTCACCTCCTTCAAAGTGAAATAAGATGTCTTTTTATGAAATTCCAAATGAAGAGCAATAAAAAATGCATAATGATAAATAATTAAGGTTTTGAAGGTGTAAATAAGCAAAAAGTCGAAATTGCATTAAATGGAAGACATGCCAGGTCACGAACAGGTTCGCAATAAATTCTGGGGAACTTATGAAAAGTAATGGGCAAGGTGACCTGGATGGTATGCAGAGAAAGAGTGTTGAGCTGTAAAACTCTTATCACTTGGGTCAAATAATTATTTGAGTAATGAAGAACATGGAGCTGTATCATTCAAGGTCAAAACTGTATTTAAAGTTTTTGCCTGTAAATTAATGAGCAAAAAAATGTATAATGAATAAACATCAAAAAGCTTCATATGCCTAAAATAATTTCTAAACTTTGGTTCAATAAGCAAACTTTGAGTAAGGAGTTGTTTTCTCAAAGATATCATTCATAATTAATTATCTCTAACCTGAAAGGTATATATTCAAGCCTTTTTTAATATGTTTACATTTTTTTTAGGAATGTTTAGCAACAATGAGATAATCAAGAATGTGAGCCTTAATTTATGGGGCAGCTAGATAATATTAGCTATGAGGTAATTTCTACTCCCCTCTTCATGGATCGCTGCCTTGTTGTGGCAAAGGGGCTTGCGTAACTTGCATGAGATGGCAAGATTGAACATTGAGATCTTGGGAATCACCGAACTAAAATAGACAAGCATGGGCGAATTTAATTCAGGTGACCATCATATCTACTACTGTGGGCAAGAATCCCTTAGAAGAAATGGAGTTGCACTCATAGTCAATAAAAGGGTGGGGAAAGCAGTTGTTGTTGTTCAGTCGTGTCCGACTCTTCGTGACCCCATGGACCATAGCACGCCAGGCCTTCCTGTCCTGCGCTCCCGGAATGTGCTCAAGTCCATATTCATTGCATTGGTGATGCTATCTAGCCATCTCATCCTCTGCCGTCCCCTTCTCCTTTTGCCTTCAATCTTTCCCAGCATCTGGGTCTTTTCCAGGGAGTTTTCTCTTCGCATGTGGTGGCCAAAATATTTGAGCTTCAGTTTCAGTATCTGTCCTTCCAATGAGCTCTCAGGGTTGATTTCCTTTAGGATTGACTGATTTGACCTCCTTGCAGTCCAAGGGACTTGTAAGAGTCTTCTCCAGCACCACAGTTAGAAAGCATCGATTCTTTGGCACTCACCTTCCATATAGTCCAGCTCTCACAGCCATACATTACTACTGGGAAAACCATAGCTTTCATTATACAGACCTTTGTCGGCAAGGTGATGTCCCTGCTTCTTACTATGCTGTCTAGGTTGGCCATATCTTTTCTCCCAAGGAGCAAGCGTCTTTTAATTTCATGGCTGCAGTCACCGTCTGTGGTGATCTTGGAGCCCAAGAAAATAAAATCTGTCACTGCTTCCATTTCTTCCCCTTCTATATGCCAGGAAGTGATGGGGCCAGATGCCATGACCTTAGTTTTTTTAATGTTGAGTTTCAAACCAGCTTTTGCACTCTCCTCTTTCACCCTCAACAAGAGGCTCTTTAGATCCTCTTCGCTTTCTGCCATTAGGGTGGTATCGTCTGCATATCTGAGGTTGTTGATCATTCTCCCGGCAATCTTAATTCTGACCTGTGATTCATCCAACCCGGCGTTTCTCATGATGTACTCTGCATATAAATTAAATAAGCAGGGCAACAATATACAGCCTTGTCGTACTCCTTTCCCAATTTTGAACCAATCGGTTGTTCCATGTCCGGTTCTTACTGTTGCTTCTTGACCCTCGTACAGGTTTCTCAGGAGACAGGTAAGGTGGTCTGGTACTCCCATCTCTTTAAGAATTTGCTGCAGTTTGTTGTGATCCACACAATCAAAGGCTTTAGCATAATCAATGAAGCAGAAATAGACGTTTTTCAGGAATTCTCTTGCTTTCTCCATGATCCAGCAAATGTTGGTGATTTGATCTCTAGTTCCTCTGCCTCTTCGGAACCCAGCTTGTACTTCTGGTAGTTTATTTATTATTATTATTTATTTATTAAATTTATTAATCGCCCATCTGACTGGTCACCCAGCCACTCTGGGCGATGTACAACCCACCATAAACAATTTAAAACAATAAAATTTTACCATAATTTTTTTTTTAAAAAAATACCCTAACCCACCCCAAATGCCTGCCTGAACAACCACGTTTTTAATGCACGACGGAAGCTCATTAAAGAGGGGGCATGACGGAGTTCCCTAGGGAGGGAGTTCCACAGAGTGGGGGCCACCACAGAGAAGGCCCTCTCCCTCGTCCCCACCAGTCTAGCTGTCCTGGCTGATGGGACAGAGAGAAGGCCATCCGAAGCTGATCTTGTTAAGCGGCCTGTCTGGTGTTGCTGGAGGCGCTCCTTAAGATAGTCTGGGCCGGAACCATATAGGGTTTTAAAGGTCAAAACCAACATCTTGAATTTGGCCCGGAAAACAACTGGTAACCAGTGCAACTCCTTCAGCACTGGAGTGATGTGATCTCGCCGGCGGCTGCCTTTAATCAGGCGAGCCGCCGCGTTCTGTACCAGCTGCAGTTTCCGAACCGTCTTCAAGGGTAACCCCATGTAGAGCACATTACAGTAGTCTAAACGAGAGGAGACCAGGGCATGTACTACCGATGGGAGCAGATGGTTGGGAAGGTAGGGGCGCAGCCGCCGTATCAGATGGAGTTGATACAGCGCTGTCCGGCTCACAGCTGACACCTGAGCCTCCATGGACAGCTGGGAGTCCAAAATGACCCCCAGGCTGCGGACCTGGTCTTTCAAGGGTAGCTGTACCCCATTCAACACCAGGTCAACATCCCCCAGCCTCCTCTTGTCTCCCACCAAAAGTACCTCGGTCTTGTCAGGGTTGAGCTTCAGCTTATTCCCCCCCATCCAGCCACTCACCGTCTCCAGACATTTGGACAGGGATTCTACGGCCAACCTTGGTGAAGATTTGAATGAGAGGTAGAGCTCTCATTCAACAAAGTAGGAACAAAGTAGTTCCTACTTTGCATATTGTAGGAAGTCAATATTTCTTGACTTACTACTTTGGCATTCCAATCCCCTATGATGAGGAGGACATCTTTTTTTGGTGTTAGTTCTAGAAGGTGTTGTAGGTCTTCATAGAAATGATCAACCTCAGCTTCTTCAGCATCAGTGGTTGGGGCATAGACTTGAATTACTGTGATGTTGAATGGTTTGCCTTGGATTCGTACTGAGATTATTCTATCGTTTTTGAGATTGTACCCCAGTACTGCTTTTCCCACCCTTTTGTTGACTATGAGTGCTACCCATTTCTTCTAAGGGATCCTTGCCCACAGTAGTAGATATAATGGTCACCTGAATTAAATTCGCCCATGCTTGTCCATTTTATTTCGCTGATTCCCAAGATGTCGATGTTCAATCTTGCCATCTCATGTTTCACCACCTCCAGCTTACCTTGATTCATTGATCTGACATTCCAGGTTCCTAAACAATATTGTTCTTTACAGCATCGGACTTTCTTTTCACCACCAGACACATCCACAGCTGAGTGTCCTTTCGGCTTTGGCCCAGCCGCTTCACTCTTTCTGGCGCTACTTGGAAATTCCCTCTGGTCTTCCCCAGTAGTATATTGGACAACTTCCGACCTGAGGGGCTCATCGTCCGGTGTCATATCTTTTAGCCTTGTGATACGTTCCATGGGGTTTTCTTGGCAAGAATACTGGAGTGGGTTGCCATTTCCTTCTCTAGTGGACCACATTTTGTCAGGACTCTCCACCATGACCTCTCCATCTTGGGCGGCCCTGCACGGCATAGCTTATGGCTTCACTGAGTTATGCAAGCCCCTTCGCCACAACAAGGCAGTGACAAACTCAAAAATGATAGAATGATCTCAGTACGAATCCAAGGCAAACCATTCAACATCACAGTAATTCAAGTCTATGCCCCAACCACTGATGCTTTAGAAGCTGAGGTTGATCGGTTCTATGAAGACATACAACTAGGGATGTATGAAAGTCACTTACCTTTTTGCAGCTTGGCTTCACGGTGGGGGGGAGGCGCTTCGCTTTCCACCCCAAAGTTCAGGCGAGGGGGGGGAGGTGTCCTGCCTCGCCCGGCCGAAATTCAGGCCGGGGGGGCGCCCCGCCTCGCCCGGCCGAAATTCAGGCCGGGGAGAAGCGCCCCGTCTCCCCGGCCACGAAACAAAAAGTTTTTTTTTTAAAAAGACCCCGTGATAGGCTACGTGACGATTTACGTAGCCTATCATGGCTAGATTTCCAAAGTCAGCCATGATAGGCTACGTAAATCGTCACGTAGCCTATCATGGGTGACTTTGAAAAAAAAAAAGCGTGTACGCAAATGGCGGTGCCCATGGGGTGCCGCCATTTGCGTTCCTTATTTTGGCACGTCTAGTCTACGTAAAGATTTATGTAGACTACGGCGAAAATAAGGGCAACGCAAATAGTGTGCCCTTATTTTCGCCATAGTCTACGTAAATCTACGTAAACCCCATGGGCACCGCCATTTGCGTACGCGCTTTTTTTTTTTTTTTCAAAGTCACCCGTGATAGGCTACGTGACGATTTACGTAGCCTATCACGGCTGACTTTGGAAATCTAGCCGTGATAGGCTACGTAAATCGTCACGTAACCTATCATGGGTGTGTTGTTGTTTTTTTTACTTTAGGTTTTTTTTTTTTGCAATGGCGGCGGCGGCAGCCAGTCGGGAGACCAGCTGCCGCCCCCCCCGCGATGAAACACCGCCGAACCGCCGCTGGGACCCGCCGCCGAGAGGGACATTCGCAGGAGGTAAGTCCCGTCCCGGGGGGGGCGGGGGGGCCGGCGGAGAATTTCCCAACCAACTTCGGGGGGCCGAATGCGTTGGCGCTTGGCCTCCCGAAGATTCGGGGAGAAATTCTCCGCCATCCCTACCTACAACACCTTCTAGAACTAACACCAAAAAAAGATGTCCTCTTCATCATAGGGGATTGGAATGCTAAAGTAGGAAGTCAAGAAATCACCGGGATAACAGGCAAGCATGGCCTTGGTGTACAAAATGAAGCAGGACAAAAGCTAATAGAGTTTTACCAAGAGAACACGCTGATCATAGCAAACACCCTTTTCCAACAGCACAAGAGGCGACTCTACACATGGACATCACCAGACGGTCAATATCAAAATCAGATTGGTTATGTACTTTCCAGCCAAAGATGGAGAAGCTCGAAACAGTCAGTAAAAACAAGACCTGGAGCTGACTGTGGCTCAGATCATGAGCTTCTTATCACAACATTTTGGCTTAAATTGAAGAACGTAGGGAAAACCACTAAACCATTCAGGTATGACCTAAATCATATCCCTTATGAATATACAGTGGAGGTGAGGAATAGATTTAAGGGATTAGACCTGATAGACAGAGTTCCTGAGGAACTATGGATAGAGGTCCGTAACATTGTTCAGGAGGCAGCAACGAAATCCATCCCAAAGAAAAAGAAATGCAAGAAAGCCAAGTGTCTGTCTGATGAGGCTTTACAAGTAGCTGAGGAAAGAAGTGAAGCAAAAAGCAAGGGAGAAAGGGGAAGATATATTCAACTGAATGCAGAATTCCAGAGAATAGCAAGGAGTGACAAGAAGGCCTTCTTAAATGAACAATGCAAAGGAATCAAGGAAAACAATAGAATGGGAAAGACTAGAGATCTTTTCAAGAAAATCGGAGATCTCAAGGGAACGTTTTGTGCAAAGATGGGCATGATAAAGGACAAAGAAGGCAGGGACCTAACAGAAGCAGATGAGATTAAGAAGAGGTGGAAGGAATACACAGAAGAACTATACAGGAAGGATCTTAATGTCCCTGATAGCCATGATAGTGCGGTCACTGAACTTGAGCTGGACATCCTAGAGAGTGAAATCAAGTGGGCCTTAGGAAGCATTACTAACAACAAAGCTAGCGGAGATGACAGTATTCCAGCTGAGCTATTTAAGATCCTAAAAGGTGATGCTGTTAAAGTGCTGCACTCAATATGCCAACAAATTTGGAACACTCAACAATGGCCACAAGACTGGAAAAGGTCAGTTTACATTCCAATTCCAAAGAAGGGCAATGCCAAAGAGTGTTCAAACTACCGTACAATTGCGCTCATTTCACATGCCAGCAAGGTTATGTTCAAAATCCTACAAGCTAGGCTTCAGCAGTATGTGAACCAAGAACTACCGAAAGTACAAGCTGGGTTCCGAAGAGGCAGAGGAACTAGAGATCAAATAGCCAACATTCGCTGGAAAAGACCCTGATGCTGGGAAAGACTGAAGGCAAAAGGAGAAGGGGACGGCAGAGGATGAGATGGTTAGATAGCATCACCGATGCAATGAATATGAACATGAGCACACTCTGGGAGAGAGCAAAGGACAGGAAGGCCTGGCGTGCTATGGTCCACGGGGTCACGAAGAGTTGGAGATGACTTAACGACTGAACAACAACAATTTCTACTCCAGCCTTCCCCAACCTTCAGATGTTTTCGACTTCAGTTCCCTTTAGTCCCAGCCAGTATTGGCAACGGTCAGGAATGCTGGGAGTTGCAGTCCAAAACATCTGGAGGGCACCAGGTAGGGGAAGGCTGCTGCATGCAGATAAAGTAGGTTTTAATTTTGGAATGAGGTTGCTTCTGATAATCTAGAAGCTCACCAGACCTGTGAACCTATCACCTGAACAGCCTAATGAAACCTGAATAGAAAAATTATATGAGAACTCTCTTATTACCATCTTGAAATCTTTAGCAATGCTCTCTTTAATAATATCATCTAAGACAATATGTTATAGTATGATGTGATGTTATTAGATGTATATATGTATCAATTTCCCCTTACTAATCCTTGTTACCACGCACTGAACTCATCTTTAAACTTTTTCTGATGTATCTGTCGTTTGAAGTGTATTAATCAGCTATAGTTAACTGGCAGCCAAAGGCTTCCAAAATGATGGAAATATAGGACTGAAAACACCCAGTGAAGTCTCATATTCGTAACAGGTCTGTTCCATGTTTTGTGCATGGACCAGACCTGTTATATTTCTGTAAAAAAACATATCCAATTATTCTAATCTTTGGCTCCTGTCTCATTACTAATTCCCTTTTCTAGAGTGTTATAGTGATTTATTGTCCCTGATTTGGGTCTATCAATCCATTCTCCTGCACTACATGACTTTTGGTTAATAATTCCTGACACATGTCACTCAAGTGTATGAACATTATTGAATAATATGTACACAAGGCACAAGTTAATGCATTGAAGGTGCTGTTTTCTTTCTTTCTTTCTTTCTTTCTTTCTTTCTTTCTTTCTTTCTTTCTTTCCTTCCTTCCTTCCTTCCTTCCTTCCTTCCTTCTCCAGTTCTTGCATTGAAAACAAAGCCTGGGGTTGAACTCTGGTGGGCCCCAGCACAAATCTACACCTGGCCCTGTGCATGCATAGATCACCTAATGCCAAGAGTAGCAGAAGGATTTCCAGTGGCACCTGGAGCATTTTCCTTTTCTATTGCCATCAATGGGATGCCTGCCCTTGCTTGCAAAGATCGGCCCTTGGAGGTACTGTGAGATCCATTTAGAACAAAAGGATGAAGCTTGAGTCCATGAAAGGTGCCACCATTTAGGGAATCAAGAAATAGCTTGTATATGAACATTGATTGTTGTTGTTGTTCAGTCGTTAAGTTGTGTCCCACTCTTTGTGACCCCATGGACCATAGCATGCCAGGCCTACCTGTCCTCTGCTCTCTCCCGGAGCATGCTCAAGTCCATATTCATTGCATCGGTGATGCTATCTAACCATCTTATCCTCTGCTGTCCCCTTCTCCTTTTGCCTTCAGTCTTTCCCAGCATCAGGGTCTTTTCCAGGGAGTTTTCTCTTTGCATTAGGTGGCCAAAATATTTGAGCTTCAGCTTCATTATCTGTCCTTCCAATGAGCACTCAGGGTTGATTTCCTTTAGGATTGACTGATTTGACCTCCTTGCAGTCCAGGGGACTCGTTAGAGTCTTCTCCAGCACCACAGTTCGAAGGCATCAGTTCTTCGGCGCACAGCCTTCTTTATAGTCCAGCTCTCACAGCCATACATTACTACTGGGAAAACCATAGCTTTGATTAGACGGACCTTTGTCGGCAAGGTGATGTCTCTGCTTCTTACTATGCTGTCTAGGTTTGCCATAGCTTTCCTCCCAAGGAGCAAGCGTCTTTTAATTTCATGGCTACAGTCACCGTCTGCGGTGATCTTGGAGCCCAAGAAAATAAAATCTGTCACTGCTTCCATTTCTTCCCCTTCTATATGCCAGAAAGTGATGGGGCCAGATGCCATGATCTTTGGTTTTTTAATGTTGAGTTTCAAACCAGCTTTTGCACTCTCCTCTTTCACCCTCAACAAGAGGCTCTTTCGATCCGCTTCGCTTTCTGCCATTAGGGTTATATTGTCTGCATATCTGAGGTTGTTGATAATTCTCCCGGCAATCTTAATTCCGACCTGTGATTCATCCAACCCAGCGTTTCTCATGATGTACTCTGCATATAAGTTAAATAAGCAGGGCGACAATAGGGGTGGACGAAAGTCACTTACCTTTCGTTGAAGCTTGTTCGTGGGGGGGGGAGGCGCTTCGCTGCTCCCCCCGTGAAGCTCAGGCCGGGGGAGGAGGCTTCCCGCCTCGCCCCGGCCGAAATTCAGGCCGGGGGGGAGGCTTCCCGCCTCTCCCGGCTGAAATTCAGGCCGGGGAGGAGGCTTCCCGCCTTGCCTGGCCGCGAATTCAAAAGTTTAAAAAAAAAAAAAATTCACGGGGGCGTTAAAAAAAAACGCCCCCGTGATAGGCTACGTGACGATTTACGTAGCCTATCACGGCTGACTTTGCAAATCTAGCCGTGATAGGCTACGTTAATCGTCACGTAGCCTATCACGGGGGCGTTTTTTTTCTTTTATTGGAATGGCGCCGGCGGCAGCCGGTCGAAAGACCGGCTGCCGCTCCCACCCCGTACGAACACCCGCCGAACCGCCGGCCGGACCCGCCGCCGGAAGGGACATTCGGTGAAGGTAAGTCCCGTCCCGGGGGGGTGCGGGGTGCGGGGGGTGCGGAGGATTTCTCCCCGAAACTTTTTCGGGGGGCCGAACACGTTGGCGCTCGGCCCCCTGAAGTTTCAGGGAGAAATTCTCCGCCATCCCTAGGCGACAATATGCAGCCTTGTCGTACTCCTTTCCCAATTTTGAACCAATCAGTTGTTCCATGTCTGGTTCTTACTGTTGCTTCTTGACCCTCGTACAGGTTTCTCAGGAGACAGGTAAGGTGGTCTGGTACTCCCATCTCTTTAAGAATTTGCCACAGTTTGTTGTGCTCCACATAATCAAAGGCTTTAGCGTAGTCAATGAAGCAGAAATAGACGTTTTTCTGGAATTCTCTTGCTTTCTCCATGATCCAGCGAATGTTGGCGATTTGATCCTAGTTCCTCTGCCTCTTTGAAACCCAGCTTGTACTTCTGGTAGTTCTAGGTTCACATACTGCTGAAGCCTAGCTTTTAGGATTTTGAGCATAACCTTGCTGGCTCAAAAGAACCGATCAACCTCAGCTTCTTCGGCCTCAGTGGTTGGGGCATAGACTTGAATTACTGTGATGTTGAATGGTTTGCCTTGGATTCGTACTGAGATCATTCTATAATTTTTGAGATTGTACCCCAGTACTGCTTTTCCCACCCTTTTATTGACTATGGGTGCTACTCCATTTCTTCTAAGGGATTCTTGCCCACAGTAGTAGATATAATGGTCACCTGAATTAACTTCGCCCATGCTTGTCCATTTTAGTTCGCTGATTCCCAAGATGTCGATGCTCAATCTTGCCATCTCATGTTTGACCACCTCCAGCTTACCTTGATTCATTGATCTGACATTCCAGGTTCCTAAACAATATTGTTCTTTACAGCATCGGACTTTCTTTTCACCACCAGACACATCCACAGCTGAGTGTCCTTTCGGCTTTGGCCCAGCCGCTTCACTCTTTCTGGCACTACTTGGAAATACCCTCTGCTCTTCCCCAGTAGTATATTGGACACCTTCCGACCTGAGGGGCTCATCTTCCGGCGTCATATCTTTTAGCCTTGTGATATGTTCCATGGGGTTTTCTTGGCAAGAATACTGGAGTGGGTTGCCATTTCCTTCTCCAGTGGACCACATTTTGTCAGAACTCTCTGCCATGACCTGTCTGTCTTGGGTGGTCCTCCACTGCATAGCTTATGGCTTCACTGAGTTACGCAAGCCCCTTCGCCACAACAAGGCAGTGATCCATGAAGGAGATCCATGAAGTATCATGAACATTGATACTGCCTCCCAAAGGCAGTGGTTTTAAATATCATTCTTTTTCTTCTTATGAATGTTTTTAATATGAATTTAATTCTCCTTTTTATGACTCAATGTATCTTTCTGATTATTTGGAGAGTTGTTTAAAAAGGAAAGAACTGGTCAGCACTTTGGAGCTCCCCACAACGCATACGTGATAGATGTAAGAACATCAAATAGAGCTACCTCAGAGGACTCATATTATCCTCTCTCTCTCTCTCTCTCTCTCTCTTTCTCTCTCCCTCCCCCCCCTCTCCCCGCCCCCTTCTTGCAAATTCTCTCGAGAGAGAAAAACACACAGATCAATAACCTTCTTCCCTAGCCCATTCTGTGTCATAAAAAGAGGTAGGAGCAACTAATTCCTTTCATCAGCAAGCCAGAGGCAGCAGGGGCTTAACATTAGTTTGCAATTAGATTTGGCAATTAACAGAGCAATCCTATGGTCCTTGTGAGGGTGTCCCAGTGCCATAGGGCATTGTGGATTTTGCCCTCCCACCCCCAAGTCTATAGGTACAGTTATGATCTCCAAAGGGAATGATCCGAGCAGAGATTCCCCCACCCCTTTGCAGCTGCTGTGGAAACCTCTATGGAGGCTTCTCTTCCAAGGTTGCAATGACCTTGGAAGAGGGTCAGGAAGGGAGAAAATGGGGTGAGACTGTAAGCAGGGATGGGAGGGGGAAGGAGAGACATGGATCCATTGGATCTATGAGCCTCTCCATTCCTCTCCTCACCCACCGATAGCTAAGTCACCTAGATGGGCTCTATCTAGCTGAATAGATGAAGCCCATCTAGCTGAAAATAACAAAACTGGAGGACCGGAGGCTGTAAAAACCTCTGTCTGTCCGCCCTGCCTGGCTCTTGCTGGCAAGTTGTTGGATAGATGGAGCCTTCCATATATTGAGGGTGCAATTCATAGGATTATGATCTAAAAAGCTCTCCCTGAAAAATCAGCAGTCTGATTCTCTATATGACATAAATGCTTATAAAAACTTCAGACAGGAAGCTCCATCTTAGAAAGTGGCATTCTCCCTTCTCTCTCACACAAAAGGGGAATTGCTTCTTCAGAGCTGAAGCCTGCATACGGCGCATGCGCACATCCTTTACAAACAAGAAAAGTAGGCTTCTTGTTTGAGGAATAATGTTGCTGCATGCATGCACACTTACGCAAATTTCACCAGTCAAGCCTTTCAGCAAGGCCCCTGTCTGAACAGGGCGGCACTGCTCAGCCCTCCAGCAGTGACACTTCAACCTGGGTGACCCTTCTGCAAACCCCACCCCACCTCTGTCAGGTTCTCACGGCCAGCTTCCAGCCTCCCTGCCTGCCAAGGCCAGACCAGCAGGTGGGCAGGGAGTTGGGTGACTTCCCCTGGCTCTGCTCTGAGAACACTGGCAGAGAGATGCTCACACAGACTCTGACATTCCAGGGGCTGAATAGGCCCAAGCCCTTCCAGGCTACTTCTAATCAAATCCTGGCTATAACCAACAAGGCCCACTGCAGTACTGAAGCTGGGCCCTGACACAGCCCTAATTAGAATATGCTGTGAGTTGGCAAGCCCATACATTGTATTTGAGAATATTATTGAAAAAGATACGAATTAAATACATAAAGAAAACACTGGAAGCTCCAGCAAGCATCCTGTGTTCTAATGAGAATTGCCCCATTGCCCCTGTTCACCAAAGACACCCCTTTGATTTCTTCTGTACCTGAACCTGTCTCCTTCACAGTGCTTATCATGGAAGGTTTAGAGGACAACCAAGGATGGCTTAGAGGACAACCAATAAAAAGGATGCTATTGTCTCTCTTAAGGAAAAACAGAAGGGTCATATGACGAGGCTCTTGGCTGACTGAGATAGAATTAAGTCCAGTGCCACCTAGTGACCAAACTGCATAACGACACTATCCACACAGTTCCATCTCAAGGTTTCTTTCCCCATTTGGCAAAGGGAATACTTTTTGCCACATAGCACCTCATTTGGCACCTAACCTAGAACTCTTCTCCATATCATGCTACTTTTTTGATGTACAAATTTCCTCTTCCCCATACCCTGCCCCACAAAAGGGGAGCATTCAAAGATGAGATTCCTCTTGCTACAGTCTGAAGTGGTACAATCTCAAAAAGGTTGTCATGGATTGCATGCTACAATGTTCAAGGGGTTGGAGCATCTTCTCTTTAAGGATGTGCTTGGAGCTTTCCCATTTAGAAAAAAAATGTAACTACAGGGGTATCATGGAAACATAGAATCATAGAGTTGGAAGGTACCTCAGAGGTCATCTAGTCTAACCCCCTACTGATGCAGGAAACGCAGTGCTACAGCTTCCCTAATAGGTGGCCATCAAGCCTGTGCTTAAAAACATCTAATGAAGGAGAACTGCCCAATGTGTGAGACACCCTGTTCTACTGTTTAGCAGCTTGTACCAACAGTTAAGGTGTGGTGAGGTCCATTAGCTTAGGTAGCATTAAAAAAAGGGTTAGGCAATATCATGGAAGCCACATCGATTGATAGCTATAAGCATCATAACTAGGTGGGACCTTCTTCAGGTTTTGAGGCAATATACTTCTGAGTACCACATGCTGGCAGTAAACAGTGGCAGGATGGGGTGGGCAGGGAAGCTGAGCCATCACACTCACAATCTCATGCCCAGGGTCAGGGCTCAACACCACACGACAGTTGCCAACAGCCCAAACCCTAAGAGGGTCCGCTGCATACCCTGCCATGAATTGAAAATGCCAGCTACAGTCACCCAGGCCTGGCACTGCTCCCAGCATTGGAGCCCAAGGGCTGGCACCGACCATTTCAATTCCCCCACGATTGGCGAGTTCACATGTCTTGATAAGTCACCATGAAAACAAACCACGGTGGCTTGTTTAATGAATTGCTAACCCATGCTGTAGCCATCAGACAACCAGGTGCTCCTCTGTTTGCCAGGGTTTGTTTTCTCCTTGGTCCTCCTGCCCCATCCCAGCACATATCCCAGTGTCCTTTGTGGCACAACTTTTTTTTGAAAGAGTAAAACTTTCTTAAATCCATTCCATCTGTGTTTCGAAAGTTGTCACTTATCTTTTCTCTCTCTCTCCCCCCCCCCCCAAATTCTATGTGTGTTTCGACAGGGGGGGAAAGAACCAGAGACCAAAAATATGCATTCCCCACACATAGGCTGAAGTGTGAAAATGTGAATTGGTGTGTGTGTGTGTGTGTGTGTGTATTTATGCTTTTTACTTCTTTTTTCACTTTGGAGGAGATCTGTGCACACACGCATTTACTAATGCGCATTAGTTAATGCACACGTGCGCAAATACGCATTACTTAATGCTAATGTGCGCAAATCTTCCCAAAAGTGAAAAAAGATTAAAAAGCACAAATCCCCCCCCCCCCAATCCACATGTTCACACTTTAGCCTATATGGGGGGGGGGAGGAATGTGTATATTTGGTCTCTAGGTTCTTTTCCCTCCAACTAAATTTATGTATAATTCTGGAAAGGTTGTTGTTGTTGTTGTTGTTTTCGGTCTGCAAATTAGGAAAGCTGTGGAAATCTGAGGACATCTGCGCAAATGTTACAGATGGTTGCTGCTTGATTTGCGTAATCCTCCTGTTCGTGCAGAGCAAGCTGCAATGGCAAATGGGAATGGGAATCGGGCACACGGGTGTTGCCAGCCTGACATATGGCGAGCGAGATCACGAGGCAGCGAGTGGAGCAGTCCATTTTTCTGCCACTCTTGCCAAGCAACTCTGCAGCCTTCTGGCACAAGCTATCGTGCTGGGCCAAAAGTCACCTCACGCCAAGCCACTCTGAGAACAACCTACCCTGAGCAATCGAACTACAAGCCAAGAGTTCTCAGGGTGGCTTGTGTGTGTTTAACAACCCACGTTGAAGCCACCAGGCCAGGAAACCAACCAGGCTGACAAACCACTGTGGGTTGTCATGTCATGCGAACCCGGTCAGTATCTCTGGGACCTTGGCATAAGATAACTCCAGAGCAATGCTTTGTCAGAGGCATTGTGGGAGAATTAAATTTGGAGGCACCAGCAGCAACATTTTCTGGTAGGCCGGCTTTTATTGCTGCTGCTGCACCTCCTTGCTACCACCAAGGTAAGGGGAGGGTACGACTGCGAAGCGATGCTGAAGGGCTCTGCCAAACATGCTGCCAATCGGCTCTGCCAAACGTGCTGCCAGTTGTGTACCCCCTACTTGTGAGCAGCCAGAGGCAAGCGATCAGCTGCTGTTCAAAATACAATGCTTGACCAAATGGATTTGGTTCTTATCCCCAGCCCAGGTAAAGCTGCAGCACATCTTATTGCCAGATGTGCAAGTCCATTCTATGATAGAACTGGCCCAATATTCCTCACGCCATCTAGTTTGGAAGGTTTTAAGTCAGCCTTCCCCAAGCCCTACAAAACTCATAATCCCCAGTCAACAAATCATGCTTGACTTATTTATTTCATTTCTTATTTATTTCGTTTCTATACCGCCCAATAGCCGAAGCGCTCCGGGCAGTTCACAAAGCTCTCTGGGCGGTTGACTGGGATGCTGGGTGCTGTAGTCCAACACATATGGAGGGCACCAGGTTGGGGAAGGCTGAATGAAGTGATAGGAATGTTACGATGCCAGAATTAAACCATGAGCAAATTTAAGAGCCCTCACTGATCTCCTCTCGGTTTTAAATATCTCGCCTTTTTGAACGGTGCCAATTCACATAGCAAAAGTCAGCAGGGTAGAACATTCTTCTATTTATTTCAGATCCCTTCACAAGGATCCTGAACTGCTTTTTTTCTTTTTTAGAATTGCCAATTACCCACATACCAACTGTCCCACTGATGCTCTGATCTTGCAGTAGGAACACTTAGTTCAGACAGACAAAAGCTCTATCCCTCCCCCCACACACACACACATGCACACATGGCAGTGGCCATGCTCCCGGTTCTAAATTCAGCACTGACATAAAGAGGCACATTCTGGATGACCTCCCCATAAAGGCTCACAGACTCAGCTGCTTCTGAATTTTTGCCCTCTGCCCTTTACAAGCTGACAGCAGAGGAATCAGAGAGCAGCAAACCCAATAGCACAGCTTTGTAAGAAGCGTGGAACTTACAGAAATAGCAGAGACAAAGGGCCAAAGCAGACATTATTTGGAGGGAGTAATCCTATGGCCACTAGAACACTGTCTGGAGGGCCATAGGATATGCTTCTTTCCGGGAACCAACCTCGGAGCCCGTGCTCCAAGGTCGGTTCCCAGAAAACCGACCTTCCCCCTCGTCTGTGCTGCCTTGGAGGCAGCACGGAGAAGCCTCTTCCTCTGCGCTCATAAGAGGAGCACAGAGTGACTGAAAAGGGGTGTTCTGGGCAGCGTTCTGGGGTGGGGAGAGCGGATCTGTGTGTACGACACATCCAATGTGTTGTACGGCAGGTTCCTCTCCCAGTCGGGCCCCCTGCCACTAGACAGCTGAAAACGTCTGTCTAGTGAAAAACAGCAAGGCAGGAGAGGCGCAGAGGGAACGATCTCCCCCGTGCCTCTCCTGCTTTGCTTTGGATAGGTGGTCACCTCCAAGTTTAGAGGTGGCCACCTATCTAGTTACGATTGTGCCCTAAATGTGTGTCTAGCAGTGGTGTCTGCTTTCCTTTTTTTACTCTAGAGTAGTCTCAGGGCCCCGAATACAGATCTTAAAAGCCCTCTACCACTCCACACTAGGGTCCTGATCCAGATCACAGCCTCTGCATCTACTTTAGAGGAATAATCATAATCAATCATAAATGTTTAAAGTAACGTTTGTTTTGGCCCAAAGGGAGGATGATACATACAGATTTTGACGTTGTGTTGTCTGTTGAACCTTGACTATCACTGAACCTTGAACCTTGTTCTATTGAGCCTCGACTCTACACAGCTATGGGTAACTTATATGGTTTCTTAACAGAGTTTTATACAGCTTTCTGGCAGGGCTCCTAACACACGGCTGTTTCTGGCAGAGCTCCTATAATGCCTCTGATGATGCCCTGCCCTCAAACTGGTCATGGGCTTGGGTATACACCAGTTTATCAGTTTAGGGTGCAATCCTATCAATTGTGCCTTTGGTGACTGGAACCCCCCAAACTTTGAGGCATCCAATCATCCAATGTGTGTATGTGTGTGGGGGGAGCATCAGAGACAATCTTAACCTCTCCGTCCTCCCACCCTAGATGGGCTTTTTAGCCTGTCTAACGACGACACTTCAGAGGGGGAGGGAAGGAGGCTGGAAGAGGCTCAGGATAACTCATATCCTGGCCTCTCCAGTCTCCTCCCCTCCCTGCCCACCGGAATGCCCCCTTTCCTCCTCTTCCTCAGTTGCTTTTCAGACCTTGAAGGATGGCTGGTGCAGTTCAAGGCAGTGTGTGTGTGGGGAATCTCCGACTCCCCCTTCCAAAGTCAGAGCACTTGGAAAGGGGACTCCGAACAATCCTATGGTCCGTGGGACACTTGCCCAGGGGTGACAGGATTGTTCCCTTATTGACTTTAATGTTTGCCCAGTAAGTGCCTTCTCAGCCTCCAGACATCCAGTCCTAATAAGAAGGGAGTCTACTACAGCCTTGCTATGTAACTGCCAAGAGAGAAGTGTCTCAACCCCTCATCTGCAAAGCCTATGGATTTTTAAATTTTATTTTACAGTGAAATCTCTCCGGAATGTGAACAATACCGCTATTTGGCTTCTTGTTGTTATAAATGAACTCCCATGGGACTCTCTGACAAAGGCTTCAGGGGGATCATAGCAAAGGCCTTTCCCCAACCTGTGATGTCCCCAGTCTTGTAGGCATCCCATAAGACTCTGTGGGAAACAGGATGCTGGAATAGATAGGCCTTTGCTATGATCCATCAGGGCTCAGCTTGTGTTATCATACCAGGAGAACTCATGGGGTAGTATCCAATGTTAGCCCTACTTTCAGTAAACTCATTAAAATGAATGGGACTTAAGTTGGTCTTAAGTCCCATTCATATCAATGGCTCTACTCGAAGTAGGACTAATAGTGGATACTACCTGCTGTCCCTTAATCTCTTGGGCCTGGAATCTGGGTTGTCTGTGTTCTAAGGGTCAAACCACACATTATCTTAATCATGTAGCATGCAGCTGACTCCTCCCTTTCATTTTACTCTAGAATATGGCCCCAATCTGGATCGGGACCACTGCCCGCTAGAAGAGGAGATTTAAGCCTTTCTCCTTCAGCTGCTTGGTTACCAAAATTTCACTTCACAGAGGCTTAAAAAGGGGGATACTCGCCTCTATTATCATCGATGTTGCTATTGTACACAGCCTTATTGTCCAACACGGCGTTTCTACCTATAGCAGCATGGAAGAGTTACTGCCTGGGGGGTGATTGGATGGATAGCCTTTGAGCAGGGCATTGGAAGCAGGACACACCTGACCTCTGAACCCAAGTTTCATGGTTGGCTGCTTCTCACATATATTGGGGTTGCCATGGCATCAGAAACCAACATTTCTAACTGAAGGGCAATATATGGTAATTGGAAATGAATTGTAGGCTTGCTCCCTTGCTATAAGACTGATGACATGATACTGAAATGTAAGGTTGATTATTTATGCTGTACTGAATTGTAATTTTGGCAATGTTATAGGTATAACTTTTAAGTAGAATGATATTTGAAGTTTGTGTGTAATGGAGTTTAAATTTAATCATTTTAAGTAACTTTTTATATTTTTTTCTTTTTCTTTCTTGCTTTCTTCTTCCTTTTCCTTTTTCTGTTTTTCTTTTCTTTTTTCTTATTGCTGTGTCCTCCTAAGAATACTGTATTGTTGGAAACTGTAGATAATGACTAGATCATTGGTACTGTTTATTTCATTTATAAAGATAAAAAATAGAAGAAAAAGTATTAAAAAAAGAAGAAACCCACATTTCTGAGCATAAAGCTGAAGGCTTTATCCTCCTCCTCCTCCTCCTCCTCCTCCTCCTTCTTCTATAAAATAGCTGTGTTCATATTATTTTCATTTTAAAGCCACGATAAACATATTTCACCTAAACCCGACCATCATTTTGGGCTGTAAATGTGCCAGTCTTCTTGTTGTATTGTCTCCAAAATGAACCACAGAGTAATATTCCCAACATTATACAGAACCATTATTCTATTAATATGATAGAATGACAATGGCTTTTACGATGTGAGTGACTCTGTTTCAGAGAATGAGGTACTTTTTTTTTTAACTGCAGACAGGAATAATAAGCACATTATTCACTAAAACATTACAGAGCAATCCTCTGTTTTTGTATACCACAGTGGTATAAAAATAAGAAGCTCAAGGAATGTGATTCCCCAAGTCCTCCAAATGAGCAACATTCAGGATTTTAAAATAAAACTGTACTTCAGATACATGAATCATGGAGAAACAAAGTGATGGTTGGCATCTAATAGCTGGTGGTGGGTCTGGAAACTCACGGGACCCCAACCATAAAGAAGAATATACAATATCATGTCACATGGAAAACACCAGTATCCTGAGAAGAATAAAATGGCTATCATTTTATTTTAAAATAAAAGTTTGCATTCCTTATGGCTGTAGGTGAGAAAAACCTGAAGACACTTGGCAATAATTGTTATGAAGACATAATAAGTCTAAATAGGAATTCCAGTGGTTAGGCCATGATTATTTATTACATTTCTATACTGCCCAATAGCCATAGCTCTCTGGGTGGTTTACAAAGATGAAAAACATTATAAAATACAGTATACAGAGACTAAAAGCCATCTGCATAAAACACACACAGACAATACACACAAGAGAACATATATCTAAACCAACTTCTAACAAGCAATCTCAAGCAAACAACCATAACCATAAGACAATCCAGGATCGATTAAAACTTATCCTATGTTGCTGAATGCCTGGGAGAAGAGAAAGGTAGCTTGACCTGATGCCAAAAGGATGTTGGCACTAGTCATGGCATTTCTTTTCTCAGCCCCTTAGGTGGCAACTATTTTATGTCCTCTCTCCATCTCCCTGCTTTTACAGGTGTATAGTTTGTACTTTTCATGGCGTCATTATGGCTTGTCAATGGAGAGCCATCTCAGAGTTCCAGGTTCATACATCACACTAAACCAGGGGTGGGGAACTTCTTTCATCCTGCAGGCTGAATATGTTTTTGGAGAAGCTCATGGTGGCTATATTCCAGTGGTGGGCAGGGCTGAAGCAAAAGGGGTGGAGCCAAAGGCTAAAGGGCCCATCAATAAAACAAATATCAGCATATTGTACCTTAAAGCTCTTACTGTGAATAACTAAGCCTTAGGAGACATATTTCAACCTTTTGGAATGGGGAAAAAACTGCACAAAAGCCAGGAAGTCACCAAATGATTCATGGTTGTGTCACATCCCTTCGTCCTACCCTTTTGCAATCAACACACTCCAGGAAACAAGGATTTGGGCTACACTACTTTATGAGTTAAAAATAATGACTAGCTTCTTTACAAATGCATATTCTAGGAAACTCTCAGACTGCAGTGAAACAGCTAATCCACACATCTACGCATATCAATAGAGGAGATGAAGTGGGAGTTAGAGAAGTTGCCAGCAGTCTGGGAATTAACTTCTCAGCCAGACCTGCTTTGCAGGGATGCCCCTCCCTTAGGGTGGCTCCCTCCACCGTTGGCTTCCATGAGTGGCCAACCCGGTGGAGTGTCTGAGCCCTGCCTCTAACTTTTCCCGCTTTGCTCTGTGATGGACCCTAATATCCCTCAAATCACGCCTCTCACTCTCCTCTTCCTCCTCCTCCTCCAAAACATGGGTTCTCATGGTAGAGGAAAGGGGGAGCCGTTCAGGCTGGACCATCTGTGTGTCAAGGTCTTGGGAAGAAAGTCTCGCCAATTTGGGCTCCTTAGGGAGGGTGCCTCCCCCTGTTCTGCCTGTTCCCCTTCTGAATCTGAATCTGAGCTGCCAGACATATCCACATGCTCAGGTTCATTCCTGACAGGTTGGGGGAGAGGGGGGGGCAGGAGAAGGGAGCATGGCCACTTGGAGAACACTGGAGGGCCATATCGGGGGCCCAAGTGTGAGGTCGCTCACCCTTGCACTAAGCAAACCATAGACAGAAGGTCTATGGTTTGTTGAGCTGCTCCTGCTTGCAGCAGGAGTGACTGGGCATCATCCACCAGCAGGGCCCTGGCTCACAATGCTGGCCAAACCAGCCCATATGCTTTCATCATAAACACACGTAACTGCAAGTCCCATAGAACATAGTGAGACTTACTTCTGAACAGACATGCATAGGACTGGGCTGTTAGTCATGATTCGGGATGTATGGATTTTGTAAAATCCATTCCATCTGGATTTCGTGGATTGTCAGGTGCCTTTCATTCTGTCATCTGTTCATTGGCAGAATCGGAATTTTCCAATCTCCTGAATTTGCGCAAATGTGCACTTGCGAAAATGTGCACTTGCAAAAATGTGCAACCCTCCCCCCAAATGTGCAAATCCCCCCGAAGTGTGCATTTCCATGCTTTAGCCTATGAAGGGAAATGCACATTTTTGATCCGTGTTTTTTTAATTTATGTATTTTTCTATGACTAAATTTTCATAAAATTCCGGAAAGGAAAAAAAAAACTGGTCCACAAGACCATGGAACCCATGTGACTGAAAAGCCAGTCCACTGTGGAATCCGCAGGTCGGGTTAAAAAAAAAAAATCCAAGCTCATTTGATTCTGTTGGGGATTTCTCCAGCATCACTAGTCACTTAAGTCACACTTAAGTCACACTAGTCACACTCTTCAGGAAAAATGATGCTTTGCAGGCAAATGCTGGTTTGATCAAACCATAGTTGGCTGTGTTCGGACACAACAGCAAACTACAGTGTAACAAAATTAGTAAGTACTTAACTAAGCCAAGTGTGCAAGGGGAGGAGCGGGAGGGTGGAGTGTGCTAGTCCAGGGCTAGTTTCAAATTCCCCAAATCACAATTTTGAGCATTGTCAAAATGTAATCATTGTGTTACGGGTGGGGATGTTGTGGGCAGACCCCCCTGTGCCCCCAAGCAGTGCCCACCAAGCCCCTGCCCCAGCTTGACCCCGCCCGAGTTTGCCGAGCTGCTGGCACTCATGCGGGACCCATCCATGATGGCCATTTTGTGAAAAAAGGAGATTGTGACATGCACACATCTACTTGTGCACAAAAGGTGGGTGGACCTTTTTCTGGGGTGGGTGGGTTAGAGGTCAGATAGATGCCTTTTACTTTCTTCCAGCACTCTCCTTTTGTGAACATATTTTGTCTTCATTACTTGGACCATAAGAAAATTATTGATGAGTGCAATATCATCAGCCAATTTAAGGCTCCAGCCCTGACAGCTTTTAGTTATTCATTTGTAGAGATATTATTTTATTGGTTAACAGATGCATTATGAAGAATTGGGTAGTGTACATAAAACAAGTACGTCTAATAATAAGTCAGAATTAACACTATCACCATGAACAATATAGGATGCAATCCTATGCATGTTTAGACAGAAAAAAAGTACTACAATTCCCAGCAAGTCCCAGCCGGCTGTGCTGGTTGGAGCATGCTGGGAGCTGTAGGACGTCTTTCTGTCTAAACATGCATAGGATTGTGCCCTGAAAACAATAGGATAAACACCTTATTTGTAATACTGGTCCCAAAAGTTTATAAACCAAAGTCATCTTGTTAGGAAGCAAGTTTATCATTGCCTTTGTTAAGGTGAACCAAATGAGTTAATTTAATCTTCCTTTTATTTAGTTCTGAAACTTTTTTGAGCATACTGTGGATGGGCTACTGATCTCTCATGCATGCCAATCTACTTCATTTTTAAACATACCACTGTAGACTCAGCTCCTCCGGGTCCATGTGTTGCAGAGTTCTCTGACAGAAAGCCAATGTTTGGAAAGCAAAACATTTTCACCCTCTCCCAGGGAGAACTAATCTGCTCATTGCCATGAACAATGACCCCTGACTGCTTGATTTAACCATGGAAACCTTGTCTGGGAAAGTGAATTTCTTACTCAAGCAACCTAGTCTTGGACCATGTAAATATTAGCCCATTGCCACATCTGGGTCACGTAGTCAGCCATACATTCCCCTTTTGTATTTTGCAATTTGCCCTGAAGGAACTATTTTTGATTTTGAATTGCTCCAGCATTCTTGGCTTCATAACAATGTAAGATGCATCCTTTCCAATATGAACTACAAATGTGTGCGCATCAAGAAATCAGAAAGAAAGAAAGAAAGAAAGAAAGAGAAAGAAACCCCGAAGAAAAACAAGTGAGGGGTGCAACAAAATGTTGCAGTATGGAAAGCTCCTGTTCAGATTTCCAGCCACCCCACTCCACTCCACTCCATTTCTCCTCCCCCTGTTTTTTTGTTCCTGTCCCCAACAGCCAATCAGCATTCCATGTCCACTGAACATGCTCAGTCCTCACTAGGTTGTTTCGGATCTTCCCCAACCCCCGTTACGGTTTTTCTCTCCTGACGATTTTTTGTATTTCTTGAAACCTTTCTGTTGATGCCTCCCTTTTGCAATACAGAAGGAGCAGTACAGAGTTCGTTTTTAGTATATATGATTGAAATATTTCGATAAACTCTTTTTTTTTTTTAAAGAAAGAAAATGAGCGGGAAACTGAAAATATTTTATTTATTTAGATATTTCTATCTTGCCTTTGAGTGCCAAAGGCATACTAAAGTAGGGTGGTCACATATTAATCACCAGAAAGAGGAAAGGCACAATCCCCACAAAAGAGACGATACCAATTTGCATAAAATGTTTATATGTGAATTTATATGTATAGAGGCAATTGTAGAAATTAACAGAGCGTGGAAGACTGTGATTAGGGGACCTATGTGCCTTGCTCAGTCTGCTGTCTGGGTGCTATTGATGGTAGGGATGCTGGGGAAATTCGAGATGGACTAAAATGAGTTCGGATTTCTAAGAATCTGATCTGCAGAATCCAGGTCTCCTCAGGCCGTGTGGAGTCTGTGGACCGTTGGATCTTTTTTTTTTTTTTTTTACTTTCCTGAAATTTGCACAAATGTATTTGTAGGAAAATACGCATGTTTCTGCTGAGACTGGTAAACAGATGCGAGGAAAAGTTGAATGGAATGCAGGACAATATGCTACATGTTACGTACTCACATAAATCACAGAAATTATTGTGAACCCTCTTACGGAATTATTTGTGTATTTTTCCACATAACAACAACAACAACAACAAATCAAATCCTTCTGTGAATGGACACTGGAACGAATGATACCACACAATCCACAAAACACACATGGGATGGATTTCACAAAATCTGGACTTCCCTAGTTGATGCTCGACTTCAAGGCCCAGCTCTTCCTTCTGATGGTTCTTTATTTTTAAACTGGACCAGGACTAGACAGCTCTACAAAGAGGGGACGCATTCAGAGGACAAACAGAGGATCCTCCTCTGGCAAACAAGTAGAAGACTGTCCACTATAAAAATAGGACACATGGCCACCCTGCCCGCCCACCCACAGGACTTTTCTGTGTTATCACTCCAGCTTTGGAACGCTCTCCCTAGCGACGCTAGCCTGACACAATCAGCAGTGTCATATTGGCATGAGGCCAAGAATGTCCCAATTCCCTAACCCTTTTGATGATGTGTGTCTTTTTATTCTGGGCTGTTGGTTTTATTCTTGTTTTAGTTTTGTTTAATTGGGGGATTGTTTATGAACCTATTGTAAGCTCGCTACAAATGCATTTGGTATAACAGCAAGGCGGGATGTATATTCTTAAATGAATACCTAAGGGAGCCATCCTACGTGGACTGACAGTTGCCCAGGGGCAACAGCCTATCCAATGCAGGGCAGGAACAGTGGTGAGGAGCGAATCTCCTCCTCCCTCCCCCTGCCCTGCTTTCGCAGCTAGACAGCCGATTTTGGCTGCCTAGCCGTGGGACCTCAGAGTGGGGGAAGTGGTGGCCGGAAGATGTGTTGTACCAGCATTTCCAACCTCCCCTCCCAGGCCCGCCCCCGGAAATGCCCCATTTTCGCCACTCTGCACTGCTTTTATGAGCACAGAGCATGGGGCTGACCTGCGGTGCCTACGAGGTGGCACAGGAGGGGATGGGGCTCAGTTCTCCAGGAACTGACCTGTCCTACGGCCATCTAGCCACCGACTAGTGGCCATAGGCTTGTGCCCTTAAATGAATGCACATTGTTCCCAAACTGCTTAGACCTGGGGCAATGGGAGGGTGTGAGGTGTGAGCACAGCTGGATATGTAATTTCTTGGGACAATTCTTGGACACATATCTGCGGACCAGGGGATCATGCTGTGTGGCAGGCAGCATAAACCCGTGAGGCCCAAGATCCGTGGGCAAGGAGAGCAGAGGTCGTTGGGATACTGGAAATGTAGTCAGAACGGTGCAACGTTCATTATCTCTTTGTCCAGAGAGTGGTAGAAGCCTGCGCAACTTGTGAGCTATAAAGCCCAGGGCCAGCATCGGCATCTGGCATCCTTCAGCCCCAGCACTCTTAGCAGGACCCATCGTTGACGCCTGCCCTTTGATCAGCATGGGAAGGGCAGCCACCATTTAAATGCCTCAGAATGCCCCTGCTGTAGCATCGCCCCAGAGAATTCTGGGAAAGTAAGATAGTGGCTGACTTCAAGACCCCGCCACTTAGCACTGATCAAGGATTACTGCTGACCAAACCTGCTAGGGGGGCTGGGGGGCCATGTGTCCTCTTTTACAGAGGACGGTCCTCTATTTTGAAGGAGTCCTCTATTTGAAGGGTTGTCCAGTGCAAGATAAAGAACCATACAGAGGAAGAGCTGGGCCCTGAAACTGCCCATCAACAGCCAGCACCTGGACAGCAGATGGAGCAAGGCAGCCAGGTCAGTCTTCCACACTATGGTGAGATACGCTCAGCGGAGGCTGGTGGCTCCAATGTAAGTGGGGTGGTGAATCTGCTCCGGGTTTCAGTCAGAACCAGTTAGAATTCTAAAGGAGCTATCCAAGGTGCGAACCAGAATTCTGACTGGTTCTGACTGAATTTACCACCCCACTGACATTGGAGCCACTAGCCTCCACTGAATGCACAGTATTTCTATTTAAGTGACAATAATGATTGAATTTGCATCTGTACACATCAATCTGTACACACCATAATTTATGCAAATTATGCAAATTTCATGCAAATCCAAGCCTTGTGTTCTCTTTTTCTGGTGAGGCATTTCCTTTTTTTTTGTTGATTCAGAAGTGGCCACCCTACGTGGGGTGGGGGAGTTTCGCAGGGCTCCTTCCAATCTGAAGCTGGCCCTGACTGAACCAAATACAACCTTCCAGCAGTACATGGCAGCCCACAAAGGCCTGGTAAACCTTCATTTCCCCCTCCTCCGGCTGGGGCTACACAATTAGGGAGACTGTCAAGCATCTACTGGAGCACAATACGTAGCTGGTAGGCGGCATTCATCTTGCAGAGTAACAAATTGTTGAAGCCTGGATTAGCTTCAGGTGGTAATCTGAAGTTGTTTGTTCTGCACAGAACGTGTTCCGGTTCTTTGACTCTCCAATTGTGGCACTTTGCAAAAATAAAATAAAATAAAATAAAATAATAAACGTGTTTTTTAAATGAAATGGCTGTAGTATTTGGCACAGTCCCCCACCCTCCCCCAGTGAAGCTGGTTCAGGGAGATGGGAACTAACATTCCCAGTTCAATTGCCAACTGACCAGAAAAATGGCCTTCCCTGCTCTGCTGCCTTTAACTGAGCTTCATCTGCAGAAATCAGTGGGTGACGTTTTTCACTGCTTTGAGATAAACATTATCGCCTGCTAACATCTACAAATCAATCTGCTGTTGAAGGCAGAAGAGCAGGCGTCAGTAAAAAAAATTGGCAACCTTGAAAGGAAAAGGAGAAAGAAAAAGCTCTTTTCTTTGTATATACACAGCAAGGAAGAAAAGGTTTGTAATTAGATGTGCATTTTAAGTAGCCAAGGCACAGTAGGGGGTTTAAAGCATTCATATAAATTATACCAATCAGCAATGAAAGGGAAATAAATAAGGACATCAAACGTGACACTTTCTTATAAGTGATGTACGCCAGCACTAAATCATGGCCAAACAGTGCCTTAGAAAACAGGCACTGAAATGTCATCATGAAATGAATTTTCAGCACCAGCCCTGCTAGATCTGTAAATGCATATGATCATTTTAATGATGTATGTTCAGAGGACATGATAAATCGCTGTGTTAAAGGGGGACGGTGGAATATGAATACATTGGGAGATTATTCTTTGGAGAAATGAATGGCATATTGTAAATGAATCCAATGAACAGTAGCATCAACTTTTCTTTTTTATGCATTTTTGTTGTTGTTAAATCATGCGGCTGAACAAAAGATGTAATGTTTTCTGGTCCAAGAGAGGAGACTTGGGCACATTTCCCTCCCTTCCCAAATAGCTTGAATTTCAATTTGCCCACTTTTAGTTAGAGTAGTTAATTTATTATTTATTTATTTATTATTAAATTTATTAATCGCCCATCTGGCTGGTCACCCAGCCACTCTGGGCGATGTACAACATACAATAAAAACAGTTTAAAACAATAAAATTCTACAATAAAAACATTTTCTAAAATACCCTAACCCACCCCAAATGCCTGCCTGAACAACGACGTTTTTAATGCACGATGGAAGCTCATTAAAGAGTTAAAAGTTTTTTGCTTTTTTAAAAATATCTGAACTGTGGGGCAACATAAAAATTGCCCCCAACAAGACTGCACGTTTTGGAAGTATGTTCAGCATTCCAGAAATTATGGTGACAATCCTAAACATGCTTACTAGGGAGCAAGCCCCGCTGGACACAGTGGGACCTATTTCTGAGTAAGCACGTATAGGATTCCACTGGAAATGTGGCACAGCTTGGAGAAATGAAGCTTCTGCCTCACCACCCCGGTCCTTTCAGCCTGTTACACAATGATCAATTTATGGAATTCACTGCCACAATCTAAGCCAAGGGGAGGGAACCTTTTTTGAGCCATGGGCGCTTCTGGAAATCTGAGAAACTATCCTGGGCACCACCACAAATTGGCTGGCATGGGAGGCAGTGGATAAATAACCTACCCAATTAGACAGAGTACAAGGCAGAGGTGGGGTCTGAACGCAACAGAAACCTATTTCACAGCTATCCCAGGTGCTAGTAAGAAAATGTTAATTAAAAAAAATACGTGGGAAGGGTAGGGCAGCTTGGCAGGCACCAAGAAGGTGCCCAGGGGTGCAATGAAGAGAAAAGCGGAGCTCTTTAACATCCCTGGTACATGCAGGGACTAGGAGGAGTTAACACCCTCTAGTGTGGAGAGTCTGAGAGACTTACTATACAGGACTCATTGCCCTTGCCCTGGATGCTGCAGAATCCAAGGACTCAGGAATATACCTACTGCCACTTGCCTGGGCTTGCCTTATGACTAGGGATGGGGGAGAATTCCGCCACGGACTCCAACGAGGCCGGATTCCAAGAATCTGGCCCCACTGGGGCCTGTGGCAGAACGGAGCACTCACCTCCGCCTCCCCCCATAATCCGTCTGGGTCGGATCTGTCTCTACGTTGATCCTGCGGAGCCGGCCGCCTGCTCTGCATCACTGGCGAATGTAGATACGGCCAGCAGCCATTGCCATGCTGTATCACTGTGCTAAGTCTCTGGATGCAAATTGCATAGTGGGTGCCATTTGCGGCCCTAAAGCTGGTGGATTAGCCTAAATGCAGCCATTTACGGCTGCATTTAGGCTAATCTACCAGCTTTATGGCCGCAAATGGTGCCCCCTATGCCATTTGTGTCCCTGTTTTTTGATGTGATAGGCTACACAAATATTTGTGTAGCCTATCATGTGAACAGTGTACCAATAACATTGTTGGTGGCCGCAATTTTGTGCAAATTGTGCTATTTACGGCCGCATTTTTGCGCAAATGGCTATTTGTGCAAATACCCCCCATTCCCCCGCCCCCCCAGATCTCAGGAACTAACCTGCAGCTCAGCTCACAAATGTGAGATGAGTTGGTGATATCACAGGGATCTGTTGGGACCAAAAAGGGCCGGATTTCTCCACGATAGGCATCCCTAAGCTACCTTCTAGACAGCTCCCCATGCTGTTTTGGCAATTGTGTCCAGGATCTTGGCTCCAGTACTAGCCTTCCCTCCTAGCTAGACAGTTCCCCTCATCTCCTGTGCAAGCTTAAAACTCCAGGCCCACCAGCTCCTGTGTTTGCAGGCACAAGACAGTTGTAGGTAACAGGGGTACAGAGAACTGCAAAGGGGTGAATTTCACATATGTTTATTTAAACAAACAAACAAATACCACAAAGCAGTCTTGGGCTCCAGGACTCCAAAAAGCTTATAGCTGATATTCAGGGGTGTGTTTTTGTGTATGCTTCTGGATCTCCAGTTGTGATGCTCTTCTGGCATTGCATTTATTTATTCTTTTACTTTGGCTTATAAAGATGATGGCCAGATCTACACCTTGTGTCATATCATTACGATCCCATCATGGTAACACCATATCCCTCTTGGACATTTATACCTCATAGGACACACAATGACATTTGTTCAAGTATATTGGAAAAATGTGGAATAAAAAGCAGGAACTAACACTACTAAAGCGGTATATCGAATGTGTAACGTGCTCCAACAGTTATCGACGCACTTCAATACCGTTCCTGTCCTGACAAGTGAAATCAATGTATATGTGGCACAGACAGTCCACTTGATTTCCCAGCTAGGACATGGCTTACCATCTGCATGACACCCCACTGTTGCTTTGCAGTTGGACAGTTAGAAATATGACAGCTTGAGAAGGAAGGATGAGCGACAATAATCTCATAAAAGGGAGAGCAACAACAATTGACCTCGCATGAGGGGAATAAACAAACGTTGTAGAAAAACAAGTATAGCTTCATAGCCAGAGCAGATCCCCTTTGCATTCACCCTTTAGGGCTGTGGAGAAAATTACTTTGTAGAAAGGTAGCAAAAAACCAGTTCAAACTTTCAGGACAAAAAGCGACAATTCCCATTGGACTTGTACTTCGGAATGCAGATGTGGGATCGCATATTTGAATGCTGTCTTACATTAAAAAAAAATGTATTTGCGCATAGAAAGCTATACCAGGGAAGGGTAGAGGATTGAACCCTTTCCTCCCAAGGTGCTATCTTCCCCATGCAACAATTCTTTTGATATGGGGAAGCATTCAAACATGCATTCTCTCCAATTATTTGTTTATTTAATGCATTTTCACCTTTTTTTTAGTATGCATTTATTTTATGTATTTGCATTTCAACTGGAAGCTTAAGTAAGATCAATTACATTCTAAAAGACGGGGCCACAAAAGGGGAAAGGGACTGTGAGGGAAGAGGAAAACAGCAAACTCAGGCACCAGTTACAAAGGTGTGTGTGTGTGTGTTTTAATCATGATTGCCTTGAATGGAAGCGGTTCAGGTCTAGGAGGAGTCAAATGGAGCTGGTCTCTTCACAGAGCTGATGGAATGGGCCATGCTTCCTTCCCATCTCTCACTATGCTGCAGTCAGCTGCATTTTGAAGTGGTACAGTCCACTGAAGACTGTACCATGTGCCTCTTCAGAACATTGAATCACTTCAGAGATGCATTAAGGCAGGGTTCATTATAGAGACCTAGGATGAAATGCCCCTTTACAATTCACTCTGGATTCATACCCATATTTTACTCTGGGCCATTTTCAGCACGTTGTATATTGTGCGTTCAGAACAGACACAGGGAATTACCGTTTCATGCTGCATGTAGATAATGGCAATTAACTTAAACAGGCTTTTTAAAAACAGTTAGGGAAATGTATAGAGGAAATGTCTATGAACAGCTGTCATTCATGATAGCTAAATGGAAACGCCATGTTCACTAGTGGTACATTTCCTTCTAATAGCGAATTCAGGTGGTTGAGTGCCTGTCATTTTAGGAGTGAAATGTGGCTACCCAAAAATACATGGTGGTTTCTACGTACTTGGGGAATTCCCTAGCTATGTAGAGGCATGGAGGAAAAAGAAAATTAAAACTAAAAACCAAACAGCCTGACAAAGACTTGTGGACTTCTAGGGCATACAGAAGGTTGCAATGTCTGCACAGCAAAAGAAAAAGAAAAGAAATAGGACTGAGGAAGAGAAGAAGAGGAAATTGACTTGCTCATCCCCTAACAGCTCATAGTAAGTATTACAGAGGGTGAATGGTTAGGGATGTAGCGGGGGGGGGATATATGTGATGAGGTAAAAACAAACAACACCCCACCCCCATCCCTGCACTATAGAGGGATTAGGGATGTCAGAGAATTCCGCCACGGATCTCGGGGAGGCCGAATGCCAGCGCATTTGGCCCCCCGAAATCAGTGGTGGAATGCTCTGCCCCCCCGCCCGCACCGGGATGAGACTTACCTGGTGTGGATCTTCCTGGCGGCGGCGGCTCCGGCGGCAGTTCGGCAGTGGCGGCCGGTCTTCCGACCAGCTGCCGCTGCCATTTCCAGTTAAAAAAAACAAAAAAACAAAAAAAGTGATAGGCTACGTAAAGATTTGCGTAGCCTATCACGGCTAGATTTTAAAAAAACACCGTGATAGGCTACATAAATGTTTACGTAGCCTATCACGGCTGACTTAAAAAAAACACACACATGCGTACGCAAATGGCGGCGGCCATGGCCGCCGCCATTTGCTTTCCTTATTTTGGCACGTCTTAGTCTACGTAAACATTTACGTAGACTAAGGCGGCGAAAATAAGGGGAACGCAAATAGCGTAGACGCTATTTAAATTTTTTTTAATTAAAAAATTAAAAAAAACACACGCGCGTACGCAAATGGCGGAGGCCATGGCCGCCGCCATTTGCGTTCCCCTTATTTTGGCACGTCTTAGACGACGTAAACATTTACGTAGACTAAGACGGTGAAAATAAGGGGAACGCAAATAGCGTAGCGTCTACGCTATTTGCGTTCCCCTTATTTTCGCCGTCTTAGTCTACGTAAATGTTTACGTAGACTAAGACGTGCCAAAATAAGGAAAGCAAATGGCGGCGGCCATGCGTACGCGCATGTGTTTTTTTTTTTAAATCAGCCGTGATAGGCTATGTAAACATTTACGTAGCCTATCACGGCTGACTGCAGGGATGCAAACGGCGGCGGCTTGGGCCGCCGCCATTTGCGTCCCCGCTAGCCAGCGGCCGGATGTCTGGCTGCTGGCGGAGCTGGCCGGCGGCTCCGCAGAATCCCTGGATTCCGGGGGGGAGGAACGGAGCGCCTCCCCCTCTGGCCAGGATTCCGGGGGGAAGGACGGAACGCCTCCCCCCAGCATCAGCATAATCCACGGAAAGGTAAGTCACTTTCGTACATCCCTAACAGGGATATTTGCGCTCTATGTGGGGTTACCCTTGAAGACGGTTCGGAAGTTGCAGCTGGTGCAGAATGCGGTGGTCTGCTAGATTAAAGGCAGCCATCGGCAAGACCACATCACTCGTGTTCTGAAGGAGTTGCACTGGTTACCAGTTGTTTTTCAGGCCCAATTCAAGATATTGGCATTGACCTTTAAAACCCTATATGGTTCCGGCCCAGTCTATCTTAAGGAGCACCTCCAACAACACCAGGGACGCCGCTGAATGAGATCAGCCTCGTAGACCTTCTGTCTGTCCCATCAGCCAGGACAGCTAGGCCAGTGAGGACTAAGGAGAGGGCCTTTTCTGTGGTGGTCCCAACTCTGTGGAATTTCCTCCCTAGTGTCCTCCGCCATTCCCCCTCTTTGATTAGCTTCTGCCAGGCTTTAAGGTTTTTTTAGAGCAGTGTTGGTTTATTGTGTTGTTGTTGTTCAGTTGATTATGTAAATTTGTTATCAGTATTGTATGCCACCTAGAGTGGCTAGGTAGCTGGCCAGATGGGTGGCTAATAAATCAGATAAATACATAAAATAAAATATTTCAGAAGAAAGGAAAAGAAAAATGGCACCAGTTGCTTTTCTTACTCCCAGAATTCCCCCTCTCCTCACTGGTTGTTCTCCATGGACCTATGGCCCGATTGGATTCCACCACGAGAAGAGCTTTCAGTGTGGTGGCCCCTTTTCTATGGAACTCCCTGCCTCTGGAGGTCAGGCAGGCACCAATGCTGTGTTGTTTCCGATGCCTCCTGAAAACTTTATTCCAGGAAGCCTTCCTTGACTGACCAGCCACGTTTTTTCTTGGTACTTTAAAAGTACTTTGCTTTTTAAAATAACCATTGTTAGTATGGTGTTTTATTTTATCTTTGTATCATTTTACTTTTAATTCTTCACCACTCCAGAATCTGTTGAGATGTGGAACGGTATATAAATGCTGTAAATAAATAAATCCATTAAATGGTTTTATTTTATTTCTTAAGATTTTTTTAAAACACAAACACAAATTAAACTGGGAGACATGTTGCACACAGCAAAATGCTGCCCTCCATCACCATCTTTATATATGTTCAAAAGAGCGGTTTTTATTTTGGAGTTCAGACTCCGCCCCCCCCCGCCGTGTGCTTCGGTACTTGGACCAGTTACTTTTAGCCTTCTGGGAAATGAGTGTTCTGTGACCAGCCATGCCAACTATGGTAGCCATTTTATGAATGAGCAAGCCCCGCCCCCCCCATGGCAGCCAGTTTGTGAGAGCACCCAGAACAACCTCTCAAAATTCTAAATGTGCCAACTACCCCCTAAAGGTGGCTAGTATGATATAGCTAAGCTACAGAAGGGCTCAGGCAGCAGGAGAAAGAAGTATATCCTTTTTCATTTCCACCACTCCTGAAACTCCTCCACCCTGGACCCCAACAGGCCGCAATGACACTGCAAAAGTCCTGTTCCAATGTGGCTGGAGCCTGGAGGTGGGGTTTAGGATAAATACAGGCCCCACTTGTACTTCTGAATATTAGATGCTGTGGGGCATACAGTGTGGGCAGGGCAGGGGTTGCCTTCATGACCTAGAGACTTCAATCATGACCTAAAAAGCTACAGATTTCTGGATGGCCACTGCTGTAAACAGCATGCTGGAGCAGATGGACTTCAGTCTGATCCAGCATGGCTCTTTTTCCATTTCCATTTGCCTTGTTTTAATTGGATTTTATTTTATTTTTATTTGTAATGCTTTGATGGACTTGGAGAAATGCAAATTGGTAAATGTGTTTGAAACACATAATGGGGCTGTTTGCACAACATGGCAGCCCACTGTGGGTTGTTTAACACTAAAACAGACCATGGGTTATGGGAGGGTTGTTTAACCCATGCTTGCTGGGTTTGCATGACATGACAACCCCCAAGCAAATTCATAACGGTGGCCGCACACACGCAGCCTCACCGCGGGTTATTTATGGGAACCTGGTGAGTGTGGGTTATGCAAGGGTTAAACAATCCTCGCATCACCCACACTCACCTGGTTCACACGACACAACCCCTGAGCAGTGGTTGGATACGCAACCTGGTGTCTCGTATGGGTTAAATAACTCACAATGATCTATTGTCTGAATCCGGTCCATGTTTCTTGAAGTTATGTACTCAGCTCCTAGCCTTGTCCTTTACTGCTACCATTGTCTGTAGTTTAGCTCATACAAAATCCCCCTACCTTTAACTTTGGCATTCAAAATGCGGTTTTGCAGGAGGGTTAAAATATCCTGGCATGAATGCTACATTAAAACAGCAACAACCCAACCTTTATGGCAACTAGGTGTGAAGAAGCAATAAAAAAATGTTACAGCTTACCCAAAGAATCAATTTGTGCATTGTTCTTATGCAGGTTGTTCTATTTTCAGTGTGTTCTGTGTGCAGGCCAAAATAAATCACTACTTTCAGACTACTTCTTTTGTAAATGAAGAGAAATTAGAGGTTTGATCAAACAAACAATTATAATAGACCATGATGATGTGCTATCTATAGCCAATGCAGTGGGCACAGTAAACAGGTTAGAAATTAGTTCCACCTGTAGGGTTTTTCATTGCAATTCATAGATATGCATCCCCCCATTAAGAATTTCTCCTGCACAGGCTCAGGATGTGGTCTGGGAACCAATACGGGAATCTAAACTCAGTTATCTTTCAGAATTTGCACTTCTCTGACTTTTGCAATGGAGTCCTCCCGAACTCTTTGAGCAGCCTATTGAGGCAGTCCACCCACTCCCTGCTTCTGCAGGAGGAAGTAATATCCTGAAAAAAATGGAGCCTCAATTCCATCTAAACAAGCTGAAGCTCTCTTGACACAACTAATTGTCCATTAGTCATTTTAGATTACTGTTATCAGTTATCAGACTCTAACATGCACACAAAAGAAGGGAACCTCTCCACTTTGCATGACAGGCCATCAATAAGACATTGACAAAATAGTGATTGTTCAGTAGAGTTAAAGAGTACGCCATTTTTATATTTTGGCAAAATCTACTGTAGAGGTTCACGACACTCCTAAGAGGCTCTGTACTTCAAAGACACAGCACTCCAACTACCCAACATCCATTTAGGTTACCTAAAATTACATCTGCCATCTGGAATACTGGGATTCTAGCGGAATGACAAGCACTGTTATGTACTGTGATCATTGTTCAGTCTTGATGAATGAGAGTTTTGCTTCGTAGAGGATCTAGAGGCCAGAATATCACTAGCTTGGAGGCGGTCATATCGCTGCTATTGCTGCTACAGCTGTCATTTTCACCAGCCGATTGTTTGACAGGTATATCGAAATCCAGAGTCACCATGTCAAACTACCTAAAAACCAACTTTCAGAACTAATTCTACAAAACTAGCCTATCTGTCCATAGCTGTCACAGGCCTGAGACAGGCAATAGCTAAGAGAACTGAAAGTAGTCTGAGAGAGGCACCACTTTTTATGGTGTACATGGATATCCCCATAGGGAAATCTGGTTCTTTTTCAGCTCCATGGAGTTCTGCGGTGTGTATAATTTACTTTGCATCTGCAAGCTGAGCTGCGGGCTGTTCCCCGAACTCCAGGAACTTTTTTGCACGGGGGGGGGGAGGTTCTGCAATTTGCACAAATTTCTGAGCAATTTGTGCAAATTCTGGCCAAATTTGTGCAAATTCGACCATAATTTGTGCAAACTACTCAGAAATTTGCACAAATTGCAGACCCTCCCCCAGTAATGAAACAAACAAACAAAAACAATACAAAATTCCCAGGAAATCCATGAACTGGCCCAACTCATTGCAGATCAAGTCGGGTGCTGCAGTAGGAAGCGAAATTAAGTCTGCGGGGACCGAGCCTAGGAAAACTTGTCGAATTCCATCCCTGAAATGGATTTCTCCAATACCCCTAGGTGCACAGACATGCATGCACACGCTCACGCACAAAGAGCTAATTCTGATCAAACAGGTCTTACATGCTTTTGGAACAATATAAAAAGCTGTTCACTACAGGGAAAAATGTGTTGAGTGTACATACAACGGACAGCAGTTCTGTAAACTTCCTATCACACTTAGGGGTGCATCTTTCTGTCAATGTTAGTTTTGCTAAGTCTCTCTCTCTCTCTCTCTCTCTCTCTCTCGCATTTGGTCTTGCGTTTGTTCCATCTTGTTTCTGCATCACTTTGTGAGTTTTTAAGCCAAAAAAAAAAGAAGTTTGCATGGAAATTCATATGCATTTTCATCCTGAAATATGCATTTTGGACATGATTATGCCTAATATTCCAATTCCTAGTCTGAGTGAAGGGATGCTTTGCAAGCAGTTGCCCTAAATAGAATGCTGTCTTCTATGTCCCCCGACCCACCCATCCCCCAGTACCCAACACAAACTAAAATATACATTTTTGTATGCATGTTTTGTTTGGAGAGCTGCAACACAAAATTTCGAGACGTGCAAATACCAAGGGGTAAACGTGTTCTGGTTCACATATTGATTCAGGAAGTGTGGATTTGGTAAACTACACTTAATTCTTCCCCATCCCTACTTCACACCTAGCAACTGCCAATGGCAGTTATGGAGACCTACATTCCAAAAACATATCAACATGGGACCTGACACACACACACACACAAGAAGATTGCTTGATCATGGAGATGATGAAGGCATAAAGGCTGATTTGAATGGGATCCTACCGAAAGAAACCTGTTTCAAGTAGAATCAAGGCTCGGCATATTCCCTCTTGCCATGTACTGCAGTTCCTACTATAGTACTGAGAGAGAGGTTATTCAAAGTACTGAAGTACAACAGAGAGTCAGGCAGTTGTGCCAGGAGAAGAAGCAACTGCAGGGGAAGAGAATTGCTCTAAAATGAATCCTAAGTGTTAGCTTTCAACCAAATATATTAACGTATGACACATATGGGTTTAAAATAGCTCAGCTAGTGCAAATGGAGTATAATCCCATCGTGAAAATTACTCCATCTCCAGCTGTTTCTGCATTGCTCAATAGAATCTTTTCTGGGGGGTAAAAGGAATATTTAAATGCTACTTTATCAAATCCTTTATCACTCAATTGTAAATGCCATTCAGTTACTGAAGCATTTCATAAAGGTAGTAATTACAAACAGCTTCAATATTGCACATGTATTTAGGGAAGAGAGTCTTTGAATAATTTCTAAATGAGATTTGATGGTGTAATCCAAATGGATTTTTGTTGTTGTTGCCTTTGGTCTCCTTGGTAAATTAAATATTGCCTCTTTTGTTTTGTGGTTTTTGAAAATGTGATTAGCCAAGAGGGGATAGGATTAAGACCATACTTCATGTTGCTCCTTTAAAAATGCCACACAGATCAAAGGACAACAAATGAAATAAACATCAGTTGTATATGAGAAAGGGGATGCCCAACTCCCTGTTTAATTTAGCTTTTCCAAGATGTTGATGCGTTCACTTCAGACGAATTTCTTTTCAATATCATGATGTTATCATGCCATCTTTTAACACAAAAGTCATCAACATTTTTAGAGCCAGGATTCACCTTTAATTCCAACTTTTAACATGGGGCCTTCCCTTCCCTTCCTTCCTTCTCCCCCCCTCACTTTAACACCCCTAAACAAAAGTGGTGGTACTGTCTTTGGTACAACACAGGGATACAACCCACTGGTGGGTTCCAATGCACTAGCTGATACCCTAAAATCCCAAACGAGAATTAGTTTGCATCTTTTAGTCATGCAAAGAGTTTCTCCACTATCTGAAGTGAGGTGGGCAGCCATGAGCCCTTTCATTATGGATTTCTCTTTGAAGAGATGTCCAACAGGCTCACTCTTTGCTGGTTTCCAGAAAATGAACAAAATCATGACTGTTCAGACAGACATGTGTTTAACGCAGGGCTGGTTAAACCCTTTTCAGCCCAAGGGTCAAATTGCAAAATGGGAAAGGTCTCAGGGACCACATTCCATCTGTGTGTGGGGCCAAAGGCAGAAGGGGGTAGGTCAAATGTGATTATTACCATTTTAAGCCCTATAGCAAGCAGGACAAGGCTTCTGCATACCTACTCAGAAGTAAGCAGAACTGAGTAACTAGCAGCACTTTCTAATAGCATCCTAAATGCCAAGCTTTTGCATGTCTGCTCACAAGGAAGAGAAGGGCTGGATGCACCTGATCTCATCTGATCTCTGAAGCTAAGCAGGGTCAGCCCTGGTTAGTATTTGGATGGGAGACTGCCTGGGAATCAGGCTTCCTGCACTGAGCAGGGGGCTGGACTTGATGGTCTTGTAGGCCCCTTCCAACCCTATGATTCTATAAGGTCTCCTGCCTGAAGAATGTACTCTTCAGTTCTGTGCAACAGGTCTCCTTTAACTGGTGCTGTGGAGATTGCCCCTAGGGGTGAAATTGTTTTTAATTAGTGTGCTTGTTGCTTTCAAGTCATTATTGCCATTTTATTGGTGGTCCTTAAAACTATTTTTGTTCTGTGTCTGCAGCCTTGAGAACCTCTTTTGTTGAAAGGCTGAATAGAAAGAGTTAAAGAAAGAAAGAACTGATCCTTCCAAAGCACATCTTGGAAAATAACTCTTTCCATGCATGCCTTTGTCACAAATAATGATAAAGCAAATTGCATATGAATGGCTGTTATTTGAGAGCCATGGTCAGAGATACAGGCTGGGCATATTTTGAAGAAGAAAAAGGAATGCAATTTTGAACGATGCAATTTGTATGGGTTCCTTCAGCTGAGTAAAAGAGGGTGCCGCCACATTTCCCAGTATACTTTTCACAAAAATGAAGCTCCACACTAAAGCATAAGAGATGACAATCTGCAGCTCATGTGGAGAAATAAACATTGCAGAAATGAACATGAAAAATCTCCCTTGGAATCCATGCAGTCTTTAAAACTGGTGAACGTTGTGCAACAAAAATAATTAGGTAATTGTGGGTGGGGGACCATTTTTCAGAGAATTTCTGTCTGTTTGTGACCAAACATTCATATGGTTGCAACATAAATTAGTGAAGCTACTGATAACCATTGCATTACGTTGCTTGCCTGTTATTAGTGGGATATTTGGAACAGAAAGCCGGCTGAGCCCCGCCCCTCCATTTCCCAGGACCTTAGTACTAGGGATGTATGAGAAATTTATTTCAGTTGGTTTTGGTCAGGATTTTACCCAATTTTCACCTTTTGGACCAAACATGGACACAGTTAAGGATGGATGGACTCACCCGCACCCAGCTTCATTGGATGCTTGCCAAGCCTCTGACACTACCCGTTCCTGCTCACGGCACTGCGTGAGCTTCATCATAGCCTGGAGAGTACCCAATGAAGTTGTGAGGGGCCTGTCCCCCCAACGAGCTGCCACTGTGTGCAACAATGGTGGTTCAGGCCCTTCCAGATAGGGCTGGATGGATTGCTTACCATCAAATCTGCAGCATTGTCCGTTGGGGGAGGGGGAGGCGATCCGTTCATCCCCCCCCCCGAATCCTCCAGAGCGGCTCTGCAACAATTCCATGGAGCCGCATGCTGGCTGCAGACTGCTTGCGATACGGTAATGGCAGCCGCCATTACCGTATCGCTCTGAGGAATACAGCTGCAAATGGTGTAGTGGACGCCACTTGTGGCCGTAAAGCACTTAGTTTAACCTAAATGCAGCCGTAAATGCAGTCCACTACACCATTTGCGGCTGTATTCCTCAGAGCAATACGGTAATGGCAGCTGCTATTACCATATTGCAAGCAGTCTGGAGCCGGTGTGCCGTTCCGGAGGGAATCCTCAGGAAGTGGAGATAAGTGATCCATTCCGCCGCGGATTCCAGAGGCCGGATTCTTTTGCCTCATTCCGGCCTCATTTGGGTCCGCGGCAGAATTCTCCGCCATCCCTACTTCCGGGTAGGTCATGTTGCGTACTTGGTCGCCATAAAGACCCCATTTACGCAACACTGCGGTTGTGAATGCTCCTTTCACACCTGTAATGTTGCGTAAATGGATCCTTAATGGCCGCCAAGTATGCAATATCATATACCCGGAAGTACCCGAGCAACCATTGTTGCACACAATGGCAGCTCACTAGGGAGAACAGGCAGCTGCCAGGTCATTGCTGAGTTATGGGGCGCTCACTGAGTGGGTCCGTGAGCACCCCGCGGTTTGGTGAGCAGGATGCGGGAGGGCGGGTGAGGGTGAGTCCATTGGACTCCACCCCTCATGGACTCTCGCGGGCTCTTGCGACACCTCCAGACACAATCTGCAGTCAAAGTCTGTACATTTCCGAGCTTGCAATGTGATTCATTGATCCAAAAGCATTTGATAGCATGCATACATTAAAAAAATGCCTACCTTTCAAAATGAGTATATTTCAAAATGAGTACTTTTCAGAAATGCACACATTTCAAGAATGTGCATAAACACACTTCAATCATGGGAGAAGAATGTTTCAAAAATGCGCACAAGTGATGCATACATTTGGAAAAAATACGCATATAGATGTGCCTGGATCTTCTTGCAAAAAGAAAAAACAAAACTCACAGTCTGATGTCGACACAACCTGATTCGTACATCCCTGCTTGGTACCTGAGCAGCGAAGCTCGTTTCAGAAATGGGGAGGGGGTGATGATATTCAGAGAGCAGCCTGGATCCTCTGTGTGTGTCTGGGATTCACCAGTTGGCCATACTCTTTCCCCCCAGCCCCAGCCCCTTTCCCCCAATCTCTGATCCCTTACACAGCCTTTCCCCATTGGTAAGGGCTGAAATGCCTCCCCTAAGGCTTAGTTCTTGGCAGTAAGAGTTGTAAACTAAAATATGCAGGTGTTTCGCCCCACCCCTTTTGCCATTTAGCCTTGCTTACTTTGTTGCCAGTTGTCTTGCCAAGAGGCAACGGCTCTTTTTTTGGATTCAGAAACAATGAACACACCAGTGGGTGAAGGCTAAAGGTTTTCTTAAGCAAGAACAAACAAACACAGCAAAAAAGCAAGAAACCACAGAGCAAGACTGTAAGGCTTACGGCCCTACACTCACTGATTCAGAGGGGGGTCTTGTTCTGTAGTTTCAGGCTGCAATCATTGCCCTTGTAGTGTTTTGGGTTTTTTTCATGGTGTTAGTTTGTTCTTGCTTAATGAAATCTTTAGCCTTCACCCACTGGTGTGTTCATTGTTTCAGAATCCTAAAAAGAACCCTTGCCTCTTGGCAAAGTACCTAGTACTGGAATGCAGCCCCCAAGAGCCTGTCTAAAATTGAAATAATCAGCCCTTGCACAGAAAGAGGGTGAACAGGCCTGCTTTATAACTGTTCAACTGTTTCATAGGGGTAGCCATACAAGTCTGTTCTGCCCTCAAAACAAGAAGACCTGCAGCACCTTAAAGGCTAAGAGAGCAATCCTAATCCCCAGATCAGCTGGCTGGAGGGGGTTAGGATAGGGTGAGAGGAGCTCAGCCAGTGGGTGGGAGACATCCACCCCAGTGGCCCTGTTATGTTTATAGGCCACAAAACAGAGCATTCTGGGGGCCAGGGCAAGGTGGGTTGGATGGGGAATGGATTTCCATTTTAATGCAAACTTACCTAACTTTGCACTTTTAAAACAATATGCAAAATGAAACAGACATTGCTTTAAAACTCTGTCTAGCAGCTAGGTCGTTTTTTTATGTTTACTCTAGAGTAGGTGCAGGGGTCCCAATCTGGACTGGGCCACTGGTATGGGAGGTAGGGAAGCTTTAACATCTGGATCAGTTCCTCTACACCTATTCTATAGAAAAAATGAAAAGAAGAAGACATAGCTACAGATTTAAAGTAATGACGGTTTTAGCTCTCTGTCTATTCCTCTCTATCACTCAGAACTCTTGTTGGAAGCCATTTGTGACTGATTGTATATGACTAGCTTCCTATATGTTACGTAAAAGTATGTACTGGAATTACAATGAGTAATTGGCCAGAATAATAAGCCCAAATGGTGCAATTTACAGCCTTCTCTCCCCTCTCCCTTTGTCCCTTCAGCCATGCTTAGTAGATCTTAAAAGGGGTTGACCCATGTTCATACGAAACCCCTTGTAGACCTCTGCAGTTTGCACTACACATCACTAAGATGAAGATTCATCATTAAGAAGCAGTTTGAGAAATTACATTTCAGATGAGAAGATCCACAAGAGGAAAAAGGTTATGCAGATAAAGGCTGAGGAGCCCGTTTCCTTCTTAATGGCCATGACCTGCAGGTTGCTTCAAATGCTTGAAGAGCCTTTTATTCGTCTTCTACATTTTCTTTTTTCTTGCATGCATTTGAAAGGAATCAGAATACAACTGGGGTGGGTGGACGAGTGGAGGAGGGGAAGATCTGTAATGTTTAGATGCAAAGGATAGGCTTAAAAAAACCACATTTTTTTAAAAGAAAGCATATCGCATTTCTGAAGCCTGTGATCAAAAAACGTAGAAAAGAAACTAAGCATTTGATAGCAATAAAAACCTAGGAAATGGAATTGATCTGGACAGTAAATATTGGTTTATGCATTTCCTCTGCACTGTGTTCTGGAGTGGAAAAGGTGCAAAAGAGGTCTGAAGTTTTGGAAGACGAAGGGCGCAATCCTAACTAGATAGGTGGCCGCCTCCAACCTCGGAGGCGACCGCCTATCCAAACCAAGGCAGGAGAGGCACAGGGGGATTGTTTCCTTCACGCCTCTCCTGCCTTGGTGTTTTTTGCTAGACAGCCATTTTTGGCTGTCTAGCGGCAGGGGGGCTGATCGGGAGAGGAAGCTGCCATATGACACACTGGATGTGTCGTATGCGCAGCTCCACTCTCCCCGCCCTGGAACGCCCCCCGCCCTGCCCCTTTTCAGTCACTCCGTGATCCTCTTCCGAGTGTGGAGGATGGGGCTTCCCCATGCTGCCTCTGAGGCAGCGTGGATAAGGGGCAGGGCGGTCGGTTTTCCAGGAACTGACCTTGGAGCTCAGGCTCTGAGGTCGGATCCTGGAAATAAGCATATCCTATGGGCCTCTAGACAGTATCTAGCAGCCATAGGATTGCTCTCTGAAAGAACTAAGGAAATAGTAAATATCAAACTAAGATCTGGGTTATATGAGCATGTCTCTTAAGTTTCATAAAAGTCGTATACAAAGAAAATGAAGTGAAGTGGTGGGAAATCTATTAGTTCCTGCAAGAATAATATACAAGGCTTTGGAAATGGAAAAAGTGAACTAACTATGAAATAATGGTTTATTAAAGATGTGGGACATAATTAAACTGGTTAATCTCACGGTATTTAAGAAATTGCATGATAACATGTTGTCAGTAAGATAAATAGGGAGTCCAGATATACTGCAGCTGAATATTTAATTGAGAATAAGATGATTGATATGTTGTAGCTTTTCTGCTAAATTCTAAATTGTGAATTGTATTGTTTTTACATGCTTATGTATGATTTATAAAATAAAAACATAAAGCTGATTTATACAGAGCTCTCACTTAACATCACTTGTTAATCTTTATGTGCCTTTCCTTTCTTTTCCTTCCCTCTTTTGTCTACTTCCTTTGGTGAAATTTAGATTGTAAGCTCCTTGAGGCCAGGAACCTCTCTTTTTTTTTGCATATGCTATCTTTAAAGTGCCAGATTCCAGTGGGGCCAGTGGCTCCGATGTCAGTGGGGTGGTGAATCCACTCCAGGTTTCAGTTCTGACCAATTCTGGCTGAAACCGGAGCAGATCCACCGCCCCACTGACATTGCAGCCACCAGCCTCCACAGCCAGATTGAGTGATGAATGGCTGCTGTATAAATAACAGCACCAGATAATATTGCTTTTGCTGGTTTCGTCTAGATAAAAATGAGGCTTGTGCTTTAATACACTATTTTTTTTAGCATATTAATGCTGCAATCCTATGGTTCCTGGGAGGACGTCCATGGGGCCTATAGGATTTTTCAGAGCTCCTGCTCCAGTCTCTGTCTCCAAGGGCAAAGAGAGAGTTCTGAGAGGCATCCCAGGGGTGTGCTGGGGGTGGATTAGTGGAAGGCTTGGATGCACCTGATATACATGATACATCCCCAGAATTGGGGGGAAAGTACGCCAGCCCTGGTATACCTGGTGCTTGCCCTAAAACTGGTGTACCTAAAACTTCCCTCCCATTGAATAATTGAATAAATATAAGAAATGAAGGAATGGACTAATGGGGAAATCATAAAAGAAAAAGGGGCAAAAATCAAAGCAAGGTGGGGTGGGGTGGGGCAGGGCAGGGGAGGGGAGGGGAGAAAAACACGGCTCCTCCTGGCCTTCTGACCTTCCAGCTCACGCCTGGCAGTGCTTTTGATCAGGCAGTTCTTCTGCCTTCAGATCTCCTCCCTACCCATCTGTAGGACTGTTCTGCCCACTCTCTCACCCCCGATGCTGTTCCTTTTAATGCAAGGCATAACTGACATGATTTATGTGAGAGCCAGTGTGATGTAATGGCTAGAGTGTTGGACCGGGACTTGGGAGATCCGGGTTCTAGTCCCCACTCAGCCATGAAGCTCACTGGGTGACTTTGGGCCAGTCACTGAGGGCATTTCTACCTGAGGCTTTTATCCTGCACCTTTACCGAGGCTGGGGATGTCGTGAGCGTTCGGTTGGGGCTCGAAGCCTGGTGAGAAGCTGCCAATTTGCCCCCCCAGATGCCAGTTCGCGGCGCGCTGAGTCGGGCAAGAGCTCAGGCGCCCGCTCCCTCAGCAAGGAGAGGGGAAGAAAGCAGCACCTCTCCTCCGTCCCCCATCCTTACTGTAGTGGCAGTAGCACGGGAAATGCTGGTTGTTTTACGTCAGTTTTCCTGGCCTTAGGGAAAACGACCAGTGAGTCCCTAGCTGCTGCTGCTGTAGCAGGTGGGGACAGAGGGAAGAAGGAAGCACCTATCCTCTTCTCCCCCCCCCACCTCCTGGAGGCCAGGGCGAGAGGCTGGGGGTGGCTGTGCCAAGGCCCCTCTTCCCCACGCCAGCCTTTGAAAGCTGGCGCATGGAAGAGGGGTGATGGCAGCACCCCAGCGCTCTCACCCTGGCCTCCTCTGGGGGGGGCTGTGCGGAGGGTCTCCTTCCCCACATCAACAATAACAGCTGGTGTGAGAAAGAGGGGCAGCTTGCAGGCAGGCAGGGTGAGCAGGGAAGCTCGGCGAGCAGACCCGGGCTGTGCGAGCTGTGAGGGAACAGTTTGTCAAGCTCCCCGATCCCAGACGGAGACGGGCTCATCCATCCCTAACCGAGGCATCTACTTCTGGATTCTTTGCAGGATTAAGATCAGCTCCTTTACACATGCTTTTTTCAGGGGAATTTCTTTCTCCACTGTTCTATATATTTCATTATGCAGCCACGAGATGGCACTGCGATATTGCAGACACACATGATGCTTTTATAGCAGCTTTTAAAAATATGGGACTTTCCCTGATCTTAACAAAAAATGGGCTAAAGGTTACAAAGCATGGGAGAGGCCCTGGAGGAGGAGGATGTGTGTAAAAGACTTACAGACTACCCTGAGTGTGCTGTCATGAGCGCACAATAAAAGCCTCATGTAGAGATGCCCCGACTCTCAGCCTAACCTACCTCACGGGGTTATTCTGAGGATAAAATGGAGAGGAGGAGCATCATGTAAGCCACCTTGGGTTCCTTGCAAGAGGAAAAAAAGGCGGGATATAAAATGCAATAAATAAAAAACTAAGACCTGTTGAGCTACTCTGAGGTCACAGAACATGGGAGAATGGGGGTCAAATTGCTACAGCCATGGAGCTCATTAAGGGGCTGTTGGAAGGATGAACTGCGATGGCCCCCATGTATCCCCGCCCCCCAGCATTTAAAGTATTGATCTGCTACTTTTCTACTTTAAAAATATTATGCAAATGATGGTGGTTTTTTGGACCGCTCTTCTCCTGCTCAGCATTAGACCCGCTGACAGCTGACACTTAGCCCCCTTGCCTTGCTTGGAAGGCTTGAACAGAACACCAACGTAGGTTTACAAACAACACCAAAGAACAACAATGCAAGCATAATAGCACATTTCAATAACTAAAAATACCTTTCAGCAGGAAAAGCAGATAAAATCATACAAAGCCAGAGGAGCTGAGTCATTTGTTTTCTAGGGCTGAAAGTTCTGGCCTACAAGTTGCTATGTGCCTGAAGTCTCTGGCAGGTTGTCTTGAACACTGTGGGGCGGGAGGAGTGAAGGTCGCAGTCTCTGCTGCTGGTTCAGATATTTCAGTCCTAGGGCATGAATGCACATGCTATGTGGCATGTGCTTGCTTTTGGAGCTATGACACTGGTGCTGTTCTTTATCGAAATGCCCATTTTAGCTGAATGTCTTTAAAAAAAAATAAATGAGGTTGTGATACAATAATTTTGCCCACCTGGCACCATCCAATCAAACAAAAACACAGCAAATTTTCTGCGGGGGGGGGGTAATTTCCCCCCATGTTTTATTGCACTAAACATTGCAAAACAGTTTGTCTGCAAGATCTACAGGAGGAAAATTACACACACACACCACATACAGAAGTAAAAAAAAATAATCAAACAAAAGCCAAATGAACCATAAAAATGAAAACAAAACACTACACCCCATTAAGATTTAACGTTTGCTCTTAATGTACCCATGAGCCTCGAAATGGAGACATTTCCTCCTCCGCTACAGGGTAAAGTGATTACAAATGTCTCTTTCTGCAAGAGCTTAGTGGCATTTTATGCAGCTGGGTTTACAAAGCTTGAAACAAATCCAAGGCAACAGGTTGTTATCTTTTAAGGGGAGACATCAGACCTCACTTGTCTGAAGTACAGATTTCCTAGTAGCCTCCTATGACCTAATAGTAATAGGAACCTGAGCAAATGGCTGAATCTGCACACAGCAGTTTTACTGTTATCATACTGCAGTGACAACTATTGGTGTCATGTGCACCAATAGTTATCACTGCAGTGTTAACTATTCAACTACAGTGGGCATCTCTACACCAGCCTAAAATCCTACATTTAAAATGGGGCTTTTTGCTTCCGTTTTAAATGCAGGATGACAACGACTCCCTTTTTCACCCCCTCCCCTTCCCCCCTCCTTCTCCCCTCCTTCTCCCCATATCTGAGTCTTCCAGATCTTTCATTGAAGTTGCTCCTCTTCTTGCTGCTTTTCATGGAGGAAACTCAAGCGGAACACAACCGGGTAATTTGATAGCTCATTATCTACAATCTATTTAAAAATGGAACAAAGGGCATTTACTGCAGGAGATGCCTTGGAAGTTCACGGCGTCATGTAAAGAGCCTGCAAACTTCCATGAAGGAGCAATCTCAATTGCAGGATAAAAGCTCCATGTGAAGAAAGCCAGTCTCTACTGTTATGTTAAGAGGGATCCTTGCCCCCTCTCTCTCTGTCCCCTATTGGTTTCCCCCTAAACCTATTCATTGCAGTCTCATATGATTATTAAAAGGATACTATCACAATTTTAGAGCTTTCATGCTTTCATTTCTCCATTATTATTTCTCATGAAGAATCAGATGCCTGAATATCATCCCTCACTCCACTTCTTTTTATGAGCTCCCTATCCTTCTTTCAGGCAGACAGCAACGTGGCAGTTTTTGAAGAACAGCACAAGGGAATGACTCTCTTGAATGTATTTCCATGGTAAGCGTGGGATGGGGAAGGTTTCAACCTCGATCTAGCTGTACCACAGCTGCAAGCTGCTTCATACTTTAAGATCTTCAGAAGAGATCCTGTTGAGGGTGCTTCTGCTGTCTGCAGTATGGCAGGTAGGACTAGCAACCAGGTCCAGGACACCTTGAGAGTGTGACAGCCATCTGTGGAGTCCCCTGCTTAGGCAAGTAAGTCTAACTAGCTAATTCATTAAGGGAATGGTTGGTTAAGACAGTCCTCTTTAGGAAGGCTTTTGTTGATTAACTCATCATGCCTTGAAATGGATTTTGAGTCTCTGCTACTAGCTGTGCTCTTTTCTGATTGATTTTTAATTGTGTTTTATTCCATTTAACATACTTGCCTTGCTACTTTTCATTGCTGAGTTTTGTTTGTAAGCTGATATATATGCTGAGTGAAATCCCAGTAAGTTACCGGTGCAATCTTGCACTTGTCTACTCAAAGGTAAGCCCCATTTAGTTCAATGGGATTTACTCCCAGGTAAATGCATGTAGGACTTAGAAACAAAGTCCTATGAGAAAAGGTTGAAGGAGCTGGGTATGTTTAACCTTGAGAAGAGAAGACCGAGGGGGGATATGATGGCACTTTTCAAGTACCTAAAGGGTTGTTGTCACACCGAAGAGGGCCTCAACCTGTTCTCTGTTGAATACTGTAAGGCATAGAACAATGAGCTTAAGTTATAGGAAGGCAGATTTCAGTTGAACATCAGGAAAAATGACCTCAGGTCAGAGCAATCAGACAATGGGACCAACTGCTGAGGGAAGTGGTGGGATCTCCATTGCTGGGGGTATTCAGGCAAAGACTGGACAGCCATCTGTCAGGGATGCTTTAAACACTGGATTTCTGCACTGAGCAGGGAGTTGGACACAGTGGCTTAAATGGCCTCTTCCAACTCTATGATTCTGAGAGTTTATGACAGGTAGGTACAGCAATTCAAAGTGGGGAAAGGTAGGGGCAGAGTGGTACACATGCTGCCTCATCCTCAGCCTAGCCAGGGCAGAAGGTATGCAGGGAGGGTTTCCCCAGGCTTTTAAATCCAGCAGATCTATGCATTTCCAAGTCCCCTAGCAGAAATGGAGGGGAAATGAGCTACACCACCTCCATAGCTTGTAGGTCTGGATCCAGCCCCTCTGAGAGAAAGGAGTGGCTTTGGATCCAGCAGAATGCCATGTTTCGAGCTCTACTGGCAGCGGCAGCTATCCACCCATCTGGGCATAGTGGGGGCCTCCAGCAGAGCCCCCCAGACTGGTGCTTAGGGATGTATGAGAAATATGCTTCAGTTCGGTTTTGAAGAGGATTTACCCTCCTGGACTGAACACGGACTCAGACGCAATCTGGGGTTGAAGTCTGTACATTTCTGAGCTTGCAATGTGATTTGCAGCCCCCCCCCCCCAATAGCATTTGACAGCATATGTACATTTGAAAAATGTGCATGAAAAAATGCATACTTTTGGGAAATGCACACAAACATGATTTAATGAATGGGAGAAGAATGCATACATTTCAAAGATGTGCACGATGGATGCATACGCTTGGAAAAAATACGTACAAAAATAGACACAGATTTTCATGTGAAAAGAAAACAAAGCTCGCAATCTGATTGGACTCGAGTCAGGACGAGCTTTGAGATGCAGTTTGGAGAACTTCAGCAAGTTCCAGTTTTGCTGATTTGCACATGCCTACTAAGGATGTTAGAGAAATCCGCCGCAGATTCAAATGAGGCCGGATTCTTTGGAATCCGGCCTCAGGAATCCGCGGTGGATTGGCCCCGTTTATCTCCTCTCCTGGAGGAGTCCGCGTGGGACGGCACAGCTGCCTCCACGCTGATTGCCATTAAAAAAATAAATAAATGGGCATAGGCAGGATGTCCCCGTAGACTTATACGCAAAATAGAGCCGTGAACCTTGCGTATAAGTCTATGTGTCCATAGGCTTATATGCAAGATTCATGGCTCTATTTTGCTTATAAGTCTACAGGCACATCCTGCTGATTGCCATTTTTTTTTTAAAGCCGTGAATCTTGCGTATAAGTCTACATATACTTATACGCAAGATTCACGGCTCTACTTTGCGTATAAGTCTATGGGGACATCCTGCCAATCGTCTTTTTTTTTTTTTAATGGCGATCAGCGTGGAGGCGAAGGGCTCCGGTTGCAGGTAAGCAGTGGCCCTTGGCTCTGCGGAATCCTCACAGAGCGAAGCCACTCCACGAGAATTCTGGAGGGGAGGAACGGATCACCTCCCCACCCCCACGGATTCCCCGCTGGGTCGGACGGTGGGGAATCCGTACATCCCTAATACTGGTGGTGCTCCTCTTCCTTGGCAGAGGTCAGTGGATGGGGCACCAATACATCATCCTAGCCCCCTTCAGCCATCAACATTCAGAGGTTAGGACTCTGCTCTAAATCAGGTCAACATGGCATCCAGGTCCCACTGGTGTTTGCTCTAGTAAGAATCTGAGATGCTTCGTCTGTCGCCCTTCATTGGGCACTCCAGATTTGGAAGTTAGCTTCATGGATTCCTCTACAGTGGAAGACTACCTGGTTGCTTCGTTACTAGATGCCAGGGAAACTCTACTCAGTTCTCCCAAGTATTTAACATCAACGGAGGTTTGTTAGCTTTCTCTTTGCTCTTTAGACCATAATGGTTCTGCTCCTATAACTTGTATTTGATGTGTGAGCTCATTTTTAGCTATTCTATGTGATTTTATATGGTTTCAATGGGTTGGGCAAGCTGTCTTGAAGTTTTAAAGACCTTTAAAAGACCTTTAAAACCCTATATGGTTCCAGCCCAGCCTATCTTAAGGAGTGCCTTCAGCAACACCAGATAGGCCACTCAACAAGAACAGCCTTGGATGGCCTTCTCTCTGTCCCATCAGCCAGGACAGCTAGGCTGGTGAGGACGAGGGAGAGGGCCTTCTCTGTGGTGGCCCCCACTCTGTGGAACTCCCTCCCTAGGGAACTCTGCCATGCCCCCTCTTTAATGAGCTTCTGCAACGCGTTGAAAACTTGGTTGTTCAGGCAGGCGTTTGGGGTGGGTTAGGGAAATTTTAGAAAATGATGTTTTCATGTGTAATTTTATTGTTTTTAAACTGTTTGTATGATTGTACATCGCCCAGAGTGGCCAGGTGACTGGCCAGATGGGTGATTAAGAAATTTAATTAATTAATTTTTAGAGTGGGGCAAAGTGGGGTAGAAAATACTTAAGAGTGAAATCCTATGCATGTTTAGACAAAAACAAAATAAAATCTTACAACTCCCAGCGTTCCTCAGCCAGCCATACTGGCTGAGGGATGCTGGGAACTGGAGGACATTTTTTTTCTGTCTAAACATGCACAGGATTGCACCCTAAACTGTGAAAGGGAGACACATATCCCTAATTATGTGGGAACATTTGGTGGGGAGACACATCAGCCATGGCTCTGTGTTGTGTGTCTTTTACAGTAACAGGGCAATTATCAGGGCTTCCCCTTGGTTTAAGGATGTCTCAGGTGACTGCTGTTGGGGGGAGGGGCACTTTTCATGCACCTCTGAACTGGGGCATATGCCAAACCTGGAGCAAGCAGGGATGGGGAAGTGAATTTTGCTTTCTCCTGGGTTCATATTTTTTAGGTCTCAAGTTCTTTCTCTCCTGAATATGATAAACATTGTGAATTTTTGGTCAATTCTTATGTAAATAAAAGAACTGAAACTGAATTGTCATCCAACTGTCCTGACCAAATTCAACATGTACAGCTATTTCTAGCATGGAGAGGTCCATGTTATACTTATCCACCATATAGCTGTTAAAAAGGGTGGAACCTTCATTCAACAGTAAAATGGTTGAATACACAGGGATTCAAACCCAGACTTTTAAAGCACTCAAAGCCCTGGGCCTGGATGGACGAAGCTATCTGTTCTTTTTAATATGGAGAAGTTTGTGAATTTTGATAAATTCTTATCAAAGCTGAATTGAAACAAAATTCTCACCCATTCTTAGGAGGGTGGTGGAGCCATGTGGCAATGTGACACATGTTTGCTTCAGAATGGCAGGATAGTACCAGAGAGCGAGAGAGAGAGAGAGAGAGAGAGTGAGCGAGCAACTGGCCAATTTTGGTGAGCACCCTGAGGCAACTTTGTGGTGAAAGGGGTTTCCCCAGACTTGTTCTTTGTGCTGTAGGACCTGGGACAGGGGAAATGAAACCCACTGAGCATGCATTCAAAGACCAGGTTCGCACAATTACCACAGCCCACCATGGTTTATTTAAACTACGGTGGGTTGCAATGCGTGCCGGCAGCCATTTTGAATATTCAAGCCATGGCGATCAATGTCATGGCTTATCATGGTGAGGCTGGTTTATGTGAGGGCTAAACCCTCACATAACCCATGGGCTGTTTGGGGTTTATGCAAGCCTTGTTTAACCCTCACATAAGCCACCCTTGCTGGGTTCGCACAACACAATAAGCCACGGCAACTACCCATCCTGGCTTGAATATTTAAAACGGCATCCATTGTGTGCCCCAACCCACTATGGCTTAAATAAGCCACATGGGCTCTGGCGATCATGCAAACCAAATCTTGGGACTTGCGGGGTCATGAGCCAGAAGGGCCTCCCTCAATGGAGGTGACCAGCCAGACTCAAGCTGTAGGACTGGGGCAGGGATTGGATTGCCCCTTGCATCACTGGAGGAGGAGGTCCTGATGGGACACCTGCATTATGGTCCATTCCCACACAGTTGGTAGGCCTTGTTGCAGATCTTAACGTAAATATTTAAATAAAGTTGTGGCCCTACGTCCCAGGTCCCCCAACCCAACATATGCATCTCGCCTCTTTCTTCCAGATGGGTGGGCAATACCCAATAACATAGGAAAAGGTGGCTCAGGCAGACGAGGATAGGTTTTGCAGAATTCTTCTTGAAAACTGGCCCTGATCTCACCTTAAGGGTTACCAACTTTAACAGAAGAAGGATGAACAAAAGGACAAAGAAAGAATTACTTAATTATTATTTAATTAGCAGGTAGTACGTAAGAATAAAAAGTGCTTCAGACATTTACATTCATTAACACAAATCTGGAGACCTGTTTTACTGCAGGACAGTTTCCTTCCTGAGTTATGCATTTGACTAGCCATATGTCCCCAGGGGTGTCCATGGAGGCCACCTGATGTTTATTTCATCACTCGAAAGGGTGACATGGATGTGAAGACATTTTCTGTGTAAATTCCCTTATTTACCAAACAGGTAATTCAGTCAAGAACTTTCAATTTGAAATTGAGGGTGACTAAAATTGTGGGGGTGGACTAGCTGCCATTTCAGTGAGGGATTTGGGGATGAGGGCAACCCCTGGTGATTTATTTATGTATTTATTTTTTTCGTGTCATGTCATTTGGGAATAAGAGGGTTGAACATATTTACTATCTGTTCTTTACCTGTGTTCCAGAAGCTAATGTTGCTGGGAACGCAGTGAGCTTTGCTGAATGCAATAACCTTCCAGCCTCTGTAAGTAGCAGGCACTCAAAGAATCTAGCTATTTCTATTTTCTATCATCTGGCACTATCTCTTTTCATCAAAGAGGGATTGAAAACATCTTGGCTGGTAAACCTGGCACTCCCAAAGGCAAAAAGATAGAGGGAGAACTCTGCATACCATCCAGTATTGTTTACAATTCAAGGGCAGGACATGGGCAAGAGATGAAAGTTGCCTTTTTAAAAGTCTGCTCCAGGATAACGTTGAAATCCTTTCCCTTTCTTGCATCTCCTGGCTTTGTTTTATTTTTCTTCTCCAGGGCTAAAACAGTGCCCCGAGTCCCCAAACTGTACAAATTAACCTGTAACCATTTTGGCAATCTCTGAAGGAATCCCTTACAGGTTCGGCTGTTACTGGGAATTTTACTCGGCCTCCAAAGGCGTATCACGTACAAGGCCTTTGCTGTCATATTTGCCATTCCATTTGCATCTGATGATATTTGGCTTTTGTTTTCCCCAAGAAAAAAAAATGAAGGAAAATTTAGTTTACTGGAAAACTGTCAGTCTAGCTTGCATTCTTACTCAGATGAGAAGGATGTGGATAAATAATGCCTTTGATTGCCTACTGACAGGGTGCGGGATTCAGAAGCGCTCCGATCACACTGGTTTCCATTTGTATTACTTCTTTCAGAAAGAAACAATCTGGAATTTCTTTGTTATCGATGCCTTTAATTTCACTCAGTCACTTACTATTTGATCAGACAAAATGTGCCATGAAAGAAAGATTATTTTACTGACGATGGAAGGGAGTATAAGGGACCTGCTTCTTTCATTCATCACTCTAATTCTATGCTGTGTGGTCAGCATTACGGAATGTAATGAGAAGACAGGAAATTATTTTTATTTACCTATATTGTTTTTACCCTGGTCTTCCTATGCTTTAGGGGGCTTACAAATCAATAAAACTATAACAATAATGTTCAATTAAAAATAATCTCATCACAATCAAATCACAATAAAAAACAAATCTAGTTACAACAGGACAATAAAGAGCCTGCAATGGAAACCCACAGCCAGCCAGTACCATAATCAGTTTCAAAATGTATTCTTTACAAAAAGCATTTTATGTAGGAAGCCCAAAGTCCTCCAGGTCTGGTCAGTATCTGACTGTTTCCCCCTTGTTTGGCCTTTATGACGGAACACCAAAATGGCACCAACTTTCTTTCCGCCTTCAGATGTGTCAAGGGCTCCTTGGAGGCCTCTCTCAGTCTAATCCAGTAGCCAAGTCCAGACACAGACAAAGGGATTCCTTTCAAAGCTTTATTCTTCTTTTACAACTTAACAACTCTACAGGTAGCAACTAGATCTGAGCAGCAGAGTACCTATGCCCTAAGTTGGAACAGTTGGTCCCCGTTTGAAAGGGAATTACTGGCAGACCCCTGAACTTAAGGACTAGGGAGAGTCCCTCCCCTTTTCCCTTGGATCTTCTGGGCACAGCCGTTGTTTGCGCGCCAACCGGGCACTACGCCTCCTTTCCGCGCCCTCCATCTGGCACCGCTCTCTGCGTCTGCGTCGCGCATCCACCAAGTCTGCTATCTGTGCTCGGTCACTCCCTGGACTGCTAACTAAACTAGGAATGCTGGTGGGAGGAATCTCCGTCAGCTGTTGGTCCTGGGAAAGAGGAGCGCGCTCCTCTCCCAGGAGCGACTGCTCTTCCTCAGAATCAGAACTACTCTGGGATTCTATGGGCTCAGTGTCCACCCTGACAAGATGCGTCCTCAAAGTCCATATTTTCCATGAAGCTTTTACTTACCCTTTAATACTCATCTCCAAGTCAAATGAACACTAAGCCTGGATAACTGCTCACTTTCATTCCATTCCATCCATTCTATATTACCTTAGATCTCCATTTCCCCTTCTCCTTCTCTCATTTCCTCCATGGGCTAGAGCCCCCTGCTTAATATCCCCTATAGCAGAGTTGTCTCCAGGTTTCCTCAGCAAACTCTGCCTCCTCCTACATTGGTGGGCCCCCAGATGGCATTTAAAATTTCCCACAGTGCCCCAGGGTGATGGGCGCTCTAGGACAGCGTGAAAAAATTTAAATGGCTTGTGACTTCCAGACCCAGACCCTGCTGCAGGAGGTCCAGAGTGGTGCTGGGTGACCCTGGAGCCAGCACTGATCAATGGTCATGCTCGTATGGAGTCTACAAATGTTCAAGTGGCTTGGAAAATGAAGGGTCCCACATCCCATGTACAGGCACCTATTGTCTGGTTTCCCAACACCCCCCCCCCCCACGCACATGCTCAGGCAATCCAACACTGGACACCCAAATCAGTGAGATTTCTTTATTGCAGGGAATCCCACGGCAAAAGCTTAATGGCTACACTCTTCAGAAATCATATAGCGGATGGTCAGTAGCTATAGGCTCTATGTAATTCCAGAACAGTCCAAAGCTAAACATTACTACCGTGACTGAGATCCTCGTCAATGTGGTTTCTCCATTGCCATCTCCATGGTTCTGAACACAAGGGAAGGGACTCTGGATTCCTGGGTACCTAACCCAGACAATCCTTTCTCGGGGTTCCAACCCTGGACATGGAAAGGGAATGATTCCTGGAATGAACTCATCAGGCAATCAAGTGATAATTTCTTGAAAATTACAAACGACCTACACAACCCACACCCATAGAGAGTCCAACTTTGAATCTTTAGTTGATAACTCCAGGCTACATGGTCAAGGCCCATCAAGATCAAGGGAAGGGCTTACCCACACATGCAAGGATTACCAGGCCACCGCTTTCGCATTGGCAACTCCATGCTGCATGAGTTCTAGCAAAGGGAAGTCCAAAAGTTGTAGATCAAACCCAGCCTGCCGAACACTGAGCTGACTACAAACACAGACACACCATCCACATAGGGGTCTACGGATCCCCTACCTTTCCAGTCTGGGGCAGGGGTCTGCAGGGGGGGAGGCGATCTGTCCCTCCCCCCTGGAATCTGTCTGGGTTGGCTTGCTCCGTGCGTTGCTCCTGTGGAGCTGGCTGCCAGGTCCGCATCGCTGGCGATACAGCTGGCCGCCATTGCCATGCTGTGTCATATCGCTTCGCTGGGCTAACTAACTCCAGATGCAAATGGTGTCCACTATGCCATTTGCGGCCATAAAACTGGTAGATTTGCCTAAACGCAGCTGTAAATGCCTAAACGCAGCCAGCAGCCAGCTCCGCAGGATCGACGCACAGAGGGAGCCAACCTGGACGGATTCCAGGGGAGGCGGAGGTGAGTGTTCCATTCCGCCACGGGCCCCAAAGGGGCCGGATTCTTGGAATCCTGCCTCATTGTGGTCCGTGGTGGAATTCTCCGCCATCCCTACATCCACAGCAACGAGCATCTGAGTCTATGAAAAGCCTCATAGCACTTTTCATGGCAAGCCCTTAGCAATCCAAAGTTCCAGTCCATGTGCAGAGTGCCTCCAAAAGCCCAGATGATGATGGAGCCAAACAGACGGCTTTGGGCAATGAAGACGAGATGTTCCTAGAAAAGGCTCTTCGCCTTTGCCTCAGCTTAAAAGGGACAGCGTGACTGTAAGACACCTCCTCCAGATCCCTTGACAGGCAAGGGCCTGTAGCCTTTCAGCAGAGCCCCTGTCTGAACAGGGCATCACTGCTCAGCCCTCCAGCAGTGACACTTCAACCTGGGTGACCCTTCTGCAACCCCCACCCCCCCTCTGTCTGGTTCTCACTGTCAGGTTCCAGCCTCCCTGCCTGCCAAGGACAGACCAGCAGGTGGGCAGGGAGTTGGGTGACTCGCCCTGGCTCTGCCCCAAGAACAGTGACAGAGATAAGCTCACACAGACTCTGACATTCCAGGGGCTGAATAGGCCCAAGACCTTCCAGGCTACTTCCAGTCAAATCCTGGCTATAACCTACAAGGCCCGCTGCAGTACTGAAGCTGGACCCTGATACCTATGCATTTTTGAGAGTATCCATACAAATGGGACCCTTAAACATGGGGGGGGAGGCAGCAGTGGAGCTGATCCTGGTCTGCCCCTGCCATATCTCCATTTGTATCAATTCTTCTGAACGATGCACCAACATCTATAGCCTCTTTGCCTGGAATCAGCATCTCTGGCTCTCTGTTTCCATGAAGCATAGGAACATAGGACACTGCTTGTGTTGTTCTGCATGCAAGATATGTGCTTTACCATTGAGCTCGAAATCTAAAAGGCCTGGAACATAAGAAGAGCCATGCTGGATCATACCAAGGGTCCATCTAGTCCAGCGTTCTGTTCACACAGTGGCCAACCAGCTGTTTCCCAGGAACTCAATCGGACTCAAAGAGTGATTATCAATGGGATCTACTCAAACTGGGGAGAGGTAATGAGTGGGGTACCGCAGGGCTCAGTCCTGGGCCCAGTGCTCTTCAATGTTTTTATTAATGACTTTGAGGAGGAGGTGCAGGGAATGCTGATCAGATTTGCAGATGACACAAAATTGGGAGGGATAGCTAATACCCTGGAAGAAAGAAACAAAATTCAAAGTGATCTTGATAGACTGGAGCGCTGGGCAGAAAACAACAAAATTAAATTTAATAGGGATAAATGCCCAGTTCTGCACCTAGGAAAAAGAAACCAAATGCACAGTTACAAGATGGGGGATACGTGGCTCAATAACACTACAAGCGAGAAGGATCTTGGAATTGTTGTCGATCACAAGCTGAATATGAGCCAACAATGTGATGTGGCTGCAAAAAAGGCAAATGCTCTTTTGGGCTGCATTAAAACATAGCTTCCAAATCCCGGGAAATACTAGTTCTCCTCTACTCAGCACTGGTTAGGCCTCATCTGGAGTACTGTGTCCATTTTGGGCACCACACTTTAAGAAGGATGCAGACAAACTGGAGAGGGTTCAGAGGAGGGCAACAAAGATGATCAAGGGACTGGAAACAAAGCGCTATGAGGAGAGACTGAAAGAACTGGGCATGTTTAGCCTTGAGAAGAGAAAACTGAGGGGAGATAGGATAGCGCTCTTCAAGTACTTGAAAGGTTGTCACAGAGAGGAAGGCCAGGATCTCTTCTCGATCATCCCAGAGCGCAGGACACGGAATCATGGGCTCAAGTTACAGGAAGCCAGATTCTGGCTGAACATGAGGAAAAACTTCCTGACTGTTATAGCAATATGACAGTGGAACCAATGACCCACGGAGGTGGTGGGCTCTCCAACACTGGAGGCATTCAAGACGAGGCTGGACAGCCATCTGTAGGGATGTCAGAGAATTCTGCCACGGATCTTGGGGAGGCCGAATGCCAGCGCATTCGGCCCCCCGAAATTGGTGGCGGAACAGTCTGCCCCCCGCCCCCCCCAGGGTGGGACTTACCTTGGGCGGATCTTCCTGGTGGTGGCAGCTCCAGTGGCGGCTCCGGCGGCGGCCATTTCCAGTTAAAAAAACAAAACAAAAAAAGTGATAGGCTACGTAGATTTACGTAGCCCATCATGGCTAGATTTTTAAAAAACACTGTGATAGGCTACGTAAATGTTTATGTAGCCTATCACGGCTGATTTAACAGAAAAACACGCGCGCGTATGCAAATGGCAGCGCCTATGGGCGCCGCCATTCGCGTTCCTTATTTTGGCACGTCTTAGTCTACGTAAACATTTACGTAGACTAAGACTGCAAAAATAAGGGGAACGCAAATAGCATAGACGCTACGCTATTTGCGTTCCCCTTATTTTCGCCGTCTTAGTCTACGTAAATGTTTACGTAGACTAAGACGTGCCAAAATAAGGAACGCGAATGGTGGCGCCCATGGGCGCCGCCATTTGCATACGCGCATTTTTTTCCTTTTAAATCAGCCGTGATAGGCTACATAAACATTTACGTAGCCTATCACGGCTGACTGCAGGGATGCAAATGGCGGCGGCTATGGCCGCCGCCATTTGCGTCCCTGCTAGCCAGCAGCCGGATGTCTGGCCACTGGCGGAGCCGGCCGCCGGCTCCGCAGAATTCCTGCGGAGCGGAGCCGGCTGGCCAGGATTCGGGGGGGACGGATGGAGCGCCTCCCCCCCGGCCAGAATTTCGGGGGAAGGGATGGAGCACCTCCCCCCCCCACGAATGTCACCCTTCGAAAAGGTAAGTGACTTTCGTACATCCCTAGCCATCTGTCAGGGATGCTCTGACTTGGATTCCTGCATTGAGCAGGGGGTTGGACCTGATGGCCTGGTAGGCCCCTTCCAACCCTACTATTCTATGATTTTATGATTCTATGAACCCACAAGCAGGGCATGAGTGCAACAGCACCCTCCCACCCATGTTCCCCAGCAACTGGTGAACACAAGCTCATTTGCCTCTGGTACTGGAGGTAGCACATAACATCAAGACTGGTAATCATTGATAGCCTTTTCCTCCAGGAATTTGCCTAACCCTCTTTTAAAGTCATTCAGATGGTTGGCCATCACCACATGCTGTGGTAGTTAACTCCATAGTTTTAACTATGTGCTGTGTGAAGAAGTCCTTCCTTTTATCTGTCGTGAATCTCCCACCAATCTGCTTCATAGGATGACCCCGGGTTCTGGTATTTTGCGAAAAGGAGAACAATGTCTCCCTATCCACATTCTCCACACCATGCATCATTTTGTACACTTCTTCATGTCTCCACTCACTCTCCTTTTTTTCCAAGCTAAACAATCCCAGCTGCTGTAATTTTCCCTCATAGGGCAGATGCTCCAGCCCAGCCTTGATCATTTTAGTTGCCCTTTTCTGCACTTTTTCCAGCTGTCCAATATCTTCTTTTAGGTGTGCTGACCAGAACTGTACACAGTATCCCAAGTGTGGTCACACCATAGATTTGTATAGGGGCAGTATGATATTGACGGTTTTATTCTCAATTCCTTTTCTAATTGTGCCTAACATGGGCTTTGCCTTTTTTACAGCGGCCGTGCACTGGGTTGACATCTTCACTGAGCTGTCCACCACAACCCCAAGATCTCTTTCTTGGTCGGTCACCATCAGGTTATACTTGAAGCTGGGACTGAGCCTCTCTATCTACCGTAAAGTGAGAGCCAGCTGCCAACACTCCCCACTGTCAAAATTGAATTTGTAAGCTCCATGGGTGGAAAGAACTTTCTTTCTTTGAGTAAAATGCTGTGCACAGTGAAGGCCCTGCCTCAAGAAGAAATGGGGAAGCATCAGATACAGGGAGCAGAGACTTTTTTTCTGAGGCATAGTTCCTTTTTCTCTGTTTTAATCCAGTGCAAAACATACTAAATGTCTCAATCTGAGCATAGCTATTCCGAAAAGGGTTACTTGTTCAGAAGCCTGTCTGCAGCTGGCTTAAATGCTTGGTACATCTGTACAGCAATGGGGACTGCACTGAAAGGCTATGAAATTGTATCATTTGGTTAAGTTGATCAACTACTACGCAGACAATGTTCACTGCTTGATGGAACTCACAGGACCCAGCCTCCAAAGAAGCTGTGAGTGTGTCTGTTTCTTAAAGCACATTCTTGCAATGAGCCTGATAATGGAACGTTCAGTAATGGTTATAGAAAAGCTTTTGGAAGGGAAATCACAATATCTCTTCAAGAAGAGGCGATTGTATTCAGAGCTCGGCAGCTTTGAGGAACGGAGAAGATTTAAGGACTGGAGGGTGGATTGTAACCAACAGAGACTCACATTCCTCCAGAAACATCTCTTTCTCCCTTCCATGCAAACTCATGAGAGGTAACACCGCTATTGCTCCGTAGCTCTTCCCTGTGGCGACACCTTCTCTCTATCTCTGTTACCATCCTTGCCACATTTGTCAGTCTTGATAGCAGACAGGGATGGAGACAGGGTGGGCTGTAAGGGCTCAGCCCTCTCAGGGAAATCCCAGGCCCCCTCCCTTAATTTTTGGCTTTAATTAAAAAAAGGGGGGGGGGAGGAATTTTTTTTTTTTTTTTTTAGCATGATGCAAATGTAACAAAAAGCTTGCAGGCAGTATTTTACCTAGGGTTGTGCAAACTCACATGACTCCACCCCAGGACCCACTGGCTGGAACCCTGCCCACTGCCGGACTCAGCCCGCGCTGGGACACGAGCTGGCCGCTTCCCATCCTGCTGTCTCCGCTGCTGCCCAGAGCAACTGTAGCCCTCTCTGCTGAGCACTGGCAGAGAGGGGCACAGTTGCTCTAGGCAGCGGCAGCGCGGCGACAGGAGAGGGAAATGGTGGTTTCCTCGCCCATCACCCAGAGCAACTGCAGCCCTCTCTGCTGAACACCAGCAGAGAGGTGCACAGTTGTTCGGCGGTGGCAGCAAGGGGAGAGGGCTTCTCCTGCCACTGCCACTGTTACCACCCAGAGCAACTGCACCTCTCTCTGCCAAGCACCAGTAGAGGGGTGCAGTTGCTCTCGGTGGCAGGATGGGAAGCCTTGGCAAGGAGCGGGGGCTGCTGCTCTTGCCTGACTCAGCATGCGCCGAGTCGGGCAAGAGCAGGAAGTCATGACTCATGACTAGTATCCAGGGGACCAAAGTGGTGGGAACCCGCCAAGCTCGAGCCCCCAAATGGATGCTCGTGACATCCCTAATTTTAGCTAGGTGTGGGCCCAAATGTAGCCCCTGAATTTCACAGCCCTATTCTGGTGGTGAAAGTACAGTAGGGATGTACAGAACCCCTACCTATTGTTCTGGAGGGGTGTTCCACGGGGGGAGGGGAGGTGATCCGTTCCTCCCCCCTGGAATCCTCCAGGGCAGCTCTGCATCCGCTGGATTCCACGGAGCTGCACTCCAGCTCCATACCACAGCCGATTCGGCAATGGCGCCTGCCATTTCCGTTTCGCTTGGAGAAAGACAGCTGCAAACGGCGTAATGGATGCCACTTGCGGCCATAAAGCCCTGAGTTTTACCTAATTGCAGCCGTTTATGGCTCTATTTACGTAAAACTCAGGGCTTTACGGCCGCAAGTGGCGTCCACTATGCCACTTGCGGCTGTCTTTCTCCAAGCGAAACGGTAATGGCGGCTGCCATTGCCGTATCGCTGAGGATCTGGAGCAGGAGTGCCGGTCTGCAGGGGATCCTCGGGAGGCAGAGGTGAGTGGTGCCATTCTGCCGCAGATTCCAGAGGCCGGATTCCAAAGAATCCGGCCTCATTTGAGTCCGTGGCGGAATTCTCTGCCATTCCTAAAGTACAGGCTGGGGGCGAGGGGAGGCAGTAGTGAACATTGCCACCAGGTTCATGAGGAGGATGTAGCCTTAGCCCTGGTGGTGTAAATATAACAGCTCCCCTCTCAGCACCCAGGCCAATGTTTTCTTTCCCCAGATTGCCCAGGCCAGAGTGCTGCTGTGAGGCATTATGGGGGCGGGGAATGGCAGCCATCTTGTGTGTGTTTGTGTGTGGCAGCTGTCATTTCCTCCCTATAAAACCCTGGAACAATGCTACATTTGGGGCATTCAGGCGGGGGGGGGGGAATGGAAGTAAGCCACAATGGAGGGAGCTCTGCTGTTGTACCCACTACTTGTGGCTGAGGCTAAATCAGGTAATTATAAAAAAAAACCTCACAAAGCTGCCACTGCCTGCCACTAAGGATAAGCCTCCTCCATGCTGGTGTTCAATTTCACCCGCCCAATGGAATCAGGGGAATTCTGGCGAAGGAGTGCTGACAACCACTTATCTTTGAAATGGATAACACTGAATTTTATTAGATTAATGGTCAATGCAATTACATAGCTTTGCAGCACAATACAATGCACGCTTACTCAGAAGTAAGTCCCATTGTGTTCAACAGGACTACCTCCCTTGTAAGTGTGTTTGGGATTGCAACCATATTAAGCTACCTGTGTTGATGTTCTGTAATGTTACCCGGCTTCCATAACTCCCCTCACCACAATGTTTCTGGCAGTGGGACTGACAGTACAGCTTTGGCCTCACTTCTACCCCGTCAGCCATTTTGAAGTCTTTGGCTTAAAATAGCCATAATCTCCACATTACTGCTTTTATGCCCTAACCCAAATCCAGCAGCTACAAGCATATTTTACTGAAGTGTGACTGCAGCGCAAAGCATATGGACTGAACTGGAAAGGGAACTAAAAATAAAACAGCCAATATCATATTGCCCTCATACAAATCTACGCTGCATGCCTGCATCCATACTTGGAATATGGTGTGGAATGTACGATGTACAGTTCTGGCCACTGCTCCTAAAAAAGGATATTTTAGATTTGGAAAAGGTGTGGAAAGGGCCAACCAAACTGTTTAAGGGGCTGGAGCAACTCCCCTAGAAGACAGGCAAGTACAGGGGTATACAATAGAGGTGTAGAAAATTATGCATGGTGTGGAGAAAGTGGATAAGGCCTGTCTCAAGGAGCGCCTCCAGCAACACCAGACAGGCTGCTCAACAAGATCAGCCTCGGATGGCCTTCTCTCTGTCCCATCAGCCAGGACAGCTAGGCTGGTGAGGACGAGGGAGAGGGCCTATTCTGTGGTGGCCCCCACTCTGTGGAACTCCCTCCCTAGGGAACTCTGCCATGCCCCCTCTTTAATGAGCTTCCACAACGCGTTGAAAACTTGGTTGTTCAGGCAGGCATTTGGGGTGGGTTAGGGTAGTTTTAGAAATACGATGTTTTTACTGTGAAATTTTATTGTTTTAAACTGTTTAATTATATACTCTGTACATCGCCCAGAGTGGCTGGGTGACCAGCCAGATGGGTGGGTGATTGATTGATTAATTAATTAAATAAATAAGATGTGCAGTCACTCAGGTTGGAGGCAGACTAGTAGCAGCACTTGGGATCATGAGGCGGCCACTAAGGAGCCTCAGGGACACAACAGGATCCCTTGGTATTTCAGAAGCCCCATCCCATTTGAGACCTGTGACTTCCAAAGATAGGCTCGCATTTACACCTGGGCTACATATTTTGGTTTATTAATTTGCATTTTGGTTACTGTGATAATGAACATGATGTCACTGGTGTCACTTGGGATGGGTTAGGGTATTTTTAGAATACAATGTTTTAATGTGGAATTTTATTGTTTTAAACTGTTTAAACATCAGTTTAAAGAGTGGCCGGGTGACCGGCCAGATGGGCGATTAAGAAAATAAATAAATAAATAAATAGGAAAATGTTTTTAGCATTTCTACATGAGGCTTTTCTTGCATGCTCGTGATTGGTCACTCACAGTCATAGGGATGTACGAAAGTCACTTACCTTTTAACGAAATTGATTTGAGGTGGGGGGGAGGTGCTCCGTCCCTCCCCCCAAAATTCTGGCTGGAGGGGAGGCGCTCTGTCCCTCCCCCCCTGAAATTCTGGCTGGGGGGTGAGGCGCTCCATTCCTCCCCCCCCCCAAATCCTGGCCGGCCAGGTCCACAAATGGCGGCGGCCATAGCAGCTGCCGTTTGCATCCCTGCAGTCAGCCATGATAGGCTACGTAAATGTTTACGTAGCCTATCACGGCTGATTTAAAAGAAAGAAAAAAACGTGCGTACGCAAATGGCGGCACCCATGGGAAACGCACGTTTTTTTCTTTCTTTTAAATCAGCCGTGATAGGCTACGTAAACATTTACATAGCCTATCATGGCTGACTGCAGGGACGCAAATGGCGGTGGCTACGGCTGCCGCCATTTGCAGACCCGGCCGGCCAGGATTCGCGGCGGGAGGGATGGGGCGCCTCCCCCCCCCAGCCAGAATTTTGGGGGGAGGGACGGAGCGCCTCCCCCCCCCACGAATCAAATTTCGTAAAAGGTAAGGGACTTTCATACATCTCTAGGCGGCGGCGGCAGCCGGTTGGAAGACCGGCTGCCGCCTCCGAACCGCCTCCAAACTGCTACCGGAGCCGCCGCCGCCAGGAAGATTCACCCAAGGTAAGTCCCGTCCTGGGGGTGCAGACCATTTCGCCACCGATTTCGGGGGGCCAAATGCGCTGGCATTCGGCCTTCCCGAGATTCGTGGCGAAATTCTCTGACATCCCTACTCACAGAAGTTTATATGACATTGTAAACCTCCGGGGCATCTTCTCTGTTTTCTGACCTTTATCTCACTTTTAAAAAGATCAGAGATAATCCAATAAGGATCCCAATATAACCACAGTGCCATCTAGAGGCTGTAAAATGAAACATATAGAACTTGCCAAGAAAATAATTCCCTGATTCAACACATGTGTCCACCTATGTAAAGGAGCCAAGCTTAATCCTGCAAAGAATCCAGAAGCAAGTGGGATTTTTGCCCTGTGTGGTGAAGCTCTTTGTCTCTATCTCATAATGCTAGAACCTGGGGTCATCCCATGAAGTTTAATGGTGGGAAATTCTGGGCAGATAAAAGGAAGTACTTCTTCACACAGCACATAGATAAACAATGGAATTCACTTCCACAAGATGTAGTGATGGCCACCAGTTTGGATGGCTTTAAGAGGGGATTAGACAAATTCCCGGAGGAGAAGGCTATCAATGGCTACTAGTTAGGGATGCATGTACTGTGTAAAATCCACTCTATCTGCATTTCATGGATTGCCAGGTGCCTTCTGTTCCATCGTCCACTCACAGACAGACGCGGATAATTTTTTTTTGTCATGCAGAAAAATCCACAAATAATTGCGTAAGTATTTATGTAAGTATTTACATAATTTAACTCAGTACGTGACACTTAGCGTATTGTCCCACATTCCATTCAACGTTTCCTCAGCAGAAACTTAGGTATTTTCGTATGAAAATATGTGTGTAAATTTTGGGAAAGTAAAAAAAAAACACCATCTGAAAGTCTACGGACTCTGCGCAGCCTGAGGGGGTCACTTTGCAGTGGATTCCGCAGGTTGGATTCTTAGAAATTCAAGCTCATTTTAGTTCAACTTGAATTTCTCCAGCATCCCTACTACTAGTCCTAATGGCTATATGCTACCTCCAGTATCAGAGGCAGTATTCCTATTTGCACCAGTTGCCGGGGAACATGGGTGGGAGGGTGCTGTTGTGCTCATGTCTGACTTCTGGGCTTCCCATAGGCAGTTGGTTGGCCACTGTGTAGGGGTGTAAGAAATCCACTTAACGTTCCAGTCTGGAGCGTCGTGGGGGGAGGCGATCCGTCCCTCCCCCCGTAATCCTCCCTGGCTGGCTCTGCTCTGTGGTGAGTCCGCAGAGCCACCGGCCGGGCCCATCCGCAGCCAGACCTCTGTCTGCTGCTGGTCTGCAGCCGCAAATGGCATCCGGCGTAGCCGACGCCCTTTGCATCCCTGCTTTAGCCATGATAGGCTACATAAATATTTACGTAGCCTATCATGGCAAAGAGCAGGGATGCAAATGGCATCTGCTATGCCATTTGCGTCCCTGCTTTAGCCATGATAGGCTATGTAAATGTTTATGTAAATCTTTACGTACCCTATCACGACAAGAGTAGCGATGCAAATGGCGTAGTGGATGCCATTTGCGTCCTTGCTCTTTGCTGTGATAGGCTACGTAAAGATTTATGTAGCCTATCACGGCTAAAGTAGGGACGCAAATGGCATCTGCTATGCCGGACGCCATTTGCGGCCACAGACTGGGGCAGCGGACGGACCAGACCAGCTGGCAGTAGGTCGGGTCTGTCCGGGGAGAATTTCGCGGGGTGGCGGAGGGGAGTGCTCCATTCTGCCATGGACTCCTTTAGAATCCGTCCCCATTGGAGTCCGTGGAGGAATTCTCCGCCATCCCTACCACTGTGTGAACAGAAGGCTTGACTAAGATGGGTCTTTGGCCTGATTCAGTAAGGCTGTTCTTGTATAAGCCAGCTAGCTAGCAAGCTCTCCTTTTAATGGAGAGGTAGGCCCTCCATTGTTTTTGTAGCTGAATCAGTCTAAAAAAAATTAGCACGCTAACAATGCTCATAAAAATTCACACCGTTTGCTGGACTATGTGGAGAAGCAGGTGATGGTACACAGACATCACGTGTTGAACCAGATACGGTATCCGTCAAATCATATAGAATTAGAGTAATCATCTGTTTAATTCAATGCATCCCTCAGTGCTTGTAACTGCTAAATGAAATGCGCAGCATGTCCCACAAATGCATCATCATTGCCTTGTAAAATGAAATACATGCGATATTAAAATGGAGATAACATTTATTAAAACCATTATGCAAAGAACCTGGGATGATATTTGAATGGCTCGCAGGGCGTGATGACTTGTTATGGTTACTCAAGCAGCCTCGATATTTATTCACAGGCTAAACAGCTTGCACTTTTTTCCACACCGGGGAAGAGAGGGGAGAAAGATGCACATTCATAGAATGCTCAGGGGCAGTGCCATTGCAGTCCTTCCCCACCATGGGTGAATGGGGCAGGGTTGGAGCATACATTCCTATTCCCCTCCACTTTGAACGCCTGAAGACAGCTATGTAATCTGTGGCTGAGTTGGCTCTGTATGGATTTTCAGTTTTCCGCCACTGGATATTGTGACTTGGCTTACTTCCTTGAGTGATCTGTTTTGCAAGGGCTTTGAGTTCACTGCCATGGATTCACTCATTGCTCTTTGGGCTAGAAACTCCCACCCTCAGTGTTCCTCATCTGTAAAATGTGTAAGTCGTTGGCCTGGTATAACATACAAATGGATGTATATTGCTCAGTGGCAGAGGACAAGTAAAGAAGTTAAACCACAGCAAAACAAAGTGAACCATACCTCCAGCGTCAAAATGACCTAGGGCAGGATGGGGAACCCGTGGCCCTCCAGATATTGTTGGACTACAACTCCTATCATCCCATCACGGAAAAAGTGCAGAGGAGGGCAACTAAAATGTTCAAAGGACCAGAGCAACTCTCCCTCTCTCATATTACTAGAACCCAGGGTGATCCCATGAAGCTGATTGGTGGAAGATTCAGGACAGATAAAAGGAAGAATTCTTCACGCAGTGCATAGTCAAACTATGGAATTTGCTACCACAAGACATAGTGATGGCCACCAATTTGGATGGATTTAAAAGAGGATTAGACAAATTCATGGAGGAGAAGGCTATCAATGGCTACTAGTCCTGATGGCTACATGCTACTTCCAGTACCAGAGGCAGTACGCCTATGTACACCAGTTGCTGGGGAACATGGGTGGGAGGGTGCTGTTGCACTAATGCCCTGCTTGTGGGTTCCTGGAAAACAGCTGGTCAGCCACTGTGTGAACAGAATGCTGGACTAGATAGACCTTGGTCTGATCCAGCATGGCTCTTCTTATATTCTTATCCCTGTCCATTGGCCATGCTGGCTGCAGCTGATCGGAGTTGAAGTCCAAAATCTCTGGAAGGCACCAGGTTGGGAAAGGCTATACTAGAACTTTTATCCCAAAATGGGCAGCGAAGGGAAGAAAACTGGGGAAATTTAAGAGAGTTGGAAATAATTTTGAAGGTGGGGGGTTCTACTGGGAGAAGGAGCACCAGTGGCTGTTTTTTCTGTCTTTCTTTCTAACACATAGAATCATAGAATAGTAGGGTTGGAAGGGGCCTATAAGACCATCCAGTCCAACCCGCTGCTCAGTGCAGGAATCCAAGTCAAAGCATCCCTGGCAAGTGGCTGTCCAGCTTCATCTTGAATGCCTCCAGTGTGGGAGGTCCCCAATTACTAATTCCTCCAGTGTGGGAGGTCCCAATTACTAATTCTGTAGGAGGAAGTTATCAGCAACACAAGTCAGGAATTTCTTGGAGGGGCCATGTTTTGCAGAGCTTGAGGTCCCCTAGAAATTGAGGTCCCCAATTACTACTACATCATGCTTCCTTGAAACAGTGGCAATTTGCTCTTCAAAAGTTTCATTGTCGTCTTCTTCTTGATTGGGTGGCTGGTAGTAGTAGACTCCGACCACCATGTTCCTTTTATTCTTTGCTCCATTTATGTTAACCCAGATGCTCTCGATGGGGCTACCAAGCTCATCCTCCTGTATTTCTGTGCAGATATATATATATATATATATATAGATAGATAGATAGATAGATATATTTAACATATAGTGCAACCCCACCTCCCTTTCTGTTCCGCCTGTTCTTTCTGAACAAGTTATATCCTTCAATTGCTGTATTCCAGTCATGGGAGTCATCCCACCAAGTTTCAGTTACACCTATCAAGTCATAATTTCCCTCCTGTATTACGAGTTCAAGTTTGTTCTGTTTGTTTCCCATACTCTGGGCATTAGTATATAGTAGGGATGGGGGAGAATTTCTCCCCGAAACTTCGGGGGGCCGAGTGCCAACGCATTCGGCCCCCCGAAATCGGCGGTGAAATTCTCCGCCACCCCCCCGCCACCCCCCCCCCCGGGATGGGACTTACCTTTCACGAATGTCCCTCCCGGTGGCGGGTCCCGGCAGCGGTTCGTCGGGTCTTCGTCAGGGGCAGGGGCGGCAGCCGGTCTTTCGACCGGCTGCCGCCGCCATTACACGGAAAGTTAAAAAAAAAAACCACCCCCGTGATAGGCTACATAACGATTAACGTAGCCTATCACGGCTAGATTTGCAAAGTCAGCCGTGATAGGCTACGTTAATCATCACATAGCCTATCATGGGTGACTTTGAAAAAAAAAAAAAAGCGCGTACGCAAATGGCAGTCCCCATAGGGAGCCGCCATTTGCGTTCCTTATTTGGTCCCTGTAGTCTACGTAAAGATTTACGTAGACTACGGCGAAAATAAGGGCAACACAAATAGCTTGCCCTTATTTTCGCCGTAGTCTACGTAAATCTTTACGTAGACTAGACGTGCCAAAATAAGGAACGCAAATGGCGGCTCGCTATGGGGGCCGCCATTTGCGTACGCGCTTTTTTTTTTTCAAAGTCACCCGTGATAGGCTACGTAACGATTAACGTAGCCTATCACGGCTGACTTTGCAAATCTCGCCGTGATAGGCTACGTTAATCGTTACGTAGCCTATCACGGGGGTGGTTTGTTTTTTTTTCCCCCACGGCCAGGTAGACGGGGCGCTTCTACCCGGCCTGACTTTCGCCGGTGAGGGATGGGGCGCCTCCCGCCCGGCCTGAATTTCGGCCGGGCGAGGCGGGAAGACACCCCCCCCCCCTCACATGTACTTCAGGGGGAGAAGCGAAGCACCTCCCCCCCACCGCGAAAAAAGCTGCGGGACAAGGTAAGTCCCTTTCGTACATCCCTAGTATATAGACATCGAAGACCATGTGCTTCATGGTCTGGCTTTCTTCCTACATGTTTGTGAAGACTATTATTGGGTGCTATTAGAGCTGTTTTCTCTGTTGTGGTGCATAAGCCTTCATCCATTGTTACCCCCAACTTTTATGTCTCCCTCCCCCATAGGATTCAGTTTAAAGCCCTCCTTATGAATTTCTTCATGCTGTGGCCAAACACATTCTTCCCAGCCTTTGTGAGGTGCAACCCATCCCTTACCAACAGTCCATCTTCCAGGAAGTATAGCCCGTGGTCCCAGAATCCAAATCTCTCTCGTTGGTACCACCTTCATAGCCAGTCATTCATCTGGAGTATTTTTCTTTCCCTTTCTATCCCTCTTCTAACTACTGGAAGGATGGGTGAGAAAACTGTCTGGGCCCCAAAGTTTTTGAGTTTCCTTCCCAAAGCTTCAAAGTCTGATGTGATTTCTTCATAACTCCGCTTGGCGGTATCTTTTGTTCCCACATGGATGAGAAGAATGGGATACCTGTCAGTGGGTTTTATGAGTGTAGACAACCCGTCAGTCATGTCTCTAATCTGTCCTCCCAGGAGACAGCATACCTGGCAAGTCCATGGGTCTTTGAGACATACTTGGGTTTCAATCCCACGCAGCATGGAGTCTGTAACTCCCCTCCTGCTTTCATTGCCTGCAAATTGGTCCATGAAAGGGTAGGAGGTATTTTTCCCCCAGCTCTAGTATGCTTTGGGCTGATAAATGTGGGACTAGAATCCATGTGGCCACTGTAGGTAATAGGCAATCAGATTCTATGAATGTTTACTTGAAAGTAAATCCCACTGTGTTCAGTGGGACTTACTCCAGTGTAAGAGCTCATATAATAGCAGTCTTAAGGAAACATACTATAGATCCATGGGCACTCATGTGATACTGATACTAGCCCACCAAACCTAAACCATTAAGCTTTTCTGCACAAAACCTCAGTGTGTGTGTGTGTGTGTGTGTGTATGTGCATATGTATATTTCTGCTGTTCCTTTTCTGCAACATATTTCTCTTTTGCATACTCTCCTGAAGTTACACTCGAATTACCTGGCTCACCCCAATGGTTGATCAAGCATTTTGCAAGATGTTGTTTTGCACATTTTAATAAGGTTCCCCAGCTCGGCCTGTTTTCCATCACAAACATTTGCCAACAGTGCGTTCTGTTTGTCGGCAATAACAACAGACATTCCTTTTGAACCAGCACAATCTTAGCAGGTTGGCTGACCTGCTGCAAGAGGAGATTTTTTTTTGCAAATGAAGAACAGCTGGGAACTGCAAATATCTCATTCCTTGGAAACCACAAGCAAATTTTTCATCCAGAGGTTCAAGCTTGGGCACATCCTAATTATTTCAACTAATTACTGCAGGTCACAACCAGAGATCAGTACTCGGTTGCACACATGGAGCTCATGCATTCACAAGTTTCCTTACCTACTTCATAGAATCAAAGAATTGGAAGGGAGCTTAAATGCATCTAGTCCAACCCCTGGTGAAGCAGGAAATTCACTATGGATAGGTGGCCAGCCAGGCTCTGCTTAAAAACCTCTAATGGAGAGTTCACCTTCCAAGGCAGTCTGCTGAACAGCTCATATCATCACCAGATTCTTCCTACCGTTTAGTTTAAATCTTTTATCTTTTAATTTGAACCCATTGGCTCGGGCCCTACCCCCTGGAGGGAGAGAAAGCAAATTGGCTTTCCATTGGTAATTCCATTCAGGGTTTTAGTTACCACCGGCCAAAACTCTAACGGTGTATCCAGTGTGCTGAACTCTATGGAGAGCTTTGGCTGGTGGTAACTAAAGCCTTGAATGGAACACAACCCTCTGGAACTGGAGTCACCAGCCTCCACTGTTCAATACCTATTCTGTTGAAATGCAAGGAGAAGTACATATGGGAGCTCCATGATGGTGCTGAGGCTTTTGACTCATAAGAGCCACTCATTAGGTCTGACTGTTCGAGTGACTAGGGCTATATATAGTGTGAAAAGGCCTAGTATGAGCACTTGACACCCTTGGTAAGCTGGCAAGGCCCACCAGCACTGATACCCTACTGGGTGGCATGACGTGACAAACATGCCTTTAAACCTTTCCACAATGTACCAGAGTGACTCTGTCAGGGGATACACTGACATAGGAACATAGGAATCAAGCTGCCTTATTAGACAGATTCAGAACATTGACCCATCTAGCCCAGTATTGACATAAGAACATAAGAAGAGCCCTGCTGGATCAGACCAAGGGTCCATCTAGGCCAGCATTCTGTTCACACGGTGGCCACCCAGCTGTCAACTGGGAACCCACAAGCAGGGCATGAATGCAACAGCACCCTCCTGCCTGTGTTCCCAAGCAACTGGTGTACATTGGCTCACTGCCTCTGGTACTGGAGAAAGCACATAGCCATCATGACTAGTAGCCACTGATAGCCTTTTCTTCCAGGAATTTGTCCAACCCCCTTTTAAGGCCATCCAAATTGGTGGCCATCACTACTAGGGTTGGCGGAGAATTTCTCCCCGAAACTTCGGGGGGCCGAGCGCCAACGTGTTCGGCCCCCCGAACAAGTTTTGGGGAGAAATCCTCCGCACCCCCCCGCACCCCGCACCCCCCCCGGGATAGGACTTACCTTCGCCGAATGTCCCTCCCGGTGGCTGGTCCGGCCGGCGGTTCGGCGGGTGTTCGAGCGAGGCGGGAGCGGCAGCCGGTCTTTCAACCGGCTGCTGCCGCCGCCATTGCAATGAAAGAAAAAAACAAACGCCCCCTGATAGGCTACGTGACGATTCACGTAGCCTATCACGGCTAGATTTGCAAAGTCAGCCGTGATAGGCTATGTCAATCGTCACGTAGCCTATCACGGGTGACTTTAAAAAAAATAAAAATAAAAGTGTGTACGGATAATGGCGGCCCCCATAGGGAGCCGCCATTCGCGTTCCTTATTTAGTCGCTGTAGTCTACGTAAATGTTTACGTAGACTACGGCGAAAATAAGGGCAACGCAAATAGCGTTGCCCTTATTTTCGCCGTAGTCTACGTAAACATTTACGTAGACTACAGCGACTAAATAAGGAACGCGAATGGCGGCTCCCTATGGGGGCCGCCATTAGCGTACGCGCTTTTTAAATTTTTTTTTAAAGTCACCCGTGATAGGCTACGTGACGATTGACGTAGCCTATCACGGCTGACTTTGCAGATCTAGCCGTGATAGACTACGTGAATCGTCACGTAGCCTATCAGGGGGCGGTTTTTTTTGTTTTTTTTTTTTAACTTTCACGTTCGCGGCCGGGCGAGGCGGCAAGCCTCCTCCCCGGCCTGAACTTCGCAGGGGGACCAGCGAAGCGCCTCCCCCCCACCGCGAACGTCCTTCAAGGACAGGTAAGTGACTTTCGTCCACCCCTAATCACTACATCCTGTGGTAGCGAGTTCCATAGTTTAACTATGTGCTGTGTTGACACTACCAGCAGTGGCTCTCCAGGATTTCAGGCAGGATTCTTTCTTAGCCTACCTGGATGCTTGGCATTCAGAAGGTCCGAGGTTCGATCCCTGGCTTCTCCAGATAGGGCGAAGAAAGAATCCTGCCTGAAACACCGGAGAGCTGCTGCCAGTCAGTGTTGACAAAACTGGGCTAGATGGGCCAGAGGTCTGAGTATAAGGCAGCTTCCTATGTTCCTAAAATTACCTAGCTGCATCACTGCTGTTTCCCCTCCATCAGAAATGCGGAGGGTGGAGGTGCAGGACTGGGAGTACTTGGTGGAGGTACCAAAGGGCAGTATCCAATGGGGTGCTTATGGCCCTGCCGATTCCTTTCCACCCTGCCAATTCTGTTGCACACACAGTGTCCAACTGCTTGCGCAAGGGTGATCTAGGGCTTCCGGGGGCATCTGGAACACTCTGGAAACACTCATTTCTGGAATGGGGCAGATCAGCAGAGCTCACAGAAGGGAGCTCTGCTGACCTGTCCCGATCCAGAAACGAGTGCTTCTGCTTGTTTAGGGGTTTCCTCTGGGAAGTGCTAAATCTCCATTGGTAAGTAGCGAGTCCTGCTTGTACACTGGAATCGGCGGATCCGCGGCTTGCAGAAGGGAACTGGCAGAATGGAAGGGTATTGACAGGGCCATAACACCTCCTCACCCCCTTTGGATACTACCCAAGGTTCAGAGAATCAGAGAATAGTAGGGTTGGAAGGGGCCTACAAGGCCATCGAGTCCAACCCCCTGCTCAATGCAGGAATCCAAGTCAGAGCATCCCTGACAAATGGCTGTCCAGCCTCGTCTTGAACGCCTCCAGTGTGGGAGAGCCCCCCACCTCCCCAGGTAATTGGTTCCATTGTCGTATTGCTCTGACACTCAGGAAGTTTTTCCTGATGTTCAGCCGGAATCTGGCTTCCTGTAACTTGAGCCCATTATTCCGTGTCCTGCACTCAGGGATGATCAAGAAGAGATCCTGGCCTTCTTCTCTGTGACAACCTTTCAAGTACTTGAAGAGTGCTATCATATCTCCCCTCAGTCTTCTCTTCTCAAGGCTAAACATGCCCAGTTCTTTCAGTCTCTCTTCATAGGGCTTTGTTTCCAGTCCCCTGTTTCCAGGTTATGAAACTCATTCCACAATAAGGCTTATCTGGCCCCTTTTTAAATATTGGCTGAATATAGTTTTATTCCAGTGGGCGCTGGGATCTTGTGAGTCAGGGATTTTGTGCAACTGCTGGTTGCTTATATTTTCTTGTGGGTTGTTTTGGGTTATACTTTTTAATCTGTTTACTGTTTAGTTATATTGTTAATGTAATTTTGGTAAACTGATTTGTGGACCTGTAAAAAAAAAAAAAAAAAAGCAGGATTATATATATCTATATCTATTAAATAAATACATTTGTACTTCCCAGGTGCAGAGAAATTGATTTGCAGAGAAGCTGCTGAGTAGGAATTCCCCTCTTTTGCTAGCTTTGATGACTCACAAAATTTCTTAATTTCTTTCTTTCTTACCAGGTGGCATTTTGAGAAGGAATTCAAATCATTGCCCGAAGATGCTGGAAAAGAATATCGTGACATTATACATCCCCTTCCTCTACTGAATAAGTAGTGAAGTCTGCTTATTGTTACAGTAGAGAAAAAAAGGCTGTAGCAACAGAGGACATTTGCTATACAACAGCATGAAAATGCCCCGAGGACACTTTGTCCTCCGAAATCTCTCACCTTCCTACATTCTCTGCCTTCTGACTTTGCTGTACGTGGCTGCTGTGAAAAATAATGTGTGACTACAGAATGTATCTATTTCTATATATATGGCTCTGCGTCTCTTACAGGCAGCTCACAGAATCTGTTGCAGTGCCTGGGAGAGAATATTTGAAAACCTTGCTAAGAAGCGTTTCTCAAAGCAGGGCTGGCTTTACAGCTGAGAGGCCCTGCTTGGCTGCCTAGGGCAGCACTTTATAGAGCAGGGGTGGGGAACCTCGAGCCCACAGGCTGAATGAGGCCTTTGGAGGTTCTTCCATCTGGCCTTCAGAAGTTCCCCCTGGCCCTGACCCCTGGAAATTCCCAGGCATGCTTCTCAGCTGGCATGTAGGGGAGACAGGCATAGACCGAGTCCCCCTGCGCACCTGTGCACAGCTGGCACACAACTAATCCAGAGCTTGGAAGAGCCGTTTCTCCAACCGCTGGCTAAGTCTCTTTTTACATGCGGAGAGAGGCATGAAGCAAAGTTTCCCACCCCTGTTCTAGAGGGAGATGTCTTCGGTGCAGCAGGAGCAAGTGGGAACTTCCAAGAAGCCATGGTTCGGAAAGATTGCTCAGAAGCTGTGCACTATACAGCTGCGTAGAGTCAATGGGGAAGTTGGTGTTTCATTCCTGTAGCCCATGAGTGGGCATCATGCGGCCTGTGTGGCAAACACAGCTCTCACTGCTCCAAGTGCAGCCCCAGCCAACCCCCACAGTCCCCCACTCCATCAGAGGTTGCATTTATAAATATTTTTAATGAAAAAAAAGACATCCGGAGAATTACAAAGCACCAAAAAGGACAAATCTAGCTTGCGGCTAGCTTGTTTACAAGCTAGATTTGACCTTTTTGGCACTCCATAATGCCCCAGATGCCATTTTGGGGGGTAAAAATAAAATTAAATAAATGACATTAATTTTTAGGCAGCCTGCAGGGGGGCATCGGGGGGGGGGGGTCAAAATGGCTCCCAGACCCCCTGAAGATGCTCAGCCCTGCTGTAGCCACTCTAAAGTCTTGGAGGGAATGGCTAGTAGCCATTGAATCCATGGTGGGGAGCTGACATCGTCTCCAGAGAGTGTGAAAAAAGCTAGTCCTCACTGAATGGCTGAACCACTGGAGAAAGAATTGACCCTTCCGCTCAAGCCCCTGGTACATCCAAGGATATCACCAGCTGGCTTGGACAAGCTTCCAGTGCTGCACACTTCTCTAGTCCTGCTTATGCATTAGTGATGTGATGATGAGCTAAGACAGGAATAACAGGGAACCATGCCATGTCCCCAGTGTCATGCACATCAACCCAGCTCCACTCTTCTCACCTTTGCATGCTTGGCAAAAATCTGAAGGGAGAGTTAGCTGTACTCATACTGGCTCTTCCCTGCAAGTGAAAGCCCCAAACACACAGGGCCCATAATTGTATGGAGGAACTTATGCAAGGATAGCTGCCCCCCCCCTTCAGAACTTTGCTGAGCACATGGAAGTCAAGGGGGCAAAGCTGGGTGTTGGGGCTGAGGCCAGGAGTACAGTTTTACCCTCCCTTATTCATGTCTTAGGACCTCCATGTGTTATGCCAGGGGGAGTCTTTCAGACTGAAGTTCTGGTGGGCCACATTCCAGCAGTGGGTAGAGCTGAAAGCTAAAAGGGAGTAGGGCTACAATACCAAAAATAGCAGCTCATTTAGTTTAAAGCTCATACTGTCAGTAACTAAGCCTTAGGAGAACCATTTCAACCTTGTAGAATGGGAACCCCCCGCCACCCCAGCTAAGAAACCACCAAACAATTGGTGGCCAGGGGAAAGGAGGTGTGGCCAGGGAAAGGAGTGTGGCCCTCTGAGGAACCCTGGAGAACTTGACTGGGACACCAGGTGAGCCAGGATTTGGCTTGCGGGCTTGAGGTTCAACACCCCTGAATTAGACTATTATTAGACCTTCAAGGTAGCTAACATAAATCTATGCTGTAGCCCATTCCTTCTGGGTACAACAGTGGGAAATGAAAGCAAGAGTGGATATTGCCCGCTCTCCTAGTCTACTGCATAAAGAGGCTGTAGCAAAAAACAGTATCCAGGACAAATATCCCATCTATCCAGCAAATGGGTTAACTCTAGACTGCTGCCACTGAACTAAAGTGACATGCAAAATGAATTTAGGGAGTCTTCCCTAGATGGACATACAAGGGATTTTGGAGCAAGGGCAGGGAGAGAAACAGGTCTATTCATTGCTCGGATTGTCAGCTCAAGTGAAATGCCTTTTGATTTCACTTGAGCTGAAAAACCTGCAGTTGTGCAATTAAGGGCACAATCCTGTGCATATTTAGACAGAAAAAAGGCTGCCTGGGGAATGCTGGGACTTGTAGGACTTTTTCTGTCTGTATATGCCGAGGATTCCACTGTACGTTCTTCCACCAGTGAAATAGTGAAGGAATTTCAAGGGAAGCCCAAAGAGGTTTGGTGAGACTTGTGAAATTTCTCAGGTAGGGTACACAGCCCCCTGCTTTCAATAGCTCCATTAAAATGAAAGGAATATGGGTGCTACCTTTTATCGTGCAACTGCACTGCTTCATTTACAGAAATTCCATTTGCAGCCCGCATTCTTCAAGGTGTAGCCCTCCTGTCTTTCCCCACCATTTCTTCTGTCTTTTTTCTTTTCAGAAAAAAGAAAAACAGTCACAGAAGAAAAGATGGAACAGCTGCACAATGGCTTTTGATTGTTAGCGCTAGGAGCAGTCTGTCTGCAAACACCCTAACAAACGAACAAAGTTGTGTTTGAGGATGCTGCTGCTGATACTCACTCTACTGGCATAACTACTCCCAAATTTATAGATGCAATCACCAAAGGGACAAATTCTGCTTCAGTTATCCCCACTGGTTGCTTACTCTGGAAATATTCAAAAGCACACAGAGCACTCAGCTCACCAGTCGAGAACTCCTGGGCATGTGTGTTGGTGCCAGCTCCAGATTTTGGAGGGCCCTTGGGCAAGTCACCCTCCATGGGCCCCCTCCCTCAGTGAGTAACTTCTCACCATGGTTGTCACCAGCTCGTTTTGCTCCTCTCCCCATCAGTTCTCACCATAGAATCATAGAATAGTAGGGTTGGAAGGGGCTTATAAGACCATCAAGTCCAACTCCCTGCTCAGTGCAAGAATCCAAGTCAGAGCATCCCTGACAGATGGCTGTCCAGCCTCATCTTGAATGCCTCCAGTGTGGGGGAGCCCACCACCTCCCTAGGTAAGTGGTTCAATTGTCATACTGCTCGAACAGTCAGGAAGTTTTTCCTGATGTTCAGCCGGAATCTTCCTGGCTTCCTGTAACTTGAGCCCATGATTCCGTGTCCTGCACTCTGGGATGATCAAAAAGAGATCCTGTCCTTCCTCTCTGTGACAACCTTTCAAGTACTTGATAGGGATGTACGAAAGTCACTTACCTTTCCGCAGATTATGTTGATGGTGGGGGGGGAGGCGTTCCGTCCCTCCCCCTGGAATCCTTGACGGGGGGGGAGGCGATCCGTTCCTCCCCCCTGGAATCCTCCACGGCTGGCTGTGCTCCGCGGCAGCTCCGCGGAGCAGCCGGCCAGGCTCAGCCAGGCCAGAGCCGTCTGCAGCTGGATTTCCAGCCGCGGAGGGCTCTGGGAAAAAACAAACCGCGTACGCAAATGGTGGTGGCTACGGCCGTCGCCATTTGCGTTCCTTATTTTTGGCTGTCTTAATCTACATAAATATTTATGTAGACTATGATGGTGAAAATAAAGGGGAACGTAAATAGCATAGCGGGCGCTATTTGCGTCCCTTTTTGATTCACCGTTTTAGACTACGTAAATATTTACATAAGCTAAAATGGCAAATCAAAAAGGGACGCAAATAGCGCCCGCTACGATATTTGTGTTCCCATTTATTTTTGCCCTCATAGTCTACGTAAATATTTATGTAGACTAAGACAGCCAAAAATAAGGAACGCAAATGGTGGCGGCCGTAGCTGCCACCATTTGCGTACGTGGGTTTTGGGTTTTTTTTTTTAACCCAGCCATGATAGGCTACATAAATCTTTACATCACCTATCATGTCGTTTTTTTTTTAACCCAGCCATGATAGGCTACGTAAATCTTTACGTAGCCTATCACGTTGATGTTGTTGTTTTTTTACAAGACTGCAAATGGCGGCGGTGGCAGCCGGTCGGAAGACCAGCCGCCGCCGAAGCCAGAGCACCGCTGCCCGGAAGATCCACCCCAGGTAATTCTCGTCCCAGGGGGGATCCGCGGGGGGGGGGCGGGGAGTGGCAGGCTGTTCCGCCACAGAGTTCGGGGGGCCGAATGCACTGGCATTCGGCCTCACCGAGATCCATGGAGGAATTCTCTGACATCCCTACTTGAAGAGCGCTATCTTCAGGCACTATCTCCCCTCAGTCTTCTCTTCTCAAGGCTAAACATGCCCAGTTCTTTCAGTCTCTCCTCATAGCGCTTTGTTTCCAGTTCCCTGATCATCTTTGTTGCCCTCCTCTTGCAACCACTTGCTTGGTTGACAGGCAGAGAGACAGTAAACAAGCAGGCAGTGGCAGTAGGCAGAGGTCCACCTGGCACCAACATTGTCATCCCTTCAGCATCAGGTTAAGACTTTCCTAGTTTCCCAGGAAATCTGATAGCATAGGATAAGGTTTTAACCCATCCTGGATATCTATTGTTGATTTTGTTTTTAATTGTTTTGCATGCTGTGGCTTTTATATTATGTTCTGTATTGAATTTCTAAGGTTTTAATCTTTTGTAAACCAGTTGCAGAGCGTTGGCTATTGGGTGGTATAGAAACATCATTAGCATCTGCTCCTTCTCACTGCCACTGTTATCTGGGCCAGAGCAAGAGGCAGGTGAAGAAGCAGGCTGCGATGGTGAAGAGGGGGAGCAACTCCAGGGAGCTCTTATTAATGAGCCCCTGCTAAGGTGTGGGCCCTCAGGAGGTGCCAAATCATGCTTGTCCTTGATGCCAGCCCTGATCTTTGTTCTTAATTGGGGTCCATTGCTCTCCCAGCACCTGTTGCTCAAAGCTTCGTAATGCACCGTGGCAGAACTTCAACCCCTTAGAAAAAGGGACATTTGCTACGTATTGTTCTGAATTTGTATAGTCCAGCTATATAACTCTCACACAAATCCCTTCAAATCTCTCAGTGCAGCAGGAGCAACAGCAGTTGCACGTCCTCCCACCAGTTCCCTCCCTGGTCCTATTCTCCATTTCAGCTTTTCTCCTGCTGGGCAGCACTCTTGGAGTCCCACAGCAGATGAGGGAGGGGTGAATAACAGGATGTGGATAGGAGGAGGAGGATGGATGGGAGAAGACATCTCTTCTGCCGCATCAGGAGATTTAAAGACATGGGCCCAATATTTGGGTTGAAAGGTGGCAATTCTAACCATAGTTCTCTTAGCATCTGACCTAGCTATTCTGACCTAGCTTATGCAGCCCAGCCCTATGGCACCCACTCCCCCGGCATTTAAATATCCCAAGCCTTGGCCTGAATATATTTTCCAAGTTATTCTCCAGTCAATGGCAATTCACATCCGATCTAGACAAAGTCCCAGCCCTGTTTATGCATGATGAACTTGGAGGTGTCAATCAGCCCTTTCCCCTTAAATATTAAAATGGATGATGATGGATCCTGTCACTTCCTATCTAGCCAGGCATGGGTGTTTTCTTTTTTTCTCCACATCCTGATCAATCAGTTCGTAGCCTTCCAGGGGGACATGACACTCGTGTGTCGAGAACCCCTAGGGATGCTCAGTCAAGTGGAGTTGATGTCTGGAAGATGGGTTGTTGGTAGGATACTAGCTAGCTAGAGAAGGGGATGGGAGGGTATAAATATGTACAGATTGGTTCTCTGGGCTCTTCAACATATGCAATTAAGAGGTGGAAAAAATAAAATCCTACTCTTTATACAGCTGATAGATAACCCAAGTATTTCTGTATGCACCCTGGATTGTCTTTTCTTGCATTAGTAATGAATTCAAAGAGTTAAAGGTCAGGCAGTGTGTTACCATACAAAGAAGGCATGCCGGGACTGTTATCTCCTTGGAACATTCTGCAATCCAAGCAAGGCAACATATTCAAGATTGGAGCAAAGCCGTGAATAAGGAGAAGGTATTTTAATACGTGGCTGCCTCCAGATAACATGGAAGGAAATTAAATGGTGCTCTTTTATTCCATTACGGCCATGGCCATTTTGGTGTATGGAAATCGCAAAGCAGTTTCTGAAGACTCTCAGCAATTCTCATGCTATAGATAATAAAATGATGCCTGTCTGAAATCTGCCTGGAGACATGGAATGTTTCTATTCTGGCAAATCAAACCCAACAATAAGCTACCAAACCAAGATCCTGATTTTGTGTTCATCATTTCATGAAAAAGTTGGAAATAATTGTATGAAGAATTCCCCATCGCAACATTCATTTTGAGCCTAAATGCCTTTTCATATGAAGTGAGGGGATACAAAGTGCTTTACGGTCAAGAATACATTTCAAAGGGGCAATTGCTACACATTCCTTATTATTTATTTATTAAATTTCTATACCGCCAGTTGCTGAAGCTCTCTGGGTAGGTCATAACCATTAAATTGTCTGTCCATGGGCTAACTGTTGATGGACAACTTCAAGGATTCTTCTCTCCCTTCTTACAGTTCTTTATTGCATTTACCCCGAAAAACTAAAGTATGAAAATGTGAATTAAGGGGGGGATTAGCACATTTTAATTCCCCCCTTCTGGGGAGATTTGCACAAATTTGCATTAACTAATGTGTATTAGTACTAATGCGCATTAGTAAATGCAAATTTGCGCATTACTGCACATGTGCATTAGTGCAAGTAGAATGAAATTTTCCTACAAAAAGTCCAATTCTGTCAATGAGCAGACAATGGAATGAAGGATGCCTGAGAATTTGCAAAACACAGACAGAATGGATTTTACAAAATCCATCCATCCATACAAAGCACTGGCAACAAAAGAATTCCCCTCTCAGTAGCCAGACCACCATCAGCCATATAGGTAGCCTAACTTGGCTGCCATCCTAAATACATTTATGAGGGCATAACCATATTGAACACAGTGGAACCTCTGAATAAACATTCATATGATTGCACTGAGAAGTTCTGAAATGTATTACGCGTGAAAGAAATTAAATCTAATGTTAAATATTGAGAAATAAAGAAAGGCTTACTGCAGCCTGTGTCAACCTGGTGCCCTCCAGATGTTCTGGACTACAACTCCCATTATCCCTGAGCATTGGCCATATTGGGAGGGAATGAAGGGAATTATAGTCCAAAACATCTGGAGGGCATCAGGTTGGGGAGACCAGGCCTAGTCTTTGTCAGCACTTGATCTTGTGGTCACACTCTTCTGTTCCGACTGCCACTGCTTGTGATGGTAGCGGCAAATATTGAGTTCCTTTTAAGAAACCCTGTTCTCCTAGGGAAGGAGTGTTGCTCTGCTTTTCTGGGAGAAGCATATGGGGTGATTTTGAGCTAGTGCTGTGCCAAAACTTCACCTGCCCTTTTTCAACCGCTTCCCTGTGAAAGAGGCAGTCATTTTTCTGCCTCTTTCGTTGGGATGCTGGGAATTTTGGAGAAATTTCTCAGAGTGCAGGGCTTCAGCGCTTGCCTTACTGTAAGGAGGTGGCCGAGGGGTATGTGTGCCCTTTCTTTTACCATTTCCCCCATTCTGCCCTTGCAGCTTCTCTGGCTGCTTGAGCTTCTTGGAAAGCCCCCCAGAGGACTTTACCAGGACTTCCTCCCTTGGGGCTTTGCAAAGCAGCTGCCTGCTGAGTGCCTGAAAGCTGAGCGAGGAGTCATTGTTATTCTTATTATGTTTCTCCTTCTTGTCATTCAAAGGACGTTTAATAACAACAAAGCAAAACCATAAAATGCCTCTTTCAGCATTCAGGCACTGAGCAGGCAGCAGCATTGGAAAGCCCCAAGGGGTGACGTCCTGGCTAAGTCCTCCAAGGGGCTTTCCAAGAAGCTCAAGCAGTCAGAGAGGCTGCGATGACAGAACGGGGGCAATGGTAAAAGAAAGAGCACCCCCCACCTCGGCCACCTCCTTACAGTAAGGTAAACACTAAAGCCCTGCACACTGAGAAATTTCTCTGAAATTCTCACCCCCTCCCACAATTTTCAGGTGCAGTCCCCCCCCCCCAAATGATTGAAAATAAGTAGATTGAAAAATCTGGCACAGTGCTACTTTGAGGAAAAGAATGGCTGGTGGGGTGAAGGTCACATATCCCTACCGTCTGCTGCTCTTCCATTCCCAGCTGCAACCTCCTGCAGCCATTTTAATTCATGCCACTTTTGGGATCTAGTCTAATAGTAAATTACTGTGGGAAATTCAAGGTATCTCTAATGAATTAAATAAGTTCCAGATTGTTTCTGCCTGGGAGAAGCAATGCACCTCTCCCCTGCTGCTGAGCTGGATGGCTAAACTTCTCACCCTGCAGTTGTCCAGACGTCACGCCCCTAATTTTGCCACAAGAAACAGCTGTTGGGGAGGATGCAAATGTAGCTGCATTGTTCAGAAGAACCAGCTGTTGTCAGTAGTCTTATTCAGACATTCATTTAGGTTTCTCCCTGTCTTATATTGTTAGTTTTTATCCTGCTTTTATGGTTTTAATTTGTTTTTATGGTGTGCTGCATGCCACTCAGAGAATGTTAGCTATTGGATGGCTAACAAATATAGAAAGTCAGTAAGTAAACAAATGAACCCATGGAGTGGACTGATCATGGTAGTCCCCACTGGCCCTGCAAAACCCCGCCATGTGTAAAAGAGTCCCATTTGCATGCAGCTAACACATTCTCTTGAACTTGGTTAGTCTCCTCTACATGTGATCTGGTCCATTTTCCAAGGAACATGATCATTCGCAGGCACAATAAAACATGACCAATGAACAAGGCCAATGCCAGGTTGGAGGGAGCCCTGGACAAGGTACCCTCTGATAACCTAGGAAAAAGAAACCAAAGAAACCAAATGCACAGTTACAAGATGGGGGATACGTGGCTCAACAAGACTACAAGTGAGAAGGTTCTTGGAATTGTTGTCGATCACAAGCTGAATATGAGCCAACAATGTGATGTGGCTGCAAAAAAGGCAAATGCTATTTTGGGCTGCATTAATAGAAGCATAGCTTCCAAATCCCGGGAAGTACTAGTTCCCGTCTACTCAGCACTGCTTAGGCCTCATCTGGAGTACTGTGCCAGTACTCCAGGCACCACACTTTAAGAAGGATGCAGACAAACTGGAGAGGGTTCAGAGGAGGGCAACAAAGATGATCAGAGGACTGGAAACAAAGCCCTATGAAGAGAGACTGAAAGAACTGGGCATGTTTAGCCTTGAGAAGAGAAGACTGAGGGGAGATAGGATAGCGCTCTTCAAGTACTTGAAAGGTTGTCACAGAGAGGAAGGCCAGGATCTCTTCTTGATCATCCCAGAGTGCAGGACACGGAATAATGGGCTCAAGTTACAGGAAGCCAGATTCCAGCTGAACATCAGGAAAAACTTCCTGACTGTTAGAGCAATACGACAATGGAACCAATGACCTAGGAAGGTGGTGGGCTCTCCCACACTGGAGGCGTTCAAGACGAGGCTGGACAGCCATCTGTCAGGGATGCTCTGACTTGGATTCCTGCATTGAGCAGGGGGTTGGACTCGATGGCCTTGTAGGCCCCTTCCAACCCTACTATTCTATGATTCTATAACCCTCTCCTCCCAGCACCACCCTGGTGGCTCCTCCCAAGCTTACAAAAGTCAGAGGGGACAGATGGTGATTTCATCCCCTGCAGCCCCCACGGGCCACCTTTCCACCTCTAGTTGGCCAAAATCAGTTCAATAGCAATGCTTCTCACCATGAGAATCTGCCTGCAGTCCACAACTTCCCACCAGCTAAGCCTCCTTCTCAGCTGCCCCCTTTCATCCAGCCATTCTGCACATCCCCATTATCCAAGTCTCTTCTCCCGCTGACCAAAGGCTGTAACACCCGTGTCACATCTTCTCCTTTGGTTGCACATCCTTGCAAATTGCTCATTCTCCTCAACACCTGCACAGCTAACTTGAGGGAAAGGCTGATGTTCTGGCATGAAAACAGCCACCACCAGCTGCCATTAGGTCAGTCCCTTTGCTTTGCAGAGGGCATCATTTCCTAGCCTTGAAGGTGGTTCCATCATTTCTTTAGAGTGTGGCATGGGTCCCATGGGCAGACAGGGCATGGGAGACCCTACCCCAGGGTTGCACAGTTTTTTCAGCCCCAAGCACCTGGGCTCGTCCATGCTGGAGGCTAGTTGGAGGTGCACAGATGTGCTCCGTCATCCCAGTGATCCTGATACAGATCAGTCTTTCATCACTGCTAGCAGCGGCAGGGAAAGAGGGATCTGTATGAGGACCTCTAGGGGTGGCAGCAGAGGGTAAAAGCAGGAGGGGTCCAGTGGTGGTGGGAGGTCAGAGCACCCTTGGGGGAGCTGCACTAAAGGCCTTGTGGTTGTGTAAAAAGGTAAAAGGTAAAGGTGTCTCCAACCAGTCGTGTCCGACTCTAGGGTGTGGTGCTCATCTCCATTTCTAAGCCGAAGAGCCAGAGCTGTCCGAAGACGCTTCTGTGGTCATGTGGCCGGCATGACTGAACACCGAGGTGCACGGAATGCTGTTACCTTTCCCGCCGAGGCGGTACCTATTTATCTACTTGCAATTTCTTGCTTTCGAACTGCTAGGTTGGCAGGAGCTGGGACTGAAGATGGGAGCTCACTCCGTCATGCGGCACTTGGGTCTTGAACTGCTGTCCTGCCGACCTTCTGGTCTGCAGTTCAGCGTCTTAACCACTAAGCCACCGCGGCCCCCTTGTGGTTGTGTACCCTGCCCTAAAGGTAGCGGGATGCCTTCCTGAGCGCCTTACAGCTTATACTACCTTGGATGAAGGTATGCCTGGCACCCAAAGGTGCAATATTGGTAGGAGGTAAGCAGTGCAAAGTTCTGTTGCTATTCCCACTTGTCTACATCTAAATGTGGAGTTAACCCCCCCAAAACAAACCCAACTTCGATTCCCCCCCCCCATAGCCTGTCATAACTGTATTTCAGTTGGCTTTGTGTGATGAATTTGTCATGTGCCTTTTGTGTCCCAAGAACAGTAACAGCACCTGGGATTTATAGAATGTTTTAGCGCATCTAGTGCTTCAAAGAGCTTAACAAAGGCATATAACTCACTAGGACAGCCAGCCAACCTATCTATTACAAAATAAATAAATCAGTTTTAAGTTCAGACTTCAAAAGGGAAACGGTAGCTGCCCTACTAAAATATCAGTGGGCAAAGAATTCCACAGAGCCAGTCATAATAGCTAAAAAGAGCATGCTCCCAGGGTAGCACATCACTCCCTTTGACCAGTATAGATTAATGAACAGCAGGAATGGAAATGTTAATCATTAAGAAAAGGTTAAAATGTTCTCACTGTGCAAGAGCGCCGCATAAAAGGGGACAACAACTGTTAAGAGTACACCGCATCAACATGGAGATCTTGCAAGGCTCAATTCCAACTGGGAATATATTAGGAAGGAGAAACAACAACAGAAGGGGAATCCTCAGAGCCTACAGCTGATGCAGAACAGCAAGTAGAAATCAATTGGAAGCAGGGCATGGCACCTTCCTTGCTTGCTACAAACTTCAAATTGCCATTTGACATTTGTAGCAAGCCAAACACGGAGGGATTGGAAGGGGTTCTTGGGAAAAAAAACCCTGCCCCCCTGCTCCAGCCATGCTGAGGGCATCATTTATGCCTTGGAATATCCAACAACTTTATATGAAAAAGATGTTTTGCTTGCTTGAAGCAACGATAACTTGCGGAAAACGCCTTCCAATGCAAACGTTGACCAGATGAGAGATTGCTTCAAGGAGTATCAAACGTGTATTTGAATTCGCATTCAGTAATACATGCATTTCAGTTCTCTTCTCCAGAAGCCAGCATGTGTAAATTTAGCTCACGTACAATTAGGGATGTCAAGGAAATCCACAATGGAATCAAATAAGTGCAGATTTCTATGCATCCGACCCACAGATTCCGCTGCAAACCGGCTTTTTCAAAGTTGTGTGGATTCCGTGGACTTGCAGACCCTTTTTTTCCTTTCTGGAATTATACACAACTTTAGTCATACAAAAATACAAAAAAGAAGGGGGAAAAAAACACTGACCAAAAATGTGCATTCCCCCCCCCCCAAAGTCTAAAGTGTGAAAATGCAGATTTGGGGGGGATTTGCACATTTTTCAATTTCCCCCAGTTTTGAGGGAGATTTGTGCAAATGTGCATTAACTAATGCACATTCGCACATATGCACAGTAATGCAAGTAGAATGAAATTGTCCTACAAAAAGCCTGATTCTGTCAACAAGTGGATGATGGAACAAAAGTTGTCTGACAATTTGCAACACACAGATGGAACGGAAATCCGTACATCCCAACATACAATCATTCTTTTGGGCCATACACACCTCACATTGCTGTACAGTCAATCCACTTGCAGAAGAGGAAGAGGGGATCATGCCTGTGTCTTGTGTCCCTCTCTGCCTTATTTGGGGAACTCAGATGTGAGACTGGTTATCCATGCTTTGGTCATTGCCAGCCTGGATTAAATTGCAATGCTCTCTACACTGCCTTCAAAGACCTCCCACAAACTTCAAATAGTTCAGAACATGGTGACAAATTTATTAACCGCAACTCAGAGATCAGAGCATATTGCTTTGGTCTTATATTGGTTGCTTATCTTTTTCCAGACCAAGCTCACTTTAAAGTGCTAGTTTGAAGTCTTAAAAAAGATTGGGGCCAAGTTATCTCAGAGACCATTTGTTCCCATATGAACCTCCCTCTCAGTTAACATCAGCATGTGAGGTATTGCCCTTAGGGATCATCTACCCATGATGGGAGGGATGGATGTGCTGGCGTGCAACAATTTTAAGGAAAAACATAGAAAATGAACAAACCATATTGAAAAGCATTTTGGTGCTTTGCTTGGATTGTATCCTTTTCTATAAAGAAGATATACATGGTTATATTATTGTTCTAATTTCCCCCACGTATCTTCCTTTGTGATGGAGGTATCAACCCAAGACATGGTTAACTGACAGGCCGGTTCGCACATCATGATAAGCCGCTCTGAGAGACTAAGCCACAGTGGGTTGGTTGTTCACTCACTAACCCACTGTGAGAAGTCATGTAGGGGTGAAAGTTTGGCTAGCCTCCCCCACCCCACCTGGATGTAATTACAGCACTCCCAAAGGAGGTGGGAGCTGGCTGCCAGGTAGAGCTAATGAGCCAAAGAAACAACTGGCAAGATTTAAGAACAGAGGAAAGACCCAGGAAGGGGAGGGGAAGGGAGGAGATGGTGGGGAGTCCTGTTTGTGAAGCTAGGCAAAATACAGGCAAGCTTTCTGTTGGCTACACTAATTGAGATGGGGAACTGTAGTCTCTATGATGAGCCAGCTATCTGTTGTTTAGTGTCTAGCTGGAAAAAATATTTAGCTTTCTTGAAAAACTGAGAGAGACTAAGCATCTCTGAGAGGCATTATTGTTAGCAGCTTATCACACCGACATTACTCCCCACAGATGATCAGGTGATCTGTGGCTTGTTTTCCCTTCAGTCCTCCCATCTGCTCCTGGCATGTATCCCATGGATCTTTGTGGCACAACCTCAGCAGCCTACTCTGCTCATGAGTGCAAATGTGGTCATGAGCAGAGTAGAGTTTATTTTGTAGAATTTTTTCCACCTTTGGGGAGATTTGCACATATTTAATACATTTTTGTTTCATCTTCAGGGTGATTTGCACATATTTAACATTATTTTTCCCCACCTTCAAGGAGATTTATTCAAATTTAACCTAAACAAATAACTTTCAGGGAGATCTGTGCAAATTCACTGAAGTGTAGTAACTACTCTGCATAAGTGCAGTAGTTACTGTGAATTTGTGCAAATCTCAACGGAAGTTTTAAAGAAGTTAAATCTGCACAGATCTCCCCCAAAGTAAAAATAATTACGTCAAATATATGCAAATTTCAACCAATAGTGAAAGAAATAAATTAAATATGTGCAAATCTCCTGAAGGTGGAAAAACATAACATTACATTTAGGCAAATCTCCCCAAAGGTGAAAAAATGGGTATCACAGTCTAGGGAAGCAATGAAGTGGAGGAGTAAATTGATTAGGTGGCGGAACGGCCTGCCACCCCCTGCCACCCCCCCGGGACGGGACTTACCTGGGGTGGATCTTCCTGGCGGCGGCGGCGGCTCCAGCGGCATTTCCAGGTTTAAAAACAAAACAAAACAAAAAAAACGTGATAGGCTACGTAAAGATTTACATTGCCTATCACGGCTAGATTAAAAAAAACCCACTGTGATAGGCTACGTAAATCTTTAGGTAGCCTATCACGGCTGACTTAAAAAAACAAAACAAAAAACACGCATACGCAAATGGCGGCGGCCATGGCCGCCGCCACTTGCGTTCCTTATTTTGGCACGTCTTAGTCTACGTAAACATTTACGTAGACTAAGACGGCGAAAATAAGGGGAACGCAAATAGCGTAGACGCTATGCTATTTGCGTTCCCCTTATTTTCGCCATCTTAGTCTACACAAATGTTTACGTAGACTAAGACGTGCCAAAATAAGGGACGCAAATGGCGGCGGCCATGGCTGCCGCCATTTGCGTACGCGCGTGTTTTTTTTTTTAATCAGCCGTGATAGGCTACCTAAAGATTTACGTAGCCTATCACAGCTGACTGCAGGGACGCAAACGGCAGCAGCTACAGCCACCGCTATTTGCATCCCTGCTAGCCAGCGGCAGGATGTCCGGCTGCTGGCGGAGCCGGCCGGCGGCTCTGCAGAATTGCTGCGGAGCACAGCCGGCCGGCCAGGATTCCGGGGGGGGAGGAATGGAGCGCCTCCCCCCCCGGCGAGGATTCTGGAGGGAGGGACGGAACGCCTCCCCCCGCACCATCAGCATAATCCCCGAAAGGTAAGTACCTTTCACACATCCCTAGTTCTAAGGGTGGCTTGTGCATGGTTAACAAACTATGCTGAGGAAACTGCACTGGGTTCATGACAAACAAGGCTGGCAACCCACTCCGAACTAGGTCACTGTCACCCAACCAGGAAACTCCTGTGTCCATTGTTATAGGTTCCCCATGGGGCATATTATATTGCAGTCTTTTTCTGTGAAATAGATTATATAAAATGGATGTTCCCATTCTACACTTCCATCATATATTTGGGATAGAGAGTGTCATGATGTTGAGCTTCTTCTTTTTTACTATTCAACCCCTTTTTCTTTTCTTTTTTAATCCTTCATATTTGTGGGTTCACAGTGAGGATTTGCTTCCCTCACCCCCATGGATCACATACTATGTTAAAAATAAAATAAAATACCTATGACAAAGAGAATGGACCAACCTTTACCTTCAAATTCTTATATCTGTAGACCCATTATAGCAAGACATCCTATCATTTCTCAGTATTAACAATATTACAGAGGTCATCTCAGTTTGTTCAGCCCACTTCTTAGGGCTGTTGTAACTTCAGCCAATCCCAGACTAGTAAACCTGCTCATGCTTCTGAACAGGGAACCCAGGGCTCAGGCCCACAGGACACAAATTTGTAGGAAACTTGCTGTTGCAGACCGGTGATGTCAGTGGAAGGGAAAACAGGCAAAATAGTGTGCACCCCATTCCTTTTTGCCTTGCCTTGCCTTGCCTTGCCTTGCCTTGCCTTGCCTGTGGCCTTTTCTGTTGTCACAGGGCAGAAATGTTGTTTTCTCTGGCTGCCTTCACCAAACCAGACTTAAATACTCTCTGTGTCTCAGGTATCCAGGAGGTTTATTATTAGATGTGTTCTTTTCTTCTTTTGGGGGTTACCCAACCCATGAGGTTTCAAACAACAAAGTTTAAAAGTTTACTGGGAATTCCCCCCCACCCAGGAAAAAGTTGGATGCACCAAAACACCTGCATCACATTGTTCATAGGCCAGGGATGGGCAATTTGTGGGTCTTCAGATGTTGCTGGACTGCACTCCCACCATCCAATTGGCTCTTATGGCTAGGGCTGATAGGATTTGCAATCCCACATCATTTAGAGGGTCAGACATCCCCTACCCCTGATCTAGGCCCTACTAAACTGACTGGATGACTCTTTTGATGTGGAAGAACATGGGCATTCATACATCCAGGGCTACCAATAGCAATACATGACTAATGGCCCACAACTGCCGCTGGGCTGGGGTCACAGTTTGAATACTCAGTCTTCTCACTAGCAAACTGCCAGGTTCTCTTGCTCTTGCAAATCATTCTCAATAGATGCTAGCATCCTCTGTTGTTCAAAAGGCACGAAAGACTGCCAAAACATCTGGAACACTGGATGTGCAGAGAAATAGGAGTGCTCCATGAATCAGTCACAGGCAGACGTATGTAACAGCATCAAGTCAGCCCTGACCTTGAAGGCTGAATAATTAGTAGATGTTTAATAAACAGATAGGGAACTTAGGCTAGCAGCTGTATTAGAGTATCATGCTATTCAATCAAACAACCACAGCTTCAAGAGTTCCTTTTAAAAACTCTTGAGGTCTGGTTTGCATTCTTACAACAAAGAGGAGTAATAATCCTTCATAAAACTCCAAAGGATTCCATGAAACCATAAGTATGATAAAAGTGTAAGTAAATATCGTTAATAATAAATAGTGGAAAAAGCAGCAGAAAGCTCATCCTAACCCTCTAAACACCCTCTGAGAATCTCTGAGGTGGCACTGTGAAGATTAATTAATCTCCGTAAAGCACCCCGTGTTCCTGAATAAAGGCACCATGAGGGTGCAAAGCATTATTAAAGCCTAATTAATTATGTAAGGGGATGTGGGAGGTTGTACACCTTGGTTTACAAACTTCAGCAGAAATACATGGAGAATTATAGCAACTGCATTATTCTATATATACTTAATGTCCACTGCGGTGAGCTCACTTTAGTTTTGCAACTATAGACACAGATCTGGTGGTGTTATAGGATAATGTAAATTATTGCAATGGTGCACACATGTATGACACACACCGCAACATTTATTAACCACCTACAGATTGATCAACTTAATCTGGATTATGTACACTACAAGCAGGGTAGTGAACCACCCCAAAATGAAGCGAACCTGACCTCCAGCATCAAAATGACCAAACCTCTAGGGCAAACACTGCTAGTCCAGCCCTCCAGATGTTGTGGTAGTACAACTCCCATCAGCCCTGACCATTGGCCATGCTGGCTGGGCCTGATGTGAGCTGGGAGTCCAACAGCATCTGGAGGGCTGGAGGTTCCTGCTCTAGGGGCAATTTCTGGGCAGGAAACTTGCTTTCTTATGGGGTTTCCAGTTTGCGACTCAGAGATTGGCACTGTCTCCTTTAAATTCCCTGATGCTGTAAGGGCTGAGGCAGCTGCAGCTTCTCCAGGCTGTTCCTGCCCTGGTTCTGTCATCCATGCCCCATCTACTATTCTGACCAGGAATTTAAAGATACAGTGTAGGTCTCCGGGTTGGCACTTGTCAATCTACTGAAGTGTTTCCTTCAGTTATGCCAATGTTGCCTTCAGAGATTCAGGTGTCCAAAGATTGGTTTCTCCTCCTTCTTAGGGAATATAGTATTCCACCATCTGAGTTTTCAATATTAGGGCTGTCCACTTTTATGTTCTTTCATGTTTTATGGGCCTAGATCATATAGGCCCATAAAACATAATATAGTTTTATATAGTTTATATAAAGCCATATATAGTTACGTGAATAGATGAAATTCAGCTTTCTTCAACATTGCATCTATTTCCTTACTCAGTTTCTACTTATGCAACTCTTGAAGGTCTAGGAAGCCTTGATTGAAAAGAAGCTGGCAACCTTATCTCACACAGTCCCCTCAGGGTTCTGCTTTGGCCCTTCCAGGGGTCAATTTGTATGGTGGGCTCAACAAAGCTGAAGGCTGAACATGTTAGAGCCTAGTTGTAGACCATTTGACATAATGAGAGTATTTTTAAGCATATATATATATATATATATATATATATAGCACATTTTCTTCCCCACTAAATAACCACATCTTGCAAGATGTTAAAAAAATCTTACATAAAAGACGTAACATGAAACCTGCACGCGAGCTGACACAGACAATCTTGCACGCACATGGGTCATATATCATTTCCTACACTGAATTTTACATCTTACATTTCCTCCATGTAAAAATTAGAAACATGTGTGAATTTACACACATTACATCCTAAAGAAGTTCAGGAAAATGTGGTACTACACTACAAGGGTGTCATTTAGCTCCCTGGGGAAAGATATGGCCAATTAAATAGGGATGAGCATTCCATACGCTCAAAGGCCAAAGGGCTCTGAATGCTAACTAACTTCCCTTGAACATTCTCTCCTATTTAGCTAGGTCTTTTAATGTGCAATTTAATGCAGAGCCCTGGCAACTCTTCTTTTTCTGAGTCAAGGCTCAGCCCTGGAGCTCCTGTTTTCAATAACATGGCTCAAATACCTGGTATATGTAAAGCAGGAATAAAAAGAAAGCACCTCTGAGTATATGCAAAGTCCCCTTCCTTTGTTCAGCTGGTGCTCAGCATCTGAGCTTAGGGAAATGGGCTTCCTAATCAGCAGATGTCAACTGCCAGTTAGTTGTAAGCTTTGCTACATGCACAACCCCTCAGGGACCCCTCAGCATCATCATGATTTATCCGATAACATCCGATAATTTATCCTGAATTCTCTTCAGCCTAACGTGTGTGTTTACCTATTCAGAGGGTGAATCAGATGCTGAAGTGAGCTGAGAGTCAAGTACTCCTGGCAAGATCAGGGGTCCTCAAATCATGGAGAAATTATCACGTAAATAAGAGCAGGATTATTCTCTCGGGTGCATTGAATACATCATTCTGGAGAAAAATACAGTGACCCGTGAATGACCTACCATAGCCAGCAAAGGCTCTGGCCAGGAGCCCATGGAAATGATGGAATTCCTTCTTCGTGTAGACAGGAGTTATTATCATAGGATAACTCTCCTCAGATAGCAACACTAGAATCTTATTGTACAAACCATGAATTCATCTAGTTCAACCATTCGGTTCCCAGAGTGACAACCAGATGCCTCCAGGAAGCCCACAAGCAGGACATGAAGGCAACAGCCCTTCCCAAACCATGTTCTTTGAATTTAAGGTTAACCTTCTTTGAGGTTAAGTCAGCCCTTAACCTAGTGATATGGCATGGCAATGGCGGCCGGCCGTCTCTGTGGAATCACTATGCAGCAGTGCCGGCTGAAGAGATTCTGGAGGGAGTAATAGATTGCCTCTCGCTGCGGGCGGATTCCCCCCCGGAATGACAGGTAGGGAATCCACCCATCCCTAGAGATACACTACTTCTGAACATGAAGGAGCCATTTAGATTTCATTGCTAATTGTTAACAACAGTGGCTCCAGGTTTCCGAGGCGCCTTGAGCAAGACCTCACCAAAGGGTCCCCTCCCTCAGTGCGTCTACAAGCTGCTGTGTCCCCTCTTCCTTTTTCTCCTCATTGCTGCCGCTTGCTTGACAAGTGAGGAAGCCAGCGAAGAAGTAGGCAGCGACATCTACTGCTGCTCCTCCTCCTCACTTCTGTTGTCTGGGTCAAAGCAAGAGGCAGATGAACAAGGAGGTTGCAACGATAAAGAGTAGGAGGAACTCCAGGGGTTCTTGTCAGTGGGCCCCTGCTGGAGTGTGGGCCCATGGCAGGTGCCCAACCATGCCTACCCTTACTAATAAATATCACTTTTCTTACATCTTGTTCAATATTTAAGTGTGGTGGCCCCCTTTCTTAGGAACTCCCTGCCTCTGGAGGTCAGGCAGGCACCAACGCTGTGTTGTTTCTAGCACCTCCTGAAAATAGCACTGTTCCAGGAGTCATTCCTTAATTGACCAGCCACGGTTTCTATTGGCATTCTGTTTTTTTTTTTTTTTTTAAGCATAATTTTAATATGGTGTTTTAATCTTTTTACCCTTTTATCTTTCGGGTTCACTGCTCCGAAATCTGTTTTAGATACAGGGCAATATACAAATATTGTAAATAAATAAATATTTATATTGGATTTGATATCCTACTCTTCAGCTCAAAAACACCCCAAAGCAGCTTACAAGAGCAATCAAGGAACACCCCACCCCCAAATATAAAACAATAAGAAACCAGATAAATTGAGCAGCAACACAATTTTAAAAAGTCAAGAGGCATCCAGCATCAGCAATAAAAACAATCCAGTTACTTAATATGCAATTAGGGATGGGAGAACGCACAACATTCGAGATTGCCAGCATTCTCCATACATTATGTCACCACTCTTCTCATGCCCGGTTCATGTTTGCAGTCGCTGCTCACTCTGTGGGAATGGGAAACTTGCACAAATCAAGCAGTGTTCAAACAGGAGATTTGCGCAAATTTCCTCAAAATTAGAAAATTTGCACAACTTTCCTCCATACACTAAAGTGGGGCTGATGCAGTCCATGGAGGGAATCTGCACAAATTAGGAAATCTGCGCAGACTGAACTGGGAAACAGGAATGAGAGGAATGTGAGCATGTGTTCATCAATTTATTAATATTTTCCATGAACCCGTGGTTGTGCTTGAGTTCAGAGCTCTGTATGGGACATGTTCGCATGTTCTACGAGCAAAAACGAAATTCTCATTCATCCCTATATGTAGTCGCTGTGATTGCGATATGAATTCACAGACTACCAAAGACATGGTTGATACAAATGGTACCCCAGCTCAGTAATGGACACGAAGCGTAATCAACTGTCAAGTTCTCCAGTGCAAGCAGGATGGAGGCTGTGAGAGACCACTGAGGGGGTCACTTCACCTTGCCTCATGATAGGGCTGCTTCTGCATTGCTAAACAGCTAGTGATGTTCTGGTCTGAGAAATAAAACAGTGTTCTCTCAGATAACCAGGACCAGGCTCTGAAAAAACAGATTCCGGCATGGTCTGCCTATAACGCACCATGTTCTGCCTGAGCTATACCCTTGACCTGTAGGATTCTTTTCTGGCTTCTTCCCTTACACCTGACTTTCAATCATGGCTCTGCCCCTGGCCTGCCAGCTTCCTCTAGACTCCATCCCTGCACCAGAGACCACCCCTGATGCATCAGGTCCCATCTAGGCTATGCCTACCATGATTCCACCCCCTATCCAGTCTTTTGGAAATCAGCAGCTGCCACCTCTAGTGCCTACTGCCTTGCAGACACCAGGATCACTTAGGGCACAATCCTATGGCTGCCAGACAGCATCTTGACAGTCATAGGATTTTTCAGTTTATGGAAACCAAGCTCGGAGTCAGCACTCCGAGCTCGGTTCCCAGAAATCTTACTCCCCTCCCTTGATGCCTCACAGGAGGTGCAGGTTGTCCCCGGCTCTGCACTCAGAAGAGCAGTGTGGAGAGGCCAAAGAGGGGTATTCCAGGTAGCGGAGAGGGGAGGGGACTGCGGAAGCACCGGTACAACGCTTCCTATGCACCATCCAACCTCCCCCCCTGCTCTGAGGCACCCCAGCTAGGCAGCCAAAATTGAAAGGACAAGATCCCCTTCATGCTTCACCTGCCCTGCATTGGATAGTCGGCCGCCCCCGAGTTCGGAGGCAGATGACTATCCCCATAAGATTGCACCCTTAGTCAGAAATGCACTTTTAATTTAGGGGTACTTGTGCTATCAGAAACGTCAAGTTTTCTATTTCCGGCTTTGCCTACCCCCCCTTTTTTTTTTCTAAAATGGATTTTATTTTAATAGCTACTGCAGAAGGCCAGCATGTTATGGAGTAATAAAACCATTTCCCTCCTCCTGCCCACCTTCTTCATAATATCACATCAAATTGCTGAACTAGTACCATATGGTGCTTGAGTACCAAGCCAGAACAAGTTGTTCAGCTTGTCATAATCTGGAAAGCTGCAGGAAACTTAAATAATTTGTCTGTGAAGTGGAAGATCTTGGGCACGAGTGAACACATTGAAAATGCACTCCCTGCATTTCCTCCCTCTCTTTCCCTTGTTTTTCTTTGATTCACATGCCATTTCCCGGCACTTGTTGCCATCAGCAGAAGCAAACACTTGCCGTTACCAAAAGGATGATTAGAAAGGGGGGAAAAAGAGGAAACAACAAAACCATTTTTCCATCTTCTGGAGCACCCTGATCCTTCATCAGCAAATTGAACGATACAAGTCCTCATTCAATTTCTGCTTTTTAAAAAACCTCCCACTCACAAAACGCACACATTGTAGCTCGAAAAATTATGCACTTAAACCTACGTTGCTCCCTCTAATAGCAAACCTATGTGATAAGGACCAGAGCCTAAATGGGCCCACTGAAAAACAACAGTACAACAAATCTTACCAAAGAAAATAGTAAGAGGGAACATCCTGCCCCACCCAAAAGTAGCCCAATGAGGGCTGAACATGCTCAATAGTTATGGGATGTTGAATATCAGTTGGAAAAATTGAAAGATACGTGTATGTGTAACAGAAGACCCTGCTTGAACCTCTTACGGCCCATAATATCTTTGAGGATGCCTAACTGATGGAAACCTTGGACAGGTGCACTCCTCTTAGGGGATGAAGATATACTTACAGATTGGGTTTGTTCAGTTCACAGCTTAATGCAAACTTACCTAATTTTGCCCTTTTGAACCACTAAGCAAACAGAAACTCAGTTATCCTTTGAAATTCATACTCCTCCAAATTTTGCAATGGGGTTCTCCAATCCAAAAAATGTATACAAAAATATCTATGTTGGGGGCAATAATGTTAAAACGCATCATATCAGTTAAATAGTTAGGAAAAGGTATGTTAGGCAAAAATGCATATAAATATGCATGTCTTATGAGAAATGAGCCCCAAAATGTTTATGAATTTCCACACAAGTTTTTAAAAAATTCTCAAGATTTCAGATGAATCGATCTTAAAGCTGGAAAAATTCTCAAAATTTGAGATGGACCAAACTTAAAACTGGAAAAATGAGAAATGGAGAGAAACTGAAATGGATGCTTTCATCCATCCCTAGGTGCACTGTTAAATTTTGTTGCAGGTCCTGCTTGTACACAGTAGTTTTCTGAGCAGATCACAATGTTAAATGGAACGATAATCTGGGGAGGTGCGGGTTGTCCCTGGCTCTGCACTCAGAAGAGCAGTGCGGAGAGGCCAAAGAGGGGGTGTTCCTGGTAGCGGAGAGGGGAGGGGACTGTGGAAGCACTGGTACAATGCTTCCTATGCACCATCCAGCCTCCCCCCCTGCTCTGAGGCGAAATACTGGGGGGCTGGCTTTCTGCCAATGCCAAGTCCCCTTCCTGCTGCACTTCCAGCCAATGGGCTTATGGCTTCTAAGATGGAGAGTCAGGTTTGGCTAATGACACTAATAGTGGTGAGCAGGCCCTGAAATGTAGAGAAAAGTTGCATCATTTTTTTTATCACATTAATGAGGAAAAGGTTTAAAATTTTGATAGCTGTTTGAACATTTGCTGGAAAAACTGCCACACCTCTGACAATTGGGGTACCCCGCATTGAGGGACATTGACTATAGCTTTGAGTAAAGCCAAGAATTGGTTCTTTGTCTTTGCGGTGAGCAGAAGAGAGATACAATGGAGGCAGTGGGGAATCCTCCTCCATCATGTAGAAGAGAAGGGAAAATGTAGGATTTTTTTCCCCACCTGTGTGTTTTCCAGAGGTGACAGAGAGCTCAGAAAGTAACCCAGACATATGGAGAGTGCCTAAAATAAATATATTAAATTCATTAAATGGATCCACCTCTTCCTTCCTTGATGGAAGAAGTGAAGTGAAAACAACAGATGCATTGCCAGTGATGCGTGCTCCTTAGCAGTGGGTAGGATGGAGGTAATTAGTCACATCCCTGTCATATATGTTCATAGCAGTACAGGTGAGAATTAAAAATAAAATACATGGGAATTAAAAAGACATAATCCTGTGCAGAGGGAAAGTAGGAACATGGTGCTAAGAGCGCGACAGGCAGACATTGTTTTCTAAGCATTTGGCCCTGAATTATAGCCCACACAGTCCTTTAGATGTGATGCTTATTTCTCTGGAAAGTAATCTTGCCCCATACCCTGCAGTTGCGTTATCCAATTTAATTGGGCCAACATTTTTGTCCTTATTTATTTATTTATTATTATTTATTTATTACATTTATATCCTGCCTTTTTTCCATCTTTAAGGAGCCCAAGGCGGCGTACATAATCCTCCTCCTCTCCATTTTGTCCTCACAACGACAACCCATGTGAAGTAGGTTGGGCTGAGAGTCTGTGAGCTTCCATGGCTGAGTGGGGACTAGAACCTGGATCTCCCAACTCCCAGTCCAACACTCTAGCCACTACACCACACTGGCTATCTTTATGCCCCTATTCTGTGGGGAAGTGATCTCATGAGATCATATCCATCTTCCTGTGCTGCTGAGGTGGGGAGAAGTAGGCAAAAACACCTTCCCCATCTTACAAGGCACACTTTCCTCTATTTCAGGATTGGCCCATAACTGCTCAAAAAGCAGTGGGCCCCCGAATCCATGGTTCCAGGTTGGATTCCAGTGGGGGTGGTATTTTCCCCCAGGCTTTGTTCCCTGATATTATTTTGCAAATTGTACATCCCCATTTTAGCAAATCAGTATCCCTGAAATTATATTTAAGGATGGGCAAGCAGAAGGCTGGTCACCCTAAAAATGAACCAGCTCACCCTGAGCAAACCAATTGAGCCTCTAAGGGGGGTTCAATTGGGCTGTGTCAAGAATTTCATTTCCCCACCCCACCTAACCCATCCATCTCCAATCCATCCTGATCCCCCCAAAAGCTTACCTTGAGGGCCAGAACAGTGGCTCTGGTGGTACAATGGACAGGAGAGACCCAAACAAGCTTGCAGGTAGGGTTGGGGGTATTGCAGCATAACTAGGGTGGGCATCCTGCTTGAGAAGGGCTGGGTTACCTGCCTCAATTCAGCTTGCTGAAATCAAGCAAGGTTATTCACATGTAATAGCACTCTGGCTCAGTTTCTCCCAAACTAGTTTTATTAGCCATGGCTAGGGATGTACGGATGGTGTAACATCTGTTCTGTCTGTGTTTTTGCCTTTCATTCTGTCATCTGCCTATTAATGGAATTGGTGGGTTTCTGAATGTGCACAAATTCGCTTTTGTGAAAATTCCCACATGTGCAACCCCCCTGCTCATGTGCATTTTCACACTTTTGCCTGTGGGGGGAAATGTGCATTTTTAGCTGGGTTTTTAAAAGAATTCTTGCGTATTTTTGTATGTCGACATTTGCACAAAATTCCCAAAGGTTAGTAAAACCATCTGCAAGTGTGTGGAATCCTCCTGATAGGGGAAAAGCCAGTCCACTACAGAATCTGCTAGTTGGATTCACGACAATTTGAACTCATTTGGTTCCATTGTAGATTTCTCTGACATCCCTAGCCATGGCCTAGTCAGAGGAAATAGTGTCTCCTGTGCTGAACCACATATAGACATTAAGGAATACCAAATAGGTATGGGTGAAGATGAGACATTTCAGCTCATTGAAGTTCTCAGAATTCCTTCTCAAAGCTCAGTTCACCTCGTCCACATTCCTGAGAGCAAGCATCTTCTTTTTCAATTGTGAAAAATATGCATTTTAAATCGGGGTGTGCGTGCATATTTTTGAAAGTGCGCATTTTCCCCAACTGTGGGGTGGCATACATTTTTTTGAAAAATGCATTTTCCCCCAATCGGAAATGTGCATGTCCCCTCCCACCTCCAAGCTAAATTGTGAAAATGTTGATCTTGGGGGAGAAATGCGCATCTGTGCAAGTGCGTATTTTTTTTTGAAGCACTCATTTGCATGACTGTCCATTTACGAATGTGAATGCAAGTATGGCAAATGGCAAAAAAAAATCCTGAGCACTGTGTTCTGCTCATGTTTGCATTCAGGGTTGCTAATGGGACACGGTTGCATGATTTGCGAAAAGGAACAAGATTCTCATACGTTGATAATCCCAAGCCAAATGCAGTGTGATTGGCACTTTAGGTTCCAAACTGAAAATGGCCCTGCCAAGTGACATCCAATGCCAGAGATCACATCAACAACTAGAGATCACTCCAGCAAGATGCGGTGAGTTGAACGATTCCCCTGATCTGCAACATTATCCTGACACCTTTAGAGTTTTCTTAGCTTTGTCACTCTTGATTTTCTTCCTGCCTGGAAAAGTCACCATTCCCAGCATGCACTGGTAGTCTTTGCGTGACTGAGAATGTAGCAAAATGTCTCTATTTGTCTCTCCCCACCCACATGGAAATGATGCAAGTAGGAGGTAAGGACTTGTTTACTTCTCAGATAGATGAACATGCATGAGTGGACACAGCGAGTGAGAGATTCATTATCTCTGCCTGTTCTAATTTTGTTCTACTTTTTCCTTCTATTTTTCTTGTTCACGGGGGCAGGCTCCTTGAATCAGCACCGGCACTCTCCCAGTAATCTCCATTTGTAACTCTTTGTGCAGTACTAGCATGAGGAGGAAGGGTTGGCCAGTTACACTGAGCCCTTCAGGGATCACAAAGAGATACTGCACACACATACGCATACCCTCACCCCCATGACAGCTCCAGGTTTTTGAGGGCCCTTGGGCAAGACACCCTCAATGTGCCCCCTCCCTCAATGCATCTCCTTTCTCACTGCCATTGTCACCAGCTGCTATTGCTTCTCCTCCTTTTTCTCATTGTTGCTGCCACTTGCTTGCTTGACAGGCGAAGAGCCAATGAGCAAGTAGGCAGTGGCATCTAATGCTCCTCCTTCTCGTCACCCCTGCTGTCTGGGCAAGAGCGAGAGGCAGGTGAACGAGCTGGTTGTAAGGATAAAGAGGAGGAGCAAGTCTGGGGGGCTCTTGTCAGTGGGTCCCTGCTGGGGTGTTGGCCCTCAGCAGATTCCTGATGATACCTTGATGCTGGCCCTGACCCCCATGCCCCAGGATCCGTGGCCATGATGGCAGGCTGTGTCAGCCCTAGAGAGGTGGGGTTGTGCCTTCATTGCAACACCATTCCTAACTGCAGTGTTTTAAGTATTTCCTAAAAAATTAATTATTTCCCACAAGAAGCTGAAGGAATGTATTCAGGGACAACACTGAGGTGGTGTCTAAACCTGACAATCCCAGCTATTCAAAGCTTTAAAACTGGCGGTGCGCTGAAAATTTATCCCACATTTGTTTTCCACCATTCTCATTCAATTTGATAGAAAAGACATTGCTTTTGAAAATAAATCCAGAGGAGGAGAAATTTCAGAGAAATTCTCATGGGTTGGGTTTGGGGTTCTTGCCTTACTTTACTTATGAGATAGCCATGGAGTGTGCATGATTGTCCTGCCTGTCACTGTACAATCACCACTGTGGCAGCCTGTAGCCTCCTCAGCTTCCTGCACTCCAATCAGAGCCATCATGAGGCAATTCATGAGGCAATTCCTCCTGTGGGGCTTTTTCAGTTCAGAAAGTGCAGGTGGCCTGGGAGGCTGCAGAGCAATGGAAAGATGTGTGATAGAGAGAGAAAACGCACACAGCACCCTAGGCCACCTTGCAGTGATTAGGTAAGCTCAAAAATACCAGCAAAAGAAATTCAAATTTTGCCTCAGAAGAATGGAAGCCTCGCCACAGTTGATGCTGTTGCCACTTGCAGGAGCAGTGCAATAAACCAAAAACCCCTAAGAAAAAAGAAAGAACCTGTGCTACAGCCCCTGCCAATAGTGAGCCTTATATGTGAGAAACTGTTGGAGAAATTCTCCTCCCCTAGGAGAAATTTGGCAAAATTGTCCCCCCAATTTCTCTTCCCACAAATAGGCTGGAGAATTTTGAGAGGCCATTTGTGCAAAGCTCTATTTAACACCACCTTTGCCTGACCTGCAAATGGGGATGGTCAAATCTTTCAGTTTCATTTTTTTTCTACATTCAGCTCTTTAAAAAAAAAATCAAGTTCTTTCTGTCCCATTTATGAATAAATTTGCTAAGCTCTTCCCAAAAACAACTGAATTCTCATCTATCTGCATTTGCCAAATTCGATAGGAATAGCTCTTCCCTTGATGGCCTTGTAGGCCCCTTCCAACCCTACTACTATTCTATGAATCATAGAATCATAGAATAGTAGGGTTGGAAGGGGCCTACAAGGCCATCGAGTCCAACCCCCTGCTCAATGCAGGAATCCAAGTCAGAGCATCCCCGACAGATGGCTGTCCAGCCTCGTCTTGAATGCCTCCAGTGTGGGAGAGCCCACTACCTCCCTAGGTAATTGGTTCCATTGTTGTATTGCTCTAATAGTCAGGATGTTTTTCCTGATGTTCAGCCAGAATCTGGCTTCCTGTCACTTGAGCCCATGATTCCGTGTCCTGCATTCTGGGATGGTCAAGAAGAGGTCCTGGCAGAGTGCTATCCTATCTCCCCTCAGTCTTCTCAAGGCGAAACATGCCCACTTCTTTCAGTCTCTCCTCATAGGGCTTTGTTTCCAGTCCCCTGATCATCTTCGTTGCCCTCCTCGGAACCCTCTCCAGCTTGTCTGTATCCTTCTTTAAGTGTGGTGTCCAGAACTGGACGCAGTACTCCAGATGAGGCCTAAGCAATGCTGAGTAGAGGGGAACTAGTACTTCCCAGGATTTGGAAGCTATGCCTCTATTAATGCAGCTTGCAGTGTGATTCGTGGATGAAATACATTTTGTTTTACAGCATACGTCCGTTTGGAAAATGTGCAGAAATACATTTTAATCAATGGGAAAAGAATGCATACATTTCAATGATGTGCACAATTGCTGCATAAATTTGGAAAACTATGCATGAAAATATGCACACACTTTCATGCGAAAAGAAGAAGAAAACTCCCATTCTGATACAGACTTGAGTTGGAATGAGCTTTGAGATGGAATTTGGAGAACTTTGTTGAGCTCACATTTTGCTGATTCATGCATCCCTAGTCAGAAGCCCATTTACAGACTTTGGTTTCATGCTAACCATAGTTTATGAACCATAGACCTGGTGTTAAATATTGCTAGCACTGAGCAGGAAAGGAAATGCCTGTGCAAGTAGTGGGGTGTGTGCAGAGAGGGAGAAGAGTATGATTGGTTTGCCAACCAGGAATAGCTACTTCTGTAGCAGGCTTCTATTTCCTAGGAAACCATTAAATAGGACATGAGTGGGAGGAAGGAGAAGGAAAGGGGATTTGGGGACTGGGGAGGGGGTGTAGCTCAGTGGGAGAGCCCCTGCTTTGCATGCAGAAGGCCCCAGGTTCAATCCCTGGCATCTCCAGGTAAGGCTAGGAAATCTCCTCCTTGAAACTCTGGGGAGCAACTGCCAGTCAATGTTGACAATACCGGGCTAGATGGACCCATGGTCTGACTCAGTAGAAGCTGCTGGTTCAGCAGCTTCCTGTGTTCTTAATTGTGCTGTCTCCTAAATTTAACTTTCATTTACCCTGAACATACCATGCCTGGCTACAAATGGCTACTTTCAAATGAAGACAAACAAACACTAATCTAACTACATGGTGCACTAATTTGGAATTTCTAAGGAACTATATTCCCAAGGAGGGGTTGAGGGCTCGTGGTTCAGTGGTACGGCATGTACTTTGCATGCAAAAGGGGTTGAGGTTCGGTCCCCAGCATCTCCAGGCAGGGCTCAGAAAGATCACACCCTGAAACTCTGAAGAGCGGCGGCTGGTTATCGTCAACCATACTGAGCTGATGCACTGACCTGATGGACTGGCTTGGTAAGGAGTTTCAGGCGAACCTGCTCACACATCAAAGGTGTACATGAGGGGACCACGTGGGCCAGCCCTGCCCCTACTGATGCAGACACTTAGTGCTGGCTTCAGGTCTTTGAGTGCCCTTGGGCAAGGCACTCAATGGGCCTCCTCCCTCTACCTTCTCACTGTCATTGTCACCAGTTGCTATTGCTCCTCACCCTTCTTCCCATCATTGCTACCATTGGCTTACTTGACAGGCAGAGAGCCAGGGAGCAAGTAGGCAGTGCCATCTCCTCCTCCTCACCACCACTGTTGTCTGGGCAAGGGCAAGATGCAGGTAGGGTTGTTAGAGAAATCTGCCACAGATTCAAATGAGGCCAGATTCTTTGGAATCCAGCCTCAGGAATCCGTGGCAGATCAGCCCCACTTACCTCCTCTCCTGGAGGATTCTGTGTGGGACGGCACAGGTGCTTGTTGCACTGGGAGCTGTTCGCGTCCATGCTGATCGCCATTTTAAAAAAGTGGTGATTGGCAGGATGTCCCCATAGACTTATATGCAAAATAGAGCTGTGAATCTTGTGTATAAGTCTCTGTGTCCATAGGCTTATACGCAAGATTCATGGCTCTATTTTGCATATAAGTCTATGGGGACATCCTGCCAATCGCCATTTTTTTAAAAAATGGCGATCGGCGCAGAGGCAAAGGGCTCTGGTTGATTCAGGTAAGCGGCGGCCCTCAGCTCTGCGGAATCCTCGCGGAGCAGAGCCGAGGATTCTGGGGGGAAGGAACGGATCGCCTCTCCCCCCCCCCCGCAGATTTCCCACCGGAATGGATGGTGGGGAATCCTTACATCCTTAGATGCAGGTGAGCAAGCAATGGTGAAGTGCAGGAGCAACTCCACTGGGCTCTTGTCCGTGGGCCCCTGGTGGGTGTGGGGCCTTGGCAGGTGCCTCACCATGCCTATCCTTGACACTGGCCCTGCGAACACCAGCTGCACATTCAGCAGCCATGAGACCCAGAAAATCCACATCTCTCACTGGTTTTTGTATGACTATTTTAAATAATTTGTTCAAAGTTCCTAGTCGAAGAAAGAAAGAAAGAAAGAAAGAAAGAAAGAAAGAAAGAAAGAAAGAGGGAATTTACACAGTGGGGGTGGGGGTAGGGAGTGGGAGAGTGTTGAGTCTAATTAGCACCTCCCTTTGATGAACATGTTCCCACATCCTCACATTTAAGGGAACAGTTTGATGCCTCCAAAATGATATTTGATGTTGCCAACACAGGAAGGATGTCAATAGCAGATCACATCAGTGCAAAAGATGGATTTCAAAAAGCAAATGTTTATTAACCTGGACCAGAGAACAGCCCTCAAATCTTAGTTAACTCCTTCAGTAACTACTAGCTATTTGACTCAAAATTTTACTGCAAAAGAAAAGGAAGTTAGCAATACTTGTTAGTTTTGGATTCTGCTATTCATAAGCTGTCAAACTGACAGGTGGAAAAGGAGATGGGGATTCCTCCTTCCCTAGAACCCTGGAGCTGTCCTTCAGAAGATGGGAAAGGGACAATCCCACCTCCTTTCTGCCACAGTTTGTGGTGGTTGAGCCATTCACTGTTAGGGATGGTGGGCAGAGTGTGTAATTACGTATCACATTTATATTCTACCCTTCCACCATGGAGCTCATAGTACATGGTTCTACCCTCCCATTTTTATCCTTGCAATGACCCTGTCAGGTAGGTTAGGCTAAGAGATAGTGATTGGCTCAAAGTCAGCCAATGAGCTTCATGGCTGAGTGAGGATTTGAGCCTGGTTCTCACTAGTCCTAGTTCAACACTTGAACCACTATACTACACTGTCTCTACTGTTGTCCCCCGGGTGGAGTTTGTTCATTCATTTATTCATTAAATTTCTATACCATCCAATAGTTAAAGCTGTCTGGGTGGTGGACAAACATTAAAAGCCTAAAAATACAAGAGAATGCCGTAATATATAACCATTTGCTTATAAAAATACAAAATAAATGCTGTCAAATGCCTGGGAGTAGAGCAGAGTCTTAACCATAAAGTTGACAATGTAGGCACCAGGTGAACCTCACTGGGAAGAGTGTTCCATAACTGGGGAGCTACCACTGAGAAGGCCCTCTCCCTGTTGCCATCCTTTGAACCTCCCTCGGGAGAGGCACTTGGAGAAGGGCTTCAAATGAAGATTGTAGAGCACTTGTAGGTTCATACCAGGAGAGGTGCTTTGGCAGGTATTGTGGTCCAAAGCCATATAAGGCTTTATAGGTCAAACCCAGCACCCTGAATTGGGTTCAGAAATATACAGGCAGCCAGTGCAAGCAGGTCAGAATCGGTGTTATATGTTCAGAACTTCTCATCCCTCAGAAGGTGGCTAAGAGATTGAGCTGTGGATCAGGGATTCCCCAGTGTGAATCTCACCTCTGTCATCAACTCACTAGATGGCCTCTTATCTGACCCCCCCCCCCCATTTGCAATATAGAGGATGATACTACTGAGTTACCTTACACTGGTCAGGCTTCCCAAATCCCGGGAAGTACTAGTTCCCCTCTACTCAGCACTGGTTAGGCCTCATCTGGAGTATTGTGTCCAGTTCTGGGCACCACACTTTAAGAAGGATGCAGACAAGCTGGAGAGGGTTCCGAGGAGGGCAACAAAGATGATCAGAGGACTAGAAACAAAGCCCTAAGAGGAGAGACTGAAAGAACTTTTCATAAACTCAGAACAATGATCAGTAAGGTCCCATGGCAAGCGATGCTAGTGAGAAAAGGAGTCCAAGATGGGTGGGAGCTTTTAAAAAAGGAAATTCTCAAGGCACAATCACAAACAATTCCAACAAGAAGAAAAGGTGGAAGATGACAGAAGAAGCCAATGTGGCTTCACAAAAAGCTTAGGGATGACCTGAAAACAAAAAAGGACACATATAGGAAGTGGAAAGAAGGCCAAGTAACAAAGGAAGAGTACAGGCAGATAGCACAGAATTGCAGGGATGGCGTCAGGAAGGCTAAAGCTGAGAATGAGCTGAGGTTAGCAAGGGATGTTAAAAACAACAAAAAGGCTTTCTTCAGCTACGTGCATAGTAAAAGGCAGAGGAAAGGAATGGTGGTTCAGCTATTAAATAAGGATGGAAAAATGATAACACATGACAAAGAAAAGGCAGAGGTGCTCAATTCCTACTTTGGCTCAGTCTTCTCCCAAAAGAGGGTCTATGACGCCCCTGGCAAAGGCGAAGTACAGGCTGAAGGGGCAGGATTGCAGCTTGAGATCGACAGGCATATGGTCAAGGAACACCTCATTACTTTGAATGCGTTCAAATCTCCAGGGCCAGATGAACTGCATCCTAGAGTCATAAAGGAACTGGCAGAAGAACTCTCAGAACCGCTGTCTATTCTCTTTGAGAAATCATGGAGGACGGGGGAAGTGCCAGATGACTGGAGGAGGGCTAACGTTGTCCCTATCTTCAAAAAGGGTAAAAAGGAGGAACCTGGGAACTACAGACCAGTCAGTCTGACATCAATCCCTGAGAAAATTCTGGAGCAGATCATAAAGCAATCCATCTGGAAGCACCTTGACAACAATGCCGTGATTACTCGAAGCCAACATGGATTTGTCAAAAACAAGTCCTGCCAGACAAATCTGATCTCATTTTTTGATCAAGTAACCTCCCTTGTAGACCGTGGGAATGCTGTAGACATCATATACCTCGACTTCAGCAAAGCTTTCGACAAAGTGCCCCATGATATCCTGATGAGCAAACTAGCTCGAAGTGGGCTAGATGAAACAACGATCCGGTGGATCCACAGTTGGCTACAGAATCGGACTCAAAGATTGCTTATCAATGGGACCTTCTCAAGCTGGGGAGAGGTAACGAGTGGGGTACCGCAGGGCTCAGTCCTGGGCCCAGTGCTCTTCAACATTTTTATTAATGACTTGGAGGAGGAGGTGCAGGGAATGCTGATCAAATTTGCAGATGACACAAAATTGGGAGGGATAGCTAATACTTTGGAAGACAGAAACAAAATTCAAAGTGATCTGGATAGACTGGAGCGCTGGGCAGAAAACAACAGAATGGCATTTAATAGGGACAAATGCCAAGTTCTGCACCTAGGAAAAAGAAACCAAATGCACAGTTACAAGATGGGGGATACGTGGCTCAACCACACTACGAGCGAGAAGGATCTTGGAATTGTTGTCGATCACAAGATGAATATGAGCCAACAATGTGATGTGGCTGCAAAAAAGGCAAATGCTATTTTGGGCTGCATTCATAGAAGCATCGCTTCCAAATCCCGGGAAGTACTAGTTCCCCTCTACTCAGCACTGGTTAGGCCTCATCTGGAGTACTGTGTCCAGTTCTGGGCACCACACTTTAAGAAGGATGCAGACAAACTGGAGAGGGTTCAGAGGAGGGCAACAAAGATGATCAGGGGACTGGAAACAAAGCCCTATGAAGAGAGACTGAAAGAACTGGGCATGTTTAGCCTTGAGAAGAGAAGACTGAGGGGAGATATGATAGCACTCTTCAAGTACTTGAAAGGTTGTCACAGAGAAGAAGGCCAGGATCTCTTCTTGATCATCCCAGAGTGCAGGACACGGAATAATGGGCTCAAGTTACAGGAAGCCAGATTCCGGCTGAACATCAGGAAAAACTTCCTGAGTGTCAGAGCAATACGACAATGGAACCAATTACCTGGGGAGGTGGTGGGCTCTCCCACACTGGAGGCCTTCAAGACGAGGCTGGACGGCCATTTGTCAGGGATGCTCTGACTTGGATTCCTGCATTGAGCAGGGGGTTGGACTCGATGGCCTTGTAGGCCCCTTCCAACCCTACTATTCTATGATTCTATGATTCTATGAACTGGGCATATTTAGCCTTGAGAAGAGAAGACAGAGAGGAGATAGGATAGCACTCTTCAAGTATTTGAAAGGTTGTCACAGAGAGGAAGGCCAGGATCTCTTCTCGATCATCCCTTAATGCAGGACACAGAATCATGGGCTCAAGTGACAGAAAGCCAGATTCTGGCTGAACATCAGGAGAAACATCCTGACTGTTAGAGCAATACGACAATGGAACCAATTACCTAGGAAGGTGGTGGGCTCTCCCACACTGGAGGCATTCAAGATGAGGCTGGACAGCCATCTGTCAGGGATGCTCTGACTTGGATTCCTGCATTGAGCAGGGGGTTGGACTGGATGGTCTTATAGGCCCCTTCCAACCCTACTATTCTATGATTCTATGATTCCAGGGTTGTTATACAACCATTCACTTGGATGGGAAAAACAACAAAGAGTCTTGTCAGATGGATCTCATGAAGGGGACAGTGTCCACAAAAGCTTATGCAGGTTGTTAGTCTTTAAGATGCCACAAGAGTCTTTGTTGTTTTTGCTGCCACCCCACTTATATGGGACTGGGTAATGGGGGACATTTGTGCATGCCATTGGAAAACAGGCTACATCTGTTCTCTGCCTTTTCTGATGCCGCAAGCCCCAACCAGGGTGGCCACCTGTCCTACTGTAAGGAGGACAGTCCTCTATTTGAAGGCATTCTCTTTTTTGAAGGACTGTCCAGTCCAATTTGAGTTTAAACATAAAGAACTATAAGGAGAGCAGAGGCCTTGAAGCTGCCCCTCAACGGTTAGTACCTGGTCCTGGACAGAAGACTGAAAATAGGAAGGAACATAGGCCCAGTATTATTGACACTGACTAGCCGTGGCTGCATACAGTTTCAGACAGGGATTTTTCCAGCCCTACCTGGAAGGACTTTTTGCATGCAAAGCATGTGCTCTACCACTGAGCTATGGCCCCAGCAATGGAACACATTTGTGCCAGCAACGGAGGCACAAAAGTCACCTGGTCACAGTCTTCCCAGGTATGGTGAGATGTATTGCATTTCTATTTAAATTACAGTAATTATTTCTACATTTGATGTGGATCTGTGCCTTCTTTTGTCCTCTTTTTTGTGTGATATGTAAATGGCCACCCTAGAACCAATGTAGCTCCTTTCTGTGAAGCCCCCATCCTGTTTCTTGGTCATACTGACGGGGGAAAGAATGTTTTGTGTGTCACATGCTCACACACTTCCCCTATGGTTTGTGTTGATAACACAGACACTCCTCTCTTGGTGAGCTTACTAGGTTTCAAGGGGCCTTATCCTGATACCCTGCCATTATAGTGCTTAGATCATTACTACACTGGCCCTTGTGGCTGAGTTAGGAGGAGCTGAATCAAAGCTTACAGATATTACCTAGGATTGGATGAGATGCTGACAACTCTTCAACACTGAACTTGCAATATGCATCCACACGGAAGCCAGCTCTGAAGAGTGTCAGATATATTCCAAACACAATTATATCCTCTATTAGTCAAGTCCAAAGAAAAACTGTTCCTCTACTTAGCTGTGGTCAACCAAAGCCAGCCCAAATGAAAATGTCTTGCAGTGTTTCAGAAAAATGGGTCAGACTGTGGCTTTCATGATTCTCTTGGGGTCAAGCTAGAAGAGGCAGTGGGAGACCTGAGCCTGGAACTCCCACAGCTTTTCCTAAAGCTTAGAAACAACCAGGAGGAATACATCAGGTATGGGCCATGGTACTTGGGGAGGGAATTCATCTGTATCATTTTCCTGATGGGCAAGACTATTCTGTCCACTGCACCATACCAGCAATCAAATATCTGACTGAGCCCTGCGGTATGGGGGCTTCATTCTGCTCCATCGGCTGCTTCACAGTGATGGACATTTTGCATCTAGAAAACACATGAGAGGCCGTGGGAGAATTCCAAATCTCGCATAAGCCAATTCACAATAAGACAGAGTGCTGTTGATGCAGAGGTGATGATGTTATGATCTCATGCCCTGAAGTGGCACAATATTGACACCCTCCCCTGCTTTAAGATTTCAGGCTTTGGAATTCAGTGGGGAAACTAGGATGCAAGAGGCTTGAAAATCAGTATGGCTCCTTCTCTAATTACTGATTAAAGACAAGTGACGGTTGCTTAAATAAAGATTCATGGGGAGAAGAAGGAAGTCTCATTAAGAACAAGAGTGCTTAGAAATATCCAAAGAGGTGTGTTTTTACAACTGTATGCAAAAAAGAAAGACCAGAACATAGCATCAGAATCAGCACATTTAGACACAGAAAAATACTATTGCCTAGCTTTATATTGTGTATTCACATCTTAATCAAACAGGCAAGAGGAAATGTGCTCTCAAAAGTGGCAGGTAAACCATAAGATGTAACTGAAAGGGAATGGCAGAGAAATTCTTTTAATGGCTTCAGAAATACAGAACAGTGTCACTGTATCCCCTGGATACTTTACAGGGCCTAGTAGCTGTTTTATAAATTGTGAATTGCCTTTAAAAAAAAAACTTAATGTGCAGAAAACTGCACCATAAACATAACACTTGATGCAAAAATATTTGGAGGAATCCAGGCAGTTGTTTTAAACGGTGCATCGATCTTCAAGTTCCCCTTTAAACAGGTGCCTTCCTGCAAAACCAGATGCTACCCAATACTGCTATTCTATCATCAAGTTGAATCCATATGCTTGTGTGTGTGTGTGTGTGTGTGCGCGCGCGTGTGCGTGCGTGCATGAATGCATGTACATGCACACATGTTCACCCTTAGAAAAGGCACTCAAGCTATATTTTCCATCAGTGACAGAAAACCGCTACCTTGCTTCTCAGTCCTTTGCTGTCAAATGCGTAAATAATTACTTTAGCCTCAGGAAAATGATTTATGTTTTGAGGATATCTGATTCTTTTCACCCCTAAATTGTTTTGTTGTTAAATGCTCCTGAATTCTATCAGCAGTAAGTAAATTGTATCATCACTGCCGTCTAAATCACAATTGTCGTGATGGAAGTGAGCCTAATACATGTTTTTGTCACCACTCCTCCCGGCTCCTAAAAAGATATGGAGATACTCAAACAAGCTTTCACCAAAAAAATGTGCAGTTCATTTTTGTCCACATATTTCACACCAATCTGATGTAACATCTCCAAGTATTCTGTTACTCCCTTTGTGCCGTCCTTTAGTGGGCCTGGTTCACACACATACACATGCACACGCACACACACACACACACACTGCTTGATAACGCATCACTTCATTATTGGCAGTTGGATGTCATAGGTCTGAATGAGAATTCTCTTCCAACACCACCACTAACTCAATTTGGAGATTGCACAAGTTGTGGGGGAGGTGTTTCAATTATTTTTCTTGAGTGGGGCAAAATTTGAGGCAGGGGAGAAGAAATTCACCCATGCTCCTCAACCTGTTGACCTCCATTTTCAGTTTCCAAAAATACCTCAAAACATTGTGATATCATGACGCAGCATAGTTCCGAGTGACAATCTAGGGTAGAGGTAGGGGGGTTGTCATTTCCCCCCAGAATGCCATTTGGAATTGTGCTGTGCCACAATGTAGTATCCTTTTGGGGACATTAAAGGTAAAGGTAAAGGTGTCCCCAACCAGTCGTGTCCGACTCTAGGGTGTGGTGCTCATCTCCATTTCTAAGCCGAAGAGCCAGCGCTGTCCGAAGACGCTTCCATAGTCATGTGGCCGGCATGACTGAACACCGAGGTGCGCGGAACGCTGTTACCTTTCCCACTGAAGCGGTACCTATTTATCTACTTGCAGTTTCTTGCTTTCGAACTGCTAGGTTGGCAGAAGCTGGGGCTGAAGACGGGAGCTCACTCCGTCACGCGGCACTCGGGTCTCGAACTGCTGTCCTGCCGACCTTCCGGTCTGCAGTTCAGCGTCTTAACCACTAAGCCACCGTGGCCCCTTTGGGGACATTACTGGCAAATAAAAAATGGTATCTGTCAGCCAAAGACAGGCCATAGAAAAGCTGGTGAGTGATACCTCCTACCTCTGAAATTCACCCCACATTTCAAAGGCAAAATAAGGAAGGCAATTTCACTACAATGACTCCCACCTAGTTCCTTCAAAAGTTCTCTTCTGAGAACTTTTTTCACAGCAGTAGTATGACTCAACTGAGACCTAGTTCATTTAAGGTGGCATTTGGTGATATCTATTTTATTTGTTTATTTGAGGCATTTATATACCACTGCATATAAAGAAATCTCTCAGCAGTTCACAATATTGGTGTTAGATCTGTGATGGTTCATGCACAGATACAAGTCACTTGATGTTCAGTCACCACTCATGAAGATGCGCGTGTGAACTAAGTCTTATAAACTCTGTTGCCGTGGGATTGCTAAGTTTGCTGGCAGTCCATTCCTTTGTCAGCTGATTATTGTCTAGTGAGCCCTCATGGTTCCTTAAGGGGAACTAATGGTTAAAAGATGGTCTCTTCATATCCGAAGATCTTTCTTCAGTATTAATTATGGAGGAATTGGCCCTTATCAACAGAGCCTTAATGAATTAATTGACCCTCAGCAATAGGGTCCTAATCCATTGAATAATTAATGAATTTTCCCACCTTTCCAGTCCAGGGGTTCACAAGGCAGATGACAAAATAAGATATTTGGATTAATAGTAGTACATCACAATTTCAATAGTCCATATTACCAGGATGGAATGAACAGAACAAACACCAAACCAGGCATGCATCCAGGTGGGTAGCCTTTCATTCATAGAGCCAAAGTCCAGAGGGAGAAATAGCACATATTTAAACTGTGGAATACGTGAATAGGATGTAGTGATGGCCTACAACTTGGAGTAGTTTAGAAGAGGATTAGACAAAATCATGGGAAGGCTATCAATGTCTACTTGTCATGATGGCTACGTAGTAACTCCTGTGTCAGAAACAGTATGCTAGGGAACAGAATGGGAGGTTTCTTGCTTGTGGGCTTCCCATCAGCATCTGGTTGGCTACTGTGGGAATAGAATGTTGGACTAGATAGGTCTTTGGTCTGAGCCAGCATATTTCTTCTTATGTCCTTAATGGTTCTTTCATGATGCCTCTCATCTTGCTGGCCTTTGGCTGTTGGCTTCCCTATTTCCCAGCTCTCTGGCTTTCCCCTTTGCTGACCCCTCCCCTAACTTTCTGTGCTCTTGCATCCGCTACAGCCTACAGTGCTGGCTTCCTTCCCTCTTCAAAGGCTGGCATTGTGCCATTCCTGACAGGTCCAAGTTATCCGCCTCTGGAGGGCCAGCCTCAGTTCTCTTGTTCCTGTCCTCCCTTTTTCTGGCTTCCCCTGGTCTTCTTTCTCTTTTACTGCTGGCTTTCAACATCATTACCACTTCTCTACCTCTGCAAGCCAGGCCTCTGGCTTCTGTTTGAAGGCTGGTAGTTTTTGGTGGAACAGAAAGAGAAGGGAGAAAGCTGAGACATCACTGAAGGCTGGTAATCCTTGGGGGTGCATGACTTCTCTCTGACTCTCAATGCCCTGGGGTGTCCAGAAGCAGGTTTAGCCACCACCCAAATGAAGTCCTGCCCTGAGACACAAATTACACATTACTCTGAAGATGTAGGTAGCAGATTCTTCTTCTTCTTCTTCTTCTTCTTCTTCTTCTTCTTCTCCTTCTTTTTACTCTAATGTAAGTGCAGGGCCCCCAATCTGGACTGGGACCCTAGCATAGAGGTTGGGAGGGGCTTTAACCCTTTGCTTCCTGCTGTCATCCTATTCTGGATTGCTCCTTCCGCACCTATGATTTTAAACAAATAGATCACCCTTTTGGCAACGAAAATTAGATGTGCAGTGAGTCCAGTCTGGACCAGCACCACAGCAGGAACAAAAGGGTTGAAGTCCCCTACCCCCACAGTAGGGTCCTGATCCAGCCCCTGCACTTACTTTAGAGTAAAAATGAAAGAAAGATACATCTTCAAAGTAACTTGTAGCTTGGAACTATGGGCACCCTCTACCACAGAGGTCCCCAACTTTTGGGGGTTGGTGGGCACATTTGGAATTTTGAGGGTGTTACGGACACACTCACAAAATGGCTGCCATGGGGGGCTTGCCCATTCATAAAATTGCTGCCACAGTGGGCATGGCCAGACACAAAATATTCATTTCCCAGGAGGAAAACTGGTGAGATTAAAAGAAAAATAACTTGTCTAAGAATCTAAATAGCAGAGGTGGGGGCTGAGCTCTGAAACAAAATCACCCTTTTGAACCCAAATAAAGATAGTGCTGGAGGGCCTCACTTTTCCTTGCAGCACAGCAGTGTACCCATTAAAAGAATAATAATTATACAAATCTTTAAGAAATAAAGTAAAAAGCAGGAGGGGCAGGGAGCCTGGTGGGTGACAAGAGAGGTGTCCATGAGCACACGGGTGCCTACAGGTACCATGCTGGAAACCCCAGTTCTACCGTAGAAGTGCATGGCTGCTGCCATTCACTCCTATGGAGAAAATAATGTATTATACCTGGGATAGGGATGGTGTGGGCACCCGATTAGGTCTGGGAGTCTGGCGGGCCCCCGCCCACAGCCTTGAGCCATGCCCACTGAGCCTGCCCTCGCTTGAGCCGCCCCCCCCCCGCACACTTATAGAGCTGTCCACACTCACCCTGAACCCATCTGCAAGCACCGCAATCACCATTTTGGAAAAAAAATGGCGGTCACAAATATGCGCACATCTAAGCTTACACAAAATGGCACCATGAATAGCTGATATACGCAAGATTACAGGCGTAAACAGGCCATTTGCGTCTGTAATCTTGTGTATATCAGCCATTCATGGCACCATTTTTCATACAATTAGATGTGTGCATATTTGCGACTGCTATTTTATTTCACAAAATGGCACTCATGGTACTTGCGGACAGGTCCAGGGTGAGTGCGGGTGGCTCTGCAAGTTGGGGAGAGCTTGAGCACATTGGCGGCTTGGCAGGTGCCTGAAGGACCCAAACTAGGGGGTGTCTGTCTATCCCCAACATGAGGACACTTGGTGGGGGTGAAGGCAAAATTGCCTTCAATCCTTGATATTCATTGAATGGCATCCTGCAGGGGAACTCAATGAGCCTTCCAAGGATAACTGCAATACACAAACCATCCTTCCACACACCCTGCCCATAACAATGGTGGATCTTTTCCTCACTGAAGATAATAACATCCTCCATGTGATATGCAGCAATGATTTGGATCTGCATGGCAAACCGCCCACATATCTGCTTTTGCAGATAAATGTCCCAAACATGCAATGCTAGAGAAGGTAGAAATATTGCCAAGAATAATTTGCACATTCCAACATCAGACAGCATTCACACATCACTGCAGTAGTCAGCATGCTTCATCTTAAGTATGTGAGCCTGAGCCATGAGCTTTTGAAAACATGTTAAGTAAACACCAATAAAGGTGTGCCTAGCAGCTAGAAAGAACTATGAACTAACAGAGTAATAAGAAGAAGTTCATAAAGCAAAGGATTTGGGGAAGGAAGATATTCTCCCTGCTTTCGGCAGAAGAAAATTAAAATGTCTATGTTTATGTCTGTATTACAAACGGCTCTCGGAAAAAGTAGATGGATAGGTACTGCTGATGTTGCCTCTTTAAAAAAATAAATAAAAATAGATATCCCTATTCAACTTTAGATGTCTGGAACCTCAATGACAGCTTTGCTGAGATAAACACCCACTTCTGAGCAAACAACAGAATGCGTTTAAGAACTGCCTTGAGACAGTCACCCAAATTGTTATCCAGATTGTCATCAGCAATTGTCTAATTATTCAGATTCTGTTTTTTTAAAAAGTGTTCATAACAAGTGTCTGTCAAGTGGAGCATATTAGCAACAAATACCAAATGTCACCAAAGATATGATCGGCTGTCCTTTGGGAGTTCTCATCAAAATCAAACTGCCTAGAGAGGGATTACAGATCAAATGATAGGAAATATGAGCCAGTGATACTTCTGTGGCTCATCCTCGAAACACAGGCAAAATGGTTCCACTAGGTGATATGAGAAACATCCACACAGGGATTAACATGGTGACATCTCTCACCCTGGAAATCTCAGCTGCTATAAATGAAACAACTGGAAGGTCTGCAGTAAAACAACAACAACAACTCCAAACCTGGCTGGCTTGATTTTACAAATCAATATGTAAAATCCACCTTTCCCATATGCTTTTTAAAGAACTGTCTTTTTTTATTAAAATGTTTTCCCCTACCGTTTGAGCATTATGAGACATGAAGATGGCTTGCTTAACCTTAAAAACAGTTGAAAGGAGTCATAAAAATGCAATACAGTGTAACAAACAAACAGCAAAAGAACAGCTGGAACCCAGTCATACAGTTCCCCTAAACAATCAGAGATCCCCTAAGGCTCGTTGAAAGGGGACTATCTTAGCCAACTGTCATAAAACCAAGACCAATGGACCAGAAGGGCATTCCAGAGCCCTGGTGCTTCTACAGAAAAAAATCCTGTCCAGATTGTAGGGTGGCCATTATTCATAAATTTGCATCTATGTGATATGAATTCACATATGCATTTTTTTTTTTGCAAATCTGTGCCCTTTTTTGCCTTTTTTTGGTGATGCATTTTCACTTTTTTGGTAATGCTTAAGTGCCCCCATGGATTGTCTTGTTTCCCCAATAGAACCCCAGTTAATAGTGCCTCAAACACACACTGGATTGTCTTGTTGCCCCAATAGGACTGCACTCAATAGTGCACAGCTCCTCCAGTCCATGGCCTCAGTCCTACATTGTCTTTGATACCTTCTTCCTTCAAGTCCTTCTCTCCATCACCCACAGTATCCTCAGATCTCTCCTTTTCAGTCCACTGCATATTTTGTCCCACCTCCTTTAGCCACTCTTGTCTCTTAACCAGCTGACCTGGTACTCTTGCCTCATAGAATCATAGAATAGTACGGTTGGAAGAGGCCTATAAGACAATCCAGTCCAACCCCTTGCTCAATGCAGGAACCCAAGTCAAAGCAGATGGCTGTCCAGCTTCATCTTGAATGCCTCCAGTGTGGGAGAGCTCACCACCTCCCTAGGTCATTGGTTCCATTGTCGTATTGCTCTAATAGTCAGGAAGTTTTTCCTGATGTTCAGCCAGAATCTGGCTTCCTGTAACTTGAGCCCCTTATTCCGTATCCTGCACTCTGGGGTGATCAAGAAGAGATCCTGGCCTTCCTCTCTGTGACAACTTTTCAAGTACTTGAAGAGCACTGTCGTATCTCCCCTCAGTCTTCTCTTCTCAAGGCTAAACATGCCCAGTTCTTTCAGCCTTCCTCCTAGTGAACAGCATACAGCCCCCTAAATGCCATGAGGTTTCTTCAGAGAATAACCATCTCTCATTAGCCCTTCTTTGCATCTGTTCCCTGTGGCCTTTGCCTTGAGCCACCTCCTCCCCCACTTACCCTCCCCTTGGGTTCTTCCTTAACATGGCATGAACCTTCTCCAAAACATCAGGTTTTGCAAATGAATTTAGTATTCTTCACTGAACAATTTCCCCTCATCAAAAATGTGTATGTTGAGGCCAAAAGTGAAAATGGATAATATTCAGCTGAGCGTTTAATCCAAACAAACAACTTTATTTCCCTCGCAAAAGGTGAACTGCAAATATTCTGACAGTTTCTTCTCTGAGCAATTTAAATGTTGGTGAACCAGCTCACTCAGTAATTGTCAAAATGGTTCCTGTATCAACAAACAAACAAATCCATCCTGACAACAGAAAACCAAATAGTCAGGGAGAAGTCTGGACTAGATAAGTTCTCTCTGACTCTCCATTCTTCTATGTTTAGGTCAGTTTTGTTTTGTTCTAAGATGAGGGAGCATTCAAAGATGCAATCCCCCCACCTGCAGAATAAAATGATATACTTCAAGGATCACACCAGACGAGTCTACTGTCAGGAATATGTGAAACTGCCTTGAGTCAGATCATTGGTCTATCTCAGGGGTTCCCAAACGTTTTGGGTCAGTGGCCAGTGGGCACATTAGAAATTTTAAGGAAATGTTGTGGGTACTCTCACAAAATAGCTGCCACAGGGGAGTTTGCCCATTCATAAACTGGCTGCTATGGTGGGCATGGTTACAAAGCACTGATTTCCCAGAAGGCAGGTTCATGAGACTAAAAGAAAAGGAAATTGCCCAAGAACCTAAGTTAATGGCAGAGGTCATGCCATTTGCATGCAAAGCATGTGTTCTACCAGTGAAATGTGACCCTGTTCTTGACGTCTGGCTCTGAGGATCTTGCTTTGGTTCCCTACACAGCTCCACTTCCCAGAATCTTGTCACAATGTTTGTTTGTTTGTTTATTTATTTATTTATTGGCCACCATTCAGGGCAGAAGCTGTCCCAAGGCAGCTTACAACAATAAAATATATAAAAACAGTTAAAATATTTAAAGTGATAAAAACATAAAAACAATAAAAACAACAATAAAAGCCAACAATAAAACCAGCAACAAAGTTCAGTAAAAGCAAAAATATCAGTCATATGACGAGAAGATCAAGGTAAAATAACATGTTTTCAAGGCCTTCTTGGAAAGCCTGTAATGACAGAGCATGGTGGACCTCCTATGGCAGCTTGTTCCAAAGGTGTGGGGCCACTGCAGAGAAGGCCCTCTCACATGTGATCACCCACTTGACTGCTCTCATGGGTGGGAAAATGAGAAGGGCCTCTCTTTCTGATCTTAAAGTGCGGGCAGGCTGATATGGGTGAAGGCAGTCCTTCAAGTAACTTGGTTCCAAAGCATTTAAGGCTTTAAAGGTCAAAACCAGCACTTTGAATTGGGTTGGGAACGCACTGGTAACAGTGCAGCTGAAGCAGTATAGGTGTTATCTGATCGAATCGGTTTGCCCCCACCAATACTCAGGTGGCCGCATTCTGCACAAGTGGGAGATTCTGAACCTTCTTCAAAGGCAGCCCCACGTATAGCGCATTACAGTAGTCCAGCCTGGACATGACTAGTGTGTGGATAACTGAGGCAAGGTCCATCCTCTCCAGATAGGACTGCAGTTAGCATACCAGCCTAAGCTGGTAAAAAGCACTCCTGGACACTGTAGCCACCTGGGCTTCCCCAGTTAGCTCAAAGTCCAGGCAGACTTGCAGACTGCGCACTTGGTCTTTCAGGGGGAGTGCAACCCCATCTAAGACCAGTTGTAAACCTCCATCTGAAGTAGTTGTTTTCCCAACCCACAGTACCACCATCTTGTCTGGATTAAGTTTCAGCTTGTTCACCCTCATCCACAATAAGAAAGTTGTCACACAACAAGATTCAGTTTCCTTCTGTGGTGCTAGGAAAGAAGCATTCCGTGCCATTGAGAATCAAGTGAAGAGTCACCCTTTTGTGGCAGGTGTTTGAAGCACTCATCCTAACAATCTGCCCACGCACAGCACTGCAGCAATTGAAGGACTAAATTAAATCTCTGAAGATTAAATTAATGATGGAAATCTAAAATATTAATATATTCTAATTGAATATTCTCCGATAAATTATCTAGGCATTCTCGGCAATTTGATTCTACTTGCAGTTCTTGGGGAACTTTCAGCCACATAAATACAGCTATTAAAGCAATTCAGGAGAAGAGCACTTTTTTCCTGCTCAGACAAGAGAATTCTAAATACAAAGGGGGCTAAAAATTTCCTTCACAAGATTGATTAAATGATAGAGTCTGAGACAGCTGAATCATTAAACGGTGGTTTTCTTTCAGTCCCACTGGTTGAAGCAAGGACAGTAAATTCCCCATTGGACTGAATACAGGAAAATACAATAGGTATAATTACAGTATAGACCTGAATGCTGGTGTAAGAGAAATTCAAACACGGTTTCATATAGTTGATGCATTATTTAATCCATAGTGCTATATATGTATCCTTAATATCCTGAAAACAGCAGTAAGGGAGTTTTGTTATTGTTTTTATTTAAAAGAGCCTTCTCCAGATTCCACTATAGTATTGCTCTTCTATGGAAGAACAACTAGGGAGGAATTTATGTTCTGTCAAGGAAGAATCTGTACATGGCTCCTGTCTTATCTCTTCTGGATAACAGGCAAGAACAGATCCATGCTCCATGTATCTAGTCCTCTCTGTCCAAACCATCTAAGTTGGTGGCCTTCACTCTGAGTAGGGATGGAAAAGAAATTTGTTTCAGTTCATTTTTTATCAGGCTTTACCCAGTTTGCACCTTCCAGACCAAACACAGACTCAGACGCAATCTGCAGTCAAAGACTGTACGTTTCCATGCTTGCAAAGTGATTTACAGACCCCAAACATGTGTTTGACAGCATGCATACATTTGAAAAATGTGCATGAAAAATGCATACTCTTGAAAAATGTGCACAATTATGCTTTAAGCGATGGGGGAAGAATGTGTGCATTTCAAGATTTGCACAATTGAAGCACTCATCTGGAAAAATACGCATGAAAATACACATGAATTTTCAGGTGAAAAGAAAAAGCTCAAAATCTGATACGGCCTCGAGTCGGAATGAGGTTTAAGATGGAATTCAGAGAACTTTAGCAAGCTCAGGTTTTGTTGATTCACACATCACTAACTCTGACAAGCAGCAATGAATTTTATGAGTTAATTATATTTATATGTTTAAGGTGAAAACAGTGTATATCAGGTTGGCTGTTGAGTGGTAGCGGGGGAGGCATGGTAGATTTGCAACAATAAAGGCTGTTAGTGGGCAGCAAAAGTCTTTCATGAAAGATATGAAACTCTGATATGCTTTAAGCTAGACCGCATCATTAACTGGGGAATTACTAGAAATCATTTTTGATGCTGCTACTTGGAAGATTGATGAGTATTCATATGAAGTTCAGCTTTGGGATTTGGTAGCTTTGATTAAAGGGCTTTTATACATGCTAACAACCTTGTGGTCACTTGCAATGACAGGTGTCCACACTTTGGGGTTATCATGGATCATTTGCACAAACCAATTGGACAGAACAATGACATCATCAAAATAATTTATTTGGGTTAAATCCACCATTGCACTAGCGGACATTTGCTAACTTAACGGGGCTTTTCCCCTCCAAATCCCCTGCAGCTCTTCACACTGCCTGAAAAACCTTCCAGAGCAGATCTTGAGGAGGCATGGGGGGGGGGGATTATCCCCTCCTGGTTCGTCTGACAGAACTGTTTCTGTCAGGAGAATGACACCATTGGATAGAATAATTTGTTCTTAACATTTTATAATCCCTTAATTTTACAAGAATCTGTCATGGGGCACTCCAGTACACTTACTCCATTACAATCTTGACCTTATGCCTGTTTTCTTAAGATTCTTTAGACAGACTGAATCTCACAACTATACCAGGGACCATGCTCTGATCCCTAAGTCCAGACCCCTTCCATCTCTACTTTTTATCTCCAGTTGTTCACAGAAACATCCTAATAGATTTACTGAAAGCACTGCAATGAGATGAGTCATTCTCTCTCTCTGTCTCTCTCTCTTCCTTATTAATTTATGCAGGAGTTTTGCACATTTTGTGCAGATAAGAAAAATATTCTTACTACAATTCTTTGCTGTAACAGCTGAGATTAGGCTTCACTTACCTGTGACTGACAAAACAAGCGTAATCTTCATCACTGCAGTTTGGGGGCCAGGATGCATCATCAAGTTGTAGACCACAACAATGTGCAATGGGGACTTTTCAAAATATTAGTCAAGTTTGTTCCTGAAGACTTTACACAACATCTTTTGTAACCACTGTGTAGGTTTAAGCAACCATCATGTGGAAGGATCCCCTTGGAACTCAATCTAGCAGTGCAGTCCACCAGACATAATGCTGGGCCAAACAAATATTGTTGTCTTTGTTTTCACTTTCATTGTGGTTGAAAAGCACAGTTGATTGACCTCTCAAAATGCTGTGTGTTTTAAATCCTGGACCCTAGAAGGAAATATGCGAAAGGCCCCAAAGGCTGGTTTTTAAGGCTCTAGTCCCTATGCAAGCTCACATACACAGCCCAGGGTAGCCCTAAAACCCTGGGAGCAAGGTAGTATTATACTCTCTAAGCTTGTCCGACTAAGAAAAAGTAAGGATGAACGAGCATCACTGGGCATGCTCCAAAGGGGCTCCCTCACCAGTTCATACCCCTGAAAACAAACTCATTTTTCAGGCAAAGCTCACATATTCCTGAGCTTACGATCACCTTTGCAAAATGCATTCACTAGAAAAATGTGGACTTTCAAAATGTGTATTTTGAAAAAAACAAACACATTTTCATGCTTTAGTAAATGGAAGAAAAGTACACATTTGGGTTTGCACTTTTTTAAAAAAAGTGCGCTTAAATGTGCACTTTCCCCACTCGAACAATAACAAAAGCTCACATTCGGGAATGGGGGCGAGGTGGACCGAGCTTCGAGGTGGAACTCAGAAAACGTGGATAAGCTCAAGCCTCACCAGTTCTCCCATCCCCAGCTCTATCCTTTTTTGCATGCCCCAAATGAGCATGCAGAAAGATTGTTTTGTGCACACAAAACAGTCATGGGCACTCAAAACATCCACCACGCCTTCCCCTGCTCTCCAAAGCCCCCCTCCCAACTTATCTGGGACAGGAAATGGGAGAGGTGTTGGAGGCGACAGTGGGTCCTCCCACTCCTACATGGAGCATCCTCTCCTGGTGAGGAATGAACTGGGATCACACTGGGATGTGACAGCATTTGTGTCAATTCTGGTTGACAGACTCTGTCAGTAGAAATTGACATGAATAACATTTTGGTGTCTGAGGCAGAATATAGAAATGTTTCCCCCGAGTGGCAACAAATAAAGTAAAATAACAAAGAAAAAAAGAAAAGGAAAAGGACATTTGCTGTCATTATAATAGTTCATAACAATCTGCCCCTTGAGGCATAATGCCTCCCCTTGTCTAATGGAAGTGTTAGCTTTCATCCTGGGTGGTTCTTAATTCAGGATATTCAAGTGATGAAAAATGCTGTTGAGGGGGCAAAGTGTTCAGGACTAGGGATGGCGTGGGTGCCTCATTCTGTCTTGGAATTTGGCAGAACCACCCCTGCCCGGACCCCTGCTCGCTGAGCCCCTGCTCACCCCCTGCCTGCACTCGGCAAATGGCCTGCACTCACCGCAGCAGCCTCATCGAGCTTTATGGTCAACATTTTTTTTGAGAAATAAAATGGTGATCACAAAAATGTGCATATTTGCACATGCGCAAAATGCGCATTTTTGAGAATGCGCATAACTGCGTATGCGAAAATGCACATTTTTATGAATGCACATATTTGCGTATATGCAGAAAAGCACATCTCTGCAAAAATGCACATTTCCACACATTCGCAAATATGCACATTTTTTTGGGATCATCGTTTTATTTGTCAAAAAATGGTGACCACGGAGCTCGACAAGGCCGTTGAGGTGAGTGCAGGCTGCTTGCCGAGCGCGGAAGGGGCTTGAGCACAGTCCGGGGACCAGCAAGCAGGTGCAGTGGCTGGGCAGGCACCTGGAGAACCCGGATGGGGGTTGGTTTGCACATCCCAACTCAGGGCCCCACAAAACCTGGAAGCCAGGCCCGCGCAATCCCATCTAGCCAAACAGATTGGGTGATGTGATGATGCCACTGAAGGCATACAACAACTTGTCGCTGAATAAGGAAGAAAGGGGACACATCCATGTCCCCCAAGGCAACTGGGCAATGCCCCAACTCTTGCTACAATGGTAGTTTCCTTCCCCACCACTGCTATTCAGCAAGGCATTTGCCACAACCCAACTCTAGATGCATGCACTTGTGTGCGATCCACTGTAGCAGAATGTGAATAGGGATACACATTCAGTCTTGTGTTGGGAGCCAATATGGAACTGGGGTGGTTCAAAAATATCCTACTTTATAGAGGTCAGCCATCTGTTTGAAGGGCTGCCAGAGCTCAGTCCTCTACCTCTCTTTGAAGGGCTGTGCTGTCCAATCTGGTTGAAAGATAAAGAACCATAAGAAAGGAGACCAGGGACCATGAAATTACCCATTCATACAACACCTGAAGAGCAGATAGAGTAGGGTGACAGGTCACCTGGTCACAGTCTTCCCCACTATGGAGAGATGTAAGTATTGCTTTAAATTATAGCACTGATTTCTGAATTTTCATCTATACCTATACAATGGGATAGGTACATTTTATGCAAATTGTGCTGTGTTTTGGTGATGTATTTCTTCTTTTTTGTGTGTGAGGCATAAGTACCCATTCAAAAAAACCTCATCACATTTTGAGCCAGGCCTAGACTGCTCTGAATTTGGGTCTGTCTAAAAATGGGGTTTAACCTAGTCCTGCTCCTAGCCAATGCTCCCTGCCAATCTTTAACCACCACCACCACCGCTTACTTTTGAGAAGGTAGATGGGTTAACTGGTAGCTAGGGATGGGAGAGGCATTGCTGAATCCTTCTTTACTGAAAATGACACTGCCAAGAGTGTCATCTCCTGCCAACTACATTGGGATGCAGAGAAAACTACAGATCCCATGCTCCCTGGACACAAGGGAAACTACATACCCCAGTGTTCTGGCAACAGATGATCAGGAGTACCAGTTCCAGATCAAACAGGCACCTGTCTGTGTGAGAGCTGCCCGTTACTGGTTGCTGCCAATGGAAGAGGAACTGTGAGAAAAAGGGTGAAGGTGGGGGTCGAAGTCTTCCTTTTGAATGCTCGAGGGACGGAGGAACCTTCAAGCTTTTTTCATACATTTCAAGGGAACGCTTGCCAAGCCCAAAATGATTTTGGAGGCAAGCTGGTGATTGTGCGTATATGCATGCATTTGGATGGGTGCTTTTGCATATCGTTAGTTTCAGCTCAGCACTAATAAACATATATTGTGGAACACTTATTCCTCTTAATTGTCCATTAGCTTGGGGAAAAAGCACACTGCTGATGTGCACGTGATAAAACAGGCATTCTGGACAGTTGATTTTTCTTAATTGGCTATTAGCTTGAGAGAAGCTTTTACTGGCAGCCATAGCAACAGCACACATACACTGCACACAAGGTACACAGAGATGTCAAGTTTTTTGGGTTTTTTTTTTAACCATGGTCCTAAATGACTATTAAATAAAACCCACATGCCCATTTGTTTCAGTAACTTCATCCTGAGAGGTCTGAAGAATGATGCAGGCAATATCACTGCCTGGAGAAGAGAAGGTTTGCTCTGGAATATTATTAGGGCCCCCAGAAGCATTGTGGGGGAATTAAAATGGCGGGCGACAAGAACAGAACTAGGCAGCTAGACTGGCTTTGTTGTTGTTGCTGCTGTGCCTGCCCGCCTAATAGTGGCAAAGGAAGGGAATCCCCCCCACCCTCACCACCACAAACCTGGTATAGAATCCCATCTGAACACAAGGAGTTTGGGGTGGGGTAGGGAACAGCCAGGCTAAACTTGCTCTCCTTCCATATATTCAGTCATCCTGCAATTGAAGGTGAGAAGAGGGCTGGACTTCCTACTCGGGAGATAAGGATCCTCTGTCCTCTGCACAGGGAATAAAGGTGCTGGGAGGTCCATGCGACCTCCAGTTCTCCTTTTACATTTTGTATTTAAGTGCAGATACTAAAATACAAAATGAATGGGCTTTGTGACATTTCAGAACAGCAGCCAAACACTTAAGCTGCCCCTTTTCTCATCATGGGAGCCCTTGATCCTTTCCTGGATGCATTTTCCACACTTTTCATGAAAAATAACAGTGAATTAGTTGTCTACCTCCCTACTGATCTAGTGCATGTTTATCCTGCCCTTCTTCCAAGGAGCTCAGCGTGAGTTACAACAGCCCTGCCCCCACCCCAACTATCCTCATAACATTACCCCCGTGAAGTAATTTAGGCTAAGAGCGTAGTCATGTTCAGGCATTCAAGAGAGAGCTCAAAGTGGGTATTGGTGATGGGGCTGTGTATGCTAGCTCATCCCGTTAGTCTCTGGGTGCACTAACCTGGCCCCCCTGAGTCCAGACCTCGCTGTACTGAACCAGAACCTGCCTTATCAGGGTTCCTGATCATACTGAGAGTTCTACTCACATTTAAGTGAACATAGGGCCACCATGTACAGCCCCACCCCGGTCCCCACTTTGAGCAATCGTGTGTTTTCTTGAACACCTCAACAGGACTTATGTGACTGGCCCAACCAAGGCCAATCCGTGAGCTCCACAGCTGAACAGAGCATTTGAAATTAGGCCTCCCCAGCCCTAAGCTGACACTACACTACACTGATCACCTCCACATAAAGAAAATGCAATTGTGAAACAATTCTGAGAAGCCCAGAAGAATGAAGTAACAACTCTATTGTCCTAAAGGATCAGGATGGTTGAGAGGCCATGAACCAGCTGCTGCTGCTGCTGCTTCTTCTGGGCATGCACTCAACAAACATTGCGTGACTGCAGGCAAATACCGTCTGTTGTTTTTCCCCTCATACAGTTAGAGGTTAATGGATTCTGAAATGTTAAGTTCTAAACAGCAAGATACATTCAGAACACTGGGCTGTGACTGAAAATCCCACCTTTTCCTAGGACCTTATTTCAAGGATGTTCAAACAGATGCTGGAATTTCATAGTAAAGCAGAGGTGTGTCACCATTTCATTTTTGACATTCCTTGCTTGAGCCAAAGGGTTTCACTTGAGCCAATCAAGACAAACACAAATATGTAGACTTTCAAAGACATCATAATCATCATCATCAATTTTAAGAAAAACCAAATGTGTAGATGGATAGTTCCTAGGGCTGGACAAATCTGTCTGTTTCACTATCTCCCTTGTTTGAATTTTTTAAATCTCAAGTTCTTTCCATTCCATGTATGAAGACATTTGAAAATTGGGGTAAGTACCTATTAAAAAAATGAACCGAACATCATTTTCACCCATCCCTACTGCTCCCTGCTGAAACAGTCTATGGATATTAGCAGTGCTAGGGTGCAATCTAATGGGCTGTGCCATCATTATCCAGTGCCCTGTCAATCTTTGACTGCAAGGTGGGAGGAGTGATGAAGGCAGGGCTGTATGAGAAATGTGTTTCAGTCCATTTTTTATCAGCATTTTACCCGGTTTGCACCTTCCAGACGGAAGACAGACTTGGTTGCAATCTGCAGTTGAAGTCTGTACATTTCTGAGCTTGCAATGGGATTCACAGACCAGTAATAATAATGATAATGATAATAATGTGTTCAACAGCATGCATACATTGCAAAACTGACAACGTGTCAAAAATGAGTATGTTTCAAACTGAGCACATTTCAAACTGAATACATTTCAAAAATGAGTCGGTTTCAAAAAGAGCACATTTCAAAACAAATACATTTCAAAAATGCCCACCATTGATGCATACTTTTGGAAAATATGCATTAAAGTAAGCATGGATTTTCATGCAAAACCAAAAACCAAAACCAAAACTTGCAATCTGATATGGACTTGAATCAGAACAAACTTTGAGACTGAATTCAGAGAACTTCAGCAAGGCTGAGTCTTGTTGATTCGCACATCCCTGGAGGGAGGTGATTTTTGCCTCTCTGTCTTCCTTTGCTTTGTTTTTTATTAACCCATCTAGTGGAGGTGTGGTGGAAGGGGTGAGGCCGAAGAGGCCATAGGCTTTCTCATATTCTGGCCTCTCCACTCTCCTCCCCTCCCTGCCCACACAGCACCTCCTTTTGGGCCCTCTGAGGCTACTGTTTGCTGCCTTGTGATGCTGACACCACAGTTCTTTCCACAGCAGCTGCAAGGGGGTGGTGGGAGGGATTGGATACTGGAATCCCCCTTCCAAGGTTGTAGCAGTGTGTACAGCCTCAAAGAGGGGGACTCTGAAGAATCTTATGGTCTCTGGAATACTCTCCAAGGACTGCAGGTTTGCTCTCCCTGATGTCATTTGAAATGAGGGGTGGAAATTAGCATTGGAGTTTGCACTTTTGAATTACAGCTATGGGATTTGAAAAAAAATCTATTGGAGACTTACCTTGCTGAGTGATTTGTATGGAATTTAACAGCATTGAGCAAATAGTATTCACTATGGTTGGATGAATGAAACAGTCCTCCCAGCTAATACACTCTACAAACAATGAGGAGTATTTGATTAAATTTCCCATGTGTCCTCTAACTATCAAGAAAATGTACTCTGGATTGGGTCCATGTCCGTATCCTAGGCTCTGGTACACAGCAATGCAATGTGGAATACAGTCATAGAAAACTTAAGCACAACTAAATCCCCCATTTTGGTGCATGCCTTTTGCAGACTTTATTATGGAGATAAATTAGCCTTCCCCAGCATGGTTCCCTCCAGGTGTTTCACAGAATCATAGAATAGTAGGGTTGGAAGAGGCCTATAAGACCATCGAGTCCAACCCCCTGCTCAATGCAGGAATCCAAGTCACAGCATCCCTGACAGGTGGCTATTGAGCCTCATCTTGAATGCTTCATTGTGGGAGAGCCCCCCACCTCTCTAGGTCATTGGTTCCATTGTTGTACTGCTCTAACAGTCAGGAGGTTTCCCCTGATGTTCAGCTGGAATCTGGCTTCCTGTAACTTGAGACCATTATTCTGTGTCCTGCTCACTGGGATGATCAAGAAGAGATCTTGGCCTTCCGCTCTGTGACAATGTTTCAGTTACTTGAAGAGCGCTATCCTATCTCCCCTCAGTCTTCTTTTCTCAAGGCTCTCAAGTGTTTTGGACTACAGTTCCCAGCATTTCTGACCATTGGCTTGCTAGTTAGGCCTGATGGATGTTGAAGTCCAAAACATCTGGTGGGCACCAGGTTGAGGATGGCTGAGCTAAATAACTGCATAGGTGGCAGGGGGATAGCACTGAGTGGCAAGTCCTCTCTTGACCTACATGCATTTATTAGAACATAAGTAATTTTTTTTAATGTAACTGTTATGCTTTTATTGTATTTTAAAATATTGTTTTGTTCAATTTTAATTGTTTTGGTAAGCTGCCTTGAGTGCCATTTTTTGGTAGAAAGGCAGGGTACAAACAAACAAAACATGCCTATTGAGCCCCTGAGAAGGCTCTGTATCCGTGTTCTAATGAATGAGAGAAAGTCAGAGAAGGAGCCCTCATGCCTCAGTGCCACTCCCTCATCGTGTGTGTTTATTTAGGCTGATGATAACTTCTGAAAAGGATTTTAGTCTCTTCTCTATGGCATACTTAGAATACTGGCTAATCAAGCTGGCATATTAGGTAAGGCTTACAAGCAAATTCATGGAATGAAGAGAGATTGCAATTGACAGAGAGGGCTGAATACATTTGCAAGAATAACATGGCACTGCTTGTTTCATTTACCATATTTTCCCAAGAATGAAATGCTTTAATGAACAGAGAATTACAGCTCAACCCAGCAGAACGGGAAAAGGGGTTGTACTTCAAGCGTCTACGGGTCCTATCCAGCTTTATTCACCTTGGCAAGGATTGAAACTTCATTCAGGCGCAGCCTTGCTAAAAATACTGACAAGCAGCTAATCAACTTCCCATAAAATGGAACTTTCTGTATTCACAATAGAAAGCCAGATGAGGAGGAGGAAGCCAAAAAAGATTTGCCCATGAATTTCAAATGAGTTTGACCTATTAAAAAAATGGAAACAGGATCTGGCCAGCTGCAGAGAGAAGGACACATTCACATACACTTTCAAATGGCGTGTGTGTGTGTGTGCGTGTGTGTGGCAGCAGGGTGGGGTGGGAGTTGTTTGTTGTCTTTATGCATTGGAATCCTGATGGTCATAACAGGTGCAACTTCTCTTCCGCCCCACGCTGCATGAAAAACAGAAGCTCAGAGAGATTTTCATTACTTCAAAAGGCAGGTATGAGGCAGGAACTACTTGGTAATTTTTATTTTCCCTGTAAGGTGCTGTGAAACATGGTCCTGTTCAAGATGTGAGGTATAGATATTTTTTTTTTTAATGAAACTACTGCATATTTGGAAAACTCATCAAAACTTTGGAGATGCTACACCTATGCTACTGATGGTTTCACTTCCACTCCATGCCACTGAAATGGGCAATCCCATGCAGTCACATCCTTGTGACTGCACAGAAAAACAAGCAACATAGTGTGCCCCCCGTCCTTTTTGTTCTTCCCTTCCTGTGTCCTTTTCCATTGTCACCAGGAGGAAATTTTTTCTCTCTCTCTCTCTCTCTGGCTGCCTCCACTAAACCAGCTTTAAAACTCTCTGGGTCTCAGATATCTAGTCTATGTATTATTATTTATTTATGATATTTATATGCCACTAAATATAATACAATCCCTAAGTGGGTTAGGTAGTATGGGGGTTGCCTATTAGATGTGAGCTGGGTAACCCAAAGAGAAAACAGACCACCAAGTTTCAAACAACAAATTTAAAAGTTTACTGAAGAGAAATGTTAATATGAAAAAGTTTTAAAATCTGAATAGATACATACACAACACATACAAACAACTATATGAGCAAGGTAACTAAACAACCAGGGATAAACACATCCAGCTAAGCTCATTAGAACATGTCCCTATTTTATCCATGTCCCTTATACAAGCAATATCGTACTATACTTAGGGCTCAATCCCATGCATGTTTAGACAGAGAAAAGGCCTACAACTCCCAGCATTCCCCAGCCAGCCTTGGCTAGGGAATGCTGGGAGTTGTAGGCCTTTCCTCTGTCTAAACATGCATAGGATTGTGCCCTTAATCCATCTCTCTCAATCCATTCTCCAGATCCAGAAGCTGTGACTCTTCCTTTCTTCTAGGTTTCTTCCTCTCTCTCTCTCTCTCTCTCTCTCTCTCTCTGTCTCTTTCTTTCTCTCTCTCTCTCTCTCTCTCTCTCTCATCTTCTCTTCACCTCCATGTCTTGGCTCATATCTTCTAAATGATTATTTCTCTCCCCAGCTCCACCCAATTAGGAGAGTAGTTTCTTGTTCATTTCTGCGAACTAAGGTTCCTGAGGTTAAAAAAACACAAAAAAACAGAATCCCCTGCCTGCCCGCCACTCTTCCTCTGACCTTCTGTTGAACTTTAGAATTTCCTGCTTCTTGAAAAAAAAACTTCCTGACCTCTACATTCTAACTAAATCTTTGACTTCTAAACTATTAACATTTTGGCTGAAACTAAGTAGCGCACGTGTACACACACACAAAGATTTAATCCCATAATACCCTAAAAACAGAGTGAATACATAAATGAAGGACAATTCTGCTCCTTCTCAGCCACACAGATTCAAGCACCATCCCTGCCCTGGACGGTGAAGAGATGCGCCAAGCCTTCTGATGCTTGACTAGCAAGAATATCTGAAATCAGATCAGAACTGCGCACCCATGTTTCTCTGACAACAGGACACCCAGGGGTGACAGGTGGATGGAAAAACAAATGCAGAGTGGTGTATGTGTCTCTGAAGGCATATTATTTTGTCCTGACTGGTACATTAAAGAGAGATTGGCACTTTATTGACCACAGTACACTTGATAATGGGCAGTTCAAGATCTTTTTTCCTTGGGTATATATATATATATATTTAATGAAAAGCAGGCAGGGAAAGCTGCATTTGAGAGTAGTGGGATGATTACACTGGGACTGCTTAATCCTTTCTCTTCCTGCCATTTTTCTGCTCAAAATCATCCATCCAGCTATTTTTCTCCCTGTGGGGAAAAGATGAATTCCTGTATCTTTTTCTCCAGGGGGTGGGGAAATAGCTGTGTGTGCTGATTCCAGATGGAGAAATGATAGGAACAAAAGGATGAAGCAACCCCACCACCCCTTTTGTTCTCCATTACTGATTGCAGCCTCTTGGGGATGCTTTAGATTTTTGTAAAAAAATAAAATAACAAACATGATTCCTTAACAAAGCCAAGCCATGCCCTGCTCTAATTGTAGACTAAAACATATGGAGGGTGGCAGGGTGGGAAGGGCTGCTGCAGCATTTTCAGGGGGCTACAGAGGCTGTTGTGGGTGTTTTATTTATTCATTTAGTACATTTCTAAACCGCCCAATAACTAATGTTGTCTAGGCAGATTACAACCAGTTAAAAACTAAAATACCATTTTAAAACACAGTTAAAAATATTAAATACAGCACAAATATTTGAAATGATAAAATAAAATACTTAAAAAAAAAAAAAAGCGTGTACGGCTAATGGCGGCCCCCATAGGGAGCCGTCATTCACGTTCCTTATTTGGTTGCTGTAGTCTACGTAAAGATTACGTAGACTACGGCGAAAATAAGGGCAACGCTATTTGCGTTGCCCTTATTTTCGCCGTAGTCTACGTAAAGATTTACATAGACTACAGCGACCAAATAAGGAACGCGAATGGCGGCTCCCTATGGGGGCTGCCATTTGCGTACGCACTTTTTTTTTTTAAAGTCACCCGTGATAGGCTACGTGACGATTTACGTAGCCTATCACAGCTGACTTTGCAGATCTAGCCATGATAGGCTACGTTAATCGTCACGTAGCCTATCATGGGGGCGTTTTTTTCTTTTAACTTTTTATTTCGCGGCCGGGCGAGGTGAGGCGCCTCCTCCCCGGCCTGAATTTCGGCCGGGTGAGGCGGGAAGCCTCCCCCCCCGGCCTGAACTTCGGGGGAGAGCAGCGAAGCACCTCCCCCCCACCGCGAAAAGCTGCGAGACCAGGTAAGTGACTTTCGTGCACCCCTAGTATCGTCCTGGAAACACAGCGAGTTGAGCATGTAAATTTTCAGATGTAATTTATGTTATCAAGGCTGCTCATACCTTGGAGGGATGGAACAAGCCACACTTCCGAGTGTCATGTGCTTCGTGAGGCAACGGCTAATCAGTATGGAGCAGGTAATGACAGCATTCATTTTAATCCAGGAAAGGACTCGTGAAGCATTGTTTCCTGACAAGGTATGCAAATTATGCAGCCTCATTTTGTCCAATTATTTTCTAAAATTTCTTGCAATTATGTTGCAATTTTCTTCCAGAGGACAACTTGACAAAATGTCTGTTTTCTTCTTCCTTTACTTGTTTTACAAAATATTTGTTTTTGCTTCCAAAATGGAAAGCTCGGCAGATGTGACAAATGCAGTGCGGGTTTATGTTGTGCTATAGCTATTGACAGTAAACATATCCATATATACTCTGTGTCATCCAAACTTTCCTATGTCATCTTTTGTAAATGTTTTGGGTTAATAGTGAAAGCTATCTGCCTGTAGGCTGTCATTTCCAAGTGTGCCATTGCCTATGGTGATGTCATGGAATGATCTCAAACATTCTAACTTCTTGAAGGCAGTTATGGCCAGTCACAGATTTTTGACAACTGGCACAGGTAATGTGCAGCTAGTGGAAGATTTACTCAGATGGAAGGACCAGACAAAAAGGACTGCCTGAGTCTTGTTATGGGAAAGGGTGGAAAGTGGCTGGTTACTTGTACTTGCCTCTCCTATTAACTTAAGGCACTATGAAATGGGGGATCAACAGGCAATGAGGCAGAACGAAAAGGGAAAGAGTAGACAAAAGGCTTTGGGAAGGACAGACCAAAGACCAGCCTCTGGTCTTCATTGTCTCACCTTGGTCCCTTCACATCTGTCTAGCACTCTGTTGCCCAAATCATTCATCCCTCTCCTCATACAGTTGGAAGGGGCATTTGAGTTAATTGACTCCAACCTCCTACTCATTGAAAGTACTTCTTCACACAACACATTATTTATGGAATTTGAGGCTACATCGAATTGCTATTAACCTAGGTGGCTTTTAAAAGGGGACTAGAAAAATTAATGAAGGAGTCCCCAGTGCCTTACATGGCCATGATTAGGGATGGATGGACTCACACGCACCCAGCTTTGTTGAGTACTCACTGAGCTGCTGCTGCCAACCATTCCTAATCATAGCACCGCACACGCTTCAGTGCAGCCCGGCAAGCGCCTGACAAAGCTGTGGGGCTGCATGTTGGAGCATTCATCCCTGTAATGTTGCATAGATGGCCCCTTTATGGCTGCCAAGTATGCAACATTACCTACCCAGAAGCGCACACAACGATGGCTCACTACGGAGGAAAGGCAGCTGCTGGGTGCTTGCCGAGCCACAGGGTGCTTGGTGAGTGGGTCCACAGTTTGGTGAGTGGGGTCCAAGAGGGAGGGGGAGTTCGTTGAACTCCACCCCCACCCCCAAACACACTCCCACAACATCCCTAGCCTTGATCCAGGGCCCTTCATATGCACAGGACTCCTTGCCTACAAAATCATTCATGGTTTCGTCCCCCTTACCTCTCTATGTTTATATCCTGAAATATTTCTGCCCATGATCTTTGCTCCTCCAGCTCCAGCACCCTCAGCCTGCTAAAAGTCTCCTGCTCCTTCAAAGGACTCCTCCCGCCTTTCTCCCTCAGAACTGCCTCCCAGAACACCTGAAAGATGCCATCTCTCTTGCGTCATTCAGATTCCTCCTCAAAATTTACCTTTTCTGTGGAGCATTATGCACAACCATCTAGCTCCCATGCGCTACTGCAGGAGTGGGGGATCTCTTTCAGCTTGAGCTACAAGCTACAGTCTGCTTAGGGATTTTATTATAGTAAGTGGTATAGAAGTATCACTAATAATAAATAAATAAATAAATAAATAGTTCTTTCTTTACAACATTTGTATACCATTCCACATTTAAACAGATTCTGTAGCGGTGAACAACAAGAGATAAAATGAACAAAAGATAAAAAAGAATGAAACGTGATATTAAAATTATTCTCAAATACATGCAAGCACGCACACAGAGAAGGGTGGCAATAAAATCAAGGCTGGTTAACCAAGGAAGGCTTCCTGGGAAAGAGCTGTTTTCAGAAGGTGCTGAAAACAACCCAGTCTTGGTGCCCGCCTGACCTCCAGAGGCAGGGAGTTCCATAGGACAGATGACACCACACTGAAGGCTCTTCTTCGGGTGGACTCGGTGTGGAACCACCAGGAACATGCCCTCTGATGACCTCAGTGACTGGGCAGTTTGGTAAGGGAGAAGGCGCTCACCCAGGTATCCTGGTCCCGAGTTATTTAGGGCTTTGTACACTACTACCAAAACCTTAAACCTGGCCCAGTAGCAAATAGGCAGCCAGTGCAGTTCCCTCAGCAAAGGAGTTGCATGCTGAAACGGGGCAGCTCCCGACAACAGCCGAGCTGCTGCGTTCTGCACTAGCTACAGCTTCTAGAGGAGCCTTAAGGGCGGCCCCACATCGCAGTAATCCAGTCTTGAGGTTACTAGTACCTGTACCACTGTGGCCAAGCTATTCCTGTCCAGGAAAGGCTGTAGCTGGTGAACCAGCTGAAGCTGGTAAAAGGCACTCCGAGCTGCCATGGTCACTTGGGTCTCCAGCAACAGTGATGGATCTAGGAGTACCCTCAGACTATGCATCTGATCTTACAGAGGGGGTGCAACCCCATCCAGAACAGGCAATGGGCCTTTCTCCTAGACCCGGGAACCACTCATCCACAGGGCTTCCATCTTGCCGGGATTCAGCTTCAGTGTTTTGGCCTTCATCCAGCCTATTACTGCATCTAGGCACTGATCCAGAACTTGCACAGCCTGACCTGATTCAGATGTCATGTCATAGGGAGATAGAGCTGTGTGTCATCAGCATACTGATGGCACTTGGCTCCAAGTCCCCTAATGTCCACTCCCAGTGGCTTCATGTAGATGCTGAATAACACTGGGGACAGGATGGTACCCTGTGGAATCCCATAGCTCAATTGCCAAGGGGCTGAGGAATCATCACCCAATGTTACTCTCTGAAATCAACCCCACAGGTAATACCACAACCACTGTTACACAGTGCCTTCTATGCCCATCCCACAGAGTCTATCCAGGAGGATACCATATCCAATGGTATCAAACGTGGATGAGAGATGGAGCAGAATTAGCAGGGTTGCACCCCCCGGTCCCTCTCTCGATAAAGGTCATCCATTAGGGTGACCAAGGCTGATTCAGTCCCGTAACCAGGTCGAAATATGGTCTTTAATGGGTCTAGATAGTCAGTATCATCCAAGAGTCCCTGCAGTTGTTCTGCCATGACCCTCTCCAGTACCTTCCCTAAGAAAGGGGTATTTGCTACTGGGTCGTAGTTGTCTAAAACCATTGGGTCCAGGCTGGTCTTCTTCAGGAGTGATCTCACTACTGCCTCCTTAAGGACAGCAGGAACCATCCCTTCTCATAGAGAAGCATTCACCAAACCCTGGACCCACCCAGTCATATCCCCTCAGCTAGCTTTTATTAGCCAGGAAGGGCAAGGATGTAAGGCTTGCTCCTCCTGGCTAATAAAATAATGATGTAGCTGTAGCTATGAGCTACTGTAACTCAGTTTGTAACTAAGCCCAAGAACATGCAACTGAAACAACCACATATTTCTTCTTTTATTGCTGCCTCTACATATTGCCTCCACTTCCCTTCCTCTGTTGTTTCCCCTGTGTCCAATTTTAGACTGTAAACTCCTTGTGTCAAAGACCTGTTCTCTGATATGCTACAAACCATCTAGGGATAAACAAATTTATCAAGTTCAATTTCTCATTTTTCCAACATTACATGCATTCCGTCGCATTTCTGCATTAGTTTGCAATTTTGTTCCTAAAATCTCCGAATAAAAATTCATACATATTTTTGTACACACTTTTCCAAATATGCATATTTTTCTCCAATTGATTTTCCCCAATATAGACATTTTTCTGGGCACTTTCCCCTAATATATGCATTTGTGCACACTTTTTCCTATTCCACATATTCTTTGTCCACTTCTTTATTATTTTGTGAAGTGCATCAAGAAATTCTGAAATGTGCAAATATTTTGGGGAGTGCAAATTTTGGAAGCTTGCATTAAAATGCAAAGCCAACAAATTTCTCACCTAACCCTGAAAACACCATGCACTCAGATCATGCTGTATAAAGAAAGAGATAAAAATAATGAGGCAGGGGGATGAAGAGGCAGGAGGCAATGGTGCCTGTAAGCATGTGCAGAATATCCCCCCACCCCAATGTAACTACTAGCCTCCACACCTTGGATCAGGGATGCAGAAGCTCAGATGAGTGGCTATGGCTTCTCTGGGTTATTCATTGGTCGCTGAAAGTGAATTTTACATATTGTTATTGTAGCAATGCTTTGATGTGTATTCCTCTTATTATATAGCTTTGGTCACATATATGTGGAAAAGTGGCATACAAAATAAAGTAAAAGTATCATTGTGCTTTCAGACCTACACATCTCTGACAATATGACTTGGAATTACAAATTCTTCATCCCTAAAATAGAACCAACCTTCTGAGGTCGGTAAAATGAGTACCCAGCTTGCTGGGGGAAAGGTAGTCTCGACTGGGGAAGGCAATGGCAAACCACCCCACTATAGTCTGCCATGAAAATGTCAGTGAAAGCGGCATCCCTCGAGGGGTCAGTAATGACCTGGTGCTTGCACAGGAGGAACCTTTCCTTTCCTTTTCTCTTGATTCAGATTTGGAGAAACAAGCTTTCCCTCTGAAGGCGACTCATCAACAAACTTTGTAAAGTGCACAGTACAGCATCTGACCGGCGATCAATCATGGGTATAAATTATTCAGCCATTTCACTCACCCGAACCAGCTGCTGTGGGAAGGGTCCTCTTGAATTTTCTGGCACATTGATTGGTGGGATAACCCAGTCACGCTTCTGCCGCCTGAGCCCATGAGAGTTCTGGTGATGGCGCCAGGGCATCAGAGTGTCACTGGGCTGCTGTACGAGGTCTGCCGACATGTTCTTCTTTCCTTTCTGCTGAGTTGGAAGGGGGGGGGGAAATCATTATTTTATTTTTGCTTAGTTTCTTTAAAAAAACCAAAACCCCAACACAGTCTAGTTATTTTTCTCTCCAACGCATGTACGAAAAATAACTCGCCAGGAAGTTGAACCTCGTTTGGGTTGAGAAATAGCTGCATAGGACAATATGATTGTTATTACAATGAAGCAAACATTTCTGCATTATAAAAGCACACAGCACTTTTATTGACGTCTTAGCCACAGCTTCATTTTTACCAACGCATGGAGCTGTCATTAGACAATCAAGCCTTCCTCCACGATGGATTGTCTTCATTATACCAACTGCAGGAAGCTTTATCAGCCCCTCAGAGGATAAAATCTGCAGATTTCAAATAAATATAATCAATCGCAGGAACAAAATGAAACAAGCCCGGCATTGCCAGTGGTAGGTCTAGGTCCATTACGCAGCATTAAGCTCCCCACTAGCCTGGAATTTTAAAGAACCACTGACTTATTTGCAGCTGTAATGGAAAGGGATTCATGGGGGGCTGAAGGGTGTCTGAAGTGGCCCATCATGTGACAGACATAACACAGAAAGGACGGTCCAAAACAGGGATGTGTGAATCAGCAAAACCCAAGCTTATTGAGGTTCTTCAAATTCTACCTCAAAGCTCATTCCAACTTGCTGTCAGGGGCTCCTTGGAGGCCACTCTCAGTCTAATCCAGTAGCCAAGTCCAGACACAGACAAAGGGATTCCTTTCCAAGTTTTATTCTTCTTTTACAACTTAACAACTCTACAGGTAGCAACTAGATCTGAGCAGCAGAGTACCTATGCCCTAAGTTGGAACAGTTGTTCCCCATTTGAAAGGGAATTACTGGCAGACCCCTGAACTTAAGGACTAGGGAGAGTCCCTCCCCTTTTCCCTTGGATCCTCTGGGCACAGCTGTTGTTTGCGCACCAACCGGCACTACGCCTCCTTTCCGCGCCCTCCATTTGGCGCCGCTCTCTGTGTCGGCATCGCGCGTCCACCAAGTCTGCTATCCACACTCGGTCACTGCATGGACTGCTATCTACTCTAGGAATGCTGGTGGGAGGAATCTCCATCAGCTGTGGGCCCTGGGAAAGAGGAGCGTGCTCCTCTCCCAGAAGTGACTGCTCTTCCTCAGAATCAGAACTACTTGGGGATTCTATGGGCTCAGTGTCCACCCTGACACTCATGCCTATATATCAGATCGTAAGCTGGGGGGGGGGGGGTTGGTGTGGATTTCAATGCCCACCAAGAACTACACATTTTCCTCACATGGATTAGGTGTTTGTGCAAATTTTTCAAAAGCACTCATTTTTTTTCATGTGTAGTTTTCAAATGTACCCATTTTCAAACACCTTTCTCTTTGGTCCATAAATCATGTTGCAAGGTCAGAAATATACGGACTTTGACCACAGATTGTATTTGAGTCCATGTTTCAGTTTGGGAGATGCAAACTGGGTAAATTCTGCTCTAAAACAAACTGCAATGAAGTTCTCATACCTCCATAGTCCAAAATGGGTCTTCATCACACTCTGTTCAGTTCCACATGGATCCCTCCAAGTGATGGCTGATACATGATGTCACCATTTATCTGTGGATCCCAGCTTTGAACTAGGAACATCATGATTTGAAACTGGTGCTCAGCCCAGTGAGGCGCTTGGTACTATGTGTACAATGGCTAGGGATGGATGAATCTGTCGATTTCCCTTTGTCCCACATTCAGATTTTTAAAATCTCATGTTCTTCCCATCCCATATATGAAGAAATTTGCAAATTTTGGTAAACACTTATCAAAACCAAACTGAAACAAAATATTTACCCATCTGCCCCAGCCAAATCCAATAGGAACAGAATGGAGAGGCCCATGATGTACCTGCCTGCCATATAGCTGTTAAAGATTAGAATTCTGTCAGAAAAAAGAAAAGAAAAAGTGTGGCAACCCTTATTCAGCACGAACAAGGTGGGTGAATATGGTAGATTCAAATCCAGACTTTAAGAGCTAAGCACTGAAGTCCTGGGCATGGATGGATGAACCTGTGGGGACTCCCCATACTAGGATCCTGATCAGGGGCACTGTGCCTACTCTAGAGTAAATATGAAACAAAGACGTGGCTGGTAGACACACATTTACAATAATGTCTGTTTTGGCTCCAAGTCCTGGCTCTGGGCTCAAGCTTCAAGTTCAAGATTCCAGATCTAGTGGTTCCAGCTTCAGGTTTCTTAGGCAAGACAGCTTCAATGCTCTCCCTCCATTGCTTGATAGGTAGAGAGTAGGGATGTGCAAACTCACCCCCGTCTAGGTTCTCTGGGTGCCCGCCCAGCCCCTGCTCGCTGGTCCTCAGACTGCACTTGAGACCGTCTTGCGCTTGGTGAACAGCCTGCACTCATCCCGGTGGCCTCATCGAGCTCCGTGTTTGCCATGTTTTGAAAATTAAAATGGCGTTTGCAAAAATGTGCATACTTACATATGCATGGAAATGCGCAGTTCCGCAAAAACGCACACTTCTGCACATATGCAAATATGCACATTTCTGTGATTGCCATTTTATTTTTCAAAACATGGCGACTGTGGAGTTTGATGAGGCCACCAGGGTGAGTGTGGGTCGCTTGCTGAGCACAGGGGAGAGCAAGGGCTCGCTAAGCGGGGCTCGGGGGTATGGGCAGGGGGGGTTCCACGGAGTCCCACATGGAATTGGGTGCCCATGCCATCCCTAGTAGAGAACCACTGAGCAAGAAGGCAGTGGCATCTACTGCTCCTAGGGATGTGTGAGAAGTTCATTTCAGTTCATTTTTGATCAGTATTTACCTACTTCGCACCTTCTAGATCAAACACGGATTTGGACACCACCTACGGTTGAAGTCCATACATTTCTGAGCTGGCAATGTGATTTGTGGACAGCAACAACAGTCTTTGACTGCATGCATACCTTTGGAAAATGTGCATGAAAAATGTATACTTTTCAAAAAAAAGCACAAATAGGCTTTAATCAATGGGAGAAGAATACATACATTTGAAAGATGTGGACAATGGATGTGTACATCTGGAAAAATGCTCATGAAAACACACATTGATTTTCATGTGAAAAGGGTGGGGGAAAGAAGCTCACAATCTGATTTGGACTCCAGCTGGAATGAATGAGATGGGATTCAGAGAACTTCAGCAAGCTTGAACTTTGCTGATTCACACATCCCTACCTGCTCCTCCTTCTCACTGCCACCATTGTCTGGGCCAGAGCGAGAGGCAGGGAAACAAGCAGGTTGCAATGATGAAGGAGAGGAGCAAGTCCGGGAAGCTCTTGTCAGCTGGGGTGATGCCCACTCCTGATGCTGACCCTGAGTTTTAGGGACTAAGTTGACAAAGCCTGGATTGGAGAACATATATTCCAGGTCTGGATTCAGGTATGGCTGTCCACAGGCCCAGTCTTGACATCATCTCCCAATGTTCTTCTGAGAAACGGCATCATTATTGTTCCAATATTACAGATGGGGATCGAATCCAAGGGAATATGATTTGTCAAATATCATCCAAGGGTGCTGTGGCTGTACTTTCAAGAAAGAGTTTACTGGTGCAAGCCAAATATGTTACTGATCACACCAGAGCTTCTGTTAGGGAAATAACTATAGCTCCTTGGTAGAGTACATACAAGTCCAGTCCATGACATCTCCAGTGGAAAGGATCAGGTAAGAGCAATGGAAGCTGGGGGCTCCAATTTCAGCAGGGCTGTGAATCCATTCTGGGTTTCAGTCAGAATCAGCCAGAACTCAAAAAGAGCTATCCAAGGTGCTGAACCATATCCCCAAATGGGTTCAGCACCTTGGATAGTTCCTTTAGAATTCTGCCTGGTTCTGACTGAAACCCAGAATGGATTCACAGCCCCACAGAAACTGGAGCCACCAGCCTCCCCTTGGTAGAAGTTTTTGTGAAAGACTTAGTCAGGATAAACAAGACTGGGCTACATGAACAAATAGTCCCACCTGAGATAAGACAGCTTCTCCAGGTTTACAACACAGACATTAGAGACCTTCTTAATCTTAACGGCATGTTAATAAACCCTTACTCATGTTTGCTTAGCTCCTTCCCTTTACATTTTGAGCTTCTCCAGCTCCCATGCTTAATGACAGCTGTTGAATGTGCATTTCTTGTCCTCATTAATAAGAGGTACCCATAATGTAAAAAGGCATTCAGAAGGACAGCACACATTTTATGTATCCATGAAACCTAACCACAGTCTGTGCTTGCTATGTGAAATGGAGCTCTTTTCAAAAGGAACTTGCAATTCCCAGTTGGGGGATCTTCCAAGAGCAGAGGTTTGGGTCAGTTTCAATAACTGGCATGCAAGAGTGAGGGACAAATTATGAAGGGATGGTCAAAGAATTTGTGCTCTGGCAAGTTTACACAGGGGAATAATCAGAGCTAGAGAGAGATTCGAGAATTAACATGAATCCCAAAGCCCTCTGGAAGCTGAAGTAATTAGCAGTGGCTCAGTAAGACCATCCTGGTCTTTTCATTCTTTCGGAAATATTTGATAGCAAGTGAGCGGAGCGTGACTCTTTGTCACTACCAATGAGGTTTTTCGACATTAGAATGGATCATCAACGTGACTTTGAGGTCGATGGTCTGCAATGCAGATGAAGGGCCGACGTGGTCATTTTCAAAAGGGTTTCCCCCGTACCCGCTAGCCTTGGCATGGTGCTCCTCACTACACAGAGAGGCAAGAGCAAAAAGTGTGATATCACACCTTTTTTCATCATGCTTCCAATTTACAGCACCAGGGGGAAAAGGAGGGGAGGGAAGGACTTAGCAGGATGACCAAAGTCTACTGTGCCTTTCTCAAATAATAATAATAAAATCCTCAGCAAGGATTTTGTGTTGGTTTTATTTATTTAGTATATTGGAGGGCACCCCTCCACTCAATGAATTCTTGAGGTGATGTGCAGATTAATACAATAAAAAGGATTTAAAAAACCATAAACTGCAGAAAGCTAAAGAAGGAAATCTAGAAAAACATAGAATACAATAAAAAACTGGGATTAATAGTAAAATCAGAGAGTGGCATTAACTATTAAGATCTCAGCACAGCAATGTAGTCTTCACCAGACATCTAAAGGACACTAAAGAGGAAGCTTGCCTAATCTCCCTGGGGAGGGTGTTCAATAATGGAAGTGAAAATGGAATCAATCAGATAAATCCTGATACAGATAATAATGCAATAGCCCAGTGTTGTCTGCTCTGACTGGCAGCAGTTCTCTGAGGTCTTGGGAATAGAAAGAGCCTTTGCCTTTCCCACAGTGTGCTATCACAGCAAAATCTGGCCATTTGGGGCCTCACCAGATTTCCCTGGTGCCCCCATTTCAGCTTGCATTTATCAGCTGAGCTGTAGGCTTTTTCCTGAAATCCAGGAACTTTGCTCGTTGTTGTTTTTTAAAAAAGCAACTTGCACAAATCGCAGTTGAAATTTGCATGAATGAAAACCCAAATTTACACAAATTGCAGTTAATATTTGCACAAATTACACAAATTGTGGCCTCAATTTGCATGAGTTGCTATTTATGAAAAAAGAGGAAAATCCGCAAACTGGCCCAACTCGATGAGATCTATCCAAGGTCCTTTTTAATTGGAGAGTTTGAAGACTGATCTTGAGACCTTTACCCTGCTCTACTCTGAACCATGGCCCTGCACATGAATTGCCAATGCAAACTAATCCTTCTGTTATTTACAGCGGGGTAGTTGTAGTAGTCTACAACTCCCATAATTCTTAGCCATTGGCCATGCTGGCTGGGGCTGATGGGAGTTGTCATCCAAATCATCTCGAGGGCACCAGGTTGCCTACCCCTGTTTTAAACGCATGTTTTTCTACATTCTAGCCTCAGCTTGGGGCTATGCGCTTGTAGCCCTTCTTAGATATCCTGAATGGACATTATCAGCAGTTTGGTAGGGAGAGAAGCCACGAAATCCAGCTCCTGCTCCTTATCCCAAACAGCAGTTTGATGATACTCAGGAGAATTTAACTGGGGCACAGCTGTAAGTGGTGGATCAGACAGCAGAATCATGTGCATAGCAGTCACTTGTGTGCACAATTCCCTAACCAGCTAGGTCTGCTTCCTCTAGCTAGATCAGGGTGTCTGTGTGTTTGAAAGTAACTTAGAAAATCAGACACGAATCAAACGCTTCCTTCCCTTTCGACAAAGCCTCGCTGTCACCACCCCCAATGATCTTCAACCCAAACAGCAACAAGAATGCTCTTTCATTCCCATTTGTTGATGACATGTCCTCATAGCATTAATTTCTCCCACGGTGTTTCAACAAGTTGTACATATTCTCTGGTGTTCAAAAGTTGAGTCAACTATGTGAACAAAACACTGGTGGGGTGATGAATGCCAAACCTATTCAGGTTTCTATCTAAAACACCACCACAGGCCTTGAAAGCCACAGCAGAAAAGGTAGTAATAGTTCTTTAAAACACACACACACACACACACACACACACAAGTTCACTCTTTTTCTTAATGAGTGTGCAAGTGTGATAAGCCTTGGGCTGTACTGAATGATACTTCTCCCTGATCTGGACCATATACATGGAGGATCTCCAAGATGCCCATGCAGACCCATAACTGTTCCTTGCAAGAGGAAAAAAGGCGGGGTATAAATGCAATAAAAATAAATAAATAAATAAATAAATAAATAAATAACTCCTGGGTAAGGCTTACTGTCAGGGCTACCGTCAGAAGACTTAGAGCCTCATATTTTTCATGGAGGATAAGGCTAGCAGTGGCTACATGATGGCAATATATCACCTCCAGTATCAGAGGCAGCATGCATCTGGTTGGACACTGTGCAAACAGAATGCTGGACTTTGGTCTCATCCAACATGGCTCTTCTTATGAGCAGGAGCCAGGAATAATGCTTGGGAGTCATTGCTGAGGGACCAAGCCAGAGGTCAGAGATAAGGAACAAAGTCAAGAGCCAGACCTGAAGAACACACTGAAATACACTTAAGCCAGGAAGACCACTGTTGTTCCTTCAAAGTCTTGCCCTAAACAGGAAGTCTTTTATAGCTCTTCATGACTAGGAGACCCAGTGGGCAGCCTGGGTTGCTGGCGTCAGTGCAGAGCTTGGTTATATTTCTTAGCAGTAGGCAAAAATGGCCTCCCAAAATTCTCTACCCTAGTTGCCAAGAGCAAAATTGGAAGGAGGGGAGGAATTTTGAAGAATATTCTCTGGGAGGGAGCAGAATTTTCCAAAATGCTTTGAACATTCATCAGAAAATTATCTCTGAGAAATATTGGTCCAAGAAGACGCTCCATTCTGCAGTGGAGAGTGGAGGGCAGTTGCAAAGAGCTGAGGTCTAGCTATTGAAATTTCCTCAAAAGATGAATTCAGATATGAATATTGGAGGTCTAGGATATTCTGAACACTGCTCTGTGAATTTCACCAACTATACTAATATCCAACACTATTCTGGTATATCTGTTTCCCAGTCATCCAAAGCTAGGAAGCTCAAAACACATCAAACCATATGCTACGATGCACATGCATATACATAGGAGCAGACAAATCACTTCACTTTTACATGTGTTCACCCAACTGTCTGTTCTGCCCTATTTCTGCATCAATTTACAATTTTTAAACAAATCTGCACAAGATTGCATTTAAATACATATTTAAAAACACATTTCTAAACATGATTCCTCTCAAAATATGTGTTTTCTAAACGTATTTTCTTTCAAAATGCACATTTTAAAATGTATTTTGATACATTTGTGACGATGAATTCCATTGGGATATTAAGGAAGTGTGAAAGCAGATAGATAACTCACTTCTGATCTGTACATTAGTTATGGTGTCAGTTCATATCAGAATTCTCAAAGATTGAATTCGTCAAGGATCCCTACACCACAGAATCCAGTTGTTCCACAGTATGAACACTAGTAAATCCCACAATGCACTGCATCCTAAAAACAAAAGTGCATGCCTAACCTCACAATTCTGAGTAGTGATTAGTTGGCTCATTAGCCAAAACTTGTCCCTTCATAATGTTCACCTTGGTAGTGAGCCTGGGTCGACATATTACAAATTCACTGTTAAATTTAGAATTGATTGTGAGCTTTGGGGCATGTGCAGTAAAGTAGTATGCAAATTTCCCTCCTAAATTTTCAGTTGTTGTGCCACCTAACTTGTCGTAAGTTGTCGTAAGCCCCACAACTTACTTGAAGCAGTCTCAGTAGCTGCTTCCCCCATTGTCATCATCGCCGCTGCCACAGCTCTGGCTCTGAGGAGGACTCTGCATGCTCATCTTTATACTGGTGATCAGCAACAGTAAGTAAACATCAGATGACATCATTACACGGGCAGACGATGTAAAAACAACCAATCAGAAAGGGGCCACACAATGTGGTGACATACAATTTCATGCCACACTATGTGATTCCTGGCCACAGCTCCCCAGTTGCATCTTGACACTGCACATGCACAACACTAATATATACAGATTTTGTACTAAAGAACTCTTGTCCAAGCTCATATGGATGGATTTGTTACTTTCTGAGTAAATAATGACTTCACTTGGGGTAAGCTCAGCCATCACTAATTCTGACATGGCCTTAACACTTCCAGGAAGCGATCCGTTGGGAACCTTCCAGAGCCTTTTTGCTTGCTCAATACCCAGTACAAATGGGGTGGGCAACTCGTGGACCTCCAGATGTTTTGTCCTACTAATTCCAGCATCCCTCGCCATGCGTGAGCTGTCTAGGGCTGACAGGAGTTGTAGGCCAAAATATCTAGAGGGACACACATTGCCCACAATACAAATCCAATCGAACAGGTCCCTGTTATGGGCTGCCTGCTAAGCCCTGGCTCCCCAGCTCCATGCCTCCAGAGCTCATCTGCTTCCTGTATACAGCACATGTCTTGACATCACGGGTGCATGAGCTCAATGAACCTCTGCATATGGGCTCTGGCACTGAAGATCCCATAGTCACCAAAGTAAATACTAAGACCATCTAGTTAACATTTGCCACAACCTCCAATAGCAATCCAAGGGCTCCAGAGCCGCTCACAGCCTTCTCATTTGGCTGCAAGCAGAACCAGTGAATGTGAAACAATACCAGCTTTCACCTTACGCTACAGTTAGCAGTAACCAGTTCAGCCAGCTGGCAGTTCTTCACTTCCAGCCAACCTGTAGCCCCTGGCTACAGTGACATCTGGACATTATTATCCAGCCAAGCATATCACCAGCCCATTTACATAATATCGTATCAGATTTTGTGTACCAGCTTTAACTGAGCCTTCTCTGAATCACATAAACGTTGGTGAAAATAAGCCACCATTCTGAGCTTAAGAGATAGGGTATTTAAATAGGCAAAGATTATTAATTTTATGGGTATCGGCTGCATAAAGGAAACATTACCTATTCTGCATGGCAATATCTTGCTCTTGCTACATGAACAAATAATAACTGTTCTGGGAAGGCAGTAAAATTGTTGTTGATTTTTAAAGCCAAAACAACAATGCTATTCCTGATTACTGTCTCCTTACCTGCCAGTCTTATTATTTCAATTGCCTGTTTGTACTTCTGACTTACCTTTTTATTTAGGGTGCAATCCTATGCTCGTTTAGACAGAAAAAAACATCCTACACTCCCAGCATTCCCCAGCCAGCCATGCTGGCTGGGGAATGCTGGGAGTTGTGAGACTTTTTTCCCATCTAAACAGGCATAGGATTGTGCCCCAAGTAAATGTATTAGCTGCCCTTCAGCATATGTTCCCTCGGAAGTGTTCAATTCAGAGAATAAAAATACCACAAACAATACAATCAAAGCAAACAAAAACACACACACAGCAATGTGTGTCAATAAAACACGTCAATAAAAGCTAGCCACACTATAAAACAATAATTAAAAACAACTATACGAGATGCTGCAATGCAAATACAGTCTTCATCTAAAGAAGGTGCAATAAAAACATCACAGTTGGTGACAGGAGAGTTTAGCTGAGGAGGGTATTCCAAATGTGGTCTGGAATGTTAGGGATGTCAGAGAATTTCTCCACAAATCTCCAGGAGGCCGAATGCCAATGCATTCGGCCCCCTGAAATTGGTGGAGAAACGGTCCGCCACCCCCCTGCTACCCCCCGGGATGGGACTTACCTCGTGCGAATGTCCCTTGCGATGGCGGGTCCTGGCGGCGGTTCGGCGGCGGTGGCAGCGGCCAGTCTTCCGACTGGCTGCCGCCGCCGCCATTTCCAAGTAAACCCCCCCCCCCAACAACGTGATAGGCTATGTAAAGATTTACGTAGCCTATCATGGCTAGATTTTCAAAAAACACTGTGATAGGCTACGTAAATCTTTACGTAGCCTATCATGGCTGACTTTGAAAAAAAAAAAGCGCATACGCAAATGGCGGCGCCCATGGGCGTCGCCATTTGCATTCCTTATGTTGGCATGGGTAGTCTACGTAAAGATTTACATAGACTATGGCAAAAATAAGGGCAACGCAAATAGCGTTGCCCTTATTTTCGCCGTAGTCTACATAAATCTTTACATAGACTACCTGTGCCAAAATAAGGAACGTAAATGGCGGCGCCCATGGGCGCCACCATTTGCGTACGCGCTTTTTTTTTTTTCAAAGTCAGCAGTGATAGGCTACGTAAAGATTTACGTAGCCTATCACGGTGTTTTTTGAAAATCTAGGCGTGATAGGCTACGTTAATCTTTACGTAGCCTATCACTTTTTTTTTTTTTTTACTTCTTCCCTGCAGAAGAACTTTCGCGGCCGGAGAGGTGGGGCGCTCCCCCTGGCCAGAACTTCGGCGGGGAGGGATGGGGCACCTCCCCCCCAGCCAGAACTTTGGCAGGGAGGGACGGGGCGCCTCCCCACCTGCCAAGAATTTCGGGGGGAGAAACGGAGCACCTCCCCCCCACCGCGAAGCAAGCTGCAGGACCAGGTAAGGGATTTTCATCCATCCCTATGAAATGTGCAAGGGATGTGCAAATCAGCAAATCTGAGCTCACCAAAATTCTCCAAATTCCATTTTGATGTTCGTTCTGACTTGGGTCTCTATCAGATTGCGAGTTTCGTTTTTTTTCTTTTCTCATGAAAATCCATGTGGGTGTTTATGCATATTTTCCAAATGTACACATCAATGTTGTGCATTTGTAAAATGTACACATTCTTCTCCCATTGATTAAAGCTTATTTGTGCACATTTTTCAAAAGTACACATTTTTTCATGAATCTTTTTCAAATGTACGCATGCCGTAAAACACATTTTTGTGTGTGTCCAGGAAGCATAGTGCAAGCTTGGGCATGTATGGACTTCGACAGCAAATTGTGTCCAAGTCTGTCTTTTGTCCAGAAGGTGTGAACTGGATAAAAACCTGATCAAAAACAAACCAACATGAATTTCTCATACATCATTAAAAAGGGAGCACCACAATCAAAAGTAGGGTTCCCAAAAATTTGCTTGGTATGTCCATAACATGGCATGTCTATAACACCCAGCTGTCTGGAAGGAGATCAATATTTCTTTATCGTCCTTCCTCCTGATATAGTTTCTAGGTGTCAGAAACTGCTGACCATGAGGTAAAGCAAATCACTGCAGCCTCTCAGCAAAGAACATTCCAGACCTGGACTTACTCCACCCACCATGGCAGGCTGCTGGATCCTTCTGGGCAGGAAAGAATGTAAAGACCCCCCTGTTGCAACTGAGCCTGGAAACTAGCGGGAATGCAGTGGAGCTCTTACGAAATCGAGATTCCACAGCAAGGGAATTGAGCCTGCATTCCTCAGCACTATCTTGTGAAATCTACCGGTGAGCTAGGAGCAGAACCAGCGCAAAGCAGTATCCCTGACTCCCAACCTTCAGAGCAACGCTTCTGGAAGCTGCTGGATTCAATGGGGTCACACTCCCCTTGTCTTTTTTCCAGCAAAGGTTGTATACAACGGCAGCTAACACAGTTAATTCCAAAGCCAGATTGAAAAGGGTCTCGAAAATCCAGTTCATATAGGAGAGTCTAAAGTTTCCTGGACACAGCCCACTTCATTCTCTTGGCTAGGAAGGGAAGGTTAGACACTGGCCTATACTTTTTCAAATCAAGGATCAAGTGAAGGCTTTACTCTTTTCTTTTTTAACAGGCTGTACCACCTCCTTCAAGGAAGTTGGAACCTCCCTTTCCTCTGGGAAGCATGAACTATCTTCTGGATCCAGCCTACCAATCCCCCAAGTATAGCTACCAGTAGCCAAGATTAGTATAACATAGTATGTATAATGCTAAGCAACCTTTCTGTAACCTTGGATACCAGCAACTGAATGCTTCACCTGAAGAAGGTTTGAGTGGCCCTGATCAAGGTCCTCTCATGGGCCCTGATTAAGGTTCTCTGCCACTCTGGTAGACTCCTACCAGAGTCGGGAGATCCGGGTTCTAGTCCCCACTCGGCCATGGAAGCTCACTAGGTGACTTTGGGCCAAACACAGACTCTCAGCCCAACCCACCTCACAGGGTTGTTGTTGTGAGGATAAAATGGAGGAGGAGGAAGAGGATTATGTACACCGCCTTGAGTTCCTTGGAGGAAAAAAGGTGGGATAGAAATGTAATAAATAAATAAATAAAGTTCATTGGATCTGCTGGCTTGGAAAAGCTTCCTGCTAACAGATAACCCAGGGTGCCTACTTATGAGCAGTTCCACAAACTGGAAGGACAAATGAAATGTGAAGGATTTAGTCTATGTTTACCCAACCACACACAAAAAATTGCTAGCTACTTAAAAAAAAAAAATAACAGTGAGAGTGGAAAAATATAGTGATATATGGATAAACGTTTGCATGAATTCTGCTCTGCCAATACACTTGGCTGCCATTGGCAACTGTACAGGAAAAGAACAAGGTTCTTTTTACTGACTCCCACTTCTGTACACACATGTTTTGATCTTTTTTAGCAAAAAGGGTGTGATTTCATTTGGCATTGTTGTGCAGGACAAATGAAAAGCTTGTGAAACAAAAGCAGAATGTGTGTGTGAGTCTATATATGTTGCCTAAGTAAATATTGCTTTTTTTATTTAGGTCAGTGCTCAATTTGCCAAAACCGGAACATCAGGAAGCCCACAAAGCAGCAACAGCAATAGAAAAAACCACAGTGCCCAACAATCCCCTTTATTTCAGACCTTGATTTGCTTCACCCTATTGATGCTAAGCTGCTATCTTCATTAGGGTGTCATTCCCCGTCCCCCTGTCTTCTTGTCCTCCTATTGGAAAGCTATTATGGCTACTTTTCAGCCATATTTACAAATAGTTGTAAGCTCCATGGTGAATTTAATCAAAGGCAGCTTCACGTCACATCCCATTAGCATCAAAACACAAATTGCTATTCATGAACGATTTGTGTCAAAGTGCTCTGAAAAACTGGCATTTTAGCTGCAAGATGTTCTTCCGTGCACAGCACTTCAGCAGTGGCATTAAATTAATGTGTTTGCATAAAAGGCGTTTGCTAATTGACAAAGAAATGGGAATTTGGCAACAGGCTTCCACTTTAAAGATAATGAACAGCACTGGGAAGGATACATAGATAGACAGGCATACACACACTCACCTTTTTGGTCCTTAAGAAGTATCTTAATTTTGGAAGCAAACAGGACAGAGCCAATCCTAACAGGCTGTTTGAAGTGCCAGATCAAATTGTTTGATCATCGCGACTTCCAGAAGCAAACAAAGGCACTGGTGCATCTCAGACCTTTATCAAAACTGGCGGCTCACAATCAAGAATGTTATGTTTGCTTAGGAACTCATTAGACAGAATTACCTCCCCACTTACAGAATAGAATACAATTGCAGTATGATATATATATATATATATATTTAATCAGCTAGTTAAGCAAGAAATTCATTAGTTTCTGGGAGGGGTGGTTTCAGTTAACAGCGAGGCTGCATAGAACAGTTCACATTAGAGTCAATTAGTAAGAAAAATTGTCAATTTTGGCAAGCGCGCAGGAATCGTTGGTTGACAGACGGGAAAAAGACTGAGCGAGAGACTTTAACACAGACATCTCGCAATGACAAAAAAAAAAAGGTGACACAAGGCTTGCAAAATGTTCAATGCAGTTGCACCCTGCAAATCTGACACACTAAAAGGGGGAGTTTATGTGAAGAAGGAGATGGCCAGCTTCTGTATTTTCAGAGGCGGCTTTATTCTGCAGACAAGGGTTTGGGGACCAGAGTTATATGCTGCCTTACGAAGCGGCTTCTCTACGGATGATCAGGATTTGTAATAAAGTTGGGTGGGCCTAGCAGTAGCAGTTGGGGTTTCCCAGTTATAGAGTACAGGTATAACAGAGGCGTAAAACTAGGGATGGACGAAAGTCCCTTACCTGATCCCGCAGCTTGCTTCGCGGTGTGGGGGAGGCGCTCTGTTCCTCCCCCTGAAATTCTGGGCGGGGGAGGAGGTGCCCGATCCCTCCGGCCAAAATTCTGGCCAGGGGGGAGGCACAGTGAACCGGCAATGAACCTCATCTCCTGCTGGGACGCAAATGGCGGCGGCCATAGCCGCCGCCGTTTGCTTCCCTGCAGTCAGCCGTGATAGGCTACGTAAATCTTTACGTAGCCTATCACGGCTGACTTTGGGGGAGGAAAGCGCGTATGCAAATGGCGGCGCCCATGGGCGCCGCCATTTGTGTTCCTTATTTGGGCACGTGTAGTCTATTTAAACATTTACGTAGACTACGGCGAAAATAAGGGCAACGCAAATAGCATTGCCCTTATTTTTGCCGTAGTCTACATAAATGTTTACGTAGACTACACGTGCCCAAATAAGGAACGCAAATGGCGGCGCCCATGGGCGCCGCCATTTGCGTACGTGCTTCCCCCCCCCAAAGTCTTTGGGAAAGTTTTCGGAAAATTTAGCCGTGATAGGCTACGTAAATCTTTACGTAGCCTATCACGTTTGTTGTTTGTTTGTTTGTTTGTTTTTACTGGGAAATGGCAGCGGCGGCAGCCGGTCGGAAGACTGGCCGCCGCCGCTGCTGCCGCCGAACCACCGCCGAAGCGCCGCTTGGAGCCGCCAGCGCCAGGGACATTCGCCAAAGGTAAGTCCCATTCCGGGGGGGGGGGGCGGAGAATTTCTCCAGCAATTTTGGGGGGCCGAATGCATTGGCATTCGGCCTCCCAGAGATTCATGGAGAAATTCTCTGCCATCCCTACATAAAACATGAAATCCAATGAGAGATGGAACAGTATGATTTTCACCTGGCTGCATCAGATGAAGAGGTGAGATATAATGATGCCCTTTCCATCAGCGTGGCTCAGGCCAATTGCCACTAGGCTCCTGTCATCTAGGGATGTACGAAAGTCACTTACCTTTCCGTGGATTATGTTGATGGTAGGGGGGGAGGCGTTCCGTCCCTCCCCCTGGAATCCTGGACAGGGGGGGAGGCGATCCATTCCTGCCCCCCTGGAATCTTCCATGGCCGGCTGTGCTCCGCAGCGGCTCCGCGGAGCAGCCAGCCAGGCCCAGGCCAGAGCTGTCCGCAGCCGGATTTCCAGCTGCGGAGGGCTCTGGGTAAAAAACAACAACAACACAAAACCACGTACGCAAATGTAGGGATGTCAGAGAATTTCACCACGAATCTCGGGGAGGACGAATGCCAGTGCATTCGGCCCCCCGAAATCGGTGGCGAAATGGTCTGCCCCCCCGCCCCCCCCGGGACGGGATTCACCTTGGGCAAATCTTCCTGGCGGTGGCGGCTGCAGCGGCCGGTCTTCCAACCAGCTGCCGCTGCCACCATTTCCAGTAAAACAAAAAACAAAAAAACGTGATAGGCTACGTAAAGATTTACGTAGCCTATCACGGCTAGATTTTTTAAAAATACCGTGATAGGCTACGTAAATGTTTATGTAGCCTATCACGGCTGAGTAAAAAAAACAAACGCGCGTACACAAATAGCGGCGCCCGTGGGCGCTGCCATTTGCGTTCCTTATTTTGGCACGTCTAGTCTACGTCAACATTTACGTAGACTATGGCGAAAATAAGGGGAACGCAAATAGCGTAGCGTCTACGCTATTTGCGTTCCCCTTATTTTCGCCGTCATAGTCTACGTAAATATTTACGTAGACTAAGACGGCCAAAAATAAGGAATGTAAATGGTGGTGGCCGTAGCTGCCGCCATTTGCGTATGTGTTTTTTTTTTACCCAGCCATGATAGGCTACGTAAATCTTTACGTAGCCTATCACGTCTTGTAAAAAAAAAAAAAACACAACAAGACTGCAAATGGTGGCAGCGACAGCCAGTGGGAAGAACAGCCGCTGCTGCAGCTGCCGCTGGAGCCACCGCCGCCCAGAACGTCCGCCCCAGGTAAGTCTCGTCCCGGGGGGGATCCGCGGGGGGGTAGGGGGTGGCAGGCCGTTCCGCCACGGAGTTCAGGGGGCCGAATGCACTGGCATTAGGCCTCATCAAGATCCGTGGCGGAATTCTCTGACATCCCTACTGTCATCCCAGAATACCCACTGGCCATTTCTCTTACATGCTTGAGAAGGAGAGGTGAGGATCACATGGCCAACTTCATAGACTCAGCTGGGATCAACTGCCAATTCCCAGCATGAACCTACCCGTACTCATCATCTAAGGCTCTTCTCCAGGTGCCTCCTCCAAGGGGCGCTTGGAAGGTGGCAACAAAGGAGACAGCCTTCTCAGTGGTGGCGTCCCAATTATGGAATGAAGTCCCCAGCAAGGCCCACCTGGTTCCAACATTGTTATCTTTTCGGCACCAGGTTGAGACCTTCCTCTACTCCTAGGCATTTGGCAGCTTCTGACAGTTTTTTAATCAAGTCGTGGGATACTATTTGGATACGTATGTGTGTGTGTATGTGTGTCTGCTCTGTTTACAGTTTTGTAGCTAAACTGTTTTTATATTATGCATAATACTGTATTTTTAAGGTTTTTAGTCTTTGTAAACTGCCCAGAGAACTTTGGTTATTGGGCAGTATAGAAGTGTAATAAATGAAATGAAGCAGCATGAACTTTGGCTCCTCCTCTTCCAAAACCAGGCCTGGCACCACATTTGAGGTGGGCCTGAGCAAGGTGTCCTCTGAGTCCCCCAAGCACCACCCTGTCCCCCCCTCCTAGCAAGCATACTGGATACTGGAGCAGGCAGTGCCAGGACCAAGTGGCAGAGAGAGCCTGCTTCAGGTGGGCCCAGAATAGTGTTTTTTGGGCGTCCGGCCTACTCTCACCCTCACTGGGTGAGGGGGCAGTGATTTCACCCATGCTGGCACTTCTCCTTTTCCTTTCCAGGGCCCAGTGTTGAAAGGAGAAGCACCATTTCTTTCTTGCCAATGCCTTTGGCCACTGAGGTAGCATCATTTTTGTTGGAGGAGGGGTTCAGAGGCATTTGTGGGGGGTAGGGGGAAGATGGTGATTGCTGCATCCATCCAGCCTGGCACTTTAGAACCAGGCCCTTAAAATTTTGAAAGCAGATCATTAACAAATCATTGCTTAATGATTAGAGGCAGCCACCGGCGTGATCACATCATTCCGGTGCTGAAGGAGTTGCACTGGTTACCAGTTGTTTTCCGGGCCAAATTCAAGGTGTTGGTTTTGACCTTTAAAACCCTATATGGTTCCGGCCCAGCCTATTTCAAGGAGCGCCTCCAGCAACACCAGACAGGCCGCTCAACAAGATCAGCCTCGGATGGCCTTCTCTCTGTCCCATCATCCAGGACAGCTAGGCTGGTGAGGATGAGGGAGAGGGCCTTCTCTGTGGTGGCCCCACTCAGTGGAACTCCCTCTCTAGGGAACTCCACCATGCCCCCTCTTTATTGAGCTTCTGCCACTAGGGATGTACGAAAATCACTTACCTTTCAGGGATTATGCTGATGGCACGGGGGGAGGCGTTCCGTCCCTCCCCCCGGAATCCTTGCCGGGGGGGGGGAAGCGCTCCGTTCCTCCCCCCCTGGAATCCTGGCCGGCCAGCTGTGCTCTGCAGCAATTCTGCAGACATCCGGCCACTGGCTAGCAGGGACACAAATGGCGGTGGCCGTAGTCGCTGCCGTTTGCGTCCCTGCAGTCAGCCCTGATAGGCTACGTAAATCTTTACGTAGCCTATCACGGCTGATTAAAAAACAAAACAAAAAAACGCACGTACGCAAATGGCAGTGGCCATGGCCGCCGCCATTTGCGTTCCTTATTTTGGCATGTCTTAGTCTACATAAACATTTACGTAGACTAAGATGGCGAAAATAAGGCGAACGCAAATAGCGTAGCATCTACGCTATTTGCGTTCCCCTTATTTTCGCTGTCTTAGTCTACGTAAACATTTACGTAGACTAAGATGGCGAAAATAAGGCGAACGCAAATAGCGTAGCATCTACGCTATTTGCGTTCCCCTTATTTTCGCTGTCTTAGTCTACGTAAATGTTTATGTAGACTAAGATGTGCCAAAATAAGGAATGCAAATGGTGGCGGCCATGGCCGCCGCCATTTGCGTATGCGCGTTTTTGTTTTTGTTTTTTTAATCAGCCGTGATTTTTTAAAAATCTAGCAGTGTTTTTTTAAAATCTAGCCGTGATAGACTACGTAAATCTTTACGTAGCCTATCACTTTTTTTTTTTTTTACCTGATAATGGCAGTGGCGGCAGCCGGTCAGAAGACCGGCCGCCACTGCTGCCACCGCCGAACCGCTGCCACAGCCGCCGCCGCAGCCGCTGCCGCCAGGAAGATCCGCCCCAGGTAAGTCCCGTCCCAGGGGGCTGGTGGGGGGGGTGGCGGGCCGTTCCGCCACCAATTTTGGGGGGCCAAATGCGCTGGCATTCGGCCTCCCCGAGATCCGTGGTGGAACTTTCATATATCCCTATCTGCCACGCATTAAAAACATGGTTGTTCAGGCAGGCGTTTGGGGTGGGTTAGGGTATTTTTAGAAATACGATGTTTTACCGTAGAATTTTATTGTTATAAAATTGTTGTATTGCTGTACATCGCCCAGAATGGCTGGGTGACCAGCCAGAAGGGCAATTAATAAAATAAATAAATAAACAAACAAATAAATAAATAGTGTGTGTCCTGGTGGCCGCTGTGGAGCCCATGGGCCTCTACATTTGCTCCATCATGCTGGGCACTGATGTTGGGCCTCTCCAGAAATGTTTCAGGCAGTGGCAATTCCAGCTGGTCATGACATACCCGTTATATTACATAATGCAAGCATTGGTACTTGAGATTGCTTGTCTCCTTGCTCCCCATCCTTTGTACTTTTTTCATCCACTAGACTGCAAAGCATTATTTTTACGTTATAAACTGCCCTGACTGTGTCAAGGCAGTATGCACCACATGCATGATAATGTAAAGATTTGTGTTTGGATTGTAAAATGTTATTGAGGTAAGTTAGAGTTACTAGAAAGTTGGTGTGTGTAAAGGTGGGAGGGGCTTGTGAGTGAGAGAACGTGAAGGTCTTTTAAAAGGAGGGAAGTGACAGTTTAACGATGGGATAGGGTTTGGGGATTCAGTGAATGTACATCTAGTGAGTGGGGTTTGGGGAGAAAGGTTTAGAAGGGGTAGGTAGGTTAGGACTAAGTATAGGATGATGATGATACTCTTCTTGTGCTTAATAAAATTTTATTTGTTTTATTATATATATATTCCCACATGCCAGTTTAATTTATTAATGCTCCTGAACAGAAAAGTCTATTTTCCTGTTACTACTCCTGTACTGGTTAAAGGAACCGTGATAACTTATTGGGTGTCTCCTCAACACAGACTAAAAGGGCTCAAACTTTGGGATTCACTGAGGACAACTAGACAAAGCTGAGGCAGATGTCTTGGTTTTTCCCCCCAGTTTCAACAGATGGAAACTGGAGGGAGAATAACCCAGAGCAGGAGTGTGTCACAGTATATAACAGTAAATGCATAAATGTGAAATAGTGCTAGATCTTGTAGCTTAACACATTTTTCTTTTCTTTATTAGTGATAAGTGGTTTATTCGTTCAGTCGCTTCCGACTCTTTGTGACTTCATGGACCAGCCCACGCCAGAGCTTCCTGTCGGCCGTCGCCACCCCCAGCTCCCCCAAGCTCGAGTCCATCACCTCCAGAATATCATCCATTTATTAGTGATACTGTAGTGATATAACCCATACATTTTGTTTAAAATTGGGTAGGGCCATTCACAGGCCACAAACATTGATCTGGAGCCGGGCTGGCACAAGAGCTCCTGTTGCCTGAGGCAAGAGAGCATGCCGACACTCCTGCTGGGGTAAAGTGGGGAGGGTGACCTGGTGTGAGCCACTGCTGACAGAGGCAAACCACTGCTGTGAGCTGTGGTGGGATGTGTGTGCTGCAGCTGGGAAGGGAGTGGGAGAGTGAGCCATTGATTTAATGCCATTTCATGGGGACTCGAACTTGAGCACGCTCCGGGAGAGAGCGCAGGACAGGAAAGCCTGGCGTGCTATGGTCCATGGGGTCACGAAGAGTCGGACACGACTGAACGACTGAACAACAACAACAACTTCTCGAATATGCACATTTTCTTCCCAATCACCAAGCTCGGAAAAGTGCAGATTTCAGTACGCAACTCTGTCTCACCTCACTTATTGGCTCGAGAGGTGAGAATTTGGTGAATTCACATACAAATCTCAACAGAACACATTTCTTACACACCCCTTCGTATGTCTGACTCCTATGTAAGGTGTCATCTCCCATCCACCCTGGTTTTCCAATGAACTGGCATCCATTCACATGCCCCACCAACATGCAGTTCTTTTGGATCATCTCATGCCCTTACCACACCTCTCATTCATTATCAGATCATACTGACAACCCACTTCTTCCACCCAGAAAAAATTATATGACTTCTCAGTGCTCACACGAATCATTGTAAGATGATGGGAGTAAAGTGAAGGTATGAAAGCACAAATTTAAGGACATCAGAACTGAAGACGAGCCCTGCTGGATCAGACCAAGGGTCCATCTAGTCCAGCATTCTGTTCACACAGTGACCAACCAGCTGTTGTCCAGGAACCCACAAGCAGGACATGAGTGCAACAGCACTCTCCCAGCCATGTTCTCCAGCAACTGTGGAGCCATGTTCTCCAGCCATGTTCTCCAGCCATGTTCTCCCTGCCTCTGGTACTGGAGGTAGTATATAGCCATCAGGTCTAGTAGCCATTGATACATAAGAAAGCTACATAGGAAGCTGCTTTATAGCAGGTCAGGTTGTTTGCCCATTTAGGCTAATTTTTTCTACTCTAATTGGCAGCAGCCTCTCAGGCAAAGTTCCTTTGCATCACCTGCTCCATTTATAGTTAGCCTTCCCCAACCTGGTGCCCTCCAGATGTTTTGGATGATAGTTCCCAGCATTCCTGAGTATCGACCATGCTGGATAGGGCTGATGGGAGTGCAAGTGCAAAACATCTAGAGGGCACCAAGTTAGGGAAAGCTGTTTTATAGAGATGGCAGGATTGAACCTGGTACCTTCTGCATGCAAGCCACGTGTTCTACCACAGAGCTATGGTTCATCCCCTAAAGCAAATTGAACTACCAGCACTGTGGAGTAGTTCAAATGGTCAACATGTTTACTCTGGGTTTCAACAGCAATTGACTTGATGTCTGCAATCCAGAATGGACCATTACCCATTGAATGATACAGCCAAATTAAAAATGACACTGAGCTTCCATCTTCGTGGCCTTTAGAGTGGCATATTGTGTTTAAGGCCATGCTGCTAATTTCTGAAGTCCCTGAACAGCAAGCATAGCCTGAAAGGTCTTGCCCCTGGCTACAAGCATGAACCTTACTCCAATGTCGGTGCACATAATTAATCCTTGGCCTTGAAATCCTACCATTGATGGGCATCAGGGCTCCCCCTCCCCAGGGCCCCTCAGTAGAATTCGTGCCCTTCATATATTCAGTTTTTCCCCCCTTTCTCCTCCTTTTTGCCAAATAATTCTGCTAATTCTTTGGCTGTTTTTAGAGGACCTGAATGCAGATGTGTTTTCATGAAGCTTTCTCCACATGCTTTAAAATGTCTTTTAATGATAGGTTATATATCGATGTAGATGTCTATTTATAGATATGTAGATATAGATATAGTGTCTCAATTACTGCTCTGTGATACAAGCCATGCTTTCCATGCCTCAGGTCCCCACTCAGTTTCAGCCATGTTCAGTTAAAAGATCTCAGATATCAAAGAATGGGAAAGACCCCTCTGTAAGACCCTGGAAGGCTACACAGTAGACACAACTGGGCTAGATGAACCAGTGGTCTCCCTCCATCTGAAGCAGCTTCAAATGGGTGCTATAAAAATAAAGGACTAAATCCAGGAAAGTTCAGCATTTGTATATACCGTTAATTCTAGAGGAACAGCAGAGCACAGAATTAAACCTCTCTTATTGGGAGGAATATGATTAACAGTGTAATCTTATCTATGTTTACTCAGAAGTAGGCCAATTGAGTTCATTGGGGCTTACTCCTAGGTAAGTGGGCACAGGATTGTAGTCTTAACCATGATTAACTTTGGCTGGATCATACCCCAAATCATAACTCTAAAAGTCTAGCTGTGTTAGTCTGTTGCAGAAAAACAAAGACAGAGTGTTGTGACATCTTGAAGACTAACAAATTAACTGGGACAAGAGCTCTTGTAAGGAAGAGCTCACTGCTTAAGGTGAATGAAGAAATGAAGAAATGATGGAGAAGCGTGTACACATTCAGAGGTGGTGGGTACTGTATGCAGGTGAATTTAACAATGAATAAATATGCTCATTAAAATAATATCAGTGTTGCTACCTTAACATGAATCCATTATCTTCTTTTTCTTTCTTTCATTTATACATAGTCCCACCGCCCCCAACCCTTGACATTTGCCATTGTTGAATTTCCTGGCAATATCTGGGAGCTTTCTGGTATGACCTTAAACACTGCTGTTAGGATGGCATACAGTGAGTGTTATGAGCTATCAAGAACACGTTGGAAAAAAAGGAGTCTGTCTGAATCATATATAAAAAGTCTCAAAATGTCAGAAGCATTTTAAAAATGCTAGCATTTTAAATTTTTACTCCAAATGCTGTCACTCGGCTTAGTGTTGGCAGTGATGAAACACATTGTCAGAATGATTACTGAGATGAAATGTTGAGGCCTTCATAGTTATCATCTAATTGCAATCCCTCATGTCAATGGTGTGGAGATAGCAATAGGGGCATATGCTCCAGGTATATCTAGAAGTGGAGTATAAAATAGGTAGCGAAGGTGATACAGTCTTTGGACAGTTAGTAAATATTGCAGTGGCACAGGCTGATGCATGTCTTCTTCTTGTCCTGGTGTGTGGCCCCTTGAGGCTCTCGGGGGAAGCTGGTAGCATACAATGGCAGTCAGAACAAGACAAGAAGAAAATAGGACCTTGGATAGCTCCAAGTGGGTCCTACAGGCTGGAACTCTCTTCCTACAATAATAGGAGGGTGCTGTTCCAGCAAGGAGCACAAGCCAACTGAAACCTTATGTTGGCTGATAAGACCTGTAGTGTGGTTTGCTTGACCCCTCCTGAAGGAGGAAACTGAACAGTTAGAGGGCTCTCACCTGATTTTGAGCCTTCTGCAAGGCTGCGAGATGGAACCTCTGCGCCAGATGGCACAGCTGTGTCCTCTGGTCAGGACACAAAATAAAGTACCCTGAATAAAGTACCCACGGTGCTACCACAAAATAAGTAGCCTGTGCCTTGTCCTCATCTGAATCTTCTGCTGCACACTGGGAAGCCCGAAGGTTGGGGGTTATGATACTTCCCATGCCATGATGGTATGTCAGAAACTGCAGGATGAGTTCAAGACCACATATACCTGCCCAGACCCTAAGATCCGGTCCTCAGAGGTCCTTCTCCAGGAGCACCCACCAAAGGAATTGAGCTTGGTGACTACTAAGCCTTTTCTGTTGTGGCATCCTGGATATGGAATGAGCTTCCCAGAGAGGCTCACCTGATGCCTCTGTTGTGTTCTTTTCAGTGCCAGGTGAAGAAGACCTTATTTTCCCAGGCATTTTAGTCTTTCAATTTCTGCTGTTTTAAATCTCTTACTGTATTAAAAAAAATGCATTGCTGCTAAGTTTAACTTGGGATTTTATTTTTTATACTGTAGTTTTAAACTTCTAAACATTTAGATTATATCTTAACATGTTGTATTTTATGGTTTTAATGGTTGTTAACCACCCAGAGAGCTTTGGCTATTGGGTGGTATAAAAATGTAATAGACAGACAGACAGACAGACAGACAGACAGACAGACAGACAGAGGCATGGCTCCTTCTCAGGCCAGTGTTAACCCAACTCCTGGAAAACATGTTGCTACTGCCATGAGAGGTTGTCTCATGGTCAGCACCTCCAAGATGTCCTTGGGCTTCCAACATTACCCAAGTAGTATAGCAAGGAAATATGCTGCAGCAGCTTCAATACTGCTCCAGAAGCATCAGAATGCCCCCTCAATATGTTCTAGAAGTGATGCAAGTCCTTTTTATGGGGCAAGGCTTTAGGGCCACATCACACCCTGAGCAGAAGCGAAAGGCCTTTGCAATCAAACACAGCATCCATACAGTCTTTGCCCAACATTGGTCCTACACTCTCCAGGGAACAGAAGATGAAAAATGGGATTGATTTTTTAAACAATGATGTTTTGGAATTGAATTCCCTCTCCGTCAATCTCTTCTCAAGGTTTCCTTCCCTACCTTCACCCCAGCAACTTGTCTGAACTGCATCTCATATTTTCATGCCATGAGGAATAACAATGGTGGCTTTGGGAACGGGGGTGGGGATTGTTCTTTATGGAGCTTTTGTTTACACCATCCTTTTGATGTGGTAGAATAAGGCCTTGGTAGATGGCAATAGGACACAAAGATATTGAAGGTCAAGGGTAAAGATCAGGCATGGTAAAAACAATATATCATGGGCAGGTAAACTTAGGTCTCTCTGTTTGTTTTCTTTTATCTGAGAGAAGTGATTTATTAGTGTGTGCATGGCTCAGTTTTATGAAAGACAAATAGCTCCCCCCTCCTCCCACAAATCACTTTGGGGTGAGATTTTAATTCATTTCAGGAACTTGCCTAAATTAGCATACTGCCTCTTCATTCCCTGTATCTTGAGCAAATGAGAGCTGTCTCAAAGTGAACATATTTGTATGCAAATGAATCTATTTATGAGCACGCAATGCCCAGATGATGTGGCAGATAGGACTTCACTGACCTTTGCCACCAGCCTGCTAGCAAGTCTTGATTGGGTGTATTCATGCGTAGCAGATGAGTAACAGATCAGTGACTAGGAACATATGAGAATTTTGTTTTTGCTCGCAAAACATGTGAGCGTGCCCCATTTGAAGCTCCAAATGCAAATGTGAGCATGTGTCCACCGAGAATATTTGCAAATTGTCAAACACATGCTCACGTTCGTCTCGTTCCATTTCCCAGTTTGATTTGTGCACATTTTGTAATTTGTACAAATTTCCTCAGTAGACTGAATCACCTCCACTTTAGTCTATGACCAGAAATTTGCATAAATGTGGGGAGATCCGTGCAAAACTTCCATTCAATCGCTGCTCAATTTGAGCAAATTTTCCATTTGTGCAGAGTGAGTAGCGATCGCAAATGCAAATCTGGCCCAATGTTTTCACTGCCTAACTTAAGGGGCAGGGAGATCTCTCTCTCGTGAGGCTTCTAAGCACAGCTTTTCACACAAGGCAATCCAGTAAACCGGTAAAATGGAACATCTAAGTTCCACCCCTGCCTTCTCTCTCTTTGCTCTGCATCTGTGCCTGGTATCTATTAAATCAGACTCCCCAAACCCCGCCTCCCCATGTTCGCTATCTCTCACTGGGGGGGGGGTGAATAGGGACCCTCATCCTCCGCCAGCTGGACCTCTGAAACCTGAGGAGCCTGCCTAGTCATGTCTGGCCTGGCCTGAGAAAATACGTCCCCCATGTCTGGTGGTTCTCCTTCAGAATCTGAGCTACTATACCACTCCCTGCACTAGAAACACCCCTGACACACTGGCAGTTTCTCTAGAGTGAAAGTTATACTTTATGATAATCATCTGAGGTGCACCTGCAGGTGACTCCTCCAAGGGAGGTTCAGAGGGTGGCAACAAGGGAGAGGGCCTCTTGGGTGGTGGCCCACTCATTATGGAACACTCTCTCCAGTGAGGTTTGCCTGGCGCCAATGTTGTCATCCTGTCAGTGCCAAGTTAAAACTGTCCTCTATTTCCAGGCATTTGACAGCATATGATAAGATTTTAACCAGTCCTGGGATTTCTATTGTTGAATGCTTTTAATTGTTTTTGTATGTTAATGTTTTTTTATATTATGTTTTCTATAGTTTCTTTAAGGTTTTAATCTTTTGTAAACTGCCCAGAGAGCATTGGCTATTGAGAAGAATATAAATGTTATAAATCATCATCATCATCATCTGGAAAAAAAAAGGCGTTTACAGATTGTACAATTTAGGGCGCAACTCTGTTGCTGCCTGCTAGACATAAGCCTCTGATTTCAGAGGCTTGTGAGCTCCCTATGTCCACTAGGCTGTTGCTGGCAGGGCAGGAGGAGAAATTGAGGCAATTCTTGATTCTCTGTCCTTCTATTCTTATTTTTTCCCACTAGACAGATCTCTCTAAGGCTGATCTCAGTTGCTCAGATCTTCATACACACACCACATAGAATATTAACTCTGCAAGGGGCTGGGTCATGGTTGCATAACAAAGATGGAAGTAACTACTCAACAACCTTAAACAGTTTGGGACTAAAGTACATGAAGGACCGCCTTCACCCTTATCAGCCTGCCCACACTTTAAGATCAGAAAGAGAGGCCCTTCTCATCTACCCACCCATGAGAGCAGTTCAGTGGGTGACCACACTTGAGAGGGTCTTCTCTGCAGTGGCCCCACACCTTTGGAACATGCTGCCATCGGAGATCCACTATGCTCCATCATTGCAGGCTTTTAAGAAGGCATTGAAAACATATTATTTTACCATGGCCTTATGGCTGCTGTTGTTGTTGTTGGCTTTATTGTTGTTTTTATCACTATTTTATTGCATTTATGTTTTTATCACTTTTAATCGTTCAACTGTTTTTATTTATTTCATTGCTGTGAGCCACTTTGGGAGGGTTTCTGCCCTGAAAGGCAGCCAAGAAAAAAAATAATTAAATAAATAAAAAACAAACAAACCTATTCTGTAGGGGTGGGCAGATCACTTACTTGGTTCCATTCTGGGGCATCCGCTGGGGTGGGAGGCAATCCCTCCCTCCCCCTGGAATCCTCCGTGGCAGGCTCTGCTTTGCGGCAAGACCACGGAGCTGCTGGCCGGGGCCATCCGCAGCTGGACTTCTGTCCGCTGCTGGGCTGCTGATGCAAATGGCGACCGGCGTAGCGGATGCCATTTGCGTCCCTGCATTAGCCGTGATAGGCTTTGAAAATACTTATGTAGCCTATCACAGCTAAAGCAGGGACGCGAATGGTGTAGCGGACGAAAAGAGTAGCAGACGCCATTTGCATCCCCACTCTTTGCCGTGATAGGCTGCGTAAATACTTACACAGCCTATCACGGCTAAAGCAGGGATGCTCCTGCTTTTGCCGCACCGCCACCTTCTCCGTTGCGCTGAGATAGCAGCCATTTGTGTCCGCAGATGGAGCAGCAGATGGCTGTGGATGGACTGGACCGGCCGACGACCAGGTAGGGTCCATCCTGGGGTGGATTCCGTGGGGTGGTGGAGGGGATAGTCCATTCCGCCACAGACTCCGGGGGTCTGTGGCGGATTTCTCCACCATCCCTACTATTCTGTGGGTGTACTTGTAGTGCATTTATTTTTGATTAAGCCAGTAAATGCCCACTTCCCTATATACAAAGTTATCAGGTAGGAAGGTACCCATAAGCAAAACCCATCCCCCACAAAACCCCAAGCTTCCCTCCCTCCCATGCCTTTCCTCCAGAAATACAGTATTGTTCAAGCTTTCATAAATGTTGATGTGAGCTAGAAGTCCAAATTATTCATTTCATAAACCAGACTTCCATCACCACCACCTCCCTTCTTCTTTTTACAGAATATACCCACAAGCGCCAACAACACATTCAACTGTAAAAATAGCCAGTCGAATGAGAACAGTGTGAGAAAACTTTTATCTTAAGTATTTACTGTTGTTCTAGAATATCATTCTATTTTCTCGGGGGTAATTCAGCACTTTGGTGGTAATCTGTGACCTCATTTGCATTTTCTAATTGAATTGCTATCAGGTTTCTTGCAAGACTGAACAACCAAAAAACCCAACAACAACCTACCCTGAAGTTCTTATAGTTTTATAACACCACTTGGATTATCCGGAAGCGGGGGGAGCTTACTTCATGGGGCTGATTAGTATGAACAAAACATTGTTATTAATGTTCATGGAATGCCATAGAATGTGTTCTTTAAGACAGGGTGAGCTCCAGATGGGAAGGTGCCCCAGCAAGGTGGGACCCCACCTACATCAGCCATCACTTTTAATTGTTGCCATGTCAGGGACCAGCCATGAGCAGTAGTCTGAGGTGAGCTAGGAACACTGTGGCTAGACTATCTTTGTCCAGGAGTGGTGAACCAGTTGAAGTGGTAAAAGGTTCTACTCTTAAAGGCAGTCTAAAGTAATTTTAAATACATGCATATATAAATAATTGTTCCTCCGGGCCAATGAGGCCACCAGGGCTTCCAATGATAAAGCTGGATCTCGGAGCATCCCAGAGGCTGTGAACCTGCTTTCTCAGGGGGAGTGCAACTGCAACCCCATCCAAAACTAAGAATGATGAGAATTTGCTTTGCATTTGTTTAAGGGTAGAGCTTGCCCACTTCACACCCCTGAATGTGAATGTAATGGTGAGAGCATTGTTCGAGCAAAGCTCACATGTTCTCAAGCTTGTGATCGCATTTACATAATGCATTCATTAGAAAAATGTGCACTTTTAAAAGGTGCATTTTGGGAAAAAAAACGCATTTTCATGCTTTAATCAATGGGGGGTGGGTACATATTTGGGTACATGCTTTTAAAAAATGTGCATCTAAATGCACACATTTCTCAATTGAACAACAGCAACAACAAAAGCTCACAATCAGGAATGGGGACAAGATGGACAGAGCTTCGAGGTGGAACTCGGAGAGGTTCAAGAAGATCAAACCTCTCTGATTTTCCCATCCCTCTACAAAACCGGTTGAACACCACTTCCCTGGACCCAAGAACCATCTTCCCACACTTGTGCCTCCATCTGGTAAGGATGCAACCTCAGCTTATTCTTATCCAGCCCATTTCTTAATCTGGGCACCGGTTCAGCACCTGCACAGGCTCACCTGACTGAAATGATAAAGAAGAAGAAAAATAGAGCTGGATCTCAGCAGAATATCTTTGAGCAGTAGAGGCTGGTGGGGCAGTGAATCCGCTCCGGGTTTCAGTCAGAACCAGTCAGAACTCTAAAGAATGTATCCAAAGTGTGGACCCACTAGGATAGCTCCTTTAGAGTTCTGACTGGTTCTGACTGAAACCTGGAGCAGATTCTCCGCCTCAGTGACATCAGAGCCACCAGCCTCCACTGCCTTTGAGTGGGTCATTTGACTCAAAGATGAGAAGAAAACTGGAGGGGGAGGGGGACTCTCTATGGACAAAGCACTTTGAAATACATCTAAGCAGCGCAGAAAAATCAGTGTGTATCCTACAATGGCTGCTTAGTGTGAGTGTGTTTGTTTTAGTTCTATCAGACTGCTGAAAAAACAAAACAAAACAAACCAATTTCGGGATCTATTTCCCCTAAGATAAGAGATATGTTAGGGTCAGCACTTGAAAAGCACTGAGATTTTGACTTGATAATGTTAGGTGTTACTGCTGCTTTGATATCCTTCAAATAATCCCATGAACCTATTTATTTATTTTGCAAACCAACTCTTGTTTTGCTCATAAAAGCAGGAAGCTTTAAATAAAGCAGTTCAGACTCCCACTATGATGACATGCAATAATACAGTCCATGACCTTGTCATTAGTCTTGTTTCCCTCTTGTTTTTTTCACCGCCCAACTATACACTAATAAGGCTTTTAAGGAAAAAAATGATATGAATTTTAAAAAGCCACAGTTCTCTCCATCTTGAACCATAGTTCAACTTATATTAATATTCTACAGATTTCCCATCAAATATTTTACTAAAGTTGAAATGCATCACAGCTGGTATTCTTTTGCAGGTCTTGGGAGAAATGTTCGTAGCTCACAAGATCCAGCAGTGTGATCTGTAATCCTGATGCAAAATGGGCTCAAATTTGCAAGGTATAGAACACACCAGCTCAGTCCTAGGGATGCTGGAGAAATTCAAGATGGATAAAAATGAGCTCGGATTTGTATGAATCCGACCTGTGGAATACGCTGCAGAGCGACCCGCTCAGGCCGTGCGGAATCTGTGGGCTTTCAGATGACTTTTTTTACTTTCCCAAAATGTACAAATATAAAACTGTAGAAAAATATGTAAGTTTCTGCTGAGGAAATGTTGAATGGAATGCGGGGACAATACACTAAATGTTACGTACTGAGGTAAACTGTGTAAATACTTAAGTAAATACTTAAGTAAATATTTATGTAATTATTTCTGTACTTTTCCGTATGACAGGGGAAAAAATCACATCTATCTGTGCCTGACAATCCATGAAACACAGATGGAGCGGATTTTACACTGTCTGTACATCCCTACTCTGTCCTCATCAGCATCGGAATATGCACATTCCATTAATACTGGGCTGTACAACTGTTCCTAGTTACCCACAGCCATTTCATTGGCTCCTGGCCTTTCAACCTATAGAGGCTAGAGACCGGGTGAATGCAAACTGGCACCTACAGATGTCTTGGATTACAACTCCCAGAAACCCCAGCCAGCATGGCCAACAGTCAGGACTGATGGAAGTTTAATTCATCAACATCTGGAGGACACCAGGTTGCCTATGTCTGGACTAAACCATGTCGGCCCAAAATAAAATCTCCCTCATCCATGATTTGATTGTGGATGAGGGGGCTGACCTGGCATGTATTACTGAGACCTGGGTGGGGGAACTGGGATGGGTCACTCTCTCCCAGCTGTGCCCTCCTGGGTACTCGCTGTAGCACCAACACCGACTTGAGGGTCGGGGAGGGGGGGTTGCCGTGGTCTATAGGCATTCAATCTCCCTCTCCAGGCTTCCTGCTCATTCGAGTTCAGATCGAATGAGCCAGGCCTTCCTGTCCTACGCTCTCTCCCGGAGCGTGCTCAAGTCCATATTCATTGCATCGGTGATGCTATCTAGCGATCTCATCCTCTGCTGTCCCCTTCTCCTTTTGCCTTCAGTATTTCCCAGCATCAGGGTCTTTTCCAGAGAGTTTTCTCTTCGCATTAGGTGGCCAAAATATTTGAGCTTCAGCTTCAGTATCTGTCCTTCCAATGAGCACTCAGGGTTCATTTCTTTTAGGATTGACTGATTTGACCTCCTTGCAGTTCAGGGGACTTGTAAGAGTCTTCTCCAGCACCACAGCTCGAAAGCATCAATTCTTCAGCGCTCAGCCTTCCTTATAGTCCAGCTCTCACAGCCATACGTTACTACTGGGAAAACCATAGCTTTGATTAGACAGACCTTTGTCGGCAAGGTGATGTCTCTGCTTCTTACTATGCTGTCTAGGTTGGCCATAGCTTTCCTCCCAAGGAGCAAGCGTCTTTTAATTTCATGGCTACAGTCACTGTCTGCGGTGATCTTGGAGACCAAGAAAATAAAATCTGTCACTGCTTCCATTTCTTCCCCTTCCATATGCCAGGAAGTGATGGGGCCAGATGACATGATCTTCGTTTTTTCAATGTTGAGTTTCAAACCAGCTTTTGCACTATCCTCTTTCACCCTCAACAAGAGGCTCTTTAGATCCTCTTCGCTTTCTGCTATTAGGGTGGTATCATCTGCATATCGAAGTCTGTTGATAATTCTCCCGGCAATCTTAATTCCGACCTGTGATCCATCCAACCCGGCGTTTCTCATGATGTACTCTGCATATAAATTAAATAAGCAGGGCGACAATACGCAGCCTTGTCGTACTCCTTTCCCAATTTTGAACCAATTGGTTGTTCCATGTCTGGTTCTTACTGTTGCTTCTTGACCCTCGTACAGGTTTCTCAGGAGACAGGTAAGGTGGTCTGGTACTCCCATCACTTTCAGAATTTGCCACAGTTTGTTGTGATCCACGCAATCAAAGGCTTTAGCGTAGTCAATGAAGCAGAAAAGACATTTCTCTGGAATTCTCTTGCTTTCTCCATGATGCAGCGAATGTTGGCGATTTGATCTCTAGTTCCTCTGCCTCTTCTAAACCCAGCTTGTACTTCCAGTAGTTCTCGGTTCGCATACTGCTGAAGCCTAGCTCGTAGGATTTTGAGCATCACCTTGCTGGCATGTGAAATGAGCACAATTGTACGGTAGTTTGAACACCCTTTGGCGTTGCCCTTCTTTGGAATTGGAATGTAAACTGACCTTTTCCAGTCTTGTGGCCATTGTTGAGTGTTCCAAATGTGTTGGCATATTGAGTGCAGCACTTTAACAGCATCATCTTTTAGGATTTTAAATACCTCGGCTGGAATACTGTCATCTCCGCTAGCTTTGTTGTTACTAATGCTTCCTAAGGCCCACTTGACTTCACTCTCGAGGATGTCCGGCTCAAGTTCAGTGACCGCACTATCATGGCTATCAGGGACATTCAGATCTTTCCTGTATAGTTCTTCTGTGTATTCTTGCCACCTCTTCTTAATCTCATCTGCTTCTGTTAGGTCCCTGCCTTCTTTGTCCTTTATCATGCCTGTCTTTGCACAAAACGTTCCCTTGAGATCTCCGATTTTCTTGAAGAGATCTCTAGTCTTTCATTTTCTATTGTTTTCCTCAATTTCTTTGCATTGTTCATTTACGAAGGCCTTCTTGTCTCTCCTTGCTATTCTCTGGAACTTTGCATTCAGTTGGATATATCTTCCCCTTTCTCCCTTGCTTTTCGCTTCCCTTCTTTCCTCAGCTACTTGTAAAGCCTCATCAGACAGCCACTTGGCTTTCTTGCATTCCTTTTTCTTTGGGATGGATTTCGTTGCTGCCTCCTGAACAATGTTACAGACCTCCGTCCATAGTTCCTCAGGCACTCTGTCTATCAGGTCTAATCCCTTACATCTATTCCTCACCTCCACTGTATATTCATAAGGGATATGATTGAGGTCATACCTGGATGGTTTTAATGGTTTTCCCTATGTTCTTCAATTTAAGCCGAAATTTTGCAACAAGAAACTCATGATCTGAGCCACAGTCAGCTCCAGGTCTTGTTTTTACTGACTCTATACAGCTTCTCCATCTTTGGCTGCAAAGGACATAATCAATCTGATTTCGATATTGACCATCTGGTGATGTCCATGTGTAGAGTCGCCTCTTGTGCTGTTGGAAATGAGTGTTTGCTATGATCAGCGTGTTCTCTTGGCAAAACTCTATTAGCCTTTGTCTTGCTTCATTTTGTACACCAAGGCCATGCCTGTCTGTTATCCCGGTGATTTCTTGACTTCCTACTTTAGCATTCCAATCCCCTATGATGAAGAGGACATCTTTTTTTGGTGTTAGTTCTAGAAGGTGTTGTAGGTCTTCATAGAACCGATCAACCTCAGCTTCTTCGGCCTCAGTGGTTGGGGCATAGACTTGAATTACTGTGATGTTGAATGGTTTGCCTTGGATTCATACTGAGATCATTCTGTCGTTTTTAAGATTGTACCCCAGTACTGCTTTTCCCACCCTTTTGTTGACTATGAGTGCTACTCCATTTCTTCTAAGGGATTCTTGCCCACAGTAATAGATATGATGGTCACCTGAATTAAATTCGCCCATTCCTGTCCATTTTAGTTCGCTTGATTCCCAAGATGTCGATGCTCAATCTTGCCATCTCATGTTTGACCACCTCCAGCTTACCTTGATTCATTGATCTGACATTCCAGGTTCCTAAACAATATTGTTCTTTACAGCATCGAATTTTCTTTTCACCACCAGACACATCCACAGCTGAGTGTCCTTTCGGCTTTGGCCCAGCCGCTTCACTCTTTCTGGCGCTACTTGGAAATACCCTCTGCTCTTCCGCAGTAGTATATTGGACACCTTCCGACCTGAGGGGCTCATCTTCCGGCGTCATCTCTTTTAGCCTTGTGATACGTTTCATGGGGTTTTCTTGGCAAGAGTACTGGAGTGGGTTGCCATTTCCTTCTCCAGTGGACCACATTTTGTCAGAACTCTCTGTCATGACCTGTCCATCTTGGGTGGCCCTGCACGGCATAGCTTATGGCTTCACTGAGTTACGCAAGCCCCTTCGCCACAACAAGGCAGTGATCCATGAAGAAGATGCTTCTATTAATGCAGCCCAAAAGAGCATTTGCCTTTTTTGGAGCCACATCACATTGTTGGTTCATGTTCACCTTGTGATCTACAACAATTCCAAGATCCTTCTCCCTAGTAGTGTTGTTGAGCCATGTATCCCCCATCTTTTAACTGTGCATTTGGTTTCCTTTTCCTAGGTGCAGAACTTTGCATTTATCCCTATTAAATGTCATTCTGTTGTTTTCTGCCCAGCGCTCCAGCCTATCAAGGCCACTTTGAATTTTGTTTCTGTTTTCCAGGGTATTAGCTATCCCGCCCAATTTCATGTCAAGCCACAATGCACACAGCTGCCTCTAGCCAGAATGGCCTCAGCCCTCAATAAGACAGCACTACAGTGGGGCCCAATATGTTGTTCCAGCAACAGATGTGTAGTAACAGTTGTTCTTACCATTAAGATGAAAACTACCCCTGTGTAACTTAAGCCCATTAGATCTAGTCCTACCCTCTGGGACGACGAAGAACAAGTCTTTTCCCTCTTCTGTGTGATAGTCCTTCAGGCATTTCAATGGTGCCATCATGTCCTCCCTCTGCCTTCTCTAGTACAGGTTAAATATACTCAGTTTCTTCAACTTTTCTTCATCAGATTTGTTTATTTGTTATTCATTTTATTTCATTTATTAACAACATTTGTATGCCAGCCCGTCACATATGGTTCTCTCAGTGACTTATCCTAAATAAATATAAAACAATTTAAATACAAGATAAGACATAAATGCATATATACAGCAACAGAAAACAAAACTCACAGCAACTCCAGAATTAAAACACCTATTTCAGAACCGAGAGGATCTGACTTACATGAGTTATTTAAGAAGGTGTAGGTGAGCAAGAAGTTCTTCACTTGGCACACAAAAGACCACAAAGATAGTGCCGGGAGAACCTCTCTGTGAAGGCTTTCCATGACAGGGATGCCACTACTGAAATGACCTGTCCCTCTTCAGTAGTACTGCCAGGGTTGAAAGGGCTGTGAGCAAGGGGCCCTCCAAGCCTGCCCCCCTCATATACTCCTGGGTGTTCTGTCTCCATGGTTTTCCCCTCCCTGGTTCTCACTCTTCCTTTGCCTCCCCCTCAGCACTCACTACCCACACACTCCCTCCCTCTATCTTACCACACAACAACAGAGCCAGCAGCACCATCTTTCCTTTCCTTAAAACACACACACACAAAACTTACAGTAGAGTTCAGGAGTGCTGTAAAGTGAAGCTGCAGTTGCACCTTGAAGAGATTGCTCAGTCATTGGTTTTCCTTAAGGTCAGGAGGAGAGAGTTGCTAATTTCCAAAAAAGTGTCCCTCCATCCCTACCATTCTCCATATCTAGACAATAAATCTTCAGATCAAAAACCTTCTTTGATAACAAATTGCATTTCTATAAAGCTACAGAGGCAAACACAGGGATCAATGAAAGAAATTTAATGTGATGGAAAGCTCTGGCAAAGAGCCTCAGGTTGTTATTCAGTTGTCATCTGTGGAAGGAGAGGCAGAATCAGGCTAGCCTCATATGCCTGGAAGAGGCACTTGGCTAGAGCTCTAGAAGTACCAGAGAATTTCAGCTTCCCTTTCCACCCATTTGTCTGAAGGCTGTATCTCAACCAAAGGGGCAATACATCTCCACAAAAGAAGACGTGAAGGCAGGTTCATGTGAAAAATTCCACCCAGTTCACCAAAGTCCAGTCCAAAGGATGATCAAGTGGCCTTTTAAGTATAAAGAAGAACCAGCTCAAAAGTCAATTCTCCCCTTTAGCAACATTAACTTGAAAGCCTGCGCGTGGGGAATAGAATTCATGGCTGGAGAATTATTCACAAGGGTCTCACAACTGTGAGTTGCAGTTCCTGTTTGGAAAACCCTGTCTGTCTGATACACTTATATCTATTTATTATTTATATCTCCTGCAGGCCCCATCAGCAAGTTGAAGTCATTCTGGATATTATTATTATTATTATTATTATTATTATTATTATTATTACTACTACTACTACTACTGCTACTACAATTTCTTATTCACCTGTTTCAAAAAAAGGCTCAAAATCCCTTACAACAGAAATTAAAACATAAAGAAGAGCTAAAACAATTATCCATAAAATGCTAAAAACACAATGCCTCCCAACCCCGTAAAGGTGCTAAAACATCAGTGACATCCATAGGTAACCTGCTCAGCTGATGCATTAAAACAGCCCATCACATTTTATTTTTTTATTTATTATTAAATTTATTAATCGCCCATCAGGCTGGTCACCCAGCCACTCTGGGCGATGTACAACATACAATAAAACAGTTTAAAACAATAAAATTCTACAATAAAAACATTTCCTAAAATACCCTAACCCACCCCAAATGCCTGCCTGAACAACCATGTTTTTAATGCACGATGGAAACTCATTATCACATGCCATCAAATGGCAGTGAATAGAGGAAAGTCTGCACCTGGTACTGAAAAGATGACAATGTTGGCACCAGGTAGGCTTAGCTGGGGAGAGGATTCCATAATTCTCAGTCCTTAACAAGAACTAAGAAAACAACAACCCTACCAGACCCTGGATTAACTTGGCCACTAAGTCTACAGTTCCACGTAAGGTGGCAAGCACCACACCCCCATGCTTCCTGCGTCACATGAATGCAGGGGCAGAGGGAGATTGTAGGAGAGAAGTAGTTGGGGAAGAAGGTACAGTTAATGCTTCCTCCATCCAGTGATTCCCATCCACAGCCTCTCTTCCCCAGCCACTTCCCCCCAGCTGGGTTCTTGACATCAGATAGAATCCTGGATAGAGGGAAAATGGTCTTAGGGGGAAGTATTGGGGGGAGGGGATGTGATAGGTGGGGAAGGGTTAAGTACCTCCTCCTCTGCAAATTCCCCTCCCCCCTTCAACAAAGAATCAACAAAGCTCAACTAATGAAGGTTCTCTGAGTTCTGCCTTGAGACACAGTCTGCCTCATTTCCACTCCTGATTGCGAATTTTTGCTTTTGTTTCAACAAGAAAATCATTGATTTGGGTGCACATTTGCTTAAATGCGCACCTAAATGCATGCTTTCACCACAATGACTAAAGCATAAAAATGCCATTTCCCCCCAAATGTGCACTTTTGGAGTGCACATTTTCTGAAAGTATGCATTTTTCAAGCCAGCATTGCAGGTTTGGGAATGTGTGAGCTTTGTTTGCAAAATGTGTTCATGTCTGTGTTCAGAGGGGCACATGGGGTAAGTTCTGATCACAAACAAACCAAACCAAAATTCTTGTACATTTTTACCCCCTTCCACTTTCATGGGTAGCCTGGGGTTAGGAATCCTGTGTTTTTTGTGTGGTAACCAGAAAGCTACACCCAAATTAAATGGTTCATAGTACTTCTAAACAGTTGCTCAGGCTGGAACACTGATGAGCTTCAGGAGAAAAGAAGTCTGGGACAGTCATCAAGAATGGTTCTCTGGGCCTTTACTGTACTGATAGCAAGGTAGATTCAAATAACATGCAGTCCTTCCTGGATTGTACCATTTCAGACTGCCGGTGGGCTTAATTCATGGAAAGCTAGCCTTTTAGGGAGAAGAGTTTTATCTTCCTTTCTAATGGTAAAGGGAGTTTATTTCTTGCTAACATGGGGGAGACTTCAAATGTATCATCCCCACACTCCCAGTCTAAAGTGGTGTATTCCAGGCCGGGCTGTAACATGCTCAATTTCTATACATTTTAATGGGCCATTAGAGTTTGCAAAGGAATATAACAATTGAAGAGGTCATAAAATCATAAAAACATAGAATAGTAGGGTTGAAAGGGGTCTACAAGACCATTGAGTCCAACCCCCTGCTCAATGCAGGAATCCAAGTCAGAGCATCCCTGACAGATGGCTGTCCAGCCTCGTCTTGAATGCCTCCAGTGTGGGAGAGCCCACCACCTCCCTAGGCAATTGGTTCCATTGCTGTATTGCTCTAACAGTCAGGACATTTTTCCTGATGTTCAGCCGGAATCTGGCTTCCTGTCACTTGAGCCCATGATTCAGTGTCCTGCACTCTGGGATGATCGAGAAGAGATCCTGGCCTTCCTCTCTGTGACAACCTTTCAAGTACTTGAAGAGCGCTATCGTATCTCCCCTCAGTCTTCTCTTCTCAAGGCTAAACATGCCCAATTCTTTCAGTCTCTCTTCATAGGGCTTTGTTTCCAGTCCCCTGATCATCTTTGTTGTCCTCCTCTGAACCTTCTCCAGCTTGTCTGCATCCTTCCTAAAGAGCAGTGCCCAGAACTGGACACAGTACTTTAGATGAGGCCTAAGCAGTGCTGAGTAGAGGGATTTGGTACTAGTACTAGTACTTCCCGGGATTTGGAAGCTATACTTCTATTAAGGTCCCTTGAGCATCAAGACATTCTGGGCTATAAGCCAAAACAATAACACCTTGAACAGTGTCCAGAAAAGAACAAGCACTCTCTGGAAAAGTGAAATAACATGCTGTGCACCAATCCACCTGGCTCAGGATATGGTCAACACTGTGCCATACAGCACATCTATATATTTGATATTTTAATGGATATTCATGCTCCTAGCTTAAAGAAGAGAAGGAGAGGCAGAAGAAGCAGAAAAAGCAGAAGCAGAAGTGCTTTCGGGTCTTTACGCAATCAATGCTTGATTGGCTATTCTATTTTTAAAATTATTATTACCATTATCATTATTTTTACCTTGTGTCCCTTGTGCTGTGTTTTCTCTCCCACCAGTAACCTGACCATTGTTTCCCATCTCTTTTGGGCCTGATGGTCCCATGCTGTCACCATAAATATTGTCTGCTCCGAGGGGATTTGCACCTGTGTGGTGGTGTAGATGGATCCATCGGTCCTCACCTGGAAGTCCACGTTGTCGGTTTCATATCGGACTCCCTTGCTCTCCGAGCAGCCGCTAAATGTCACTGAAATGGGAGGCAAGAGAGAGAATAATGATTATTGTGACTCTTATTATGTCATCAATGTGCATGGTGCTGAACTGCATAACAGAAGCCAAGAAAAACAAGATATGTCCCTGCTGTGAGGACATTCCAAGCTAAACACTGACATCAGAGGAACTAAAAAAAAAAAAAAGCGGGGAGAGGGAGTAAAGGGAAGGTAATGAGGAATCCATGTGAGTAAGTGCAATTGCATGCACTGGGCTTCATTTCCGCTGGCCATGAGGGCTGTAATAGGTTGGTGTGGTGTAGTAGTTAGGGCTGCATGCCATCTTCAGAAGTCTTGTATGGGTGCCTGTGCCCAACCCTCAGCTGAATTCTCCCATGCTGAGCTAAAAAATTGCACCCCTCCCTACGCACCATCCTCCCTAGCATTCTCACATCACTTGTGCAACCTGTGCTGTTTGGCAGGCTGCAGGAGTGTGATGTGACGGGAAGGATGGTGCCTGCTCTCTGTCCTCCCTATCACAGTCATGCTTTTCCAGCTGTTTGGTGGGCTGGGGAGGATGATTTAAATAGGAATGATGGAACATAGGAAGGGTAATCCCTGTACACCCTCCTCCCCATATGAACTGGTTCTGCCTTCCCACTGCCCAGCTGATTAGTGCTAGGAAAAGCTGAGGGGTGCTCAACGTAGCTGACTGCAGCACCTATCAGCCAGGCAGCAGGCAGGGGCTAGGTGCAATAGGATCTCAGATTGGGGGGGGGGATGTTTACACTTACCCGTCAGTGCAGGCTGAGATGGGAAGGGAAAGAAAGTGCCTGTCTGGTTGGGTCTGGGGAAAGGGTGTGTGTGTGAGAGTGAGTGAGTGATGGAGGGGGGGAGCCATGTGCATTTGAGAGTGGGAGTAGAGGGGCAGGAGCTGACCCTGTCCACATCTACTGCCAGTGGGAGTGATATATCATGTCAAGATATATGGTAGTACCAAGTTATTTTGGCACCTGAGTGTCAAGGGGATGAGTACAAGCGCCTTGAGATGTCTGACAGCTCCGATTCTGAATCAGAGATGGATCAGGTAGATAAGACCCTTCTATATCTACTGCCAGACCCCATCCACATCTACCCACTGTTACCTTTTATGGTGCCCACCACCAGCATCCAGCCTCTAATCCACCACCCATTGCCACATGTGGTCCTAAGGGATGGAAAGGTTGCCCACTCCTGGGTCAAGAGTGTTGAACTAAGACTGGGGAGATGCAGCTTCAGATTCCTGCTCAGCTAGTTTGCTTACTAGTTGAGTTCAGGCCAAGTACTGGCTCTCAGGCAGGGTCAGTGCAAGACATCTTACTGGCTGAGGTGGAACAGCAAATGCCACACCCTGCAACATGTCAAGATATATGGTAGTACCAAGTTATTTTGGCACCTGAGTGTCAAGTGGATGAGTACAAGCACCTTGAGATGTCTGACAGCTCCGATTCTGAATCAGAGATGGATCAGGTAGATGAGAGGGACCCTCCCTAGTTGGGAGGGACCCTCCCTAGTAAGCTAAGATGCTGGGAGAGATTCCTCTGAAGACCTTGACAAGCAGATGGCCCAGGCTGACTCCCTTCCCCCTCTCTCCACCATGAAAACTTCGGTTTCCAAGGAGGAGGAGGAGGAAGACGGTCATGACTTGAGAGATGCTACAGAGTGTCGCAAAGCAAAGCAGGAAAAGTTAGGGGCAGGGCTCAGATGCTCAGCCAGGATAGCCACTCTTGGAAGCCAATGTAGGAGGGAGCCACCCTACGGGACAGGCATCACTGCAAAGCAAGTCTGGTCACGAGGTTCATGCCCAAACTGTTGGCAACTTCACTACCCTCTGGTTCGTCTCCTCTAATTAGATTAGTTGTTTAGGGGCCCGAAGCAGTCCTGGAATCTCCATTTGTAAAGAGGCTAATTTCTAGTAAAATAAAGTACAATTAGTCTGAAGTACGGGTGTATGGATTCCCCACCTCTGTTCCGGTGGGGAATCCGTGGGGGGGAGGCGATCCATTCCTCCCCCCGGAATCCTCCAGAGCGGTTCCACTCTGCTCAGATTCCGGGGGGGGGGGGGCAACTGGCTTGGGGGGTGCTTACCTTCCCTCCTGCCACCAGAGCCGTTCGCCTCCTCTCTGTCCCTGCTGATTGCCATGTCTTTAAAAGAAAAAAGGTGATTGGGAGGATGTGCCCATAGACGTATATGCAAATAGAGTCATGAATCTTGCATATAAGTCTATGTGTCCATAGGCTTATACGCAAGATTCATGACTCTATTTGCATATAAGTCTATGGGCACATCCTCCCGATCACTTTTTCTTTTTTTTTAAAGACATGGCAATTGGCAGGGACAGGGAGGAGGCAAACGGCTCTGGCTGGCAAGAAGCAGCTGAGTGCCGCTCTGCCTCCAGTCCTCCTGGAGTGGAGGTAAGTGATCCCGATCTGCTGCGGATTCATTTGAATCCGCAGCAGATTTCTCTGACTTCCCTGGCATGAAGCTTAGTCTTCTTGTAGCGTTGATTACGAAGGGAGAAAGACAATCCATTTCTGACACTGAGGAAGAAAATCCCACAGGCACCTCCCCCCGATCCCTGGCAGTAAAAATACAACAATAATAAAATAAATGACACACTATTTGCTGTCATTTCATGACACCCCAAATAAGCTACCCGAGGTGGCTCCCTCACTCTGTGTCAGGGGCAGCCCTGCAGGTGGCTGTATTACCATCTAAAAATGGGGAGGGGTGAGGCATTTTCTCCATTAAAGGTTTTGTGTTTTTTCTTAAATTTACCCAATCTGCAATTTCCAGAACTAAACATAGAAACAGTCACTATTTTCAGTTGGAAATTTGTACATTTCCAGGCTTACAATGCATTCCACAAAGAAAAAAAAAATGCATTTGACCACGTGCACACGTTGCTAAAGTGTGCAAAACCCACTGTGTACATTTCCAAAACGTGAATAGACATACTTTAGTCAACGGGGGCCTGCAGCCATTAATGCGTCCATTTGAAAAATGTGGCCAGAAATATGTATGGATTTTTGTTTCCTTTGAAAAAAATCTGCATGGAACCAGCACAGAATGAACTTGGAGGTAGGAAAAAGGAAATCTGTGGAAATGGACTTAACAGCTATGCCTTGTTGTTGTTGTTGTTGTTCAGTCGTTCAGTCGTGTCCGACTCTTCGTGACCCCATGGACCATAGCACGCCAGGCCTTCCTGTCCTGCGCTCTCTCCCGGAGCGTGCTCAAGTTCATATTCATTGCATCCGTGATGCTATCTAGCCATCTCATCCTCTGCCGTCCCCTTCTCCTTTTGCCTTCAGTCTTTCCCAGCATCAGGGTCTTTTCCGGGGAGTTTTCTCTTCGCATTAGGTGGCCAAAATATTTCAGCTTCAGCTTCATTATCTGTCCTTCCAATGAGCAGTCAGGGTTGATTTCCTTTAGGATGGACTGATTTGACCTCCTTGCAGTCCAGGGGACTTGTAAGAGTCTTCTCCAGCACCACAGTTCGAAAGCATCAATTCTTCGGCGCTCAGCCTTCCTTATAGTCCAGCTCTCACAGCCATACATTACTACTGGGAAAACCATAGCTTTGATTAGACGGACCTTTGTCGGCAAGGTGATGTCTCTGCTTCTTACTATGCTGTCTACGTTGGCCATAGCTTTCCTCCCCAGGAGCAAGCGTCTTTGAATTTCATGGCTACAGTCACCATCTGCGGTGATCTTGGAGCCCAAGAAAGTAAAATCTGTCACTGCTTCCATTTCTTCCCCTTCTATATGCCAGGAAGTGATGGGGCCAGATGCCATGATCTTAGTTTTTTTAATGTTGAGTTTCAAACCAGCTTTTGCACTCTCCTCTTTCACCCTCAACAAGAGGCTCTTGAGATCCTCTTCGCTTTCTGCCATTAGGGTGGTATCGTCTGCATATCGGAGGTTGTTGATAATTCTCCCAGCAATCTTAATTCCGACCTCTGATTCATCCAACCCGGCATTTCTCATGATGTACTCTGCATATAAGTTAAATAAGCAGGGTGACAATATGCAGCCTTGTCGTACTCCTTTCCCAATTTTGAACCACTCGGTTGTTCCATCTCTGGTTCTTACTGTTGTTTCTTGACCCTCGTACAGGTTTCTCAGGAGACAGGTAAGGTGGTCTGGTACTCCCATCACTTTCAGAATTTGCCACAGTTTGTTGTGATCCACACAATCAAAGGCTTTAGCGTAGTCAATGAAGCAGAAATAGACATTTTTCTGGAATTATCTTACTTTCTCCATGATGCAGCGAATGTTGGCGATTTGATCTCTAGTTCCTCTGCCTCTTCTAAACCCAGCTTGTACTTCCGGTAGTTCTCGGTTCGCATACTGCTGAAGCCTAGCTTGTAGGATTTTGAGCATCACCTTGCTGGCATGTGAAATGAGCGCAATGGTGCGGTAGTTTGAACACTCTTTGGCGTTGCCCTTCTTTGGAATTGGAATGTAAACTGACCTTTTCCAGTCTTGTGGCCACTGTTGAGTGTTCCAGATTTGTTGGCATATTGAATGCAGCACTTTAACAGCATCATCTTTTAGGATTTTAAATAGCTCGGCTGGAATACTGTCATCTCCGCTAGCTTTGTTGTTACTAATGCTTCCTAAGGCCCACTTGACTTCACTCTCTAGGATGTCCAGCTCAAGTTCAGTGACCGCACTATCATGGCTATCAGGGACATTCAGATCTTTCCTGTATAGTTCTTCTGTGTATTCTTGCCACCTCTTCTTAATCTCATCTGCTTCTGTTAGGTCCCTGCCTTCTTTGTCCTTTATCATGCCCGTCTTTGCACAAAACGTTCCCTTGAGATCTCCAATTTTCTTGAAGAGATCTCTAGTCTTTCCCATTCTGTTGTTTTCCTCAATTTCTTTGCATTGTTCATTTAAGAAGGCCTTCTTGTCTCTCCTTGCTATTCTCTGGAACTCTGCATTCAGTTGGGTATATCTTCCCCTTTCTCCCTTGCTTTTCGCTTCCCTTCTTTCGTGAGCTACTTGTAAAGCCTCATCAGACAGCCACTTGGCTTTCTTGCATTTCTTTTTCTTTGGGATGGATTTCGTTGCTGCCTCCTGAACAATGTTACAGACCTCCGTCCATAGTTCCTCAGGCACTCTGTCTATCAGGTCTAATCCCTGAAATCTATTCCTCACCTCCACTGTATATTCATCAGGGATATGATTTAGGTCATACCTGAACGGTTTAGTGGTTTTCCCAATGTTCTTCAATTTAAGCCGAAATTTTGCAAGAAGCAGCTCATGATCTGAGCCACAGTCAGCTCCAGGTCTTGTTTTTACTGACTGTATGGAGCTTCTCCATCTTTGGCTGCAAAGGACATAATCAATCTGATTTCGATATTGACCATCTGGTGACGTCCATGTGTAGAGTCGCCTCTTGTGCTGTTGGAAAAGAGTGTTTGCTATGATCAGCATGTTCTCTTGGCAAAACTCTATTAGCTTTTGTCCTGCTTCATTTTGTACACCAAGGCCATGTCTGCCTGTTATCCCGGTGATTTCTTGACTTCCTACTTTAGCATTCCAATCCCCTATGATGAAGAGGACATCTTTTTTGTGTGTTAGTTCTAGAAGGTGTTGTAGGTCTTCATAGAACCGATCAACCTCAGCTTCTTCGGCCTCAGTGGTTGGGGCATAGACTTGAATTACTGTGATGTTGAATGGTTTGCCTTGGATTCGTACTGAGATCATTCTATCATTTTTAAGATTGTACCCCAGTACTGCTTTTCCCACCCTTTTGTTGACTATGAGTGCTACTCCATTTCTTCTAAGGGATTCTTGCCCACAATAGTAGATATGATGGTCACCTGAATTAAATTCGCCCATGCCTGTCCATTTTAGTTCGCTGATTCCCAAGATGTCAATGTTCAATCTTGCCATCTCATGTTTGACCACCTCCAGCTTACCTTGATTCATTGATCTGACATTCCAGGTTCCTAAACAATATTGTTCTTTACAGCATCGGATTTTCTTTTCACCACCAGACACATCCACAGCTGAGTGTCCTTTCAGCTTTGGCTCAGCCGCTTCACTCTTTCTGGCGCTACTTGGAAATACCCTCTGCTCTTCCCCAGTAGCATTTTGGACACCTTCCGACCTGAGGGGCTCATCTTCCGGCGTCATATCTTTTAGCCTTGTGATACGTTCCATGGGGTTTTCTTGGCAAGAATACTGGAGTGGGTTGCCATTTCCTTCTCCAGTGGACCACATTTTGTCAGAACTCTCTGCCATGACCTGTCCGTCTTGGGTGGCCCTGCACGGCATAGCTTATGGCTTCACTGAGTTACGCAAGCCCCTTCGCCACAACAAGGCAGTGATCCATGAAGGGGAACAGCTATGCCTATGCCTACATAAATGTACAACTAAGATGATGGGGGGGGGAGAGAAGCACTTTCCTTATGAAGAAAGGCTGCAAGGGGAGGGGGGTTGAGTTTAGAAAATGGCAGCCAAAGAGGGGATATGACAGAGGTTTATAAAATTATGCCTTGTTAGGAGAGAGTGGATAGCGAGAGAAATCTTTCTCCTTTTCTCTTATACTAGAGTTCAGGATCATCAAGTGAAAGTGACTGGCCAGAGATTCAGGACACACAAAAGGAATGACTCCTTCCCAGCACATGCAGTTAATTTATGGAATTCACTTCCAAAGTGTAGATTAGCCAAATTCATGGAGGATAAGTCTATCAATAACTACTAGTCATTATGGCTGTATGGAACTGTCATATTTAGCAGTGGTGTACCACTGAATTGAAGAACGTCGGGAAAACCACTAAACCGTTCAGGTATGACCTAAATCATATCCCTGATGAATATACAGTGGAGGTGAGGAATAGATTTCAGGGATTAGACCTGATAGACAGAGTGCCTGAGGAACTATGGACGGAGGTCCGTAACATTGTTCAGGAGGCAGCAACTCAATCCATCATAAAGAAAAAGAAATGCAAGAAAGCCAAGTGGCTGTCTGAGGAGGCTTTACAAGTAGCTCATGAAAGAAGGGAAGCGAAAAGCAAGGGAGAAAGGGGAAGATATACCCAACTGAATGCAGAGTTCCAGAGAATAGCAAGGAGAGACAAGAAGGCCTTCTTAAATGAACAATGCAAAGAAATCGAGGAAGACAACAGAATGGGAAAGACTAGAGATCTCTTCAAGAAAACTGGAGATCTCAAGGGAACGTTTTGTGCAAAGACGGGCATGATAAAGGACAAAGAAGGCAGAGACCTAACAGAAGCAGATGAGATTAAGAAGAGGTGGCAAGAATACACAGAAGAACTATACAGGAAAAATCTGAATGTCCCTGATAGCCATGATAGTGCGCTCACTGAACTTGAGCCGGACATCCTAGAGAGTGAAGTCAAGTGGGCCTTAGGAAGCATTAGTAACAACAAAGCTAGCGGAGATGACAGTATTCCAGCCGAGCTATTTAAAATCCTAAAAGATGATGCTGTTAAAGTGCTGCATTCAATATGCCAACAAATCTGGAACACTCAACAGTGGCCACAAGACTGGAAAAGGTCAGTTTACATTCCAATTCCAAAGAAGGGCAACGCCAAAGAGTGTTCAAACTACCGCACCATTGCGCTCATTTCACATGCCAGCAAGGTGATGCTCAAAATCCTACAAGCTAGGCTTCAGCAGTATGCGAACCGAGAACTACCAGAAGTACAAGCTGGGTTTAGAAGAGGCAGAGGAACTAGAGATCAAATCGCCAACATTCGCTGCATCATGGAGAAAGTAAGAGAATTCCAGAAAAATGTCTATTTCTGCTTCATTGACTACGCTAAAGCCTTTGATTGTGTGGATCACAACAAACTGTGGCAAATTCTGAAAGTGATGGGAGTACCAGACCACCTTACCTGTCTCCTGAGAAACCTGTACGAGGGTCAAGAAGCAACAGTAAGAACCAGAGATGGAACAACCGATTGGTTCAAAATTGGGAAAGGAGTACGACAAGGCTGCATATTGTCACCCTGCTTATTTAACTTATATGCAGAGTACATCATGAGAAATGCTGGGTTGGATGAATCAGAGGTCGGAATTAAGATTGCTGGGAGAATTATCAACAACCTCCGATATGCAGACGATACCACCCTAATGGCAGAAAGCGAAGAGGATCTCAAGAGCCTCTTGTTGAGGGTGAAAGAGGAGAGTGCAAAAGCTGGTTTGAAACTCAACATTAAAAAAACTAAGATCATGGCATCTGGCCCCATCACTTCCTGGCATATAGAAGGGGAAGAAATGGAAGCAGTGACAGATTTTACTTTCTTGGGCTCCAAGATCACCGCAGACGGTGACTGTAGCCATGAAATTAAAAGACGCTTGCTCCTGGGGAGGAAAGCTATGGCCAACCTAGACAGCATAGTAAGAAGCAGAGACATCACCTTGCCGACAAAGGTCCGTCTAATCAAAGCTATGGTTTTCCCAGTACTAATGTATGGCTGTGAGAGCTGGACTATAAGGAAGGCTGAGCGCCGAAGAATTGATGCTTTCGAACTGTGGTGCTGGAGAAGACTCTTACGAGTCCCCTGGACTGCAAGGAGGTCAAATCAGTCCATCCTAAAGGAAATCAACCCTGACTGCTCATTGGAAGGACAGATACTGAAGCTGAAGCTGAAATATTTTGGCCACCTAATGCGAAGAGAAAAGTCTCTGGAAAAGACCCTGATGCTGGGAAAGACTGAAGGCAAAAGGAGAAGGGGACGGCAGAGGATGAGATGGCTAGATAGCGTCACGGATGCAATGAATATGAACTTAAGCACACTCCGGGAGAGAGCGCAGGACAGGAAGGCCTGGCGTACTATGGTCCATGGGGTCACGAAGAGTCGGACACGACTGAATGACTGAACAACAACAACAACCACTGAATAAGAGTTTCTGGGAGCAACAGGAGGGGTTCATCACCTTCATGTCCTTCTTGTGGGCTTCCCAGAGGCATCTAACTGGCCACTGTGGGAAACAGGATGCTGGACTAGACAGAGGTTTGGTGGGATCCAATAGGACTCTGATGTTCAATCAAACGTATCTTCCAGAATTGTGAGAATAAAGGGAGAAACCACTGGGGTGGGGGTGGGGAGGCAGGATATTTATTTATTTATTTATTTATGTATTTCATTTCTATACCGCCCAATAGCCGAAGCTCTCTGGGCGGTTCACAAAAACTAAAACCAAACAACACACAATAAAACAATTTAAAATATATAGAACATTAAAACCACAATATAACCATACAACCACAATAAAACCTAGCAGCAGTACAAGAGTTTAAAATACAGATTTAAAACAGCAAAGATAAAAATTTAGAAAGCTAAAATGCCTGGGAAAATAAAAAGGTCTTCACCTGGCGCCGAAAGGAGTACAATGTAGTCGCCAGGCAAACCTCACTAGGGAGCGCATTCCAGAGCCGGGGTGCCACAACAGAAAAAGCCCTCCTCCTAGTAGCCACCCGCCTCACTTCCTTTGGCAGGGGCTCACGGAGAAGGGCCACTGATGATGATCTTAAGGTCTGGGCAGGCACATATGGGAGGAGGCGATCCTTCAGGTAACCTGGCCCCAAGCCGTTAAGGGCTTTGAATGTTAACACCAGCACTTTGAATTGGGCCCGGAAATGGACTGGCAGCCAGTGCAGCTGGAAAAGTACTGGCGTAATATGAGCTCGCTGGCCAGTCCCTGTTAACAATCTTGCTGCCCTATTTTGGACTAGCTGAAGTTTCCGGACCGTTTTCAAAGGCAGCCCCACGTATAATGCATTGCAGTAATCCAGACGAGAAGTTATCAGAGCATGGATAACTGTAGCTAGGCTATCTCTGTCCAGATAAGGGCGTAGTTGGTATACCAGCCTAAGCTGATAAAAAGTGCTCCGTGCCACTGAGTTCACCTGTGCCTCAAGTGACAGTTCTGGATCCAAGAGCACCCCCAAACTACGAACCTGATCCTTTAGGGGGAGTGCACCCCCTCCAGAACAGGTTGAATATCACCTAGCCGGGCAGACGAACCACCCACTAACAGTACCTCCGTCTTGTCTGGATTGAGTTTCAGTTTATTAGCCCTCATCCAGTCCATTACCGTGCCCAGGCACTGGTTCAGAACAGCCACTGCCTCACCTGGTTTTGATGAGAAAGAGAGGTAGAGCTGGGTGTCATCCACATATTGATGGCACCTCAGCCCACACCTCCGGATAACCTCCCCCAGCGGTTTCATGTAGATGTTAAACAGCATGGGGGATAGAATAGAGCCCTGTGGAACCCCATGGCACAATTGCCATGGCACAGAGCAATAATCCCCCAGCACCACCTTCTGGAATCGGCCATCGAAGTAGGAGCGGAACCACTGTAGTGCAGTGCCTCCAACTCCCAACCCAGACAACCTATCCAGAAGGATACCATGGTCGATGGTATCGAAAGCCGCTGAGAGGTCCAGGAGAATCAACAGGGTCACACTCCCCCTGTCCCTCTCCCGGCAGAGGTCATCCCACAGGGCGACCAAGGCAGTTTCTGTTCCAAAACCAGGCCTGAAGCCCGATTGAAATGGATCTAGATAATCCGTTTCATTCAAGAGTGCCTGGAGCTGTCCTACAACCACCCGCTCAAGCACCTTGCCCAGGAAGGGGATGTTGGCCACTGGCCTATAATTGTAGTCCTCTGGGTCCAGGTTAGGCTTTTTCAGGAGTGGTCTAATTACTGCCTCTTTTAAAGCAGCAGGCACCACTCCCTCTCTCAAGGAGGAATTTACAACCTCCTGGACCCAGCCGGACAACCCCTCCTTGTTTGATTTAAGAAGCCATGAAGGGCAAGGGTCAAGCACACAAGTGGTCGATCGGACTTGGCCAAGCACCTTGTCCGCATCCTCAGGCCTCAGTAACTGAAACTCATCCAATAAAACTGGACCAGACGGTGCTCTGAACGCCTCTACCAATGGAACTGCATTAATGGTGGTGTCCAATTCATGACGAATCTGAGCGACTTTATCCTCAAAGTGCCGCGCAAACTCGTCACAGCGTGCTACCGAGGGTTCCACCATCTCTCTCCCTGGCCCAGAATGTAACAGGCCGCGAATCACTCGGAAAAGCTCCGCCGGACGACACTGAGAAGATGCAATGCTGGTGGAAAAGAACTGCCTCTTTGCCACCCTCACCGCCACAGAGTAGGCTCGATAGTGGGCTCTTACCTGTGTTCGGTCAGACTCAGCACACGTTTTCCTCCACCTGCGTTCTAGCCGTCTCCCCTCTTGCTTCATTGCCCTCAGCTCAGGTGTATACCAAAGAGCTGGCCGGGCTCTGCTCAGAGGGAGAGGGCGCTTGGGTGCGATCGTGTCAACCGCCCGAGTCATCTCTGCATTCCACACAGCGACCTGGGCTTCGACAGGAGCACCAGCCATACCAGCAGGAAAATCCCCCAGAGCCCTCTGGAATCCATCGGAATCCATTAATCTCCGGGGGCGGACCATTTTAATAGGTCCCCCACCCTTGCAGAGGGGAAAGGCCGCCAGAAGTCTAAACCTCAGCAGGAAGTGATCTGACCATGACAAAGGGACAGATGTTAATTCCTCTACTTTCAGATCACCATCCTCCTGCCCAGTCGAGAAAACCAGATGAAACGTGTGTCCTTTTATATGCGTTGGGCCGATGACATGTTGGGACAGCCCCATGGTTGTCATGGCGGCCATGAAGTCCTGAGCCGCCCCGGATACAGCGGCCTCAGCATGGAAGTTGAGATCCCCCAGGACCATCATCCTAGGGGTCCTCAACACCAAGTCTGAGACCACCTCCGTCAGCTCAGGCAGGGAGTCCGATGGGCAGTGGGGTGGGCGGTACACCAACAGAATCCCTAATCTGTCCCGGGTACCCAACACAAGGTACAGACACTCAAGATCTGCACTCGAATGAGCAGGAAGCCTGGAGAGGGAGATTGAATTCCTATAGACCACGGCAACCCCCCCTCCCCGACCCTCAAGATGGTGTTGGTGCTGCACCGAGTACCCAGGAGGGCACAGCTGGGAGAGAGTGACCCCTCCCAGTTCCCCCACCCAGGTCTCAGTAATACATGCCAGGTCAGCCCCCTCATCCACAATCAAATCATGGATGAGGGAGGTCTTATTTTGGGCCGACCTGGCATTCAGCACCAGCACCACCAGACCTGAGGGCAGACTGGTAAGGCTGCCAGGAACCATCAGGTTGGGGGAAGAACCAGAAGAGGGGACAGCTGTAAGGTGTCTAGCCCCTCTTCTCCTCAGCTGGCCTGTTAATCCCCCAACGCCATACCTCCCCCTTCCCGTGACCACAGTTATGGTGGCACCTCCCCCACCCCCTGAGTTGTCCAATAGTCCTCCCAGGCACATATTAAAATATTAAGATATAAAATATACAACAGTTTAAAAGAATATAAAAAAGATAAAAGAGAACAGCAGCAAAGAAGGAGCAGATAGGATAGATATCTGATAGATATCTGATAGATATCTGTAGGGTGGCCATGTGTCTTACCTTACAGAGGACAATCCTCCCTTTCAAGGATAGGAAACATGTGACCCTCCAGATATAGTTGGACTGCAACTTCCATCCGCTCTAGGGCATAGTATGAAGGCACATGAGGCAGCCATCTTGCTGAAGCTAAGCAGGTTTGGGTCTGGTCAGTGCTTGGAGGAGAGACTACCTGGGAAGCACATGTAGCCACCTTGAGTTCCATGATGGAAGAAAGGTGGGATATAAATGTAATAAAAAAATAAAATCAGCCCTTGCCAGCATAGACAATGGGGAGGGTTGATGCAAGCTGCAGCCCAACAATATCTGGAGGTCCACACATTCCCCATTCCTGCTCTGTTTGAAGGGCTGCCCAGTCCGATCTGGTTTAAATATAAAGAACGATAAGAAAGGAGAGCAGAGGGCCTTGAAGTTGCTCATCAAGAGTTAACACCTGGACAGGAGACCGAGCAGGCACACAGGAGACCACTTGGTAACAGCCTTCTTCACCAGCACTCACTAGGGTGAGATGTATTACGTATTTCTATTTAAATTTTAATAATTATTCTTCAGTGTGCAACCATACTGATACATCAGCATATGCACATTTAATGCAAATCTGTGTCCCTTGCTTTATCCTCTTTTTTGGTGATGTGTATAAATAAGCTCTAGATAAGCTTCCCACAGAGGGGAGGTTGGGGAGAGATTTGAAAGGAGAGAAGGGGGGGAGGGACAAAGAAAGAGAGAGATGAGTTGAGATACAAATGACATAAAAGGACAGTGACTAGATTCAAGGCCCAGACTTTAATTTCTAACAGTGCACTTGAAGTCTCAAACAAACATGAAGGAAATTATATAACTGTTTCTTCGACCTTTCAAGGAAGCTCTTGAACTTTACTGCCATTCCCTAGGAAACCGCTAACGGCTATTTTTAAAGCACTTTCTAAAGTTTCATTACATCTGAGAGGCAGCTGATCCCCATTGCTGCGAGTGGATTTCTCCCCTGTCTCCATTATCTTTTGAATATGATGGGACACTATTAGTCACACAGTTGGCATGGCCTCCCATTTCTTCAAGCCTCCAGCCTACAACCAAGGAGACAGGATGCTTGTGCAAACTTTGATGGAAACTGAAATGTCCATAATCATTCCACTACTGTCCAACTCAGACACATGCAGGCAAGACTCCCACTATTTGATGCTGCAACATGACACAAAGTGGGAAACTGCAGCTTGAGTAGATGCCATCTGATAAACGTTATACTGTACAAACCACAATGGTGGTGGTGGTGGTTTTACATCAGGTTAATTGAAAAACTGAGACCAAGAGCTTTTACAGATTGGTTGGCAGAGAGGAGTGGAGAGAGAAACCGTGTATCTCATCCTAAGAACCATCGTCTAAACAGATAGCAAACTCAATTCTCAGAGTGCTGCTCCTCAAGCAGCCAAAATGGCACCATCCATGCCCAAAGTGGAGGTATCAACAGGCTTGGGGGAACCCCAGGATTTGAGGAAGTACAAAAGGTTTGGGGGGGGGATGGTAAGGGGGAGGGAAACCCAAAAACAGGCCATTGAGAAAAGAGCATACTCAGTGGTCACAGAATGCTGATGGCCTGTTGGGGAAGGGAACAGAAAACCATGTGGGAGCGGGGATGGAATATCATTGAAGAGGGCATGGTTGGCTGACTGGAATAGTGAACTGGAGTGCTCCGCACTACAAGATAGTGTTGCAACTCCCACTAGTTCTAGCATCAGCTTCACTCCAGTGCTAGTGACATGATATCCTGCCCCTCATGAGAAAAATGGGGTGGTGGTTCTGCTATTGTTGGTGGGTGGAGACTGGAAGCTTGTATGATAGCACACACAGTCAGATGTACAACATCTACTCCACAATGTCCAAATGAACAGAAGAAGACCTGCATGTGGCTTGGCATGTGCTTAAAAATAAACCTAGAGATCTGGTGGAACTATGTGAATGTATGCAAGCCCGAATTTGAATTTGAGAGCCAGTGTGGTGAAGTGGCTAGAATATTGGACTGGAAGTTGGGAGATCCGAGTTCTAGTCCCTACTCGGCCATGGAAGCTCACTGGATGACTTTGGGCCTGTCACAGACTCTCAGCCCAACTTACCTCACAATGTTGTTGTTGTGAGGATAAAACAGAGAGGAGGATTATGTATGCCTCCATGGGTTCCTTAAAGAGGAAAAAGGAAGGGATATAAATGTAATAAATAAATAAATTCTGGTGGCATCAAATTAGGGGAGCAATATGCCATACTATACAAAGGACAGTCCTAGAGATGTATGAGAATTTTGATTTTGCTCACAAAACATGCAAGCACGCCCTGTTTGAAGCCCCGAACATGATCATGATCGCAAGCACACATCCACCGAAACTGTTCACAAAATGCTGGATATGTGCTCATGTTCGATTTGCACAATTCTCCCAGTTTGCTTTTGTGCAACTTTCCCTGGTACAGTAAATCAGCCCCACTTTAGTCTATGGAGGAAAATTGTGTAAAATAGGCAATTTGGGGAGATTTGCACAAATGTCATGTTCATTCACTGCTCGATTTGCACAATTTCCCCATTCACACAGAGTGAGCAGTGTTTGCAAATGTAAACAGGAATCAGGCACAAGATGAGCATCAGGCAGTGTTTGGAGAATCTTAGCATTCTTGAACTTCGCTTGTTCACCCATCCCTAGACAGTCCTCTGTTTGAAGGCATCCTCCATTTGAAGACCACCCAAATCTAAGTCTGGGCTGAAGATAAAGAACCATATGAAGGGAGAATCCAGGGGCCTGGAAGTTGTCTACCAACAGTTAGCATCTGGACAGCAGATTGAGTAGCAGGAAGTCACCTGGTCATAGTTTTCCCCACTATGGTGAGATATTATATTTCTATTTAAATTATGGTAATGCCTGATTTCTAAATGTGCATCAATACATATACATTAGCATGTACAAATTTATGCAAATCTGAACCCTTTTTTCTCCACTTTTTAGGGGATACATTTCCTTTTGTTTGGACACCTTGCATCAGATGACACTACTTCCCCTTGCATTTAAACTTGGGTCAAAGGTCAAAATAGGCTTGGCCAACCGACTGTTGTCTACTGTTTTTACTTAAAGCCATCTTGTGTCTTCATTATGACTTGTGAAACTGCCTGATACATTGATGGGAATAACTTGTTTTTACAAATGTAGATCTTGAATGGAGAATCTCAAGATAATTTGCAGTTTTAAATGGTTTGCTTGATTCATATGTATTTGTATTGCTCATTCTGAATAATTTTATGCTTATATGTGTCATTGTAATGTTTGAGTTGTGTTGTTGTTTTTTACCCTGACCTTTTGTATCATTTTTATTTTCTATGTATGGGAAGGTAGGCTTGCTGTGGCAGGTGGGCGGGAGTGGAATAGGTTTCCTGCCACTTCTTAACGTGCGTTTTGTATTTCCCATGCAAGTACACTGAATGAGAAAACTACTCCAACGAGAACATTTTTTTAATGACTCCCTTCTGATACATTTTAACAACATTCATAAGTGATATAAGCATTCCAGACTACGACTGGGAGAGAGACAACAGTGTTTAAATGCCTTGACGGTGACTGGAGAATAATTTCCCATGCAGGGCATGAACTGCCCGGTCTTTTCTTTTGACCCACTTTCAAATCTCTGGAAAAGCTCCAACAACATTCCTGATGTCACATGGAACAACAATAAAACAAACACAATAAATACATTCATCCCATTGAGGCCATCATGGGGGAGCTAGGCCTGGTGACAAGTCTACAGGGGCCATGAGATGGTGCTCGCTGCCCCCCCACACACACACATACAAGCACCACCCTGGCAGCTCCCCTACAAGCCTACCAGATGGTGGGGGCCATCGTGCTGACATCCCCCCCCTTTTCCTGTTTTTTAAAGTTAGGTCCAGCACTGAGTGAAAAAGCTCAGAGGTATTGAAGGAAACAAAGATGGCTGTTACAGCAGGCGCTTGATCCAGCACTTCTAAATACAGGTCCAGGGCCCGCTTTGGAAAGACAGAAAAAAGTGCGGCTTGGCATATCAGCACTACGAACTGTCCCTGCTACTTCCCCTGCCCCAAAGCATCGTCTGGTGGGCCCCCAGGTGGAAGAGTCAAGGACAAGAGTCAAGGACATTTGGCGTACAGCTCCAACATTTTTCTTTTCTTTTTAGGAACATAGGAAGCTACCTTATACTGAGTCAGACAATTATTCTGTCTAGTCCAGTATTATCAACACTGACTGGTGGTGGATCCCCAGGTTTTCAAGCAGGAACTTTTCTCCTTGAGATGCCAGGGATTGAACCTCAGACCTTCAGCAAGTGATGCCTGGGTTCAACCATTGTTGAACCCAGTCCAGTCCAGTCCCTGTGGGAGTTGAGTGGTTGGTCTTAGGAACCATAATGAAGACGCTGATGTCTGTTCCAGAGTACCCTTAGAGCAGACTCCCCCAACATGGTGCTTTCCAAATTGCACCACCCATCATCCTCAGCCAGCATGGCAAAGGGCTCTGCTGGCTAGGACTGATGAGAGCTGTACTCAACACATCAGTGGGGAGCAGCCTTCCCCAATTAGAGTAGATTGGGGAAGGCTGCCCAAGGGTTTCCTCTCCTTCATGATTCTGCATACACAGTCCTTTTCATGCATGGAGGTGTCACTTCTAAGAACATAAGAAGAGCTATGCTGGATCAGACCAAGGGTCCATCTTGTACACTATTCTGTTCACACAGTAGCCAACCAGCTATCGACCAGGAACCCACAAGCAGGGCACAAGCACAACCGTTTTCTTGTTTAAAGGCACAAAACCTTAATCATAAAGTTCTCCTTAGTCCTTGTTCCAGAGAGGAGGGAAAAACATGAAAATGAGCTGTCTTTCCCATTTGTATCCAACATCACCAGACATTTGGCATTTGATTATCTTATTCAGCAATAACAGCCACAACAATGAAAGCTCACAGTTACTCAACTGACATCAAAGTCAATTCCTAAATTACATTGGGAAATTAAATTAAATTCCCAATTCCTAAATTGCCTACATTCTTTGCTTTCTATAAAACAAGGGGAAAGTACTTTTATCAGCATCCTGCAATTTAAAGCAGAAGAACATAAGAAGAGACATGCTGGATCAGCCCAAGGGTCCATCTCGTCCAGCATTCTGTTCACACAGTGGCCAACCAGCTGCCCATGGAAACCCACAAGCAGGACATGACTGCAAGAGCACTCACCTGCCCGACTGGAGTACATAGGCATAGTGCCTCTGATACTGGAGGTAGCACAGAAGCATCAGGATGAGTAGCCATTGATAGCCTTAACCTCCAAGAATTTGTCCAATCTCCTTTTGAAGCCATCGCATTCTATTGGAATGCAATTTAGTGTTTTCTACATATGGAAGGCCACATGGATGATGATGGTGCTGGGGGAATCTAATCTGTGCCTTGGTGTCATCACACATGCCAAGGACTGCCGGATGGGGGTGAGTATCCGCTTTTAAAATCTAAGTAATACACATCAATCATAACGGTGTAAACTTTTCCCCAAAGCTATTTGTTTAGCTCAAACCTCCTTTTTGTCAGCAAGTGAAAACCATTTTATTTGCCCACATTTTTGTTTCTTGACAGAAAGTGGGAGAAAGCTTTGGGCCTTATTCTCATCTGCATCTGTTTTAGTTGTGATATTCCTCTTACTTCAGAGGGTTTTTAATGCTTTATGTATTTTTATATCGTTGCCGTTTTGTGGCATTGTTAACCTCATGTTCATTTGTGGAATAGAGAAAGGCAGGATATACATATTTTCAGTCAATCAATACATCAAAATAAATGTTGCTGATATTTTTAGGCTCCTCAAATATTGTGTGGGGGAAGCAAGCATATGAGAATCATTTGAATGTGGAAGGTTGCAAAAAGAAATCCATTAAATGGATTGAGCTCATCTTAATAGGGTAGAATAGAATCTTAATAGGGTGTATTTATAAAGAATTATAAATGCACTGTTGAAGAAGATCTCAGGTAGCATATTTATTTGACCCTATATGTATGTATACAATGGTGTAGAGCCAGTGTGGTGTAACGGCTAGAGTACTGGGCTGGGAGTTGGGAGATCCGGGTTCTAGTCCCCACTTGGCCATGGAATCTCACTGGGTGACTTTGGGCTAGTCACAGACTCTCAGCCCAACCTACCTCACAGGGTTGTTGTTGTGAGGCTAAAATGGATAGGAGGAGGATTATGTACGCCACCTTGGATTCCTTAAGGAGGAATATAAATGTAATAAATAAATAAATACACAAACACATATATGCACACGACACACTTTGGAACTGTCACCTTCGTAAATGTAAATTATGCAGCAAGCCAAAAGAAAGTGTCACCTTTGGCTGATAAAAAACTATGGATAACATTACCTAGTTTTTTTGTGGGTTTTTTTGGTTGGTTCTTTTTAATGGGGGTATCTATGCAATTACAGTGGGAGGATTAAGCTTTAAGCAATTTCACTGTCACAGCTCCCTTGATTTAATTACTGTTTATTCCAAAACCCAGAGAAAAGGTGCTTTGCTGTTTTGTTTCCCAGAATGAATTCCACCCACCTCAGGCTGCATTTTCACCTTTTTATTGCCATTTGGCACGAGGAAAATATCTTCTAGGTTTGCTACGTGTGAAGTGTTGCAGACTTGACATTTCCCCCTCACAATCAATACCTCCCACCTTAGAGATTGCAAAGAGAGAGAGAGAGAAAGAGATTGGTTTCTATGGACTGGAAAAACAGACACTTTTGGATCCCATTCTGAACTTTTAGTTCAGAACGTTTAGGAAACAGGATATTACCATTAAATTGTCTGCCATATCTTCATAACATTTTAAACACCCATTACAAAATCAAAACAGTGTATCTGCTGATTGTCCTCAGGAGCTTCCAAGATCAACTGCACAAGTAAAGGGCCGCAAACAACCAGTTCCTGTAAATCCCGGGGCTGATCCACATTTGCATTTTAAGCACTCATGGCATCATTAGTCACTCCCTCTAATAGCAAACCTAAGTGAAAGGTGCCAACTGTGCTGGAGCTAAAACAGAGGAGACTAGGAAACAAGAGGAAGATAGCAACTTGGTTGGGGGAATCATGAGGTTGGGAAAAATTACCACCCCACACACCAAAAACCCTTCGAAAGAACAACCCCCACCCCCCAAAAAACACCCACCCCCAACCCAATGAGGACTAATCATATTCAACAGTCATGGAAGGTAAAGTTTCCACTGAAAAAGAGAACGGGGAAACCCTGGAGGGGGGGAGGGGGACTAGGGAATCTTGGGGAGTGGGCATGGCTGGACTGCTGAACAGGAGCACTCCGGTAGAAGGTGAAAGTACACTCCAACATTTGGTCACATTTCCCACTTTTAATCAAATAATAGCAATAGTCAGTGGAGGCTGGTGGCTCCGATGTCAATGGGGCAGTGAATCTGCTCCGGGTTTCAGTCAGAACCAGTCAGAACTCTAAAGAAGCTATCCAAGGTACGAAGCACCTTTAAAGTTCTGACTGGCTCTGACTGAAACCCGGAGTGGATTGACCTCCCCACTGACATCAGAGCCACCAGCCTCCACTGGCAGTAGTAATATCATCAAGCATTAAATAGGGCTTTAAAGTGACCAAAGCATTTTACATATATTATCTTGTACTTATTGCAACAATCCTCTAAGGTACTTCAGTATTATTATCTCCATTCTGTAGCGGGGGGTGGGGTGGGGGCTTTGAGAGAAAGTGGCTTGCCTAAGGACAACTAGTGAGTTCAGGGGACAGCAAGAGCAACAAGATGTATGTTCAGAATCTGTTCTTTTAAAATATTTTAATTGTTTTAATTGTGCGGTTTTATTTTTTTATCTTGCTGTTGACCGCTCTGAAATCTTTGATGTGGAGCGGTATGTAAGTAAGTAAGTAAGTAAGTAAGTAAGTAAGTAAACAAATAAATGTTGTTGGACTGCAACTCCCATCAGCTCTAGCTGTCAGGGGTGCCTCTGAGCATAGGCAGTGGCAGAGTAGCTCAGATTCCAAAGAGGAACCGCAAAACATGGGGGAGGAACTTTCCCAGACTCTTCCAGACAGGGAGAGATAGACTCCTCAGGTTTCAATAGTCCAGCTGGACAGAGAGGGCCTCTCTTCACACACCCCTGTGAGAGATAGCGAACAAGGAGAGGTGAGGCGTGGAGAGCCTGAATTCTTAGACACCAGGCATAGATGCGGAGCCAAGAAAGAGATGGCAGGGGCGGAACTTAGGCGATCTGCCCAATTGGTCCGGCGGGAACAGCTATGCATAGAGACCTCACAAGATAGAGGGAGATTCCCCCCCCCACTTAAGTTAGGAAAGCATGCCCGCCTTTTCTCAAATGGTGGGCAACTTCCAACTTTCATAGCTTCCCTTTGAACTCCCTGAAGGCATTTCCTTTGTAGTCTGTGAGTTACTGACAATTTGCATCTGTATGACCCATTGAAGTAAAAGGATTAAAGAGCTGTGGAAAGAAGCCTCTTGTCTGTGTTTTGATTTGGGTTCTGAAGTTTACAGCAGGGACAAAAAGGGAAACCTGACACTAGTCAGCATAGCCAATGGTGAAGGAGTCTGCATTGGGAGTTGCCAGTCTGACACCATCTGGAAGGCCCCAGGTTCCTCATTTATGATCTTGTGGCTAAGAGAATGAGCCATAATGCAAGAGGTCCAGGAGGTCACCACTTCAAATCATAGCTTAACAGGAACTCACCAGATGATAGTCTGAATTAGGTGAGACACCTCCAGTGTTGGAATAATATTGCCATCCTACCTTGCCTTGCCATCTAATATTTCAGGTGAAAATAGGGAGACATAGTTCTTGAAAGGTCCTTATAATTTCACCAGTGATCACTACCTGAATGGCTTTCTTCCCTCCACATCACTGAAGGCTCTTCCCTGCCTGCTGTAGGTTGAACTGATTTACTCTGTGTTGTACTAATCTCACCAGAGTGGAGATGACTGTGTTCATGTGATCTCTGTGCCTGCTCACTCTCTTGTCCAGGTGCTAACTATGGATGGTCATCTTCAAGTCCCTGCTCTCCCTCCTTATGGTTCTTTATCTTTAAGCCAGACTTTGACCGAACAACCCTGCAAATAGAGGACATCTTCAAATAAAAGACTGTCCCCTGTGAAGTAAGACACAAGGCCACCCTAAATGTATGTGAAATGCTTTGAACACCAAAAACACCAAATGCTAAGGATTATGATTTCATTCCCCATTTGTCTTTCTGAATTTTTGCATCTCCACATTGCAATTGAAAGTATACTGAAGCAGGGACCTCCAATGTTAAAAACTATTAATGGGGTCCACAGAACACATTAGAATATTTAATTTTTTAAAAAGCCATAAAAATAACTAATATTTGAATAGGTATTTCCTCATGCAGTTTTTTTTTAACCCCCTCCCCCACCAAAACACAAATGTAACGTTTTACCCCTCATGGATTAAATCACTCCAAAGCTCAAACATGGTATTCAGTGATAAACCAATCTTTGAAGAAAACTTTTGGCAGTTTTAAAGACAACTATTTGATCTTTCTTGGGCTATATCAAATGTACTGAAATTGGAAGCCAGGATAATTATTTAGCTATACATTTCCCCATTGTTCTAACCAACCTTTTTCCTGGCTATGATCTGGAGCATCTATACCTGCTAATGATTTGTTTGTTCTTTTTTTCTGCTTCTAATATAATTTATCTGGCAGTGAAAATAATTAAACATCTGCTTAAAGCACCGCACACTGCTCCAATGTGCCGGTCTTATGTCTTGTATCACCGTGTTGACGTTTATGCTCCATTATCCGAAAATGACTGCCTCGTAGACAAAAGTCCCTCTGTGATTTGCTAATTATTTCTATTAGTTTTACACAGACCTGGCTAGAGACAGAGGAAGTCAAGAGAGAAATGAAGCCTCCTTGTTGAAACAAGCAGAGGCCCTTGCATGCTGCTGATCTGTCTTTGCCTTAGAACAGCTTCCCCCAACCTGGTGCCCCCCAGATGTGTTGGGCTACGACAACGTCATCCTCAGCCAGCGTGGCAGATGGACAAGTCAATGATCAAGTGCATCTTATGACCCAAAGTGCCATATTACATTTCGGTAGGGAAATACAGAAGACATTCCATTAAGGGAAGCAAAGAATCATGGCATAGTTCAAACGCCTGCTGGTCTTGGCAGTGCTGGCCCCTGGTTTTTGAGGGCCTTTGGGCAAGACATCCTCAATGGGCCCCCTTCTCAGTGAGTCTACCTTCTCGCTGCCATTGTCACAACAGAGCTGCTATTGCTCCCCTTCTTCTTTCTCATCATTCCTCCCACTTGCTTGACAGGAAGAGAGCCAGGGAGCAAGCAGGCCATGGCATCTACTGCTTCTCCTTCTCACCAACACCATTGTTTGGGCCAGAGCGAGAGGCACATAAACCAGCAGCTTGCAATGGTGAAGAGGAGGAGCTAGTCCAGGGGGGCTCTTATCAGTGGGCCCCAGTTGGGAAGTGGCCCTCAACAGGTGCTAGCCATGCCAACCCTTGATGCTAGTCTTGGGTCCTGGATATATTAAATTGTACTATATTAAATTGCCAAACAAAACAAAAAAGCAATGCATTTTAACTGAACTGGTGGTTACATTTTCATATCTCGGTAAGACTCCAGAGGTATCAAACTAGGACTTCTAGCTGCAGGGCCTAGGTGCCTTATTCCCTGTGCCACCAGGGTAGCTCTCAGGTAGAGGGAGCATCCAGTCTGACCTCTGCTACATCTCCTCTGCTGTGGAGAGACTAGCTTAGTGGTAAAGCACCCGTTTGCATGCCGAAGGTCCCAGGTCCGATCCCCGGCATCTCCGGGTAGGGCTGGAAAAGGCCTCTGCTTGAACCCCTGGAGAGCTGCTACCAGTCAGTGTCAACAATACTGGCCTAGATAGACCAAGGCCTACAGCAACAAGAAAAGAAGAGGAGTAGTAGTAGTAGTGGGAGACTCCTTGCTGCGTGGGATCGAAACCCAAGTATGTTGTGAAGACCCGTGGACTCGCCAGGTATGCTGTCTCCCGGGAGGATGGATTAGAGACGTGACTGAAAGGTTGCCTGCACTCATAAAGCCCACTGACAGGTATCCCTTTCTTCTCATCCATGTGGGAACAAATGATACTGCCCAGCAGAGCTACAAAGAGATCACGTCAGACTTTGAAGCTTTGGGCAGGAAACTCAAGAACTTTGAGGCCCAGATAGTTTAACTGATGTAAACGTTTGTGTGTGTTCTCTCCTAAGAGGGAAGGTTACAATAGCTAGGATTGTTTAGCTTGGAAAAAAAGGAGGGTAAGGGGAGAATCACAGAATCATAGAATCATATAATAGTAGGGTTGGAAGGGGCCTACAAGGCCATCAAGTCCAACCCCCTGCTCAATGCAGGAATCCAAGTCAGAGCATCCCTGACAGATGGCTGTCCAGCCTCGTCTTGAATGCCTCCAGTGTGGGAGAGCCCCCCACCTCCCTAGGGAATGGGTTCCATTGTCGTATTGCTCTAACAGTCAGGACGTTTCTCCTGATGTTCAGCTGGAATCTGGCTTCCTGTAACTTGAGCCCATTATTCCATGTCCTGCACTCTGGGATGATCGAGAAGAGATCCTGGCCTCCCTCTCTGTGACAACCTTTCAGGTACTTGAAGAGCGCTATCATATCTGCCCTCAGTCTTCTGTACTCAAGGCTAAATATGCCCAGTTCTTTCAGTCTCTCTTCATAGGGCTTTGTTTCCAGTCCTCTGATCATCTTTGTTGCCCTCCTCTGAACCCTCTCCAGTTTGTCTGCATCCTACTTAAAGTGTAATACCCAGAACTGGACACAGTACTCCAGATGAGGCCTAACCAGTGCTGAGTAGAGGGGAACTAGTACTTCCCGGGATTTGGAAGCTATGCTTCTATTAATGCAGCCCAAAAGAACCTTTGCCTTTTTTGCAGCCACATCACATTGTTGGCTCATATTCAGCTTGTGATTGACAACAATTACAAGATCCTTCTTGCTTGTAGTGTTGTTGAGACACTTATCCCCCATCTTGTAACTGTGCATTTGGTGTCTTTTTCCTAGGTGCAGAACTTGGCATTTATCCCTATTAAATGTCATTCTGTTGTTATCTGCCCAGCGCTCCAGTCTATCAAGATCACTTTGGATTTTGTTTCTGTCTTCCAGAGTATTAGCTATCCCGCCCAATTTGGTGTCATCTGCAAATTTGATCAGCATTCCCTGCACCTCCTCCTCAAAGTAATTAATAACAATGTTGAAGAGCGCTGGGCCCAGGACTGAGCCCTGCGGTACCCCACTCATTACCTCTCCCCGGTTTGAGAAGGTCCCATCGATAAGCACTCTTTCAGTCCAATTCTGTAGCCAACTGCGGATCCACCGGATCGTTGTTTCATCTAGCCCACTTTGAGCTAGTTTGCTCATCAGGATATCATGGGGCACTTTGTCGAAAGCTTTGCTGAAGTCGAGGTATATGATGTCTACAGCATTCCCACGGTCCACAAGGGAGGTTGCTTGATCAAAAAATGAGATCAGATTCATCTGGCAGGACTTGTTTTTGACAAATCCATGTTGGCTTTGAGTAATCACGGCATTGTTTTCAAGGTGCTTCCAGATGGATTGCTTTATCATCTGCTCTGGAATTTTCCCTGGGATTGATGTCAGACTGACTGGTCTATAGTTCCCAGGTTCCTCCTTTTTATCCTTTTTGAAGATAGGGACAACATTAGCCCTCCTCCAGTCATCTGGCACTTCCCCCATCCTCCATGATTTCTCAAGGAGAATAGACAGCGGTTCTGAGAGTTCTTCTGCCAGTTCCTTTATTACTCTAGGATGCAGTTCATCTGGCCCTGGAGATTTGAACTCATTCAAAATAATTAGGTGTTCCTTGACCATATGCCTACCGATCTCAAGCTGCAATCCTGCCCCTTCAGCCTGTACTTCGCCTTTGCCAGGGGGGTCATAGACCCTCTTTTGGGAGAAGACTGAGCCAAAGTAGGAAGTGAGCACCTCTGCCTTTTCTTTGTCATCTGTTATTGTTTTGCCATCCTTATTTAATAGCTGAACCACCATTTCTTTCCTCTGTCTTTTACTATGCACGTAGCTGAAGAAAGCCTTTTTGTTGTTTTTAGCATCCCTCACTAACCTCAGCTCGTTCTCAGCTTTAGCCTTCCTGACACCATCCATCGTGGGAGACATGACAGAGGTATACAAAATTATGCATGGTGTGGAGAATGTGGACAGGGAGACATTTTTCTCCCTCTCGCATAATAGTAGAACCCAGGCTCATCCCATAAAGCTGATTGGTGGGAGATTCAGGACTGATAAAAGGAAGGACTTCTTCACACAGCGCAGAGTTAAACTATGGAATTTGCTACCACAAGACGTAGTGGTGGCCACCAACTTGGATGGCTTTAAAAGGGGGTTAGACAAATCCCTGGAGAAGGCTATCAATGGCTACTAGTCCTGATGGCTACTTCCAGTACCAGAGGTGGTATGCCTATGTACACCAGTCGGTGGGGGACATGGGCAGGATGGTGCTGTTGCACACATGTTCTACTTGTGGGTTTCCTGTGCACAGCTGGCTGGCCACTGTGTGAACAGAATGCTGGACTGGATGGACCCTTTGTCTGATCCGGCATGATTCTTCTAATGTTCTTACGCTTTAAATTACAGGATGTTGATAAAATTACTTTTCTCTTGTTTTATAGAAAGCCAAGAATGTACATAATTTGCCACTGAAGCAACTTTTTATTTTTTATGTTCTTTTTATGGGGAAAAAGAGACTGAGAAAATATGGCTGTGTTTACCCAAAGCTCCGATCTCTGTGGACTCAGATCTATCTTCCTTTGACTAGTCTGAAATCTTAGGAAACAGTGTACATGTTTTAACATTCAAAGGCTGTAGCAGCTGCAATTAGGGTTCCAGATAAACAGCGGAGTTTTGCATTTATCATTTTTACATGGGAGTTGGGGGTGGTGGTGGTGAGAGAAAATGTGTTTAAAAATATATGTGCATATCCACTGTGGAAATGTTCAGTGATGCTTATCGGAAGCTTATGCTGGAAGCTGCATCGAATGCCCAAAGCGAGAGAAAACTGGTCCCTGCACCTTCATTAGCAGGTATTTTCAGTTTAACCCTTTACCCTTATCATTTTTAATTGCTTGTTCAATGAAAGGAGGCAGAACATCGAATGGGGGAAGGCTGCCCAGGTAGTGAATCAACAGCCAGATGAGTTAGCTCCACATAGTGCATTTGAACACACATTCCTTCTAACATGTCACTGGGAAATGAGAAAAGAGAAGTCTGCATGTTTCTTGATTGATCCTTTTTAAACATTCATTTTATCAGGCTTCTGGAATGGGTCAAACAATAAAAAAAAAGCCTGCCAAGGTTTTCTCGCTACAGTGGCCTGGGTCAGACAGAATGCCTGGTGTTGGCAGGGTGAACAAGTGATGAGCTCGAGCACTGTCTCCTTTTCTCTCCTCTTGTGTGTTCACATTCAGAGGCTTCCTACTTTGTTAAACCACAGTGTCCCATAATGTCTGAACTGGGAAACTGTGGTTTATGTGCTCCCTAAGAAACAGGATGGGAAACCATGGTTTGGTCCTGGTTTCCAAGCCTGGTTTCTAGGGAGTACTCAAACCATCATTTCTTGGTTTGGACATCATAGGAAACGGGGTTTAACAAAGTTGGGAGTCTCCCCAGAATCTGGGTAAGTGAGAGGAGGGGGGCGGGGGAGGAGGAAACACTCAAGCTCACCATTTGTTCCTGCTCCAGCTTATTGGATTGAGAATGTTGCATCTGAATTGGGCCAGAGTTTACATTTCATACAGTTCTTATGGGTCCTGAATGGTGGCTTATAAGCTATGTTCAGAGGGTCCTCTGAAATTTATCAATGACAAGTAAAAGCAAGTAACTGATTAGAAAGGCAGCTTTTTCATTTCCCTGTTTTCTCCTGCTATGTGCAGTGTTTGAGGAATGCTGTACGCGCGCGCATTCTCAGGGCGCAACATCACAAGACAGTGTGAGAGCTGTAGCTGGATCTCCTACTTTTTAAAAAGGATAAATGCATCCTATGAAAAAGGCTGTGGATTATGGATCAGTGCTAATTTAGACTGGTGGGAGCATTTGAATGCTAAACTGGATTTTTGGTAGGTTGAATACACATCATGAAAAAGCCATCAAAACTGTTATTGCCAGACACTTTCCCATAAACATAAATCTGGCCCACATCTTTATTTAATCTAGAAAAGGGAGTGAGGCCCATATTACCCCCTCCCAAGAGGTGTATCTGCTCACACAGCCTGTGATGCAATCCCATAACTGGGCTAGATGGTACTTATTTTTATAGAAGCAGGTTTTTATTTTGTAAGTAAACACAAGACATTTAGTTTCCTTCCCCTCTCCTGGGATTGAATTGTACAGATTACAAAGAGCTAATGATGTAGTGTAACGGAAGACACGAAACTCAAAGGATGAGATTTAGCTTCACTTTTGCCTGGGAGAATGCATTTAGCTCCATGAAATTTTTATCACCTCTAAACGCACCCTTCTCACAGGTGGAATTTCTCCCTCTCTCTCTTTATCGCACTCAGAAAACTTGTTGGCAGTCACTTGCTTGGGCTGATTTTTTTACACAAAAAAGCAGAGAGTCAGCAATAATTATATTTGGGGTTTATCGTCATTGTAAAAACAGCCATTTTTAATGCCATTTCCTTCCACCATAATACAGGAGACACCTCATCAGATTCTCTTGGAATAACATCAACCCAGAAAGGCATCTCAACAGTAATGGCTCATTATGCTGCAACCAACTAAGACAGATATGATTCTGGAAGTGTTTCCTTGGAATTTGGAAGGAAGAACCCAGTTTTCTCCATCTCCTGAAGTGAACTGGAATGCAGATAAAACTACAAACTCCAATGAATGCCAGAGGAAATGTCTGCATCATTATCAGCACAAAGCCAGACGAATAGGACCTTGTGGACCTCCCTGCTTCTGGCTGTCCCATCCCCCACTGCAAAGTGCAGGTTTTTGTTTTGTTTGTGCCAGCTGGGAAGGACCTGTAGTGGCAGAGCTGGTGGGTGAACCCCATTTTAAGTCAGAGCCAGACTTTCAGGATTCCCTTAGCCCCCACTTTATTTCAGCGCCCAAACATACACAGACAAGAGGCTTCAGTCTATACCTTTTAATCCATTACTTCACAGGGTCATACAGATGCAAATTCTCAGAGACTCTCTGTCACTCCATCAGACAAAGGAATGCCTTCAGGGGATTCAAATGGAATTTATGAGAGTTGCCTGCTGTTTGAAGAGGGAGGCGGTATCGCTAGCCTAACTTAAGGGGGGAGGTCCCTCTCTTCTCGCGAGGCCTCTAAGCGCAGCTTTTCACGCAAGGCCAATTGGGTAGACCATATAAGTTCCACCCCTGCCTTCTCTCTCTTTGCTCTACACCTGCATCTGGCATCTATTAGGTCATCCTCCCCAAACCCCGCCTCCTCCTGTTGGCTGCCTCTCACGGGTGAGGGGGTGAGGAGGGACCCTCATCCTCAACCATCTGGACATTTGTAACCTGAGAAGCAGCCTACTCATATCTGGATTAGCCTGGGAAAACACCTCCCCCATGTCTGATGGTTTTCCTTCAGAATCTGAACCACTATCCCACTCCCTGCAGTCAGAAACACCCCTGACACAGACTCAAAGATGTCTGGAGCTGACTGCACCTATTTGTGCAGGTGGAGTTTGCATACTGAGGTCCTCCACTCTGCTTCTTGAACTTCTTCAGCTTCACTAAACAAAAGGAAAGACCAGGCGGCACATGGCTGGCAGTGTGAGGCCTTCCACGTATGAGCCCTATGTGGGTTAAGAAACAAAAAACTTCTGTAGCTTCTGGAACAAGGCTACATGAATACTCCAGGAGGAGGTGGGGCAGCAGGGTAGCTATGAATAATGATGTATGAGAAGTTCATTTCAATTAAGTTTTTATCAGGATTTACCCTGTTTGCACCCTCGGGACTATACACAGACTCAGACACAGACTGAGGTCGAAGTCTGTACATTTCTGAGTGTGATTCGCAGACGAAAAACAAAAGTGTTTGAGCGCATGCATACATTTGGAAAATGAGCATGAAAAATGTGTAGCTTTGAAAACTGTGCACAAATATGCTTTAATCAATGGGAGAAGAATGCATACATTTCAAAGATGTGCATGATTGATGGGAAATCTACATGAATATATGCCTGGATTTTCATGCCAAATAGAAAGATAGATAGATAGATAGATAGATAGATAGGTAGGTAGGTAGGTCGATATAGATAGATAGATAGATAGATAGATAGATAGATAGATAGATAGATACTTGAATCAGAATGAGCTTTGAGATGGAATTCGGAGAACTTTGGTGAGCTTGAGTTTTGCTGATTCGCCCATCCCTTGCTATGAAACCTTTCACTTGCTGACAGGAGGTTGCTACTACAATGTCTTTTCTGACTGTCTTCTTGTCTCTAGACTGCAGCTGCAGCTCATGGCTGGACAGTTCCCCTCCTATCTCAGCAACCTTGCCTGGAAACCTGCTTCTTGCCAAGCCTCTAGTGCCCATATTGGCAGGAAAAGGATACCACTCTCACTGAAATCACTGTTCTCTGTCCACACCCTCCAATGATATCTGAAATGATGCTTTGCAGCCTGCAAATGGAGCTCAGGGAGGGGAAAAAATCCATTGCTGCCTAAAGATATATGGATTTATTTTGGAGTGGGGAAATAACAGGGGATGCAATGTCCCAGCTCTCAGTTATTAAAACACACATTTGCTTAGGAAATGTGGACACTGGGCACCCAACGTGTTTACTTCTAATTAAGACCACTGAAAATTTGGAAGAAATTTAACCAATTGTATCTCCTTGGTTAAGCTCTCTCACTCCTGAGTCAATGAATCTTCCGCTTCAGTCAATATCTCTTCAGTAAACTGCATGCCAGAGGCTTTCTAATGAATACCATTAGCCTTACATGCAAATAGAAAGTACTTAGGGGAGAACAAGGCAGTTTACACATCATCTTTGCCTCAAGTCAATTTCTCTCTCTGGAGAAGTCAATAGTGGACATTATACTGACTGTCTGAGCTTACCAATATTTTCTGGAGTTATTAAACTATATTTACCGATACATCACGGATTTGTGCAAAACACAACCTTGATTTAGCTTTGGATATTTATTCAAATGAAATGAAACCCCACTCATAGGAAGCAAATAATATGATAAAGTGCAGCAATCATCATAAAGCATGCTTCAGTTAACCTAGTCTACCAACTATAATACTGAGAACAATAGGCCATATGCAGCTAATAAGAAATTGAACCACCTGCAGTCTACTATTTTAACTGAGCAGATTAGAATAACACTTTACTGTATGATGCGGTTACTGATAGATTTTATTGTATTTTGTTACGATTTTATTTTGTGAACCACTTTGGGATTTTGTGCAAAAGTGAAAAGCAATACGTAAATCCTTTTAATAAAAAATAAATTTAGACTTGCATTCCAAGTCATAGAAAAAATACCATGATGACCCAGTGAAGGGTTACTTGTGCCCTGTACTATACCATTGCAGTGATGCAGGCTATTTTTCTACACACTGTGAATCCGATAGAGCAGATGCTGATGGTACTCAAAGCAGGGTGTCCACCAACACCGTAAAATGGTGGGTTGGTGTGGAAAGTGGGTAGGAGCTAGCCAAACTTCTCCAGTGGCAGAGGACATGCTTTTCATGTAGAAGAGTCCCCATTCAATTCCTGGCATCTCCAGGTAGGGCTTGCCAAGACACCTGTCTGAAACCCAAAGATGTGCTGCCAATCAGTGTAGACCGGAGTTGGCATCATGGGGCCCGTGAGCACCCTCCAAGACCTCCAAGTGCACCTGCCAGAACCCGCTGGACCCCAGACCCTTCCTTCCCTCCATATTTCCTTCACCCCCACCCACTGCAATGGCTTTTCCTTTATCCTGCTTCCATGGCTGGGGCACTGCCTTTCCTCCTCTCCACTGCTGCCACCCTCAGACCATTCCTTCCTTTCCCAGGGCAGCCACTGTGGCCTTCAGTCAGGATTGATTCTGAGCGTATGGAGATGGTTAGCAGTTCAGATTCAGAAGGGGAACAGCCAGAACCGGAGGAGGCGTCTTCCTGAGCGAATTCAGATATGGATAGGCGTGCTTCTCAGGATGCTAACACCCAGATGGCTGAGCCTGAAGCCCCCCTCTCCTTCCTCTGTGAGAACCCAGGAGGATGAGGAGGAGGAGGTGTGACCTGAGGGATGCTAGACTGCGGTGCAGAGCGAAACAGGAAAAGGTAGAGGCGGAGCTCAGACGGTCGACCCGGTTGGCGATGCGTGAGGGTCGACGTAGGGGAGCATCACTGGAAGGGAGGAGTTTCCCTCCCTAAGTTATTCTAGCCAGCAAGTCTGTGTTCAAACTGCTGGCAACATTGTAGCTCCCATTTGGATCCCCTGTTGTCATTCCTTTGTAGACTGAGAGTTTTCAAGGATTTGCATCTGTAATTAACCTGTTGATAGCGAACTAAAGGCATGAGACTGAAGCCTCTCATGCGTGTGAATGGGGGGAGGGGCAAGGGAACGTGACAGTACGGGGGAAAAGATCCAAATCCCAATGAGAATTGAGCATGCTCAGTGGGCATGGGATGCTATCTGACTGTTGGGGTGGGGGAACCCAGAAAGCTAGGAGGGAAGGGGAATGGAATGAAATATTCTAGAAATGGGCATGGCAATGAACTGAACCACTTCACCCTGAAACATTTTGTTGCAGGTCCCACTTACAGGATTTGTCAAGCTGTTCGATGTTCAAATGCTTTTTTCCTTAAGTCCCTTTTTCCTGACCAGACTTATCACATCATTACAGCCCCTATTATGTGACAGAAAGATTGCATGAAATGGTTATCGTGGGGGTGCCTTCCCTACAAGTAAATACAGTCTTCTTCATTTGCAGCAAGCTTGTGAACAAGATAAGGAGCTCTGCAGGTGGCCAGGGCACACAATTTACACCCCAGTAGGCTCTAAGAGGGGCCACGCCACGGTGGCTTAGTGGTTAAGACGCTGAACTGCAGACTGGAAGGTCGGCAGGTCAGCAGTCAGCCCGGACTGTCCTCCTACATGTCAATAAATAATCCCACACAGCTTCTGGCCTTGTTGCAGGGGCTTTCTAACAATTAATTCTGCATAAGTTGGCCCAGACGACCCCATGGATTAATCATTGATATTCCTCTCTCAAAGAGCAAAGTTCAAGATGTGGGAGCTACGTGCAATGGCTGTGTATTTTAATTATTAGTGTAGCATGAACTAAATAAATCCCAGCACACTCAATTTCTAGGTAAAAAGTCTCATGGTTTGCCTTCGTCACACTAACCATTTTTTATTTTTATTTTTTTGCAATGTTTGCTATGATGTCTGTAAATTTATGAAGGCTATAAATTTAGACAACCCTGCAGATGTAAATTTTGCAAGTGAATGGTAATGGTAACACTTCAGAGAGAAAGTTAGGTGACATATACACTTTCCATATCCAGACAGAGGGCACAAGGTCTGTCTATTTACATCTGCAGTGCAGCACCAGAGCTGAAACAAATTTGCTTCAAAACCTTCTGCTCAAACTTTTCTGCTGCAAATGTTCTGCTCTAAAATATCTCCACATATTGTTGAAGTCTGAAATAAGTCTATTGAAGATTATTAACAAATGGCATTTTAGCCCGTGTTCAGCCTGGAAAGGGCGAACTGGGTAAATCCTGATCAAAAACCAACTGAAACGATTTTCTCATACAGCCGTAGTTCAAGCTTCGCCTATAAAAGGAAGCAGGAAAAGACTGCTGGCAGGCTGGCCAAAGATCTCTGTGGAGGTACCTCCAATGTGCTCATCAAGTCTTTTGTTTTCGTTTGTCTCACTCTTTCCTGCTTCTCCCTGTATCCTGCCCAATTTGAATGCCTGTTCCCTGCCTGCTAGTCTCGACTTTCCCATAATCCAGCTGTGACAACAGCATCCTGGCTCCCACCCTCTCCCCGACACTAAGTCGGAGAGAGCAAGCAGACATCCACACCCCCAAACTGTTGGGGGAATACAGTCAACAAAATCAAACCTCCCGAGATGTACACGGAAATTTCAATTTCCTTGATAAGTTCCTTCCCCCGCCCCTCTTTCAATTTCCAATTTGAGATGAACTGTTGTCTGGCAGCTTGGAACGTCTGGCACAGCGTCAGCTTCAGTTTGCTGGGGCTGAATCCAAACACGAACCTGAACTTTACCAGCTCTGCTCGTTTTCGTAAACAGATTCCCTTTGCCTGCCAAACACTTTTCAGAAGGATACAAAAAACCCAGATTTTTTCCCACCAAAACGGGGGGAAATGCAACACTCTGCACACATTATTTTCCTTAATTGAAAAAAGAAGAAGAGGCACTTCATCACTGATGTTTTGTCAAGTAGCATGAACTGTGTTCTGATTGCACCATGACTTGTGCCTGCTCCATCCTGCTATCATAAGAGGGTGTAAATGCAAAATGCAAAATTGCAATACTGTCCTGTGCATGTGGGTTTGGAGCCCAGTTTTTACCAAAGGGAGCATCATGAACTGATGCAGATTTCCTGAGGCTCAGAAACCAAGATGCAGGGAGTAGAATCCAGGAACTAAGGTGCAGTGCCTGGAAGATTAGGGATAGAGATCAATAGGCCTTGCCTACAGTCTAACTGATGCCTTGTGGGGACACCTGGCTGCTCAGGAGAAGAGACTTGCTGTGTCTGTTGCCTCAAGGTGGAAGATGATGGGCATGGTGGGCAAAGCAAATGGTAAAACCTGTCATTCTAGCAGAAAATACACTGCATTAGGGATGTTGCAGGCACCCGACTAGGTCCGGGAGTCCATCAGCCCCACCCCCCCGCCTGTGACCCCCAGACTGTGCCTGCCGAGGCATTGTCCTCGCTTGCCCCCGGCTCGTGCCCTTCTGGACTTACCACAATTGATCCGGTGAGCGCCTGCCATTTTCCCACCTTTGTTGTCTGTGCAACAAGGAAGTTTTTAAAAATGCGCATATTTAAATATGCACAGTTTGGGGCCAGGAAAGCTGAATGTGTGCATATTTAGAGGTATAATGCCTTAATATTGCACATATTAAGCTTTCTGCCCCCAAACTGTACATGTTTAAATAGACACATTTTTTAAACTTCCTTTTTCTGCAGACAACAGAGGTGGGAAAGTGGTGGGTGCTCACCAGACCAGATCGCAGTGGGTCCAGGCAACTTGCCAAGCTCGTGGGCACCCTGAGTGTGGGTCTGGGGGGGGCAAGTGGGGGGCACGCTTCCGCGGGTGCCCGGAGAACCCAAGCTGGGGTAGGTTCTCATATCTCTACACTGCATCCCTTGGAGGCCCACAGAAATCCAAATACTGGGACCTGGTGTTCTTAAGCCTCTTATGGGACAGCCCTCAGGCCCAAGAAGAAATTATCTTGAAAGCTGCCCAATAGATACCTGCCTGCTGTGGGATGGGCAGTTCTTTCTTTTTTCCTCTCTGATCTACTGATGCCTGGACCTGGGAGTCCTGGTATTTCAACAGGGAGATTCACATGACACCCCGTGGGCATTGAACAAAGTTGGGGTGTGTGTTCAGGGCTGTGCAGGCCACCCACATCCCACTGCTGATGTGCACCATAGCCACACCTCCAGTACCGATGCCCATGGTGGAAACACTTCTCTGCTAGGTCAGTTTGGACAAGGGCTCTACATGTGTACTGATCTACTTGAACGGAGCTCCTCCACACAATGGGCATTTAACCCAGTTCAGGGGGTAAATGAGTGTTGTGAGAGAGAGTGTGAGTGTGTGTGTGTGTGAGAGAGAGAGAGAGAGAGAGAGACAGAGAGAGAGAGAGAGAGATTATCACAGTGGAGTCTCATACTGTGTTTTTGTATGATGACCACACCAATTGCAAGACACCATGGATGTTTGGAACTTCCTTTCCAAATTTGCTCTTATGGACAAATGAAAAAACATAACATCAGCAGCAGCAGCAACATCCATTTCATTAGTGCCAATCCTAAAGTTCTCACATGAGAATGATTGGCTCAAATGGAGCGGGCAAAAGGGGAGCCAACCTCCCTGGGAAATTTTGGGATGAACAATGGGGGAGGAATCTCACCACTCACCTCCTGAGCTCCTACATGGTGACTTAGGGCCACTGTGATGGAGTCTTACATAAAAAGGTGGCCCAGGCAAAGCTCTGCTCATCCCTCTTCCATTGTATTGGATTACAAGGAGTCAAGTGTGACTTTGCCCAGTCATATGCAGTGTTTTGGTACACTAATTTGCTAGACCTGTTGGCAATTTTCATGATTTTAGAGTGGGTTCTCATAGCTGTGAAGGCCACGCTTTATGCTACTAACAGAAGCTAAAACAATGCACAGTAGTTGCTTTGCACTGTGGCCGTACGGTTTGCACCTTCTAGCTGATAAAAGATGCTTCTTTCTGTTAGGGATGTTGGAGAATTCCACTATGGACTCCAGTGAGGCCGGATTCTTTAGAATTCCATGGAGTTGCCAGCCGGCTCCGTAGCACCAGCGATATATTGCTGTATCGCTGGCTGAGGCTAAGTGACTCCGAACAAAAATGGTGTCCGCTACGGCCATAAAGCCCATTGTTAAATAGCTGCATTTAGCTTAATCTAAGACCCTTACGGCTGCAAATGGCATAGCGGATGTCAGCCAGTGGTATGGCAATGGTGGCTGTATTGCTGGCGCTACGGAGCCAGTGGTGAGGAGGATCTGGCTGGGGTGGATTCCTCAGGGGGGTGGAGGTAAGTGCCCCGTTCTTTTGAATCCGGCCTCACTGGGGTCCGTGGAGGAATTCTCTGCCATACCTAGTCGTGCCACCTGCTCAGATAACCAGCCCCATGGGATGGCGCTCGTCACTCCCCTGGGAACCAGAATGACTGAACCAAGAGTTAAGGGCATGTGTAAGCTTTCTTTGCTTTTATTTATCTGCATCCATTTTCCATCAATAACCTCTGTCATTCTGCAATCTCCACCAGCTTTCTCTGACTGTCTCTAGGACAGCCTTCAGTATAGTCAGTCATTGGAGCCTGGGTTACTTGTGGCTACTTTTCATGTGATAATTGTAATGTCTAGCCAGAATCTAAGATTCGTCTTTCTTCCGTCACTTTTTGCTTATCCTGAACATTTAGCAACAAGCGATTGGGGATGTATGGACTATGTAAAATCTGCTCTGTCTGTGTTTCCTGGATTGTCAGACGCCTTTTGTTCCCTCATCCACTCACAGACGGATGCAGATTTTTCCCCCCATCATGCGGAAAAATACATAAATAATTAAATAAATACATAAGAGGTTTTGTAAGTATTTAATAAGCTACATTAGTACGTAACATTTAGCGTATTGTCCCCCATTCCATTCAACTTTTCCTCAGAAGAAACTTGTGTATTTTCCTACAAATAAATATGTGTAAATTTCGGGAAAGTAAAAAAAAAAACCATCTGAAAGTCTACGGACTCTGCGCAGCCTGAAGGGGTCACTTTGCAGCAGATTCTGCAGGTCAGATTCTTAGAAATCTGAGCTCATTTTAGTCCATCTCAAATTTCTCCTGCATCCCTACAAGCGATGCACAACCATCAAGACAGCCTTATCAAAAGTTTTTTTTAAAAGTTTGAACTATCTGCTGCAGTGGCAAACTTGCCAGTCTTTAAAAATAACCTAAGGGCCTGCATAAAACGTTCTTAGCTTCACTACATCACACACAGACAATGAAAGCTCAGGTATGATAACAATATCATGCAATGAGGCCTCTGCAAATTCAGTCTTAGAGCAACTATTATTGGATTTACCCTTCCTTGACCTGCATAGAAACCAACTTTAGCAACAAATCGCCAACACGATCTCTTGAGCATACAGGTCTCTAACAAGTCAAAACTCTCATGCTGTTGAGGGCGGATTCATCAAAACAAAACACCTTCTACTTTGAGTCATAATGCTACTTTGGAGGGCAGCTCATCCACCCATTGGTGTGTTTTTGTTTCGTACTTTAAAAAAATGTAACTTTATGCATAAGCTATCCCAATGAGAAAGTCTGCAGTAGTTGTATCATACCACTTCACACTAGGGGTGTAGAATGTTTCTACCCTGGGGGCCACATGTGATGATAGCTTGGGGACTGGGGCTGCACACGTGTGTTTACACACACACACACACGTACATATTGGCAATTTGAGAGCAACTCAACTTTCAGGAGCCCGCAGCAGCAGAGCTAAATGTGATGCATCATGGGTGCTGCAGGCTGAAACATCTGGAGGGCAAGTTTCCCATCCCACCCGAGGGAGCACAATGCACTACTGCTGAGTTGAACCTTCTGAATGCCAAAGGTTTAGCCTGAATTTGGTGGGAGTTAAACAAAAGAGGGGGAGAGTGCCTCCCTTCTCTCACCTCTCAGGGATGGGGTGGTTATTTTCCTTTTCACAGTGCAAATGGCCACCAACATTAGCTGGGCAAGCACAGGAGTGCCAGCAAGTTTTGTCCCCCACAACCCAAAACATCCCTCCTCAAAATCCACCCTAATCTTCCCTTTTTGGTGTTGTAGAAATGATACGAAGACAATAATTGGACAGTGTTGCAGGCTGTTTCCCCTTCTCTTCCTTTTTACTAAATTCCTATTATTATTATTTTTTAATACGGATATAACCATTTCACCAACTTCAGGAAAAACCTCCCTTCCAGTTGCAGCCTGAGAAGAAAATTACGTTATTTCCATGATTCAAATTGTTGTCGAGTGTTCAAGCTGCCCTCTTTCCGGCATGCCTGTGCTGCACAATACACCCACATTGCGGAGGATATCACAGGTTATCAGAATACCCTGCTGGGTATATGATTGCTTGGACAACCCCCTTTGCATCTGTGCTGTACCCTCGGAGAGCAGTGCAGGGTCAGCGGGCCTCTCTGCTTGCACACGGCTGGGCAACAGTGATCAGATGATGCTCTTTTGTCCTACGGCACCAATTGCCCATCATTTGTTTCACATCAGGCCTTGGCCATTAGATCTTGCTGTCAACTACAAGGGGTATTTTGATGGAGCTATCAATCACAGCACAACTGTAGGGGATGCACGCAGCTTCTTCAAGCAAATCATCTGACATTTGTTCACATCCGTTTGAGATCTTCCTTTAGAGCTGCCTTAAACTGAGTCAGAGTGCTGGCCCATCAAAGCTCAGCAGTGTCTGCCCTGACAGACAGTGGTGCTCCATGGTCCTAAAGGCAGCCAGCTTTCGCAGACCTGAGATGTCAGGTTTCCAGTTTCCTTCTTTCTGCAATAATTTCCTGTCCTGCTATTGAAGTTTAACCCTCTGCATACGGAGTATCATTGTCAACGTGATCCAATTCTGTGAGCTGCTGTACTACCCTAGAAAGGGGTTAGGGAGACATTTTTCTCCCTCTGTCATAATATAAGAACCCACTGGGGCATCCCATGGAGTTGACTGGTGGGAGTTTCAGGACAGAGAAAAGAAGGTACTTCTTCACACGGCACATAGTTAAACTATGGAATTCACTTCTACAAGATGTGGTGATGGCCACTAATTTGGATGGCTTTAAAAGGGGGTTAGACAAATTCCTGGAAAAGGCTATCAACAGCTACTAGTCCTGATGGCTACATGCTATTTATTTATTTATTTCATTTCTATACTGCCCAATAGCCGAAGCTCTGTGGGCGGTTCACAAAAATTAAATCCAAGCACACACAATGAAACAATTTAAAATATACAGAACATTAAAACCACAATATAACAATACAACCACAATAAAACCTAGCAGCAGTGCAGGAGTTTAAAATACAGATTTAAAACAGCAAAGATAAAAATTTAGAAAGCTAAAATGCTAAAATGCCTGGGAAAATAAAAAGGTCTTCACCTGGCGCTGAAAGGAATACAATGTAGGCGCCAGGCGAACCTCACTAGGGAGCTCATTCCAGAGCCGGGGTGCCACAGCAGAAAAAGCCCTCCTCCTAGTAGCCACCCTCCTCACTTCCTTTGGCAGGGGCTCACGGAGAAGGGCCACTGATGATGATCTTAAGGTCTGGGCAGGCACATATGGGAGGAGGCAATCCTTCAGGTAACCTGGCCCCAAGCCGTTAAGGGCTTTGAATGTTAACACCAGCACTTTGAATCGGGCCCGGAAATGGACTGGCAGCCAGTGCAGCTGGAAAAGTACTGGCGTAATATGAGCTCGCAGGCCAGTCCCTGTTAACAATCTTGCTGCCCTATTTTGGAACAGCTGAAGTTTCCGGACCGTTTTCAAAGGCAGCCCCACGTATAACGCATTGCAGTAATCCAGACGAGAAGTTATCAGAGCATGGATAACTGTAGCTAGGCTATCTCTGTCCAGATAAGGGCGTAGCTGGTATACCAGCCTAAGCTGATAAAAAGTGCTCCGTGCCACTGAGTTCACCTGTGCCTCAAGTGACAGTAATGGATCCAAGAGCACCCCCAAACTACGAACCTGATCCTTTAGGGGGAGTGCAACCCCCTCCAGAACAGGTTGAATATCACCTAGCCGGGCAGACGAACCACCCACTAACAGTACCTCCATCTTGTCTGGATTGAGTTTCAGTTTATTAGCCCTCATCCAGTCCATTACCGTGCCCAGGCACTGATTCAGAACAGCCACTGCCTCACCTGGTTTTGATGTAAAAGAGAGGTAGAGCCTGGTGTCATCTGCATATTGATGGCACCTCAGCCCACACCTCCGGATAACCTCCCCCAGCAGTTTCATGTAGATGTTAAACAGCATGGGGGATAAAATAGAGCCCTGTGGAACCCCATGGCACAATTGCCATGGCACAGAGCAGTAATCCCCCAGCACTACCTTCTGGAATCGGCCATCGAAGTAGGAGCGGAACCACTGTAGTGCAGTGCCTCCTACTCCCAACCCAGACAACCTATCCAGAAGGATACCATGGTCGATGGTATCGAAAGCCGCTGAGAGGTCCAGGAGAATCAACAGGGTCGCACTCCCCCTGTCCCTCTCCCGGCAGAGGTCATCCCACAGGGCGACCAAGGCAGTTTCCATTCCAAAACCAGGCCTGAAGCCCGATTGAAATGGATCTAGATAATCCGTTTCATTCAAGAGTGCCTGGAGCTGTCCTACAACCACCCGCTCAAGCACCTTGCCCAGGAAGGGGATGTTGGCCACTGGCCTATAATTGTTAACATCCTCTGGGTCCAGGTTAGGCTTTTTCAGGAGTGGTCTAATTACTGCCTCTTTTAAAGCGGCAGGCACCACTCCCTCTCTCAAGGAGGAATTTACAACCTCCTGGACCCAGCCGGACAACCCCTCCTTGTTTGATTTAAGAAGCCATGAAGGGCAAGGGTCAAGCACACAAGTGGTCGATCGGACTTGGCCAAGCACCTTGTCCGCATCCTCTGGCCTCAGTAACTGAAACTCATCCAATAAAACTGGACCAGACGGTGCTCTGAACGCCTCTACCAATGGAACTGCATTAATGGTGGTGTCCAATTCATGACGAATCTGAGTGACTTTATCCTCAAAGTGCCGTGCAAACTTGTCACAGTGTGCTACCGAGGGTTCCACCGTCTCTCTCCCTGGCCCAGAATGTAACAGGCCGCGAACCACTCGGAAAAGCTCCGCCGGACGACACTGAGAAGATGCAATGCTGGTGGAAAAGAACTGCCTCTTTGCCACCCTCACCGCCACAGAGTAGGCTCGATAGTGGGCTCTTACCTGTGTTCGGTCAGACTCAGCACGAGTTTTCCTCCACCTGTGTTCTAGCCGTCTCCCCTCTTGCTTCATTGCCCTCAGCTCAGGTGTTTACCAAGGAGCTGGCCGAGCTCCACTCAGAGGCAGAGGGCGCTTGGGCGCGATCGTGTCAACTGCCCGAGTCATCTCTGCATTCCACACAGCGACCTGGGCTTCAACAGGAGCACCAGCCATACCAGCAGGAAAATCCCCCAGAGCCCTCTGGAATCCATCGGAATCCATTAATCTCTGGGGTATGCCTATGTACACCAGTTGCTGGGGAACTGGTGGGAGGGTGCTGTTGCACTTATGTCTGGCTTATGGGTTTTGCATGGACAGCTGGTTGGTCACTGTGTGAACTGAATGCTGGACTAGAAGGACCTTTGGTCCGATCCAGCAGGGCCCTCTTTATGTTTTATGTTCTAGCAAGTTATTCGAATGGAGAGCATTGTTCCAACACCCATCAAAGGGGACAACTTCCTCCCTGTTTTCTGACAGTGGACACTGCCCTAAAGAAACACTAATTCCCCTACCCTCTGGGAATACCGTGAATTTAGGGATGTACGAAAGTCACTTACCTTTTCGAAGGGTGACATTTGCAGTGGGGGGGAGGCGCTCCGTCCCTCCCCCCAAAATTCTGTCCGGCTGGCTCCGCTCCACACAGATTCCGTGGAGCCGCCAGCCAGGGCCGCCCGCAGCCGGACATCTGCCCGCTGGGCAGCCTGCAGGGACGCAAATGGCGGCTGCCATAGCTGCCGCCATTTGCGTCCCTGTATTTTGCCGTGATAGGCTATGTAAATGTTTACTAAATACTTACGTAGCCTATCACAGCCTCCGCAGGGACGCAAATGGTGTTCCTGCATTAGCCGTGATAGGCTACATAATTATTTACATAGCCTATCACGGCTATAATGAGGAAGCGAATGGCAGCCGCAGATGCGGCCGCCATTCGCAAGTCAGCGCAGACGGCAGCAGGTAAGTGCTCCATTTCGCGCGCCTTTCACAGGGTGGGGGGGTGGGGGGCTTCGTTCTGCCACGGATTTTGGGGGGCTGAATGCACTGGCATTCATCCTCACCAAGATCCGTGGTGGAATTTTCTGACATCCCTATGTGAAATAACCAAGAACTGCCCTACTCTGATTAGACCGGGGCATACAGAATGGGGGCTAGAAGACTCCTTAAGATAGTGGCTCAGGGGACACTTTGGCCATGTTCCAGCATCATCAAGCAATCCACCTACCACTGCAATGTGCCCCTCCCCCTCCACCCCCAAGAGCTTCTTTGAAATCAAATTTGGCCCTGCGGCTGAAAGGGGCTCTTTACCGCTACTTTAGGGGAAACTTTTTCCTTGCTAAAAATAAATGGTTAGTTTAACAGAAAGGGTACAGTTGTACCATACTGCATTTTGTGCCACACTTGGGATGTCATTGGCCATAGACCAAACATTTTGGTTGGTATGGCTGAAGATAGATAAAGCCTATCTATAATCACAGCTGCCAGGGCCTCATTCAGCTTGAAAAAAAATAGATATTTACTATTCTTCATATCCTATAGATGGGGAATTCTGCACGGAGAGGTGGTGACTTGCCTCAATTTAGTAATCCAGGGGGTCAGAGTTACAACTGGGTAACTTCTATGCAAAGTTCAACTTCCACTGAAAAAGCAAGTTTCTAGCCCTTAAGAGCATAATGATAGGTTTGAAAGTGCTTGTATAGAGCCTGGTAAAATCTCAGGAGCAGGAGTCAGGGTCAGGCAAGACTTCCAATTCCCTGAGAGTGAGGAGGCATTGCTGTGCCTAGCTCCTTGGCCCTCTATTATCAGCAGATGCAGAATAGATTGTGTAAATAGCAACATCAGGACATGTCTTAAATGTGTGTATTTTATACAGTTCATAGAATTTGTCTTTTTCTTGGTGCAGAATTGGAGATATCCTGGCATATAATTTTGTAAGTACAGAAAACATGGAGCCCTGAAGGCTTAGGAGGCATCTGGATGCTGTCAAAGATCAATGCTTGACTCAGATTATGCCGGTTTGCTATCTTTGCTAGACCACGGCTATTCTCTGAACTCTTTATCCCAATATGAATCTAAAATTAATGTTACTTCATGAGTTTCCCAAGTTCTGGAATGACACTAGTGTCTGAAGCTAGGGGCGATGAATTATTATTAATTCGTTGCATACTTTATGTTTATTTTGCAACAACTAAAACGAAGGGAGGACTAATGACATGCAAAATGTCCGGGTGAATCATTCATAGTACGTTGTTTTGCATACCTTATTCTTCTGGAAGTATATAATTTTGTTCTCTGACAAAAGGAATGTTTTAGAAAAATCTATATTTTCATTTCAATCACAGGTGTACGCACATTGCTACCAGATTCTGTCAAACAACTGCTTCCACATTCACCTCCTCCTTGTGTTTTAGAAACACTGTCATTGCTGCTTTCCTTCCACTATAGTTAAGGGCCATTTCACACATTACAGAGAGGGAAATCTAGGTTTGTCACCAACTGTACACTCAACAGGGTGCTACAGACAACCGTGGCTCCCTGCTGAGTGCACTTGGCAGTTGTTTTTAGCTGCCCATCTTTTTAGCTGCTCTGTTAATACTAAAAAAACAAAAACAAAAACCTTGTGGGTTTTTTTTTTTAGTGTACTGTAGTTTGACATTATTGTAATTGTATATTTTATTGCTGCTTTGGGTGCTTAGTATGGAAAGGCAAGATAAAAAGTGAAAGAATAAACAAACATTTTAGGCCTACCCCTCAAAAATGGGGTTTCCCTATCATGCTTCCAGGGGAAATTTCTGAGTATTCACTTTGAATGCTGAAATCCTCCTGTTCACCAGAGTTGGTCCAAGACATTTTGCTGCCTGAGTCAAAGAACAAGATGGCACACCCTTCTCATTCCATGTATAAAAGTTGGCTGGATTGATAGTTGAATCTTTCTGCAACACTAGTGATCAGATAGCATCCTCTACCAAACATGCGCCATGTTTCCACAACAACAGAAAGAGAAGCGAATGGAGGAGTACCAGATTTTTTTTTTAAAGGAATCAGCTTTGCTGCACTTTGGTCCATGCAGGGCTCCACAAGCAGGTTCTCCATACCAGTAAAAATGGCTTCACAGACTTCCGGGTGAGGGTGGGGGTTGGAGTGAACATCATCAGAGTGGTAGGGGCTGCTCCCCCCTCCCCCCTTTCTCTTTTCCCCTGAAAGTCTAGATGCACCTGCATTTCAGGAGCAAGCCCCCTTGAGTGTAATGGGAGTTACTTCCAAGTAGACACACACATGCTTGTGCTGGTAAATGGGGGGGGGGCAAAGATGGAAAACAGCCCCCATTTTAACCTGCAGGATCTCTATAACAAAAGGTGGAAGTAGTTACTTCCTAAGGCAATAAACCAAAGAAAGGAGAATCAGATACTCGAGATCGCGCTTTACCACACTTAGGGAATTGGGCTTTAATGTGTGGCATGTCAATTGAGGGGGATCTCTGTAAGTTCTGATGTGAGCATTCAGAAGGCAAGTCTCATTGACCACAAGGGGAGTTACTTCTGAGGAGATGCTAATGGGTTTGTTGTGGGAAAGAGAGCAATAAACACCAGCCCCCATTTGAACTGGCAGGATCTCTATTAAACCAAACAATGGAGAATCGGAGCATCGATCGCATTTTACCACATTTAGGGAATTGGGCTTTAAACTGGGCCATGTCAGCTGAGTCAACTGGGCCATCTCTGTAAATTTTGATGTGCGCATTCAGGGGACAAGCCTCATTCAGCACAATGGGAGTTACTTCTGAGGAGACACTAATTGGTTTGTGCAGGGATGGGAAACACACAGGAAACACACCTTGACCGGAGTCATGGTGAAACGCACACTCCTGGGCAGGGCTAGCATAACCGAGCTAAATGCGGGAGTTGGGGCATACAACTAGGGATGTTAGAGAATTCTGCCATGGATCCCGGGGGGGGGGGCGAATTCCAGTGAATTCACACACCCCCCGGAATCTGCGGTGGAACAGAGCGTAGGGGACGCCATTTGGATTCCCGTTTTAGCCGTCATAGGCTACGTAAATATTTACGTAGTCTATCACGGATAAAACAGGAATGCAAATGGCATAGGGGATGCCATTTGTGTCCCTGCTTTAGCCGTGATAGGCTACATAAATATTTACGTAGCCTATCACAGGCTACCATAGGGACGCAAATGGTGTCCCCTACTCAGGACGCCATTTGCGTCTGCAGCAGCCCGGCAGCGGCTGGAGGCCCTGCTGCGGGTTGGCCCAGCCGGCGGCTCCATGGCCTGGCCATGGAGTGGAGCTGGTTGGGCAGGATTACGGGCGGGAGGAACGGATCACCTCCCCCCCTGTCGAGGATTTCGGGGGGAGGGATGGAGCGCCTCCCCCCCACCGTGGATGTCCCAGGACGAAACCAGGTAAGTGTTTCGTACATCCCTACATACAACAACTATACAAGGGAGAACCCAACTTAAGGAAAAGAATTGGACTTTAAGCAGTCTCAGGAAATCTGGTTTTTCCCTGATAAGCTGCAGGGTGGATGCTGGATGGCCATGACATCATGTATCCCTAACAACCTCAATACACAGCCAGCTCAGAATAAATCACTGGTGGAAACACCCCCCTGAAGGCAGCAGACTGGCTTAGAAGGCACAGGGCAGGCTGCTTGGCACACAGCTCTTTCCTCCAACACCTTGCAGCCACCTCCCAGCATCTGTCACCTGAGGTGACTCCCTCACTTTGCCTGATGGTAGGGCTGGCCCTGCTGCTCACCTATCTCTGCACCCATAGGTAGTAATTCATAGACACACATACATGCTTGACCTGCATGCTCACTAGATTTTTTTTTTGGGGGGGGGGTTCAGTTGGTGCGCATTACCCTGCAGAGCTCTTTATAATCCATCCACACTTTCGAAGTGAGTTGGGGATTTGGCACAGGAAATGCTGAGCAAGAGACTCTGGCATGTTTAAGCTTTGTGGGTGAATGTCTCATCCCTGGACCAGGACCAGAGACCATAGTTCACTGGTAGAACACATGCTTTGCATACAAAATGTCCCAGGTTTGATCCCTGGCATTGCTAGGTAGGGCAGAAAAAACTCCTGCCTGAAACCTCGGAGAGCTGCTACCTGTCAATACCGTGCTAGGCAGACCACTCAGTAGAAGGCAGTTTCCTATGTTCTTACGGCTATTTCATTTGAAAAGTGTCAACTGCACATATTTCTTTAAAACTGATTAAGAGCCTTGTGATTTTCAGTCCAGATTCTACCTACCTATTTAATTTACAAGTAGTTAGAACTGTTTTAAAAAATCAAAAGAGATGTGATGGAGAGCAGACCGAAGGTCTGCCTAGACTAGTATTTTGCTTCCCACAGTAACAACCCACCAGCTGATGCAAACCCGAGTCAGACTGGGCTTGACAGTGGAGAAATTAGAACCTCGAGTGATTGAGGATGCAATCCTATGCATGTGTAGACAGGGAAAAGTCCTATAACTCCCAGCATTCCCCAGCCAGCCAAGCTGGCTGCGGAATACTGGAAGTTGTAGGACATTTCCCTGTCTAAACATGCATAGGATTGCACCCTTAGCTTGACAGATTCACCCATCTCTAGTGTAGACCAGCCTTCCCCAACTTGTTGTCCTCCAGATGTCTTGGACTGCAACGCCCATCATTCCTGGCCAGTGTGGTCATGATGGGAATTACAGTTCAACATATCTGGGGGGAAACAGATTGTGAAAGGTGGATGTAGACAAATACCCAAAGTTCTATACAGACTTTAGGGTTGCAGTGAATCATATCCTAATACAATCACTCACAATCCATCTCCAGTGGGATTTACACCTCGGGCGTTTGCAGTTTCCACAGCAGCCATTAAAAACAACTCCATCTAGAGAATCTCAAGCAAGGAGGAATTACATTTGTGGCTTGGAGTGGGGGTGGAGGGTGGACAAAGTTGCAATCTTAACACTCAGTGTGTCAAGAACTAACAGCGGCCTCATTAGAGCAGATTTAGGACAAAAGACACAGGGAGAGAATGGATCAGGAAGCAACTGGAAAGGCTTCAAGAAGATTTCAAGTCCGGGAAATGGGGAGCCTAGCACAATCCCTCTTGAATTACAGTAAACTGCCTGCACACATTTGATTCCCTCTCCAGGGCTGGGAAACTAAACTGCATCAGCTTACAACCAAATACGAAGCTGTCCCACTAGGATGTCTAAAACTAACAGAGTTGCTACATCAGGGATAGTTCATCTCTTTGGGTTTTCAAAAGAGAAGCATGCAAGTGGGGGAAATCATTTTAAATACTCTATGTGTGTATGTATGTATGTATGTATGTGTATATATATATATATATGTGTGTGTGGGGGGTCTCTCATTTATTTCAGTACACTGCTGACTTGACACGCAGCATATTCTCTTGAAGCGCTCCCTCAGCTCTCCCTCCACCACCAGCACCACCTCTCACTTTATTGTTTCCCTCTCACTATCAAAATTTAGACGGCAGGCTCTTTGGGGCAGGGGCCTGTCATTCCTGTTCTTGTCACTCTCTAAACTGCTCTGTGCATTGATGGGTGCTATGTAAATAATAACAGCATTAGTAACAAGAATGTATTTTAACCATACATTTTGTTGAAGCAAGAAAATGAACTGCTCATGGCTGCCTTGAAGGAAAAATAACAACAGCAAAGGTGGGGATTTAGTTGGCGAAGCATACACGGCTTGCAAATGTAAAATAGTTATGTCTGAGATCACATTAGGATGCTAAGATGCAGGGTTTGATCATTAATTTTGGATAGCTCTGCCCATTAAATGCTGCTGGGGGCTTTCTGCCCCTCACCTCCACTCCTTTCTGTCTTCACTATGCTGAAAGCTAATACTAATTGCTGATGACTCTCCATCTTCCCTAAAATGCTTGGAAGGAAAAGATGTATGTGTCTCTGTGTGTGTTTATATGCGCGCGCGCACACACACACACACTCACACACACTCACACACACACGTGGCAAAAAGAAACTGTAATGATTAACAGCACCCATATAATTAGGAGAAACCATACAGGTCTTTTGTTAATCATTCAGAAATAATATGACAAATATGCAATGCAGACGTGTTTGCAGAATAAAAAATGATAAAAATAAGTGCTGTAAGATTGAGCCTGTGTGTGTGTGTGGGAGAGAGAGAGCAGGGGAGAGAAGGGAGGGTTACATTAACATAATATAATTCAGCACAGGCGGCCATCTGTTTTAATTGAGCAAGCTTATTCGTACAATGCTCTGCACCGCTAATCTTGTTTAGATTAATGTTAATGTTCTATTAAAAGGCAGTTTATCATCTCACAATGCTGAGTTAAAATAAGCACACCCAGATTCTACTGTTATGGCAGAAGAAGAAAATGGATAGCTCATTACCCAGCTATTGATCTCCCTACAACACAACTATTAAGGCCGGGAAGTTTGGCTGGAAAGTAACTCATGATCTTCTTCCTTAAGGTTGAGTATAAATGAATGCAGATGAAAAGTTTGGCTTTCCTAGTTAAAGATTAAAGCAGGCTGCTTGGCAAAATGTTCTCGGATATGCACTGAGATGGAGGGGGGGGGGATGGGGAAAGAATACAGGCGCCTAATGGCCAGTAAATTCTTTCAACTCTTGAAAGTGGAAATCAAGACAGCTTCTTTTTCCCCACCCATTGTCACAGCTTATGGTGAGAAAACAGTGCTTTTTTCTCCTAGTCTGTATTTTAATGAGGAAGCCAAGAGTTGACTATTTCTTGGAAACATGCCTATCATTAAGAACAATCCCAAAGGCAAAAGAAAGGAGTTCAGCCTGTGAGTCACAAAGAACATCTTGACACCAGAATCAATATAACAGAGATCGACATCATCAGCAGTTGCAACAGATATCATTTTCTGCAAATATGGAGGTTCCTGGTACATTCTCTTACAGTCTATCAGAACTGTCTCTAAGGGCAGAGACTGAGTCATTCTGAGACTGAGGCAGGAGCCTTGCTCTCAGGGCCAGCATCAAGTGGAGATCAGCATAGTTAGGCATCTGTCAAAGGTAGGGATGGGGGAGAAATCCTCCATGGACCCCAGTGAGGCCGGATTCAAAAGAATCCAGCCCCCCAGAATCCGTGGAGGTTCAGAAGACTTACCTCCGCCTCCTGGAGGAACCCCTGCCAGCTGGCTCCGAAGCGCCAGCGATATGGCCGCCATTGCCAAATTGCTGGCTGGGCGGATTGACTGCAGATGCAAATGGTGTCCACTATGCCATTTTCGGCTGTAAAGGTCTTAGTTTAAGCTAAATGCAGCCGTAAATGGCATATGGTATGCCATTTGCGGCTGCAAAGCACTGACTTTGCCCTAAATTGCAGCTGTTTATGGCTGTATTTAGGCCAACGACAGTGCTTTATGGCTGCAAATGGTGTACAATATGTGATTTAAGGCTGTAACTTTCCTGCAATAAGTTAATAACGGCCGCCATTAGTGTATTGCATCTTATAGGGAGCCGGAGAGCCGCCCCACGTGAACTCCTCTGGACCTGGTGGTAAGTGCAGCCACTCCAACGCGGACTTTCAGCTCTCCTTTCTTAGGATTCTTTATCTTTAAACCAGACTTAGACCATACAGCCCTTCAAATAAACAAATCTCTGCAGGCTGAGGCTCAGAAGGAAGCAGGACTAAATCACTCTGCAGCACTTTCAAATGCCATTTCTACTGAGAAGTGAGCATAAACAGCATGTTGACTCACTAGTAAGCAGGGCAAGAAGCTGCATGACTACTCAGAAGGAAGCAGGGCTGAATCACTCAGCAGCTTCCTCCTATGGCTTAGTCCCCTCTGCCCGGCAGGGGTAAGCTCTTATTTCTGATCAGCTGCTGAACAGAAATAAGGGATTTCTGCTACCTGAGAAAGGGAACTGGCAGAAGGGGTGGGACCAGTGGAAGAAGCTGTCAGGCCAGATAGGGAACCCCTGTGCCTTATCAGGCCCTCATGGTTTCTCATCCCTGGTTTACTGTGCCTTTGTTTCCTCTTCCATCTTGCTATCTCCAAACCTCTTGGATCCAAGCAGCTTCAATAACTAGCATTGGGAGGGGGATGTTTCAGGACAGCGCATAGTTAACTATGGAATTCGCTACCACAGGATGTAGTGATGGCCACCAATTTGGATGGCTTTATTTTATTTTATTATGTATGTATGTATGTATGTATTTATTAAATCTATTAATCGCCCACCTGGCTGGTCACCCAGCCACTCATATGTACAAAGCAGATAATAAAACAGTTTAAAACAATAAAATTCTACAATAAAAACATCTTCTAAAATACCCTAACCCATCCCAAATGCCTGCCTGAACAACCACGTTTTTAATGCACGGCGGAAGCTCATTAAAGAGGGGGCATGGCGGAGTTCTGGCCCAGCCTATCTTAAGTGTTAGGCTTTAAAAGGGGATTGGACAAATTCATGGAGGAGAAGGCTATCGGTGGCTACTAGACCTGATGGCTATGTGCTACCTCCAGTACCAGAGGTGGTGAGCCTATGTACACCAGTTGCTGGGGAACATGGGTGGGAAGGTGCTGTTGCACTCATGCCCTGCTTGTGGGATCCTGGTTGACAGCTGGTTGGCCATTGTGTGAACAGAATGCTGGACTAGATGGACCCTTGGTCTGATCCAGCGTGATCAGGTTCTTATGTTCTTAATTATTGTCTCCCCCTGTGGCAAGTATCCCTCCTTTTCAGTGTTCTTTTGAATGCTCACTTGCAAAACTTTTCCTGGGGGAGAGAGTGCCGGAGGAGAGACAACCTGTTTCTCTTGTGGAGGGAACTATACCAATGCTCCCTTGACCCAATACAGTTGCGCATAGTTGATGACTTGGGGCAGAATATGGATGGGAATGAACATCCATGTACACATTCCATTGGAGAGAATTCAGCAGGGATGAATGACAGGTGCACCTATGTTTTCTTAGACTGTCCTTTTCCATTGTTACCCAAGATCCATCTTGGGATGGAGTGTTTTAGAGAATAAATAAAATAAAATAATATAAATAACAAGAACCACAAGGGGAATAAAATGAAAAGTCAGCTAAAATGCCAGAAAAGATCAACAACACTAGTCTCTTGCATTGCTAGCAGGGAATCCTCCCTTCTCCAGATTCCATTCCAAATCTGGATCTTAATGGTATAATTTAGAATTAATTATGTCTACATGAACCAGGGGAAAAAATGAAAATGCCACTAAATCAAGCAATCGTCAAGATCATACACTGATTGCTTTGCTGTAAAAATGCAGGGATAAAAATAATTAACTTTCTATTTTATCTTCATCCAAGGATTTCGTAACGGGTTGTGGGCATTTATCGAATGCCACCATGCATCTGCTTTAGAAAGCAGTAACTCAGGGAAAATAGGGCATAAATGGTCATCATAGATAGTGGCAGGACCATAAAGACGCAGTTCATTACTGCAGCTAAAATAGCTAATGTGATCTTTAGACCAACATCCAGCAGGGATGTTATTGAGTAGAAAGGAGGGACAGTGCCACTCTATTTGCTACAATGGACTAACACAGGCACCCCTCTCAAAGTGTGCTGGATTGTGTCCTTAGGGAGGTAGATACAGATATAAGCCACGATCTAAAGAACTACATTAGTTGATCTTCATGGTTTTACGCAAGCCAGATTTAATCCTCCTCCCCCACCCCCACTGCCCAGGTGGCCACTTATGCATAACCAAAAGAGAGGACACAAGGGGGCATTTGCATAACATTTGCCTATGCTAATGTATAGGTATAGATGCAAATTTAGAAATAACTACTATAATTTAAAGCAACAGATCTCACCATAGACTGTGACCTGTGTGTCTGCTGAGTCTGCTGTCCACTTGTTAACTGTGGATGGGTTATTTATTTATTTATTTATTTTATTTTCTATACCGCCCAATAGCCGAAGCTCTCTGGGTGGTTCACAAAAATTAAAACGGCACACAATAAAACCATTTGAAATATTATGGCCTCTGTTCTCCCTACTTTATCTTTAAGCCAGACTTTGATGGCTCTACAGCCATCTTGGATTCCTGCACTGAGCAGGGGGTTGGACTCGATGGCCTTGTAGGCCCCTTCCAACCCTACTATTCTATGATTCTATGATTCTATACAGCGTTTCAGAGAGGATTCTTTCCTAGTCCACACTGGAGATGCTGGGGATTGAACCTTTGCTCTGCATGCAAAGCAGCTGCTCTACCACTGAGACATGGTTCCTCCTCTTGACCTAGGGCCCCTCCCCTGGTTTCCATGGTTCTTTGAATTCTGGCCTAAGAACATCTTACCGTTTTTAAAATCTGTGCTATGCGTCTCATCACGTGCTCCCAAAGTGGTGAACAAACACAACCGCAGAGAAAAAAATATACGACAAAAGCTTCCTAAAATACTTACAATTAAAAGCACGCTATCAAAAAGTGATAGCCAGCAGAGAATAGTAAAATCATAATTACTTAAAATTCACAATGCTGCACCAGGTCAACTGCTCAGGCAGGTGTAAAAGCCTTCCTGAAGAGAACAGTCAACTCTCTTCCTAAATGACAGGAGCGAGCTGGTTCTCTAGGAAGGGAGTTCCAGAAATATGGTGCCACGAGAAAGAAGGCTATTTTGGCTGCAGCACCCTCCAATGACCATCTGGGGAGAAATATAAGAGCAACAGCTTTCCTTTATATAACTAGGGCCCAGACACTTTCAGACTTTATTATCCTTTCCGAGACCTCTGGAAGGAACGGGCTCTGCATATAAATACATATTCATGTGCACATTTTGTCAGCTATGCAAATTATACTGATACATATTGTGTCTGCCTCAGGCTACCGACATGCTGAAATTAGTGGTGGCCCTCCAGCTTGTGATATATTCCTGATTTGAGCCTCCTTGCTAAACAAGCCGCCCACCCGTGGACTAACCTTTTGTAAACAGCATACCAATTTTCTGATTATCCAGATGCTTTGCTTGTCCCCATGGCCAATCACATTAATGAGTTTGCAATGTAACTATTTTGCAGAAAATGCAAAGGAAGCAAACAGAGCTGTATGAAGAAGCTGTGCCTCCTCCCCAGCACACCCAGCTGTGATAGATTGGCGTAATTCGAAGGTGTTTTATGCTCTTGGCCCATTTAAGCAATTCATTTGAATGGACTGAATAGAGCCATACCTAAGCAAAGGTAGGAGGAATTAAAAATCAGGGGAACAGCATCATGGGAAATCCATCCAATGGAGAGAATGAGAGCAATCCATACATATCATCACACCTTGTGAGCTATACCCTCTGGCCAATTTCTTCCCCAGAGAAACCTAACCAAAAATAATAATCGGGAAAATGACAGCTAAATGATGTAGGCACGACAGACTGTCTATTATTTATAAAGCGCCCATCCAATGCTCTGGGCTGTATACAAAATCTTGACAACACTACAAAAAGAAGAGGTCAAAAGGCACCTGCCCCTAGAAATTTCCACAGGAAAAGGTGTCCATTTGGTGTCCACCCAGGCAAAATTAAGCATATGTCTTATTGATTTCAGTTGGAGAGTAAAGTCCATGTTTAAATCTCCCTAGCTCAAATCATTTGCCCTTCCAGGTGATTAGCTTTGGCTTGGATCATACCCAAGCCAAATATCATTTTCCTTACCAGTGATCCTGGTTTCATATCCTGGTTTGGAGGAAGCCCTTCAATTACACCGAGGTAGTTTCTACAAAGCTGGGCAAAAGAGGGGAGGAAGGAAGGGAAGGAGCAAAGAGGGATCATGTGGCCACATGGCTCATTTGCAAATGAACAAACCATTGTTTCTTATTTTACTACCAAGCCCCTAGAGAACATGTAGCCTTGAGTCTATCCTCCAAACTTTCCAGCAAAACATCCTATAACATCCAAAGGTTAAAGGGGCATTCAAGGACTTTGCTATCTGCAGTTCCAAATTGCAGAAGGACAATCCCTGAACATGGAACTGCAACCTACACCATCACAACTTCCTCCTTTTCACATCCTGCCTCATCTGGAATAGGTTAGAGCTTTAATCTTTCTTTCACTAACCATTCTTTTCTCTATCATCTCTCTGTTCTACCTCTCATGGTGTCCAGCCTGATCTCATGAAATCTTGAGTTTTTCCATTGCTCCTAAGGCCTCCAACTCTACCTACTGTGTAGTTGATCATTAACCATTCCCTTATTTGACAACCATAACATCCCCACCCCCACCCCACCCCCCTCTGTCTCTCTGTCCACTTCCCCCTATTTGCTGGTTCAAGCTTAATTGTGTTAACCTAACCAACTTCCCCATTCTCCTTTAAAGTCATGTATTTGAGTAATCTCATATATTCTGTAACAATATATTCTTGGATCCAAGTCTTTGTGTTTCATGGCTAATACCCACACATACCTGGTTTAAGTGTAAAGCACAGTCTCCCTGTGGCACTCTGTATCTTTAGGCCCAAGAGCAACAGTTCCATGTGTCTGTCCTTTAAACATGTACATTTGCATGTCAGCGTGCATATGTGTTCGGAGACACATGGTAACAGAACTCATTTGTTCTTCTTTGGGGAACTTATAAATATAAAACCAGTGTGGTGTAGTAGCTAGAGCATTGGACTAGGAGTCGGGAGATCTGGGTTCTAGTCCCCACTTGGCCATGGAAGCTCATTGGGTGACTTTGGGCCAGCCACAGACTCTCAGCCCAACCCACCTCAAAGGGTTGTTGTTGAGAAGATAAAAAGGAGGAGGATTATGTACATTGCCTTGGGTTCCTTAAAGAGGAAAAAAAGGCAGGATATAAACATAATATAAATAAATAAATAATACAACCTCTGAATTATTAGCTAGGTGTACACATCTGGATTGTTCATGATAAATTTGTTCCTATATTTTGCACCACAAGGTTTTCATCTCTCAACCCCATCTGTCGATTTGCTTTGGCCAATACAAAAAGGGCCCAATGCAATAGGGAGTTTCTCCTGCTCCCATCACATTGAAGTGAATGGTAGCTCAGAGTGAGCATAATAATGTGCTCTGAATTTATCACTTATCTTCCAGCAGCTGGTTACTTACATCCACATTTAGATCCATAATTGCTTTTAATTGTATTTTAATGTAGTTGCTTATTGTTTTCATCAAGTTATGTTAGTTATCGTAAGCTGCCTTAAGTGCCATTTTTGCTAGAAAAGTGGGGTACAAATCAAATCAATAAATAGATATATAAATTTATTGCTAAATGACTTATCCCACAGCACTGGAAACCAGCTATGGGTCTTAGAACTGAATATTAGTGAAGGCTAATGGTGAACCAAGTCTCAAAAGGTGTCACATTACTTCCTCCTCTCCCTTCCCAGTCAACACACTCCAGGAAACAAGGCTTCAGGCTCACTACTTTACTGGTTAGTGACTCATTTCTTTACAAATGCAGATTCTAGGAAACTCTCAGACTGCAATGAAACAGCTAATCTACATATTTACTAATATCAGTACGGGAGCCGAACTGGAAGTTAGAGAAGTTGACAGCAGTCTGAGCAAGAACTTCTCAGTCAGACTAGCTTCACAGGGATGCTAGACCCTTAGGGTGGCTCCCTCCCATGTAGACTTTCATGAGTGGCCAACCTGGTGGCACATCTCAGCTCAACCTCTAACTTTTCCCGCTTTGCTTTTCAACAGACCCTGGCATCCCTCAAGTCACGCCTCTCACTCTCCTCCTCCACTGAAAACTGGGTTCTCATGGAAGAGGAAAGGGGGGGCATTCAAGCTGAGCCTTCTGTGTGTCAAGGTCCTGGGAATAAAGCTTTGCCGTTTCTGAGCTCACTAGGGAGGGGGCCTCCCCCTGTTCTGGCTGTTCCCATTCTGAATCCGAGTTGCTAGATATCTCCACATGCTCAGATTCATTCCTGAGAAAAGGTTGCATAGCATTTAATAAGAGGGAAACCTTAGCCCTCTTCGGATGTTGATGACGGGGAATATAGGGAAGACTGTGCTGGCTCCGCTCCCTCTGTTGTGTCACTCTGCTCAACCGCGCTGGCCACCATGTGTTGGGAAGGCCGACGATGGGGCTGCGAAAGGGGGAGAGGGACAATGGGGTAATCTTCACTCTTCCCCTCACACAGCTAATTGGGAGGGGGAGGGGGAGGAACACTTGAATGAGAGCCCGTGTGGTGTAGTGGTTCAAGTGTTGGACTGGGAGCCGGGAGCTCGGCCATGGCAGCTCACTGGATGACTTTGGGCCAGTCATAGACTCTCAGCCCAACCCACCTCACAAGGTTGTTGTTGGCGAGGAGGAGGATTATGTATGCCGCCTTGGGTTCCTTAAAGAGGAAAAAAAGCAGGATATAAATATAATAAATAAATAAATAATTTTTATCCTCACAGCAACCCTGTGAGGTAGGTTAGGCTGAAAGTCAATGAGTGGCTGAAAGCCAGTGAGCTTCATGGCAAAGTGGGGACAATGGTCTGGGGAGGGGAGGGGAAGGAGAAGATCACTATTGATCACATAAAATCTAAAAAGATTCCATATCATCATCATCATCATTATTGAATCATAATCATCATGAATCATACCTGGACCATTAAGGGAAGCTACTTAATGCTCCACTATTGATTTAGACCATTACCCACCTTTTTTGCCACCTGCCTTTCGAAGACAGGTTGAGAAATATGCAACTTGAGCTAAATGAACCCTGAGCCAAATTTGCCAAAGCATTGTTATCTTCCCCGGGATAAATTATGCATTCACCCATTGTTTGAAACTTTAGAATTCACCGTTGGTGGTAAACTTTTTCACTAGAACACACAGATGGTCCTGCCTGATCCTGTTAATGAAAAAAAACCTCTCACGCAGCTACAAAAACCGACGTGATCATCTGTTTTTCAACATTCCGGGGGAAAAAAAACCTCGAGTGAGGTGTAAGGTGCGATACAAATGAGAATAATTAGCTTGTGCCATCTGTGGACATTAAAAAAAAAGGGGCGGGGGGAGAAAAAGAAAGAGGAGAGACTCTTTATTCCAAGGTTTTCTAATGGTAAGCATTATATCTTCAGCAAAGTATGCAGTTAATAACTTTTCAATTTATGGCGACCTTCTGCTCTGATTTACTTAAGGAACTAGGATACTTGCTGCGTTGCACACCTTTTCCACCTTATAATTAGCAAGTAATAAAAAATGCCATTAAAAAGTAATAAGTCTGCAGCTCTCCGACAATCCACTGATTAATTCTGCAGTTTGCAAAGCACTTCGGAGGTTACTCGGCTGAACTGCCAGTTTTTAACCCAGTTCTCTACAAGCAAAGCAGTGCTCCTGAGCGATCAAGTCCAGAAGCCCTAGTGATGCCTGTGAGACGTCCTTTGGGCCAAGGAATATCAGGGCAAGACTTATGAAAGCTTTTATACTGCAAGGTTCATTAATAGGCCTTTGGGGGCAGGCATGTGCACCTTTCCAGTGCGCAAACAAGGAGGGTGTCAGCTGAGCTGGTACTTCCCTAGCGCTAAGCAAGATGTCTGGCGGAGATCACGGTTTGAGAACATCTCTAATATGGTAGGGGAGGAGTGATTAGGAAGCAGAAAGTTGCAGGATGGAAGAGGGGTGTGTGGTATGTCGAATGCATCTTTATAGGATGCTTAATCCTTCCCTTGCCCACCAATTCTTACTAGGGTGGCCATGTGTCCTAACAGTCACACATATTAAAAAATAGTATTTAATAATGGTCACACATATTTAATTTTTTTTGTGACCTTCTGCAGCAGCTACTCATCTCAGCAGCCCTATTCTGGGTCTGGATTAGATGTGCCTATGTTAGGCCCTGTCCTGTCTCTAATACTATCCCAGATACCCTAAAGCTTCATCCTTAGAGGATCCTGACCTCTTGTCCTCTGAGGAGGCTCCTGGAAGAAGAATGGCATCACAAGGCTTCACTCCCCCTGGGCTTATTTCCCCTGAAAGATCCCAGGCCCTCCTGCATTCAGAGGAGGTTGCCTTGCCATCCTTGGACTCTGAAGACTCTGGCCATAAGGACACTTGTATGCCACAGCCATTTGTATGCTGTCACAGCTTGAGGCTGCAAAAATAGGCCAGGCTCCTTTAAGTGACAAAGCCTCATTCAGTATAGAGGCACGACCAACCACCCTAAAGCAAGAAACTTCCCACTTGAGGCCCACTTGATCTGCTCCTTGTTGGAGCAACATACGGACAACAACACCCTAGCCACTATAGCACACCAGCTCTCACACCACACCGGCTCTCCCAATGAGATTTTCTTGGGGAGTGTTTGAGCCAGGCTCTGCTCGTTGGTGACTCTAGTCAATTCTCAACCTGGAAGGCTCAGAGCACCTGAGATCAGTGTGGCTGGAGCAGCCGTTTGCTATAGATGCCAGAGAAGCCTGAAATGTTACAGGTGGATGTTTTAGCAGTTTTACTAGAACTGCTAAAAACACACACCCAAAATCCCCCAAACTCCCATGCTTAAAAACAAAACAAACACCACAGTATAAAGATCTTAATGTGCTATATGAAACTCAAACTTTTTTTTTTCTTTTGTTAGAATAATGTGGTTTGGGTTAAGGTTGTTGTTGTTGTTGTTGTTGTTTTTAAAGTAAATTACATCCTTTCATCACATTACTAGTCATTAACCTAAACTTTAACAAGATCCTGAATTCCTGAGAAACTGCAATCCAGAGTAAGAGGCAAAAGGAAGTTTGCTGACCAAGAAACTGTGAACAAATCCCCCACTCCGAGTTTGTTCTAACAGCTTCCCACCTCTTCTTGACAAGTTACAAAAGCCAGCCTCAAGAGATTTCCCACCACTGATTGATAGCGTGTCAAAGTGTCCCTTTTAAAGAGTCTCCCAGGCCACTCTGCTGCCTGCTGTTTCCTTCAGCTAAGTGCTGTCAGTCATGTATTGGTAAGATTTGTAATGATATGGTTGCGGGTCGTCTCGCAACCCTTTTACAAGCATTTGCCTCCCAACGTATTCAAACAGAGAAGGTCAGCCTAGGCATTAAGTAGTATTCTTGCACAAGAACATACTTACAAACAAACAAACAAACGCAGAATTTGGAATCAAGTTTTTAAAGAAGTTTTTCTAATACATCAATATGCCTTTGAAACTATTCTATGATGCTATTCTATGATACATCATTCTTCTGATATAAATTAACACCAACATTCAGCTCCAATAGGTGAATCTTTGATACATGTGGGAACTGGGTTTACCCAGTTTGCATCTCCTGAACCAAACAAGCATAACCTGTGGTCATAGTCCATACATCTCCAAGCTTGGAATATCAGTTGGGTTCTCCCGCAAAATGCATCTGACAGCATACGTACATTTGAAAAATGTGCATGAATAAAGTGAGCTTTTGGAAAAGGTGCACAAACATGCTTTAATCAATGGGAGAAGAATGCATTTCAAAGATGTGCATACATTTGGAAAATACGCCTGGAAATACACATTAAATTTTCATGCAGAAACAAACAAAACCCAAAGATCTGACATGGACGCAAGGTGGAACGAGCTTTGAAGTAGAACTGGGAGAATTTCAACAAGGTCGAGGTTTGCTTGTACACAGATTTTGTTGTTGTTGTTCAGTCGTTAAGCCGTGTCTGACTCTTCATGACCCCATGGACCATAGCACGCCAGGCCTTCCTGTCCTCCACTCTCTCCCAGGGTGTGCTCAAGTCCATATTCATTGCATCGGTGATGCTATCTAGCCATCTCATCCTCTGCCGTCCCCTTCTCCTTTTGCCTTCAATCTTTCCCAGCATCAGGGTCTTTTCCAGTGAGTTTTCTCTTTGCATTAGGTGGTCAAAATATTTGAACTTCAGCTTCAGTATCTGTCCTTCCAACATCCCTATAGCTAAATGCAACCTCCAGGTTCAGATACCTCTGAACAGCAGGTGTGGAGGAGAAACAACCAAGAAAGGTGGTTGCCTTCTTTGTGCAGTGCTTGGTCCATCTAGTCCAGCATTCTGTTCACACAGTAGCCAACCAGCTGTTGACCAGGAAACCACAAGCAGGATGCAAGTGCAACAGCACCCTCCCACCCATGTTCCCCAGCAACTGGTGTTCATAAGCTCATTGCCTCTACTACTGGAGGTAGCACATAGCCATCAAGACTAGTAGCCATTGACAGCCTTTTCCTTCAGGAATTTGTCCAAGCCCCTTTTAAAGCCATCCAAATTGGGGGCCATCACTACATCCTGTGGTAGGGACTTCCATAGTCTAATGATGTGCTGTGTGAACACAGACTTCCTTTTATCTGTCCTGAATCTACCCACCAATCAGCTTAATGGGATGACTCCATTGGGTTCTAGTATTTTGAGAGAGGGAGGAAAATGTCTCCCTAGTCACATTCTCCACACCATGCATAATTTTGTAGACCTCTATTATTTTGTAGACCTCTATGATGTGTAGAACACCATTTGCAATTAAAGGAAGATCTTGGGGATATACTCCTGCAGGGAAGAGAGCCCTTAATCCAGGGGTGTTGAACAACAAACCAAATTTGGCCCACCTGTGCACCCAATCTGACCATCTGGGGTTCCCCAGAGGGCCACACTGCATTCCCCTGCCCTGACCCCTTTCCCCTGTCCACCAATTACTTTGTGGTTTCTTGGCTTTTGCACAGTGTCTTTCCCATTCCAAAAGGTAGACATGCCTGACCTCATGCTTAGCAGGAAGAGGTTTACACTAAAACATGCTGGAATTGGGGCATTTTGGCCCCACCATTTTTCCCTTTGGCCTTGCCCCCTTTGCCCTCAGTTCCACCCACCACTGGGATGCAGCCCCCAGGAATTTCCCCAAAACTGAATGTGGCCCTTGGGCTAAAAGGGTTGGACACCCTTGCCTGAATCTCTTTCCCAAGCTAAGGTTTTCTTCACTTGGGAAAGGTGGGGGAGGGGGACTGGCAGAGATGGTTGGGTAGTCATACAGAGAGAGTGCAGACCCCTTTTTGAGTCAGGCCCAGTCTACAGGGATCTGGACCCAGTTTGATGTGGGACCAGACTGGGGGGGGGTTGACCATAGAGATCCCCCTCTACTTTGAAATCTTGCACCATCATTAGAGGCAAGCCTAATTAGAAAGTCCATTCAGAGGAGATTGGGATAATCCCTAAGAACCTGTAGATTGAACTGTGCTGAGATAGTCAGTCAAGGTCTTAGACCTTAGACAAAGCTCTGGAATCTATCTCAGTGGCTCCTTGCTGTCAGGGATGAGTCCAAGCTCCTTGGGATGACTGACAGCTCTGATTCTGAATCAGAATTGGAGCAGCTAGATCAGAGCCTGGGGAGGAACTTTCCCTAGAGTCTCAAGGCACTGGGAGTGATGCCTCCAAAGATGGCCTAGGCTGAGTCCCTGCCCCCTCCCTCCACTGTGAGAACTCAAGTTTCCGAGGAGGAGGAAGAAGGGCGTGACTTGAGAGATGCTAGGGTGCCTCACAAAGCAAAGTGGGAAAAGTCAGGGATGGGGCTCAGATGCTCTGCTAGGATAGCCACTCTTGGAAGCCAACGCAAGAGGGAGATGCCCTAAGAGAGGGTCATCACTGAAAGTCAAGTTTGGCCATGAGGTTCATGGGCAAACAGTTGGCAACTTCACCATCCTCCAGTTCATCTTTTCTGATTAGAGATCGCAGATTTGTTGTTCAAGGCTTGGGGCAGTCTGAGCACTTCCTTGAATGAATCTGCATTTGTAGAAAAGATAGTCTTTAGCAAAATAAAGTCTTAACAGTCTGCAGCATTGACTCTCTGTGGTGTTGATTGTGAAGGGGGGCATCTATTCCCAATATTTGCCATATTGCATGAATACAGTTCTGCTGATGGATATGGCCAGGTTCAGATATTTATTGGGCTGATGAGAATGTGGTGGGTGAGGAAATGCACCCCCCTCCTCTCTACCACAAAGATAATGTCACATATAACACAAGAACTTCACACGGATTCATACTCCTCCATTATTTTTTGCACAAATTGGTCCTCACCAAATGTTACCTTGTAAACACGTGTGTACTACGGATGCACAAGACTTTCATTTCTGTTCATAAATAACGCGAAAATGTCCCGTTCGCAACCCTGAACACAAATGGGGGAATGGGAGTGTATATTCTACAAAAGTCTTTGCGAATTCCCAGACTTGTATTTATGTTCTCAAAATGTGAGCTTTTTAAAAGTGTGCACATTAAAAAAAAATGCACATATTAAAATGCACAATTTTTAAAATGCAGCAATTAAAATGTGCATTTCTAAAAGTGGACCTCTTTAAAAGTGTGCATTTTTAGAAGTGCACACTTTTAGAAGTGCACACTTTTTAAAAAATTGCATTTTCATGCTTTACTCAATGGGGTGAAAGTGCACACTTTTGAAAAAAAAATGTACTTTTCCTATTTGAAATGCACACTTTTCCCATTCAAACAAACCGAAAGAACAGGCTACAGATGAAAATGGGAGCAAGCCAAACCAAGCTTTGAAGTGAAGTTCAGATAATTTCAGCAAGTTTCACCATCCCTGGCTCTCTCATCCCTAAAACGCACTCACTTTTCCACCATGTGTGCTGAATTCTCAGCAGGGTGACTATGAAAATCTTATTTCTACAAGTCAAAGTGATGACGATTTGAAGTTCCATGCACATGGGAGCTTCCCCTTGAACACATCTCAAGCTCCATGTACATGGGAGCTTCCCCTTGAACACATCTCAAGCTTCATGCACATGGGAGCTTCCCCTTGAACACATCTCAAGCTCCACCTGGTTCACACTGAGTACACCCCTGTTCTCAGAGGAAATCACTGCATACATAGTGCTTTGCGGGCCACGTGTAAAACATAACAGCTTTGCGATGTTCCACATAAAAGAAAGATCATCATCATATGCTAGAGAATTAACAGAAGTGTTTGCTTGATAAGACAATCATCCTCACAGAAATGTAGAAAATAAATGTTAATTTAATTGGATTGCTTTGTTTCCTATTTATCTTAAACATATCAACAATGGCTGGCACAGTAGACAACATATTTTTTAACTAGTCTAAAAAAGCTGCATTTCTTTGATTCTGTTTGATTTAAATGTAAATTGCCAACTTTCTTTACTACCGGAATATGTGTGTGTAGGAAGGGGAGTGGGTGAAGACGTATTAGAATCCACAGAAGACATGCTAAATGTTGTAGTTATCGCTTGCTATATGGTGCCAGTGACAGATGTCGACCAAGAATTATACATTCCAATCAAGTGAAAATGAAGATTAATTGCAAAATCTTTCAAAGCACTTTTTGTCCAGGGGGGGTGGGGGTGGTAGTGGGAGGAGGGAATGGTAGGAAGGGAGGGGAGGATAGAATGGTAAGTATACATAAAGATGCAGGGACTCTCATAATTTTACATCACTATAATTAGATTTGCTGAATGTTACCCAGTCAGGGGACTCAAAATACAACAAAAACTCCCTTTGTGTGCACTAAGATGCAAGCACAGATATATGAAATGTGTATAATTATAAACAGTTGTTTGGCCTACCCATGTTTAATTCCTGCAGAGCTAAATCAAGGCAGCGACAGCCTTCTATGCAAAGTGGAATAAGTAACTGCAAAATCAGAATGCCAACAAGGTCAAGCAATAAAGAAATCACCACATACGTTGATGTGATAATGATGCTCTAACAATACCTGGATTTGCTGGTAACTCTAATCGGATGGCAATTGGCCATGCTTGCTGGGGATAATGGGAATTGTAATCCAACACATCTGGAGGGCACCAGCTTGGGTACCAGGCTCATAGGAAATGGTAGGGGTGCTTGAGGAATTTGTGGTTTGTGAATTCTGATAGAAACTGCCCTGATCTCTACCTCCAAGTCTAATGTGTGGATTTGAACTTACTTATCCACTAGCCGTTGCACTTCCCAAATGTTCCAACATATTTCTCGGCTCAAAAAATGTAGCAAAATGCATTAAAATATGTATTTTGAGGAAAAAAACCCTTCAGAAATGTGTATTTTGAAGGAAAACATTAAAAACATATTTAAATAAATATTAAAATGCAAATGTCTGATCAGATTTTTTTTTAAATGGCAAATGAATGCAGTAATGGGATGGAATTGACTTATGCAGCATGGACACATGAAAGACAGACTAGACACAGACTGGTTATTTAACAATTCTTATGGTATGGGGATTAGTGGGGATATATGGCAAAGCTTACCTTCATGGAGATGGTGGCCTTTGTCATATCTCCTTTTTCCATTTTGCCTTTGAACAACCCAGTCAAATAATTCAATCACCAAAGAGTGATTTACAATAGGCCATTCACAAAGATTCATAGCTGAATGGGGCGGGGGGGGGGAGACTCTTGAAGTAATAACTGTAAAATTCGGTATTTGGGAACAGTCTGGAGTGCGGATGCAAGTATGGGATGGGCTGGTGGTGGGGCATGACACTCTGTGGCAGGTCAATGGGAACAGCCCTGTGCAAGACTATCTGTTCAGTGTGGTGTAGTGTTTAAAGTGTTGGACTAGGACAGGGGATATCCAAGTTCAAATCCCCACACAGCCATGAAGCTCATTGGGTGACTTTGGGCCAGTCGCTATCTCTCAACATAATCTACCTCACAGGGTCGCTATGAGGGTAAAGTCAGCTGAACTCCTTGGAAGAAGGAGTTACATTTAGATGTAAATGTAATGGTAATAATATGGCAAACCTAGACAGCATAGTAAGAAGCAGAGACATCACCTTGCCGACAAAGGTCCGTCTAATCAAAGCTATGGTTTTCCCAGTAGTAATGTATGGCTGTGAGAGCTGGACTATTAGGAAGGCTGAGCGCCAAAGAATTGATGCTTTTGAACTGTGGTGCTGGAGAAGACTCTTATGAGTCCCCTGGACTGCAAGGAGGTCAAATCAGTCCATCCTAAAGGAAATCAACCCTGAGTGCTCCTTGGAAGGACAGATACTGAAGCTGAAGCTCAAATATTTTGGCCACCTAATGCAAAGAGAAAACTCTCTGGAAAAGACCCTGATGCTGGGAAAGACTGAAGGCAAAATTAGAAGGGGACGGCAGAGGATAAGATGGCTAGATAGTATCACCGATGCAATGAATATGAACTTGAGCACACTCCGGGAGAGAGCGCAGGACAGGAAGGCCTGGCGTGCTATGGTCCATGGGGTCACGAAGAGTCAGACATGACTGAACGACTGAACAACAACAACAATGGTAATAACAGATATATGTATAAGGTAGGGATGAGAAAAACAGTGATATTCGAGCTGGCCTCAATAGTCCAAAAATAACTAAGGTGTTCATTTTGGCTCTCTCCCATTTTTGTTTCAGACCTGTTTTTTGGCTCATTACAATGAAGAAAGTGCACATTTCAAATGGGGGGGGGGTCTGGGGTTGGATCTCCAGTCCTCCTTTATGATGTTGGAGTGCTGTCTCTGACCTTGGAGAGGTTTTATGCACCAGGGACATCTCCCAGGGACCATAGGACTGCTCTCTCCATTGTCGGTGGGATATTCCATTTCCCACTGGCTACGATGAGGATTGCAGTTAAGCTCAGAGGGAACACAGGAGTCTGAGGTGGGGCTTGGCAGAGGATATCAGCATCCCTACTGATCAAAACATCCCGGCACATTGACCCGTGAGCCCTGGCTCCCCTGCACCTCTAGGTCTGACCTAGTAAAACTCTGCTTCCTTCTGTCCTAAGAAGAAATCCAACCAAGAAGGCCTGTTTTTCTGGTTGACTGGAAGCTGTACCCTGGGTTCCCCACATCCCATGTTGTTCCCACTTGGAGGAGTTCAGACTGCAACCCTTTGAGAATTCAGACCATCCTTCTGTACACTCGGTAGCACCATATATTCTGCAGTATATGAAAGAAATGCTGAATTTTCCCATGCAGGAAATCATATGCTTTTGCAAATATGTTTGTATTAGTCACTAAAAGCACAATTATGAGATTACAAGTTACAGTGAATTAACAAAAAGCCATCCATACATATACACACAACAGATTTCCCTTCAAAAGAAAAATTACAGCTGACAATCTTTAGCTTTTATTGTCCTGTGCGGCCTATATGTGCCCCTTGCAAAAAAAGAATCCACCAATCAGCAGGATTATTTTAGAATTAGCTAAACAGTTTTTCCTCCCTCTCTTCCTCTTATTATTAGTGGCATATGCGTATTTAATTTTAGAACTGTAAATCATATAATTGAAGCTCTGCCAGAAGAGATGATTATGTTTCGAACACAGCTCTGCATGGTAGAAGGAAATAAGAATGGGGGAAACTTTGTATTTCTGCATTTAATTCTAAGCCTAGACAGCTTCGAAGAAAGAGATAGCAAAATGGTATTTGCCAGAGGGAACGATTTACTGTGGTCCTTCAGTGTATGAAGGAAGATAAATAGATTGGCCTCATTTCGGAAGTTCTAAACTTTAAACATTATTGAAGTTAAACCTTGGTCTTGGTCTTGATTCAGTAATGCACATAAAGATGAGTTCTATTTTCAGGTGATGCAATGAGCACATCTATGGATGAATGAGAGAAATCTAGGGAAGGTACACACTTTTTCCTGCACGCACATGCCCTGTACACATTGCATTCTTTGACTAGTTAAAAAAAAAAAAGAGTATTGCCTGCCCGCCCCAATAGAATACACTTGGCTGTGTATACATGCTGAGTGGCAATGCTGAAGGACCAATAGGATATCTCACTGATTGGATAACTTTGTGAGCCTCATTTTCCTGACTGTTGAAGTGACCAGTTCACCTTGGGCTCTTCCTTTGCATTGGAATGGGGCATTGGGGGTGCGGAGCAGAAAATAGTGGCCACCGGCTGATTGGAGCTGCGAAGAACTCTAGATAGATCCACCCTCACAAAACTCACACTCACCCAAAAATGCAAACAAGGGGAGGTAGTTTTGCTTCCTCCTTTACTTCTGACCCCCCAACTCAATTTGGACCAAACTTTCAAGAGTTTAAAAGTTTTGTCCAGCCTGAATAATGCGGGGACCCTTTTATTAAGATTGGGGTGTTATTAAGTTTGGGGTGTTCAGCCTAAGGGCTGAATTCCATTTGAGGTACGTTATTGGGGGCCGCATCCCAGTGGCGGGCGGGGGCCAAAGGCAAGACAGGCCGGACCAAAAATGCCAAAAAATATCATTATGTTCTACCTTAAAGCCCTTACTGCCAATGACTAAGCATTTCAACTGTTTATGATGGGGAAACCGTCTTCCCAGTCTTGCTGTTCCTCCATTGGCACTTGACTCTCCCTTGCTCCATTCCTCTTACTCCTGGTTCAAGTCAGCACCATTCCACCATCTAGTGAGGACTATGATCCCTCCTGTCAGGAAAGAATCTGAGCATGTGGCGATAGTTAGCAACCCAGACTCAGAATGGGAACAACCAGAACCGGGGGAGGCTCTCTCTCTAGTGAGCTCAGAGATATGGCAAGGCATTCTTCTCAAGACCTTGGCACACAGATGGCTCAACCTGAAGCCCCCCGCCTCCATGAGAACCCAAGTCTCAGGGGAGGAGGAGAGTAAGGGGCGTGACTTGGGGGAGGCTAGGGTCCATTGCAGAGGAACGCGGGAAAAGTTAGAGGTGGAGCTCAGACACTCCTCCAGGTTGGCTATGCATGATAGCCTATGTAGGAGTAGGGGTGTACGAAACCCCAATTACCTCCATCCGCTGGGGTCGGCAGGAGAGGGGAGACGATCCGGTCCAGTGCGCTGGGGTCCATGGTGGGGGGAGGCGATCTGTCCCTCCCCCCCGGAATCCTCCCCAGGTTGCTCCACTCCGCAGCAAGGCTGTGGAGCTGCCGGCCAGGGCCAGCTGCAGCTTCTGGCCACTATGCTGGCCTCCATTTGCGTCCCTGCCAAGCCATGATAGGCTACGTAAGTATCTACATAGCCTATCACGGCAAAAGGCAGGGATGCAAATGGTGGCTGTTACGCCATTTGCGTCCCTGCCTTTTGCCATGATAGGCTACGTATATACTTACATAGCCTATCATGGCTTGGCAGGGACACAGATGGCAGCCACTATGACGGCTGCCATTTGCAGCTGCAGCAGCCCGGCAGTGGCTGGAAGATGACCTGGAGGTGCCACCAGAGCCACCGCCGGAGCCGCTGCCAGAGCCGCTGTCAGGTAAGTCCGTTCGGGGGGGGGATTTTGGGGGGTGGCGGGGGGGTAGTCAGTTCTGCCACGGACTCCGGGGGGCTGGATTCTAAAGAATCTGGCCTCACTGGAGTCCATGGTGGAATTCTCCAACATCCCTATGTAGGAAGGAGCAACTGTAAGGGAGTGGCATCCTCTCTAAGCTAGTCTGGCTGGGTAGTTCTTGTTCAAATTGCCAGCAAGCTGTCACATTCTTTCGTCCTCTCCCTTTCCTATCAACACACTCCAAGATACCAGGCTTAAGGTCACTACTTTATTAGTTAATGACCAGGTCCTTTACAAATGCAAATTCTAAGAAACTCTCAGGCTACAAAGGAAACAGCTACTCTACACATTTATGAATACCAATAGAGGAGCTGAAGTGGAAGTTAGAGAAGTTTCTGGCAGTTTGAACAAGAACTTCCTGGCCAGACTATTCAGCTTTCCTCCTGCCCAAAGAATTAGGGTGCAATCCTATGAATGTTTAGACAGAAGAAAGTCCTACAACTCCAAGCAACTCCTTTTAACCCAACACTTCATTAAGCCCTAAAGTCTTTCCAACAGGAACTTCCCAACATAAAGATCCTTGGGAATTGTTATTTGCCAGGGTACCTGGGCTCCTATAAAAGGCCCAGATCCTCTGTCAATCTATAGTTCTTAGGAATCTTTGCCCTGAAGTCCCTGCTAGTAAGACTTGGGGCCCAGTGAAGGCCCAAGGAACCCCCCATCTTTGTGTACTCCCACATCTCTGCTGTTAGAAGGTATGTTTAGGGAGGAACTAAAGTGGCATATGGACTCATAAGAGGGTTGGGAGAGGGGAGGACTCCAGGCCTTCTCATAATTCCAGTTATACAATTAGGAGCACAACAGGGCTTGGCACTGGGCAAGGTTTCAAATGAGGTCATTTGGACCAAATCCGAACTGAGCCCAGAGTAGCTTGTTTTAGGCAAACACATTCACATGAAGGCAATGGAATCCTGCCCATGATTAACAAGGATAGCTTAGAAGAGTGCCCAACCTAGTGCCCTCCAGATGTTTTGGACCACAACCCCGGCCAGCCCCGACCAGCATGGTCAATGGTCAGGGATGATGGGAATCATAACCCAAAACATCTGGAGGGCATCAGTCTGGGGAAGATGGGCTTAGTTCATTGTCAGCCTAATGTGACCAGAAGCTACAAGAAAGGGAGGGATTCTTTATATTGCCCCAAACAGCTCAGGCTGGTGTCCAAGATCACGTTGATGCATTCTTCGATTGAATATTTGGAACCCCTCTTCAATGAATCTAGCTCGGGAGTAAGTTAATATGATGGAGTACATAGAACTGAGTTTTGGCCACCAGTGTGATAGCAGCAGAATTCATGGGTATATTATATTTGTCCTTTTCTTTAGTAATAGCAGTAGGGAAATGCTAAATGTTCTCATGAGCTTAGGGCACATGACCTCTGGCATAAACATATTGTTCTGCTTTTACTCAAACCTCTCAACAAATGGGGAAATCATCTTCCTAAGACAGCTTGATCGTGCAGTCTCAGGGAGATGGTTGGTGTAATGTATTCTGCTAGCATCCAGAAATGAATTATTAAAAACTGTTTTCTTATGTGCATGCCAAAGTCCCTTCCTGGACTATTCTTGAGGCGGCTAAATAATCACCTGCATGGGACCGGAACTATATGTCTCTACTGACACTGAAAAGATTGATCATTTTTAAACAATGGCAACAATGCACTTTCCTAACCCCCTGTGCCATTCAGTAACGCAAGAGATAGCTGCAAAAATCCATTCCTCATTCTATCTCTTTGTTTAAGGTGCCAATGATCCCAGAAAGCAGCCTTTACTGGGTATTTACAATGTGTCTAAGGGAGCAATCCTGTGGTCTCTAGCAGTGTCCCAAGCACCATAAGATATTTTGGAGGTCCCTCTCAGGAGGAGAACTCCAAATGGGGATCCCCTCCCCACATTGCAGTGGCTTCCTCACCTGAGGTTGGAGCTCTCACTCAAGTGAGCATGCAAATGAGGGGGGAGGGGTGGTGAGGGGCGGTCCTGAGGATCCACAACATTCTGAAACCTCCTCACTCTCATCCCCACCGGTGTGATTCCACTAGATGTGCCCGAAGGCAACAGGAAGGAGGAGGGAGAAGTGATCACCTCCGTCATTCCTCCTTCTCTGCCAGGCATCTGCTCGCTGACCACTGGGTATTCAGAATGCTCCGACATTGGCGTGCTCCTTTGGAAAACATAGGGTTGTTCTGCCCAGGTCATAACATTAAACATAGGCAAAACATTGTAAAAGAAATGTGCATGAGTTAACGGTCATATGCTATTATAAATAACCACAATTAAATAATTAAAAATAATTAGTTAAAAACCAAAAAACCAAAACCAAAACCACTATCACCATGCCATCTATGTTCTTATCTAGAGCCATGCATTATATGAATATAATAAACATTGCAAAATCCCAGAATTACTCCACAGAAAGCAGAAGCATAAGAAATTCAGTCTTAACCAGACACTTTATCGCCGATAGAACAGAGTAGTTTCTATGGAACTATAAGCAAGCTTGACCAAGAGATTAATTGCTCCTGAAGAAGAGACTTCGTCTTGAAATGCATAGAGCAGAGCATTTTGGAGATTTGTGCAATGAATAAACAATTAATATAGGCTATACTAAGTGGTGGTTTGGGATCTTTTCCTTCCTGGTGTTTCTTGCACATAGCACCTTCCCTCAGTTTTCTATTATAAATAATCACAATTAAAAAATTAAAAATAGTTTTAAAAAAAATCACCATGCCATCTCTGTTCTTATCTAGAGCCATATGAATGTAATAAACATTGCAAAATTCCAGAATTACTCCAGAAAATAGTTAAATTACAAAATTATAGTGGGTTGGAACAATTCAGATTTCACATCTCATTAAGAGTTCATAGAATCATAGAATCATAGAATAGTAGGGTTGGAAGGGGCCTATAAGACCATCGAGTCCAACCCCCTGCTCAATGCATGAATCCAAGTCAGAGCATCCCTGACAGATGGCTGTCCAGCCTCGTCTTGAAGGCCTCCAGTGTGGGAGAGCCCACCACCTCCCTAGGTAATTACAATACAGCAATGAGATTTCACAACCATTCTACTTCAGTGGCCCTCAGGTTATGGTGGCTCATCATAATAACTTTCATAAATATATAAACATACTCTTTAACTCCAGGATCAATCACTATCTCTCTGGTTCCAAATGTACAGTAACTAATGCAACTTGTATGAATATTGATCAGAGAGAGACTATACGACAGTGCTCAAACCCAAAGTTACAGGTGCAATCCATGACATCTCCAATTAAAGGTTTTTAAGTAACGGGGGTGGGAAAGATGGTTGTTTGAGACCTCAGAACTGCTGCGAGACAGTACTGGAATAGATCAACTACTGGTATGAGGTAACACAAAGCATAATTCCCAGATACCACCTATATGTGGCTATTGATAGAAACGCCAGCTTTACCTTTTATCATTCTAACATCACAGTGAGATTGTTGTAATGGCAGGCGTCAGTATGAACTGGGATCCAGGTGAGTTAGCATAACCTGAAGGATACTTGAGGCTCCCACCTGGTAAGATGTCCTGCCTGGGATGTCTGCAAAAAAGTAGGAGTGAATGCTCTTTGACTGGTTATGTCCCCGCCCTCCCCCCATTCTAGACCTTGTACAATCAGCCCCAGGACCAGTGACAGCAATACGCTGAAGCTCAAGCTGTGACCATCACACCACTGGTAGAATGAAGCCACCCATCTCTGGACCTTAATCTGGAGGAAGGCAGAAGCACCTAAGCATACTCCAGATCAGAGCTCTATTGATGTTCCAGGAAGGAATGGAGCAACAGGGCCAGCTCTAAAACTTCTCACTTGCTGCGTAACTGGTTCAATATCACTATTGGACTAGGTCCACACACTATCATTCTGACTCATTGGATGGCTCCCCTGTTGCTTCTGCAAACTTTGCTATGGACATGTTCCTTGCTCTCCTGGACAACTGTTCACACCACTCAGGGTTGGCAGAACTGGGGCAAATACAAAGAGATGATTGAATGTTGTTCAAGTGATGGATTTGTACTGGTTTATCTAGAATATGCACACTTAGCACATCAGACTAACCCTGATCCCTTAAATTCCTAACTCCTTCCCTACTGCACCACAGGAAACAAACATGTGATACACACACATTCCATGAAAAGGGAAAACCAGGCAAAAGATTCACCAAACAAAGCTCTGTATCAAGTTCTTATCCATTGGGCAGCAAGACCTCAACCTGGATGCATTTGGTACTAGCTCTAGCTTTCTTTCTCTCCACGTACTCAAAGCCATCTGCTTCCATGGCTAGATTCTATGGGCACTGAAGGTGTACCAGCAGAATTGCATCTGCCCAGTGAAAAGATGTGTGAATTGTAATATTATGCCAGTACAGTGTAACTCTGAACTGTGAACTGCAAAGTTAATCACTTGATCATACCAATTTATTATGTAAATCTGAACTGTTTAACACATTAAGTCTCCAGATGAGCTTTTTCTATAAGAAGCAAAAGTTTTCTAATTTGACTGTAAGGACATTATTGCATGGGCAAAGTGAATTGTAAATGCCGTTATGAAGGCAATTTAATATCATACTTCCCCCTAGTATAGTTATAAACCACATTGTATCAGTTAATTAGATGTGTATGTATATGCTCTATCACACCATATACAGCAAAATAAAGTTGCCAGGCTTTCAATGCTCTCGTTTTAAAAATAATTACAGCAGTGTTTTGACATCTCTTGACCTTATCAATTTTCTGCAGTTCGTTGTGGGGTCCAGTCTTGTTATCTGTTTACAGCCTGAGTAACCTTCATGAAAGAATGGTATAGTTAGCCAATATAGCCAATATAGTTAGCCAATGCAGAATATTGAGAAGTTGAGGTGCAGTCTATCCCACAGTATTTCATGTCAAAATTCTATTAGATCATTCCTATGACAGAGACTCTAATGACTGTAAAACACACAACAGCATGAAATGTAGTGCACCTAGTGATGGAAGATAAATATGTCTGATTTGCATTTTAAGGTGAACTTAACCTAATTTCATATTTCTGAACCAATCTGCAAACTGAAACTCAGTTATCTTCGGAATTCACACTTCTCCAAATTTTGCAATAGATTTCTCCAACCAAACACACATACAAAAATGTTTACACAAGGGGAAAGTGGTCACAAAATGCATATATTAGTGAACGTAACATTAAAAATGCATTATATTAGGAAAAGTGCTTGCAATCGCAAAAATGTGCATATTTGCGCCCACGCAAAAATGCGCATTTTGCAAATGCGTGTATTCGCGTATTTGCGAAAATGCACATTTCCCAAAAATGCATGTTTTCGCATGCACACAAATATGCACCTTCACAAAAATGCACATTTCACACATGAGAATGTGCGCATTTGCAAACTGTGCTTCTTCGCGCATACAAAAACATGCACATTTTTGCGATTGCCATTTTATTTTTCAAAAAAAATGGCGACCGTGGAGCTCGTCGAGGATGCTGGGGTGAGTGCAGGTGGCTCGCTGAGCATGGGAGGAGCTTGAGTGTGGTCTGGGGACTGGCGAGCAGAGGCTGGGCAGACATCCAGAGAACCTGGATGGGGGGTGAGTTCGCATGTCCCTATTTGTGGACTGTTTTAAAAAAAAAATTCTGGAATTTTATGCAAATCTAGTCATAGAAAACACACATTTCCCCCATAGGCTAAAGCAGGAAAATGCACATTTGGGGGGGATTTGTGCATGGGGGGGATTTTCACATTTTCACAAGTGCAAATTTTCACAAATGCAAATTTGTGCAAATTCAGGAAATTGGGGAAAAAATCTGATTCCATCAATGAGCAGATGATGAAACGAAAAGTACCTGTCAATCTGTGAAATGCAGACAGAATAGATTTTACAAAATCCGTACACCCCTACTAAATGCACCCTCTCTTAAAATGGAGGGAGAAAAGCCTAGTGCCACAAATAACTCTTTTCTAGGCTCAGGGGTTAAGTGTAGCATTAAAAGAAGCTAACTGTTCAGAAAGTTTAATAAATTAGCACGACCCTTCATGGGTCATAACCCCCTTCATCTGATGCTGTGAGTGGAACTGGGGGCTTTGAGTCTGAAAAGACAGTTAAACAGTTAGGTCTGCAGCAAGCATTCCCTTCTCTTAAAGCAACAGTTACAAACCACAAGGTGCACTAAGAGTCTTTATAACATGTATAGAAACCCTAGTCCCTATTGAGTCCCTGATTAATACAATCAAATGTCTTTATCATCTCTTGTTCTGCAATCTCATGTTCCAAGCAAGCCCCTGATTTCTAGGCATTATACAGAATCTTGACTCTCAAATATTATCTTTCTTCAGTTCTAAGCAAACCTAAATATAGCGAGCTTAAGTGAAGCAGGCAGTTCCAAGCAAGCACCCACCCTTGCTCTCCTCTGGTATATGGAACTATCTCATTGAACACCAAACTTGTGCCATTTTCCTCTTCCTTCAAACCACAGCTCAGAACTCATGTCTTCCTTGAAGCCTTCTAGCTTAGCCCCTTACTCTTCAGTCCCAAAGTAAATGGAACGTAAATAGGTATGACTTTTGCTCATGTTCAGCATTCTATTCCTGTCCCCTCTCCATTGTTTTTACCCCACCATCAACATCTAAGTATGATCCAGTCACGGTAAAGGCACGTTAAGAACATGTGCTTCAACCTCTCTTTGTCAAACCAATGGAACTTAAATATGCTTAGCTTTGGCTGGATGGTGCTTTAGAACTCTGGTTTTCCATTGAGTTCCTCATAGGGATATTGCGGGAACTCAAGTATCAATACTCAAAGCATCAAACACCCCTTGGCCTGATTTCTGCAAGAAGTATCAGGGTGAGTAGCACAGCCCACCTTGAGCAGGACTCTTGCTCCAGTGCTGTTCTCATGCAACACCCCGCCCCAGGACAAAAGCTAAAGATAGCCAGACACATAGGCAGGCAGCAGTGGCTGCCTCTTGACTGAAAGAGGGTTATCTGGCCTCCTGTGCTATTGCACTTGACAAGACAGAGGAGGAAGCAGTCAGTGTATGGGTTGGTAGGGTAAAGAAGAAATTGGTGTGGGGGGGTTGTCCTGTTCAAGGACCCTTGGGGACCTGCTGCAAGTGACCGTAGTCTGAAGATGGAGAATGTGTGCCCCCTGGATGTTGGACTACAACTCCCCAAATGCCTCACTATTGACTATGCTGGCTAGGGATGATGGGAGTTGTAGTCCAGCAGCATCTGGAGAACAACATGTTCCCCCACCCTTCCAGTAGATCAATGCTAGGCTAGATGGGGAGAAAAGAACAATCTAGCCTTGAATAAGGCCCACTTCCAATTCACTCACTCACTCATTCATTCATTCATTCATTCATTCATTCAATGTATTTCCTACCTATGATGAAGTTAGGGGATATGAGAACTATTTGTTTAGATTGTAAGTTCGGGGGGAGGGCAAAAGCAGGTCTTTTTTGCCTATGGAAGTATGTAAAATTCCATACACATTGGTGGTCCTGTATATTTAAAACAGTATGCAGAATTCAGCCCTAATTCTGAGAAGCCCCTGTGCACACGGGGTTTCCATTGGCTCCCGATAAGGCTCGAAGACTATATGTGGCTCCTTCTCTGTCCACAGATGACAAAAAGGCAGCCCATGTGCACATGTTGATTGGATGTGCTGGATCACAGCCACTGAGCACCCAGTTCAATGGGTTTAAACAAAACAGGCACCAGGGCATGATGCACTAGAAGCTTTCCCTGAACACTCATCACAGACGTGACTAGGGATTATATAAAACTATTCCCTTCAAGATAGCTAATCTAGAACAGGGGTCTTGAACCTTTTTGGACCGATGGGCACAATTGGGGATTTGAGAAACTTCTGTGGGCACCACCACAAAATGGCTCCCAGGAAGGATATGGCCAGTCACATGATGCCATGGGGGCCTGGCTAGTCAAAAGTGAGCTAAAGAGTGCTGGGGAAAAGAAGCAGTGAGGCTAGAGACTGGGAGGCAGGGGAATATAGCAAGGCACTGGAGTGGAGGGGAAAGAAAGAGCAAGCGAGAAGCTAGGAAGGGTAGAAACAGTGAGCTACAGGGGAGGGGGAATAGCAATGCTAGAAGCTGGAAGGGAGGGGGAAACAGCAATGCACAGGGGGTTGGGGAGAGAAAGAGCAAGGCTAGAGGCTAGAAAGGGAGAGAAAGAAGATTGCTCTAACACACTGCAAGGTTTTTCTTTGAACTATTTTTGTGAAGGCGGCAGGAAGGGGAGAGCTTTTTATTTATTTATTTTATTTATTTCATTTCTATACCGCCCAATAGCCGAAGCTCTCCCAGCTTCATGGGCACCATTGGAGGCCTCATGGGGACCATGGCGACCACGGGTGCCACGTTGGGGACCCCTGACCTAGGATAATTTGCAGTGCAATCCTCTACATATTTACTCTCAAGAAATCTCACTGAGTTCCAGGGGATTTACTCCTGGGTAAGTGCATATAGCATTGCAGCCTTTATGGAGGATTGTGCCCAGACAGCCTTAACAGTTTTTATGGCTCTTCCATATGGGGATCCCAAATCAGAAGCACTAAAAATACACTCTCAAGACTGTCTTATTATGCTTGCCCGTGACAAACAATTGCTCTCTCAAAAGGCCCTGGGTTTCACACTTTACATTACAATCCTCCTACATAGATGGCTTTCCCAATAGCAGCTGTTTTCTGTGGCTGTTGGATTCCTTTTTGTATGTTGCTGCCTTGCCCCTTTGGCAAGTTCCTCGAAGGATGCTACAAAATAGGAAACAGAAACATATTTTATGGGCATATGATTTGTGAACTGGCAGGATTGACAGGACTATATTTTAACAAACAAACAAAAAAGATACCGGATGCCTAAAGACAGAAAGAAAAGGAAGGTCTCTGACAAGCACATATCTAACTCAAAATGAGAGTTGTTATGCACAGTTCAGAAAGCAATTATTTGAGGGTGAGTGTTTAGAGTGTTTGAAGAACTGCTTTGGAGCTTGCACATTTTTTTTTTTTTTGCGCTTGCACATTTTTTTCTGGGTACGAAGTGTTGCACCTTTCAACCCAAGTCAGAGACCAGGTTCACACAGGAGGCCTACAAAGAGCCAGACATCTCTGGCTGGCTGTACCAGCTACTAGTTCTAACAAACAGTGGTATCAGATTTTGGAAGTGAAGGGAGGGGATTCAGAAACAAACTTTCCCAGTTCAGAAATCCCCGAGCCATTACAAGCTGAGCCCAATCTGCCCTCTAAATGTTGGGCCAACTCCTAATGGCTTAGTGGGGTCCCCAGTGTTTTTGGGTTGGTGGGCATGTTTTGAATTTTGAGAGAGCATCATGGGCACTTTCACAAAAATGATTGCCATGGGGGAGGGGCTTGCTTATTCATATAAGGGCTGCCATGGTGGGCATGTCCAGTCACAAAACACTCATTTATCAGAAGGCAATGGAGTAAGACTAAAAGAAAAGTATCTTGTCCAAGTACCTACGTACAAGGCAGAGTTGGGACTGACCTCTGAAACACAAAACCACTCATTTGAAGCTGAGTAAAGATGACGCTGAAGGACTTTTCAGAATGCCAGCCTCCCAATTAAATTTCTTGTTAATTAAAAAAAACACAATAAAATAAAAATCAGCAGAGTGCAGGGAGGCTTGCAGGCAGCAAGAAAGTTGCCTACGGGCACATGAATGCCACAGACACCATGTTAAGAAGCTGCCTTATATTGAGTCAGACAATTGGCCCATCTAGCCCAGCATTGTCAACACTGACTGGCAGCAGCTTTCCAGGGTTTCAGGCAGGAATTTTTCCAGTCCCACCTGGAGATGCCAGGGATTGAACCTGGGACTTTCTGCATGCAAAGCAGGTGGTCTTCCACTGATCCACAGCCCCTCCCAGGCTTAGTGCTTGTCCTCTCCTCTCCTCTGCCAAGTTTCTTTCTCCCATCACTTTCCCAGTTTCAAGTGGGGTGGTGGTAAGAGTAAGAGGAGGGGGGAAAAATCAGCTGACGCGGAGGGCCTGGTATACTAGCCATTTGCCCAAAGACTGGAGCAGCACTTACATAGGTTCATTAGATTAAGCTCATTCCAGCAGAAGCTCTGCATTTTTACTTGATCTTGAATGAGCAGAACTGTTTGTTACCAAAAGCATCCCAGACAATATGATCAGAGTTGCATTCTGCAGCTATGGGGGTTACCAACTCAGGTGCCTGCACTCCTAAAACTAAGGGACAGGAGGATGCAGGGACCTCATGGGAAATCTCCTAATTATCTGTCTAGATATTATTTTGTCAAAGGAACATAACCTCAGTTATTCAAACAGCTGGGGGACATCGAAACAGACAATCAATGACTAATCAGATGATCCCATAAATTAGAATTATCCTTTCATAGCTGATAGTGTTACAAAGTATTACAAAGGGCACATATGGTCTGATTTTCAGAAAATTCCTATATATTCAGGAAATTATTTTCTGTGTTCTAGGAAAAACGAACAACAGCATACACACTAGAACAAAAGCTTTCCCAGGTACCAAAGTCAAAACCAGTCCTCACACACACCATATTTAGGGTAAAACTACGTATTTCTCTGAACTGTTCAGCCAACCAAGTGGAAGGGACAGAGACACATACAGTGTGATATGGTTACATCATGCATTTATATTCTGACAAAGAGGAAGGAGGAACTCAACCCAGGTTTGGTACTGATGAACAAAACATTGCAGTAGTCTCTGTGGCTTGTCATCAAGGTTGTGTGAACTTTTGGGGAAGAGGGAGAGAGAATCCAAGTTTTTTATGCAGAATAAACCGCAAATTGTCTCGGTGCATGCTTCTGCACATGCAGCGTACTCCCCCCCCCCTTAAAAAAACAATGAATGCTTACATAAATGTAGAGCTTTAGGCATGGATTTGGTTACCAGAGGAAAGGGGAGAAGAGAAAGTAAGAGAAGTGTGTATGGAAGTGGGGTATGGAGGCATGTATGGCTGTGTGACCTCACCCATTAACTGTGGGTGCAGAACTTCAGGCCTGGGGGGCAAGCCTGGCCCTCCCCATATGGCCATGCCCCATTCCCCTGGGCCCACCCCTTCCTCCCAACTAACTATTGTTTGGTGGTTTCCCAGTATTTGTACAGTTTTTTCTCCCATCCTAAAAGGTTGAAAAGCCTCTCCTAAGGTTTAGCTATGGGCAGGAAGAGCTTTATGCTAGAATATGCTGGTATTTTTAGTATTTTGGCCCAGCCCTTCCTGCCTTGGGCTCCTCCCACCACTGGACTGTGGCTCCTGGAACTTTCTCCAAAATGCATTTTGACCCTCAGGATGAAAGAAGTTCTGCAGCTCTGCATTAACCTCTGAAAGCATTTCTACCCCTTCTTCACCGCCCAAACGTTTCCCTGAGAAAACAAGAGCCAGTCATGTTTTTCTTTAAGGTAGGGTTCTCAGGATGTTAATCACAAAACTATGCAAATACACTGTACAAATATTGTCACTGGGAACATTTCTCATTGTGTTAGGTGAACGTGAGAAATGCTGGCCTCTAAAATTAGCCAGACTGATCCACCCCTTTTTTCTTCCAGCTAACAGTTATTCTTGCATGGTACATGGCCAATCACTCCAAGCAAGGATCAGCTGTTTATCATTAACTTTGACAATCTGGAGCTATGATTTCAAGAATGATTATTTTGCTCCTGGACCACATGGGCCTGGTTTTGATCCTTCCACGAGGCCAAGCAATCCAAAGAAGAGAGAAATGTTGATCATATTTTCTGCACCTATCCAAAGAAATTTATCTTTCACACCCTGCCTCATGCCATATGTTGGAAGCCAAGCGAGTGAAGGATTTAGCTGTCAGCCTCTGAAGGCACTACAGGCCCGATTCCAACTCTGCAGAGCATCGGATCTGAAAAGTATGACATTTCACTTTAGCTTCTGTCAGCACTATCTGCAGCATATCACGGGGACACGGCTGAAAATATTCTTGATCAGCAGCTCATATGCAGTGGATAAAATGTTCATTAATCTCTTGCTTTTGAGGAGAATGGCTGCACTCTTTACTCAAAGCTAGAAAATGTTCATCCGACTGGCATCCAAGCTGCATGTTGTCTGTGCATTAAAACTAATGGATCACAACAGATCACTTTGAAAGGAAAGACACAAGAGGAAGTGTAAGGTTCTCTCTTTAGGTCCCTCCAATGTAGACTTTCAGCCACACCAGAGTTCAGCATGATGGAGCCTGCTCTGAGCCTGCTCTGAACACAAAATGCCCAGGGGATGTATGTGATCCATGTGTTGCTCAACCCTAAGAGTAGGAATGCTGGAAATGTTCATTTGGTTCTCATTTTCAAATGAACCAACCTAATTTGCACTTCTCAGACTGGAGAGAAGGCAAGGTAGAACTGTAGTAAATCGATGCATGCGTGCATGCATGCATGTGAAATCCTACCCTCACCAAAAATGTTAAATTTGCTCTTCCCAGACTAATATGCAGATAGGAACACAGTTATCCTTCAGCTTCTGCACCTCTCTGAATGTTGTGATGTAGTTCTCAGCTCAAAGATTGCAATAAAAAAATACATACATTAGGGTAATGCTGTGTACAAAAATACATATCTCAGGGAAAGACACATGCAAAATACGTATGTTAGGAAAAGTTGCATACAAAATGGGTATGTTAGGGAAGCAGCATATGAACATAAATGTGAATTTTCATGCATTTTTTAAATTGCAGAATGATGCAGAAATTGAACTGAATGGACTGATGACCAAATATATGAGAAAGTGATATGGGCCAGATACAGACTGATTTGGACCTCCCTGCTAGAGGGGGCTGGGTTGGGCTTAGATTGTGCCCTGTTGCACTACATCTTGAAGGCTGGGGGTAACATTATCCTAGCGCTGGTTCCAGTTTATGCCATACCTTCAGAGGTTTTTGCAGTTGCTTTTCTCCATGTCAAAGTGTTCATATAATTATGCTATTTGACTGAAATCCTGAAGTCATTTTTCAAAAATAGTCTGACAACACTAGAAATATGCTAGCATAAATGTTACTGCGAGATATCACACTTCAGATTGCTTGAAACAATTTGTTCTTGGTTTGTATTTAATTTCTTATTTTTTATTATGTCTTAATATATAAACAGTTATGCCAGCGTCAAAGAGAAATGAAATAATAATAACAATGAAAGAAGATGATGGCTACGCTCATTGAACTCAAAGTGCAATTCTACACACATCTACTCAGAAGTAAACCCTACAGAGTTCAACTGGACTTACTCCCAAGTAAGCGCATATAGGATTGAAGCCTAAATCTATATAAAGGTGGGATATGATCTCCAGTTTCTAGAGCTGGAACAGGGATGTGCAAAACCTCCCATGCTATTTGAGTGAATATTTTCATACTATCAGAAAGTAACCATGGATGTTTGGGGTCTGTTATCCAGATATGAAATTTTGGTGAAGACAGGAATTTCCATGCATGCATTCATTCATTCATTACATTTCTATCTTGTCTTGCCTCCAGGAAACTCAAAGCAACACAGCTGGTTTCCATATCCATATCCCTGTATCTCATTTCTTGCTTCCATTTCACCCTTGCTAAGCCTGGTCTGGCCAATGCTCTGGATTGGGGAAAACCAATGGAAGAAAGGTGGGTTATAAATGGAATACATAAATAATATTAATTTAAAAGAAGTGTGTGAGGGGTTGTTGCTGTTTACAGCAGCACATATGCTGCACACGTTCATCCCATTGTTAAAATAATTAAGAACCGGTTCCATGGAAAGTGTGTGAGTGTCAGGGTTCACCTTAGGACCACATGAGTAACCCCTTAAGGATCTCTTGCCTCCTTAAGAGTCCCACCCTCCTTCTTTTAAACTTCCTCTTCCCAGTAATATGGGGTTTAGGCTGTAGACGTGGGGTGACTGACACTCTAGACACAGACACAGGGTTTTACCACAACAGTTTATTAGTAGATTTAAAGCAAACATATTACAACTTAAGGTATTTACACAACAGAGCTGAGTGATACAAAAGGCATTAAAAGAAAATAAAAGTTGTGAAATGCAAGTTTCTTTAGCCTAGCTGTCCTTGGACTTTTCTAGGCGGCTTCTTCCTGCTCACTCTTCAGACTCTGCTCTCACTTCAGGCTCTGGCTGTCTCTCTAGCTCTTGCTAGGGATGGCATGGGTGGCTGATTGGGTATGGAAGTCTTTTGGAGTCCCCCATGCCTATTCCCCTGAGCTGTGCCTGCCGATCCCCTGCCTCTTCTCACCCCTGCCCCCCTGCGCTTGCTGAACCACCTGCACTCACCAGGGACCCATGCGTGAGTGCCGTGAGTGCCACTTTGAGGACAAAATGGTGATTGTAAAATATGCGCACAGCTAGACTTCCTCAAAATGGTGCCGTCAGTGCCCCATATATGCAAGATGACAGATGTAAATGGGCCATTTACGGTTGTAATCTTGAATATATGGGGCACTGACAACACTATTTTGCAGAAATCTAGATGCACGCATATTTCACCATCACCATTTTTTCTCAGACTGGTGCTCAGTGCTCGCAGACAGGTCCCTGGTGATTGCAGGTGGCTCGGTGAGCACGCAGGGGGGCCAAGCGCGGGTCTTGGGGTGCATGAGTGGGAGCGGGGGTTTGGCGGTGCCCGAAGAACCCGGACAGGGGGGAACCCTTCCATCCCTAGCTCTCTCTCTCTTTATATACCCTCCTCCCTCCAAACCAGAAATACTGATTCAAACCTGAAAAAATGAAATTGAAGTGGAGAAATGAAACTGACACATAATTGGAGAAAGGAAACTGACACTTAACCAGAGAAATGAAACTACTCCTCTCAGGGTTACCTCCTCCCAACAGAAAACTCCAGGCCTCTAAGCCTGACCGTTTTTTTTTCTTTGCCTCTGTAGGCCTCAAACCCTCACAAACCTTCCCACTATTGTCAGTGTCTGCCCATCTAAAGCACTGGCCAGTTTGTTATTGTACCAGATTATCTCTCAGCCTTTTGCACATTAAAACACTGCTGGCTCTTCCACTCACTGTTGCAAGGGGACAGGGTTAGAGTTCAAAGATGCTTCCCAGTCAAGCAAAAAATTATCTTGCTATTGTAAAGGGGTATTGCAGAGACTTGCTCAGTCTCTCTTAAGCGATATTACCAACTAACTGTAAATTGTGGAAGGATTCATCAATAATTCAAAGTCCACATCAGTTTCACATCTCGTTTTTCCTAAGTCTGTCCTTCCCGTTGCCAAATGATTTTTCTTTAAAATGTTACATTCAAATGCATATTTTTAAATGTGTTTTCTCTCCAAATATGGATTTCTAAATGTGTTTTATCTCAAAATACACATTTTAAAATGCATTTTAGTCCATTTTTTGAGCTAGGAACTCCATGGGAACTTTCAGGAAATGCAAAAGCCAGTGAATAACTAAGTTCTGATCACCATATTAGTCCAGAAGGAGTGGATCAGGTCAGTTCACATCAGAATTCACAAAGATTAAATCCTATAAACGTCCCTACTTTAAATAGACTAGGAGAGCGATCCTAGGGCTCTGGGGAGACATAGGATGGTGCAGATCTCTTCTTCCATGGCTGTACAGAGCTATGATTGCATAGGAGATTGGACCATGAATTACCCCCCCCCCCCGCTGTGACTGCAACTTTTTAAGGGAGGTCAGAGAGGGAGGTCACACTGGTGGGTGGGGTGGAGAGGGAGGAGGAGAGGCCAGGACCTGCAGGATCCTCAAGCTTCTCTATGGTCTACTCTGGCCAACAAGAGGTAAGTCAACTAAATGAGCCAAGAGACTGGTCTAGCTGTAAAAGTAAAGAACAGGCAGAGACGGAGGAATCTTTTTGCCTCCCTCCTCCTCCTGCCCTACCTGGCTCTTGCTGGCAGGACATAGGACAGATCTCAGCGCCCTGTGCAAATCCCTTAGGGTTGCACTCTAAATTGTGCAGGTTCTCATAGAACCGGACTACTATCTACTACTAGGGATGGGGGAGAAACGTGGTTTGCATTTTAATGTGAACGTACCTAGTTTCACACTTTTGAACCTACATTCAAGTCAAAATTCAGTTATCCCTCGAGATCTGCACTACTCCGAATTTTGCAATGAAGTTCTTCAATCCAAAAATGCATACAAAGAGGCATATATTAGGGGAAAGTGCATACAAAAACGGAAAACAACATTACACTGCATATTAGGGGGAACTGTTTTAAAAATGCATATATTAGGCAAAATTGTTTACACAAAAGCTTTCTTAGAACAAATACACATAAAGATCTGTACAAATTTTTTATGTGCACTTGAACAAGGAATTCTCAAACTGATGCAGAACTGGGATGAAACAAACCTAAGTCTGGATAACTGAGAAACTGAGAGAAACCCATATTGACAGATTCATCCTTCCTTACATCATCATCATCAATATATACTTTTTGGGGGGTGGGGGATATCCTCTTGCTTTTACCTAGGACATTTCCCACAGTTGCAAATATGATCTGCCTTTTGCTTTAGGAAGCGAAAGTACATAAGAAGAGCCATGCTGGATCAGACCAAGGGTCCATCTAGTCCAGCATTCTGTTCACACAGTGGCCAACCAGCTGTCAACCAGGAACCCACAAGCAGGGTATGAGCACAACAGCACCCTCCCACCCATGTTCCCCAGCAACTGGTGTACATAGGCTCACTGCCTCTGGTAGTGGAGGTAGCACATAGCCATCAAGACTAGTAGGTCTTGATGGCTTTTCCTCCAGGAAAAAGCCTTTTCCTCCAGGAATTTGTCTAACCCGCTTTTAAAGCTATCCAAATTGGTGGCCATCACTACTTCCTGTTGTAGCGAATTCCATAGTTAACTATGTGCTGTGTGAAGAAGTACTTCCTTTTATCTGCCCTGAATCTCCAATCAATCAGCTTCATAGGATGACCCCAGGGTTTAGTATTTTGAGAGAGGGAGAACAATGTCTCTCTATCCACATTCTCCACACCATGCATAATTTTGTACACCTCTATCATGTCTCCCCTTACCCTCCTTTTTTCCAAGCCAAATAATCCCAGCTGTTGAAACCTTCTCTCATAGGGGAGGTACTCCAGCCCCTTGATCATTTTAGTTGCCCTTCTCTGCACCTTTTCCAGCTCTACAATATTTTTTTTTAGGTGGAGTGACCAGAACTGGGCACAGTATTCCAAGTGTGGTTGCACCACAGATTTGTATAGGGGCAGTATGATCTCAATCCCTTTTCTAATTATGCCTAACATGGAGTTTGCCTTTTTTACAGCAGCTGCACACTGGGATGACATCTTTACTGAGCTGTCCACTACAACCCCAAGATCTCTTTTTTGGTTAGTCACCACTAACTCAGATCCCATCAGGCTATACTTGAAGTTGGGATTTTTTGCCCCAGCGTGCATCACTTTACACTTGCTTACATTGAACCACATTTGTCATTTAGATGCCCATTCTCCCAATTTGGAGAGATCCTTTTGGAGCTCTTCACAATCCCTTTTTGTTTTAATCACCCTAAATAATTTGGTGTCATCCGCAAACTTGGCCACTTTACTGTTCACTCCTAATTCCAGATAATTTATGAACAGGTTGAAAAGCATTGGTTGTAATACAGATCCCTGTGGGACCCCACTATTTACTTCCCTCCATTGGGAGAATTTACCATTTATTCCTACTCTCTGCTTTCGGTTCTTTAACCAGTTACTGATCCATAAGAAGACCTGTCCTCTTATTCCAAGACTGCTAAGTTTGTTCAGGAGTCTTTGGTGAGGGACATTGTCAAAAGCCTTTTGGAAGTCCAAGTAAACAATGTCTACTGGATCACCCCTGTCTTCATGTTTATTGACAAGTAATGAACATCTAATGCAACCCGCTGTTGGAAAGTGTAAAACCAGACTTAGGAGATGGATGCCATGAAACTTCTTCACACAGCACATAGTTAAACTATGGAACTCACTACCACAGGCTGTCATGATGGCCAGTGATTTGGATGGCTTTAGAAGGGGGTTAGACAAATTCCTGGAGGCGAAGGCTATCCATGGCTACTAGCCCTGATGGCTATGTACTACCTCCAGTACCAGAGGCAGTGAGCCTACGTACACCAGTTGCTGGGGAACATGGGTGGGAGGGTGCTGTTGCACTCATGTCCTGCTTGGCTTCTGGTTGACAGATAGTTGGCCACTGTGTAAACAGAATGCAGGATTAGATGGACCCTTGGTCTTATCCAGCATGGCTCTTCTTATGTTCTTAACTTCCAGGAATTGACACCTCCTCATGGACTGCTGCCTGTGGTCTGAAGACTATAGTGGTCAAGAGAAAAGCCCTGCTTTGTTGTAGTTGTTGTTTTTTAAAAGAAAATTGTCATTAGTACGGAGTGCCCCTGTGGAGGGCATCAACTTGTATGGGTCTAAATTCAAGGTGTTGGTTTGGCCTTTAAAACCCTATATGGTTCCGGCCCAGCCTAACCTAAGGAGCGCCTCCAGCAACACCAGACAGGCAGCTTAACAAGATCAGCCTCAGATTAGGGATGGTAGAGAATTCTGCCACGGACTCCAATGAGGCCAGATTCCTTAGAATCTGGCCCCCCGGAATCCATGGCAGAACGGACTCCCCCCCTGCCATCCCCTGAAATCCCCCCGGGATGGACCATACCTGGCAGCGGCGGCTGCTCCGGGTCATTGTCTTCATTCTGCAGCCATCCACTGCCGGGCTGCGGAACGAAATGGGGGCTGGTATAGTGGCCACCATTTGCATCCCTGCTCGTGGCCGTGATTGGCTATGTAAATATTTATGTAGCCTATCACGGCAAAGAGCAGGGACACAAATGGTGGCCGCTACGCCATTTGCATCCCTGCTGTTTCCATGATAGGCTATGTAAATATATACGTAGCCTATTACAGCTAACACAGGGACGTAAATGGCATAGCGGCCACTATTTGCATCCCTGCATTGGCCGTGAAAGAGCAGGGACACAAATGGCGTAGTGGCCACCATTTGCGTCCCTGCTCTTTACTGTGATAGGCTACGTAAATATATACGTAGCCTATCATGGCCTAATGTAGGGACGCAAATGGCGGCCGCTATGCTGGCTGCCATTCGCAGCTGCAGCAGCCCGGCAGTGGATGGCAGTCTGGCTGGGAATGGGCCCGGCTGGTGGCTCCGCGGACTCGCCGTGGAGTGGAGCTGGCTGGGCAGGATTCCGGGGGGAGGGACAGATCGCCTCCCCCCCCAGTGGACGACGCCACCTGGAACGGTGAGTGGGGTTCGTACACCCCTACCTCGGATGGCCTTCTCTCTGTCCCATCAGCCAGGACAGCTAGACTGGTGGGGACAAGGGAGAGAGCCTTCTCTGTGGTGGCCCCCACTCTGTGGAACTCCCTCCCTAGGGAACTCCTCCATGCCCCCTCTTTAATGAGCTTCTGCCGTGCATTAAAAACATGGTTGTTCAGGCAGGCATTTGGGATGGTTAGGGTATTTTAGAAAATGTTTTTACTGTAGAATTTTATTGTTTTAAACTGTTTTATTATATACTTTGTACATCGCCCAGAGTGGCAGGGTGATGGTGATTAATAAATTTAATAAATAAATAAAAATAAATAAAATTGGCCATGGACAACTTGGCTGCATGACACAAAACAAGCAGCTTCAGGTTCTGCCACAACAGGCTATGATGCTTCACTTTATCTGCACCTAAGCCATCATCAGTAAAGCAGAACCAATGTGCTTAGGGGGAAAGCCGCTTATGCTGCCGGCCACTCTGAGACTTCTCTCTTTAAAGCACCATGAAATAGATACACAATGATGTTATTTTCAACCTGTGTTCCAGTCCCTCTGAAGTGAGCGGAGGACACATGTCAGCAGCAGCAGCCCGACCACATCACGCAGGGACACGGTATTCCTTTCTCAATGCTGCTGTTTGATAGACCAGCCTTCCTCAACTTGGTGCCCTCCAGGTGTGTTGGGTTAAAATGTCTATCATCTCCATCCAACATTGCCAATGGCTGTCTGTTGGGGATGATGGGCATTTCAGTCCAACACATTTAGAGGGCATCAGGTTGGGGAAGGCTGTGATAGATGAAAAGGGGAGAATGTCAGCAATGGGCAGAAGTGTCCTAAGAACATAGGAAGCTGCTTTCCACCAGGTCAAACTATTTCTCTATCTTAGCCCAGTATTTTCTGTTCTGATTGGCAGCAGCTCCACAAGGTCTCTCTCAGGCAGAGGTCATCCTAATCACCTGTTGCCTGATCCTTTTAACTGTAGATGTCAGGGGCTGAACCTGGGACCTTTGGTATACAAAGCTAGTGCTCTACTATGCCCCCTCTTCTCATAGTGTATGAAAACAAAGAGATGTGATGGACACGGCTTCTGCTGTGTTTGTGGGGATGCTGTGGAGTCCTGGCAGGGCAGAAGGAGCAGTGAAGGTGGTTTTTGCTTCCCTGGCCAACAATCTCCTATATTTTTGCCACACTGGCTTTTCACCCCATCCAGGGAGGGTGCTTCAGAGGGGCTGGAAAGGAGGCTCAGAATAAATAGTATCCTTGCCTCTCCAGTCTCCTCCCCTCCCTGCCCAATGGAAGGTCCCCTTTCCCCCTCTCCAAGGTCAATTCTCCATGTTGGCTGTGAGGGGATGGGGTTCGGATTTCTGACTCCCCCTTCCAAGGTCAGAGTTAGGGATGGCCAAATTCACCCCTGCCCACACCATGCGTCGCTCACCAGGCTCCTGCCAGCTGGCTGCCCATTTGCTGTGTGCAGCGAGCTGCTGGGCTGTCTGTGGGTGCCTGTCAAGTTGCACGCAGCATCCCACTGCTCTGCCGAGCTGCCATTTTGCGGAAAATGGTGGCTCGTCCTTGTACGTAAAGGGCCCTTCTGCACAAATGGCGGCCATAAGTAGACCATTTACACAAAATTACAGGCACCAATGGTCTATTTAGACCATTTACTACTGTAATTTTGCATAAATGGGCCTATTTACAGCTGCCATTTGTGCAAAAGAGGAATTTATGTAAAAGGACGAGCCACCATTTTCCAGAAAATGGCAGCTTGGCAGAGTAGCAGGGACCGCCGTGCTTGACCAACTCAGCCCATGCTGAGTCGAGCAAGTGTGGGGTTCCACAGAATGGCATCTGGGGGCCCAGCTGGTGAGAAATTGCCGAGTCTCAAGCCCCAAGTAGACACTCACAACATCCCTAGTTGGAGCATTGTCTCTGACCTTGAATCTGGCTTTCTGAACCATCCGATGGTCTCTGGGACGCTCACCCAGGGAGCATAGGACTGCTCTGTAAATATACGTATTTCTTTAAATGGATATGCTACAATGTTGGTACTACACCTGATGTGTTGGGACCCCAAAAAGGATAATGCGCCAATCTAAGGTAAAGAAGAAGGGGAATAAGAGGGCCATTAAATAGATAGGAGGGTACACGAGGAGGGGGATAAGGATAAATTGGGGAATGGAGACAAAGATAGAGATGAATAGTAGAACATGAATAGTGGTTCCCATGTAGCCAAAGGAAGTTAAAAGGTACAGTCAGGGCCAGAAATATTGGAACAAGGATAACTGTTTTGGCAGTTGGCCTCTGTACACCACCGCATTGAAGTTGGAAGGAAACACACCCAGATGGGAGTGAAGTCAGGACTTTCAGCTGTAATTCAAGGGGTGTGACAAAAGTGAGGCACTAACCATTCAGGAAGTACAGTCAGTGGCATACACACACACCCATTGTTGGGGGCTCATAAGTGATGGAACAAACCAACATCATTTCAAACTTAAGGATCGCCTTTAATACCTGGATGAAAATCCTTTGCAGTCAATGACTGCCTGAAGTCTGGAACCCATGGACATGACCAAATGCTGAGTTTCCTCCCTCGAGATGCTTTGCCAGGCCTTTACTGCAGCTGCCTTCAGCTGCTGCTTGTTTGTGGGTCTTTCTGCCTTCAGTCTTGTCTTCAGTAAGTTAAAAGCATGCTCTATTGGGTTGAGATCAGGTGACTGACTTGGCCACTGAAGAACATCCCACTTGTTTTCCTTGAGAAAGTCTTGGATAGCTTTTGCTGTATGTTTGGGGTCATTATCCATCTGCAATCTGAAGCGGCGTCCTATCAGTTTGGCAGCATTTGGCTGAATCTGAGCAGAAAGTATAGCCTTATACACTTCAGAATTCATCCTGCTGCTTTGATCAGCAGTCAGGTCATCAGTAAACACCAGTGACCCGGTTCCATTGGCAGCCATACATGCCCATGCCATAACACTGCCTCCTCCAGATTATGTGGTATGCTTTGGATCATGAGCTGTTCCTTTCCTTCTCCATACTTTTCCCATCATTCTGGTGCAAGTTAATCTTGGTTTCATCAGTCCAAAGGATCTTATTCCAGAACTGGGCAGGCTTTTTTAGGTGTTTGCTGGAAAAGGCTAATCTGGCCTTTCTGTTCTTGAGCGTTACCAGTGGCTTGCATCTTGTTGTGAGGCCTCTGTATTTACATTCATAAAGTTGTCTCTTGACTGTAGATGTTGACAATGACATGCCTACCTCTGCAAGGGTGTTCTTGACCTGGCTAGATGTTGTGAACGGGTTCCTCTTCACCATGAGCAGAATTCTGCGGTCATCCACTTTAGTTGTCTTCCGTGGTCTTCCAGGCCTTTTGCTGTTGCTGAGCTTGCCAGTTAATTCCTTCTTTTTCAGGATGTTCCAAACTGTTGTGTTGGCCACTCCTACTGTTTTTGCTATCTCTCTGATGGGTTTATGTTGTTTCCTCAGCCTAATAATGGCCTCCTTCCCTCGCATGGACACCTCTTTGGACCTCATGTTGGGAGTTCCAGTGAACAGCTACCAAATGCAAATGTCACACTCAGAACCACCTCCAGGCCTTTGATCTGCTTGATTGGTCATGGGGTGCCCAGGAAACAGGCCACACCTGGCCATGCAGCTGCTTGTCATCCATTTGTTCCATTACTTATGAGCCACCAACGATGGGTGTGTGTGTATGCCACTGGCTGTACTTCCTGAATGATTAGTGCCCCACTTTTGTCACACCCCTTGAATTACAGCTGAAAGTCCTGACTTCGCTCCCATCTGGGTGTGTTTCCTTTCAACTTCAGTGTGGTGGTGTACAGAGGCCAATTGCCAAAACAGTTATCCTTGTTCCAATATTTCTGGCCCTGACTGTAGGTTGTGGATCTGATAAAGACTATACAAATGTTTAAGCTCAGTCAGAGCAGGTGTTGTGTTTTTGAATATGTTAGTAAAGATGCAAAGTATAATTGGTGATGCTTCGGTGCAACACCAGAAGTATTAGGTTGTGGATATGGTGTTATCACCTCTCCCCTCCTTCTCTCAAAATAAATAAATAAATCAGTTCTCTCCATTGTATCTCATTCACTCCTGCTCTGTCGTTATTTTGTATTCTTTCCCTTCCACCTTTATGGATATGTCTTCAATAGTTTTATTTAAAAATATATATGTGGTCCATCCCCAAGTACATTGGGATCAATGAAAACCACCCCATTGCATGAAATAAACTCTAATATAGATATCTCTGCAAACACACACATACCAAAAAACAAAACAAAAACCCACATGCACAGCTATCACCAAAAGAGTCTTATCTTCAGCTTGCATTAGTGAGAGCTTAATGGTGTGATGTTGAACTGAGGTGCGCCAGGTATTCTCTGGTCTGGAAAATGCAGAGAGGAGGTCTCTAACTGACAAACAGCACTGTTTCATCTTCTTCATCTTTCCTACTGGGTTAATTGCAGGAGACTGTGCGATTTTGATATATGTGAGGTAGAACCATCTAATGAGCAACTATGTATGCCCATGTAAACTTGGCCAATTAAGCGACATCAAACTGCTGCAAACTGACAACTAACATTTCAGTGCTATTTATTGGTAAGGCGTGGATCTGCTGTTCTTTGTAAGCGTACACAGAAAAAAATAAAGAGTTTTAGAACTGTTAATCACAGGACACAGAATTTATGGGATTTGCTGTCATCAGGTGTGGTGATGGCTCTTAAACCCTAGATTGCTCTTAAAAAGAAAGTGAAAGTTGCAACAAAATGTTGCAGTGTAGAGTGCTTCTGGTTAGAGGTCCAGACAGCCCATCCAGCCATGACCTTATTGGGCTGTTTTGGGGTAGGGATGCTGGAGAAATTCGAGCCAGACTAAAATGAGCTTGGATTTCTAAGAATCCAACCTGCAGAATCCGCTGTGGAGCAACCCCCTCAGGCCACGCAGAGTCCGTGGACTTTTGGATGATTTTTTTTACTTTCCCCAAATTTATGCATATAAATTTGTAGGAAAATACGTACATTTCTGCTGAGGAAACGTTGAATGGAATGGGGGACAATACACTACATGTTACATACTAAGGTAAATTATGTAAATGCTTATGCACTTATTTACGTATTTTTCTGCACAACAAAAAAATAAAAATATTCGCCTCCATCTGTGGGTGGACGATGGAACAAAAGGCACCTGACAATCCACGAAACACAGACGGAGTGGATTTTACACAGTCTGTACATCTCTATTTTGGGGTTCCCTCTCTTTCAGTGGAGGCCGGTGGCTCCAATATCAGTGGGACGGTGAATCTACTCTGGGTTTGTCAGAACCAATAAGAACTCCAAAGGAGCTATCCTAGCTACGCCCAGTGACATCAGAGCCACCAGTCTCCAATGCTTCAGGGCTTCTCTCTCTCTCTCTCTCTCTCTCTTGTCATTGAACAGAGAATGAATTCACCATTTGGGGAAACATGTGAGCAATATCCCATGTTGCTGATTGGTGGGAGATTCAGGACAGATAAAAAGAAGTACTTCTTCACACAGCACATAGTTAAATTATGGAATTTGCTACCAAAAGACGTAGTGATGGCCACCACTTTGGATGGCTTTAAAAGGGGGTTAGATAAATACCTGGAAGAGAAGGCTATCAATGGCTACCAGTCCTGATGGCTGTGTGCTACCTCCAGTACCAGAGGCAGTGAGCCTATGTACACCAGTGGCTAGAATGTTGGACTGGGAGTCGAGAGATCCAAGTTCTAGTCCCCACTCGGCCATGGAAGCTCACTGGGAGACTTTGGGCCACCCACAGACTCTCAGCCCTACCTACTTCAAAAGGTTGTTGTTGTGAGGATAAAATGGAGAGGAGGATGATTATGTATGCCGCCTTGGGTTCCTTAAGGAGGAAAAAAGATGGGCTAGAAATGTAATAAATAAATAAAAATATTATTTTAGAGCATTTGTTGTGGACATCATCATGCCATTCTATCTATCTTCATTACACATATGTACACACTAATAGCAACCTTGTAGTCCCTTGTTTGCTTTCTAGGAGAGAACTGCCCATGGGCAGGGACTGCCTTCTTTTTATTGATCGTATGTAATGCACTCTGGGAGCCTTTGTAAACTTGAAGAGCAGGGTAAAAATGCTTCAAATAAATAAATACAATAAATCAGTTTGTAGAAGCAGTGAGTTGGCTAAAAATCTAGATGCACTTAACCAAAGAACCCCTGTGGTCTCACTCATGGGGAGGAGGAGGTGACCTCTCTTAATGGAAGATTATCATCTCATGATTATCATGAGATGATGAACACATGCAGTTAACCAAACTCACCCCAGCATAGCTATCAAGTGATAATGAGGACATCCGGTTCAGATGTTCAGTAAATGTGTGGTAGAATATATGGGAACATTTTCATCTGTTCAGGCTCAAGGTCTCATACCAACCTGCTTCAGCTATTAATCACTGAATGGGAATGCTCTCTGTACTAATTATACAAAGATATGTTTGTAATCACATCATTTGCCAATATATCTCATTGTCTAATTTCTCCATTTATTCCTCCAAACAAGGAGTGAACAAAGTGTACAGAACGATGAGTAGTCTAGGCTTTCTTGTTGAAAAGATTCCACTCCTTCCCACGTAAGAACAGGTGCCTGGAAGGCCTAAGGACAAGGGGGGGGGGTGTCTTTTTTTTTTAGCACTGGCACAAACAGCTAAATCCTTCTTTATCATGGCCCATGAAGGAATGTAATCACACTCATAAAATAAACACCGACTCATAATAGGTTGGAGATGAAGTGCCAGATAGCATAAATATAAATCTGGAAATCCCATACTCCCTGGATGCCAGGCCTACTGTAGATTTTTGTCAGAGAAACGAGGATGTTTTGTGTGTTGCCGATAAAGTCTATTGAATATATTCAAGCAGCTAAGTAAGATGGCAGTTGCCTGAAAAGGCGAAATGCCCATCAGGTACACAACTCCAGGGGCTGCACTCCTCCCGCACCACTTTGATCCATCTTCACAAAGACAGGGGAGCATGTTGCCATCTGCTATCTTGAGAGATTTGTTTTCTAATAATACCAGCGTCTGACAGAGCATTTTGTAGCAACGGCCATGAGAGTTTATGGAGTCAGAAAAATAACCAGCTTGAATACATAGGCACAGCTTTTTTAAAAAAGGAGAGAACAGAAAAAGATTTCAAGCCAGGAATTTGCTCGTGGGCTTAATCACACTTGGCCCTACTAGGTGGTGGTTCACACATGTGTATATCACCTGATTTTCTCTACAGTTATGGACTGGCAGCTGAATGTGTGAACTGAGTCTCTTGCAGAGCATTGTGTTGGAGGTGAAGCGAGGAGTTTTGGAAGTTCTAGCTCTGGTGGCCCAGCATGCTTGGAAGTCACCACTCAAGGATGCACTCATGAAATGATCAACATGCATGCACCAATGAGCTTAAAAGCCTGGTTCACACATACAGGCCCATCATGTGTTATTTCTATCCTTACCATAGACTTGATGACCAGCAGCTGAATATGCGACTCCCTTAAAAAGCACTGGGGTCTATCTGTGAGGTCAGACAAGCGATGGTCAGTTTGCACATGTAAATCATCACTTCACATTGCAGTTACCATGTTCTTAAGATGAACTGTTGTCTCTCCCCCACCAAAAGAAAAAAAAAATACACAGATGAACTGTTGTCTCTCCTATTCATAATTATCTGCAATCCTTATTTATTTCTAGTTCCTTGAGCTGCCTGCTTCAAAAAGTAATCTTCATTGGGACTGCTCCAGAGTACGTTAAGAACAGAAGTTCTTAAGACTACACTGGTTCCCTGAAATGCAGAGAAATTGTTCTTCTCAGCAAGGGGGAGAAAAACTATCATAATCAGACCTTGTCCTTCATGCATGGAGAGTAGCCGCCATTAGTCTCTGTTGGTAGATCAGCAGCTGAAGTGCTTTTTTTATTCTTTCTGTACACTCCGTCTATATTTTATGACCCACTGCAATGACCACAGATTGCTAACGTTGCGTAATTTTGAACCCCCCCTTCAACTAAGCATGAGTTACAGCATAGCTTGCATCTTTTACAGAATGGATGCATTTCACTCCCTCCAAAGCCACACTGAACTGAAAAAGGTTGTGCAAGGGCTCAGAGAAGAAATGGTTGGATTATCTTGATGGTTCTACCTCAAAGACACTGAAGACTGAATTCCAGAACTAGGTTGCCATGTGACCAGACAAAAACTGACCCAGTTTATCACTGTGTCTTTAACAACAACTTGGTCTGCAGAATTCACCAGGGGCAGCCCTGCCTTAAGTACCTGTGGGCAGGGGCAGAAGCAGGCGCAGGCTCAGGCTCACCCGGTGCAGCTGCTGGCTGGTCCTCCTTTCCCAGGCTCCTTCCCCTTTTTGCCAGCAGCAAATAGCAGCAGCAGAGGGCAGCAGCTTTAAAGACAAGGGGAAAGGGGCAAACGTGGACTTTATCTGCTCCTTCTTAGCTGCTGTTCTCTTTTATCTCTTTTATATTTTATATTCTTTTAAACTGTTGTGCTATTTATATCTTAACATTTTAATATGTGCCTGGGAGGACTATTGGGCAACTCAGGGAGTCAGAGAGGTGCCACCATAACTGTGGTCATGGGCAGGGGGAGGTATGGCATTGGGGGATTAACAGGCCAGCTGAGGAGAAGAGGGGCTAGACACCTTACAGCTGTCCCCTCTTCTGGTTCTTCCCCCAACCTGATGGTTCCTGGCAGCCTTACCAGTCTGCCCTCGGGTCTGGTGGTGCTGCTGCTGAATGCCAGGTCGGCCCAAAATAAAATCTCCCTCATCCATGTCTTGATTGTGGATGAGGGGGCTGACCTGGCATGTATTACTGAGACCTGGGTGGGGGAACTGGGAGGGGTCACTCTCTCCCAGCTGTGCCCTCCTGGGTACTCGGTGCAGCACCAACACTGACTTGAGGGTCGGGGAGGGGTGGTTGCCGTGGTCTATAGGAATTCAATCTCCCTCTCCAGGCTTCCTGCTCATTCGAGTGCAGATCTTGAGTGTTTGTACCTTGTGTTGGGTACCCGGGACAGATTGGGGATTCTGTTGGTGTACCGCCCACCCCGCTGCCCATCAGACTCCCTGCCTGAGCTGACGGAGGTGGTCTCGGACTTGGTGTTGAGGACCCCTAGGATGATGGTCCTGGGGGATCTCAACTTCCATGCCGAGGCCGCTGTATCCGGGGCGGCTCAGGACTTCATGGCCGCCATGACAACCATGGGGCTGTCCCAACATGTCATCGGCCCAACGCATACAAAAGGGCACACGCTTGATCTGGTTTTCTCGACTGGGCAGGTGGATGGTGATCTGAAAGTGGAGGAATTAACATCTGTCCCTTTGTCATGGTCAGATCACTTCCTGCTGAGGTTTAGACTCCTGGTGGCCTTTCCCCTCTGCAAGGGTGGGGGACCTATTAAAATGGTCCGCCCCCGGAGATTAATGGATTCCGATGGATTCCAGAGGGCTCTGGGGGATTTTCCTGCTGGTATGGCTGGTGCTCCTGTCGAAGCCCAGGTCGCTGTGTGGAATGCAGAGATGACTCGGGCGGTTGACACGATCACGCCCAAGCGCCCTCTTCCTCTGAGCAGAGCCCGGCCAGCTCCTTGGTATACACCTGAGCTGAGGGCAATGAAGCAAGAGGGGAGATGGCTAGAACGCAGGTGGAGGAAAACTCGTGCTGAGTCTGACCGAACACAGGTAAGAGCCCACTATCGAGCCTACTCTGTGGCGGTGAGGGTGGCAAAGAAACAGTTCTTTTCCACCAGCATTGCATCTTCTCAGAGTCGTCCAGCGGAGCTTTTCCGAGTGGTTTGCAGCCTGTTACATTCTGGGCCAGGGAGAGAGATGGTGGAACCCTCGGTAGCACGCTGTGACGAGTTTGCACGGCACTTTGAGGATAAAGTCGCTCAGATTCGTCATGAATTGGACACCACCATTAATGCAGTTCCATTGGTAGAGGCGTTCAGAGCACCGTCTGGTCCAGTTTTATTGGATGAGTTTCAGTTACTGAGGCCTGAGGATGCGGACAACGTGCTTGGCCAAGTCCGATCGACCACTTGTGTGCTTGACCCTTGCCCTTCATGGCTTATTAAATCAAACAAGGAGGGGTTGTCCGGCTGGGTCCAGGAGATTGTAAATTCCTCCTTGAGAGAGGGAGTGGTGCCTGCTGTTTTAAAAGAGGCAGTAATTAGACCACTCCTGAAAAAGCCTAACCTGGACACAGAGGATGTTAACAATTATAGGCCAGTGGCCAACAACCCCTTCCTGGGCAAGGTGCTTGAGCAGGTGGTTGTAGGACAGCTCCAGGCACTGTTGAATGAAATGGATTATCTAGATCCATTTCAATCGGGCTTCAGGCCTGGTTTTGGAATGGAAACTGCCTTGGTCGCCCTGTGGGATGACCTCTGCCGGGAGAGGGACAGGGGGAGTGCGACCATGTTGATTCTCCTGGACCTCTCAGCGGCTTTCGAAACCATCGACCATGGTATCCTTCTGGATAGGTTGTCTGGGTTGGGAGTAGGAGGCACTGCACTACAGTGGTTCCGCTCCTACTTGGATGGCCGATTCCAGAAGGTGGTGCTGGGGGATTACTGCTCTGTGCCATGGCAATTGTGCTATGGGGTTCCACAGGGCTCTATTTTATCCCCCATGCTGTTTAACATCTACATGAAACCGCTGGGGGAGGTTATCCGGAGGTGTGGGCTGAGGTGCCATCAATATGCAGATGACACCCAGCTCTACCTCTCTTTTACATCAAAACCAGGTGAGGCAGTGACTGTTCTGAATCAGTGCCTGGGCACGGTAATGGACTGGATGAGGGCTAATAAACTGAAACTCAATCCAGACAAGACGGAGGTACTGTTAGTGGGTGGTTCGTCTGCCCGGCTAGGTGATATTCAACCTGTTCTGGAGGGGGTTGCACTCCCCCTAAAGGATCAGGTTCCTAGTTTGGGGGTGCTCTTGGATCCAGAACTGTCACTTGAGGCACAGGTGAACTCAGTGGCACGGAGCACTTTTTATCAGCTTAGGCTGGTATACCAACTACACCCTTATCTGGACAGAGATAGCCTAGCTACAGTGATCCATGCTCTGATAACTTCCCGTCTGGATTACTGCAATGCGTTATACGTGGGGCTGCCTTTGAAAACGGTCCGGAAACTTCAGCTGTTCCAAAATAGGGCAGCAAGATTGTTAACAGGGACTGGCCTGCGAGCTCATATTACGCCAGTACTTTTCCAGCTGCACTGGCTGCCAGTCCATTTCCGGGCCCGATTCAAAGTGCTGGTGTTAACATTCAAAGCCCTTAACAGCTTGGGGCCAGGTTACCTGAAGGGTCGCCTCCTCCCATATGTGCCTGCCCAGACCTTAAGATCATCATCAGCGGCCCTTCTCTGTGAGCCCCTGCCAAAGGAAGTGAGGAGGGTGGCTACTAGGGGGAGGGCTTTTTCTCGGGGTGGACGAAAGTCAGTTACCTGTCGTCGAAGCTTGTTCGCGGTGGGGGGGAGGCGCTTCGCTGCTCCCCCCGCAAAGTTCAGGCCGGGGGGGAGGCTTCCCGCCTCGCCCCGGCCGAAATTCAGGCCGGGGAGGAGGCTTCCCGCCTCGCCCGGCCGCGAACTCGAAAGTTTTTTTTTTTAAAAAAACCACCCACGTGATAGGCTACATGACGATTAACGTAGCCTATCACGGCTGACTTTGCAAATCTAGCTGTGATAGGCTACGTTAATCATCACGTTGCCTATCACGGGGGCATTTTTTTTTCTTTTATTGGAATGGCGGCGGCCGCCCCGGATGAACACCCACCGAACCGCCGGCCGGACCCACCGCCGGGAGGGACAATCAGGAAAGGTAAGTCCTGTCCCGGGGGGGGGTGCGGGGTGCAAGGGGTGCGGAGGATTTCTCCCCGAAACTTGTTCGGGGGGCCGAACACGTTGGCGCTCAGCCCCCCGAAGTTTCGGGGAGAAATTCTCCGCCATCCCTAGCTTTTTCTGCTGTGGCACACTGGCTCTGGAATGAGCTCCCTAGTGAGGTTCGCCTGGCGCCTACATTGTACTCCTTTCGGCGCCAGGTGAAGACCTTTTTATTTTCCCAGGCATTTTAGCATTTTAGCTTTCTAAATTTTTTTCTTTGCTGTTTTAAATCTGTATTTTAAACTCCTGCACTGCTGCTAGGGTTTATTGTGGTTGTATTGTTATATTGTGGTTTTAATGTTCTGTATATTTTAAATTGTTTTATTGTGTGTTGTTTGGATTTAATTTTTGTGAACCGCCCAGAGAGCTTCGGCTATTGGGCGGTATAGAAATGAAATAAATAAATAAATAAATAAATAATAAACATGCAGCTGTTAACGGCACCTATCTGTTTCCCTCCAGTCCTTTCAGCTGCCTCCCTCAGCTTGTCTGCTGTAACAAGCAACACCCTAGCTATGCCACACTACAAGCCAGAGCAGTTGGAGGCCAGGTTCGCGCCCTCTCTGCTGTCCTTCTGCTGGCAGGCAAAGACCACTTTATTTAAGAAGGCCTTTATTTTATTCATTAATTTATTTCATTTATATCCCGCCTTTTTTCCTCCTTAAGGAACTTAAGGCGGCATACATAGTCCTCCTCCCCCTCTCCATTTTATCCTCACAACCACAACCCTGTGAGGTGGGTTGGGCTGAGAGTCTGTGACTGGCCCAGAGTCACCCAGTGAGCTTCCATGGCCGAGTGGGTACTAGAAAGAACTTGCATCTCCTGACTCCCAGTCCAACACTCCCACCACTACACCACACGGGCTCGCTTACAGAATTTTACCATTCTATAATATTTATGAAGTGTGTCTTTTCAGTATAGTTGGGATCTTTTTTATAACAACAACAACAACAATCATCAGCAACAACAACAACAGAATATTGGCTCCCCACCTTGAAAACGCATGCAGACACTTCCATTGAGATCACTCAATTTACCAGGGGTGGGCGTGGTGATGGTGGTGGGGAGACCTCTGGCTGTGACTGGCCCAAAGTTACCCAGTGAGTTTCCATGGCTGAGTCAGCACTAGAACCCAGATCTCCTGACTCCCAGTCCAACACTCTCACCACTACACCACGCTGGCTCTCATTGGCTGTGCGCTGCTTTGGCCTGAAGCCTGAGCTCTGAGTCGAAGCCGGCCACTTGGGGCCGCCTCCAAAGTGAGGTGGAGGGGGCATGAAACGGGTTGGGTCACTCCGATGTGCTTCGGTGTGCCTCACTGCAATCTGGAAGCCCAGCCCAGCTGTGCTGCCGCTGCCGCCCAGCCCCCAGCTCCTTACCTGGGTCCTCTGGATGCACACCGGCAACCATCTTGTTGTTCTGTGGGAGGGGAGAGCCATTTTTAAAATGGCGAGTCCATGTATTTCCAGAAATAGATCCTGCAGGATCTAATTTTAAAAATTAAATTTTAAATTTTAAAAAGGCTCCCCCCCCTCGGAAAGGCCAGCACACATCCAATGGCCCAGGTAAGGAGCTGGGGGCTGGGTGGTGCGTCGAGGGGAGGGGGTGAAGTGGGATTCACATGTCCAAATCCTGCTTTGGCTCCAGAGCCCGAATTAGGTCTGGGGGCCCTCAAATCAGCCCGAAGCAAATCAGGCCTGCCTTGGAAGCCCCGAAGCGTCCTCCAACATGGATCAGGGGGTCCATGGACTGCCCTAGCCTTTAGCCCATAAGCGGGTCTGTTGGGTGATTGTTATGTTTTTATTGTATTTTAGTGTACGATTTTATTGTTTTAATCATTTTTAATGATTTCTGTAAGCTGCCTCGAGTGCCATTTTTTGGTAGAAAGGCAGAGTACATATTAAACAAACAAACAAACAAACAAACAAACAAACCAAGGATTAAAATGGACAAGGGTCTGCGACACCTCCCAATTCTGGAAACTCTCAGCCCTATTGGAATGACCAGAAACAGTTCAGGTGCTATTTGAGGAGAGTGCCTGCCTCGGGCAATGAACCAATTCACCCCACTCTGGAGCAGTTGGAATCACATGTCACAGTTTGCTTGGGATGGGAACTTCATATGAACATAGGAAGCTGCCTTCTACTGAGGAACATACCAGCAGCACACAACCTTTCTGGAAGGGAAAGAGGAAGAGAAGAGAAGGAGGAGGTGAATAGGAGGGAGGTGGGTGGTGGTGGTGGTGGTGGTGGCGGCGGCGGCGGCGGCAGCAGCAGTGGCGGCAGCTGCTGCTGGGGTGAGCAAAAGCAATGTGGGGGCAGCATCATGCCTGCCTGTGGGGTGCCAAAATACCACCTTGCCTAGGGTGCCAAAAAAGGTAAAGACTGTCCTGCCCACCCTCCCCCAAATAGGGCTGCAACCTGGTTAAAGAAAATTTAACTGATAAATCATATGAGCTTTAGCGTGCAATCCTATGCATGGGCAGACAGGAAAAAGTCCTGCAGTTCCCAGCTGGCTTTTTTTCTATCTAAACATGCATAGGATTGTGCCCTTCTTGATTAACCTAGTTATTAAATTTGCAAATGGATAAGCGCACTATTTCTACAGCCAGAAGCATGCTTTCTTTGTTGTTGTTTTACAAGATGCACACATGGTTGTAGCAGGCATCATCTTGGAAGAGAATGCCTATTCAAAGATTATTCTTCAGGTGAACTGCTTAGGGATTTTAATATATTAAGCTTAAGAAAATTATTATTCATCAAGAAATACATGATTCTTCCATCTGCAGTTAAGTCCCCGAAAGGTAAGTGATTTTCGTACATCCCTAGTTTTTGCAAGCACTTGTGTTCAAACTAACATTAAATAAAAAACAAAAACTTCCGCCTGATTAATCAATTCACCATTTCATCAATTAGAAGTTGTTTTAGGGTGCAATCCTATGCATGTTTAGATAGAAAAAAGTCCTACAACTCCCAGCATGCCTCAGCCAGACTGGCTGGGGCATGCTGGGAGTTGTAGGACTTTTTTTCTGTCTAAACATGCATAGGATTGCACCCTTAATCTATTAATAGAACTCAATAATCAATTAAACGCTGCACCAATCCAAAAATGATCTGTACTGTGGCAATCCATGCCTTAGGTTTTAAGAGATGGGCCACCTGCGGCCCATCAAATGTGGCTGGACTACAACTCCCATCAGCTTCAGCCAGCATGCCCAATGGCCAGGGATGACCGTAGTCCAATGACCACCGGAAAGCCACACGTTCCTCATCCATTACAATCTAAGGCAGCTTTCCTTTCCTGATATTTTGAATGTCAACTTCCATTATCCCACACCATTAGCCATACTGGCTGGGGCTAATGGGAGTTGTAATCCAAAACATCTGGAGGGCACCAGGTTGGGGAAGGCTGGCTTACAAGAAGACAGCTCAGCCAAGACTAGAAGCTATACCCAGACAGAAACCACATTGAGCTCCTCCTAACAGGCTGAACATCAGCAAGGAGCAAGGTGTAGGGATGTATGAAAGTCACCTACCTATTTGACGGGGTGATTTGCAATGGGGGAGAGGCACTCCACACCTCCTCCCGAAATCCTAATCTGGCCGGTTCTGCTCCGTGGAGCTGCCGGCCGGGACTGCCCGCAGCCGGACAATTGGCCGCTGGGCAGCCTTCCGGAAAAAAAACACAAACGCGTACGCAAATGGCGGCAGCTACAGCGGCCGCCATTTGCATTCCCTTTTTTTCACAGTTTTAGCTTATGTAAATATTTACGTAAGTTATTCTGGTGAAAAAAAGGGGAACGCAAATAGCGTAGTGGGCGCTATTTGAGTTCCTTTCCCCCCCCCTGCCGTTTTAGCCTATGTAAATATTTATGTAAGCTATTACAGCAGGGAAAAAAAGGAATGCAAATAGCATCCACTACGCTATTTGCGTCCCCCCTTTTTTCACTGTAATAGCTTATGTAAATATTTACGTAGGCTAAAACTGCGAAAAAAAAGGAATGCAAATGGCGGCCGCTGTAGCTGCTGCCATTTGCGTACGTGGTTTTGTGCTTGTTTTTTTTGCTTGCTGTGATAGGCTACGTAAGTATTTAAGTAGCCTATCATGGCAAAGGCAGCTACGCAAATGTCGTGGTGGCTGCCATTTGAGTCCGCAGCAGCCTGCTGAGAGACCAGCCGCTGCCGCTGCCGCCGCCGCCGGAGCCGCTGCCGCCGAAACATCCGCCCCAGGTAAGCTTCGTCCGGGGGGGGGATTCCGCGGGGGGGGCGGGGGGTGGGAGGCCATTCCGCCATGGGTTTCGGAGGGCCGAATGCCAGTACATTCGGCCTCACTGAAATCCGTGATGGAATTCTCCGCCATGCCTAGCAAGGTGAGTCCTCAGTGCCTGATCCTGGAAATGGCTGCTCTGATGCTCTTGAAGGCTGCAGTCCTATGCCAACTTAGCTGGGAGTAAGCCTCATTGAACTCAGTGGAACTTACTTCTGAGTAAACATGTGTATGATCATGCTTTGAAAGTGCAATCCTATGCCTGTTTAGACAGAAAAAAGTCCTACAAGTCCCAGCATGCTGTACACACTTACCCAAGTAGAATTCCCATTGAAATTACTTCTGACTCTGAGTAGACATACAATTGCACAGGGCACCAGTTGGGGGAAGGCTGACCTAAGGTGTGGATTGCTACAGTACAGATAATTCTTGGCTGGTGGTGCAATGTTTATTATATTAATAGGAAAAATATAATTGATGGAAAGGTGTGTAGATTAATCGGGCAGGGTTTTTTAATTACTAGAATTGTAATTTGGGATGCAAATGCTTCCCTGCCTTTGCCGTAAAAAAACAACATTCGTATCCTGCAATTTTGTATCAAATCAAGTTTTAGGGATCCCCCCCAAATGTACCCTTTTCTTCTCTAAATGCAGTAGATAGGAATGCAGCTATGAACCCTTTTCTCTCTCTTTTTCATCACTGAATACTTACTGAACAGAAGGTGCTATGTGTGATAAATGCTACCTGTCAAGGCTTTCACTTTGATCGTGCTTGAAGGAGGGGGGTGGAATTGAGGAGGTAGGGTTTCAAAATCATTTGCTTGGAAATTTTTAATTCTTAAGTGGGTTGTTTGTTTGCCTCAAAGGGAAGAGCTAACCTATTTTACGTTGTCAACTCTATTTTTAAACAAAGTTCTCCTTTGTACTTTAAAGCTCCCCCCGCTCCTGAAAAATACATCTTAGGCTCATTTTGTAAAATTAAAATGGGAGAGATGTTTTAAAACTATCACCTGCATCAGCAACTTCCTGGCACTTTATTTATCCACTGGCTGCAGGAAGGAGAAATCTGACTGAGGGATCCATTTGCCCAAATTAAAAGCATCTTGCTAATTCTGTCATTTTTCATGCCACTAATGATGATCAAAGTGAGTCAGACATCATACAGGAAAAACTTCCTCTTCACTTAAGGCTGTCTGAGGACCAAACTATGTATTATGAGGAATGCACTTAGATTAAAGAGAGATGTGTGACATTCTCTCATCAGGCTCAAAACTCCTTCACACATGCTCCACTTTTTTGTCTTCTGCCTGGAGCCCATGTCTTTGGGCTCCAGGCATGATGATGTCACATCACTGGGGAGAGGAGGGGCTGCTGTATAGCTTTGGCCTATAGTATAGCTTTGGCCTATAAAACCAAGCTAATGACAGTGTTCCTACATAATGCTAAGCCATATTTCATGTTAAACTTGGTTTGTTGCTTCAACCATGAATTGTCTTTCAGACAAGCAAGCAATAAGCGCCTTGTTTTCCATACTTCTGGTTTGTTTCTCTCTTGTCCATTTTACCACTCTCCTGTTGGTGCGCTACTTTAGGTGGTGTCCGCCTAATGTCCCCCTCTCAAAATGGATAAGAGGCCTTGTTCTCATTAAGGTAACACACATTTAGTTTGAAGTGGTAAGACAGATTTACCATCTCAACAGGGGTCAAACTAGATGTTAGGTTCACTGTGTTGTGTGTAGCTGAACCCATTCTTTCTTTTTAATTCAGAGTAAGTGTGCATGGCTCAGATTTGGATGGAGACCAGTGTGCACCAGAAGGGGAGGCTTAAAACTTCCCCTCCAGTGTTTGCTTCCCAAAATCCCATGAAGGAATTTAAAAAAAGAGGGGAAAAAATCTCCACTGGAGTCAATGGAGGCCTTTAACATGTTGGGGAGGGCAGACAGCAGAATTTTGAGAAGCAAATGGATAGGGTGGACGTTTAATCCTTCCCTCCTAGTGTGTGCTGGCCCTGATCCAGGTTGGGGTTATGCACACTTACTCTCAAATAAAACAAACAAACAAACAAACAAAAAAGGCTCATCTACATGCTACGCAATTAATGTGTGTGTACTTTGACCCTGAGGAGAACTAGGCAAGAGAGTTCCATGTTACAAAGGGAATGTTTATATAGATGGAATCCACACAAGGTTACCACAACAGATGGCTATGGTCAATGGGTGCTCCATATGATCAGAATGGCAACATGATCCGTTTTTAAGCAGCCACCATGTGTGAAATTATTTATTTTCATTCACCCTCACCATAAGAACATAAGGCGAGCCATGCTGGGTCAGACCAAGGGTCCATCTAGTCCAGCATTCTGTTCATACAGAGGCTAACCGGCTGTCGACCGGGAACCCACAAGCAGGACATGAGTGCAACAGCACCCTACTGCACATGTTCCACAGCAACTGGTGCACATAGGCTCACCGTCTCTGGTACTGGAGGTAGCGCATAGCCATCAGGTCTAGTAGCTATCGATAGCCATAACCATGAGTCTCATCTGTAGTCTATTTGTATCTCACCCTTCTTCCCAGTAGCTGATATCAGCACGCACAGGGTTATCACTTTGCCTTCCCAACCACCCTGTGATGACATTAGTGGGCCATACAGGGCATTTACTGCCAACCAATCAGCAGCTATGTGGTTGCACACTGCTGACCTGACTGTCAGGGTGGACACTGAGCCCATAGAATCCCAGAGTAGTTCTGATTCTGAGGAAGAGGGGTCGCTCCTGGGAGAGGAGCGCGCTCATTTTTCCCAGGGCCAACAGCTGACAGAGATTCCTCCCACCGGCATTCCTAGCTTAGATAGCAGTCCTGGGAGTGACAGAGTGCGGGAAGCAGACTTGCTGGATGTGCGACACCGATGCAGAGAGCGGTGCCAAATGGAGGGCGCGGAAAGGAGGCGTAATGCCCAGTTGGTGCTCAAACAACGGTTGTGCCCAGAGGATCCAAGGGAAAAGGGGAGGGACTCTCCCTAGCCCTTAAGTTCAGGGTCTGCCAGTGATTCCGTTTCAAATGGGGACCAACTGTTGCAACTTAGGGCATAGGTACTCTGCTGCTCATTTCTAGTTGCTAACAGTAGAGTTGTTAAGTAGTAAAAGAGGAATAAAGCTTTGAAAAGAATCCCTTTGTCTGTGTCTGGACTTGGCTACTGGATTAGACTGAGAGAGGCCTCCAAGGAGCCCTTGACACTGACTTCCTCTAATGCCTCTGCTTGCAGTGCCCACAAGGACTCCCTTCTAATTTTTAATCAATTGTATGTAACACCCTTTCCAACCTGGTACACTCCAGATGTCTTGGACTACAACTCCAAGCATTTGTAGCCAGCGTTCGTTTCTCTCAAGGCTTGGGAGCATCACTGGTATTTCCTTTCCTTTAGTAATAATAGTAATAATAGTAATAGTACACACATAAATCAAAAATAAACCTTATACATCTAATATTTAAAGAAGATTAAATGATAACAAGCAATATATATGGATTAATATTATCCTGGACCTAGGGATGTGTGAACTCACCCCAGTCCGTGTTCTCCAGATGCCCGCCTGTCCCTTGTCCCACTTGCCAACCTCTGGACCGCGCTCGAGCCCCTCCCATGCTTGGCCAGCAGCCCACACTCACCCCAGCAGCCTCGTCGAACTCCGCGGTTGCTATTTAAAAAAATAATAAAATGGCGACCACAAAAATGTGCATTTTTTTGTATGCACGAAAATGCACATTTTTCAAACGCACATATTGTCATGTGTGAAAATGCACACTTTTGCATACGGGAATATGCACATTTGCAAAAATGCGCATTTTCGTGTGTGCACAAATCTGCGCATTTTTTTCAATCACCATTTTATTTCTCCAAAAATGGCGACCAAGAAGCTCAGAGAGGCTGCCGGGCTGAGTACAGGCCATTCGGCCAGTGCGGGCAGGGGGGCGAGAAGGGGCAGGGGCTTGGTGAGCGGGGCTCAGGGGTGCGAGCAGGAGTGGGTCCACCGGATTCCTGGACTGAATTGGGTGCCTGCGCCATCCCTACCTGGACCTTATTATTCCAAAAGGAAATAAACTGACTCCACTTTTCTATAAACGTATTTCCCTGTTGTCTCCCTTCCCTCACTCTGCATCACTGGTATTTTCTACTGATCTCCAGAGCTTTAAAAATATCCCTCCTGGGTGTTTGTTTAGCTCTGTCTGTGCAGTTAAGGGGGCCTGCACTTGACCTAACTTTTGTCTTATATTAAAAAGCAGTTCCTGCTTGTTTGCAGAACCCCATTTTACAATCCAAACTGTAGAAAAATGTTTGAGAGAAATAGCAGTCAAATCACATTGCCTCCAAGCCATTACGGGGTAGGCAAACTCATACTTTGAACCAGGTAATTTGGAATTTGGCCAACACCACTAACCTAAATCTCTCTCCTTTTTTCTTTCCCATCGGTTTTTGCTTCTGCTTGCCCTTTCCCTTTCTCCAAAATATAGCTGAGGTGCCACTGACATGACCTCTTGTTCAGTTGTTGGTCATTACAATCTATCAAATGAGAAGATCAGAAATGGCTAACTCAGATGTGCAAGCAGGCAGACTGGTAACACTTTTTGTGACTTAGAAACATGTGCAGACTTATTTGTATGTTTGGCCTGAGCTCCCTGTTTCAGAGCAATCTTTGAATGCAACAAGAATAAATTGTAGGCGGTAAGCAGCTTTATGCCAATTGGGTTAATTTGCATTATTCATTTCTGTTAAATACTTGCAGTTTATTTTGGTAGCAGAATTCCAGAGATTTATGATTTAGCTGCCCATTTCAGACCCCTTTGGAATATATACCTCATCTTTGTATTCATCACTCAAGAACTCAAGGATCTGATTAAAATGTATGGAGAAAAGTCTCTAGAGTGGAGGGAAGAAAAAAAAAAGATTCAGGGAGGGATTTTCCCCTCTTATTTTTATTTACAGACACATGTAAGCCTTCTTGAAACCTTAAGCTACTTTCACTAGAAGCTTCAGTGCTGAACAAAACAGATGTGTAGAAGGGTGCTATCTAACAGTAGAGCTTTCACAGCAGGCCTGCCAACTGTCAATACATTTATGAACAGTTTGTAGATCTACAGGAATTTTGAAAGGGAGGCAAAAAGAAGAAAAAGAGGAGAAGGAGGAAATGTCTTCTTTGAGGACAAGTTGGCAAGGCCTTCTGGTTCTTGGCAGGAGAAAAAAAGTGTGAAGTTCCAGACTCAGACCACAGCGGTCTATTGCCACTTAGGAGAAAGTAGTGGGGAGAAGAAGAAGAACACACACACTCTATGGAGACTGAAAGTCTGTACTCATAAATTATATACCGATAAAGAAAATCATAAGGTTTTTTGGACTGCTGTCTAAGCAGAAGGAACAGGCAGAATTCTTAATGGGAGTTCTATCCCCAACTCTAACCCTGCCAAATTTTAACGCCTTCCCCAGAAACCTGCTCTGAGTGTGGCTGCCTTTTCTTTTTAGTTGCTGTGACTCCTGCATGAACTGAGGGAACGGCATGTCAGCTCCCAGCCTCACCCCCACCCCTTCATGAAGGTTCATACAATTTGGGCCTCCGTGGCATCCTGGGGGGCCTCCTAACATCTTGTGTTCCTGCCCTTGAACACCTCAGCAAGTGACTCTGTGGGCCAAATTACATTAATTGTGTGAATGCAGTTAACATGCATTCTGCTTTGTTATGTAAACAGCAGCCATGGAGAAACCTGGGCAGCTTCAGTACTGTGGAGGGTGGGGAGGTACAGTTTTAATTCTTTCTCTCCCTGCTGTGGTCCTGACAAAAATCCTGGAAGCTACTTCACTTTCGAGGGAAGCTCTAATTGGCACCAATGGAGCTGTTCCCTGGAATGCACAAATAGCAGCTTTGGAGAGGCAGCTTTTTGTCAAGACCGTGGCAAGCCGAGAAAGGGTCAAACTCCCCCTCTCCAGCCTCTGTGGTCCTGAGGCTTCTTAGCGGTCCAGAGGCACTCTTGCCCCTGCCTTAGGTATCGGGTGCACTGTCTGGGCATGCCCACAGATGTCCACGTGTTAGCATGGTTGCTTGAAGGGGGAAACCCTCCCCACAAGCAGCTGCTCATTTAGGCTTCTGTGTAAGGAGGACACTCAATGTCACGGGTGTCCCAATTGTGCAGAGGCCTATGCATTCACAACTACTTGCGCAAAGGCTCCCCCCTCCCCAAAGATGACCACACTGCCGTGAGCAAGCAGAGCCAGGCAGCCGGCCCGACACTTTGGAGGGTGGGGGCTACAGCACAGCTGCACTCCCTATTAATTCTGTGATTTTCATTTCATTTCATTTCTTACATTTCTATACTGCCCAACAGCCAGCGCTCAAAAATTAAAACCTTAAAAATGCAGTGTAGTAACATAATCTAAAAAACCACTTACATACTATACACACACACACATGCACAATTTAAACAATCAACAATAAAAAAAAATCCCAGGACCCATTAAAAAACCCTATCGTATGCTGTCAAATGCCTGGGAGCAGAGGAAGGTCTTAACCTGGCACCAAAAAGATGACAATATTGGTGCCAGGCAGACAGACCTCACTGCGGAGCTTGTTCCACAATCAGGGAGCCACCACTGAGAGGGCCCTCTCCCTTGTTGCCATCCTCTGAAGTTCCCTTGGAGGATGCTCTCAGAGGAGGGCCTCAGATGATGATCGTAGTGTATGGGCAGGTCCATGCAGGGCCAGGTGCTCCTTCAGGTATTGCGGTCCCAAGTCATGTAAAGAGTTATAGGTCAAAACCACCACCTTGAATTGGGGTCAGAAACATACAGGCAGCCAAGTGCAAGCAGGCCATAAACAGTGTTATCTGTTCAGAACTCTTGGTCCCTGCTATCAATCTGGCTTCACATTTTGCACACGCTGAAGCTTCCAAACCATCTTCAAAGGGCACACTGCAGTAATCTAACTTGGAGGTTACCAAAGCATAGATTACTGAACCTAGGTTATCCCTGTCCAGCAGGTAATGCCTACAGAGTAATGCCTACAGTCACCTACAGTGGTGCCAGTGTTCAGGGATGTACATTAACTAGGGATGTCCATTGCAGGGAAATCTGGCCTTTGGGGGGATGACAGATCCCCACAGTGCCCCAAAGTTGGCTTGCATTTGAGAGTTGAGTGGTGGGTCAGTTCCCAAGACCCGGGAACTTTCCTTGCTTTTCAAAATTATTTGCAAGTTGCAAGTTACACAAACATGTGGCTGTAAATATTTACACAAATCATGATTTGTGCAAAATTGCGGCCATAAATAGTCTAATTAGACCATTCATCCCTGCAATTTTGCACAAGTTTCACTCTTTACGGTTGCGTTTTTGCACAAATTGCAAATTTTGTAAATATTTATAACCATAATTTTGTGCAAATTACCATTTGTTCAAATTTTTAAAAACCTGAAAAACCGCAAGCTACCCCACAAGTGGATTCCTTCGATATCCCTGACATTAACCTCCCCTTCCCCACACCTGTCCTGTCTGTGGAAGAGCATTCTGCAAAGCACCCCAGCAAAGAGGGCTTGTTATTGACTGACTCTGCTCCTAAGGTTGAGAGCTCAGGATGGAACCACACATTCTGTGTAGTTCTGTTATTCTTTTTTAGAAAGGGCTGCTGCTTTTACTAGTATTTTTCCTCAGAAGTAGTAAAAGGAGCATGGTTGGGGTGATTTTCCATGGGAATACAGCCGAAGAGAGAAGGGTTAAGTCACCTGCACCAATCTCCCACTTCACACTATGGCCTCACCAGCTGCATTTTATACAAACAAGACTCTCCCCCAACAAGAATAACAGAACAACATGTAATGTGGGTCTGCATTCTGACTCCTCAATGAATAGGCCAGCACACTGTTTAAGGTTGAAACTCCTTTGACCAAGATGCTAGACCTCATGGATTTTTCACATACCCCACATCCTGTATATGTTTCAAGCATCGGAATTCTCTCCAAAACATACATCAAACACCTTCTCCTGTGTGAAGTCCTTTTTTCTGGTCTCATTAGTATGGATTTACCCAGAGTTTGCATTTCTTTATTTGTTCCTGATTATTCCAAAAAGGCATAACAATGAAGCTATCCTTGAATTTCTGGCTACGTTACAAATGCATATCCATGAGGTGCTCCTTTGCATTTACTATTTTTGTTTCTGTTAATTTTCTTGGCTCTCACATGAATAATGATGCTAAAAGGGATCCTTGAATTTGCTTTTTCTGTACATTTAAAAAAATATTGTGCTTATTATTTTTTTCCTACTCTGGGAGCAGATATTTCAGGAGCAAGCTGGAATACAAACAGCACTGTAAAGGAAGACAAAATTGGGAGGAAGAGTTGCCACATTTGTTTTTTTAGAGCCTTGATCCTGTTCCTTTAACAGAAATCTGACATGCAGAAATTAAGGGGGTGGGAAAGGTAGCACCTTTCACTGGAGGGAGGAATTTGGCACCCTTCTGCCAGATCCTCCCCCCTCTCCTCAAATCTGCACCCAGGGGGAAAAGATAAGAAGGGGCAGGCACATTTGGATGTCTCTTTGGCTCCCCCACCTTCACACACACCTGTGGGGGAAGACAGAGGGGAAATATGATGGCATCAGTGATCCTAGCAAGAGCTTGTGCTCTACGTCCTACCCATGTGCCTCAATCTGAATGCTCAGACGACAGTGGGGACAAATAAAAATGAGGATTTAACTTGATAATGGGTTTATGCCCTGCTGGTTTAATTATGGAGAAGGGGGAGGTTGAGGGGAGGGGGGTCCCTATGGTTGTTAGTAAGGACATACGGGTTGGCTTGGCAGTTCACTAACTCTGCAAGCCTGCCCCATACATGAGGATCAGAATGGCTGCCCCATATCTGAGGGTCAGAAAAGCAGGGCTGCTCCTGCATTCTGCCTCAGCTGCCGAAGAAGACAGGTGGGGTGGGAATGGAAGATTCTTCCTGTCAGACTGGCAAGATGGTTAAGCAATGAAGAGAAGTAGGGAGTGTCTGCTCTGCGACGGGGTGAGTTCCCGGTTGACCAACCGAGTCTCGAGTCCCTAGGCAAGGCACCTGTTCTTGCCGTAGGAAGACTGGGGATGTGTGAAATTTCTCAGCGAGCCTAATTACTCCTCATTTTCCACAGCATCATTGCTAATATCACATGCAATTAAACGGGAAATGCAGAGTGGCAGCGTGGTGTAATCTAGCAGGAAGCTGTGATGTGCTATAGAAACTTGGGGACACATGGGGATGTACACTACCCAGTGCCTGAAGAATCAGCAGAATGTATACAGTATACAAAAGGACTGGAAATTCTGTTCGCTGCCAAGTTTCCTTAAGTTTGCCAGGGGAGGAGATTTCTTCATCGAGCTCTACAACCTCTCTGTTTTGGGACAAATCCAAAAGCAAAACACGGAGCTCAGCCAAAACTGACAAGTTTCATATAGCTCGAAACAGAGAGCAGGGGAGGGGAGTCCCCACGTAAATCCCTTCTGGCAAGACATGGAGAGATGTCTGATCAGCCAGAACTCAGGCTTAGCTGGGGAACCTTTCAACAAAGAAGGTCCTGCCTGAAAAGCAACAACAACAACAACAGCAACAACAACAATGGGATGTCTCTTGCTGGTAAATCTGGCCCTTTGGGGGCTCGCCAGATTCCCACAGCACCCTTGACTCGGCTTGCATTTGCATTTTGGGTTTCTTCCCAAAATTTGGGAACTTTTGGGGGGTCGGTTTATTTGCATAAATAGCAATTTGCAGGCATCGCAGCCACAATTTGCATAATTTGCACAAGTGTCAGCCATAATTTTTGTGAATTATGGCTGCAATTTGCACAGATTACACAAAGTATGGCCACAATTTGTGCAAATTGCAGCCACAATTCATGCAAAGTATGCAAATTACAGCCGTAATTCATGCAAATTGCTGTTTACGCACATTTTTAAAACCTGAAAATCGACTCAATGTAGATCGAGTCAGGCCAGTTCAATGGAAGATGAGATGAAATCCAGACAGCTAAGCTGGTGAAAGATCAGCAAGCTGCATGCCCCTGGATGAATTCCTCTGTCATCCCTACAACCAGCTGAGTTTCAAGCAGGAGCATGGGCTTTGAAATGAGACGTTTGTACAGACACCAAATGAACAGGATGCATTGATCCTTGGAGTGGCTTTTACAGGAGGGCACAAAGCTGCCCTGTGCCATACACCTTAGTCTATTTGCTCATCATCTGTCCCAGAGACTTGGGCAGAGAGAGGTTTTACCCTTCACCTGATCCTTGTAACTGGAGATTTTATTTATTTATTTATTTAGATATTTCTATCCTGCCCTATATCATCAAGATCTCAGGGTGGCATACAGATAAAATCAATTTACACAATATAAAACAATAAATCATTTAAACACCTAAAAACATATAAAACTATTAAACAAGCTAATACCAGTTAAAATCTAAAACAATAAAACAGTTAAAACAATGTGCTAGGGAATACATTTAGCTAGGGATGTCAGAGAATTTCACCACAAATCTCGGGGAGGCCAAATGCCAGCGCATTTGGCCCCCCGAAATTGGTGGCGAAACGGTCTGCCACCCCCCCCCGGGACGGGATTTACCTTGGGCGAATCCTCCTGGCGGCGACGGCTGCGGTGCGGCGGCAGTGCGGTGGTGGTGGCTGCCGCCGCCGCCATTTCCAGTAAAAAAAAAAAAGTAATAGGCTATGTAAAGATTTACGTAGCCTATCATGGCTAGATTTTTTTAAAATACCGTGATAGGCTACATAAATGTTTACGTAGCCTATCATGGCTGAGTAAAAACAACAACAACAACCACGCATATGCAAATGGCAGCGCCCATGGGCGCCGCCATTTGCGTTCCTTAGTTTGGCATGTCTAGTCTACGTAAACATTTACATAGACTACAGCGAAAATAAGGGGAATGCAAATAGCGTAGCATCTATGCTATTTGCGTTCCCCTTATTTTCGCCGTAGTCTACGTAAATGTTTACGTAGACTAGACGTGCCAAAATAAGGAACGCAAATGGCGGCGCCCATGGGCGCCGCCATTTGCGTACGCGTGGTTTTTTTTTATTCAGCCATGATAGGCTACATAAACATTTACGTAGCCTATCATGGCTGACTGCAGGGATGCAAACGGTGGCGGCTATGGCCACCGCCATTTGCGGCCCGACCGGCCAGGATTCGGGGGTGGAGGGATGGAGCACCTCCCCCCCCGGCCAGAATTTTGGGGGGGGGAGGGACGGAGCACCTCCCCCCCCCACAAATCAAATTTCGTTAAAGGTAAGTGACTTTCGTACATCCCTACATTTAGCCCTCAAAGGCTTTGGTAAAAAGCTGTGTTTTGACTTGGCTCCGAAATGAGACCAATGTCTGTGCTAATCGGGCGTCTGAGTTAGGGATGTTGGAGAAATCCGCTGCGGATTCAAATGAGTCTGGATTCTATTGAATCTTGCCTCAGGAATCCGTGGCGGATCAGCACCACTTAACTCCACTCCAGGAGGATTGGAGGCGGAACGGCACTCGGCTGCTTCTTGCTGGCCAGAGCTGTTCACCTCCTCCCTGCCGATCGCCATTTCTTTTTTCCCTTTTTTAAAAAAAAATGGCGATCGGCAGGATGTGCCCATAGACTTATATGCAAATAGAGCCGTGAATCTTGCGTGTAAACCTATGGACGCATAGACTTATACGCAAGATTCATTTCTTGCGTATAAGTCTATGTGTCCATACTATGACACTGTACTATTTGCGTATAAGTCTATGGGAACATCCTGCCAATCGTCACTAAAAAGAAAAAGAAAAAAAGAAATGGCGATTGGCAGGGAGGAGGTGAATGGCTCTGGCTGGCAGAGAGCAAGGTAAGTGGCCCCCAAGTCGGGCTCCCCCCCCCGGGATCCTTGTGGAGCGGATCTCCACTATAGTGGAGGGCATTCCACAACTGGGGTGCCACAGCAGAGCAGGCCCTCTTCCACGTCCCACTATAGTGTATGTCTCGTACTGGTGGGACGCACAGCAGAGTCCCTCTAACAGATCTCAGTCCTTGGGCAGGCATATATAAGGAGAGGCCAGGGATTGTACCTGGAATATTCTGCTTGCAAAACATGTGCTCTACCAGTGATCTATATTCCCTTTCCAACTTGTTAGCTCTCCATACATATGGTGTACCCGTGGAGGGGGACTTAGGAATGAGTGAATCTGTCAGTTTTGCTTTCTCATGCATTCACTTTTATTTTTATTTATTTTTATTCCAAGTGCCTTCTCTCCCGAATATGAAGAACTTCACAAACGTTGATCTTTCCCCCCCCCTTTTTTTAAAGAACTGAAAGAAAATTCTCATCCATTTGCACCAGCCAAATTCAATAGATACAGCTATTCCCAGCATGGAGAGTACCTAAAGCTGGTGTGGGCACCCAACTGGGTCCGGGAGTCCATCAGACTCCCCTGCCCATGCCCCTGAGCTGAGTCCACCAAGCCCCTGCCCCTGCTTACCCCCCCCCCCCAGCTTGCTGAGCCACCTGCACTCACACAGGACCCATCTGAAAACGCTGTCAGCGTCATTTTGGGAAGCAAATGGCGACTGAGAATATGCACATATCTACTCTTATGCAAAATGGCTCCATGAATAGTTCATTTATGCAAGATTTCAGGTGTAAATGGCCCATTTACACCTGTAATTTTGCATATATGGGCTATCACAGTGCCATTTTGCATAAGACTAGATGTGCGCACATTCACGATCACCATTTTCTTCTGGGAAAAGGCTCCCGCGGCACTTGCGGACAGGTTCCAGGTGAGTGTGGGCAGCTTGGCGAGCAGGGGGGAGGGGGAGGTCAAGTGCGGTTCTGGGGCGTGTGAGCGGGGGCAGGGACTTGGCAGGCACCCAGAGAACTCAGATGGGGGGGTGCCTGTCCGTCCCTAAGAGCACCATGTTGTACTTGTCTGCCATGTAGCTTTTGCAGATCATGCCTGAGGATATTTATGGAAATGTCCCTGTATCTATGTTAGTGTACGAAAATTCCGCCACGGATCTCGGGGAGGCCGAATGCCAGCGCATTCGACCCCCCGAAATCAGTGGTGGAACGGCCCACCCCCCCAGGACGGGACTTACCTTGGGCGGATCTTCCTGGTGGCAGCGGCTCTCGCGGTGGCTCTGGCAGCGGCTGCAGTGGCGGTTCAGCGGCGGCGGCTGGTCTTCCGACTGGCTGCCGCCGCCGCCGCCATTTCCAGGTTACAAAAACAAACAAACAAACAAAAAAATGTGATAGGCTACGTAAAGTTTTACGTAGCCTATCACGGCTAGGTCTTTAAAAAACACCATGATAGGCTACGTAAACATTTATCATGGCTGACTATCACGGCTATCACGGCTGACTTAAAAAAAAACAAACTATCACGGCTGACTTTAAAAAAAAAAACCCAAAAAGCGCGTATGCAAATGGCGGCGGCCATGGCCGCCGTCATTTGCATACACGCATTTGTTTTTAAATCAGCCGTGATAGGCTACGTAAACATTTACGTAGCCTATCACGGCTGACTGCAGGGACGCAAACGGAGGTGGCTATGGCCACCGCCATTTGCGTCCCTGCTAGCTAGCGGCCGGATGTCCGGCTGCTGGCAGAGCCGGCCGGTGGCTCCGCAGAATCGCTGCGGAGCACAGCCGGCCGGCCATGATTCCGGGGGTGAGGAACGGAGCGCCCCCCCCCCCGGCCAGGATTCCGGGGGGAGGGATGGAACGCCTCCCCCCCACCATCAACATAATCCGCGGAAAGGTAAGTCACTTTCGTACATCCCTAACTATGTACCTATTACTCAGATCTTGTAAGATTTGCTGAAGTGAAATCAGAGGCAGAGTTAGAGCAGAACAAGCAGCACTCTGAACAGCCAGCTGCTGCTCCAGCACCTTCTCTAGAACAGGGGGAACAGCTAGGTAATCTTGCATCCCGGACCCTGGCTGTCCAGGCTGCCTGGTTCAAGGATGAATAACCATAAGAAGGGAGGGGAGGGGACTTGAAGTCACCTGTCAAGAGATAACATCTGGACAGCAGACTGAGCAGGCACACAGGTCACCTGCTCACAGTCGTTATTCCCCGATATGGTGAGATGTATTAGATTTCTATTTCATGTATAGCACCTCTTTCTAAACGTACATCTATATGCATACCTTCGCATATACAAATGTATGCAAATCTGCATTTCCTTTTGCCTTATTTGTTTATTTGTTTATTTACAATATTTATATTCCGCTCCACATCAGAAGATTTTGGAGTGGTGAACAACAGGGTAAAAGAATAAAACAGCGGGTCAAAAGAGTTAAAAGATTTTTTTGAAAAAGACAAACCCCAACAAAGTGGAATTTAACAAACCATGGGTGGTCATGCAAGGAAGGCCTCTTGAAATAACAATGTCTTCAGGAGGTGCTGGGAGGAACACAATGTTGGTGCCTGCCTGACCTCTAAAGGCAGGGAATTCCACAGGAAGGGGGCCACCACATTGAAGGCTCTTTTCCTGGTGGACTCCAACCGGGCCATAGGTCCATGTGGAACCACAGGGAACATGCCCTGTGATGACCTCAGTGGCCGGGCAGGTTGGTAGAGAAAGAGGTGCTCTCTCAGCTATCCTGGTCCCAAGTTGTTTAGGGCTTTGTACACTAGTACTAATACCTTAAACCTGGCCTGGTAGCAAATAGGCAGCCAGTGCAGTTCCCTCAGCAAAAGAGTTACACGCTGAAAAGGGGGCAGCTCCTGACAACAGCCAAGCTGCTGCATTCTGCACTAGCTCCAGCTTCCAGACCAGCCTCAAGGGCAGCCCCACATAGAGTGCATTGCAGTAATCCAGTCAGACATAACAGCATTTTGATTTCATGTAAGAAGGAGGCACACCCTTGCAGCTCATACATGTGGTATTTCTAGACACAAGCTACTACATTAAAAACAAACAAAACAAAACAAAACAAAAAACTTCACTTCACAAACTTTGGCCATGAAATACGGATTTATACCCTGCCCTATCCTTAGGGCTCAGTATGGTTAACTGCATTACAGCTCAATCACATCCTTGAGGGAAAAAAAGTGAAACGAAAGAAGCATTTTGTGAATTCCTAAGGGGGATATTGAAAGCTAGAAAAATCCCATTGTGTATTATCAGCCCTCAGTCACAACTGACAATCAAAGTACAGGATTTTTTTCAAAAACAACAACCCCGAAATGACAGCCATTGAAATATTAAGATACACATGGTACAAAAACAGATACACAGGGAATAATGTTTAACAGAATGATGGACAGCATAGAGAGTTAAGCAGCAAGGGATGGTGCTTTGTTACATGGTAATTTATTTTGTTATTTTGAAAGGTTTTTAATGTGTACGTTGCAGTTTCATTACTATCTGAACCAACAGGCTTTGGGTTTAATGGATTTAGAGCACAACCCTATGCATATGTCCCCTCAGGAGTAAGTCTATTGTGTGCGTTCAATGGAGCTCACTTTCAGGTAAGTGTATACAGGATTGTGGCCTTCGGCAGAAATCCTAAATACGATCCTTATGTCCCTGGATGTAGGCCTCATTGAGCACAATGAGACTGAGTAGACATGTATAGGATTGTAATGCTAGGTGTATAGTCCCCCATTACGCTTGGGTTAAGTGCATTTAACAGCACTTTTTCATTCCATTCCACTTCACATGAAAACCTGTGAGTTAGGGTAGCCCATTCCCAATTTACAGATGAGGAAACAGAAACTGAAATATTGGTTTACTTGAGGACCAGTGAATACAAGTTGGATCTTCCAGGCATTGGCTTCCCAATCTGTCCTCTTATTTTTGTTTAGAAATGAATGGATTCCACAGGAGCTTTCTCCAGCACAAATGTTGCCTCAGAAACCCATCAATATTTCCCCAGCATGAAAATTGATTTTGAAACTCAAGAATGCCAGTTTTTTAACTGATTATTTTTTGACAGCTATTGTATTTTCTCTGACACTGCCCCCTAGGTTTCAAATGTGAACCTTGATGGATAAAGTTCCCCAGATAAAAAATCATGGAGTTTAAAACCCAAACTCCTTAGACATGAGACAAAGCTGCATTCACTGGTCTGATTTGCACTCTGGAAATTCAGATTTGGGATTTCCCCATAACATTTGCTCAGAGGATTCATTCCATCTGCCGTCGCTAGAAATCATTTGCTAAAGATAAAAGAAAATGTGGTCTGAAGGCACTAAGAGCCTTAGGTTAGCCTAGAGCCACAGGGATGTCTGTCTTTGGGCTAACCTGGGAACAGCTGCCACATAACAATTAATCCACATTTTACTCTTGGTCAGACTAAAGACCTGCAGCCAGACGGCTGACTGGAACGTCTCATGAAAATCATTTAACACCAGTGCTAAAAGAATTGTGCTGGCTGCCAATATGCTTCCAGTAGGAATTCAAGGTTTTGGTAACGACATTTAAAGCCCTAAGCAGCTTGAGGCCTCAATATTTGAGGGACCGCCTCTCCTTATATATGCCTGCCCAAGGACTGAGATCTGTTAGAGAGGCCCTCCTCTGCATCCCACCAGTGCGAGACATATACTACGGTGGGACGTGGGAGAGGGCCTTCTGTGCTGAGACACCCCAGTTGTGGAATGCCCTTCCCTTGGAGGCCCAGTTGGCACAGTCATTGGTTTCATTTCAGCACCAAATAAAAACACGGCTTTTTACCAAAGCCTTTGAGGGCTAAATGCATCCCCTACAGTAGAATAATGTTTTAACTGTTTTATTGTTTTAGATTTTAACTGGTATTAGCTTGTTTGAAAGAACCATAAAAAAAGGAGAGCAGGGGCCCTGAAGGTGCTCATCAGGAGTTAGCACCTAGAGAACAGACTGAGCAGGCACATACACAAGTCGCCTGGCTACCATCTCTAATCCCATCTATGGTGAGATGTATTGTATTTCTGAAGTACAGCAATTATTTCTAAGTATTTCTACATCTGCATCTTGACCAGCCGTCCCCAGCCTGGTGCCCTCCAAATATGTCAGACTACAACACCCATCATTCCCAGCCAGCATGGCCAATGGCAGTCTAACACATCTGGAAGACACCAGGTTGGGGAAGGCTGATCTATACACATTAATTAACATATGCGATCTTCATGCAAATCAGCACCCTCTTTTTAGGCGATGCATTTCCTCTTCTTCTTGTTTTGTGATGCCTAAGCGGCCGCTCTCTGATGTCCCAGGCAAGTAGCAAAACAAGGACTTCTATTGAGGCCTTGATGGGATGCCAAACATATCTGGTAGGCTATGTTCAAGTTGGGCAGACCTGGACTTAGACCAGCCTTCCGCCACCTGGTGCCTTCCAGATATGTTGGACTGCAACTCCCATCATTCTCAGCCAGCATAGTGTCTCAGGATGATGGGAGCTGCAGTCCAACACATCTGGAGACCACCAGGTGGTGGAAGGCTGACTGACCTAGACTGACTTTGCTGCATTTGGGGTTATGGGCAGTATCCAATGGGGCTGGTCTGCCTCCACTGGTTCTTTTGTGCTCGTGAGAGTGACTGCTTCCACTTTTAAAAATAAACTGGCAGAAACGCTCATTTCTGGATCGAGACAAGTCAGTGGAGCTCCCTTCTGCAAACTCTGCTGACTTGCCCCATTCCAGAAATGGGAGTTCCTGTTCGTTTCGGGTGATTTTAAGAAGCAGAAAAGCTCTTGTTGCACGAGCAGTTCCTCTTGCAAGCACATAAGCACAATAGGATACTAGCCTATGTTATCCATTTACAAATCAAACCAAACAAATACAGCCATTGCACTGGAGATCAAATAAGACTGGCACATCCCCCAAACAAAACCACGTTCTGTTCCTGTGTATATTTTGTACTTGCATAGGGATGGGGAAAAAATCATACCTGATAGTTGAAAAGCCCCATTCCCCCCACACACACACACCCTCCTACCTCTATTGCCACTACCCCAGCTCCAGAATGTTAACACGTACTTTAAGAAAAGAACAGCTTTCATTGTCTAACGTGACCATTTTCTCAATTTTAATGGATTTGGTTCTGCCTGCAAAGTGTTAGGATGAGGATCTTTTTGAAGACAGCTACTATGTATTCATGAACAAGCATAATAGCTCAGGTAATGTGCATCTGTGAGTATCAGAGGGTAAGGTTTACCCTTTAAAAATAATGACTACACTCAGATATTACTGGCCAGGGAACAAAATATATAAAGCTTTTTCATGTACAAGAAGCATTTATGGATTTGCAAGATAGCATATCTGTTATCCCCCGCTCCCCACTCCCCTCCAGCAGCATCTTTTGAAGTAAATAATTCACTTCAAAAATATATAAAAAGAGGGAGAGAGAGAGAGTAACATTTATGAAAAATCAGCAATTGTCTAACCCTTCTTTGTCACCTGCACAGCAATTTGCCCTTATTATTAGGCATCACACCATCTCAGTCATTCAGTGGGATTTTGCTGTTATGGTTTTGACTGGGGGGGGGGGGTGGCAGGAAAGAGAGGAAAAATTGTATTAAATATTCTGAAGAGAAATTTAGCCTGGCTGCATACAATCTGGAGGTAATTTGTATTAAATTATGTCTCCTGTTTCACTGTGTATGACAGGAGACAAAGTACATCATCAAGAACAACTGTTGCTCCAAGTTTCTCAGCCAGGGAAAAAAAAAGTATTTTAAGAGATGAGATTATATATATATGTGTGTGTGTGTCCATCTGTCCGTCCGTCCGTCCATCTATCCCACCCACCCCAACAACTTGAAGTGGAATTCATATATTCTAAAAGCATTAGACTTTGGTTATCTTCCTTCCCCAAAGGCACCAGATGCCTCTCAGAAACCCAGGGCTTGAAGGCCATAGCTCTCTCCTGCTGTTGTTCTTCAGCAACTGGTATTCAGATTCATAGTGCCTCTGATCCTGGAAAGAGCAGATAACCATCGCAACGAGTAGTCACTGATAGACTTCTCCACCATCAATTCATTTTATTTGCCCTGATTCAATAGATGTAAGTGTACTTGCCCAAATGCATTCCCCATAAGAACATAAGGAGAGCCCAGCTGGATCAGACCAAAAGCCGATATGGCCCTGCATCCTCTTTCACAGAATGGCCAAATTGATGCCTTCAGGACAGGGATAAGCAGAAGTAGATCTCCAAATGTTGAGGACTTCAACTCCCAGCATTCCTGACCACTGGCCATGCTGGTAGAGGCTACTGGGAGTTGAAATCCAAAATATCTGAAGTTCTACCTTCTGCCCACCCCTGCTGTAGGAGGTTCACAAGCAGGATGTAACAGGGATAGCCCTCCCCTACAGTCGCCACATCTCCTAGTTTACAGAGTACTCTATTTGGAAGGCATCCTTTATTTGAGTGGCTGTCCAGTCAAGGTCATTTTAAAGAACAAGGACCATAAGAAGACAAGGAAGGGGCATTGACTTTGCCCATCAACAGCACTTGGATAGCTGACTGAGTGTGAGGTTTCCTTTTGCCCCCAATGAACTTCAAACACTGAATCAAACACAGACAATCGCCCAGCCAGATGGGCGATTAATAAATTTAATAATAAAAATTTAATAATAAAATAAAAGACAAGAGGCTTCAATCTACAGCTTTTAATCCATTACTTCAAAGGATCATACAGATGCAAATTCTCAATGACTATCAGTCTACAAAGGAAATGCCTTCAGGGGTTCAAAAGATAGCTACGAAAGTTGCCTACTGTTTGAAAGAAAGGCGGTCTCTCTAGCCTAACTTAAGGGGTGGGGGGGAGGTCTCTCTCTCTCGTGAGGCTTCTAAGCACAGCTGTTCACGCCGGGCAAATCGGGTAGACCATCTAAGTTCCACCCCAGCCATCTCTCTCTTGGCTCTGTGTCTGGTGTCAATTAATTCAGGCTCTCCAAAGCCCGCCACTCTCTGTTCACTATCTCTCACAAGGGGTGTGTGTGAAGAGGGGCCCTCTCTGTCCAGTTGGACCTTTGAAACCTGAGGGGCCTGCCTAGCCATGTCTGGACAAGCCTTGGGAACTGCCTCCCCCATGTCTAGCGGTTCTTGTTCAGAATCTGAACTATTCCACCACTCCCTGCGCTCAGAGACACCCCTGATTGTCTACTACCGGCCACCCAATCAAGGAGAAGACAAGGATGAAACTTTTGAAAAGCAAATAGCCAATGTTTTAAGGAAGCATGATGTAGTAGTAAAGGGGGACTTCAATTTCCCCAATATTTGTTGGGAGACAAATTCTGCAAAACATGGCCCCTCCAGGAAATTCCTGACTTGTGTGGCGGATAACTTCCTCCTACAGAAAGTAGAGGAAGGAAATAGAGGATGGGCTATCCTTGACTTGATCCTAACCAACAGAGATGACTTAGTGGATAAAGTAGCAGTTACAGGAACTCTGGGGGAAAGCGACCATGTTGTACTTGAGTTCTTGGTTCTAAGGGAAGCAAAAGCCGAGTGTAGTCAAACGCGTACCCTGGATTTTAGGAAAGCTGATTTTCATAAACTCAGAACAATGATCAGTAAGGTCCCATGGCAAGCGATGCTAGCGAGAAAAGGAGTCCAAGATGGGTGGGAGCTTTTAAAAAAGGAAATTCTCAAGGCAAAATCACAAGCAATTCCAACAAGAAGAAAAGGTGGAAGACAACAGAAGAAGCCAATGTGGCTTCACAAAAAGCTTAGGGATGACCTGAAAACAAAAAAGGACACATATAGGAAGTGGAAAGAAGGCCAAGTAACAAAGGAAGAGTACAGGCAGATAGCACAGAATTGCAGGGATGGCGTCAGGAAGGCTAAAGCTGAGAATGAGCTGAGGTTAGCAAGGGATGTTAAAAACAACAAAAAGGCTTTCTTCAGCTACGTGCATAGTAAAAGGCAGAGGAAAGAAATGGTGGTTCAGCTATTAAATAAGGATGGCAAAATGATAACAGATGACAAAGAAAAGGCAGAGGTGCTCAATTCCTACTTTGGCTCAGTCTTCTCCCAAAAGAGGGTCTATGACCCCCCTGGCAAAGGCAAAGTACAGGCTGAAGGGGCAGGATTGCAGCTTGAGATCGACAGGCATATGGTCAAGGAACACCTCATTACTTTGAATGAGTTCAAATCTCCAGGGCCAGATGAACTGCATCCTAGAGTCATAAAGGAACTGGCAGAAGAACTCTCAGAACCGCTGTCTATTCTCTTTGAGAAATCATGGAGGACGGGTGAAGTGCCAGATGACTGAGGAGGGCTAACGTTGTCCCTATCTTCAAAAAGAGTAAAAAGGAGGAACCTGGGAACTACAGACCAGTCAGTCTGACATCAACCCCTGGGAAAATTCTGGAGCAGATAATAAAGCAATCCATCTGGAAGCACCTTGACAACAATGCCATGATTACTCGAAGCCAACATGGATTTGTCAAGAACAAGTCCTGCCAGACAAATCTGATCTCATTTTTTGATCAAGTAACCTCCCTTGTAGACTGTGGGAATGCTGTAGACATCATATACCTCGACTTCAGCAAAGCTTTCGACAAAGTGCCCCATGATATCCTGATGAGCAAACTAGCTCAAAGTGGGCTAGATGAGACAACGATCCGGTGGATCCACAGTTGGCTACAGAATCGGACTCAAAGAGTGCTTATCAATGAGACTTTCTCAAACTGGGGAGAGGTAACGAGTGGTGTACCGCAGGGCTCAGTCCTGGGCCCAGTGCTCTTCAACATGTTTATTAATGACTTGGAGGAGGAGGTGCAGGGAATGCTGATCAAATTTGCAGATGACACAAAATTGGGAGGGATAGCTAATACTTTGGAAGACAGAAACAAAATTCAAAGTGATCTGGATAGACTGGAGCGCTGGGCAGAAAACAACAGAATGACATTTAATAGGGATAAATGCCAAGTTCTGCACCTAGGAAAAAGAAACCAAATGCACAGTTACAAGATGGGGGATACGTGGCTCAACCACACTACAAGCGAGAAGGATCTTGGAATTGTTGTCAATCACAAGCTGAATATGAGCCAACAATGTGATGTGGCTGCAAAAAAGGCAAATGCTATTTTGGGCTGCATTAATAGAAGCATCGCTTCCAAATCCCGGGAAGTACTAGTTCCCCTCTACTCAGCACTGCTTAGGCCTCATCTGGAGTACTGTGTCCAGTTCTGGGCACCACACTTTAAGAAGGATGCAGACAAACTGGAGAGGGTTCAGAGGAGGGCAACAAAGATGATCAGGGGACTGGAAACAAAGCCCTATGAAGAGAGACTGAAAGAACTGGGCATGTTTAGCCTTGAGAAGAGAAGACTGAGGGGAGATATGATAGCACTCTTCAAGTACTTGAAAGGTTGTCACAGAGAAGAAGGCCAGGATCTCTTCTTGATCATCCCAGAGTGCAGGACACGGAATAATGGGCTCAAGTTCCAGGAAGCCAGATTCCGGCTGAACATCAGGAAAAACTTCCTGACTGTAAGAGCAATACGACAATGGAACCGATTACCTGGGGAGGTGGTGGGCTCTCCCACACTGGAGGCCTTCAAGACGAGGCTGGACGGCCATTTGTCAGGGATGCTCTGACTTGGATTCCTGCATTGAGCAGGGGGTTGGACTCGATGGCCTTGTAGGCCCCTTCCAACCCTACTATTCTATGATTCTATGATACTAAGCAAGGCACACAGGTCGCCTGGTCAGAGTCTTCTGAACTATGGTACTGTATTGTTGTTGTTGTTGTTGTTGTCTAAATTTGCAACTACGCATATAAATGACCATATGCAAAATGTATGCAAATATGTGACCTCTTTTTTGTTGATGCATGTCCCCTCTTTTGGCAAGTCACAAGTGGCCAACCTTTCTCTGCCTATTGTTCCACAGCAACTGGTATTCTGGTATTCTGTTTTTATTAAAGTTAGGACATAAATTGTCTTCAATAATGATGATAATGATGTACTTGAGATTGATGATGATGATGTACTTGATGATGATGATGTACTTGAGATTTCCAACCTTGGTACATTGCGGCTGGTACACATGTACAAACTTCATTCACTACACCTGACTGGCAACTAAACGTGTGAACTCTCTCCATTGAATATCACTGTGCTCAAGGTGACATTGAGTGATAACTACGGTATCTACGTATTATTATTATACTACAGTATTATCTACGTATAAGAATACGGTAGTGTAACACTTATTACTAGAGATCTATCAGACCAATTTTGCTCATTTTAGTTTTAAACTGAAGCTTGAGCAGTGTAGTCATACAGAGAATATTGATACTTCAGGAAAGTTTAGAGCTCAAGCTTTGGACAGCTCGGGAAGGGAGAGGGATGCAGCAAAGGGGATGTTAATGCATATGCCCCACCCTGTGCATATAATGTAATATGTGACACACTGTATGTATGCACATGCAAATAATGCTTACTCCTGTGAGCTCTTATAGTGCTGGGCCAATGAAAGGACAGGCACAGAATGTTGGGAAAGGGGCTGAAGAAAAATCAGTTGGTGATAGTAGGAGGAGGAGGAAGAGAAGCTGTGGAGAAGGAGGTGAAAGGACAATAGAGGGAGAAGAGAGAAAAATCTTACATCATATGTTTTCAACGTCAAATGTCAAGAAATGGTAAACAATCTTTTTTTAAAAGAACATCTGTTTTGTTTTGTTTTGTTTTCACCTTTGCCAGTTTATTTGTAGTAGATTTATTTTAAAAGTGTAAAGTTGTTCCAGTCGCAAGGGAAATAGGCGAACGTATTTTTATTCAATCATTCTTAGATAACTAGCCCCCGTGGTGAGATGGGTAGGGATGGAGGGACCCACCTCTGTCCAGGGCAAGGGGAGCTTGACGAGCTGCCCCCACCAGCTCGCACACCCCAGACCAGCTTGGCGAGCCTCCCTGCTCACCTTACCTGCCTGCTTGCTGAGCCATGCAAGCTGCCCATCCTCTCTGCACCAAGGATTCCGGCAGTCAAGCCCTTGTGCTTTATCTACACAATGGTTGACTGCTGAGTCCTTTGCATGGCCAGCCCCCAGCACTCTTACCCTGGCCTCCTCCCGAGGAGGACAGGGCGAGAGTGCTGCGGTGCTCCCAGCCATTTGCTGAGTTCTGGAGCACTCGACGGCCGGGTCCATCGGTGCCCCAGGGCTCAGTGAGAGGGGCCCAGGAAGACAGATGGTGGGGGGAATCCATTCATTTCAGTTCATTTTTTATCAAGATTTATTCGGTTCACACCTTCCAGACTGACTACAGACTTCAATCTGCAGTTTGAAGTCCATACATTACCATGCTTCCAATGTGATTCACAGACCAAAATCCAGCAGGCATACATTTGAAAACTGCTTATGAAGAAATGCATACTTTTGGAAAATACACACAAATATACTTTAAGCACTGGGATAAAAATGCATACATTTCAAAGATGCACACAACTGATGCATAAGTTTGGAAAAATATGCATGAAAGTGTGCGTTGATTTCCATGCGAAAAGAAAAAAAACACAGCTCTCAATGTGACATGGACTTGGTTTGGAATGAGCTTCGCGATGGAATTTGGACAACTTTGGTGAGCTCATGCTTTGCTGATTAGCACATTCTTAATCAACCCTGACTGCTGATTGGAAGGACAGATACTGAAGCTGAAGCTCAAATATTTTGGCCACCTAATGCGAAGAGAAAACTCTCTGGAAAAGACCCTGATGCTGGGAAAGACTGAAGGCAAAAGGAGAAGGGGACGGCAGAGGATGAGATGGCTAGATAGCATCACCGATACAATGAAGATGAACTTGAGCACAATCTGGGAGAGAGCGGAGGATAGGAAGGCCTGGCGTGCTATGGTCCATGGGGTCACAAAGAGTCGGACATGACTGAACGACTGAACAACAACAACAAACTCTAGTTCTCCATATGCAGTTCCTCTACTCCTGCATTAATTTCCAGACCGCTATTGGCCTATATCCTCAGACTAGTGTCTGGAATTCCCAGCATGCACATCTTTGAAGAGCCATACTCAGTCTTCTGCCCAGAAGCCTTTAAGCACTTTAGAGTCCCAGCACATGCAATAGAGCGGAAGTAAGTGTTGGACACATACTGGCCTTTGCAGATGTTTAATATGGCTTAAAGCACTGCGCCTGTGAAATGGACGATAACTGCAGCACTTGCAGAGTTCAGCATATTCACAAGTTGGCCAATCTGGTATCTGTCATAGTTCACAAGTTAATTAAAAACCACCAGGAAAGATGTATGTATGTATGTATGTATGTATTCCCTGAGAACTCTTCAAACAAAAAGTTTTCAGGGCCTCAGTTTCATCTATACAAAGTTGAGCCCACTGAACTTATTTCTTGGCAAATGTAATCTTTTAATTAGTATAATTTCAAGTGGATCCTGTAGGTTTAATGCAAATATGAGGGTTTTGGTGTTTTATGCCCTCCTCCCTCTGCCACTGAGTACTGCGTGTGTGTGTGTGTGTGTGTGTGTGCGCGTGTGCGATACTGTCAGAAGCAGATATGTGGTTTTGATTTCTTCCTCAGCATCGAGGTAATTTCCCCATGTTATTTGCTCTGTGGGCATCTTCATAACACATTGTGAATATATTTCGTGACGTCTCTTTGAAAGCACGGCATGCCTGAGACTTGTTGAATCAAACTAATGAAGTAACCTCTCTCTCCCTCCTCTCAGTTCACCCTGATTCTTTCTCAAGCCTGTGCTAAATGGGTTGGGATAGAAAACGGATAGACAAATATGACAAATATAATCCTCTTGCGCTTAGTTCTCAAGATAATGAGATCTTAACAAAGATGTAGGTGTTCATGTGGAATATTCGATCCGACATCTCTTTTGAGGTGAAAATTGCTAGCCCTTCAGATGACCTGTTTTCTTGCCAGGTACACATAGGGGCTCACATAGCTCACGAAAGACAAGTAGCTCACGAAAGAAGGGAAGCGAAAAGCAAGGGAGAAAGGGGAAGATATACCCAACTGAACGCAGAGTTCCAGAGAATAGCAAGGAGAGACAAGAAGGCCTTCTTAAATTAACAATGCAAAGAAATCGAGGAAAACAACAGAATGGGAAAGACTAGAGATCTCTTCAAGAAAATCGGAGATCTCAAGGGAACGTTTTGTGCAAAGACGGGCATGATAAAGGACAAAGAAGGCAGGGACCTAACAGAAGCAGATGAGATTAAGAAGAGGTGGCAAGAATACACAGAAGAACTATACAGGAAAGATCTGAATGTCCCTGATAGCCATGATAGTGCGGTCACTGAACTTGAGCCAGACATCCTAGAGAGTGAAGTCAAGTGGGCCTTAGGAAGCATTAGTAACAACAAAGCTAGCGGAGATGACAGTATTCCAGCCGAGCTATTTAAAATCCTAAAAGATGATGCTGTTAAAGTGCTGCATTCAATATGCCAACAAATCTGAAACACTCAACAGTGGCCACAAGACTGGAAAAGGTCAGTTTACATTCCAATTCCAAAGAAGGGCAACGCCAAAGAGTGTTCAAACTACCGCACAATTGCGCTCATTTCACATGCCAGCAAGGTGATGCTCAAAATCCTACAAGCTAGGCTTCAGCAGTATGCGAACCGAGAACTACCGGAAGTACAAGCTGGGTTTAGAAGAGGCAGAGGAACTAGAGATCAAATCGCCAACATTCGCTGCATCATGGAGAAAGCAAGAGAATTCCAGAAAAACATCTATTTCTGCTTCATTGACTACGCTAAAGCCTTTGATTGTGTGGATCACAACAAACTGTGGGAAATTCTGAAAGTGATGGGAGTACCAGACCACCTTACCCGTCTCCTGAGAAACCTGTACGAGGGTCAAGAAGCAACAGTAAGAACCAGACATGGAACAACCGATTGGTTCAAAATTGGGAAAGAAGTATGACAAGGCTGCATATTGTCACCCTGCTTATTTAACTTATATGCAGAGTACATCATGAGAAATGCCGGGTTGGATGAATCAGAGGTCGGAATTAAGATTGCTGGGAGAATTATCAACAACCTCCGATATGCAGACGATACCAGCCTAATGGCAGAAAGCGAAGAGGATCTCAAGAGCCTCTTGTTGAGGGTGAAAGAGGAGAGTGCAAAAGCTGGTTTGAAACTCAACATTACAAAAACTAAGATCATGGCATCTGGCCCCATCACTTCCTGGCATATAGAAGGGGAAGAAATGGAAGCAGTGACAGATTTTACTTTCTTGGGCTCCAAGATCACCGCAGACGGTGACTGTAGCCATGAAATTAAAAGACGCTTGCTCCTGGGGAGGAAAGCTATGGCCAACCTAGACAGCATAGTAAGAAGCAGAGACATCACCTTGCCGACAAAGGTCCGTCTAATCAAAGCTATGGTTTTCCCAGTACTAATGTATGGCTGTGAGAGCTGGACTATAAGGAAGGCTGAGCGCCGAAGAATTGATGCTTTCGAACTGTGGTGCTGGAGAAGACTCTTACGAGTCCCCTGGACTGCAAGGAGGTCAAATCAGTCCATCCTAAAGGAAATCAACCCTGAGTGCTCATTGGAAGGACAGATAATGAAGCTGAAGCTCCAATATTTTGGCCACCTAATGCGAAGAGAAAAATCCCTGGAAAAGACCCTGATGCTGGGAAAGACTGAAGGCAAAAGGAGAAGGGGACGGCAGAGGATGAGATGGCTAGATAGCATCACCAATGCAATGAATATGAACTTGAGCACGCTCCGGGAGAGAGCGCAGGACAGGAAGGCCTGGCATGCTATGGTCCATGGGGTCACGAAGAGTCGGACACGACTGAACGACTGAACAACAACAACACACATAGGGGAAAAAGGGATGGGGAAGTACTAGGCTGTTTCAAAATGTTATTTTTTTTTTTAAACATTTTCATTGCATTGATTAATAGGGCTGTGCATTGCTGTGGTCCAAATCCCAAAGCGAAGCGGGCTGCTTTGGAGGTGCCTTGGTGTGATCCAAAGCAATCAGAACAGCACCGAGGTGCCCTGAGGGAAAGTGGCCCATCACGGAGACACCTTGGTCCACCTCAGAGCTTCAGAGCTACTGAAGACATTCCCAGACAGCCTGTCTCTCAACGCATCAACTTGCAAAAGATTGGGGAGGGGGCGAGGAGGAGAATGGAAGAGGAGGGGGGAAATAGTGAGCCTTGGCGAATGGCAACTCTAGTTGCCAAATTAGGGCTGAACTTAACCCAGCAGTCTCCAGTCAGTGACACTGGTGGAGGAGGGGGTGTGTGTGTGGGGGATACTGGATATATTGGAGAAATCAGCCTGTTTTCGTTTCATTGCGAGAGAGGGAGGTGGTTACTAGAGAGGGCTGTTGGTTAGTTAGTTGGTTAGATCTATGTGGTGTATGTGTGTGTGTTTGTACTGCAGCTTCATCTTTCTTCTTCCTTCCCAATTCAACTATTCTTTCTTTCTTTTGTAGATTCTTTATTTTAAAAAACATTTAAAAAGTACTTCGTTTGAGTTTCCTCCTTTCCTTGCCTAGTTCTTTCTCTCCCCCCCCCGCCCTTCTCTAATAGGTTTTGCCTTTTATCCTTTCCTTGATAGTTTATTGAAAAAACCAAAAATTGTAAAAGCAGTAGTTTTCCTTGCCTTGCCTTGTTCTTTAGCTTCCCCCCTTCTCAATTTTCAACCATTAGTTTGCCCTTACTTTCTGTCTAGATTTTTTATTTTATATATATAGTACTTTCCTTTCCATGTTCTTGGCTCCCCTCCACCCACCCCACCCTATCCTTCTCAATTCCTCTATTCCTTCCCTTCCCATTTTTTATCTCTTTTCCCTAAAATACTAAAAACAATAAAGTAAAACCCCTTTTTTCTCTTCTGTTAGGTTTATAGATAGTCCTCTCCCCCTTGCTTGTAGGTAGGTCAGTGTTTGCTTTTCTTTTGCTCTTGTGTGACTGTCTGCATCTGTGTGTGTGTGTGTGTGTGCACGCTTGTGTTGTGGACAAGCAAACAATGTGTGGCAAAGTAGTACACTGTCCACATTTCAAAGAACAGTGGGCAAAGCACTACACAACATAGATTATTTAAATTCTATACTACACTGTGTAGCAAAGCAAGTCCAGTATGAGGCATCTTTGGGGCCTTGGTAGGGGCAGAGGTGGGCGAGGTGCTGTTGGGACCAGCAGCACTGGTAGCCAAGCTGGGTTGCCCCCAGTCCAGATAGTGCATCCTGGTGTAGGGTAACAGAGTGTCTCTGTCAGTCCAGCAGACTACTGTCATTGCTTTCTGTTCAAGTCAATGTGTCTGCCTGGCAGGGGTGTTATGTTTGCTTCCTGCCTTGGTCAGACAAGAGACGACTGATGTTGTTCTTTCTTCAAGTCAATGTGAAGCTGAAGAGGAAAGTAGGACTAGGGAAGAGGGGTTTGCACTTTAAAGAAACCTACAACAGAGATTAGGGATAATGACCTCTTCCTAATCACCATTTAAACACCTAACTTCTCTAACATCATGCCCTTTGGTTTGAGTGTCTGAGAACAGCACATTTTATCTGTGCCTAGTACAAAAACTACTGGGCCAAACTGTCTGACATTTGGCAGGTGGAATCCCCTCCATGGAGGCTGATAGGTCCCCAAATTTCATGCACTTCTGTGGAAACAGTGAAAAGTTATAGCTCTTTGCTTTGAGAGTTTTTGTTGAAAAAATCAAATTTCACCTGCACCTAGCACAAAAACTACTAGGCCAAACTGTCTGAAATTTGGCAGGTGGAATCCCCTCCATGGTAGCTGACAGATTCCCCAATGTCATGTATTGATCAAGAAAACTAAAAAAAGTTATGTTCATTTCTATTTTCCAATGCAAGTCAATGGGAAAACATCATATCAGAATAATCCAGATATCCAAACCTTGCTTTGAATATGAATACGAAATGAAGCGGATGGGGTCTGAAGTGGTTCGAAGCAAAGCGGGGCTGCTTCGGAAGGTCTGAAGCAGCATCCAAAGTGAAGTGGGGTGTCTGTGCACAGCCCTATTGATTATGATCTTGACCTTTTTGGTGATGTATTTAGGGGTATGTTTGTGCACGCGCGCGTATGTGCATACATACACACACACACACACAAAGGGAATGTCAGCAACACATTCATTATATTTGATGTATTTCCTCCTGAACATAATCAACATTTATGAGAGGAACCCTGCTGGATTCTGCCCAAAAGCATATTTAGTCTAATATCCTCTCACTCAGTGGCCAACTGGTGGCTTCCAAGAGGCCTACAAGCAGGCTGTGATCTTGAAGGCCACCCCAAGGGCTTGATAAGATACAGGCTGGTGAGGCCAGTGAGGCCAGTGAGACGCAGTGTAGTGTAGTGGTGAGAGTGTTGGACTGGGATTCAGGAGACCAAGTTCTAGTTCCCACTTGGCCATGAAGCTCACTGCGTGCCTTTGGGCCGGTCACTAATTCTCAGCCTAACCTTCCTCACAGGGTGGTGGTATAGATAAAATCAAGAGCAAGAGGACTATATGAGCCACCTTGGGTTCCTTGAAAGAGAAAAAAAGGCAGGATATAAATGTCATAATAAATGAATAGGATTACACCCAGTGGTGGCATTGCGCTAGTGGAAAGCACTTTGCCTCATGCAAGGCAGGGCACCCAATGTTTGCAGACCCTACCAGTCCTAGGGCAGCCATTCCCTGAAAACCTGCTCCTGAATGTTGGGGGATCCTCCAGAATAGGATGGGATATGGTCCAGAAAGCTGCAGTAGATAGTGGGGAGGGGGGACTGTTAAAAATCAAGTGTTCTGCCTTGTGTGACTGGAAGTGTTTTCCACTAGCAAAGGAATGGGGGACATGTGGTCCTTCAGATGTTCTTGGACTACAGCTCCCACCAGGCTTAGCCAGCATAGCCAATTGTGCTGGGTGATGGGAATTGCAGTCCAACAACATCTGGATGGTCCCCATCCCTGCACTAGTACAAAGGGATACAACCCACAGTAAGCAATATTCCTCCCCAGCTGTTTCTCCCCAGGTATTCTGAGGCATACTTTCAATGAACAAGGTGATTCAATTTGGCCATCACGGCCAATAGCAATGGATAGACCTCTTCTTTATAAGGACAATTAACCTCATTTGAAAGCCACCTAAAGCCTATGAATTCCAGCAAGTAGCAAATTCCATATGTGAATCATGTCTTGTGTCAAAAAAGTATTTTTTTCCTGTCTGTCTTGAATCTGCTTTTAACCAACTTCATTGAACTCTACCTCAATGTTCATCACATTAGACCATATCATGAGAGAAGGATATATCTGTCTGTCTGTCTGTATCCACCTTTTTCACACCATGCATAATTTCCATCCCTCACTGCCACTAAAGTCGGGGCTGCCCCTCAAGCTGCAGTTCCATCACTAAAGCCATATAAACAAGATTCACATGTGTTTTGTCTTAGTTATCCTGAAACATATAACAGCTGTGGTGTCCTACCTACAGTCACTAACATGGACTTGCTAATGAATCACAGAGGGCAATGTGGAAGGGTATGGTTGAAAGGTTAAAAAAAAATAACAACAACAATTACCAGCAAAGGGAATATGACCATGGAAGCAAGTAATTTATTATTGCCAGTATGGTATAGTGGCTAGAGTGTTGGACTGGGAGCCAGGAGATCCGGGTTCTAGTACCCACTCGGCCATGGAAGCTCAATGGGGGTGACTTTGGGCCAGTCACAGACTCTCAGCCCAACCTACCTTACAGGGTTGTTGTTCTGAGGATAAAATGGAGAGGAGGAGGATAATGTACGCCACCTTGGTTTCCTTAAAGAGGAAAAAAGCTGGGATATAAATGTAATAAATAAATAAATAAAATTATCTCCCCCCAGCACCCACCACCCAACTTCCTCTCAGCATATATTTGTTGACCAACCTCAGGGGATTGTCATAAGTTGACAATTGTTGTCTCCCAACAATTAGTGCACTGAACTGGGAGTTGGCTTGGCTCTCCCTTTCTCTGCCTTGGGTTACAATAGAATAACACCCTTCCTGAACTTTCCCTATATCTCCTGGACAGTTGGTTCATCCCACTTCCAAGTGCTCAGTCTTTCCTTGCCTGCCTTGTTCAGGCTCCTTCTGGGACCCATAACCTTCCACCAGCTCCTTTCCCCTCAGTGCCCAATGTCCTGAGGTGGCAGACACCTTCCACCAACATCTCTCTTTCTAGCAAGGCTCCACAGCTTTGTTATTCCCTGGGACATCTTCTAACCTCAGATATAAGTATGGAGAGAGGGCAGTGTCTGTCAAAGGGAAGAGATATCTTTCCTTCAAGTAATGCTTTGAGTGGAGGGAGATCAAACGTTTCCAACATTTGATATACATATTATAGGGTTTTGAAGCTGGGGGATGGAATTCCTCCTGAGCACTAACTGGCATACTGAGCTCTATGTGATATTCGCTGTATCAGTTGAGCTCTCGGAACACCTAGTGGATAATATCTCTGACACAACTAGCATTAGTAAGTAATACTCTTCCTTAGGGATGCTTGAGAAATTTACAGTGCAATTCTATACATATCTACTCAAACGGAAATCCAATTAAGTTCAATTAGACTTACTCCCAGTTAAGTGCATATAGGATTGCGGCTTTAGGGCAACAAAAAAAGAAGTCCCAGAATTTCCAGCATCCCCCAGGCAGCTGTGCTGGCTGGGGCATGTTGGGAGTTGTAGGTCTTTTTTCTGTCTAAAAGCATGCATAAGATTGCACCCTTAGTCATAGTAAATTCCCTGATGAAATGACCTGATTCATACCTATCAGATTCAGGTGTGGATTGTCACTTAGCTATCTCCTGAATATCACAATTTTCCTAAGGTTGTGACATAGTTCTTAGCAATTTAAACATCAAAACACACATTGAAGTTGTATTTTGAGAGGAAAAAATATGTGTTTAAGGCAATTTTAAAATTATTTAAATAAGTATTTTGAGGTTTTTTTTTAAGTCGCACATTAATGCTGAAATAAAACAGAATGGAATTATGGGTAAAAACATGTGACAGTGACATGGACTGCAAACAGACAGATTTGCCCATCCTTGTTCCATCTTCCCCTGCCATGCACACACAAGATATCTCTTTTCTCCTTTAAAAAGGAGATTTTTTTGCAATTGCTTAGAAATATATATTCATCTGCATTTCACTGTTGATTATGAAGGAATTGTTTGTCCAGAATCATAAATGGTTCCAGTGAACAGTAATATTGATGTATGAGCAAACAGTCACAGCAAGAAGGCTGGAAGCTTTGCAGAATTAATTTTAATTATTATGCCTCTGTTATACAATTAGATCTTTTTGTTCCAACATTATTTCATTTATAAATTTTAATTAAAAAGTCCAGTCCTCTACTGTGCTTCACGCTGATGTGGGTATTTTAATAACTGGTCTTAACTATAGAATTCCATATGTATGCTCTTAGAGGGAAAACCAAACAATCGTGTCATCTCCTAGATGGCTTTTACTTTCTCAGCAGGTGTAAGCCCCCTGTCATTTGAAAAACAGGGGATGAAATGGCAAAATGTAACTTAGAGGAAAACTTCCATTAACACATTTTTGTGGTCAATAAGCTTTCCCCCCCGCTCCAAACGAGACCCCACCCCCAGCTGCAAATCATACTTGTGTGTTTTGTTTATTTTATTACTTGTAGGCAAGCGCAGTTTGCATTTTGCAGACAAAGATGAGACCCCCTTCATGCATCACTTGCATGAATAGGTAAAGGTGGTTGAAAGGCTCTACCCCTTTGGCCCCATCACCCCTTTTGACGTTATCACCATCCAGACATTTACATGGATGTTTGAGGTGGACGTCTGCACAGGAAGGCTCCCCCGAAACCTGGAACCCTGCATGGTCAGGATTCCAGAACCGAGGGAAGTCTGCACTCAGATGCTTCCCATGCAAATGCAAGGGGACACTGGGAAAGGCTTCATGTTGTTGGGGGCAGGGTTAACACACAGCCCTGCAGCTCATTTCTATACACTTTACCCCTTCACTTGCTTAATGTGTGAAGGGAGTTATAGTCCTGGGCTCGGGTTTCCAACATGGTGCCCTTTGGGCTCCCTGCCCCTCATCCGTTTTTAAAAAGAATATTTAAAATTATTATTTTTCTATCTGGGAGGCTAGCATGCAGCAAAGCTGGCCTTGAGCACCATCTTTATTTCCAAGAATGCCTGTTGGCCCATTCCAGAAGTGAGGGTGGCTTCTTGTGGGGCTACAGGGGGCGTGCAGGGATTGAGGGAACACTTTTGACAGTGCTGTGGATTTGTTTTGTGGGTGGGGTGTGTGTTAGTTGGCTTGCTTTGGTGTGCTGTGTGTGTTTTGTGTGTGTGTGTGTGTGTGTTTCTCTGAGTATCACCAGTCGCCTTCTGTGAAATGGGTCTTCTGTTGCGCGTTATAGAAGCAAAAGTGTAATTGGGTATTTAGGGCTTATCTGTTATCCCCTGCTCCCCACTCCCCTCCAGCAGCATCTTTTGAAGTAAATAATTCACTTCAAAAATATATAAAAAGAGGGAGAGAGAGAGAATAACATTTATGAAAATTGCCTAACCCTTCTTTGTCACCTGCACAGCAATTTGCCTTTATTATTAGGCATCACACCATCTCAGTCATTCAGTGGGATTTTGCTGTTATGGTTTTGACTGGAGGGGGGGGGGTGGCAGGAAAGAGAGGAAAAATTGTATTAAATATCCTGAAGAGAAATTTAGCCTGGCTGCATACAATCTGGAGGTAATTTGTATTAAATTATGTCTCCTGTTTCATTGTGTATGACAGGAGACAAAGTACATCATCAAGAACAACTGTTGCTCCAAGTTTCTCAGCCAGGAAAAAAAAAGTATGTTAAGAGATGAGATTATATATATATATATATGTGTGTGTGCATCCGTCCGTCCGTCCATCCATCTATCTATCCCACCCACCCCAACAACTTGAAGTGGAATTCATATATTCTAAAAGCATTAGACTTTGGTTATCTTCCTTTCCCAAAGGCACCAGATGCCTCTCAGAAACCCAGGGCTTGAAGGCCATAGCTCTCTCCTGCTGTTGTTCTTCAGCAACTGGTATTCAGATTCATAGTGCCTCTGATCCTGGAAAGAGCAGATAACCATCGCAACGAGTAGTCACTGATAGACTTCTCCGCCATCAATTCATTTTATTTGCCCTGATTTAATAGATGTAAGTGTACTTGCCCAAATGCATTCCCCATAAGAACATAAGGAGAGCCCAGCTGGATCAGACCAAAAGCCAATATGGCCCTGCATCCTCTTTCACAGAATGGCCAAATTGATGCCTTCAGGACAGGGATAAGCAGAAGTAGATCTCCAAATGTTGAGGACTTCAACTCCCAGCATTCCTGACCACTGGCCATGCTGGTAGAGGCTACTGGGAGTTGAAATCCAAAATATCTGAAGTTCTACCTTCTGCCCACCCCTGCTGTAGGAGGTTCACAAGCAGGATGTAACAGGGATAGCCCTCCCCTACAGTCGCCACATCTCCTAGTTTACAGAGTACTCTATTTGGAAGGCATCCTCTATTTGAGTGGCTGTCCAGTCAAGGTCATTTTAAAGAACAAGGACCATAAGAAGACAAGGAAGGGGCATTGACTTTGCCCATCAACAGCACTTGGATAGCTGACTGAGTGTGAGGTTTCCTTTTGCCCCCACTGAACTTCAAACACTGAATCAAACACAGACAAGAGGCTTCAATCTACAGCTTTTAATCCATTACTTCAAAGGATCATACTGTCAGGGTGGACACTGGGCCCATAGAATCCCAGAGTAGTTCTGATTCTGAAGAAGAGCAGCTGCTCCTGGGAGAGGAGCGCGCTCCTCCTTCCCAGGGCCAACAGCTGACAGAGATTCCTCCCACCGGCATTCCTAGCATAGATAGCAGTCCCGGTAGTGAGAGAGGGCAGGAAGCAGACTTGCTGGACGTGCGACGCTGACACAGGGAGGGGCGCCAAATGGAGGGCGTGGAAAGGAGTCCTCTTACGGGACTCCCTCGAGCAAGCCAAGACAGCCTACAAGGCCTCTGTGGACCGACGGCACCAGCCGGGTCCGTCTCTGCAACTGGGGGACTGGGTTTGGTTGTCCACCCAATACTTCCCCTCACACTCGCCCGCAAGGAAGCTCACGCCTCGCCACATGGGGCCTTTCCAGATTATGGCCCAAATTAACCCTGTTGCTTTTTGCCTGGCTCCCCCCCCCTCCATGAAGATCCATCCTGTTTTTCATCGGTCCTTGCTGTCCCCCCTGGTTTGTGGTGACCCTCATCGCTCAGTTGGCTCCCCCCCCACCACCAGTGCTGGTGGAGGGGGAGGAGGAGCTTGAGGTTGCGGAGGTTCTGGACTCCTGCCTTTCTTGCAGCTGCCTGCAATATCTGGTGGACTGGAAGGGGTACGGGCCTGATGAGCGATCCTGGGAACCCACAGAAAATGGTGTATGCTCCGTTGCTACGGAGGCGCTTCCACCAGCTGTGCCCCCACAAACCCGGGGCCCCAGGGGAGGAGCACGAGGGGGGCCTCATGGGAGCAGGGATGTCAGGGTGGACACTGAGCCCATAGAATCCCAGAGTAGTTCTGATTCTGAGGAAGAGCAGCCGCTCCTCGGAGAGGAGCGCGCTCATCCTTCCCAGGGCCAACAGCTGACAGAGATTCCTCCCACCAGCATTCCTAGCATAGATAGCAGTCCTGGGAGTGAGAGAGCGCGGGAAGCAGACTTGCAGGACGCATGACGCCGATGCAGGGAGCGGCACGAAATGGAGGGCATGGAAAGGAGGCGTAGTGCCCAGTTAGTGCACAAACAACGGTTGCACCCAGGGGATCCAAGGGAAAAGGGGAGGGACCCTCCCTAGCCCATAAGTTCAGGGTCTGCCGGTGATTCTCCTTCAAACGGGGACCAACTGTTCCAACTTAGGGCATAGGTACTCTGCTGCTCATATCTAGTTGCTAACAGTAGAGTTGTTAAGTTGTAAAAGAGGAATAAAGCTTTGAAAAGAATCCCTTTGTCTGTGTCTGGACTTGGCTACTGGATTAGACTGAGAGAGGCCTCCAAGGAGCCCTTGACAACCTGCGTGCTTGCTGAGCCATGCAAGCTGCCCATCCTCTCTGCACCAAGGATTCCAGCAGTCAAGCCCATGTGCTTTATCTACACAATGGTTGACTACTGAGTCCTTGGCATGGCCAGGCCCCAGCACTCTTGCCCTGGCCTCCTCCCGAGGAGGACAGGGCGAGAGTGCTGCGGTGCTGTGGTGCTCCCAGCCATTTGCTGAGTTATGGGGCACTCGACGGCTGGGTCCATCGGTGCCCCAGGGCGCGGTGAGAGGGGTCCATTGGACTCCACCCCTTTTTCAGAGTCCTGCACCATCCCCAGAGATGGGATTTGCATGAGTATCTGTGAAGAAGACTCAATCACTTAATAGTGCAATCCACAATTTGCATGTCAACCTTTAGATATCTTGCTCTAGCTAGGGAAGTATGAGAAATTCATTTCAGTTCATTTTTTATCAAGATTTATTTGGTTCACACCTTCCAGACTGACCACAGACTTCAATCTGCAGTTTGAAGTCCATACATTACCATGCTTCCAATGTGATTCACAGACCAAAATCCAGCAGGCATACATTTGAAAACTGCTCATGAAGAAATGTGTACTTTTGGAAAATACACTCCACCTCTGCCTTGTACTCATTTTGTTGGCCAAGTTACTACTTGTCTCTGAACCTCAGTGTTTTGGAGCTCAGATCACTTCAGGTACTTTTCTTTTAGCCTCACCACCTTGGGAAATGGGTGTTTTGTAGCTGGTCATGCCTACCATGGCAGACATTTTGTGAATGGGCACACCCTCTCGTGGCAGCCATTTTGTGACAGCACCCACTACATTCTCTCAACATTCCAAATGGGCCCACCAGCCCAACAAGTTTGGGGGCCCTTGGTCCTGGATATGATAGGAACATTTCCCCTCCCCAATCTGAGGATTGTTAAGTGCATGACATATATCCGACACATGGGACTTTTTCGGATTTCATACAGTCATAGAGTTGGAAGGGATCTCAGCAGTCATCTAGCTCAACCCCCTACTGATGCTGGAAACCTGCTGCTACAGCACGTTGCATCCAGCCTCTGCTTGAAATATCTTCCTAGTTTATTTTTCTGGCTGATACTATCATCTCCTCCCTCCACTCTCTAAACATGGAAACTCCTACAGGCCAAGGTTCTAGGCTGGTTCACCCAGTCATATATGTAATGCAATGCATATCACGTGATGCTTCATCTGAGCTGAACCTGTTTTAAATACTTGAGTTAGCAATAAAGAAGAGTGCCCCTAGAGCTGTGCAAAGGTCGATTCCCTAATAAATTGGTAATAACACCTTGTTCCAATGTAGCAGGGATTGGTTTCCTCAATGTGTGCAACATGGACCTAGTTCTCACTGAGGTAGGAAACAGGGTGGCTCTGTGTCTTACTTTACAGAGCACAGTCCTCCATTGGAAGGGCTGTCCACTCCAAATCCAGTTTCAAGATAAAGAACCCTAACAAGGGAGAGCAGAGAACTTGAAGCTGCCCATCAACAGTTAACAAACTGAGCAGACACATAGGCCACCTGGTTCTGGTCTTTAATCCCCATGATGGTGAGATGGTATTTCTATTTACATTATAGTAACTGTAGTAATTATTTCTAAATATGCATCTATACATATATTAAAATATGCAGATATTAAGCAAATCTGTGCCCTCTTTTTTGGTGATGCCTAAGCACTCTGCTCTTAGTCTGGGCTGTACTATTTGCTCTGTTGATCACACTAGAGAAACCTTCCCCTGCCTACCCCTGTCTCTGTCTCTTCCCTTTTTCTCTGTAGTCTCCTGTGTTAGATTTGAGATGGTAAGTTCCTTGGGGGCCTGTCTTCTTATACTTTGTAAAATGCCAAGCATATTGATGAAGAAACAAACAAACAAATGATGGGGAAACCAACCAACCAACAATAGAACCTTGGAAATTGGAGTTTACATATATGGATAAATTTTATATCATACACAAACCTGCTTGCATTTGCACATGTATAGAGGATGACTTCTATTTTTCAGCCAGCAGTGTTCTTCTATCCTCCTCGATTCAACTAATTTATGGAGCCCTGTACTTTGGGATGCTACATTATTCCCTCTCCGTGCCAAATCCCTCAGAGTTCAATAGCCAGCCTGTCGACTTAAATTAAATGATTCATCAAGCCCCCTTTTATTCATCCACAATCTGAATGTGTCCATTCTTTTACCCTCCCTTTCCCCCTCTGCCCTTTTTCTCCAGTTCAGTTCAGTTTGAATTTCATTACAGCCTTTCTTTCCCAATGCCTTTGTAGGTCCACATTCATCACATTTGTTCTGAATGGCAAAGTCTCCCTATCTGCAGGGAATATTGACAACAGATTGTTTCATAATTAATTGAAAAGCAAAACCTGGACATTCTCAATCACCTGCTGATGGGAATTACTTGAGACACCCTCAGTAAATCAACAAGTACGTTGCTGCACAGAGAAGCTGCCGCTCTGACTTAACAGCCAGACATCACTCCAGTGATATGGACGCACAACAGAAATCAGACTTATGTTGGGTGGGCCCTTTTGAAACGATTCCCTCCCCAAAGGTTTGGGTGTTATTTGGCCTGGTAGAGATAGTGGGGTGAGCAAGAGAGTTGCCAACTTTTCTGTGGGCCCTGCTCCTGTGTCTTGAACAACAGCAGACATTCGGAGACTGTTGTGCCTATCTCTGAGCTGTGACAAGTGTCACCTTCTCATATATGTAGATCAGTTAATTGTTCTGAATGACACAAGCACAGGCCAGGCCATTTGCTCTGCACACCTGGCAACCTTGGTGGGTGATCTCTCCCCTCACAGGGCTCAAGGTATGCTGTCAGGCATACCTGCCTTATTTGTGATGGTCACATTTCTTCTGGGTCCAATTCAAGGTATCTGTTTGGACCTTTATGGTCCTTCATGGTCTGAGTTTTCCATATCTCAGGGGAAACCTCTTTCCGTATGAACCCCACTGTGTGTTAAGATCCAGGGGGAAGGCTGGCTTAGAATACCCATTGCCCAAGATGTTTAGCTGACAATAGGGAGAAATATAGCCTTATCTATCATTCTCTGGATTGAATTCCCAGATCAGATTTGGGAATAGATTTCCCTTTCAACGACTGCTGAGCTGAAGCCATGGAAGAGGTGCAAAAAGCTCCCCACTTTCTGAAACATTTTCATACTCCTTTGCAAAAGGGGTTAGAAGTGTATGTAAGGGTATGTGTGACAGTACAGGTAACCTGCTCCTGTTACCTCAGCAACCAGGTAGAACCTCCTTCACCCCAAACTAGCTGTGCATACTTGACATTCCGCACAAGGGGGATAATGATTTGCGCCCCATTAACAGTAACAGTAATACTGAAACTGAAGCTCAAATATTTTGGCCACCTTATGCAAAGAGAAAACTCTCTGGAAAAGACCCTGATGCTGGGAAAGACTGAAGGCAAAAGGAGAAGGGGACGGCAGAGGATGAGATGGCTAGATAGCATCACCAATGCAATGAATATGAACTTGAGCACGCTCCGGGAGAGAGCGCAGGACAGGAAGGCCTGGCGTGTTATGGTCCATGGGGTCACGAAGAGTCGGACATGACTGAACGACTGAACAACAACAACAACAAAACAGTAACATGGAGCAGATGGATAATATTGGATACACATCCAAACGTGGATATTATCCATCCACACCATGTTACTGTTCACACAAATCTGTAGCATCACACAAAGGAGGCTGAACCTGGTTGCTGAGGTAACAGGGACAGGTTCTGTGTACCTTCACATACACTCTTAGAAACACTTCTGCGCCCTTTCGGATACGCATCCAAATGTGGATGTTGTTGAACTGTATTATGCTACTTGGAATGGGATTCACAGGGATGTCTGGCATGGAGAAATCCAGCCCTCGATGGGCTCGATGGATTTCCCCAGAGCCCCCAGCTCGGTTTGTGTTCACTGCTGGAACTCGCAGACTCCCAGCCACCATGGCAGCTGTGTGCAAGTCTCTCCTTTTCCCTGCTGGGTGCTGGCAAGGAGAACTAGAGACTTGCACACAGCAACCGGTGCTCCAATTGCCTGCCGCCAGCTGTGCACAAGTCTCTCCTTCTCCCTGCTGGGGCCCACAGCTCCTTCCCTCCCTGCCACCACCATTGCTCGCCAGCCACTCTGCACAACTCTCTCAAGCAAGGGAGTTGTGCAGAGTGGCCAGCAATGATGATGATGGCAGTGGAAGTCCACAGGCTGGTCTGACTCAATGCAGGTTGGATCCGGCCAGCTCGCGGACAAGTGAGCCGGGGTCTGGGAGACTCTGGGAGACAGAGCTCAGCGGACTTGACTCCCCCGGATGGAGTCCTCCAACATCCCTAGTTCAGATGCTCATCCCCATTTACATTCTGGTGCAACTGGAACTGGATGTAGATGAAAGTCTTGCCACACAACGCTAGAAAGCACTGGAACTGCCAGTGTGCAAAACAGCGTGCAAAACAGTGCAAACAGTGTGCAAAACAGTGCAAACAGTGCAAAAACAGTGCAAACAGTGCAAACAGTGTGCAAAACAGTGCAAAAACAGTGCAAAACAGTGCAAACAGTGCAAAAACAGTGCAAACAGTGTGCAAAACAGTGCAAAAACAGTGCAAACAGTGCAAACAGTGTGCAAAACAGCGAGCAGCAGCTAAAGGAACATCTCCCTCTTCCACCTCTTCTACCTGGGGGCAATGAGAGGGTTTTGTTTTTTCCTTGAAATTATTAGATGGTCAAATATGATTGACAGCCTGGTACCATATCACTACATATCCACAACATGATCCCTGATTGGCTGGGATTGTGCCATGAAAAAGAAAAATGCTGCAGAATGGCAGCAAAGTAGCATCATATGCAAACAGGCATGGAGGAAACACACACAAACACACACACTGAAGCAGATTTCACCAACCTGGTGCCTTCCAGAGGTTTTATTTATTTATTTATTTATTTATTAAATTTATTAATTGCCCATCTGGCTGGTCACCCAGCCACTCTGGGCGATGTACAGCATATAATAAAAAGTTTAAAACAATAAATTTCTACAATAAAAACGTTTTCTAAAATACCCTAACCCACCCCAAATGCCTGCCTGAACAACCACGTTTTTAATGCACGGCGGAAGCTCATTAAAGAGGGGGCATGACGGAGTTCCCTAGGGAGGGAGTTCCACAGAGTGAGGGCCACCACAGAAAAGGCCCTCTCCCTCGTCCCCACCAGTCTAGCTGTCCTGGCTGATGGGGCAGAGAGAAGGCCATCTGAGGCTGATCTGGTTAAGCGGCCTGTCTGGTGTTGCTGGAGGCGCTCCTTAAGCTGGGCCGGAACCATATAGGGTTTTAAAGGTCAAAACCAACACCTTGAATTTGGCCCGGAAAACAACTGGTAACCAGTGCAACTCCTTCAGCACTGGAGTGATGTGATCTCACTGGTGGCTGCCTTTAATCAGGCGAGCCGCCGCGTTCTGTACCAGCGACAGCTTCCGAACCGTCTTCAAGGGTAACCCCACATAGAGCGCATTACAGTAGTCTAAACAAGAGGAGACCAGGGCATGAAGTACTGATGGGAGCAGATGGTCGGGAAGGAAGGGGCGCAGCCGCCGTATCAGGTGGAGTTGATACAGCACTGTCTGGCTCACAGCTGACACCTGAGCCTCCATGGACAGCTGGGAGTCCAAAATGACCCCCAGGCTGCGGACCTGTTCTTTCAAGGGTAGCTATACCCCATTCAACACCAGGTCAACATCCCCTAGCCTCCTCTTGTCTCCCACCAAAAGTACCTCGGTCTTGTCAGGGTTCAGCTTCAGCTTATTCCTCCCCATCCAGCCACTCACCGTCTCCAGACATTTGGACAGGGATTCTACGGCCAACCTTGCTGAAGATTTGAACGAGAGGTAGAGCTGCATGTCATCCGCATATTGATGACACTGCACCCCAAACCTCCTGATGATAGCCCCCAGCGGCTTCACATAGATGTTAAATAGCATCGGGGAGAGGATGGAACCCTGTGGCACCCCATAAATGCGTGGCCACAGGTCCGAAACCTCCTCTCCCAGTGCTACCCTCTGGTACCTGCCAGAGAGGAAGGACTGGAACCACCGCAATATGGTGTCTCCAATGCCCAACCCCTCCAGGCAGTCCAGGAGGATACCGAGGTCAACGGTATCAAAAGCCGCTGAGAGGTCGAGGAGAACAAGGGAGGAGCATTCACCCCTATCCAGAGCCCTCCTCATATCATCCACCAAGGCGACCAAGGCCGTTGCTGTCCCATGCCCAAGCCTGAAGCCCGACTGAAATGGGTCTAGATAATCAGTTTATTCCAAGTGTGCCTTCAACTGCATCGCCACCACCCGCTCAATCACCTTGCCCCAAAATGGCAGATTTGAGAATGGGCGAAAGTTATTCATAACTTGAGGTTTTGAACTAGAAGTCCTGGCATTCCTGACCATTGGCCATACTGGCTAAGGATGATGGGAGTTGAAGTACAAAACATCTGGAGGGTACCAAGCTGGGGAAGAGTGTATTCAAGGGTGGGACTTTCAATAAGTAAGTTGCTTTTGCTTGGTTTCTTTTTTTTAGGGGCTTTCTCTACCCCACAGAAGCGCACTTTTGGCTATTTTGACTGGGAAATTCAGCCCTTTGTGGGCTCACCAGATTTCTCTGGCACACCCAACTCAGCTTGTATTTGTGAACTGAGCTGTGTATTTCCCCCAAATTCCAGGGATTTTTTTTTAATTTGCAAAAATGGTCAGTTGCACAAATTGCAGTTTCGATATGCATATTTTGTGCAAATTTCATAATTTGCACAGATGGTGGCTGCAACTTGCACAAATTATGGAAAACATGGCCAAAATCTGTGGCAATTATACAACTATTATATAACCAAATGCACAGTTACAAGATGGGGGATACGTGGCTCAACCACACTACAAGTGAGAAGGATCTTGGAACTGTTGTCGATCACAAGCTGAATATGAGCCAACAATGTGATGTGGCTGCAAAAAAGGCAAATGCTCTTTTGGGCTGCATTCATAGAAGCATCGCTTCCAAATCCCGGGAAGTACTAGTTCCCCTCTACTCAGCACTGCTTAGGCCTCATCTGGAGTACTGTGTCCAGTTCTGGGCACCACACTTTAAGAAGGATGCAGACAAACTGGAGAGGGTTCAGAGGAGGGCAACCAAGATGATCAGGGGACTGGAAACAAAGCCCTATGAAGAGAGACTGAAAGAAGTGGGCATGTTTAGCCTTGAGAAGAGAAGACTGAGGGGAGATAGGATAGCACTCTTCAAGTACTTGAAAGGTTGTCACAGAGAAGAAGGCCAGGATCTCTTCTTGATCAACCCAGAGTGCAGGACACGGAATAATGGGCTCAAGTGACAGGAAGCCAGATTCCGGCTGAACATCAGGAAAAACTTCCTGACTGTAAGAGCAATACGACAATGGAACCGATTACCTGGGGAGGTGGTGGGCTCTCCCACACTGGAGGCCTTCAAGACGAGGCTGGACAGCCATTTGTCAGGGATGCTCTGACTTGGATTCCTGCATTGAGCAGGGGGTTGGACTCGATGGCCTTGTAGGCCCCTTCCAACCCTACTATTCTATGATTCTATGATTCTATAACTGCAGTTGCAATTTGCGCAAATGACTCTATTTTCACAAATTAAAAACAATAACAGAAAATCTGCCAGCTGGCCTGACTCACTGGCCAGGAGGCCAGATGGCAGAAGATGAGCTGAAATCTGGAGGGCCAAGCCGATGAAAGCTTGTCGAAACCCCCCCACCCCACCCCACCCCACCGGATTCCTCTGACATCCCTACTTTTGGCCTCAAAAATGTCTTGAGTGGGAAGATTCGGCATAGCACTACTTTTAATCTTCCAGAAGCTACGCAAAAACTTGTCAGGGAGGCATTTGGAAAAAAAGAAGATAGTACTGCTGACTACTTGTGAGTTTTCCTTTTTTTTGGTGGCTGTGTCTGGATTTGATTGTAATTAGATTTGTGCTTTTAGCAGTGATGGACTGCATTTTTTATTTTTTATTTGAATTTATAGTCTTTCTATTTTATCTATTTGTAAGCTTCCTCAAGCTTCGGGGGAGCTTTGGATAAAAACCATTTAAATATTTTAATCAATTTAAATATTGCTATACCTGTGGTGGCTGCTCAAGATAAAATGGGCTGTCTGCCTAGTAGCCATGAGGCAAACATGGTAAATGCTTCTGATCATCCCACATGGAGGAATGTTGTGGTCATGGGCAGCCAATGCAGCTTTTGCCAATGGCAAATGAGACTGACAGCTGTTGTGTTCACCATAAGGAGGGAGCTGCTGCTGCCATGGCAACATGCAAAAAAAAAAAAAATGGCTGCCATGAGCAGGGCGGTCATTTGTATTGTCTGTGCAATGGGAAAACAACAGTTCAGCCCTAAGTGAACTTGAAGAAAAAAACAATGCATCATAGTTTGAAATGGGAAGTGGACTGGGTCATCAAATTATGGGCAATACTGAGAGGGGAATAAATAATAATAATAATAATAATAATAATAATAATAATAATAATTATACCCTGCCTTTTCTCCAGTACTGGGACACAAGGCGGCTTACAAAAATTAAAACATATACGATTAAAACATATGAAAATATACAAAAGTTAAAATATAAATTAAACAACAATACAATAAAAATTATATTAAAACATTAAAACAGCATTTTAAAACAGCATTTTAGCAGCTTACCCCCAGGTGCCAACTATGTCCCAAAGGCCTGCTGGAACAAGAATGTTTTAGTCTGCCTCCGGAAACACATCAAGGAGGGAGCCATCCTAGCCTCCCTGGGAAGGGTGTTCCACAGCTGTGAGCAGCCACCGAGAAGGCCTTCTCCCGGGTTCCCACCAAACGTGCCAGTGAAAGTGGTGGGACTGAGAGAAGGGCCTCCCCAGAGGATCTCAGGATATGGGCAGGTTCATAAGGGAGGATACGGTCTTTCAGATAACCTGGACCGGAACCGTATAGGGCTTTATAGGTCATAGACTGCACTTTGAATTGTGCCTGGAAACAGACTGGAAGCCAGTGAAGCTGTTTTAACAAGGGAGTTGTATGCTCCCTCTAGCCAGCCCCAGTCAACAGTCTGGCAGCAGCATTTTGAACCAACTGCAGTTTCAGAACACTCTTCATAGGCAGCCCCATGTAGAGTGCATTGCAGTATTCCAAATGGGATGTAACTAAGGCATGTGTCACCGTGGCCAGATCAGACATCTCCAGGAACGGGCGCAGTTGGCTCACTAGTTTTAACTGTCCACTGCCCTAGCCATTTCCCTATTCCAGAGATTAGCCAGGGCTTCGACAGAATCGCCTGCCAAGGCAGCAGGAAAATCCCCAAGAGCCATCAGGAAACCATCTGGATCCATCAGCCTCCTGGGGAGGACCAGCTTAATTGGTCCCCCATGCCTGCAGAGGCACTGAGTTCCAGTGAGTCCAAACCCCACCAAGTAGTGATCTGTCCATGACAATGGAACAACAGAAAGTTCCTCCACACCCAGATCACTGTCATCCTGCTCAGCATAGAAAACTAAGTCTTGAGTGTGACCTGCTGTATGAGTGGGGCCAGAAACCACTTGGGACAGACCCATGGTCGTCATGGAGGACATGAAGTTCTGAGCCACTCCCAACAGGGCAGCCTCAGTATGGATGTTGAAGTCTCCCAGCAGAACAAGCCAAGGGGATTCCATCACCACCGCCTAGATCACCCCGGCTAGCTCAGGAAGGGAGAATGTTGGGCGACAGAGTGGGAGGTACACCCCCCTGCCCCCGGTAGCTGTATGGGGTTATTCCAGACAGAGTCCTTAACACTACCAATCAAAAGGCAGTGTGCAGCTATTCCATCTTTCCCTCCTTAACAGATTTTTTCTCCTGGTAATAAAAATGTCAGAAGAAGCAAATCCAAGTCATCAACACCCCCCTCCCCACCCCAATAAAATTCTGTGAATAAGGCAGGGTGATTATTGCACAATAACAACATTGTCTGGAAGAACCCATGGTTGGATGGTCCCAAAAGTTGTACAGTCCGAGGCTTGTGGTACCATGACAGTCACTGCAACCCAAATAAGTGATGTTTTAAATTAAAAATTGTACAACTTTGGTGTAACACACTGATGAAGATTTTGACTAATAATAGCTATAACACCTCCCTCTGATATGCGCGGAATGCTTTATTAACACAAGAATTAATATCATCCTATATTATTATATTAAAGCATCATGCCAAGTGACAGAATAGTAAAGGATCTGTCAGGCTCCCCATTACAAAGCCCTATTTTCAGCCATAACGATTCCCCTTGGGCTGAAACCTGGCATACACGCAAACTTGAAAGAACTCCATTCTGTGGGGCTTGAATTATAAGAGTGCAAAGAAAATTGATTTGAAATGTTTAAGAGCCCACCCCCTCTCTGTGTGCGCGCACGCTTATATAACTGTCAAAGATGAGATTCATGCTTAAAACATCTGCCACCAAAATGCAAATTCATTAGACCCCTACTCCCCCCCCCCCAAAAAAAAAGCCTAAATAAAGGAAGATAGGGGAAAGCAGACTGAAGAGCCTGGAAGGATCTGCTGCAAAATCTCAGCAGTGGGGCACCCACACCACTTGGGTTCCCTACTGGCAGCAACAGTACGCTGTTTATTTAGCATATCAGGTGTGCTTTATTTAGGGACTAGATATGGAGTTTGCGGCAACTGACATTTTAATTGGACGATAGCGGGATGTTCTTCTGGACTCCAGGTCAAATTACACATTAGAACAGCAGTGTGTTTCACTTAGCAGGCTTAGCACATTCTTTCTTAACCAAAGCAGCTGCCAGGGGTGGGGAGTGGGTGGAGGGATTCAGCACCTGGGTAAGCATTTAACCCTTTCTTCCCTGTGCTGTTTTCCCACTGCCCCCCCCCAACTGCTATATTTTCCCCAAAGGTTCTGTTCACTGCAAATAGTACCTTAAACAGAAAATGGCGGTGTTCAGGGGGTGCTTTTTGATAGGGAAAAAAACATGGGACGGTAGGTTTCAACCACCTACCTGCATGCCGTGGCACCAATCTGGATCCCCCAGCCCACCCCAGTTCTTCTTTTGGTTAAGAAAGAATGTTCCCTCCGTTAAGCATGCTAGTTGAAATGTGCTACCATGGTAACATGTTGTTTGACCCTCAGACACTGACTAACATCAACAGTGCACAGACTGCCCATGTATCTGGGATTAAAGCACCAACGGAGTGTGATTCAGAAGTTCCACTTTGAATAATATGGAGAAGTCTGGGGACAGGAACCACAAGGCGCTTGCGCTCCCTGTCCCCTTTGCATCTCCAAACGTCCGAACCTCCCATGGTAGAAGCCTAGTATGGGAGTGGACATCAGAACTGGACAGCTGTTGTGTGCATTTGTTGGATTAGGGGCATAGCGCAATACCAACCACCAGTACCTCCTGCCCTGTGTGCTTCACTTTGGCTTCCTCCTCTGACTATAGCAGTGAAGTCCAAAGTCCCACCACTAAATCCTGGAATGCCTTCTTGTGAGGTACATCTGAGGCTCTGCTGCCAGTACAAACGACAAAAAAGAGAAACAAACAAAAAAACCCACCCTCATAGCTATACGATGCAATGCTCCTTGGTTTGCTTAGGGCAGAATTGGTGGGAAAGCCTTCCTTACGTCAAAGGAATGTCTCACCTGATATCTTGTCTGCATACATTCATGAGTGCCCCCCGCACCCCTTCAGATGGACTAAGTTCATATCAGTGGGCTGCATTAAGCCTAGCAGAAGCTTTTTATAGAGGGGAAAATCTCACTTTGCCAACACCCTGGAGTTCCTTTACTATAGCCTTCTGCTTTCTGCCACTGTATCAATTATTTTGTGGGTTTCTTCTGCAACTCTCTTGTCATGCTTCCATTCAGTGTGAATTTAGCCATGCTTTCTGTCATATTTCTCCAGGCCCAGAAGCCCCTCTCAGTGGGGAAGCATGGAGGCTGCTGTTGAGTCCCCATTTCTTCTTTCACTGTTTGATTCCCACTGTGTGCACTCTCTCATTCTTGCTTCTCTCTTTCTGCTCTCACAGCTTCTCTTTACAGCAAGATGTCTGGAGGGGTTTGCATTTCTTTTTCTCTTTTATTTTAATTTCGCTGCTGTCACTACATTTCCCTCTCTTTAGGACTTTGCTTTTTTTTTCTCATCCAGGTCAGAGGGGGTTATTCTTCAGGAGGATGGAAGGACAGCATAGGGCTTTGATTGTCTCCTTCAGTCCTTCTGTCATGCTTTCCATTTCTCTCTTGAGAATCACCCCTCTCAAAAATCACTACCTTCTTGCTAGTCCCTGATAGACTCCAACTAGCTAATGAAGGCAGTCAAATGGTGCATTGACAGATTCCCTCACAAACCAGCATGAAGATACATGGTCCATTGTTTTAGAGTGCGCACTGATGGAACTCTTATAATAAAGAGCTTTTCCTTTAACTATTTGCTTTACAGCACTTTTTGTGTGTCTTGAATCACTATTTGTGCAGCCAACCAGCCCCAATTTCCCTCTGTATGTATATTCACCACATCTCTCATCCAAGAGCTACTTTCTAACAGGGACTTTTATAAGAGCCCTACTGGCTCTGTTTGTGCCAAGGTTACAGAACAAGACACGCTAGTTGCAACAGTTTCACTGGTTATGATCTATAAAGCTCTACACAACTTTGGACCAGGCTATCTTGAAGACTGCCTTCTCCCATACAAGCCTGCCTGGGTTTTAAGATCTTCGGGGGAAGTCTTGATCTTGGTACCACAGGCATCAGAGGCACATTTGGTGGGGATGCGAGAGCAGGCTTTCTTGGTGGTTGCTCCCAAGCTTTGGAACTCCCTGCTGAGGAAGGAAGGTCAGGTTGGCTCCCTCTCTCCTGACCTTCCACTGGAAGGCAATTACATTTTTATTCAAGTAGGCTTTTTGCATGTCAGCTAGTGCTGTGCTAAATCCTGCCCCCTATTTTTGGGAACATTTTCTCTCCCTGCAAAAGAGGCTTTTTTTTTCCCCTTCCTCTTTTGCAGGGAGGGGGAGAATTTTCTCCTTGGGCAGGGGGGCAGGGTTTCCACATAGCTTTTTAAGTGTAGGCAATTCTTGAGGGGGTCTTCTTTCTATTTTTTTATTTATTTAAAAAAACAAAAACACTCCCTGCACTTGCAGGAGCCCAGGACTCCTCTCCAGCCCGGCAGTTCTTTCTGAACTCCCAGGAAAACATGTGACCTCGCCTTCTCCAATCGGCATTCAGGAAGAACTCCTGGTTGGAGAAGAGTCCTGGGTTCCTGCAAGTGCAGGGGGTGTTAAAAAAAAAGAAATAGAAAGAAGACACCTCAACAGCTACCTACACTTCAGAAGGTATGTGGAAACCCTGTCCCCCTCCCCAAGGAGAAAATTCTCCAACATTCTCACCTCTCCCAGCCTTTTTCACCAGAGATTTCCCCCCCCCCAAATGCTGAAAATGGAAGATTTTTTTTTTTTTGACACAGCATTAATGTAAACTGGTCTGTTGGATTGGGTGCTGTTTCTATTCTTTTATTGCTGTGTTTTTAATTGGGTTTTTAATGTATTTGTTTTATGATTGTTTTATCAAGATTTTTGGGGGAAGATGGCCGTGGATTCGCCAGGGCAGTGTTTTTCCCTTTCTGGCTCCTGTTTTGTGTCTTCTTGTTTCACCCAGGGTTTCTGCTCAGGTTACTCCACTTAGAATCTTGGGTCTGTAGTTATAAAGAGGAACCATGGCAGCAGCTGCAATGATTGTCTCTTCCCCAAGGATGTACTTTTAAGTTTTTATATTTTATACTGTTTTTATGCTGTACTTTGTGGTTTTAATTTCTGTGAACTGCCCAGAGAGCTCTGGCTATTGGGTGGTATAGAAATGGAATGAATGAATGAATAAATAAATAAATACGGATGCAGGTAGAGCCCTACAGAATCAGAGCAAGAGGGGCACCTAATCTGCATTCTCTTTACAGCAGCCATCCAGCCGCAAGAACAGAGGAACATAAGAAGAGCCATCCTGGATCAGACCAAGGGTCCATCTAATACAGCATTCTGTTCACACAGTGGCCAACCAGACGCCCACAGGAAACCCACAAGCAGGACATGAGTGCAACAGCACCCTCCTGCCCATGTTCCCTAACAACTGGTGTACATAGGCATGCTGCCTGATACTGGAGGTAGCATATAGCTATCAGGAATAGTAGCCGTTGATAGACTTATCCTCCATCAATTTGTCCAATACCCTTTTAAAGGCATCCAAACTGGTGACCATTACTACATCACTACAAGCAGGACACAAAGACACCACCACTGCTCCCATGTGGAATGTCCCTAACATCTGGTATTCAGAGTTATACTGCCTCGAGACATAAACGTTCCAGTTAGTTATCACTGCCAATAGTCACTGAGAGATGCAATCCAGATCATTTAGCTTACAACTCCCACAATCCCTGACCACAGGCCAGCCCTCCTCAACCTGGTGCCATCCGGGTGTTTTGAACTATAGCTCCCAGGATTCCTGACCACGGGCCATGCTGGCTCTGGCTTATGGCAGTTGAAGTGCAAAACATCTTGAGAGCATCAGGTTGTGGAAGGCTTCCATGGACCATGCTGGCTGGGTGTGATTAGAGTTGTAGTCCAAAACATTTTGGCGAGTACCAGGTTGCCTGCCTCTGGAATACAACACAATGTGGCAGCAGTTCAGTTCTTTTAAAGTCCATATTAAAAATAGGAGGCATAATTTAAATCTCCTATCCCCAGGTACAGTGGGAGGGCATGGAACCCATGGGTGGAGCACAGGAAGTGAGTGATCGCAATTAACAAATCATACTACAGAAAACAAGCCTGTCTCCTAATTGGGTTAGGTACCACTTAGGATCTTTAGGTTCATAGTGGGAATATGACACTGTCAGCTCCCATCAGCCCCAGACATCATGGCCAATGGTTAGGAATGCTGAGAAGTGTAGTCCAAAATATCTGGTTGGGGAAAGCTGTGCTTTGTTATGTATGATACGAAACTGAAGCTCTCGAGACAGAGTAGGGTACAAACATGACTAAACTTGAAGGATTTTATCAGCCTGTGGTAATTTCAACTAGAATTGAACTATGCATGTATCGAACTCCAAATTTCAGCAACCTTATCTGTAATGCAGATATGTCAATGGCCCTGCCAAATCTGCATGTGAGCAAGCCAGCAAGGTCATCCATTGCGGGGAACAACAGCTGTTTGTTGGAGTTCATAGCCTGGCGTTCAAGGATGCTTAGAAATAGTGCATCTACTGAATAAAAAACAAAATATAACCGATGTATCAACAAATGTTGAATGTCATATGAATATCAGCTTTTACGTCAAAACAGACCTTTGTGAAAGAAACACACCAGTTAATTTATCACACGCATAGCCTCTTGGTATTATCTGCTGTAATTTTCCACTGGTGAAGAAAATCATAAAGCAAAAGTGATTCAAACAACATTTTGCTGTGTTTAGTTCTCCTCCTCGCAGAAATCAATACAAACTTTTGATTCACCTCGAATCCTCCCTTTACGATGCACAATGCACACATAATTCAAACATTCAAAAGCAAGTCTGGGGTTTGTAATACTCTTTCCTAACACAGAATACAGAGCAAAAAAGCATTTATGTTTATCCAAATTAATTTGAGTGCTGGCATTACTGGGCAAGAAAAGATTATATTTGTGTGTGAGTTTTTTTGTTTGCCTTCTGATTTCTTTTACTATAGAAAAGTCATTATGATAAAAACATCAACTTTGCAGTATGAATATGAACAAGAGGTCAAGAAAAGCACAGAGAAGATTGAGTTGTATTCTCCAATGGGAAATGGACCCCTCCCCCCAAAAAAAAGTCTGTTGTATTAATGGCAGTCTTATCATTCTGATAAAGACAATTGGAAAGGACCTTAGGGATGCTTCACTAGGGGAGAGGGTTCTACCCTTAAAGTTGGCCTAGAAAAAAAAAAAACTAAATAAAACCAGCTTCTGTTCTGGTTGCAGTCTATGAGATTGCAATCCAAGCTGGAGATGAACATCTTGCTCTCTCTCCCCTGACCCTTAGCTGCTGCTCTGGTAGCAGAAATGGCAATCAGGCAGAGATGTCTCTCTCCTTTCTTCTTGGGGCTTAGGCATGCAGTTTCCAGGGTGGCTGGTGACAATACTAAGGACACTAGGCATCTGGGAGAAAGATGCCCTGGTGTAGCAGCATTTCAAGTGTCAGGAAGAAAAGGAGATATCCCAGCCACCATAACAGCAGCCAGGCAAGAGGATTTGCAAACTCACAGAGGGCAGATCGGAGGAAGAGATACGGAGCTCATCCCAGTCCGTATGATGTAATCACAAGCACAACAGGATATGAATTGGCTTTGGCTATTTTTCTATTGTTCTTTTCAAAAATAGCTCCATTTTCAAAGCCAATTCTGTCTCATATTGAAGAGGTGGGATCAGCCATCACTAAGAGGCCGCTGAAATTCACTAATGCACTGAGGTGACTACATTACACCTGTTAGAAGAAGGAAGCAGGTGAGAGTTTCATAGATAACATACGGTATGAGCAACCTTTATCTCAAAGCTCGAAGACTTTGGCTTGAAAAAACTCTTGTCCCACAAATTCAGAATGAAGAACTACTTGTGAGAGCCAGCATGGTGTAGTGGCTAGAGTGCTGGACTGGGAGTCGGGAGATCCGGGTTCTAGTCCCCACTTGGCCATGGAAGCTCACTGGGTGACTTTGGGCCAGTCACATACTCTCAGCTCAACCTACCTCACAGGGTTGCTGTTGTGAGGATAAAATGGAGAGGAGGAGGATTATGTACGCCACCTTGAGTTCCTTGGAGGAAAAAAGGCGGGATATAAATGTAATAAATAAATAAATAAATAAATAATTGTGAAGAATTACCATCTAATAAACACAGATTAGTATAATCCAGTCTTCCCTGACCTGGTGCCCTTCAGATCCTTTGGACTACAATCACCATCATATCTGACCGTAGGCTATGCTGGATGGGGGCTGATGGGAGTTGTAGTCCGAATATCTGGAGGGCACCGGGGGGGGGGCTGGTATAATCCGGTATAATCCAATATAATTAATGAGGTTTGACCATTATTTTATCATGATACACAGAGGGCTTCAGCAACAACGCATGCGTGCTGTATGTTATTTACAGTGTTTGTGTTCATTTTCACTTAAAGATATACCAACATTATGAACAGAATTGTGTGTTTCAGTCTTTAAGAGTAAAATACATTAGGGGGGTGGGGGAAAGAACAAGAGCCACAAAGTTTATAGTTTAAAACTAACTGTAGGAATATCACACATCCTACGAACTAAGCTGCAGCTTCTCCCGAGAACTGTGAAACAACCATTACATTGTGGGTTTAATTAAAGAAAATAAATGATAAAGTATTCCAATTTTTAGAATATATTTCTCGCTTCAAAACCCTAAAATAACAACAGTGTGCGCACACCCACTTATGTGCCTGTGAGTGTGCATGTGCGTGTGTGTTTATGGAAAAGCAAAAACATAAAATTAATCATGTTCGTCTTGGGGAAAAAAAGCCAAGCAAGGCTGAGTCTATCTGACTGCCAACATCTGTTATGATTATGAAGTGGCTTATTAATTACCAATACTGTGATTAGACTCAACATGAATGTTCCATGGCCCCCAGCTTCTGCCATTGATCCATTGCATTCAGAAAGTTTGTTGGTAGATGGAATTAAACTTACGGTTCTTAATTGTTGCACCTGCATACATGTAATTTTAAACAAGGCAAATTGTTGAGGAACATCATTTAATTTCAGTTTCCAGAGAGAGCGAGAGAGCTGGTCTTGTTGTTTTTGCTGCAACAGATTAAGAGTCTTGTGGCACTAACAAATTCCTGTAACAACTAACAAATTCCTTATAGCATAAGCTTTAAAAAGTAAATAAACATGCTAGTCTTTAAGGTGCCACAAGATTTTTTGTTGATTTAATTTTAGGTCCGTTTATTTGCTAAAAACCACTAATTCCAAAACAGAAGTGATTCATACATCCTACAGTCCATTAATATACACCAGCCTTCAACCTGGTGCTCTCCAGTTGTTTGGGGCTACAACTTCCAGCATTCCTGACCATTGGCCATGCTGATTGTCAGGGTGGACACTGAGCCCATAGAACCTCAGAGCAGTTCTGATTTTGAGGAGGAACAGCCGTCCATGGGAGAGGAGCACGCTCTTCCCTCCCAGGCCCTGCGGCGGGCAGAGATTCCTCCTACCGGCATTCCAGACATAGATAGCAGTCCTGGGAGTGAAACAGCGCGGGAGGAGGACCGGCTGGATGCTTGACGCAGAGAGCAACGAGCTATGGAGGGTGCGGAAAGGAGGCATAGCACCCGTTTGGTGCACAAGCAACGGTCGTGTCCAGAGGACCCAAGGGAAAAGGGGAGGGGCTCTCCCTAGCCCATAAGTTCAGGGTCTGCAAGTGATTCTCATTCAAATGGGGACCAACTGTTTCCAACCCGGGGCATAGATTACTCTGCTGTTCATAGTTTAAGTCACTGGCGATAGAGTTATTAAGTTGTAAAAGGAATAAAGCCTTGAAAAGAATCCTTTGTCTGTGTCTGGAGTTGGCTACTGGAGTAGACTGAAAGAGGCCGGCTAGGGCCTCCTGACACTGATGGGGCTGATGGTAGTTGAAATCCAAAACATTTGGAGGGCACCGGCTTGGAGAAGGCTGACATACACAGACAGCATGAACCAAGATCTCCTAAGCGAAGTGATCTCCTGGACAAATCATAGCCACAGATTGCACAAATTTATGTTTAATTTTTGTGATGCCACTGCATATAACACTATTTTATATGGTATATATTAAAGAGATGGGGTGATTATTTAGAGATAAAGATCCTGCTGCAATGGAGAAAGTCCCAGGTTTAATCCCTGACATTTTCATGTAATAAGTACTCGGAAGGCTTCTGGGGAATGGTTGCTAGTCAAAAGAGACAGTATTAGCTAAGTATTCGTGAAGAATTTGATCTTTGTGAATTCTGATATGAACTGCCCTGCTCCCCACCTCCTAATGTGCAGATCAAGACATTAGTTATCCACTAACATTCACACTTGCCAAATATATGCATTTTAAAAATGTGCCTTTTGAGAGAAAATACATTTAGGTTGCAATCTTATGCACACTTTCCTGGGAACAAATCCCATTGAACACAGTGCCCCATCTTGTAATACATCACAAAAAAAACCCCACACACATTTCGGTGCACTGCTTGGATGACAGGTGTCAATAAGTCAGGCCTCTTCCCTTCCCTCTCTCCTCTGGCACAGCTGCAGTTTTCCAAACACTAAAATTGCAGAGGTGGAAAAAGCTGCAATTATTATATAGTGTGGTGTAGTGGCAAGAGTGTTGGACTAGGAGCTGGGAGATCCGAGTTCTAGTCCCCACTCGGCCATGGAAGCTCACTGGGTGACTCTGGGCCAGTCACAGACTCTCAGCCCAACCCACCTCACAGGGTTGTTGTTGTGAGGATAAAATGGAGAGGAGTAGGATAATGTAAGCTGCCTTGGGTTCCTTGCAAGAGGAAAAAAGGCAGGGTATAAATGCAATAAATAAATAAATACATAAATAAATAAATAATTTTTTGCTGGTCAAGATGCCCCAACTCAACTGGTAACAGTAGCATGGGGCATGCACATTAGTTGGAGATATCTACCTAGGATTATTTAAATAACACACAGGGCTGGGGGACGCCCGTTGTGTTATTTAACCACCAGTAGCTGCCACCACTGGACTGCAAGGAGGTCAAATCAGTCAATCCTAAAGGAAATCAACCCTGACTGCTCACTGGAGGGACAGAAACTGAAGCTGAAGCTCAAATATTTTGGCCACCTAATGCAAAGAGAAAACTCTCTGGAAAAGACCCTGATGCTGGCAAAAGGCAAATTGAAGGCAAAAGGAGAAGGGGACGGCAGAGGATGAGATGCCTAGATAGCACCACCGATGCAATGAATATGAACCTGAGCACACACTCGGGGAGAGAGCGGAGGACAGGAAGGCCTGGCGTGCCATGGTCCATGGGGTCACAAAGAGTCGGACATGACTGAACAACTGAACAACAACAACAACAAGCTGTCACCACCACAATTTCCCCCCATCTGTTAAATTGGAGGTACTTTAGAGCTACAGAAATGAAGCTGAGAGAAGGGAAGTGCTACTGGCAAACTTTCTGGCTGCCCTCTGCCAGGCAAGGAGGCAATCCGCACTTTCCCTCTGACCTCTCCTTAAAAGCTCGTTGCATGGATAAATGGTAAGGCATGTCTGTGGGACAGGTCTTTTGAGTTAGCACAATGCTTACTCAGTCCTGAAGTTCTAATTCAAGTCTTTTATGAAAGGATTCAAAATAAAGGGATAAGAGAAATCAGAAACTGCATAAAAAGAAAGACCACCCCCCAATAATTTCTAACTCATCCTACCTTGATATAACCCATAAGGTAGGTTCAGTCAAGTACAGGCAGAGTGAAGGGGGGCATCGTAAGAACATAAGAACATAAGAAGAGCCCTGCTGGATCAGACCAAGGGTCCATCTAGTCCAGCATTCTGTTCACACAGTAGCCAAGCAGCTCTCGACCAGGCACCTACAAGCAGGGCATGAGTGCAACAGCACCCTCCCACCCATGTTCCCCAGCAACTGGTGTACATAGGCTCACAGCCTTTGGCATTGGAGGTAGCAAATAGTCATCAGGACTAGTAGGCATTGATAGCCTTTTCCTCCAGGAATGTGTCCAACCCCATTTTAAAGCCATCCAAATTGGTGGCCATCACTATATCCTGTGGTAACGAATTCCACTGTGCTGTGTGAAGAAGTACTACCTTCAAAGATTCCCCAGGGAAGTGAAGATGGAGATATGCTCAAACAACCTCATTTTTCTGTTGTGTGTTAGGAGGGTGGGGGCAGATAGCCAACCAAAAGAGCCAGTGGAGATGTGGAATGCCAGAACTTCCCGTGGAGAGATAGATGCACTAGCCATTCATGGGAGTCAGGGAAGGAGAAGTATAAATTGTGAGGATCTCCTTTGGTTTCCTGTCAGATCAGGTTAACACAACGAACATCCTAGTGCATATTCAAGCCAAGTGCAGTGTGTATGTATGTGTCACTCACTTTGCCCTCATGGAAGAAGAGTTTTAATATTATTAAAAAGACATAGGATTAGAGCCTCGGTTTTCACCAGACCTATCTATTCAGCTACAACTATATTTATGGCCACATTTCCATATATGTTCCCACCACTTGGTGTACCTCTTGCTAATGACAAGGGATGTTTATGCAGTTCTCCCCATCCACAGTTTCCCTTGGACTCTGAGATTCTGAATTACCTGATCTTGGTTTCCAGAGTGGTAGGCAATGCATTAGAGAGCTGCAATTCTTGGCTTTTTTGTTTTTGTTGTAATTCTGGGCATTGTTCAGACTGTGGTGCAGCATCAAGGATAAGCATGGCTAAGCACCACCCGCGGCCCCACATCTCAGCAGGGGCTCACGGATAAAGAGCCCTCTGGCATTGTTTCTCCTCATCACAGCAACCTGCTTGTTCACGTGCCCCTCACTCTGGCCCAGACAATGGTGGTGGTGAAAAGGAGGTGCAGGAGTTGCCATTGTCTGCTTGCTCACCGGCTCTCTGCCTGCCAAGCAAGCATGTGGCAGCAATGCTGAGAAAGATGATGTGGAGCAATAGCAGCTGCTGAGAAGTTAGATTCACTGAGGGGGTCCATTGAGGGTGTCTTGCCCAAGGGACCTCAAAAACCTGGAGCCAGCACTGCTGGGCTGTGTGTGCTGTTTGCAGCAGTTTTCCATTTGCATTTTTTAACAGGTTACCAATGCCCACTAGGGATGTAAGGATTCCCCACTGTCCGTTCCAGTGGGAAATCTGCCCAGGGGGGAGGCAATCCATTCCCCCCCTGAAAACCTCCAGAGCAGCTCCACTCCGCGAGGATTCCACAGAGCCACCCAGCTCGAGGGCCGCTTACCTGGTCTGTCCTGGACCCATTCGCCTCCGCGCCAATCGCCATGTTCCTTAAAAAAATGGCGATCGGCAGGATGCATCTATAGACTTATACGCAAGATTCACGGGTCTATTTTGCATATAAGTCTATGGGCACATCCTGCCGATGGCCATTTTTTAAAAAAAAAACAACAACAACGGACGGCTCCGGTTAAGCAAGCAGCCGAGAGCTGTTCCACATGGAATCCTGCTGGAGCGGAGGTAAGTGGGGTCGTCCCATCACAGATTCCAGAGGCCAGATTCCAAAGAATCCAGCCTCATTTGAATCCGCAGTGGATTTCTCTAACATCCCTAATGCACACTGATCAGTAAATCATTGCAGAAAAAGGAGTCTAGATGCAATCGGACGACTGCACTTTGCATGCACTGTGATTGGAATTAATATGTATATGTATAGAACGCATCAGGAACCTATAAGGAAAAGAACAACACATGCACAGAAATGAAAAATTAGAGCAAACTGTGTGCCCTTTCTGAAATTCTCTGTGCAAAAATGGAAGGCAAAAGGAATGGACCGTAGGGCAGTGCTGCAAACCCATGAAACAATAACAGGGTGGGACGGGAGAAATCTGATCATCCCTCAAAATCAGCTCTCAGGGACTTTGCATGTTCTTAATCTAAGACTAATCACTGTAAAAAAAAAGAAGAAGCATGAATGTATGGTATATGGCATGGGGTCCCGTCCCCCCCAATCCAGATCAGGCAACACTTTTTAAAAATACAGATAAATTAATCTTGGTGGAGGAAACAGAAACATTTGAAATAGCCTTAGTCTCTCAGGTATCACAGTGCTGTCTGCTTTTATAGACTAACACAGCTGTTCTTCCAGAACATGTCCCATGGGAATTACGATCTATACAGATATGTATTTTACATTCAAAGAATGATACAGAAGCCGAAAGAGAGCTACAGCAGCACATAGAATACAGTAGGTTGTTTAAGGTCATTCAAGTCCCATTTCAGTATCGTAATGCTTAGCACAAGCCAGCCCTGTTTTTGTTTGAAACCCTTTATATTCCTTCCATAGGCAAGGTTGTGTGAAACATGAACAACAACAAGCTCAGAAACAAATGCACATTTGTTACACATCAAGCACTGAAGATCTCATGCTGAACGCTTTGTAGATTATTCTTCTATATTTTTGGGAGAAAGGCAAAAAAAAAAAAAAAACAGCCTCAAAAACTCAGAACTGAACACCGAAGATAAATGGCTGCAAAACTATGGTGTTCGTGTATGTTTGCGTGTGCGCGTATGTGTGTGCGTGTATGCTTCCCCTTCATGTTATTTCACGATATACATAGACATGTACTCTTATGCTTTCCATAAGGGGCCATAGCTTAGTGGAAGAGCACCTGCTTTGCATGCCGAAGGTCCCAGGTTCGATCCCCAGAATCTCCATGTTGGGCTAGGAAAAAATCCAATCAAAACCCTGGAGAGCCGCTGCTGCAAGTCAATGTTGGCAATACTGGGCTAGCTAGACAGAACGATGGCCTGACTCAGTCTAATGCAGCTTCCTAGGTTCCCCTAATTATACAGGCACAATTCCTGTGCTATTTTGGGCACACTCCTAGGCTACAGGAAGTAGAATTCTGTTTCTTCGTAATCTAAGGGCCAACTGAAAAAATGTTACCACTGTACCATGTCTAATTCACATAAAGACAGTGTGTGGGATATTCATCACCATGTTCCAGGGTGGCAGAAACTATCTTAGATGGCTCTGGAAGGGGATTACACAAATTGATGAAGGAGCATAGAATCATAGAATAGTAGGGTTGGAAGGGGCCTATGAGACTATTGAGTCCAACCCCCTACTCAGTGCAGGAACCCAAGCCAAAGCATCCATGACAGATGGCTGTCCAGTTTCGTCTTGAATGCCTCCAGTGTGAGAGAGCCCACTACCTCCCTAGGTAATTGGTTCCACTGTTGTATTGCTCTAACAGTCAGGAGGTTTTTCCCGATGTTCAGCTGGAATCTGGCTTCCTGTAACTTGAGCCCATTATTCCGTGTCCTGCATTCTGGGATGATTAAGAAGAGATCCTGGCCTTCCTCTCTGTGACAACCTCTCAAGTACTTGAAGAGCATTATCATATCTCCCCTCAGTCTTCTCTTCTCAAGGCTAAACATGCCCAGTTATTTCAATCTATCCTCATAGGGCTTTTTTTCCAGTCCTCTGATCATCTTTGATGGGTATCTCAACAGTTATTGGATATGTCAGACAGCACAACAATAGAGAGTCAGTACCACCGAATGTCAGATGCTGGAGGATAAACAAGAGGGCCCATTCAGGTATGACCTAAATCATATCTCTTATGAATATACAGTGGAGGTGATGAATAGATTTAAGGGATGAGACCTGATAGACAGAGTGCCTGAGGAACTATGGACGGAGGTCTGTGACATTGTTCAGGAGGCAGCAACTCAATCCATCCCAAAGAAAAAGAAATGCAAGAAAGCAAAGTGGCTGTCTGATGAGGCTTTACAAGTAGCTGAGGAAAGAAGGCAAGCGAAAAGCAAGGGAGAAAGGGGAAGATATATCCAACTGAATGCAGAGTTCCAGAGAATAGCAAGGAGAGATAAGAAGGCCTTTTTAAATGAACAATGCAAAGAAATAGAGGAAAACAATAGAATGGGAAAGACTAGAGATCTCTTCAAGAAAATCGGAGATATCAAGGGAACGTTTTGTGCAAAGATAGGCATGATAAAGGACAAGGAAGGCAGGGACCTAACAGAAGCAGATGAGATTAAGAAGAGGTGGAAAGAATACACAGACGAACTATACAGGAAAGATCTGAATGTCCCTGATAGCCATGATAGTGCGGTCACTGAACTTGAGCCAGACATCCTTGACAGTGAAGTCAAGTGGGCCTTAGGAAGCATTACTAACAACAAAGCTAGCGGAAATGACAGTATTCCAGGTGAGCTATTTAAAATCCTAAAAGATGATGCTGTTAAAGTGCTGCACTCAATATGCCAACAAATTTGGAACACTCAACAATGGCCACAAGACTGGAAAAGGTCAGTTTACATTCCAATTCCAAAGAAGGGCAACGCCAAAGAGTGTTCAAACTACTGCACAATTGTGCTCATTTCACATGCCAGCAAAGTTATGCTCAAAATCCTACAAGCTAGGCTTCAGCAGTATGCGAACCGAGAACTACCAGAAGTACAAGCTGGGTTTCGAAGAGGCAGAGGAACTAGAGATCAAATCGCCAACGTTCGCTGGATCATGGAGAAAGCAAGAGAATTCCAGAAAAACATCTATTTCTGCTTCATTGACTACGCTAAAGCCTTTGATTGTGTGGCTCACAACAAACTCTGGCAAATTCTTAAAGAGATGGGAATACCAGACCACCTTACCTGTCTCCTGAGAAACCTGTACGAGGGTCAAGAAGCAACAGTAAGAACCAGACATGGAACAACCGAGTGGTTCAAAATTGGGAAAGGAGTACGACAAGGCTGCGTATTGTCACCCTGCTTATTTAACTTATATGCAGAGTACATCATGAGAAACGCCGGGTTGGATGAATCACAGGTCAGAATTAAGATTGCCGGGAGAATTATCAACAACCTCCGATATGCAGACGATACCACCCTAATGGCAGAAAGCGAAGAGGATCTCAAGAGCCTCTTGTTGAGGGTGAAAGAGGAGAGTGCAAAAGCTGGTTTGAAACTCAACATGAAAAAAACTAAGATCATGGCATCTGGCCCCATCACTTCCTGGCATATAGAAGGGGAAGAAATGGAAGCAGTGACAGATTTTACTTTCTTGGGCTCCAAGATCACCGCAGACGGTGACTGTAGCCATGAAATTAAAAGACGCTTGCTCCTGGGGAGGAAAGCTATGGCCAACCTAGACAGCATAGTACGAAGCAGAGACATCACCTTGCCGACAAAGGTCCGTCTAATCAAAGCTATGGTTTTCCCAGTAGTAATGTATGGCTGTGAGAGCTCGACCATAAGGAAGGCTGAGCGCCGAAGAATTGATGCTTTCGAACTGGGGTGCTGGAGAAGACTCTTACGAGTCCCCTGGACTGCAAGGAGGTCAAATCAGTCAGTCCTAAAGGAAATCAACCCTGAGTGCTCATTGGAAGGACAGATACTGAAGCTGAAGCTCAAATATTTTGGCCACCTAATGCGAAGAGAAAACTCTGTGGAAAAGACCCTTATGCTGGGAAAGACTGAAGGCAAAAGGAGAAGGGGACGACAGAGGATGAGATGGCTAGATAGCATCACCGATGCAACGAATATGAACTTGAGCACACTCCGGGAGAGAGCACAGGACAGGAAGGCCTGGCGTGCTATGGTCCATGGGGTCACGAAGAGTCGGACATGACTGAATGATTGAACAACAACAACAACAACAACAACAATGGCTTGAATGATCACGGCGTCATGTAAAGAGCCTGCAAACGTCCGTGAATGAGCAATCTCAATTGCGGGATAAAAGCTCCATGTGAAGGAGCCCCGAGTCTCCCACCATTTAGCTTTATTCGATGGCCCTGGGTTCTAGTATTATGGGAGAGGGAGAAAAACTATCCCTTGCTCCCCTTTTTTCTAGGCTAAGGAGCTCTAAACATTCAATTCATTTAGTCTGGATGGAACCTATAAGACTGGATTGGATGGACCTTGATGTGCAATTCTTAAGTGGTTGCCATCACCCCAGCCACCACAGTGGCAGTTTAGCAAGATATGAGGTTGTGGATAGCGTGGATCATGGCATAGGTTTATGAGCCAGCAACATATCTCCCTGATGGGGGTACTTGCCATCAAATCCAGCTAGCTTAGGTAGAAACAGCTGGATCCAGGTGTTACTGAGCATATTCCTGATCTTACTGGAGCCATGTGCTGCTCCTAACCATGTGTTATCCAGTAACTGTTATCAATGACAGGGATGAAGGGGATGGGCTTATTACAATCTTCCCCAACCCGGTGCCTTGCAGATGTGTTGGACTGCAACTCTCATTAACATTCCCATTGCCCAGGCTAACAGGGAATGATGGGAAATGCAGTCTAACAGGTCTGGCAAGCACCAGGTTGGGGGAGGCAGGGTTATTAAAACATACACGTGCACACATGAACAGTGACATGATGCTAGACCAATGACTTCTTGAGGACAGTTTGCAAAGATATAAGCATCTATGTTATTTTCCAGGGATGTTCCCCAACTGACCTGGGTAGGGAGGGGGAACCAGGCTGGAGATGTCCATCATCAGGTGGACAAACACAAAAGCTTGCTAGCCTAACACTACTGATGACCTAGGTAGGAGGAGGGCCATCACCCCTTTGTGCCTTTTCTCACTGACAGTAACTAACCAATGGTATTGCAGATTAAAAGTTTCAGGACCTGTCTCCTGATTTGGGTAGGTATCAGTTAGCATGTTAGGTCCATTGTGGGAGTATGCCATAGCACTCAACCTGGTGCCCTTGAGATGTTTTGGTCTTCAAGTCCTATCAGCACCAGCTAGCATGATCATAAGAACATGAGAAGAGCCATGCTGGATCAGACCAAGGGTCCATCTAGTCCAGCATTCTACTCACACAGTGGCCAACCAGCTGTTGACTAGGAAACCACAAGCAGAGCATGAGCACAGCACTTCCCTGCCCATGTTCCCCAGCAACTGGTGTACATAGGCTCACTGCCTCTGATAGTGGAGGTAGCACAGAGCCATCAGGACTAGTAGCCATGGATAGCCTTCTCCTCCAGGAATTTGTCTAATCCCCTTCTAAAGCCATCCAAACTGGTGTCCATCACTACATCTTATGGTAGTGAATTCCGTAGTTTAACTATGCGCTGTGTGGAGAAGTCCTTCCTTTTACCTTTCCTGAATCTCCCACCAGTCAGCTTCATAGGATGACCCCAGGTTCTAATATTATGACAGAGGGAGAAAATGTCTCCCTATTCACATTCTCCACACCATGCATAATTTTGTACACCTCTATCATATCTCCCCTTACCCTCCTTTGTTCCAAGCTAAACAATCCCAAATGTTGTAACTTTCCCTCATAGGGCAGATGCTCCAGCCCCTTGATCATTGCAGTTGTCCTTTTCTGCATTATTTTTTCCAGTTCTACAATATCTTTTGTTTAGGTGTGGTGACCAGAACTGTGTGCAGAATTCTAAATGTGGTCGCATCATAGATTTATATAAAGGCAGTATGATATAGGCAGTTTTATTCTCAGTTCCTTTTTAATTATGCCTAACATGGAGTTTGCCTTTTTTCTTCTTTTTTTTTTTACAGTGGCCACACACTGGGTTGACATTTTCATCAACTTGTCCACCACGACCCCAAGTTCTCTTTCTTGGTTGATCATGCTAGCTGAGATCCCATCAGGTTATACTTGAAGTTGGGATTTATTTTCCGCCAACATGCATCAATAGTCAAAAAGGCTGCCATAGTACCCCCTCTGCATGTTTAATTTTGGTGGTACTGGTAATGGAGGCATTTTCCTCATGTGCTGTAGATGTATCTATTATATCAATAATTGAAGACACCATAAGATTGCACCTTTGCCCAGAGTGGGTGGCAAATGCAGTACAGAGACAGTATTTATTCATTTTATTTATTTATAAGTTGATGAGTCGCCTTTCAGCCCAAATAGGACCCCTAACACAATTTACATTTTTTAAAAAATACTTGAATCAGCCCTAAGACTCTCATTTGAAAGGAACAAGTTGACATGGGAGATTGTAAAGAGTCAATTACAACATGGTGGATGTTATTGCTACCAAATCCAATGGAAGGCAGGGGGTTGTGTCCTAACACTCTTTGAGTGCAATCCTATGCATGTTTAGACAGAAAGAAGTCCTACAATTCCCAGCATGCCCCAGCCAGCATAGCTGGCTGGAGAGATGCTGAGAATTGTAGGACTTAATTCTGTCTCAATATGCATATGACTGCACCCTTAGTAAAAGAAGCAGGGACATGTAATGTGGAGAAAGCTATCTGCATGGAAAAGGGTTTTGTTTGTTTTATTCCTTGTAGAACTCTGTAACCTTCAACAGTTATTTCCAAATTCTAAAACAATTTAAAAAGCATTAAAACATGGTTTGGCCATTCATCTATGGCAAGCCATGAATTCCGATGATTACTTCATGACAGGCCTATGGAATTTTGTATGGATTCCCCACCCTCACCCCGAAATTTACATAAGGAACCCATTATTAAAAGAGCATTTAATGGAGATCACAATGAGCAGAGGATCATTGGGCATCTTTAAACCTGTTTGCAAAAGAGTCGTTGGCTGCGATCCAGCGTGCTGCTAAACATGCTTAAGCTCCACTTATTTAAATGGGGCTTAGGCATGTGTAACTGTGAACTGGATTGCAGCCTTTGTCAATAGCTGATGTTTACTGGATACATAACACATTGTGTCCTAATCATTATGTGCTTGTCATATTTGGAATGTGAGTGGTACCCTTAATGAGCAATCCTCCCCAAAGAGCTGAAATCTAAAGGGGGAAAATAGACAAGTGTTCTACTGTTTATCTCTGTATTTATGCAATCTTTTCTGATGCAATTTTTGGCTTCCTCCAATGAGGAGGGAAACACCCCTACAATGTAAAAGGAGACAAAAATGTACAACAACGAAAATTAACACAGAGCCCTTGTCATGCTTGCTGTGGAATGAATTTGTATTTGATTTTGAGCATCTGAGAAATATTTCACAGAAGTTTTTCAGGAAAGAAATGAAAATGACATGTATAGAACAGGGACAAATGTATATTTTTTTTAAAAAAAGAAGCAACGGTGCTTCAGAGTGCTTCACAGATCATTTCAGTAGTTCTTACAACAACCCTGGTAGGTAGGTCAAAATTGCCATTTCCTGATTGCAGATGGAATGCTGCGAACAAGAGACAGACAGATAGTTGATTGCCTAAGGCAATCTAAAGCAGGGGTAGGAAAACCAGTGCTCTCCAGATGTGCTAGAACCCCCATAACCTCCAACTATTGGCCATGTTGGCTCAGCCTGATGGGAGTTGTATTCAAAAACACCTGGAGAGCACGAGGTTACTTTAGGGACGGCGGAGAATTCTGCCACGGACTCCAATGAAGATGGATTCTTTAGAATCCGGCCCCCCCGGAGTCCATGGCGGAACAGAGCACTCCCCTCCGCCACCACGCAAAATTCTCCCCGGATGGACCCTACCTGCTGCTGGCCGGTCCGGTCTGTCTGCTGCCGTCCACTGCCCCGGTCTTTGGCCGTAAATGGCGTCCAGCATAGCGGATGCTATTTGCATCCCTGCTTAAGCCGTGATAGGCTACGTAAATCTTTACGTAGCCTATCACGGCAAAGAGCAGGGACGCAAATGGCGTCCACTACGCCATTTGCGTCACTACTCTTTTCGTGACAGGCTACGTAAAGATTTACATAGCCTATCATGGCTTAAGCAGGGATGCAAATAGCGTCCGCTACACCGGATGCCATTTGCGGCCGCAGACCGGCAGCGGACGGAAGTCTGGCTGCAGATGGGCCTGGCCGGTGGCTCTGCTGTCAAGATGGACACTGAGCCCATAGAATCCCAGAGTAGTTCTGATTCTGAGGAAGAGCAGTTGCTCCTGGGAGAGGAGCGTGCTCCTTTTTCCCAGGGCCAACAACTGACGGAGATTCCTCCCACCAGCATTCCTAGCTTAGATAGCAGTCCTGGGAGTGACAGAGCATGGGAAGCAGACTTGATGGACGTGCGACGCCGACGCAGAGAGCGGCGCCAAATGGAGGGCGCAGAAAGGAGGCGTAGTGCCCGTTTGGCGCACAAACAACGGCTGCGCCCAGAGGATCCAAGGGAAAAGGGGAGGGACTCTCCCTAGTCCTTAAGTTCAGGGTCTGCCAGTGATTCCCTTTCAAATGGGGACCAACTGTTCCAACTTAGGGCATAGGTACTCTGCTGCTCATATCTAGTTGCTAACAGTAGAGTTGTTAAGTTGTAAATAGGGATGGCGGAGAATTTCTCCCCGAAACTTCGGGGGGCCAAGCGCCAACATGTTCGGCCCCCCGAACAAGTTTCGCGGAGAAATTCTCCGTACCGCCCGCCCCCCACACCCCCCCCGGGACGGGACTTACCTTTCCCGAATGTCCCTCCTGGCGGTGGGTCCCGGCGGCGGTTCATCGGGTCTTCGTCAGGGGCGGGGGCGGCAGCCGATCTTTCGACTGGCTGCTGCTGCCGCCATTCCAATAAAACTAAAAAAAAACAAAAAACGCCCCCGTGATAGGCTACGTGACGATTAACGTAGCCTATCATGGCTAGATTTGCAAAGTCAGCAGTGATAGGCTACGTAAATCGTCACGTAGCCTATCACGGGTGACTTAAAAAAAAAAAAAAAGCGCGTATGGCTAATGGCGGCCCCCACAGGGAGCCGCCATTCACGTTCCTTATTTGGTTGCTGTAGTCTACGTAAAGATTTATGTAGCCTATCACGGCTGACTTTGCAGATCTAGCCGTGATAGGCTACGTTAATCGTCACGTAGCCTATCACGGGGGCGTTTTTTTTTTTTTAACTTTTAATTTCGCGGCTGGGCGAGGTGAGGCGCCTCCTCCCCGACCTGAATTTCGGCTGGGCGAGGCAGGAAGCCTCCCCCCCGGCCTGAATTTCGGCCGGGCGAGGCAGGAAGCCTCCCCCCCCCGGCCTGAACTTCGCGGGGAGAGCAGCGAAGCGCCTCCCCCCCACCACGAAAAGCTGCGAGACCAGGTAAGTGACTTTCGTGCACCCCTAGTTGTAAAAGAGGAATAAAGCTTTGAAAATAATCCCTTTGTCTGTGTCTAGACTTGGCTACTGGATTAGACTGACAGAGGCCTCCAAGGAGCCCTTGACATCTGCAGACTCGCCGCGGAGCAGAGCTGGCCAAGGAGGATTCTGGGGGGGGGAGGGACGGATCGCCTCCCCCCTCGCGGACCCCTGGGCGGAACGGTAAGTGGATTTCATACACCCCTAGGTTACCTACCCCTAATCTAGTGAGTTCAGGACAGACCCAAATTTTTAATGAGCTCAGCTATCGTGTTATATTAGCTTCATCCTACATTAGCTTTTGGGTGGTATACAAATGCAATAAATAAATATATATATTTTAAAAAAATATCCTGGAATTGATTGTCTGGAACCTGAACATATCAATGTTTCGTGTTTAGACCCCAAACATTTGTGCATTGCAAAACCAACATTTGGGGGTGTCGGGGGTGGAGGGAGAGGTTGTTTGGTGCAATTAGTAAGCCCTCTTCCATGAGTCAAGTGGACTCAGGAAGTCCCTGAGTTCAGAACTTAATCTTTTATGTAGCATGACTCTCAAAATCTGTCCAAGGATCCCTGTTGAAGCCGCTATCAACAGCAAGGTGAAACTGCCATGGAGGTGTCAGGACCCTAATCTGCAATTACAGAGTAAGGCACTAGGGGAATTGAACTGAGAAACCAAAGGGAGCTGCTTGGCCCTATGTAAAGGTTGCTCCATCATTTGGTCCTCAACCTGAGCAATGTGTCGTCAGGGGAAGGGTTGCCCCCTTGTCGGCCTGCTTCAGAGTCTGACCACTGGTATGATTCTACCATGCTGTTTGCCTCTGGTCCTGCTGGGCCTTGGCAAATGGGTCTGGGGATATGAGGGGTGGTCGGTGGGAATTAAGTCTGTGTTCCACCATCCAGATTTGGATTAAAAAAGACACCAACCACACAAGCCAAGGAAGTCTCTTCTTCCACTACTTATCAAGTGCTGGACAAGTGATATGCCTGCCCCCCCCCCCGCCCCAAGCATCTGGATCAGGCTTGTTTGCTTGTCTAAGCAACTTGGGAAATGTGCTCTTGCTGGCCATGGAATGCTCATGTTTTGCTCCTTCCTTAGCCACATAGGAGCTCAGTCTGACAAAAACTGACAGATAACTAGCCATGCAAGAAGTAAAAGCGACTGTCAGGGCCCAGCTTCGGTACTGCAGTGGGCCTTGTTGGTTTTAGCCAGGATTTTATTAGAGCTAGCTGGAAGGGCTTGGGCCTGTTCAGCCTCTGGAATGTCACAGTCTGTGTGAGCTTCTCTCTGTCAGTGTACTCAGAGCAGAGCCAGGGGAAGTCACCCAACTGCCTGCCCACCTGCTGGTCTGGCCTTGGCAGGCAGGGAGGCTGGAAGCTGTCCGTGAGAACCTGACAGAGGAGGGGTAGGGTTTGCAGAAGGGTTGCCCAGGTTGAAGCGTCACTGCTGGAGGGCTGAGCAGTGCTGCCCTGTTCAGACAGGGGCCTTGCTGAAAGGCTGAAGGCCCATGTCTGTCAAGGGATCTGGAAGGGGTGTCCTACAGTCACGCCTTCCCCTTTAAGCTGATGCAAAGGTAAAGAGCCTTTGCTAGGAACATTTCGTCTTCATTGCCCAAAGCCTTCTCTGTTTGGATCCATCATCGTCTGGGCTTTTGGAGGTACTCTGCACATGGACTGGAACTTTGGATTGTTAAGGACTTGCCATGAAAAGTACTGTGAGGCTTTTCATAGACTCAAACTCTTGTTGCTGTGGATGATGTGTCTGTGTTTGTAGGCAGCTCACTGTTCGGCAGGCTGGGTTTGATCTATGACTTTTGGACTTCCCTCTGCCAGAACTCTTGCAGCGTGGAGTTGCCAATGCGAAAGCAGTGGCCTGGAACTCCTTGCATGTGTGGGTAAGCCCTTCCCTTGATCTTGATGGGCCTTGACCCTGTAGCCTGGAGTTATCAACAAAAGATTCGAAGTTGGACTCTTTATGGGTGTGGGTTGTTAGGCCTTTCAAGAAGTTATCCCCAGATTGCCTGATGGGTTCATTCCAGGAATCATTCCCTTTCCATGTCCGGGGTTGGCACCCCGTGAAAGGATTGTCTGGATTGGGTACCCAGGAATCCAGAGTCCCTTCCCTTGTGTTCAGAACCGTGGAGATGGCAATGGAGAAACCATGTTGAGGATCTCAGTCACGGTAGTAGTGTTTAGCTTTGGACTGTTCTAGAATTACATAGAACCTATAATTACTGACCATCAGCTATATGATTTCTGAGAAGTGTAACCATTAAGCTTTTGCCTTGGGATTCCCTGCAATAAAGAAATCTCACTAATTTGGGTGTCCAGTGTCAGATTGCCTGAATGTGTGTGCTGGGGGGATGGGGAAACTTGACAGTGACTGAGGATTCAAGATCCAGATTGACAAAGAAGTAGGTTCTAGAACAACCACACGGGAGCTCTCTCAACAGGTCTTTTCTTTTTTCTTCTTCTCTGTAACTCTTTATGCTCCACTGACAAGTAGGGATAGATGGATCAGCCTATCTGCAGAGTCAAACAAGGAGGACTAATATCACGGCTACTCAAATTATGTTCAGTCCACGTCAATTTTGCACGTGTTCATTCCTAAGTCTGTTCCATCCCATTTCCAGGAAACTAGATGAACCCTTGGTCTGATCCAGCATGGCTCTTATGTTCTTATTTCCACATCAAGCTGCTTTAAAAAAAAAATTAAAATATGCATTATTTTCAAGCTTTTTTTTCATAGAATACCCCTTTTGTGGGCATTTTACTCTAAAATGCACAATTTTGTATGGATTTTACCTTAAAATACAGGTTTTTTTGTACACATTTTGGTACAGGTTTTTAGCTGAGAACTATATCACAAAATATGAAGAACTATGAAAACTGATGGATAAGTGTGTTCTGATCCACAAATTCATATGGGAAGTGCAAAGCAGGTTGGTTCACTTAGGACACAATCCTACTGGATTGCTACCCAATAGGCAGAAACCTCTGATCTGGGAGGCTTCCATGAATCCTATGCCCTGCTCGGGTGCTACAAACAGGGTGAGAAGAATGATGATGGTGATTTTCACCTTTCAGTCCCCCTTTACAGTAATTTCCATGAGATAGCCCTCTGAGCCTGACTTCTGGAGTCACATTGCCAAGGGTGGGGCCTGGGCTTGAGAGGTTTTAGGATCCTGCAGATCTTGGCCTCTCATCTGCCCTCTTCTCTCTGCCACTGGCCTCCACCCTTTTTCTTCTCCCCATCCTTTTCCAAGGTTGTGACACTGTCCACAGTGGTTTCGAAGGGGGTGGTTGTGAAGATCCGAGAATGGATTTTCACCTCCTAGTTCATATCTCTACCTATGGCCCCACAGATGAAAATCCCCAATATCCTACAGCCACCCAGACAATGTCTAGTGGCCATAGGAGTGCTCTGCCCAAAATGTGGACCCCCCACCAAAAAATCCTCCAGCAACCCTCCCTGCAAGAAGAGGTTAATCACCATCCTCCTCCCCATTGCCTGTCACCATATTTACTTTCTTCATAAATATGTGGAAGGAATTAATGTAAATATTCCCACATTGTTTTGACTATGCGAAGCGCCATATGTGCTATGCATTATTCGCATTTGCACCCAGCGGTGAGAATAAACTAGAACTCAATTCAAAATGACACAATGATACACCAAGAAGCCCTTAAATTTCAACAAAAGAAAACGCCTTCTCACTAGTATCAACAGCTGAGCCACCTGATACAAGCACACTTTGCATGATGTCAGAACAAAGACTGTTACAGCTGCTGAACACATTTCATGACATTAAATCCTTGATTTCAGAAGTCCCAGCAATGTGTAGAATCACAAGGCTCTTTGTACGCCGCAGTTCCGTGCAAACACAGAGTTTGGTACTGCTAGATGCAGAACAAAACAGCCTGCTTTATTTGTTTATTTGTTTGTTTGTTTGTTTGTTTTCCATTAAAGAAAAGAAGCTTGCAGCTTGTAGGATTTCAGAGATAGGCAATCCTCGGTAAATTCAGAAGTGGGAGGAAATGTGGCAGGAACTCATGGAAGAGGGGATGCTCACTGCAAAGGTACTGTCAGGGTTGCCTCTGAGCATATAGAGTTCCAGAGCAGTTCAGATTCTGAGGAAGAGCTGCAACACGTGGGGGAGGACCTTTCCCAGGCTTCAGAGGCACAGCTGGACGGAGAGGCCCTCCCTTCACACGTCCCTGTGAGTGATAGTGAACGGGGGGAGGTGAGGGAAGGATAACCTGAGCTCTTAGATGCAAGACGCAGATGCAGGCACAAGCGGGAAATCGCAGGGACTGAACTTTGAAGGTCTGCCCGATTGGCTCGGCGTCAACAGCTGTGCCTAGAGGTGTCACGGGAGAGGGGGAGAGTTTCCCATCCCACCCCTTAAGTTAAGAGAGTTGCTGTCTTTTGCCAAATGGAGACCAACTTTCATAGCTCCCCTTTGAACTCCTTAGAGGCTTTTCTTTTGTAGTCTGTGAGTCTCTAGCAATTTGCATCTGTATGCCTCATTAGGGTAAATGGAATTAAAGCTTTGGAAATGCAGCCTCTTGTCTGAGTGTTGATTTTGGCTACTGGAGTTTGCAGCAGGGCAAAAGGGGAATCCTGACAGGTACAGCATAGGTCTTTTGGCATACTGTGTTCTATTCAGCTTTCAGAAGCTGAATAGTAGACCACATGTGTAACTGCCTTGACAGGGTTCCATCTTATGACCTGGACCCCCTGAGCAACTCTTTAAAGACCCCTTGCTTCCTTAAGAGTCCCACCTTCCTTCTTTTAAACATCACCTTCCCAGTAGGGTGGGGTTTAGGCTGTAGATGTGGGGTGACTGACACTCTACACACAGGGTTTTTACCACAAAGGTTTACTGGTAAATTAAAGCAAGCAAATCACAACTAAAGGTATTTACACAATAGAGCTGAGTGTTACAAAAGGCCTTAAGAGAAAATAAAAGTTGCAAAATGCAAGTTCCTTTAGCCGAGCTGTCCTTAGACCCGTCTGGGTTGCTTCTTCCTGCTCCTTCTTCTGGCTCTGGTCTTCCCCTCTCTACTATTACTGGCTCTCTCACTCTCTTTAAATACCTTCCTCCCGCAAAACCAAAAATTCTGTTTTAAACCTTAAGAAATGAAACTTTGAAACTACTCCTCTCAGGGATACCCCCTCCCCCCACCCCCAAACTCCAGGCCTCTAAGCCTGATGAGTTTCTTTCCTTGCCTCTGTAGGCCTAAAACCTTCACATGCCTCTCTTGCGGGGTTAGGGGGGACTAGATCAGACAGCAGGAGACCTGTGATCGGATCTCCCATAGATTTTTCTTTCAGAGCTTAACACCTGCGAGGGACCCAAATCAATTTGGGGTAGCAAGCTCTGTGCCCTATGCATGGAAAGTTACAGGCAGGGATGCACCTAGGGATGTGAAGAGAAATCCGCCGTGGATCCAAATGAGGCTGGATTCTTTGGAATTACCTCCTCTCCTGGAGGATTCTGTGTGGGACAGCATGGCTGCTTGTTGCACCAGGAGCCATTCATTCCCATAGACATCTACGCAAAATAGAGCTGTGAACCTTGCATATAAGTCTATATGTCCATAGGCTTCTACGCAAGATTCACGGCTCTATTTTGCATATAAGTCTATGCAGACATCCTGTTTTTTCTTTAAAAATGGCTATGGGCAGGATGTCCCCATCTATGTAGACTTATATGCAAGATTCATGGCTCTATTTAGCATATAAGTCTATGGGGACATCCTGCTGATTGCCATTTTTTAAAAAATGGCAATTGGTGTGGAGGCGAAGGGCTCTGGTTGATTCAGGTAAGCGGTGGCCCTTGGCTCTGCGGAATTCCGGGGGGTGGGAGAAACGGATCGCCTCCCCCACTGCGGATTCCCCACCAGAACGGATGGTGGGGAATCCGTACATCCCTAGATGCACCAGGTTTGAGAGGAACCTCAGGTCCCCCACATACCAGTAGGTAGCCCCTCCATGTCCAACACTTATTTATTTCCAGTATGGGGGTGGGGCAGGTGGGCAGGCTTACTGGATGATGAGGAGAACCAATGCTGTGATGAGTAGTGCCAGAACCGGTAGGCTCTTGCATGCCCACCCAGGAGCTGATGCTGGGCCTGTTTGCCACTGTGCCCATCACCTGCCACTCTCTGGATAGTTGCTTGGGCCCCCTAATCCAAGACTTCGGCCTTCTGGTCCAGCCTTGGCTTCCCCTCTTCCTGTCAATTCTCACTACAGATCATTCCCTCCTGATGCTCTTTTCCATAGTAGGCAGCAATCAGGAGATTAGTACACAAAATGGCCAGTTAACATGCAGTTCTGGCCTCAAAAACACCAAGGCTGCCATCTTATTCACACTTCCTATGGAGGAAAGCCCACTGAACCCAATGACATTTCCCTCTGAGTATACAGGGATAGGATTTCACTGCTAGTTGAAAAGATGATGGGGTCGACTCTGGATAACATCCACTGATTAATAATGTGAATATCACTGGATTGTGTAAAGAAGCCCTTAATTGCCTCTTGTTCTAACTGAATTCCTTTGTAGGACTGTAATTTGCAAATGACCTACTGCATGAATTTTCCCTTTTGTGAGCTCCTCAATCCTCTTCCTTAATTTTATGAGCTTCTCAGTCCTCAATTAGCTCATAAAGTTCTGGAAGTGCCTCCTTTTACTAATTATCTCCTAAGCATCTTCTTTAGCAGGACGGATCACCCCCCCACACACACACACACACCCAGACACCTTAAATCATGCCTAATGGTTTTCTTTTGAACGCCCCCAAATATGACAACAGCATCAACGTTAATACATCACTTTGCCATATATCACTGCAAAGGGGGGGGGGATGTTGATTTAAAGACTGAGGATCTTTTATCATGAACATCAATCACAGCAACACTTTGTAGAAAATCTTTCAAAATACACAAACAGCTATTCACCGGCACAGCTATTCACCAGATTTTTAACATCATTAGAATTGTTCAAATGCATGCGCTCTATCATCTGGCACTTATTTGTGTGACTCTCCACCCCACTCCTCCTTTTTCAAGCTGGATAAGGAACATAAGAACGGTGCTGGAACAAAGCAAAGCCCTATCTTGTCGTGCCTTCTGTTCCCACAGTGGCCAGTGAGATGCTTATGAGAAGCCCACAAGCAGGACATGAGCACAACAGCACTCTCCCGCTCATGTTCCCCAGCAATCAGTGTACAGAGGGAGTTTAATTGGTTCTACAGCAAAGATGAAACACAAACAGGAGGCTGCAGATCCAGATAACAATTTGTGATCCAATCAGCATGTGCCGTTTCGGCATGAATGGCCTTCTCCCATTAACTTTAATCCTCTGCATGTGTAGAGCTGTCTTTTCCAGTGAAATGAATGGGGAGCTCACACAAATGTGGATGTTTAGTGAACGCATCAATGCTGCCACACTCACAAAGAATTGTTGGATTAGGGCATGGAGATTAGTTTGTTTATTACAGTTATATCCTGCCCTTCCTCCAAGGAGCTCAGGGGCAATGTATGCCGTTCATCACCCCCATTCCATGCTCACAACAACCCAGTGAGGTAGGCTACGAGGTAGCGACTGCCACAAAATCATCCACTAAGAATATAAGAGGAACCACGCTGGATCCGACCAAAGTTCTATCTAATCCAGCATTCTGTTCACACAGTGGCCAAAGAGATGTCCATGGTCAGACCACGAGCAGGACATGAGTGCACCAGCACCCTCCTGCTCATGTAAGCTCCCTGGGTGAGTGAGAATTTGAACTGAGGTCTCCTTCATTCTAGTAATGTATGGCTGTGAGAGCTGGACTATAAGGAAGGCTGAGCGCTGAAGGATTGATGCTTTCGAACTGTGGTGCTGGAGAAGACTCTTACGAGTCCCCTGGACTGCAAGGAGGTCAAATCAGTCCATCCTAAAGGAAATCAACCCTGAATGCTCATTGGAAGGACAGATAATGAAGCTGAAGCTCCAATATTTTGGCCACCTAATGCGAAGAGAAAACTCCCTGGAAAAGACCCTGATGCTGGGAAAGACTGAAGGCAAAAGGAGAAGGGGACGGCAGAGGATGAGATGGCTAGATAGCATCACGGATGCAATGAATATGAACTTGAGCACGCTCCGGGAGAGAGCGCAGGACAGGAAGGCCTGGCGTGCTATGGTCCATGGGGTCACGAAGAGTCGGACACGACTGAACGACTGAACAACAACAACAACAACTCCTTCATTCTAGTCTGGCATTCTACCGAACTTATTTATTTATTTATTTATTTATTTATTTATTTCATTTCTATACCGCCCAATAGCCAAAGCTCTCTGGGCGGTTCACAAAAAAAAAAGATTGACATGGGGGGGGGGTGCAGAAAGACAACAAAACCAACATATGCAATCGACCACACTTTGGCTGTGTGAAAAACATGCATGTTTCATAAAGTTTCATCTGAAGTAGCATAGTGACATAGGAGCATAGGAAGCTGCCTTCTACTGAGTCAGACCGTCGGTCTGAAACCCTCCAGGGTTTCAGGCAGGATTCTTTCCTAGCCCTACCTGGAGATGCTGGGGATTGAACCTGGGATCTTTTGCATGCAAAGCAGGTACTCTGCCACTGAGCCATGGCCCCTCCTGACCACAGCAACTTTACACTAACATTTGGGAAGTGAGGTATTGGTTCAACTCCTGCCATTTTCACACACGTCCTTATTTCCAGCTCCCAAACTGGAAAGCATCTCACTCACACACGCCTTCAAAATGCTAAGTTATTTGAACTGTCAAAGGTACAAACTCATTCCCTCCACACACTTTGCCCCGCCATTCTGCATGGGTGGGTCATCTTACAGTAACATACACATGGCTGATCAGAATTCTGCAGCCATTCTAAAGGAGAGAAAGGAGCCAGTAGCCAGAGATCTCCCCCCCCCCACCATAACCATGCTCATCCCTGGTAAATTGAGTGATCTCAATTAAAGTGTCTGCATGTCTTTTTAAGGTGGGGATCCAATATTCTATTATTATTATTAATAATAATAATAATAATAATAATAATAATTTTGAAAAAGATCCCAGCTGTACTGAAAATACACACTTCATAAATATTATAGAATGGTAGAATTCTACAGTCCATGTGGTGTAGTGGCTAGAGTGTTGGACTGGGAGTCGGGAAATCCAGGTTCTAGTCCCCACTCGGCCATGGAAGCTCACTGGGTGACTTTGGGCCAGTCACAGACTCTCAGCCCTACCTACCTCACAGGGTTGTTGTTCTGAGGATAAAATGGAGAGGAGGAGGATTATGTATGCTGCCTTGGGTTCCTTAAAGAGGAAAAAAGGTGGGATATAAATGTAATAAATAAAAAAATAAAAAAATAGAAGAAATAGAAACTCCATATTCATGGCTTGGCCTCTTCACTTTCAACCTTAGTTTTGTCTCCCTCTCTTACTCTCCACAGGCTCAACCACCCAGCCAATCACAGTGGAGCTAAAGCCACCTCTGCCTGCCCACTCATCTACCCCATCCCAGGGTCCCTGCATATAATACCATCCCCTCTTGGAAATTTGATGGGGTGGATGGATTCTTCCCCATCTTCTCCAGATATCCCTCAAGGTGAGAACACAGAAAAAGACAGTAAGGGTGCAATCCTAAGCATGTTTAGACAGCAAAAACAACAACCCTACCACTCTCAGCATTCCCCAGTTAGCCATAGGAGTTGCTGGACTTTTTTTCTGCCAAAACATGCATAGGATTGCACCCTAAAGCTATCAGTGGCTACTAGTCATGATGGCCTGGCTATATGCTACTTCCAGTATCAGAGGTACAAATTAGCATGGGAGGCCATGAAGACTCAATTAAAACTTGGTTGATGTTATTACTACCAAATCCAATGGGAGGCATGGTGTTGTATCCTAACACTCTTAGGGGGCAATCTTATGCATGTTTAGGCAGGAAGAAGTCCTACAATTCCCAGCATGGCTTGGAACGGTGGTAGTTGTAGGACTTTTTCTATCTAAACATGCATAGGATTGCACCCTTATTTTCTGTTCTAGTTATACTGTATATATCATGGTGGGAATCTTGTAATTTCCCTTCTCCCCCACACCCCACCCCCAAAACATAAAACCTGTAAACAAAGGTATATTTCACATTTGAGAAATAAAATGTAACTGATGACTTAGATCTAGGAACTTTCCTGCCTTTGGTGGTACTTGTAATCCCAGTCATTGTTCAGACTCATCTTCAATTTCTACAAAACGTTCCTGTTCCTAAGCAACTTCGATAGTGGCGGATGAGTCACATCAGCCAAGGATGCGAGAGGAGAACAAGCTGCCCTTCTACAACTCAGAAGGAAGGCGATTGAAAGGGAAACATTTATCAGGAGCAATTATGTTGGGATAGAACACAATGGAGATTTCTTAGAAGCACATTTAGCTCTGAAATCTCAGCTGGAGCTAAAAGATGCAAAAGGAAAAGGGGCCCAAGAAAAGGATCTATGCTCAATCGAAAAGCTCTGTATGCTGATAGACAGATAAGGGCAGGTCCATCCATGTGGGGAAGAAACACTGGTTAGTTACCCCTAGGGATGCATGGATTGTGTAAAACCCATTCTGTCTGTGATTCACAGGTTGTCAGGCACCTTTCATCCCATCGTCCACCCATGGATGGAATCAGATTTTTTTTGTTTCTGAATTTGTTCAAATTCACATTCATGCAAATGCGCAATTTCACACATGCACAATTTCACACATGCACAAATTTGCAAATTTGCCAAAATTCACATTTTCATGCTTTAGCCTATGGGGGGGAAGTGCACATTTTTGGATTGCTTTTTATTTTGCATATTTTTCTATGACAACATTTGCACACAATTTGGGAAAGTTAGAAAACCAGACTGGAAGTCAATGGAATCCGCCCGACAGGGGGAAAGCCAGTCTACTGTGGAATCCATGGGTTGGATTCATGAAAATCCAAACTCATTTGGTTCCACTGTGGATTTCCCCAACATCCTTAGTTACCCCTATACTGAGAGTGGGGATGCCACCAAAGAATGTACATGGAACTTTGAACACCAGCATGCACAAATTAGGGAAACCTGGCCCAATCCATTTCCCCAGGTGCATGAACACTGGCGTTTAAAGCTGCATGTACACTCATACAGAAGTAACACCAGTGTTTCTTCTAACAATCATAATGGGGGGACCTGCCACACAACAAGTGAGGCCCACATAAACTTCCACATAAGCTTTTGTTTGTGCAATACCTTCTCTATATTATTTCCCCCTGAATGGTTCAGTCTTTGCCTGCCAGTGTCACTTTTGCATATGTCGACTGGAAAGTCTGTTCCATCCTGTGTCTGCGCAGACAATGTTTGAAATGTTTTGGGGTGCTGAGAACTGTGTCAGAATATTCGGGAAGTGCAGAAGCTGATGGAGAACGAAGTTCCAGTCCACACAGTGCTCACGCTCATCCTTCTCACACAGAAATTTCATATATACACAGAACTCATATGCAGTGCTCTGAACGCAGCCAGTCTCTCAGTTGACTAAATAATGACAGGGCTGCCTACTCTCTTCTCATCGGCACGGCTTCCTATCAACAGCACATAGCTCCATCTGTTCCTCGGTCCTGCTTTTTAAACTTCGGAACACAACTGGAATTTTCATTAATGGTCTGCTACATGAGATGGGGCGGGCAGGGGGGGGACACCCCTCGTTTAAAAATACTGAAGCCAAAGTATTTGCACTCTATAGTTAGACAGGTTTCGAATACAGCAGCTTGTGTTTCTCAGGATTCTATCCCCCCATCTTTTGTCACCTTTATCTGATTTTGAGAGTAATAGAAAAGCACTGTATATTTCTGCAAATTGATGTATTCTGAGCTTCGATTCGATATCTCATTTGCCTCTATATGAACATAATTAAGTGCCCTAAAAGATTATGCAAGCTAACTTTGACTTTGCACATAGATATGACTTTGAACATAGTTGCACTGGCTACTTAATATAAAGCAATGAATTACCTGAGGAGAGGAGGAGGAGAGCTTTGATCAAGAGTCTTTGAAGGGCTTATAGAAAAGAAGAAAGAAATAGGTATCAACTACTTCTATGGGTACATACGGATGTACATAATAGTGAATCAACTGTGGAGGAGTGCTCACTCTGTTATTTTGTTCACATATATCATCTGCCCTGGCCTGAGCTCAGGTAAGGCAAATGGTTTGAAGCAGAAGCAGGAAATGCATAGTAATGACTTGCTGGAATCAGAGACATCACTACTCTACATCCCCCTGGATCCACTGTTTCTAAGACTGATACTATCTTGTTGTTTTTGGTTTGAAGGGACAAGTGTACATTTAAAGGTGGACAGAACATATGGAATATTTGGGGTGGGGTGGGGGGAGGAGAGGCCTGAATCAGCATTCAAACTGGTGGCATATATCTGTCCTTTCCACAGGAAAGATGGGTGGAAGCCAGACTCCACCAGGGGAAGAAAAGTGCATCCTGTTTGTTAGTTAGATTATATGCACTCTGCATTTTTTCAAACACCCTGAGAGGGAAGAGAAAGTACTTCCTCCTCATTCATCTTCACCAAGCAGCTACTCACCCATTGCTTAAACCAAAACCTAAATCAAAATACTTTGCCTCTGAATCTTGAGTCAAATCCAAGTTCTGCATATATATCATTTTGCTTTTAACTAGGGATGTACGAATCCCTTACCTGGTTCCGGTCGGGGCATGTGCTCGGGGGCTTGGGAGGCACTCCGTCCCTCCCCCCGGAATGCTCGACGGCGGGGGAGACAATCCGGTCCTCCCCCCCGGAATCCTGCTCGGCCATCTCTGCTCCGTGGCGGCTCCGCGGAGCAGCTGGCCAGGGCCGTCCGCAGCCAGACTTCCGGCCGTGGATGGGCTGCTGCAGATGCAAATGGTGGCCACCATAGCAGCCGCCATTTGCGTCCTTCCAGGCTGCCATGATAGGCTACGTAAGTCTTTATGTAGCCTATCACGGCATGCTCAAAAAAACAAAAACGGCGTACGCAAATAGCGGTGGCTATGGCGGCCACCATTTGTGTTCCCTATTTTTCGCCGTTTTATCCTACATAAATATTTACGTAGGCAATTACAGTGAAAAAAAAGGGAACCGCAAATAGCGTAGTGGGCGCTATTTGCATTTCTTTTTTTTTCGCCATAAAAGCCTATGTAAATATTTACGTAGGATAAAACAGTGAAAAAAAAGAACGCAAATAGTGCCCACTATGCTATTTGCGGTTCCCTTTTTTTTCGCCGTAATTGCCTATGTAAATATTTACGTAGGCTAGAACGGCGAAAAATAGGGAACGCAAATGGTGGCCGCCATAGCCGCCGCCATTTGTGTACGCCGTTTTTTTTTTCTTGGCTTCCTGTGATAGGCTACGTAAAGACTTACGTAGCCTATCACGGCAAAGACCAGAATGGAAATGGCGGCCGCAGCAGCCAGTCGAAAGACCAGCTGCCGCCGCTGAAGCCGCTGCTGGAGCCGCCGCTGTCCGGAACATCCGCCCCAGGTAAACTTCGTCCCGGGGGGAATCCGTGGGGGGGGTGGTGGCAGGCCATTCCACCACGGATTTCGGGGGGCCGAATGCCAGTGCATTCGGCCTCACTGAAATCCATGGTGGAATTCTCCGCCATCCCTACTTTTAACCCCCCACCCTAAGTTGTTAAATACTCATCTTGAATTCAGGACACCTTCATGGAATTAATTAAATCTTAAAATAATATGTCAGCCCATCCTTATGCCTCATTATACTGATTCTAGTCTGCCTGCAAAAGATCCAAATGGTGTGGAAATATTTGATTCTGAAAATCTGAAATGAAGGATGAATGAAGAGAGAGATTTAAGATGGGGACAAGGATTAATCATCTATGGAAAATAGCAGTTTCGGTAACCTCAATCTGATAACTTGGCAGTCCTAATATAAATAATTTACACTAATGAAAAGGGTGGTAACATTTGGATTGAGTAGGACAGAAGTTAATTTGGGTATAAAAAGCCAAGGACATTGTTCATAATGAAGGCCAAATATGGGAAACATTTGAGCAAGGTGTGGGTTCCTTTCTGCATAATATGAGAGGCATTCACATGCGCTGCAGATTGTTAAAGACCAAGGTTAAAAAGGAAAGAAAAAGAAATCAGAGACAATGACTTACATCAGGACAGGAATTTGCCTGGAGTCTGAGCTCAGATGTATATACTATGCATCCAGAATTCTACACTGATACTGAAATCTTGCAGGTGCTCATTCCTATAATACAAGTTCAGCAGTGCCTTGTTGGCAAAATGGTCATGTTTGTATTCCAGAGGGCATAGGCAACAGGGCAGTGGAGAAAACAACAATGTATCACGTACATTCCGGGTGCCCTTTACAGCCTGCTGTACCTGGCATTGTGCAACCTGCTGCAAACAGAAGAGCCCTACGATCTTAAGGAATTAGATTCTTACAGCTGGCACAAAGAAAATGGCTGACACATGGAGGAGGCTGCTTTAAACAAACCCCATCTCCTCCCCTTTCAAATGGTGAATGTCAGCATGTACCAAATTATTTGTGGGTATGACCTCACTGTGCTGATTGGGAGAGGTTTCTATACCAAGACAATGGAAAGAGGAAAACAAAAAGAGAACAAAGCCACAAGAGAGGGAGGGAGGGAGAGGGGGAGAGAGAGAGAGAGAGAGGAACAATATTTAGTTTGACCCTAAGAGTGCAAACCTATGCTAAGAGCAAACTCAATTCTCCAAGTGCCCATCATTATGCTGTTGGAACAACACTATCCACACAAAACAGGGGAGCAGCAGCAGGTTTGGGGGAACCCCAAAGTTTGGAGAAAAACAAAAACAACTTTTTAAAAGGGGAGGACAAAAACTAGCATTGTGCTGAAAATTTCCCCCACTTTTTTTGACCATTCTCATTCAATCTGATAGAAGAGAAATTGCTTTCGAAAAGAAACTCAATGGTGAAGAAATTTCAGAGGAATTCTCATGGGCTGGGTGTGGGTTACTTGGGCTTACCTTACTGAGGAGGTGGCTGAGGAGTGAGCACAAGTGTCCTGTTTTTTCATTGCACAATCATCTCTCTGGCTGCCTGTGGCCTCCTCAGCTTCCCACACTTCAATTAAAGCCCAGTTTAAGGCACCATGAGGGGATTCCACCTATGGTGCTTTTTCAGATCAGGACATGCAGGCAGCCTGGGAGGCTACTTGTGATGAGGTAAGCTCAAAAACACCACAAAAATACACTATAAAACATCCTGAATGAGGCAGAACAATGGAAGCCTCTTTCAGGAGAAAACTTTCAGGAAATTGGACGACAGATTTTGGCAGAGCACTAACTCCACCTCATCCCTGGATCCAGACACAACACTGTCCCCGCCTGCACTGCAGTGGATGCAAGCTGGGGGCCAGCCTGCCAAGACAGTTAATGCTGTTGCAGCACAACCCCCCCCCCCCCGCAAACCCTTACCAAGAAATAAAGAAGCTGGGCTATATTGGCCTTGCCAATGGGGGTCCTAGCTGGGAGAAACTGTGGAGAATTTCTTCTCCCCCTGGAGAAATTCAGCGAAATGGTCTCCCAAATTTCTTTGCCCACAAGGAAGGTAGAGAATTTCAAAAGGCCATCTGCACACAGCTCTAAACCCCCGCCCCCAACACATCCCACTGAGGACTGAGCATGCCTAGTGGCCACTGAATGCTGGCTCACTGCAGGTGTGGGGAACAGAAAACCATTGAGAAGGGAGATGGAGTATTGTGAGACTCCACACCATTAGGTTTTGCTACAGGTCACACTTATGGAGATAAAAAATACTGCACTACTTTGCTGAGTCCTTGTCGAGAGGACTGCAACAAGATAATGCATGAGAACCACTTTGGGCAGTATCCAGCTGTGCCATTCAGCTCATGCAAATGACATTGTACTAGCGTAAACTAGATTCTAAACTACGTGCAAGAGGAGAATACAGTGAAAGTTGTGTTTGTGCAAGCGCAGTTGTGCATGCATCTGTGCAACCAGTTGTGCAAGCGTAATGCACGAGCACTTGCACAACAGAAAGATTTGGTGGAGCTTCACTAACACTGTTTGAGTTTGCTGAATGACACTTTTGGATCCTGCCCTTCGAACACTTGAAAGTGCTATACAAATGGTCATCATCCTCATGGGTCCTGATACTACTAAATAAATGGATGGATGGATGAATACATTTGAGTAACAAAAACGAGAGACTGTTTGTTCAGGTCTAAATCAACTTGCCACAAACTAAACCCCACTGAATATAACGGAAGGTATTAAAAGGATTTGCTTTACTTTAGTCTGACACAAACACTCAGCATAGAAGCATACAGTAGCTGGCATTAAATCCCAACACCAAAAAGAGAGTAAACAAATCCATATGCTTAGACAGTAAATGTCCTAACATCTACCACAGACCAAAAGTGATTACTTGGAAACTGAATTAGAGGCGATGATTTGAGTTAATATTCTGCAGTGCTTGCTTGCTTGCACTCTCTCTCTCTCTCTCATATATATATATATATTTCCTGATTTGCAAACTTTCTTGTTTTGCAGCAAGGCAATAATGCCACTAGTGGAAACTTGCCTTTCATCTGTTTTAGAATGCTTGTTTACATCTTCTAATTTAGAGCCAAACTATAAAATATTAAGGTAATCAGTTAAAAATATAGAAGGGAAAGCCTCTGAAAATAGACCTCTCCTGTAGCCAAAGCTTTCATGGCTCTTCATACATTAATCAATAGTTCATATATAAATAATTAGTGCCAAGTTCACGTGGTGATGAAAGTGCAATTTCTTTGAATACAGGCGGAGGGATGTGAATATGAAAAGTCTGCTTATTGTAAGGTTCATTCTAAAATCTCATCCCTGCTGAGCAGAGGGCAATAATCATTATTTTTTTATGGTATGAAGCTTTTTAGAACTACTGCTTCCCCTACGACTTCTGCTGCTTCTTTCCATCAGAGAGGAAAGGGTGCTGATGTTTCTTCCACTGAAGAAGGCCGATTGCTGAATTCTCAGACTTTCCTCCCATTGAGACTCAGGTTTTGTTTACACAAACAGCTGATGAGGTGGCAAGCCTGGATTGTACCACTTTAGACTGTGGGTGGGGGAATCACATCATTGAATGCTTCCCTATGAATAGTAAACATATCATACACAAAGCTAGCATAATACAGAGAAGGTGGAGCTAAAATTCTTCCTCCTGACATCCAGTTGGTGTACAAAACGTTTGTGTTTCGTGTGTGCTTTTATATATGGAAAAATGTTCAACCCCCTAAGACAGGGGAGGGAAACATCTTTTAGCATAAGGGCTGAATTTAGTTTTGGAGAAGCTCTCAGGGGCCACATTCCAGTAGTGAGTAGGGCTGAAGGCAAATGGGGGCAGGTCCAAACCCCCAAAATATACCAGCATATTTTAGCTTAAAGCTCTTACTGTCACTAGCTAAGCTTTAGGAGATAGAGTTCAATCTTTTACCATGGTAAAGATCCTGGGAAACTACCAAACTGTGGTTGGGGGAACCCGGAGAGCTGTATTGTGACTCCAGTTGGGCCAGTTTTCAACACCCCTGACCTAGATCTAGCACAGTCCCTCTAGGATTCTCAAAAGATTTGGACCCTTAGACTGACAATCTAAATAGCACCTACATTCACACTACTTAATGTGGAGCCCAGTCCAAACTACTCTTTAATGAGCTTCCGCCACACACTGAAAACTTGGTTATTCAGGCAGGCATTTGGGGTGGGTTAGGGTATTTTTAAATAATGTTTAATGTGTAATTTTACTGTTTTAAATTGTACTGCTGTACATCGCCCAGAGTGGCCGGGTGCCCGGCCAGAAGGGCGATTAAGAAATTTAATAAATAAATAAATACCCACTGTAGACCACTCGATGGAGGTGGAGGGGACACACGCTCTGCCCCCAACATCCCTGATCTTCCTTTGTTAAAGGGGGAGGTCTGGACTGGGGTGTCTATGTACATTGGCGTGAATGTGATAGAAGCTTCTGCATGATCAGGAAACCTGATAAAACAGGATTCCCAATTGTGTTAAGGCTTCTACTCGCATTCAAAGGAACATCCATCAACTTGGGAAGGTTGGGGACTGAGTGGGCAAGGACAGGAATTTTATACGGGCCAAATCTCCTCCCTACTTTTAGCCCTCATGTTAGCAAGCTGAATGCCTGCATAGGGCTACAAACATCATATAATAATAGAGAGGGTCTTATAGGCCATGTAGTCCAACTTCCTGCTCAGAGCAAGAAATGTACACAAGCAGAACATCAGACATCAGGGTGGCAGATGAAAAATCAATTCAGGTCTTCATCAGCCTTCCCCAACCTGGCATCCCAGGGGATGATGGGAGTTATAGTCCCAGCATATCTGGAGAGCACCAGTTTGGGGAAGGCTGAACTAAGCAATTATTTCTCAACAGACAAAGAAACACCTTCCCCTTACGACGTGGAAAGTTAATACATCATCATAAGCCTATTGGCTGAGAAGTGAGCTTTCAGAAGTGAAATAGTATCTGCCTCATATATTTCCCAGGGATTTGTCCTCTGGCTTTCTCCTCTTCTGCTAGCTTTATGTTTTACACAGATGAAACTGTATGTCTATATTATTTTGCAGTCTGTTAACCAGAGGCCTTAGGAAAAGACACAAACTGCAAGGCATTAAATCCACTTCATACTTCAAATATCATCAACATATTTTAATCTCAAAAAAGTCTTGGGCAGCTGAGAGAAGGTAGGTTGAAAAGGGGTTAAAATGAAAGAAAGAAAAAATGCTCCTGCAGTACTCAAAGAGTAATGATTTTAGAACAAACACAGAATGGAGAACACAATGTTTGAGGTTTCCAAGAGTTTCATGAACTGATGAAGCTTTCAGCATTCTCAATCCTGTGGAGAGCCTCCATGGATACAAGGGGCTCTCCTCTTCAGAAATTCACCCTTCATGGGTAGAGGGTGAGGGAAATGCCTATGGAAGGCAGGGCTAGAGCTCTGCATTTGTAGCCATAGAACCCATTTCTCACTCTCCCCCAGTGATAAATACTGTTGTTGCACGTCCTCATTCACATGCGTACACAAACTTGCCTGTGTACACATCTAATGATGAATGAATGTGGGACTAAGGCCACAATCCTATGCATGTTTAGACAGAAAAGAGTCCTACTATGTTTTTCTGTCTTAACATGCATAGGATTATGCCCTAAAAGACCTTTCAGCAGAGGTGTGGCATGCACATAGTAGACATATGCGCTGTGTTCCAACAAAGTGAGGAATAGCAGCTTCTAAAATGTGGGGGAAACCATTCATGTTCAAAATTACAGACTTGGTTTTAATACAGATTTTCTCCACATTACCAAATTTCAGCAGTGTGGAGGGGGGCGTAGTAGAAGCCATAGTGGGCTGCATGCAGCCCGCAACCTGTGTGTTGCCCACGCCTGGTTTAGGGTCAGAATGTCCATAAATAATCTTGAAATACATATGAAGCACCATAGCATAGTGACCGTGAGTCTGAGCTGAGGAAGCTCTAGATCAAATCTTACAACATTTAGGGCACAATCCTATGGGGATAGGCGGCCGCCTCTGAACTCGGAGGCGACCACCTATCCAATGCAGGGCAGGAGAAGCATGGAGAGGAACATTCCCTCTGCACTTCTCCTGCCCTGCATTTGCAGCTAGACAGCTGATTTCGGCTGTCTGGCAGCAGGAAGGTGGAGCAGGGGCAGAGGCAGAAGGACGACACATAGGGTGTGTCGTACCGGCATTTCTGCCTCTCCCACTCTGGAATGCCCCATTTTGGCCGCTTTGTGCTCTTCTTCGGAGCGCGGAGCACAGGCCAGTTCCGCACTGTCTCCAAGGCAGCATGGAAGGGGGGGAAGGTTGGTTCTCCGGTAACTGACCTCAGAGCACGGGCTCCGAGGTTGGTACCCGGAAAACCAGATATCCTATGGTCGTCTAGCCACTGACTAATGGCCATAGGATTGCTCCCTTATAGGCTCATTTTCTAGACAAATCAGTATCTTTCCGCCTCAGTTCCTCCAGCTACAGTATAGGAATAATAAAGTCCCATTTAAATATTGTCTGGGGTGATGTAATCCCAGTTGTCTTTATACATCTTACTCCCACATGATTAGCATGAATTGTATGGTTCTCTACTGTAACAGCAGAGCCTGCCACATCTGATAGTGAGTTACCAGCACAGTACATAACCACATGAGCTGCCTAAATCGTAAAGCAGTGGTTACAGAATAAAGTAGGTGTGAAGGTTTGTGGCCTGTGGAGGCAAGAAAAAGGACAGGCCTAGAGACCTGGAGTATTTTGTTGAGAGGGGGTATCCCTGAGAGGAGTAGTTTCATTTCCATGATTAAGTTTCAGTTTCATTTCCCCAGTTAAGTTTCATTTCTTCAGGTTTGAAGCAGTACTTTTAGTTTGGAGGGAGGAGGGTATAAAAATAGAGTGAGAGAGTGAGTAAGGGAGAGTCAGGGAGACCAGAGCCTGAAGGGGGAGCAGGAAGCAGCAGCCTGGAGAAGTCTAAGTAGAGCTAGGGAAAAGGAACTTGTGTTTTGCAACTTTTATTTTCTCTTAAGACCTTTTGAATCACTCAGCTCTATTGTGTAAAAACCCCTGGTTGTGACTTGCTTGCTTTAATTTAACAGCAAACTCTTGTGGTTAAACCCTGGGTGTAGAGTGTCAATCACCCCATGCCTACAGCCTAAACCCCAAATTAATGGAAAGGGGAAGGTAAAAGAAGGCAAGAGATTCTGAGGAGTTGCTCAGGGGGTCCAGGTCATAAGGGGGACCCTGACAGTGGGAAACAAGCATTCTGTTACAGGTCCACATGGCCTATTGCCAACCTGCCTTATAATAACATGAGAACATATGAAGAGCCATGCTGGATCAGACCAAGCGTCTATCTAGTCCAGCATTCTGTTCACACAGTGGCCAACCAGCTGTCGACCAGGAACCTGCAAGCTGGACACAAGCGCAACAGCAACCCTCCACCCATGTTCTCCAGCAACTGGTGTACACAGGCATACTGCCTCTGGTACTGGAGGTAGCACATAGCCATCAAGACTAGTAGCCACTGATAGCCTTTTCCTCCAGGAATTTGTCCAACCCCCTTTTAAAGCCATCCAAATTGGTGGCCATCACTACATTGTGTGGTAGCAAATGCCATAGTTTAACTATGCACTGTGTGAAGAATCATAGAATAGTATGACTCATATAATAGTAGGGTTGGAAGGGGCCCATAAGACCACCGAGTCCAAACCCCTTCCTTTTATCTATCCTGAATCTCCCACCACTGAGCTTCATGGGACAACCCCATTGGGTTTTAGTACTTTTGAGAGAGGGAGAAAAATGGCTATAGGATGGTTGGAGGGATTAGTGAGATAGTCCTAGGGAGATATATTACTCGGTATTATACTAAAAATATCAAGGCTGTCACAGAAACATCCATCTGACCACTGTTCAAAGCAGAATGCTGTACTGGATGGCCCTTTGACCTGACCCAGAAGCGCTTTTCTTATGGTTTCTTGCAGAATAATGGAAAAGAATGGCACCACAGTTGAGACAACCCAAATGAGCAAGCTAAGTTAACTGACACGTGTTGCTCTGCTTTCTTGGATACAACATCTTTTGTTATGAGGTACCTTTCGAAAGTTCTCCAGGTGGCCAAACACAACCCTCTTAGAGCAGCTAATGCAGCGCTAAGCTTCGAAGAACAGAAGCTGGCCTTTTGCACACAACAATCTGTGAGACTCTACACAAGGCACTCTGTTTCCTAATTGTTATGGATAAGCTACAAAGCTTTTAACAATGGTCAACAACTAGTAAAAAAAAGTCTTAAGAGGCAAGACTGGACTTTATTGTGAAACTGAGATTAACAGCTCCCTTTCTCAACCACCTCTCCCTGATGCCCTATCCAATGTGATAACACTCCTTATGTGCCTTCAGGAAGGTAATTACCTCAAAATAGAATTAACTTGGCTTGGGTGAAGCAACTGACCTAAGTGGTGAAGTGGTACAAAGGTTATCACTATGCTAGCAACTAATGCAGACCTTTTCGACCACAACCTGATTCTGACATTTAGAGCTACTTGCCTGCATTTTTCAGTTCTTTGAACAGTGACATAATTCTCTCTTTCGTTATGGAAATAACAGCCCAGGCTTGGAAATGTGCCCATGTTACACAGATGAACTGGCCAAAAGCTTAGCATTTATATCGCCACTCTGCAAAATTATTTTTTTGAATGTTTTATTCACAAGAATGTCATCATGTCAGAGAGCTTTGGCTATTGGGTGGTATCAAAAATCTAATAAATAAATAAAATCCTCCCTCCTACTGGCTATCACCGAATTTATTATTTCAGTTGAATTTGTTGAGGTCAGAGTGATAATGTTTAGTTTGTGTCTTAACAGGAGTTGCTACCTTCATGGACAGGTCAATGGGATAAGAGTACACTTAGGAGGGAAACAGTTTAATTGAAATATCTCTCTTCTTGTTCAACTCATGAGGCATTTGCTGTGATAATTTGGCACATTAATTGTTAAAAGAAGAGGGCAACATCAGCTGGTTGTTACAACTATCTTGGGACATAGGTTGATTGTGTGTGGGGGGGAGTAAATCTCTGAGCGTGTGAACTGACCTTCCTTTATCACCATGTCAATGAGTTACCATATCACTTTATTGCAGATAAAAGGAAGTACTTCTTCACATAGCACATAGTCAAACTATGGAATTCACTACTACAAGATGTAGTGATGGCCACCAGTTTGGATGGCTTTAAAAGTGGGTTAGACAAATTCATGGAGGAGAAGGCTATCAATGGCTACTAGTCCTGTTGGCTCTATGCTACCTCCAGTATCAGGGGCAGTGTGCCTCTGTGCACCAGTTGCTGGGGAACATGGGCTGTACATGGGCTGGGGAACATGGGCTGGAGAACATGGGCTGGGGAACATGGTGCTGTAGCACTCACATCCTGCTTGTGGGTTTCTGTAGGCAGCTGGTTGGCCACTGTGTGAACAGAATGCTGGACTAGATGGACCCTTGGTCTGATCCAGCAGGGCTCTTCTTATGTTCTTATGAGTTCAGATCTGTTGTTTTCATCATTGCTTGGTAGGCCACGTAAAAGACTGATGTGTGATACCACTGATCCATCAGAGAGTCAGACAGACTGATGGGTGTGTGAGTGTGTGTGTGTGTGTGTGTGTGGTCAATTAAGACATCCAATCCCGTGTGGGAAATGCCAGAAATCTTTTTGTCATTAACCTTTTTTTGACATTTACACCCCTGGCATGATACATCTCATGATGGAAACAAAAAGAGCATTTGAACATTTACTGAAGGCACTCAGTTGGCTTTGACATTTACTATCAAGTGTCACAATTTTCAGACATTTTCTGCAAGGCCTGAAGCAATGTTACCAGTAAATTTCAACATTCACTACATTTCTGACACTACTGTAACATGTATGTGTGAATACACGCACACAGATACAAACACATCCCTTTCCTACTACATAATGTTATGTAACTGAATGAACACAAAGATTATCATATATTAAATATACAAGTGGGAGCGGTAACAAAAAGTTGCAGTATATTCCCACTGTCTAAGAAGAATGCTTCTGCTCAGTTACCAGCCAGCTAGCTATGCCTTCCTCCAGGATACACTGAGCTACTAGGGCTCAAACAGGCCAATTCATGCCCCCCCCCCGCCGCTTTCCTGGTTTTCTTTTACAACTGACACAATATTATATGGGATGGATCCACACATAGCCATACTTGGAGAAGACCCTTTGAAGTCAATGGGGCTTAACTTCCTCATGACTAATTTAAGTCCCATAGATTCAAGTGGTTTTTTCCCCCTAAATATGAATACATCTGGATCCAACCCTATATCTCCTGGTGTCCATACTGGAGTGTTTTCTTTTGCAGGGGAGGTGCCTTCTTTCTGTGCTTTTTCAAAAAAAGATCAGCTCTGCCTCAAACACAGAAAGACCTCCCTGTTGTTTCTCAGTTGCCCTGTTTTGTCATCAGTCCTGCCAGGATAGAGGCACTGAGTTCTCTATTGGCAGGAGTAATCTTGGTAAAAAGACCCTTTGCCACTGGAAATCGCAATATATCATGAGGCCAAGTGTGCCCTGAACATACAACCTTCACTTTGGAATTAAAGCATGTTCCTAACCACTTTGCCACCACTTCAGAGACTGTACTATAGTCTACAAAAACATAATATTATTTCCCTTTTTTCCACAAGTTTACATGTCCATTATAATAACGGGTGGCTTTTTTAAACCTAGTACATGAAAAGCCAGAGAGCTTCTCACCATGACAGAGAGAAAAAAATAAAACACAGCAAATTATATACAGCCAGAGCAAAAAAATCAATTAATTCAATGAGACATAAGATGTTAAATTATCATACCAGTAGATGTAGCCAGTGGTTATCATCAATAGCCTGTTGAGTAATTGCCTTCGCTACTGTTAGAGTACAATGTGCTGCCTGTTATATATTTTAGACACTTTCCAGACTGTACTATAATTTTATTGATTACCACATTGGCGGTAGGGGGCTCAAGCAAGTGGTATTATAATTTAATGTAGATCTAGCATATTCAATCCATCGCTTTTGATGAACTCCACAAACAGTTGCCAAGTTCTAAACATAGGGCTGGAACTACTTGGAAAAGCATTGTGTACATATATATCATGTTCCCTGATGGCAATCCACTCTTAAAACAGTGGCCAGCTTAGTTTTCTAGGCAGTCAAAATAAAACACTCTCCCTGAAATTCAGTTTTGCCTCCAGTCCAGCTTTCAGGGGAGCAAACCGGGTGTTGCTATAGACACTGATGAGACAAGCCTATGCTCTAATCATCGTAAGGCTAAAGGTGTTTATCCTGCTTAAAATATCAGAGTAGGGATGGGCCAATTCCACTCCATGTCAGTTTTCCATGAGTTCCCCCATAAGTTTGCTCTGTCCTTTTTCTGTATCAGTCCACAGATTATTTTTTTTCCTAAAAGCAACTTGAAAATTCACATTTTTACTGTATGTTTTCACAAAATATTTGCTTTTTTGCATACATTTTACCCTCAGATATGCATTTTTGATGTATCCTATCCCCAGATACTCATACCGTACACATTCTAAGCTAATATATGCATTTTAATATGCATTTTCTTAAGAGCTGAGAAATGTAGTACTGCAAAATTCAGAGGAGTGCAAAAACCAAAGGATAACTGTATTCTGATCCACATATTAATCCAGGAAGTCTAGACCAAATGAAGTTCTTGAGCATCCCAGTCAGGAAACAGATGCATCAACAGCCAGGATTCATCCGGCCAGATCTCATTACCAAGATTGGGAGTGGTCTCTTTATCAGTCCAGATATATATGCAGTCCAGATATTCAGCAGTCCAGATATATCCCAGATGAGAACACTATCAACTGGCTTTCTTATGCCTGTGTCATGGACTAGGGCCCCAAATCCTTGTCCTCAGAGGAGCCTAACCCCTTGTCCTCAGACAAAGAGGCTCCGGAGTTCAAGGAAATGACTTAACCACAAAAAGGTGTCATGGGGGTTCCACCTCCCCAGGACCCAGGTCTCCAGAGGGGCCAGTTTCCCTGCATCCAAAGGAGCTCACACTACCATCCTCAGACTTTGAGGACTCATGCCATGAGGTCACTAGCATACCCCAGTCGCTACCACACTGTTGCCGCCTGAGATTGCTAAAACTGCCCAAGAGACCAATCCTCAGTATGGAGGTAGGGCCAAGAAGTCTAAAGGCAGCCCACCAGCATCACTTGGAGCTGTCTGTGGTGCTGATCTCTTCCGCTCTTGCTTACCTGAGAAACCTGACCTAACCTGAACCCTGCTTAAGGTCTGATCCACGGCAAATCCCTGCAACCCAGGCTACAGCAAAGGGCATCAGCAGTACCCATGGCCTGAAATGGTACAGCTTATAATAGGGTTGCATCCTGAGGTTCACATGAGATTGGATCAAACGAAGGTTACGACCTCCACAGTCACCATATCTCCAGAAAGCCAGAAGTATCTTGCTTGCTAAAAACAGAGGAAGTCTACAAAGAACATGACACTCTCTGTCAGGTTACAGTCAGCCTGTGAGCCTATGGGGCAAACGTCAGCAGCAAGTAGCAGGCACTGAATCAAGTTTCCAGGGTGGGTCAGGTAGTGCAGGACCTGGGACAGCTTCCATCACAAGTTCCCAAGGAATATAGATGTTGCTTTGACTGTTGGAGCTCAGCCAAGCCCCTAAATAGCAAAGCTAAGAGAGCAGAAAGGTAAAGAGGGCTTCATGTGACCTTTCCATCTTCTCATATATGGGAATGAGGAAGCCTTGGGCAGTTGGAAAGGTGGAGGAATTGGGGATTCTGGTTCCTTATACCAGAGGTCTGAACCCTTGGCCTCCAGGGCAGAGTAAGGCACTCTGTGTGGGCTGTAAAATGCTCTTCCATGGGCTTGTGGGTCTGCCATATTCCTGAGTCGGACTCCCCAGTGACTCACATCTTTAGAGGTTGCCTCTGCCTTAATAGGGATGGACGGACTCACCTGCGCCCGGCTTCATCGGGCACTCGCCAAGCTGCTGCTGCCACCTGCCCCTGCTTGCAGTGCCACACAAGCTTCATCATGGCCCTCAGGTGCCCAATGAAGCCGTGGGGCTACCCCAACCTCCTAGAGAGCTGCCACTGTGCATAACAATGGTGGCTTGGGCACTTCTGGGTAGGTAATGTTGCATAATTAGTGGTGTAATTAGTGGCTGTGATTTACACCTGTAAAGTTCTGTAAATGGGCCTTCATGGCTGCCAATTCCACAACTTTACATACCTGGAAGCACCCAAACTGTCGTTGTTGCATGCAATGGCAGCTCGCTAGGAGGATGGGGCATGCTGGCGGGCACTTGCCAAGCCGCAGAGTGCTCAGCGAGTGGGGTCCAGGAGAGGGGTGAGGGGGAGTCCATTGGACTCCACCCCCCACCCGTCGTGGACTTTTGCAACATCCCTATGCCTTAATCACTATACAAGATGGCTGGGCACAATGCCTTTCGCCTGACCAAGTCTCCTGTGAATCCCACCATTCTGTGTACATTCAGACACCACATGTGGTGAGGAAATTGCTTGTGTGTACACGTTTGATTGTTTGCCAGTGTTTATTCTGCTTCTGGTAGGCATGGAGAGAAGCTATGCATGACCCAGAAGCACTATCCCTAGGCTTTTGTGGAGCTAATAGATAAAGGTGCTTCCAAATGGGTACTGACTTGTAAAATTGTTTAAATAAGCATTAATTGCCTTGGATGGCTAGTGACTACTAGCTACCAGTCACTCCCCACTGACTGGGGTGGAGCTGGAGAGAAACAGCCATGTATTTGAATAGAGTCAGCAAAAGAAACAGAAGTCTCAGTCTAGTAAGTGGCTAAAAAGCCTTTTGTTGAAGGCTGGTAATGCATATTCTGCATTTGTTTGGAACCACTCCACACAAACACACAGCTGACAGCTCAGATAATATTTTGCCTTCAAAAGCACAGCTTGCATATTCTAATTCTTCTCTGTTAGAAGACTTTTTGTTTTTGTTTTTAAGTAGTAAACATTTTCTGGGTCAGTGTCTCACCCACTCCTTTCCTTTGCTTCTTCAAACATAATTTTGATTCTGCAGCGTGTTCCATTTTAGCATCTCCAGGAGCCTCCTATATTACTTTAAAAATTCATCACTTGAAGTTCAGGGATAACCAATTTAAAATGAAAGATGGAAACAGAGGCCAAAAATATGCCCAAGGAATTTGAAATACCTGTTTGTTGCCAGATAACCATAAAAACCCAAACATTGGAACATCCTGTTTATAGGGAAGGTGAGTTCCCATTTAAAGCAGAAAGGGAACACTAAGAACAGAAATGAAAGCAACAGAAGCAGCATTAAGAAGAGGAATTATTCAGGGACAAAATGTAAGTAATGGACATTTTAATGCCACAGGCTTCTTGCAGGAAATATTATTAATAGGGAAGGTATACAATAATATATTCTTAGAGAATTATATTTTCTCCTCCCATAAAAGGAATATGAGAAATTTATTACGAGGTCAGGTTCTGGTGTGGTATTTTGCAGTGGACTCACTTGGACAAGAGTAGAACTCTCAGACAACTGAACACAGCAAGGTCTCGACTGTAGGCGGGAGGGCCAGTGTATCCAGAGATGTAGGGGGACCAGCATGCACAACTCCATCCATCTCCCCACTTTAAGCTCTCATGTGTACAGACAACTGCCTGAACAGGGTTATTGTATGAAGTACTTCTTTTGTCTGCCTGAATCTACTACCAATCAGCATATTGGGGGGGGGGGGATAGATACACTGCATATCTTCTGTATTCATTGCAGATTTACTTTTTCCCCTCTCATAAATGCTAGAACCCAATAAAGTTGTTTTCCAGGGATGGGAAAACCAAGGGATGCTCAAGCTCACTGAAATTGATTTAACTTGACTTCAAAGCTCAGTTTGACTTGTTTCCTTTCTTGTTTGTGATGTGCTTTTTGGTTTGTTTGAATGGGAAGAATGCACATATTTCAAAAGTTGTGAATTTTTTGAAGTTGTGCATTTTGCAAACACAAACACAAGTCTGGAAATTTGCAAACGTTTTCGGAGACTGTGCACTCACATTCGAGGTTGTGAACGGGACATTTTTGAGTGACTTCTGAACTGAACTGAAATGCTCATACATCCCTGACTTTTTACCTATAATAAATATACAGTGAAAGCAAGTTGGGAGAGGAGGAATACCATGATTTTTTTGTGATTTTCTGACCACAAAGGAGAAATCACATATTCACTGTTGTGCATAACTGTCCAAAAATGACAGATTTGAATATATTGTCTGATGCATATTATACTTCTTAGAGGTGGCCATGTGTTTAAGGGAGGGGGGTATTCAGAATTATGTCTATTATTTATGGATATCAATATTTGCCAATTTTTTAAAAATGATTTTTGGATCTGCTTTGCAAAGCCATACATCTACTTTTTGCAGATAACACATGCCCTAGCTCTGTGATTCCAGTATGAGGGAAAGCAGAAAAACAACTCAGTGGAAATAAAGGGGAAAGTTCCCCTTATGCCTAATACCCAACCAAATAAAAGTAACTTAGGGTACAAATCTATGCAAATCTAAACAAGCATAGTATAACACCCTTAGAAAGAGAAAAATCTGGATAAGGAGAACATATTAAATTGTGTCCCTGTTGGTTGCTGGAAAGTTCTCCTTGATCAAGCAATGGAAAAAAAGGAAGTTCCTTCAATCAATAGCAGTGGGTGTGATAAAGACTAGGCAAACACTCATCATTGAAATACACATAAATAAGTGAAAAAAATTGTTCCCAGTGATCCTTTTTATGTTTAGCACCTGTTCCTAGAATATGAATAAATAACCCCTCCAAACCTCTGCTGAAAACATTTCAATGCACCTTCTGCTTGTTTCTCAGGCTTCCTGCCCTTACACCTGTTTGCTGGATACACTCATAAGCCTGTGATATTTTACATTTACACCATGGTGCCTCTCTGCCATTGATTGCATGTTTTATTTTTGTCATTCCTGGAAAGAAAAGAAATAATGAAAGGGCTATAGAAATGCTGAACAGAGTGTCATCAAATAGTGATGGGGAAGATTTTTTTTTTTTTGAAAGGCTTATAAATAAGTCCTTGACAAAGAACATCTGAACGGCACATTTTCTAACAATTTCACATTTGAAATAGAACCACCAGGTCCAGTACTTCAAAAGAACTCTAATTCCTATGATGCAACAAGATTGCTGGATCATTTATACAGCTACTTTTTTTTTTTTTACCATATTCTACATTTTATAGGCTTATTTTGCTGCACTCTCAAATCAGTCTACAACTATTATACCATTATTTATATAGATGTTCTCCCTAGGTGCTGCAAAAGTCAGTGGCCCTGACCCAGCTAAATACATAGGCAGATGCACATGATGGTATTTGTTACATTCAAAAGATATTTGCATTGTTTGTCCTCCACGTGGTTATGGTTCGAATGGCCACTCACTCAGCAGTTCGCATAGCTGAACTGGACCCTAATCATGTTATCAATATAGGCTTGATGATTATCTATAGCTGGGGTAAACAATCTGGTGCCCCCAGATGTTTTGGACTTCCATAATCTCTGACTTATGGCTAGGTATGGGTGGATGCACCTCTGTCCACTCCCTTTGGGCAGTCTACGAGCCATCTTCGCTGCCCGCTCTCAGGAGCTGCACGGCTCAGCAACTGCCTGAAAAGTGCTGCAGGGCCCTCCGTCCCTTTACCATGCTGCGACTGTGCACACAATCGTGGCTCGGTTTACTTCTACATATTTAAACTTGAGACTATGGCTACCTTAAAGAGGTAATGCCTCTTTATTACAGAGTAAAGGGCTCTTTAGGCTGTAATCTTGAGACATTACCCCTTCAAGGTAGCCATAGACTCAAGTCTAAATATGAGGAAGTAAACCCAGCCACGATTGTAAAGGGACAGACAGCCTTGCAGTGTTTTTCACTGGTTGCCGAGTGGGGAAGCGAGCCCCTTGCAGCCTGGCAAGTGGGGTCCAGGAGGCAGGACGGGGGGGGGAGTCAGTTGGACTCCACCCCCTCCTCGGACTCCCATGCCACCCCTACTTTTGACCATGGTGGCTGGGGATTGTAAGAGCAGTGGTCCAGAACATCTGGAGGGTACCAGGTTAACTACCCCAGTCTACAGCATGCAGAGGCAGGTGAACCACAGAGCTTCACACAAGCACAAAACTACTGTGAGCGAGCTCAAATAATGAGTAAAGAACTGGAGCTGCAACATTCTGCAACTCCTTCAGCCTGATTAGGGATGTAAGAGAATTTCAGTTTTGCTCACAAAACATGCAAGAATGTCCTGTTTGACACTCCTAATGTGATCGCAAGCGAATGCACATGACGGCCAGAAATGTTCACAAGTTGCTGGACATGTGCTCACCTTGAATTTGAGCAACTTTCCTGATTTTAAGCAGATATCTTAATTTATGCACATTTCCCCATAGACTGAATCAGCCCCACTTTAGTGGATGGAGGAAACTTGTACAAATTTGGGGAGATTTGCACAAATCTCCCATTCAATCACTGCTTGATTAGCACAAGTTTCCCATTTGTGCAAAACGAACAGCGATCACAAAAGCGAATAGGAATCAGGCATGTGGTGAGTGGCGAGATGATGTTTGGAGAATCCTAGCAATCTCGAATAGGGATGTTGTGGGAGCCTGAGAGGGGATGGAGTCCAGCAGACTCCCCCGCCCCCACTCAGCCTCCTGGACTCCATTCCACAGACCGTCCCCAGTTACCCGGCCCTGTTCGTATCCTTTGATGAATGGTCCATTCATGCCTGTAATCTTGTGTAAATGGCCGCTTTATGGCCACCATTTACATAAAAAGCCTCTTACATAAAACAACGAACTGCCTTTTTTACACAAAATGGGGAGGAGTCTGAGGAGTCATGTGGCCACACACTGCTTGCCTACAGACCACCAGGTGGCTCACCCTGGGAGCCAAATGGGGGTGGTAAGTGGTGGCAATCTGGTGAGTGGGACATGGGGCGGGGTGGTTTGTCCATCCCTGATCTTGAATATCACTTGTTTGCCCATCAGAAACCCTGATCCAGGGCACTGTGCAATCTATAATGCACCCAAGAAGCTCCAGATTACATAAGCTTCTTCATTCATTTCAACTGAGGAGACAATTCCAGAAAGGTTTATGAGGACATTGTTAGTGTCTGAAGAGCTCCACATACACGATGGAACCCCCAAGCCCACTACATATCGCTGAACAGAGGTGTTTGCCTGATTGTGATGGATTATGATCAGATCCATGTGAATACCTTTATCACCTTCTATGACAGGTGTCTATCATGCATGCAAAATTTGCCACAGTGAAGATGCTTCTCACCAGGGGTGTCACTTGGTCTAAGGAACTGCCCAGCCCAGCCCCCACTACCCATTTCTCCCTCTAAAAAGCTCTCATGCAAATCTTCAAACTGCTTTTTGAATGCTGAGGAAAGTAAGGAGTGCCTTAGAGGTTCAGGGGAACAGCCCCCAAAAAGAAACTTGGAAGGTGGAAAATAAGGCTATGCACAAATAGGCACACCACTGGATCACATCCCATATAAAAGAAAACTCCCTTCATATTCTAACCTCCCATAATAGTTTCCTCTTTAACTCCCTCCTTCTTCCTTGTGATGTTATGGCAAAGAAAAACATCTCCAACAACTTATTTTTCCTTTTCCTTTTTGTTCTCTGTACATATGTATAAATAATTATCAAAGAAATAGTATGGTGCGCTAAGGCAGACCGCATCACTGAACAACTCATTTTCTACCAATGTAGCCTAGTATAGCTGGGTTCTTTTGGTAGTAATTGAATTCAACCTACTGCTGTCAAAACAGAGAATTTATGAATAATAAATTGATAGTAGCCAACACAGCTAAGTCCAAGATAGCAAGCACTGTTGAGGAATCGTATGAAGTTTAAAATACAATAAAGATTCATTTAGACCAAAATTATGCTGTTTCCACAGTAGACAATAAAAAGCAAACACAGCCGTCACTCTTCAATAACATAATCTATAGTGCTACAAGGTAAAGGAGATTTGAAGTAAAACTGGTTTCCCAGAGATTGGGTGCGGGGACATATAACATAACCTGGGACATGTTGTCGCTGTGCTTTCAACGAAGGGATTCGTTCATCTATCTTTTGCTCCCTTGTTCCAGAAAAGGTACCAGGAATAGCTTATATAGTTTGCACCTGATCCCATTTTCCTTCCCAGCTAATGCTCCCATGTTTCTTAGTGAAAAGGTTTGTACATCACAAAAGAGATGCTAAATAGGACTGAGACAAAAGGAAGGAGGGCAGCTTCTTACAAATACTTTAGACAGCATTGAAAAGTGACCACTTTCACTTTCATTCCGTAGCTGTAATAAAAGAGGGTGAAGGTATTCACACATTCCAACTGAGGGCACTCAATAATTTCATTGCCTGGGATAATCAATGAGCCATCATTCTGAATTGGCTTTGATTGATTGCCCTCACTTGGTTGGGCCTTTCTGATTGGCTTTGGCCTGATTGCCTCCTCAACATCGGGGCTCTGATGTCCATTCTTTAGTGATCACATTTCAGGGAGACAGCAGCCAAGCTATCCAGCACTCGCCTTGGCATAGGTGCGAGGTGGAGGTTCCATTGTATATGGTGCCAAGACCCCATGCTGATTCAATTTGTATCCTTTAAGACTTATGTCAAGGTTCCACCTATGACCTGGACCCCCTGAGCAATTCATTAAGGATTGCTTGCCTCCTTAAGAGTCTCACCTTCCTTCCCAGTAATGTGTAGTTTAGGCTGTAGATGTGGGGTGACTGACATTCTAGGCACAAGTTTTAACCACAAAAGTTTACTGGTAAGTTAAAGCAAGCAAATTACAACTAAAGGTATTTACACAATAGAGCTGAGTGATATAAAAGGCATTAAAAGAAAATAAAAGTTGCAAAATGCAGATTCCTTTACCCTAGCTGTCCTTAGACTTTTCTAGGCCGCTTTTTCCTGCTCACTCTTCAGACTCTGCTCTCACTTCAGGCTCTGGCTGTCCCTCCTCACAGGAAGTACCCCCTCCCAACAGAAAACTCCAGGCCCCTTTTTTCCCCTTTGCCTCTGTAGGCCTCAAACCTTCACAACTTGCTATGGTTTAATAAAAAGCAGGATAAATCTCTCTGTGTGTGTTTTAAGTACAGCAATGCTTCAGCTTCCTAGTTGTCCGTTCTCAACCACAGCATTAAAATCATTAACAGGGAGATAAAAGTACATACTCCTGCTGTCTGGGAATTAATCTTTGAGGTCACCTCACAAGCCAATGGAGAAGAAGGATGTGTAATCTCATTACAAATTCAATAAAACTATTCCATCAAGGGGGAAAAAGAAAATTCAGCGGAGTCCATGGCTTCAACCCACAGTTCTCCATAAATCTGTCTATGAACTACAATGTTCAATTAATCTCTGAACCCATTTCAATACTGAGTCATCATCTTTACTGCAGTTGACATCTCCAATCTAAGAACAGTTACCTGTGGATGCTGAACTGTGACTTATGAAGCAAAGCCATTAGCACTTAGCCTGGGAGTTTTATTACTTGAAAATCACAGGTCAGAATTCTGAAATGCGACATTCCCCAGCGGCGCTTAACCAAATTTGACCAGGCTTTTGTGTGAGTAAACTGGTGCTTTCAGCTCATTAGTGCATGCCTTGCTTTTGCAACTATTAATGGAACACAAGTAAGCAAGTTACTTCACCAGTCTAGGAGCAAATTCCAAGTTTCTGGAAAAAATATTCCTTTCTACTGGCTTTACCAGAACATAATAATAACAGAATGCACAAGACTCAGACAGTACAATGAGCTCAAAAGAACATAAAAGGGGCACTGCTTTATCAGACCAAAGGTTTAGCATCGTGTTTCCCAGACTGGCCAACTAAAAGCCTCTGAGAAGTCAACAAACATGACATGAGAACAAAAGCCCTCTTGCACTGTTGTTCCCTAGCAACTGGCATTCTGATACTGGAGGTAGCAAATAGCAGAGCCATCATGACTAGAAGCCATTGATAGGGTGCAATCCTATGCATGTTTAGACAGAAAACAGTCCAGCAACTCCCATGGCTGGCTGGGGAATGCTGGGAGTTGTAGGGCTTCTTTCTGTCTAAACATGCATAGGATTGCATGCCCTTAAACCCTGTGAATTTGTCTGATCCACTTTTAAAGCCACCTACATTAGTGGAAATCACCACACCATGTGGTGGCAAATTCCATGAGCTAACTATGTGCTGGATTATGTACTATTGTCTGTCCTGAATCTCCCACCCATATGCTTTATTGGATGACCCTAGGGATGGCGGAGAAATCCACCACGGGCTCCATTGAGGCCAGATTCTTTAGAATCCGGACCCCCGGAGTCTGTGGCGGAACGGACTACCCCCCCGCGGAATCCCCCCCCCAGACAGACCCTACCTGGTTGTCGGCCATCCAGTCCTTCCTCAGCTGCCCACTGCCACATCTGCAGATGCAAATGGCGGCTGCAATGCCAGCTGCCATTTGCGGCTGCAGCCCAGCAGCAGCTGGAAGTCCGGCTGGGGAGGATTCTGGGGGCGAGGGACAGATTAAACAAAACAATCCCTTCTCTCTATCCCTTTTCTCCACACCATGCAAAATTGCAGAGGCCTTCATCATGCTCTGCTCCCTAATTCGCATATGGCAGGAGCAGAGCCTGCCGCTACGATGTCATCCCCTGTCAAGGGCTCCTTGGAGGCCTCCCTCAGTCTAATCCAGTAGCCAAGTCCAGACACAGACAAAGGGATTCTTTTCAAAGCTTTATTCCTCTTTTACAACTTAACAACTACACCGTTTGCAACTAGATCTGAGCAGCACAGTACCTATGCCCTAAGTTGGAACAGTTGGTCCCCGTTTGAAAGGGAATTACTGGCAGACCCCTGAACCTAAGGACTAGGGAGAGTCCCTCCCCTTTTCCTTTGGATCCTCTGGGTGCAGCCGTTGTTTGCACGCCAACTGGGTACTACACCTCCTTTCTGCGCCCTCCATTTGGCGCCGCTCTCTGCGTCGGCGTTGCGCATCCACCAAGTCTGCTATCCATGCTCTGTCACTCCCTGGACTGCTATCTAAGCTAGGAATGCTGGTGGGAGGAATCTCCATCAGCTGTTGACCCTGGGAAAGAGGAGCACGCTCCTCTCCCAGGAGGGACTCCTCTTCCTCTTCCTCTTCCTCAGAACTCCTCTGGGATTCTATGGGCTCAGTGTCCACCCTGACATCCCCACACCCACCTCCACCCCACACACAAACACATAAGGGTTCGTCACATGGCAGCAGAGAGCTTCAGCTATTGGGCGGTATAGAAATGAAATGAATAAATAATAAATCTAGATCAACACTGGGGCTTTCGCCATACGGTTTCATCACAGGCTCCTTTACACAGTTGTTTCTGTCTTGTTATCTTCTGTTCTTTACCTTTTCACAGGGTGGCTACTTTTCCGTGAAAAGCTATTACACACACTGCAGGCATCACAAAATTTCCTTCCTGGTCCCTGACCCTTTCCTTTTCCTTCCCTCACAGATTACTTGTGGTTTGGTTGTGATAGACACACAATGTGGGTGGATGGCCTGAACCCCACCCCTGCAGACACCGGCTTCCCGGCAAAGTGCTGGAATGCTGGCATGCTAGCATGCTGGCCATTCTGTGTTGTGGAGTAAGCAAGCAAAGTCAGGAGCAAAAATTGGAGCACTGCATGTAGTCATGGCATGGCGGCAAGCTGGGAGGTCAGTTTACTGACATGCCCACCACCCCAATGTCACTGCCATCATCATCATGACCATAACCCCAGCAAACCAAAACAACTGCCCACAGCTGCTCACACACAGTGGTTTCTTCGCACTATGGGAGAAGTACACGGGGAAGTCATGGCGCTCCTGTTGCATGGGCTCAAAAAATACTTCATTTTTTTCCCATTTGGGGATAACACAAGATTTGTTGTTGTTGTTGTTGTTTATTCGGTCAGTCGCTTCTGACTCTTTGTGACTTCATGGACCAGCCCACGCCAGAGCTTCCTGTTGGCTGTCGCCACCCCCAGCTCCCCCAAGGTCGAGTCCGTCACTTCCAGAATATCATCCATCCACCTTGCCCTTGGTCGGCCCCTCTTCCTTTTGCCTTCCACTTTCCCTGGCATCAGCATCTTCTCCAGGGTATCCTGTCTTCTCATGATGTGGCCAAAGTACTTCAGTTTTGCCTTTAATATCCTTCCCTCAAGTGAGCAGTCTGGCTTTATTTCCTGGAGTATGGACTGGTTTGATCTTCTTGCAGTCCAAGGCACTCTCAGAATTTTCCTCCAGCACCACAGTTCAAAAGCATCTATCTTCCTTCGCTCAGCCTTCCTTATGGTCCAGCTCTCGCAGCCATAGGTACTACAGGGAACTACGGGGAATACCATTACTAACACAAGATAGGCAGGGAGAAATGGCAGGAAAACCACTGGAGGATTACGACGTCATGTACTGGACCAGCAAACTTCTGTGAGTGGCCAATCATGAATGTGTGATAAATTGCAGGTGTAGAGATGCCCATACATTCAAGGTCTGTATGGATAATGTCTGAACATTATGTATGGATAATGTCTGAACAGGCTATCCTGTTGAGTAATCAAGTGACAGGCAAGCTTGTATCTAGGGATGTCGCAGAATTTCTCCACGAATCTCCGGGAGGCCAAATGCCAACGCATTCGGCCCCCCAAAATTGGTGGAGAAACGGTCTGCCCCCCCCCCCCAGGATGGGACTTACCTCGTGCAAATGTCCCTCGCGGCAGCAGGTCCTGGTGGCGGTTCGGAGGCTATATAAAGATTTACGTAGCCTATCACAGCTAGATTTTCAAAAAACACCGTGATAGGCTACGTAAATCTTTACATAGCCTATCACGGCTGACTTTGAAAAAAAAAAAAAAAAGCACGTACGCAAATGTACGTAGCATTGCCCTTATTTTCGCCATAGTCTACGTAAATCTTTACGTAGACTACCCGTGCCAAAATAAGGATCGCAAATGGCGGCGCCCATGGGTGCTGCCATTTGCGTACGCGCTTTTTTTTTTTTTTCAAAGTCAGCCGTGATAGGCTACGTAAAGATTTACGTAGCCTATCACGGTGTTTTTTGAAAATCTAGCCGTGATAGGCTAGGTAAATCTTTATATAGCCTATCACGTTTGTTTTTTTTTTACTTTACTTTTTTCTTTCGCGGCCGGAGAGGCGGGGCGCTCCCCACCGGCCAGAATTTCGGCGGGGAGGGATGGGGCGCCTCCCCCTCGGCCAGAATTTCAGCGGGGAGGGACGGGGCGCCTCCCCACCCACCAAGAATTTCGGGGGGAGAAACGGAGCGCCTCCCCCCCCCGAAAAAAGCTGCGGGACCAGGTAAGGGACTTTCGTCCATCCCTACTTGTATCAACAACATGGAGGAAGAACAGCAAGGACTAATGGGATGCCGAAAGAGCAAGGGGCTGTGGAGCCTGTGGAACTCATTATTCAGGATAGGTCTCTCCATTCCTGAAAGTCAGGGGTGTTGAAACTTTTTCAGCCCAAGGGCCAAATTCAAATTAGAAGAAGCTGTCAGGGGCTGCATTCCAATGGTGGGTGGGGCTGAAGGCAAAAGAGGTGGGGCCAAAGACAAATAGGGTGGAGCAAACATAACCAAAAATGTCCCTGTATTTCAGCTTACTGCTAGTAAAGAAGACTTCAGAGGGGCATTTCAGCCTTTCAGAATAGGGAGGGGGGAACTGTCGGGAAACCATGAAATAATTGGGCAGACATGACAGAGGTCTACAAAATCATGCATGGTGTGGAGAATGAGGATAGGGAGAGATTTTTCTCCTTCTCTCAAAATACTAGAACCCAATGGGGTTATCCTATGAAGCTGATTGGTGGGAGATTCAGGACTGATAAAAGGAAGGACTTTTTCATACAGCACATGGTTAAACTATGGAACTCGCTACCACAGGACGTAGTGATGTCTTTGGATGGCTTTCAAAGGGGGTTGGACAAATTCCTGGAAGAGAAGGCTATCGATGACTACTAGTCTTGATGGCTGTGTACGACCTCCAGTACCAGAGGCAGTGAGCCTATGTACACCAGTTGCTGGGGAACATGGGTGCTCTTGTGCTCATGTCCTGCTTGTGGGTTCCTGGTTGACAGCTGGCCGGCCACTGTGTGAACAGAATGCTGGACTAGATGGATCCTTGGTCAGATCCAGCAGGGCTCTTCTTATGTTTTTATGATTGGCGGCCAGGGTAAAGCGGGGTGGGGCCAGATTGGAACAGAGGCCTGCGGTTCATTGTCCCTGCTGTAAGTCAAAGGTGTATTTGCATACATGGGCTAGGGATATTGCTCCTGTTAAGGTAGCAGTAGCTTAACTCCTGCCTGGGATGTGTCATGTTCCCTCAGGCAATCCAACATCTGCTCTGGGCAACAGGTCATGAGAGAGGCAGCTAGATCACATCTAGGACTAGAGCTAGTTTCAGGACCTTGGACAGCAATCCTGGAGCTCTCAAACGGACAAGTTACTCCAGCACTGCATGGAAGCAACTGGCAAGGCTTCATAGTCAGACCAGGAGAGTCTTTCTGGAAGCTCCACCACCTCCCACCAGCAGCCACTTAGTTGCTGTGTCTGGCTGCTAAATGGCTGGCTTCTCCTGGGAAGTGGAGGTTGGAGGAGGGCGGAGCTGTTTGGGGACTGCTCCTCGGGGGGGGGTCAGTAGAGGAGTCTGAGGTCCACTCCTCAGAGTCAGTGGTCAGTGCCACCTCCCTGTGGTCCAAAGCAGTGGGCCCCAGTTCCCTGGGACTGGCGACTGGCTCTGGGGCCTCCCCAGAGTCACTGTCAGCGGAAGCTTCAGTCTCTGAGGGCTCCTGGTTCTAGGCTATGACAGGATGCTTCCCCCCCCCACAAACTTCTTTCTAGCAGGTGATGGGGAACAGAATCACTGAGAAACAGAGTGCAATAGGAACACTCAACCAAATCTGCCCATCAATATTGTGTCTGAATGAGCAGATTTCAGCTCGAGAAGGGCCTACGGCACAAAGCCTGCTGCCCAAACACTCCAGCTGTTTGGTACTCTGTGTCTGAGTAACGTTATTCCAACTGCAGCTGCTGTTATTGTTAGCTGCTCTCCAACAGACACACACACACCAACCCCAGCCAGCTCAGGGGAGCCAGAGGTGTGAGTGTTGCAGAGAGGGGCAGCTCCAACAAAAGCTCCTCTCTGACAGATGCTCCCTTCAACAACTTTGTTGCTCTGATTGACTATGCAGTGTTTAGGCAAATTAACCTGTCTACAAGAATTCTTTATTACCATGCTTGAGCACAGATGGAAATATGAACCTGACAGTCCCGGGTACTAGCTCAGCAATTAACTGAAATGTTTCAATAGACTAATGAACTTTCATTCCAGGCATGCTCTCTGTCAGGAAAGGAGACAAGCTGTTTGAGGAAATGTTAGAGAATTTCAAATAGATCTTGACAGCAGAGAAATCAGAACTATTAGCAAAGCATGCAAAGGAAGAGGGGGGGCGGTCTTCTCAGGTAATTCTGCATAATATTATATGTAGAGTTTGGGGGTGGGGGTGACATTCCCACCTTCTAACGTCCAAGCTAAAGCCCAGCAGGAGCAAATCTCTTTTGATTGGAGAGATTAGTCACAGGGGAATCAGCTGACCTAGTAAGGGAGCAGACAGCATCCTGCTCTTTCCATTGTCCTGCTCCCTTGCCCCCCCCCCCAACAAATAATAGCATGCTTGTCTGTAAAGACCTGCAGGAAGAGAGACAGAAAGTGGGCATGGATGGAAATGGGCAAACGTATGTAGGTCACAGGCTGCAGTCCTAAACACACTGACTAGGGGGTACATTGAACAGATAAAGAGCTAATGCGTGACATGCATTATTTATTTTTATCCTTATTTGTTGAATTTATATCCCACCTTTTCCTCCAAGAAGCCCAAAGCAGTGGACATGATCCTCCTCCTCCTCTCCATTTTATCCTCACATCAACCCTGTGAGGTAGGCTAGGCCGAGAATCAGTGATTGGCCCAAAGTCACCCAGGGAGTGCCATGGCCGTGTGGAGACTAGAACGGTAGAACCTGCTCTACCAAGTCCCAGTCCAGCACTCGAACCACAATACCACACTGGCTCTGTTAAAATCTGAATGTGCATACAATGGCGTGTATTCAGGGCTACTAAGTTTGGAATCCTATATACACTTACTGGGATTAAACCATATTGAACTCAGTGGGACTTACCTAGGGGTAGAAATGTATCTGATTGTGCCAGAATGCCTGTTCATTTTCAGTGACTATCTTTTGACACAGGGGAAAAATAATTTAAAATAAAAATAAAACAGTACTTCCCCCCTAAGAACATAAGAGCCATGCTGGTTCAGACCAAGGGTCCATCGAGTTCGGCATTCTGTTCACACAGTGGCCAAACAGCTGCCCACAGGAAACCCACAAGCAGGACATGAGTGCATCAGCACCCTCCTGCCCATGTTCCCCAGCAACTCGTGTACATAGGCATACTGCCTCTGATACTGGACATAGCATATAGCCATCAAGGCTAGTAGCCACTGATAGCCTGCTCCTCCAGGAATTTGTCTAACCCCCTTTTAAAGCCATCCAAATTGGTGGCCATCACTGCATCCTGTGGTAGCAAATTCCATAGTTTAACTCTGCACTGTGTGGAGAAGTCCTTCCTTTTATCTGTCCTGAATCTCCCACCAATCAGCTTCATGGGATGACTCCAGGTTCTTGTATTTTGAGGGAGGGAGAAAAATGTCTCCCTATCCACATTCTCCACACCATGCATAATTTCGTACACTTGTATCATGTCTCCCCTTACCCTCCTTTTTCCAAGTGAAACAATCCCAGGTGTTGCAACCTTCCCTCATAGGGGAGTTGTTCCAGCCCCTTGATAATTTTAGTTGCCCTTTTCTACACACACACACACACACTGCTTCAGTTAGTGTCTTAAAACTTGTAGTAATCACTACAGAAGCCATAGGAAAGCAATAGGTAAAAAATGAAAAACCAAACATAATATCCTATATAGAAAACAGAACGATGTGATAAGATGTTAGTACAGTCAAAAAAGGAATTTGTTGCTTGGGAAATAGATGTCTGGTTTTAAGGCATGCAGAACAATAAAGTGTATGAAAAATGTGTTTGAAAGTTGTAAGAACACAACAGAATTACATTTCTGGGAAGAGATTTAAATTATGCATCTGGCACATGTTACTGGTTTATGTGGACTTTTTTTTTAAAAAAGTACAACAATAACAACAAAAATAATAATGTCAAAAACAGTTTGAAATCATGTAGGTTTTGCTGCAGCACATATGTTGCATGTGGGTTAAATATGCCAAATCAATGGTGGGTCAGGACTTACTGTGGGGAAAGCAATCACACGGGCTCTCAGGAAGCTGAAGCAAAGATCTCACACACTGGATGTGTCCCATGCCAGTTCCCTGTACGTCAGGGCCCCTGAGAGGAGAGGAACCAGACCCTGAGTTTCCCTGGCTCAGTCTTTGCCCAGATCTGGCAGGTGGTCAAAATTAAATCACAAGTTAGGCAGGGAAGCCGAGGTCAGTTCCATTCACTTGCCACTTGCAAGGAAGAGGTGGTAGTGGGACTGGGGAGAATGAGGGGCCAGGGAAAGGCTTGCAGGGCTAGGGTGAAGGCTAGGGGTGTACAAATTCTCTACCTGGGTCCATCCTGGGGCATCCTCGGGGGGGGGGAGGTGATCCGTTCCTCCCGTGGAATCCTCCTCGGCTGGCTCCGCTCTGTGGCAAGTCTGCGGAGCCGCCGGCCAGGTCCGTCCACTGCCAGACTTCTGTCCGCTGCTGGTCTGCGGACGCAAATGGCAACCAGCATAGCGTAAAAAAAAGATTTACGTAGCCTATCATGGCAAAAAAAGATTTATGTAGCCTATCACGGTGGAGCGGACGCCTGTCCCTTCACGTGATAGGCTATGTAAAAATTTATGTAGCCTATGACAGCAAAGAGCATGGACGCAAATGGCATCTGCTATGCTGGATGCCATTTGCATCTGCAGACAGGCAGCAGATGGCAGTGGAGTGAGCGGACGGCAGGGGTGAACGAAAGTCACCTACCTTTTCTCGCAGCTTTTTCGTGGTGGGGGGGAGCGCTTTGCTGCTCCCCCCGCGAAGTTCAGGCCGGGGGGGGAGGCTTCCCGCCTCGGCCGAAATTCAGGCCGGGGGGGGAGGCTTCCCGCCTCGGCCGAAATTCAGGCCGGGGAGGAGGCTTCCCGCCTCGCCCGGCTGCGAACACGAAAGTAAAAAAAAAAAAACGTCCGCTGATAGGCTACGTGACGATTCACGTAGCCTATCACGGCTAGATCTGGAAAGTCAGCCGTGATAGGCTACGTGAATCGTCACGTAGCCTATCACGAGTGACTTTAAAAAAAAAAAAAAAAGCGCGTACGCGAATGGCGGCCCCCATAGGGAGCCGCCATTCGCGTTCCTTATTTAGTTGCTGTAGTCTACGTCAATGTTTACGTAGACTACGGCGAAAATAAGGGCAATGCAAATAGCGTTGCCCTTATTTTCGCCGTACTCTACGTAAACATTTACGTAGACTACACCGACCAAATAAGGAACGGGAATGGCGGCTCCCTATGGGGGCCGCCATTCGCGTACGCGCTTTTTTTTTTTTTAAAGTCACCCGTGATAGGCTACGTGACGATTCACGTAGCCTATCATGGCTGACTTTGCAAATCTTGCCGTGATAGGCTACGTGAATCGTCACGTAGCCTATCAGGGGACGTGTTTTTTTTTTTCTTTCATTGCAATGGCGGGGGCGGCAGCCGGTCGAAAGACCGGCTGCTGCTCCCGCCCCGCTCGAACACCGGACGAACCGCCAGCCGGACCCGCCGCCGGGAGGGACATTCAGGGAAGGTAAGTCCCGTCCCGGGGGGGGCGGGGGGCGGGGGGGGCAGAGGATTTCTCCCCGAAACTTGTTCGGGGGGCCGAACACGTTGGCGCTTGGCCCCCCGAAGTTTCGGGGAGAAATTCTCCGCCATCCCTAGCGGACGGACCCGGACCCGGCTGGCGGCAGGTAGGATCCAGCCGGCACGAACTTCGTGGGGTGGCAGAGGTGAGTGGTCCTTTCCGCCACGGACTCTGGGGAGTCCGTGGCAGAATTCCCCACCATCCCTAGTGAAGGCCCAAAGAGGGCTTCGGCTATTGGGCAGTATAGAAATGAAATTAGATAGATAGATAGATAGATAGATAGATAGATAGATAGATAGACAGACAGACAGACAGACAGACAGACAGATAGAACATTTTGCTGCCTCAGGCAAAGAACAAGATGGCACCCCCTCTCGTTCCCTGTACAAAGCCCAACTGAAATGGCAGAGGAATCTGTTTTCAACACTGATGATGGGACAGCATCCTCCACTGCAGCTGAAGACAGCAGGCTAACTTTGGGGGTGCAAAGCAGGTGGCATGGCACACAGGTCTCTCCTCCAACATCTTGCTGTCATCTCCCACCATCTGCTGCCTGAGGTGACTGCTTCACTCTGCCTAATGGTAGGGTCAGCTCTGGTGAAGAGCAGGAATGTAGGGACATAGAAGGCTGCCTGATACCAAGTCAGGCCATTGGTCCATCTAGCTCAGTGTTGTCTGCACTGCTTGGCACTGGCTCTCCAGGATTCTGGGCAGGAGTCCTTCCCAGAGTGCCTGAAGATGCCGGGGATTGAACCTGGGACCGTCTGCATGCAAAGCAGGTGCTCTACCACTGAGCCAGCTTTCCCCAGTGAGATGCTCTCCAGATGTTTTGCACTTCAGCTTCCCTCAGCCCCAGGCGGCAAGGCCGATCATCAGGAATCCAAGACTGTAGAACACGAGATAATGGGCTTAAGTTACAGGAAGGCAGATTTCAGTTTCACATCAAGAAAAACCTCCAAGTGGTCGGAGCAGTCAAACAAGCCAGGGAAGTGGTGGGCTCTTCACCTCTGGAGGTATTCAAGCAAAGACTGGACAGCCATCTGTCTGGAGCGCTTTCAACTGGATTCTTGCACTGAGCAGGGGTTGGACCCAATGGCTTAAATGCCTCCCTCCAACTCTATGATTCTATGACTCTATGCTAGGAATGGTAGTGCAGAACATGTGGAGTGCAGCAGGTTGCAAGAGACCTTGCCTTCAGCAGCAAGGCAAGGAACAGAATCCTTTAGCTACTCACTTCTCTGCCCCAGTTCTTAATATAGCAATAAGCCCATGCCTGGGGTGTGCCACTTCAGATTCCAGCTTGGAGCCCACATAAAGTGAATGATCCTCCATAGATATATATTTTTTAAAAATGTTGCACATAGAAAACTAGCATATCAGGGAGAGAGACAACTAGTATGTCAGGGAGACAGCTAGGCTAAAAAGACCCCCGCCCCCACACACACCCTCTAGTTTTGTATGTGAAAGGCACTGTTTTGTATGGAGCAGCATTAAATTGTGCGAATCCCCACCTCTAATCTGAAATGATATAGACCTTCACCACCTCAGCTAGAATTAGGCAAAAGCCTGCTAACAGGAGAGGGTTTTTTTGTTTTTTAAAGAGAAACATAAGAAAGCCCTGGGGCAAATCACACCAGGGAGAGGTGCCACGAGGCCGGAGGGCTGTGGTGTTTGGCAGAGATGAAGAAGTCTCCATCCACTTCACAGACAGCAGATGATAAAGGAAGCCACCACAACTGTGGTGGTGAAGAGTTCCATTTAGAGATAGGTGAGAAATTAGTTTGGTTTGTATTTTAATGGGAACTGACCCAATTTGCACCACCCAGAAGCAACTGGAAGTTGCTGTCAGAAATCCACACATTGCTGAGCTTGCATTCAAAACATGCAGTTCGAAACATGCACACATTTTTTAAAAAAATGTGCGGAGAAAAATGAGCACATGTCAAAAATGTGCACAAACACGTTTGGGTCAATAGATACGTGCATGCATATAAAAAAGTGTAATTTGAAAAATGCACACCAAAATGGAAACATTTTTAAAATGTGAACAAAAATACATATGAATTTCTGTGTGGGGAAAATAAGACTCACAATCTGCTGCAGAACTGGGACAGTATGAGCCTTATGGTGGAAAAATGAGGATCTGAATGAGATCATGTCGGACAGATTTTCCTGTCCCTCCTTCTGTTTACATGAGATCTATGTGACTTGCAATCCACCAAATTGAAGCAGCCACCAGCCATTCATTGCAGCTTGGCAGGTGTTTGACAATCCACCCACAGCAGTACACAAATGGCCTTCTAAAATTCCCACCAGCCTATTTGTGGGAAGAGAAATGGGGGGGGGGGAATTTCACCGAATTTCTCCTAGGGGAGGAGAAATTCTCCAACAGTTCCTCACTGGGAGGGCTGACTATTGGCAGGGGTTGTAGCTAGGGATGTAAGAAAGTCGCTTACCTTTTCATGGATTCTGTTCGTGTGTGGGGGGAGGCGCTCCATCCGTCCCCCTGGAATCCTCGACGGGGGGGGAGGCGATCCGGTCCTCCCCCCCGGAATCCTCGATGGACGGCTCTGCTCTGCGGCGGCTCCGCAGAGCAGCCAGCCAGGCCAGGGCCGTCCACAGCCAGCTTTCCGGACGCGGACTGGCTGGTGTGGACACAAATGGCGGCTGCTGTAGTGGCCGCCATTTGCGTCCAGCCAGGGAGCCGAGATAGGCTAAGTAAGTTTTTACGTAGCCTATCACGTCTGGGTAAAAAAAAAAAAAAAGGCATATGCAAATGGTGGCAGCTACAGCGGCCGCCATTTGTGTTCCTTATTTTTCGCCGTTTTATTCTACGTAAATATTTATGTAGACTATTACAGCGGAAAAAAAAGAGGAACGCAAATAGCGTAGTGGGCGCTATTTGTGTTCCTTTTTTATTCGCCGTTTTAGCCTACGTAAATATTTACGTAGGCTAAAACGGCAAAAAATAAAGAACGCAAATGGCGGCTGCCGTAGCTGCCACCATTTCCGTATGCTTTTTTTTTTTTTTTTTACCCAGACGTGATAGGCTATGTAAAGACTTATGTAGCCTATCACGGCAAAGACCAGACTGCAAATGGCAGCTGTGGCAGCCGGTTGAAGGACCAGCCACCACCACCGAAGCTGCCGCTGGAGCCACCGCCATCCGGAACATCCGCCCCCAGGTAAGTCTCGTCCCGGGGGGGATCTGCGGGGTGGCGGGGGGTGGCAGGCCATTCTGCCATAGATTTTGGGGGGCCGAATGCCAGTGCATTAGGCCTCACTGAAATCCGTGGCAGAATTCTTCGCCATCCCTAGTTGTAGCACGGCTTCTTTCTTTTTTCTTAAGGGTTTTTGGTTTAATGCACTGCTTCTGTAGGTGGCAACAACATCAACTGTGTTGAGGTTTCCACTCTTCTGAGGCACAATTCTGAATTTCTTTTGATGGTATTTTTGAGCTCACCTATCCCTGCGAGCTGACTCAGGGTACTGTATGCGTTTTCTCTCCCCATTGCACATCTTTCCATTGCTCTGCAGCCTCCCAGGCCACCTGCAATTTCTGAACTGGAAAAGCCCAATGACGTCTTCTTCATGATGATTTTAACTGTGCAGGAAGGTGAGAAGGCTGCAGGCCGCCACAGAGATGACGGTACAATGACAGAGAGGACAGTCACGCACAATCCTCAGCCACCTCACAAGTCAGGTAAGCTCAAGAACCCCAAACTCAACACATGAGAATTTTTCCAAAATGCATCCACCTTTGGATTTCTTTCCGAAAGCAATTGCTTTTCTGTTAGATTGAATGAAAATGGCCGAAAAACATGTGGGGGACATTTTCAGCACAGCACTAAATCCACCATTTTGGAGGAGGCTAGTTGTGCCCCATTTGGCTTCGTGTGTCACCACTTGTGGAAGCCTGATTTAAGAAGACCACATGCTCTTTTAGTAATAAAATATACTGCATTTCCCTTGTTTTGCATTATTTATGTCCAGAGCATCAGCTGCACGTACCAAGCCAATCCTGAAACTAACAAAATGTATCACCTAAATGGATATGTCACACGATGACCTCAAAGGAAGTCAAAGTGAATGTTTTCTGTGTAACTTGAAACTATGCATATTCTTTTAGGAACAGATGTTAGCGCACACAAACACACCCCCTACTCCCACCCCCAAATTGAAATTCAACCCTTTCCAATTTTTGATATTTCTGAACCACTTGATTGTTTTACTGCTGACTTGGCCAGTTTATTAACACAAAATACCAACAATGGGGGAAAATATCTATTATTTGGCCATAATTACATAGCACGCCCGTCATTTGTGGTTTATGGAGGATAATTTTGCCTTCCAGTTGTATACAACCGAGTACTTAATCTTGGGTGAAAAAGTGGCACTGTGATGAAATGGCACACAGCTTTTGCTGCACTGCTTGTAAACAGTTTGCTTCTTTCATAATGAAATATTTAAGCCTAATGTTGCAGTTTGTTCCCTCCAAGGATCAGGACTTTGAATAGCCCCAAGCTTGTCACACATGGATTGGAAATGTTCCTTTAAAAAAACAAAACACCGAAACAAGGTGTTAATGGCTGTACTGTGGAATGGATGGTCTTAAGCCCTTGCAGATCTTTTAAAATCTTTAAACTGTTAACTTCCTGGGGAGTTAATAGATTCCAGGCATAATTGTTAAAGTTTAAAAGGAGTCATTAAATTAAAAAAGGTCAATGAATATTGCACTGTAAAAATACCATAAGCTGCTAATATTTACCCTTGAATAGGCTACTTTTAGATGAAAATTGCATGAACTTTGGGGAGCTTCTTTTAAACCGGACTGACATTTTTGGCCAAACTGGCTTGAATTAGAATTATAGAATAGTAGGGTTGGAAGGGGCCTACAAGACCATCAAGTCCAACCCCCTGATCAATGCAGGAATCCAAGTCAGAGCATCCCCGACAGATGACTGTCCAGCCTCATCTTGAACGCCTCCAGTGTGGGAGAGCCCACCACCTCCCTAGGTCATTGGTTCCATTGTTGTATTGCTCTAACAGTCAGGATTTTTTTCCTGATATTCAGCTGGAATCTGGCTTCCTGTAACTTGAGCCCATTATTCCGTGTCCTGCACTCTGGGATGATTGAGAAGAGATCCTGGCCTTCTTCTCTGTGACAACCTTTCATGTAAGAGCACTATCATCTCTCCCCTCAGTCTTCTCTTCTCAAGGCTAAACATGCCCAGTTCTTTCAATCTCTCCTTATAGGGCTTTGTTTCCAGTCCCCTGATCATCTTTGTTGCCCTCCTCTGAACCCTCTCCAGTTTGTCTGCATCCTTCTTAAAGTGTGGTGCCCAGAATTGGACACAGTACTCCAGATGAGGCCTAACCAGTGTTGAGTAGAGGGGAACTAGTACTTCCCAGGACTTGGAAGCTATGCTTCTATTAATGCAGCCCAAAATAACATTTGCCTTTTTTGCAGCCACATCACGTTGTTGGCTCATATTCAGCTTGTGATTGACAACAATTTCATGATCCTTCCTGCATGTAGTGTTGTTGAGCCACGTATACCCCCTCTTGTAACTGTGCATTTGGTTTCTTTTTCCTAGGTGCAGAACTTGGCATTTACCCCTATTAAATGTCATTCTGTTGTTTTCTGCCCAGAGCTCCAATCTATCAAGATCACTTTGAATTTTATTTCTGTCTTCCAAAGTATTAGCTATCCCGCCCAATTTGGTGTCATCTGCAAATTTGATCAGCATTCCCTGCACCTCCTCCTCCATGTCATTAATAAAAATGTTGAAGAGCACTGGGCCCAGGACTAAGCCCTGCGGTACCCCACTTGTTACCTCTCCGCAGTCATCTCTGTTGGTTAGGATCAAGTCAAGGATAACCGATCCTCTAATTCCTTCCTCTACTTTCTGTAGGAGGAAGTTATCCTCCACACAAGTCAGGAATTTCCTGGAGGGGCCATGTTTTGCAGAATTTGTCTCCCAACAAATATCGGGGAAATTGAAGTCCCCCATTACTACTACATCATGCTTCCTTAAAACATTGGCTATTTGCTTTTCAAAAGTTTCATCGTCGTCTTCTCCTTGATTGAGTGGCTGGTAGTAGACTCCAGCCATCAGGTTCCTTTTATTCTTTGCTCCACTTATTTTAATCCAGATGCTCTCGATAGGGCTACCAAGCTCATCCTCCTGTATTTCTGTGCAGAGATATGTATTTTTCACATATAGTGCAACCCCACCTTCCTTTCTGTTCTTCCTGTTCTTTTTGAACAAGTTATATCCTTCAATTGCTGTATTCCAGTCATGTCATGAGAGTCATCCCACCAAGTCTCAGTTATACCTATCAAGTCATAATTTCCCTATTGTATTAAGAGTTCAAGTTCATTCTGTTTGTTTCCCATACTCTGGGCATTAGTATATAGACATCGAAGACCATGTGCTTCATAGTCTGGCTTTCTTCCTACATGTGTCTGAATACTATTATTGGGCACTATTAGATCTGTTCTCTCTGTTGCAGTGCATGAGCCTACGTCCATTGTTACCCCAACTTTACATCTCCCTTCCCCGTAGGATTCAGTTTAAAGCCCTCCTGATGAAGTTCTTCATGCTGTGGCCAAACACATTCTTCCCATCCTTTGTGAGGTGCAACCCATCCCTTGCCCACAGCCCATCTTCCAGGAAGTATAGCCCGTGGTCCCAGAATCCAAATCTCTCTCGTCGGCACCACCTTTGTAGCCAGTCATTCACCCGGAGTATTTTTCTTTCCCTTTCTATCCCTCTTCTAACTACTGGAAGGATGGATGAGAAAACTATCTGGGCTCCAAAGTTCTTGAGTTTCCTTCCCAAAGCTTCAAAGTCTGATGTGATTTCTTTGTAGCTCCGTTTGGCAGTATCATTTGTTCCCACATGGTTGAGAAGAAAGGGATACCTGTCAGTGGGCTTTATGAGTGCAGGCAAACTTTCAGTCACGTCTCTAATCTGTCCTCCTGGGAGACAACATACCTGGTGAGTCCACGGGAATTGGCTCTGCAGAACGCTTCACCTAGGCTGGATCCAAAGAGCCACGCTGGCATCCAAAGAACTTCGTATGTTTACTACAGGTGCCTCCATATGCATGAGGCTTTTTCTCATTTTTCCTCCTCCTATCCTTCAAACACCATCAGACACTGCTGCTCTGGAATGGTTTGTCACAGGGGTTAGTAGGAAAAGGAGGATTACCTACTCACATACCATTAAAGGGTGCCTATTCCTCTGTCTCAGAGCACTCGTCCCTGACCTGCTGCCCTCCAGACATGTTGGACTACACCTCCTATTATCCTCAGACAGCATGAGAGTTGTAGTCCAACACATCCGGACGGCACTCAGCTGGGGAAGCTTGACTTAGGTTGTAAGCCTGTGGGCAGGGGCTCTGTTGTTGATATCTATATCTATATCTCAACATCAACTCATCAATTTTAGATAGCAACAGAAACAAAACATCTCTTTCGTGCAGGTTACGTCTGGAAGCCCTGTTCCATTGCACAACTGATCACTCTTCACTAGATCAAACTATATTGACAACAGTTCGAATGGTACACTGAATTGTCAGACTCTTGTGACATTAGTTATCCTTCCAGCTGGAAACGATATGGAACGCTGGACAGCATGGATTTAAGTCCTGAAAATCCTACTTTCTACACAGGCTAAACAGGGGTCCTGGGCCTTAGTTAACAACTTGGGATGGATAATAAAGTTGTTTACAATCTTGCCGTGAAGATGAACAAAACTGCAAAGCCCTTCTTACATTACAGGAGGAACGGGCAACCGTGGGAGGTCTTGGGACATTTTCATCCCCCGGATACACCCACCCACCCACAAGCTGCACTCCCCCATGGTCACCAGAATTTTTTCTTTCAAAAAATTAAAATGGCACCTGTAGTGGCTACGGAACACCAAAAGGGTCAAAACTAACTTGTTTGCAAGCTAATTTCAACACTTTGGACACTCTACAGACATCCATTTTTCACATACACCACCCTTTTTCTTTTTCTTTTCCCCAAATTTGGGGTGGGGTGGGGGCTGCAGCAGCTAGAGAGGGGGGTGGCAGGAGCCGGACACTACCTGTGGGCTGCATGTTGCCTGCCCTTGCATTACAGCGATGACTATATCAATTGCTGGAAAAAGATCACCGCCTGCATTTCTTATAGAAGGCATGCACAACTTGAGACTCTCCAAGAAGAACGTAGCCTGCTGGCCATGTAAGGTGACCAAGATGCTTGACACATGCCTGCTATTCAGGTTGGCTCCAGGTTTGAGGGACTTTCTTAAGTTGGTGCTCCCACTCAGGCTCAAAGTTCTCCTAGCAGCACCCAGTGGTTACAAGAACCATTTTCAATTTCCCTGGAGCAACACTATACTACGTGCTTCAGAGAATAACTGTTCAGCATGGATGACCTGGGACAAGTGTCAGTGCCAGGGGACCCTGCCAGAGCATTGGGTCCCCGACAGCTGCCCAAGTGTGCTGGGTGCTGTGGCGAGACCTAGGATTACATATCTGAATGCTTCCCCAAACAAAAGTGGGGAAACCGTTGTTCATGGGAAACATCACAGAAATTGCTGTGGCAGAACCCTTGTCTCTGGCATCTAGATTTTGATGGACCCAGAGCTGTTAATGCAAGAAAGATTACAGCCCCCTTCATGAGATAATTATATGAGAGGACACCACATGGTTAAGGGCTAGTGGGGCTGCATCTCCACAATCCTAGGGATGGTGCGGGAGCCCAATTTGGTCCAGGAGTCTGGCAGAATGCCCCCCTCACCTGCACCCCCAAGCTGTGCCTGTTGAGCCCCTGCCCCTGCCCCCCCCCATGCTTGTTGAGCCACCGGCACCCCTCCGGGATCTGTCTGTGAGTGCCATTTTGTGTGTGTGTGGGGAAATGGCCATCGTGATATGTGCACATCTAGTGGTATGCAAAATGGTACTGTAAATGGCCCATGTACACAAGATTACAGATGTAAATGGCCCATTTATGCCTGTAAACTTGTGTATATGGGCCATTCACAGCACCATTTTGCATACAACTAGAGATGCGCATATCGTGATCAACATTTTGTTTTCAAAACGGCGACCACAGCACTCGAGGATGGGTCCAAGGTGCGGGCAGCTCAGCGAGCGGTGCAGAGCTCGAGTGCAGGTCCGGCGGGTGGGCACAAGCAGGGGCTGGGTGGGTACCCAGAGAACCCAGACTAGAGGTGCCCATCCATCCCTACACAATCCACATGCTGGGTTGGCCCTGTCCCCTGATACCCAGAGAACCAAGGCGAGAGGTGCCCATCCATCCCTACACAATCCACATGCTGGGTTGGCCCTGTCCCCTGATACCCAGAGAACCCAGGCGAGAGGTGCTCATCCATCCCTACACAATCCACATGCTGGGTTGGCCCTGCCCCCTGATATCCAGGCATTGTGCATGGACATCTGCAAAGGGGCATCTATGTGGCTCACGTGTAGGTGGCCATTTGCAGACAGCCACGATCGGTTCCAGCTTCTTCCTCCTGAAGAAGTGGACAAGGTGCTTTCATCTGTACGGCCGACCACCTGCTTACTTGATCCTTGCCCATCTTGGCTCATTATGGGCTGCAGAGAGAGACTGGGTGAGGGGATCAGGGCGGTGGTGAACGCCTCCCTTGAGGAGGGAGTGATGCCATCAGCCCTCAAGGAGGCAGTGATAAGACTGCTCTTAAAGAAGCCCTCCTTGGAGCCTCAAGTTTTGAACAACTTTCGCCCAGTCTCAAATCTGCCATTTTTGGGCAAGGTGATTGAGCGGGTGGTGGCGGTGCAGTTGAAAGCACACTTGGAAGAAACTGATTATCTAGACCCATTTCAGTCGGGCTTCAGGCTTGGGCATGGGACAGAAACGGCCTTGGTCACCTTGGTAGATGATATGAGGAGGGCTCTGGATAGGGGTGAATGCTCCTTCCTTGTTCTCCTCGACCTCTCAGCAGCTTTTGATACTGTTGACCACGGTATCCTCCTGGACTGCCTGGAGGGGTTGGGCATTGGAGACACCGTATTGCGGTGGTTCCGGTCCTTCTTCTCCGGCAGGTACCAGAGGGTAGCACTGGGAGAGGAGTTTCGGACCCGTGGCCACGCACTTGTGGGGTGCCACAGGGTTCCATCCTCTCCTCGATGCTATTTAACATCTATGTGAAGCCGCTGGGGGCTATCATCAGGAGGTTTGGGGTGCAGTGTCATCAATATGCGGATGACACGCAACTCTAACTCTCATTCAAATCTTCACCAAGGTTGGCCGTAGAATCCCTGTCTGGAGACGGTGAGTGGCTGGATGGGGAGGAATAAGCTGAAGCTGAACCCTGACAAGACCGAGGTACTTTTGGTGGGAGACAAGAGGAGGTTGGGGGATGTTGACCTGGTGTTGAATGGGGTACGGCTACCCTTGAAAGACCAGGTCCACAGCCTGGGGGTCATTTTGGACTCCCAGCTGTCCATGGAGGCTCAGGTGTCAGCTGTGAGCCGGACAGCGCTGTATCAACTCCATCCGATACGGCGGCTGCGCCCCTACCTTCCTGACCCTCTGCTCCCATCAGTACTTCATGCCCCGGTCTCCTCTTGTTTAGACTACTGTAATGCACTCTACGTGGGGTTACCCTTGAAGACAGTTCGGAAACTGCAGCTGGTACAGAAAGCGGCATCTCGCCTGATTAAAGGCAGCCGCCGGCGAGATCATATCACTCCAGTGCTGAAGGAGTTGCACTGGTTACCAGTTGTTTTCCGGGCCAAATTCAAGGTGTTGGTTTTGACCTTTAAAACCCTATATGGTTCCGGCCCAGCCTATCTTAAGGAGCGCCTCCAGCAGCACCAGACAGGCCACTTAACAAGATCAGCCTCGGATGGCCTTCTCTCTGTCCCATCAGCCAGGACAGCTAGACTGGTGGGGACGAGGGAGAGGGCCTTTTCTGTGGTGGCCCCCACTCTGTGGAACTCCCTCCCTAGGGAACTCCCTCATGCCCCCTCTTTAATGAGCTTCCGTCGTGCATTAAAAACGTGGTTGTTCAGGCAGGCATTTGGGGTGGGTTAGGGTATTTTAGAAAATGTTTTTATTGTAGAATTTTATTGTTTTAAACTGTTTTATTGTATGTTGTACATCGCCCAGAGTGGCTGGGTGACCAGCCAGATGGGCGATTAATAAATTTAATAATAATAATAATAATAATAATAACTAAGGAAGCGCAACTCAGCCAGATTTGAGCTCGTCAAGGTTGTATGAATTCCACCTCAAGGCTCATTCTGACTCATGTTCAAATCAGATTGCGTACCTCATTTATTTTTCTGTTTGAGTGAAGATTCATGCATATTTTCGTGCATATTTTTCCAAATGTGCACATCAATTGTGAACATTTTTGAAATGTCCACATTTTTCTCCCATTGATTAAAGTGTGCCTCTGTGCGTTTTTTAAAGGCCTGCATTTTTTTTTTAAATGTATGCATTTTTGGAACATCCTTCTTGTTCCGCAAGCTCCAAAATGTACAGGCTTCAAATGCAGATTGTGTTCGGGTTCGCATCTGGGAGGTGCAAACTGGGTGAATTCTGATCAAAAACAAATTGAAAGAAATATATACATTCTCAGACATCATCACGCTCAACACATAGACATTGCGGGCAAGGCCAGCTCAGTCCAGCACAAAATGTGCAAGTCCATTTTGCTTTAGCCATGTTGAGCACCTTCATGAGAGTTTACCTCCACCTGCATTCTGAAAGTATATTCTTCCAGCTGGGATTTTCTGCATGTGTTACCAACAGCTGATCATCCTAAAAGGAGGGACACGTATAAGCTTGCAAGTGCATTTGGTCTGTCAAAGCTTAGCTATAAAACCAGGAAAAATAGGCAGATGGCTTATTGACTGAGTGAATCAATTACTTTTGTTACCCGAGCTCATGAAACCATGCATTATATATCAGCTTTCTGTGTCAAACGGTCTCTGCTCACTTCGGGAATGAGGTTTCCTGAACTTAAAAACAGGTTAATTGAAACAGGTGTTGGAGCAAGTCGATGCAGCTGCTTGGATGGACATGATGAGGGAGCTGGAGAAAGCCCACAGTTTATAATGGTGCAGCTTCCTCAGCTCACCATGATAATTAAAATCAGGAACAAGTTTCATTGCTGGGGTTCAAGTGCTCAGGAGGAGCAGCTAATGAGAAAAGGAAGGAAGATTATTCATGGTCTTGAAAAGGAGGATAAATGGAAAGGATCATGGAAGAAGTTACCCAGCTTGATACAGGGGCTACTGTTTGGAGGAAAGGAGGGCTATAAATTTCATCGATCAATACAATAAAAATGAAGCTACCTCATACCAGTTCAGACCATTTGCACTACCACAAGATGTAGTGATGGCCACCAACTTGGATGGCTTTAAAAGGGGGTGACAAATTCCTGGAGAAGACTATCAATCGCTACTAGGCTTGATGGCTGTGTGCTACCTCCAGTACCAGAGGTGGTATGCCTGTGTACACCAGTTGCTGCGTGAACAGAATGCTGGACTAGATGGATCCTTGGCCTGATCCAGCATGGCTCTTCTTATGGTCTTATGACCATCTAGTCTAGTCTAGTCCAGTCTAGTCTTATCTAGTCTAGTGTGGCTGGTGGAAGTACTCCAGGTCTTGGCTGGAGGTCTTTTCCAGCCCTCCTACCTGGGATCCTCTGAACTGGAGATGCTGAAGATTAAACCTGGGAGCTTCTACAAGCAAAGCATATACCACTGGGCCAATGTCCCTTCCCAAAGACAAATGCACCTATTAAAGAAAGGGTAGGAACATTTGTTACTAAAGAGCACGTATGCCCACAGGAACCTTCTTGAACCTGGAGATTAGCATATGAGGCCTTGCTCTCAGCCCCACCATTAACTAAGATCTGATTTGGCAGGCCTAGAAACAGGGCCTTCTCAGAAGGGGCTCCACAATTATGGAATTTGCTCCCTAGAAAGACTAAGCATCCACGCTCATGGTTTTTAAGGGGTTCTCTGATGACTTTCCTGTTTTCAAAGGCCTTTTAACTTTCTCCATTTACTGGACTCCTATTTCAAGTTGCTGTTTTATTGGGTTGCTAGCTGTATTGAATTTTTACTGTCTTAAATTGTGTTTATACCAGTTTAAGACTGTAAGGGAGCAGTCCTATGGCCACTACAGAGGGCCATGTTCTAGAGGGCCATAGGACTTTTTGGTTTCTGGAAACTGAGGTTGGAGCCAGGGCTCCTACCTCACTTCCCAGAAACCACACTCCCCGCCCCCTTGGAGCCGGCATAGTTCTCTCTGCACCAGCTATGTCTCCACACTTGGAAATGGAGTGCAGAGATGGGGGAACAGAGGTGGTCCCGGGGGAGAGGAGGAGACCACAGAAGCTATGTTATGCAGCTTCCTATGTGCCATGTGGCCTTCCCCCGCCCCCGTTCTGAAGCTCCCCAGCTAGACAGAGGAAATTGCCTGTCTAGCCAGAAATGCAGGGCAGCTGGATCACGGAGGCAAAGATCGCCTCTGTGCTCCAGCTGCCTTGCACTGGATAGTCACCAGCCTCTGAGTTGAGAGGCTGACGACCATCTCCATAGAATTGTACCCTAAGCCACTCGGTGAAGGATTTTTACTTTGAAAAGTGAGGAATAAGAACCTAAATAAAACAAGACAGACAAATACATTTTCTCCCAACTTTGATAACTGATACTTCCACCCCCACATCCCACCCCTGCTAATCACTGTCCAAGGATACTAGAACGTGGATACCAGCCCTATTGGAAACCAGCTATCCCTCCCAAAACTGTACAGCAAGGACTCTCAGTCATGCATTTGCTTGGTCTGGTTGGGTGAAGCAACTGTATTTACTTCACTTTCAACATTCATTCATTCATTCATTCATTCATTCATTCATTCATTCATTTCATTTCTATACTGCCCAATAGCTGAAGCTCTCTTCAGCTATACACAATCATGGCTCTATTAGGCGATCCGTAAGGTAGCTCTGGGACTGCGGTGGCTTAGTGGTTAAGACGGTGAACTGCAGACTGGAAGGTCGGCAGGTCAGCAGTTCGAGACCCGAGTGCTGCGTGACAGAGTGAGCTCCCGTCTTCAGTCCCAGCTCCTGCCAACCTAGCAGTTCGAAAGCAAGAAATTGCAAGTAGATAAATAGGTACCGCCTCGGCGGGAAAGGTAACAGTGTTCCGTGCACTTCGGTGTTCAGTCATGCCGGCCACATGACCACAGAAGCGTCTTCGGACAGCGCTGGCTCTTCGGCTTAGAAACGGGATGAGCACCGCACCCTAGAGTCGGACACGACTGGTTGGGGACACCTTTACCTTTACCTTTAAGGTAGCTCCAACTCAAAAACTACTCTGAAGGGCAGGGTAATATTCAACAAGTTTTAAGGCTAATGGTACATGTAGGCCCTGAAGATGAAGTGACAGAGTGACTATTGGGAGGCAAGCAGGTACTAACCAGAAAGGTAATCTAGCTAGAAAACGGGGAGGGCATCAAGTGAGTAAGTGCTGAATCTACGCCCAACTCAGTCTTTTGCTGACCTGCTCAGACTGGTGTACCAGGCCAGACTCAGAAAGTTTATAAGAACAGGTGGAACCTTACTGGACATGTATGTCACGTATAGTGATGCTGGTTGCTGGGAAATCTGGTTCTTTTTTTGGCTTGACAGAGTTCCGCGGCATGTATGACTCAGTTTGCATTTGTGAGCTGAGCTACAGGCTTTTCACGGAACTCTGGGAACTTTTCTTGCAATTTTTTGTTGAGGGGGGTGTCAAGCCATAATTTGTGCAAATTGCTCAGAAATTTGCACAAATTCAGCTGTAATTTGCATAAATTGCTCAGAAATTTGCACAAATTGCAGAACCTGCCAAAACATGCAAAATGCCCAGACAATCTTCAAATTGGCCCCACTCACTGCAGACTGAGTTAGGCGCTACAGCGGGAACTAGAACATTGTCTGGGGGGGCCGAACCTAGGAAAATGAGTTGAATTCCACCCCTCAAACGGATTTCTCTGACATCCCTAGTCACGTGATCTCTGATGAACAGGTAGCTGGAATAAGACTCTCTGGTCTTCTGTGATGGTGGCACTGACTGAAGCATAGCAGAGAGGGTGCCTACAGTGCCCTCTTCTGGCAAACTACCACGATGGCTCAGAGAGCAAGGTGCCTGTCCCTCAGTATCAGAGTCCAGACCCCTGGCGCCTCACAGTTACATAGGCATTATTTTCAAACTCTGCTATATTTGGCATAACCTCACTAATGGGGATGCTGACAAAATGCACCAGGCTTGGTCCAGAAATGAGATTTCTCATAATGCCTCAAAGAAGAAGGGAATATCATAAGTACCCAAATAATTTCCTGGATTTGGATTAAAATCAGACCCAGAGAAAAACTCCTGCCTTAGCCCCATCCGCTAAACCTCTCCAGACAATCTCCAAAGCCCCACTTAATGGGCCAGCAGTAGTGGTAGAAGCACTCCAGTGGCTGTATGGAGAGGGAAGGAGGAAGCCTAGGGAAAACTAATTTTCCCAAGGGCCACTGGGACCTTGGGCTGTGGTGTGCTGCCAGATGCTAGGGAGGAAAGCAGTGACCCTCCTCCTTCCCTCTTCTCATGTCATGCAGCCTCTGATGCTGGTATTGGCCTGGTCAGTGAGGCCTTTAAAGGGAAGGAAGGGGGCACTGGGCACTCGGGGTGAATTCAAATTGGCTTGGAAATAAGCCAAGCAATTTTCTCTTCAAGAGAGGGAGATACCTCTGTTTATTTTTGAGCCAATCCAAAGTGAATGTAGTGGAGGGAGCTCACCTCTTGTTACGCACTAAATCAAGAGAGACCACATGAATAAAAAAAAGAGCACAGTGGTTCTTCTTTGGGTGCTTGAAGAATCTGTCCCCCTCTTCTCAGTTTGCAAAGGTCACCATATTTGCACATCACACATTTTTAAGAAACAAGAAATTAGATGCTCTGAATGAAAGGATTGTTCTGAAGTTTCTCCCTGTGAGTTTCGGTTCAAGCTCCTGGTGCGTATATGACCAAGAGAGGATTTGACAAACTGACTGTCATAGCTTAATAATAAAACTGATACTTTTTTTTTTTAGTCCTCAGCCTTGCACACACACTGTTATTTGGTTTTTGTTTAAGTAACTCCTTTAAACCCTTATTTCACTTCAAGCCATTTGGTCAATTTATTACCAACATTTGCAAAATACAATTACAGAACACCCTGTCAACTTGCTCATGGCTTATAAATAAACTGTATCTTCTGACACACACAAACATCTACTGGGTGGAAGTGACAACCAGTTGTAAAAAGAGTTATAGTAGTAAGCTCAAATCTGTGAGGGATTTAATTTACTGTGATTCCATGGCCCTTTTAAGACAATCTCATCCAGTTTCCTATTATACTTTAAAATGTGTGAAATTCCATTCTTATTAAATTCCACTCCCCCCTCTTTGTTGCCAATACCGCTTTCCTTCAGATACTCCTTTTACTGAAATATATTAAATCCTGTTATAGGCATCAACTTAGTCCACCCATCTTCCAAATTACACTGCCTTTTACTGCCACCACTGCTGTGTGTAGACAAAGGTCGGCCATCTGGTGCTTTCCAGATGCTTTGGACTCCAACTCCTACAATCCCTGACCATTGGTCATGCTGGCTGGGGCTTATGAGAGTCCCAAACATGTGGAGACCACCAGGATGCCAATCCCTGCTCTCCCAGATGTGCCTTCTTATTTGCTTTCTATGGTTTGGGCCAAAAAATCTAGAGATCTTTAACTGGGATTAGAGATTCCGAGTAGAACTTTTTCCCTACTTGCCTGACACCTCCTCCTTTTCTTACAGTCTCTATGATCAGTTGAGTTGTCCACACAATATATCTATGAGTAGAGAGGCATTCACAAGACCTTGGCACATAGCTGCTTAGACAAGCAGTAGCCTGTGTGCAATAACTTCCAGCTGTGTACACAAACTACCACGCAGAGTATTTGCCTCCTCTCTTCCCTCAAATCTTGCATGGAGTCTGTGGGTGCATGTGACCTGCCCACTACCTCACCATGGGACAGAGGCCACCACATGCAAACTTTAAGTGCTTTCCTCAAAGTCACCCTGTAGATTGCGGGAGAGGCCCTTTTGAAGACACCCTCACTTAGAGAATCCCAGTTGTTGTGCATATGGGAAAAGGCTTTTTTCTTGTGTTGCTCCCAAACTCTGGAATGCTTATAAACCACCCAGGTTGGTTACAGAAAGGTGGTATATATATGCAAACAAATAAATACATAAGAGGGCCTGTTTGGTGGCTGCTTCCAGGCTGTGGAACTCTGTGCCAAGCAAGGCCACGTTGGCTCCCGCTCTGCTGTCCTTCCACTGGCAGGCAAAGACCTTTTTATTCAAGCAGGCCTTTGGCACATAGGGTCGCCTGTTGGGTTAGCTGTTATTTTTATTCTGTTATCATGTTTTTAATTGTGCTTTCAATATATTTGTCTTATTATCATTTTAATCAAGGTTTTATTTACCTATGATTTATTTACCAAGGTTTTATTTACCCAATCTGCCTTGGGTGCCATTTTCTTGGTAGAAAGATGGGGTACAAATCAAATCAATCAATCCATTAATTAACATGCCTGAAGGACATGTGAACAGGACTTTGGGCTCAAGAACTGAGGAAACGTATCAAACAGCTAAGCATCCCAGCCCCCTGCATTGGTCCCAGGCCTGTAGTTTTAGAGGGGCTTAGAGATCCCTAATGCTCTCTGACTTTAGACCATCAGCTGCAGTTTTCCTGCTAGTAGGCCTCTTGATTGGTAAAATGAGTCAAAGGTCGATATTGCCACCTCAGCACGTTCCATGCTGATGAGCGCTGGTCTTGTCAGGGCCTAGGATGTGCCTGAGAAGTGAGGCTCTGTTTCGGCTCTGTTTACAGGTGGCTGTGCTGAGAAATTTCTGATTGTTTCCCTTCTGACCAAGCACTGTTAGTCTATGCTGGGAAAGTTGCAGATGAATGCTAAATAATGCTTGCTGCTGTCATGCTGCCTCGCTGCTGACACGTATGATATAAATAAAACCCACTGTACCCCTTGGCTCTGGGTTCAGAGAAGCTGTCTGATCCAACCATTGGGTATCCCTGTGTGCTGTAAGTACTCAATAAAGTCTCCTTGTAGGCAAGCCTGGATCTGGCTTATCACTATCTCGGCACCTCCAAACCTTAGCAGCCCATGGCCGAGGCCAATCCCCACCCCCATGAAGAGCACTCTAACCACTGAATTACCTTTCTGTGCATAGCATTAAGGTGGCATGCATTGCTTGAGTCTACATTATTTGATACTTCAAATGGATGTGACGTATTAGTGAGACTTGGCCAACTGCATTAGCTCTTGTTATCTGCTCCAAGCATTCAAGATGGGGCAAGATTAGAATCCAAATAATCAGTCAAGGGATCTTTCATCTAGCGTTAGATTGCTTAGCATATAGCAAGTTGGACTGGATATGCTGGGCCATCATTAACCCATGACATTCCCTGGCCCATTCTATGCTGGAGATCTGGTGAGATGACCTCAAAAGACTCATTCAAACTTCAACTAGATGAGTAGCTATGTATGGGCATTGGGGGGGGGGGTCAGCTGGCTTTTCAGTTATTTGTTTCTACTAGACTCTTAGAAGAGTCAGATGTTTTTAATTACCCTTCTACTATAATTTGATTATGGCATCAGCATTCACTGAATTACTCTTCTCCTATAATTTGATTATGGCCTCAGCATTCACATTACTGCAGTGCATTTCTCCAGCATTGGCCCACTCCTATTTTTAAACTTCACAGCTGGCAAAGTTTGTTCTTTGGTTCAGAGTTGGAAGCAGAAATTGTCAGCCTCAATGCAGTCTTGATAGTGAACAAATTTGAAAGCAAACAATGCATTTTGTAGGCGCTCTTGAAGTTGAATGCTGTTCTTGAGTAGAGAGAGATTCTATCAGTGACATTGGAAGCTGCATGTGCTTGCATACAAATGTGGTGTGGTGCCTAGTTTAATTTCCTTGAAAAGTACAGTACAACTATTAGGGAAGAACAATGCAAAATGTCTCAAGTTTCCAGGATAATTCTGCTGATTGTGTGGCATTCAGATACCAGGTTTGTATCATGTGCTTTTCTCATATATTGAAGGGGAAAGCGGAGCTCCTATTTGGCACCAATGGATGCTTTTTTCAAACTCCAGTTGGCATACAGGGGGAATCTTTGTCAGGATCATAGTAGGGGAGGGAAGAACTAAATTTTCCCTCCCTATATGCTACAGCCCCAATCCAGAGTGGGTCCCCACACACTTAAAGAAAAAGTACATATGGAGCTACATGCTCCATATTTGAGATAACATGTCATTTGACCCTCAGAGGGTAAAGGCTAGGAAACATCTTTGCCTGGATTTCCAGAGGTTAGCTATGTTAGTCTACTGAAACAAAAACAACAGAGTCTTGTGGTACCTTAAAGACTAACAAATTTATTCTGGCATAAGCTTTTGTGGACTAAAGTCCACGTCATCAAATGCATGGGGTATTAGGAAGAGTTTTAGTTAAACTCTCCATTGTACTCCATGCATCTGATGATGTGGACTATAGTCAACAAAGGTGGCCGTGGTGGCTTAGTGGTTAAGACGCTGAAGTGCAGAGTGGAAGGTCGGCAGGTCAGCAGTTCGAGACCCGAGTGCTGCGTGACGGAGTGAGCTCCCGTCTTCAGCCCCAGCTTCTGCCAACCTAGCAGTTCGAAAGCAAGAAATTGCAAGTAGATAAATAGGTACCGCCTCGGCGGGAAAGGTGACAGCGTTCCGTGCACCTCGGTGTTCAGTCATGCCGGCCACATTTATTTATTTATTTATTGCATTTATACCCCGCCTTTTTTCCTCTTGCAAGGAACCCAAGGCAGCTTACATGATCCTCCTCCTCTCCATTTTATCCTCACAACAACAACCCTGTGGGTTGGGTTGGGTTGGGCTGAGAGTCTGTGACTGGCCCAAAGTCACCCAGTGAGCTTCCGTGGCCGAGTGGGGACTAGAACCCGGATCTCCCAGCTCCTAGTCCAACATGACCACGGCAGTGTCTTCGGACAGCACTGGCTCTTCGGCTTAGAAACGGGGATGAGCACCGCACCCTAGAGTAAGACACAAGTGGTTGAGGACACCTTTACCTTTATAGTCAACAAAAGCTTATGTCAGAATACATTTGTTAGTCTTTAAGGTACCACAAGACTCTTCATTGTCTTTTCCTGAGACCTTGGAGAGCTGCTGCTTGTCAGAGAAGAATGTAAAGCTAGACCTTCCCCAACCTGGTGCCCTCCAGATGTTTTGGACTTCAGCTCCCATCAGCCCCAGCCAACATGACCAGTTGTCAGGAGTACTAGGAGTTGCAGTCCAAAACACCTGGACAGCACCTGGTTTGGGAAGGCTGAGATAGATAGATTAATAGTCTGCATACAGGGCAGCTCCTTATACATCTTTTGGTGCATATCCTAGACCTTACCTTTAGTCACCAATATGGAGACAGAAGCCTCTGCTCCATTCAGCCACAGATTGCTACTGAAAATAATCTCTATAGAACTTCACATTACCTGGGTTAGTTAATGCAACTGATGGGCCACACACAATGGCCTGCAGCAGTGTTGGTGGCTCTATGAACAAGGGCGCACCGTACACTCAGCTAACACTATTTGTGCAATTATGGGAGCTTAGATAAATAGCTTCTATATGGTATTGTTGGTTCATACATTTGCCATTTCCACACAATGTTAAAATACTAAAATGGAGGAACAGCCCTTACTGTTTCTTTGTCCGAGCAGCACACAGAACAACCTGATATCTGTTTTGCACCTTACAGAGACTCATCACATTAAATCTTCCTAACACCTCCTGCAGACTGTTACACATGGCATACTTTAGGGCTTCACACCCAGCTCTCTTCTCTCTTAAACTATGGAATTCACTACCACAGGATGTAGCAATGGCCACCAATTTGGATGGCTTTAAAAGGGGATTGGACATGGAGGAGGAGGCTATCAATGGCTACTAGCCTTGATGGCTATGTGCTACCTCCAGTACCAGAGGCAGTGGTTCTATATACACCAGTTGCTGGGGAACATGGGTGGGAGGGTGCTGTTGCACTCATGTCCTGCTTGTGGGTTTCCTGGCCGACAGCTGGTTGGCCACTGTGTGAACAGAATGCTGGACTAGATGGACCCTTGGTCTGATCCAGCAGGGATCTTATGTTCTTATGTTCCCCCATCACACTCCAGTTTTGCTTAATACATCCAGCCTGAAAAAAGAGTTCTGGAGAACTAAGGAGCACGTTCCTTCCTTCATGAAGCTTTGTTTGGTCCTAACAAAGGTAGAACTGCTGTGGCTTTCAGCAGAGTTGACAGAATAGGCAGTTCATACTATATGGCTTGCGTTGTCGATATGTCATAAACCAGGTACCCCTCAGGCACACAAAGGTTCCTCAAATGGCCACACCTTCATCTGCACATTACCAGGCGCCTTCTGCTTCCCCCAAAGGCTGAGTTACTGGCAGTAAGAGGGTCACGATGAATATATGGTGGTGTTTTGGGTATCTGGATCCCACGCCTTTTGTCTTTGGCTCCGCCCACCACTGGAATGCAGCCCCAGAGAACTTCTCCAGACTTGAATGTGGCCCTCAGGCTGAAAGAGGGTCAAGACTCTTGCCATAAACCCTCAAAATGTCTGCTTAACACCCCACTGAAAACTAACTCCCCTTCCCCACCTCATTGTATGGCAATGTTAGCAAATGTGCCAAGCTTACTACTTTGTTATCTTATTACTACTTTCTTATCTTGCCTCTGTTTGTTTTTTAAAGGAAAAGGAAAAGGGATGCATGTTTCTGTCATGCTAATTATGACGGGCAATTAATGCCAAAACAAGTGTTCATTACATTAAAGCTCATTTGCAACATGCTAATAATACAATTGTATATTTATGTTGCTTTTTCATCCCAAAGGATCCCAAAGTACTTCAAAACTGGCCAAGCGGCAGCTGTTTGATAGCAGCTACTAAGACTGAACAACAGTTTAGGGGCAGAAATCAGAGAACAGAGTTGTTCCCTGCTGAAACAACAAGGGGAATTTAGGTAAGGCAAAATGTAATTACCCATGCTGCAATTTGGCCAATATGCCTGGGGGTTAACATCTTGCTTCATACAAAATATTGCCTTTAACCACTCTGAGGGCATTCATCTGTTGACAAACTGGGAAATGTTTTCTCTGTGTGTTTTGTTTTGTTTTTAGTATTAGGGAAGATTGTACAATGCAAACACAGCTGAGAATTCTCATTAAAGCTGGTTCCAGGTCTTTTATAACCGGGAAAGGAAGAACCGGGGTTATTTCTGAGCACCTTAACTTTATTTTTGGAAGAGTTTTTCCCCTCCTCCCTTCCTCAAATGTGACAGCTTAGTGACCACAATAAACAAAGGAATCAAATGCATCTGAGGCAATGCAGACAAGACCCTTTAATGAGCTTCTGCCACGCATTAAAAATGTGGTTGTTCAGGCAGGCTTTTGGGGTGGGTTAGGGTATTTTTAGAAATACGATGTTTTAATGTAAAATTTTATTGTTTTAAAACTATTTGTATTGATGTACATCACCCAGAGTGGCCAGGTGACTAGCCAGATGGACGATCAAGCAAATAAATAAATAAATAAGAAAGACCCAAACTATTTCTTCAGTAGAAATGGTGTAAACCTTTTTTGCTGAACCAGAACGAAGTATAAAAAATACAGCACAAGAAAAAGATGGGACAATTATTCAAGGAGAACATTTTAAGGTCAGTTTTATCTGGCTCAACTGAATTAACACACACAGTTTCCTATTCTTATCCAGCTTCCAATGTTATAATATAGATTATATTATATAGTGAATATTTTCCTAGATCCCTAAATCAAATGTCCATATTCCTTTTTAAACTCAAGAGTTTGAGAGGTTGACTTGGGAAATGTTGAAAGCAAAGTGTGTGAATATGCAAAATTCACATTTAAACCTGTGATGTGCACTCTGTCACATACACACATTAGGTAGAATTGTAGCCACAGAATGTCTTCTGAATCTACAAGGAAGAGGGGGTAACAAAGCAAATTTAACCCACCCAAATGAAAATACAGAAGTGAACCAAAACGGAAAATAGTAAAATTCAAAAGATACAACATATAGCCCCTTTAACGACAAACATTAGAAAGATGTACCTTCAGAATTTTCCAGTTTCACTTTTTCAGATGGAATCTAGCAATTTCAGTGTGGTCAAATGCTTGTCTTAAAAAGATTTAAATTGTTCAAATATTCACCTTCCCCACCTCTCCAATCCTTGATGCTACTGTTTCCCATGGCTGCTGCTTTAGAACAATTTTCCCACTAAACACTGCTCCTTCCTCCTCCCTGAATTATTTGGATGGGGGTGATCTCTACCAAGTCAGGGAACATGCATTGGATGGGATGATATTACAACACTACATGGTCTGTTGGCTTTGTGGAGATATTTTACAATGTATTAAATCCTTCTTCTGCTAGTTATTGCTATGTCTATGTTGCTTAAGTTGCATTCAATTAATGCTGATTATACCTGAGTTGATAAGAGAGATTTTATCAATTTGGATTCAGCCCTCGCTAATTTTTTTATGTCGAAACATATGGAAGGGTAGTTCCATATTTGTTGATCTCCTTCCAAAGGAAGCTGGGGAAATCTAGAACTCAAGGATGTTCAGCCTTTTTCATCAATGTACTCTCAAACTGCTGTCAACAGGAAGCCATTTTGGCAGATTAGTATGAATAAGCTGACTACTCTGCTCATGTACGTTTGGAATCTTCTAGTTACTCCCACTTTCATGAAAGCTACACAATACCAAATAACCCTGTCTAATGCTTTCCCCCCCAACGCAATAAAATAATCAGTTGCGTGCCTATCTGTGTATTTACTTTTGCTTTTATTCGTTCTGCTTGCGGAAAAAAAGGAAAAATTTTCTTAAGAGTTTTTTTTTTCCTTCCCTTGACAATTAAAACCAGTCATCAAAGCTGTATTTCACCCTGGTTTCTCTTGACAATCCCTTATGATTAAAAGACTCAAATAAATACCTGCAGCTTATCATACATTTGCAAAAGTAATGAAAACATGCAATTTTAACAGTATGCCCAATTATCTCTTTTTTATACTTTATACTGTGTGTTTTGTTCTCACTCCATGTGATTTCCCTCCTCCCATCTCAGTGTAGTTTTTATATCATGATTTCTCCTGCCGGGAACATAAATTGCTTGTTTAGAATGAGTGCTAGTGATTGGCAGACATTCATCCTTAATTACCTTATTTGTCTTATTGTTTCTTTGAGCTGCCCTCGTGTAATTCTTGGCCACAAATTTAGAAAGCATTCACATGGCCAAACTCTCATATGATGACAAGGATTATCGTGCAAAATAACAGGACAAGTAGAGGTACTTCCTTGAGGAAAGATCCTAGTCCTGTGGAGAGTAGATGTATAACACAACCCCCCCCCCCACATCCACCATGATCACAATGTGACTATTGACACCAGGTGAAGATATTATTATTCTGATGGTCTTCCAACTGTACTGAAGACGGAATATTGCTGGCTATCCTCTCTGGGCAATATTAATAATTCTATCTAGACATGGTCTAGGTCCAAGGTACCTTAGGGAGCGCCTTCTCCCCTACGTCCCAGTCTCCCACCTTGGGTCCTCTGAGGGCTCTCTGCTGCGGCTGCCTAATGTGAGATTGGCAGCCACATGCAAGAGGACCTTCTCCTTTGCCGCCCCCCAGTTGTGGAACGACCTGCCGGTTGAAATGTGCCCGCTGACCTCTTTGAAGGTCTTTAAGTAGGCATTAAAGACGATGTTAGTCCGGCAGGCCTCCCCTTTTGAGAACTCCTGTTCCTTCTGCTGACTTTTGTATACTGTTTTAAGCAGTGTCATTTTAAGCTGTGTTTTGTTCTTGGATTTTTTTTAAAAAAAAATTTAGTTCAAAGTTGTTTTAGTTATATATTGTTGTATATATTGTCCATATGTTTTTATGTAAATGGCTTTTAAACTTTGAATATTGTATTTTAATGTTTTAACTTTTGTAAACCGCCCAGAGAGCTTCAGCTATGGGGAGGTATAGAAATATAATACGTAAATGAAATTAAATAAATCTGCTGTTATTGTCCAGTCTGAATTGCTCTTTTTTAATGACTGCTTTTTAAACTTCATATGTTAGCTGCCCTTGGCATTTTTTAAAATAAAAAATCAAGATAAAATAGAGGCCTGAAAGGTATGATTCTTCTTCCTCAAAAAAGGAAAGGATGTGATTGTGCACATATGAGTGTTTCCATGGAAAAAGGGGGCAACCCTCTCCCTCCTTCTCCCCCCCCCCACCAACCATGCCTCTGGAATAACATCCTGACATAACACCCTTCCTACAGAGGCGCTGAGGATAATGGCAACCTCCCGGGGTTGCCAACTGCAGTTCTGACAGCAAAAGTGGCAGCATAGATTTCAGTTAAAGAAAGGGGGGGGGGACTACAAAGGCGCTGCTACGAACACTCATGGCAAGCCTCCAAGACTTATGGTTTTTTGTAGAGTTTCTCTTTCTCCCTACCGCCTGCCACCATTTTCCTTAGAAAATGGAACTAAGAATTTCAGCTCCGCTTTCATTTGTGGAACAATGCCTCAAAGAGTAATGGGGCTCAGGCTGTTCAGAATTGTCAAGGGGCTCAATTTGTTTGTGAAATCTGCACATTCAGGGGAGTGTGAAAAGGTGTGTGAAAAGTCCTTACCTTCCACTCTTCTGCATGGGTGACAGGTGTGTGTACATGTCCCCCCCCCCCCGTTCCCAGCCATTGTTCTGTTGATCTCTGTACTGCTTTGGCACATTTTAAAACAAAATTAAAAGGCTTTTTCCCCATTAGATCTCTGCACATCAGGGATCAATGAAGTGAATATGTTGACTTCAGAGCTCCAGATAGCCAAGTAGATTTGACTATACAGTGTGTAATTTAGAGAAAATGAAGCCTTCACGTTGCCCCCATCGTAAATGGGGTAGAGAAAGGAAACGACGGAACACATTGCAGACATTGAGGCAGGATGCCTTGCCACATTGTGCCAGCAATTCCATTGCCAATCAGTGCTGTATGGCAACATTTTTCATCCAGTCCAGCTCTACTAACTCACAGCAATGCATGACTGGTTGCGGCCAGAACATGGGTGGGGATGTGCATGCAAATGCAGATGTTATCCATTGGCATTGCACTGCTAAGCATGACTGGATCATGGTGAGGAAGTGCCAGGCTGAGGAAGGGTTGTTGTCATTTTCAGGAGCTGGTGGGGCTCAAACTGGGAACCATCACTTCTGTGTGCGGCTGCCCCCGTGTACTGAACCATCAAAGCTGCAGCTTGGATCCTCTTCTTGGGCAGTGAAATATTCTGAGGTTCTGCACTGGACTTGCCCACATTGGGTCTTCATAGACAGGAAGGGCTATATCAGTCTTCCTGTTTTGGCTGAGACCTTGCCTGTACAGCAAGGTCTTCCTGGCTGTGCTTCTGTGTGTTCCTCAAATTTGACTCTCTGGCTTGACTCCTGGCTGCTAGTTTTCAGCTCCTGGTTCCTCTCTGACCATGGTGTACAGTTTATCCCTGACAGTGGCCTCTTCCTGATATCTGTCTACTATCAAACACTTTCACACCATTTCACAAAGAGATGCAATAAATTGCTCAAAGGGGGATGTATTTTTGAAGAGGCAGAAGTATTCATACTCCCCCCCCCCAAAAAAAAATGTCAACCATGGAAGTGACCTTTGTAGCTTTAAAAAGCTTGGGAGAGCCAGTGTGGTGTAGTGGCAAGAGTGTTGGACTAGGAGCTGGGAGATCCGGGTTCTAGTCCCCACTCTGCCATGGGAGCTCACTGGGTGACTTTGGGCCAGTCACGGACTCTCAGCCCAACCCACCTCACAGGGTTGTTGTTGTGAGGATAAAATGGAGAGGAAGAGGATAATGTAAGCCGCCTTGGGTTCCTTGCAAGAGGAAAAAAGGCGGGGTATAAATGCAATAAATAATAATAATAAATAATAATAATGACTATGGCACCCAAAGGACCACCTTTTCCTACACGACTTGCCCTGTTACTACAACCATCATCATAAGTCCTTCTCAGAGTCCCCTCTCCCACTGTCAAAGGTGAAGAGGATAGGAACCAGAGAGGGAGGTGGGATTGGTTGTGACACTCTGATGCACTGCTCTCCCCAGGAAGTCTCAGCAGGCACCAAGTTCATTGTCTTTTCAGTGCACCTTATTTGTCCATACTTTTAAAATCTCTGCCTAACTTAACGCCAGTGCTGTTGGAATTTATCCATTTTGTACTGCTCTTATTACTATTATTATTGTTGGGGTTCAATGCCTGCCTGCTGTTCTGAAAGGTTTTGACTGAAGGGCAGGGTAATGATGGGGTGGGGGGGTGGGGAATGAAAAATAACAAATAATATTTTTTGTGCCAATTTACAAAATCTTCAATGCCCGGGAGGGTGTGTGTGCCAGGGAGGGGGCAGTTGGTGGGAAGAGTGTGATTCTTATTCACAACCAGGTCACAGGAAGATGCTGTTTCAAGCCTGTGCATAGAGACAAGAGATCTACTTGCATAGTGGGAAATTAATGGAAACTCACCTTCTGAACTGGGACGTTTCGGGGCTGGCATATCTGTTTCCTCAGCATAGCCCTTCAAAACACATACAGCTAATGACCAAATGTTTCTCCAAGGAAACACAACTTAATAACTTTAGCGATGGCCTGGGTATTTCCATTAATCTGAATCCAAGTCTTCCTCTCCCAGTGAATGCATTAGCTCTGGTGGCAGGAACACTTTGCAAGACTAAACATTAAATCACAGCTTTCTTTTGAAAATGAAAGAAAGGAACAATCAATTTTAGGTAAAATTTGTTTGATTCCCCCCCCACCCCCGCAGAGCCCTTCTAAAGCCCCCCCCCCAATTTTGTGTAAAGAAAGCTAGAGAAATTATGGTAATTTTACTGCCCATTTTTCTCCCCCATCCTTTCTTGGTGAACTACTTTCAGCTCTTATGTATAAATAACTAAATGCTCTTATTAGGGCTAACACACTGAGAAATACATTCACTCTAGCTTGTCTCTGCATGAAATCACAGGAAAATCAGCTTCCATCTCGTATTTTGATCTTTCCAACACAAGTCCAGTGTTTCTGATCTATTATTCCCTTAACGCCTAGTTTGACATCGGGGCCACCTAGCCATTACAAGAAGAAAAGGACAGCTATTCTGTTTGTAGCCAAAAACCAACATTTCTTTTATGACTACAAATATTCATGCCAGCATGGAAGTCAATTTCTGCTTGCCACACTGAGGCAGCCATCAGTGACCACCAGTAATGGTATTCCAACTTTAGTCCAAATGGTATTCCAGGGGAGGAATACATTTGGAGATCATTACCTCCACTGTTCTCTGGTGTAATATCCTCCTCACAGGAATGCTGGAATAATAGAAGGCTTTATTCAGCATAACTGAGAGCCAGTGTGGTGTAGCAGTGAGAGTGTTGGACTGGGAGCCAGGAGATCCGAGTTCTAGTCCCCACTTGGCCATGGCAGCTCACTGGGTGACTTTGGGCCAGTCGCAGACTCTCAGCCCAACCTACCTCACAGGGTTGTTGTTGTGAGGATAAAATGGAGAGAAGGAGGATAATGTAAGCTGCCTTGGGTTCCTTGAAAGAGGGAAAAAGGCAGGATAGAAATGCAAGAAATAAATAAATAATAAATAATAACTTCAAAAAGCTTAACTGCCATGTTCTGGACTGAGCCAGCAGGACTCTACAGGAACCCACTGAGTGGGTCTGTGACTGCATAATGCACTTTGATTGAAACAGGAACCCAGAAAAGGCAGTATTTATTTATTTATTACATTTATAACCTGTTCTTCCTCCACAGAGCCCAAGGGAGTATATATGATCCCCTGCCTCTCTATTTTATCCTCACAGCAACCCTGTGAAGTAGGTTAGGCTGAGAGCCAGTCACTGGCCCAAAGTCACCCAATGAGCTTTATGCCCAGTGTGTCAAGGGCTCCTTGGCGGCCTCTCTCAGTCTAATCCAGTAGCCAAGTCCAGACACAGACAAAGGGATTCTTTTCAAAGCTTCATTCCTCTTTTACAACTTAACAACTCTCCTGTTAGCAACTAGATATGAGCAGCAGAGTACCTATGCCCTAAGTTGGAACAGTTGGTCCCCGCTTGAAGGAGAATCACTGGCAGACCCTGAACTTATGGGCTACGGAGAGTCCCTCTCCTTTTCCCTTGGATCCTCTGGGCGCAACGGTTGTTTGCGCGCCAACCGGGCACTACGCCTCCTTTCTGCGCCCTCCATTTGGCGCCGCTCCCTGCGTCGGCGTCGCATGTCTAGCAAGTCTTCTTCCCGCGCTCTCTCACTCCTGGGACTGCGATCTATGCCAGGAATGCCAGTGGGAGGAATCTCTGCCAGCTGTTGACCCTGGGCAGGATGAGTGCGCTCCTCTCCCAGGAGCGACTGCTCTTCCTCAGAATCAGAACTACTCTGGGATTCTATGGGCTCAGTGTCCATCCTGACACAGTGGGGCTTAGAACCCAGCTCAGTCCAACACTCTAACGACTATACCACATATATACATTGAAACACCAGGAATCTGAGACTCCAGCCGTTGTTCTGGAATGTGTACTCTTCCTATTTCAGTACCATCCCACCGGAGCTGTGATTATCAATGCCAATGTTGAATAAATGGGAATTCAGAAGTATTTCTGGAATGCTTACTCATCACATCAGTACCAGTCACACAGAATCGCCCATGAGGGTGAGCTTATATTTTGTTCTGTTCTGGTTCTTCTTTTTTTAAAGAAAAGTTGCATTTCAATTTTTTAAAAAATAATTTTAAACACGCAAATCACACCAAAACACATAATCACACCAATCCAGAACCTTAGGCCCACAATTTTCTCTTGATTAGTTCTTCGCTGGCCAGTTCTACACAGAGGACAAAGGACAAAGAAAAGAGGACAGGGGCGGAGTGAAGGAGAAGTTTTTGAAGCAGGAGAGAGTGTGTGAGAAGGAAAAAAGGAGGCAGAGAGGAGTGGGGGGGAAAGGAGGAAGACTAACCCACAATCCAAGACTGTTCTTTGTGTCAGAGGACCCCGGTAGAACCTGCTTCTTGGCAAATGCCAAGAATTAGCAAGAGAAGATGTGGACTGAGTGGGTTCCAGATGCTCAGACAGACTCCTTCATCTTGGAGGTCCTCCAGTGGGACCTGCTCACTAGTGGCTGGTGGCTGAAGAGTGACACCAGGGATAGGGATGCTTGAGGAACATGATGATGGCAACTTTGCATACAAAATGTCCTGATCTGCACCTCTTGGACTGATGTGCAGATCGGAACCTAGCTATCCAGCAGATGTGGCACTTCCCTGAAGGTTGTGATGCAGCTCTTGTCAGGTTAAACTATCAAAATATGGATCTAAACCAGTGGAAGAGAACAGAACTATGAGTAAAAAAAGTGACATGGACCAGAAACAGACAGATCTGCCCATCCCTAGCTGGAGAAGAGCAAGGAGAAGATGAGGAAGTTGTGCCTAAATACTCCTGACAGCATACAGAGTATTCTATTTCTGTTCCTGAAATCACCTGGTATGAACCTACCTGTACCCAGTAATAATAATAACAAAAACAACAACAACAACAACAACAACAACAACATGATTTTATTGCGAGAATCTTTTGTAAGCTGCTTTGAGAATCTCTTGAGGCTATGAAATGAGATGTAAACATATGGAGGGAGCAACCCTATAGCCCCTAGGCATTGTCTGAGGGGCCATACAATAGGGGAAATTCCCCCCTCCAAGGTCAGAAACAGCGCTCCAACCTCAGAAGGGGGAATCAGAGATCTGACACAGCTCCCCCACTCCCTTGCAGCCAGTGCAGAAAGAACCATGCCAGATGGCCTCCAAGGTCAGGGTGGGGGAAAGGGGGCCATTCCAGTGGGCAAGGAGGAGAAGATACTGGAAAGGCCAGGATACAATTTATCCTGAGCCCCCTCCAGCTTCCTTCCCTTCTCCTCTGAAGCACCATTGCTAGATGGATAAAAAAAGCCCATCTAGCAAAAAATGCAACCATCAGAGGATGGGGAGGTAAAGGTGACCTCTGCCATTCCTCCCACCCTGTCTGCTTCAGCCCAGCAGGGCATCAAATACACAGAAACCTCTGAGTTTGGAGGCTTCTCTCTCATGACAGCACAACCCATAGAATTGTGCCCTAAATAAATAAAGTGGAGGACATACTTCACCCTCAGTACTGAAACCTCATAGAATCATAGACTAGTAGGTTGGAAGAGGCCTAGAAGATCACTGAGCCCAACCTCCTGCTTGATGCAGGAATCCCAGTCAAAGCAGCCCTGACAGGTGGCTGTCCTGCCTCATCTTGAATGCCTCCAGTGTGGGAGAGCCCACTACCTCTACAGCTACTTTCATTTATTTAAAATGTTTTATCCTACCTTTCAGTCCACAATCTCCCTAGGCAGATTGCATGCATGCATGCATGCATACACACACACACACACACACACACACTAACATTTTAAAATGCCAGCACATACTAGCACATACTATTCAACAAACATCCACCAAAAGAAATTGTAAGTACCTGGAGCTCCTCTCCTCACACACTGAGCTCTGTTTTCAGCATGGCCGCCATTCATGGACGGAATCTCACAGAAGCTCTCAGAATGGAACAGACTGGTATAGACATAATATATCCAAAGACCAAATGATTAAGAGAAAATATTGATGTAAACAGGTGCATGTGGTCAAATGAATTTTTCTTTCTTTCATGGAATGCACTGCAAGCCCAGAAATATATACAGATTTCTGTCCTCAAACTGTGTACTCTTCCCACATCCTATTCTGGGAGGTGCAGATGGAGTAAATTTTTTTTTTTAAAGAAAAACAAATGATGGAATTAATTTCTCCCCTATCCCTACTTGAAGTATGGCTAAGCCTGGATCCAACCCAATGTCTTTTTTAAGTCGCTCAGAACCTCAGGCACCACATCAATGTGTTTGCGTGAGAAACATAGGGAATTTCTGGGTTCAAATGATGTTGGTGCCTGGTAACGTGTTCTTTGATGATCTTCTATATAGTCTATGCATATATCCCCCGCCAGCCCCTGTATCTTCTCTCTCTCTCTCTCTCTCTCTCTCTCTCTCACACACACACACACACACACTAACATGTGTCTCCTACATTTCCTTACTTTTTGCTGATATTTGATGTAGGGACAGAATGTATCAGTGGTGGTTAATGCACAGAAGATGGTGTACTATAGCAGGGGGTTGAACAGATGGGTTTTGGATCCCTTCTCAGTTTGATGAATCTATGATTATAAGTGGTTTGGGGTGCCTAAAGTGTACACTGGGAGCCAGTGTAGTGTAGTGGTGAGAGTGACGGACTGGGAGCCGGGAGATCCGGGTTCTAGTCCCCACTTGGCCATGGAAGCTTACTGGGTGACTTTGGGCCAGTCACAGACTCTCAGCCCAACCTGCCTCACAGGGTTGTTGTTGTGAGGATACAATGGTGAGGAGGAGGATAATGTAAGCCGCCTTGAGTTCCTTGCAAGAGGGAGAAAGGCGGGGTATAAACGCAATAAATAAATAAATAAAGGGTAAACAGCAGTGAACTAACAGTCTAACTCAGACAGAAAGAGACAACTTGTACAAAAAATGTTGGAAAAAACATCAAATGTACAGCTGTTTATTTTATAGTTGATTTTTTTTAACATTCAGAAACTTTATGTGATCTCATTAGCTGTTTTATTTTACAAATGAGCATTCTGGTGGTAGCACTTCATTCACAAATAGCTTTTGTATTTGTGTGTGTGTGTGTGGGGGGGGGAGAGAGAGAGAGAGGGAGATAGAGAAGGAGAGAGAGAGAGAAGGAGGAGACGAGAGAGAGAGAGAGACGAGAGAGAGACGAGGAGACGAGGAGACGAGACGAGGCGACGAGGAGACGAGACGAGGAGACGAGACGAGGCGACGAGGAGACGAGAGAGACGAGACGAGACGAGGCGACGAGGAGACGAGAGAGACGAGACGAGACGAGGCGAGGCGACGAGGAGACGAGAGAGACGAGATGAGGCGAGGCGACGAGGAGACGAGACGAGGAGACGAGAGAGAGAGAGAGAGAGAGAGAAGGAGGAGACGAGACTGCTGGGTAAAGCACATTCCTACTTGGGATGAGTCTTCACCTTCTTAGTCTGGGGTGATACTGCAATAATGTGATGCATGAACTCAAGGGGCAGTATTGAATGGTGTCATTCTGAAAGGATATTTGTGGGAGGGGGGTATGTGTGTATCTAGGGTGGAATCTTTACAGCAGTGTGTTTGTGAGTTTAATGGATAGGATGCAACCGGGCAAGTAGAGAAAGGGGGTATGTCAGATGCTTGCTAGTACTGAGAGGGGTAATGGGATAAGGGTTTCAGTTGACATTATGTACACAGCATCATCTGTTTTCATACATCTATAAGGATGAGGTGGTTCTAAGTAAGGAAGGTATCACAGGACATTTGGAGGGTGAAGAACAGAGCTGGTTGCAACTGGTTTTAGGAAAAGGGGAAGGAGAAAAGAGTCGTTTGACCACAGGAAAGGGGAACTGAGGCATTTTCAGAGTAAACAAGATGCATCAGAGACAGGAGGGAGTTGCTGGGAAATATGTCATTAAAATACACGTATGAAGTGACGGGGTCCAATGGAAAAGATAATTTTTGGAATATGCATTAGAAGGGAGGACATCAAGATAGAGGGGTATTTAAGTTTGGACACAGAAGGGATTGGGGTCTGTCTTTTAGGAGAGGCTCCCTTTTACCGGTAAAAGGACTTGTCTGAATGGTAACCAAACAGAGATGCCAGAAGTGTGAGTATTACCTTTTATCTTTGTTTTTGCTGGCTGAAGGTTTGTGTGCTTGTTAAAAATAATCTTTATCTTTCTTTAATAAATGCATTTAGTTTATGTCATTGTTTTAGTCCTTCTTTGTAGAATTTAAGTAAATATGAATGAATGCAAACACTCTGATCTTAGTCCCCAAAGGAACCTCACCTACCACATCAGGGCCAAACTGAGGCTGTTTAAAAGTAGGTGTGCCTAGGTATCCAATACCAGGGACCCTGAAATTTTACCCTGTTGTTTTTCCCTTAGAGTTCTGCAAACTCAAAACAGTGCTAGCGGAACTCCGCTGAATTTTTCCATTGCGCAAGCAGGTGCCCATTACGCTTCCGCAACTGGTGGTGTAACAACTGAAGTTACTTTTGCACAAATAAAACAGGTTGTACAAGAGTTATGCACAATGGGTTGCACAAGCATAAGACACAACTACTTGTGTAACTGTGCTTGTGCAAATGTAACTTCAGTTGGATTTTTCTCTTGCGCCTAGTTCAGAACCTAATTTCCACTAGTGCAACTTCATTTGCCCTAATGGAATGACACAGCTGGATACTGACCAACGAGGCCCTTCTCTCCATCATGCAAATAGCTTCCAGTACAAATAGGAACCATCACTTGAGCACATAGTAAAGCAGAAGCCCCATATAAACAATTATTTCCCCTCCAAAAACTGGGGGAAGAATAGGGATGGGTGAACAAGCAGTTTTTGAGCTCGTTGAAGCTTTCCTCTCCCCACCCCGATGCTAGTTTTGCCTCATTCTTGCTCGTGAATACAAGTGTGGATTCTCTAGGGATGGGGGAGAATTTCGCCATGGATCTCAGTGAGGCCGAATGCCAGTGCATTCGGCCCCCCAAAATCCGTGGCGGAACGAAGCCCCCCTGCCCCACCACCCTGCAAAAGGTGCGTGAAACAGGGCACCTATGTGGTGCTGTTCACACTGCTTTGCGAATGGTGGCCGCATCTGCGGCCGCCATTTGCTTCACAATTTTTCCTGTGATAGGTTATGTAAATACTTAAGTAGCCTATCATGGCTAATGCAAGGATGCTATTTTCATCCCTGCAGAGGCCGTGATAGGCTATGTAAATATTTACGTAGCCTATCATGGGAAAAAAAAGGGAACGCAAATGGCAGCCGCCGTAGCCGCCGCCTTTTGCGTTCCCCTTTTTTATTGGATGTGATAGGCTACGTAAATATTTACGTAGCCTATCACGGTGATAAAAAGGGACGCAAATGGCGGTGGCTACGCTGGCCACCATTTGCGTCCTTGTGCAGCCCAGCAGTGGCCGGATGTCATGGCAGGTGGCCCCGGCCGGCGGCTCTGTGGAGTCGCCGTGGAGCAGAGCCGGTTGGCGAGGATTTTGGGGGGAGGGACGGAGCGCCTCCCCCCACAGCAGATGTCATGAAACAAAACAGGTAAGTCGTTTCGTACATCCCTAGGATTCTCCCCCCCAAAACACGAAAAATGCACACATTTCCAAGTGCATACCCAAATGTGCACCTCTTCCCCATTAATTAAAGCACGATAATGTGGCCTTTCTTTAAAATGCACATTTTAAAGTGTTCATTTTTCAAAAAGGGTGCATTTTATGAACACGATTGCAAGGTCAAGAATGTGCAAGCTTTTCCTGAAAATCGCGATTGCGTTCACATTCAGGTTTGAGGTTGCGAGTGGGGCATTTGTGTCACTTTTTCGAAAGTGAACAAAATTCTCATACATTCCTAGGGAAGAATCACACAAACTGGACCTCTCTGGGATTGGGCATTGAAGTGCTTGGTGCACTGGTTCACACTGGAAGAGATTTGTGTGGTCAAGACAGGGCCAGCGTCAAGGGTAGGCATGGTTGGGCACCTGCCAAGGGCCCAAACCATACCAAGGGCACACTGACAGGAGCCACCTGGAGTTGCTCCTCCTCTTAACCATTGCAACCTGCTTGCGCACCTGCCTCTCGCTCTGTCCCAGACAAAGGTAGTGGTAAGGAGCAGCAGCAGATGCCATGGCCTACTAGCTCACTGGCTCTCTGCCTGTCAAACAAGAAAGTGATAGCAATAATGAGAAAAAGGATGAGGAGCAACAGCAGCTAATGACAATGGTGGTGAGAAGACAGATGCACCGGGGGAGGGGCCCCATTGAGGATGTCTTGCCCAAGGGCCCTCAAAAACTTGGAGCCAGAAGTGGGTGGAGGCGGGGAGGGGATCATGTTGCTCCTTTGCCAAACTGCTAGGGTGTTGCTCCAACTGAATGTCTGCACTAGGGCTCAGAGATCCTGTTAATGAGACAAGGACTCTGCATGTGGCAGGGAAAGAATCCTAATAGTGACCAAATGGCTGTCGACCGAGTATAATAGTCCTTACGTCTGAACTCAGCAGCTGGCTTCCAATTATTCCTTAAACATATGATGCTTGCATTCTCATCAGTCACCACATGCCCATTTGTGATTTCAGTTGCCAATCTCAGTAAACTGATGGATGGCGATGGAGAGACCCAAGTATACTCCTGCCTTCTGCTACCCAAAGATTCTACTTGAAAGTACACTCAAACTTAATTCATCCAAATGAGTTGGATGATGGCCAGGCTTCCTGAATAAACAGATAACCATGTAATTATTCTGATGGTTCTTGTTTATTAGGTTTGGGAATGGAGTGTAATTAATTTGTCCTACTGGACAGAAACCACCAACTTGGATGGCTTTAAATGGGGGTTAGACAAATTCCTGGAGAAGTCTATCAATGGCTACTAATCCTAATCATGGAATCATGGAATCATAGAATAGTAGGGTTGGAAGGGACCTACAAGGCCTTCGAGTCCAACCCCCTGCTCAATGCAGGAATCCAAGTCAGAGCATCCCCGACAGATGGCTGTCCAGCCTCATCTTGAATGCCTCCAGTGTGGGAGAGCTCACCACCTCCCTAGGTTATTGGTTCCATTGTCATATTGCTCTAACACTCAGGAAGTTTTTCCTGATGTTCAGCTGGAATCTGGCTTCCTGTCACTTGAGCCCATTATTCCATGTCCTGCACTCTGGGATGATCGAGAAGAGATTCTGGCCTTCCTCTCTGTGACAACCTTTCAAGTACTTGAAGAGCGCTATCCTATCTCCCCTCAGTCTTCTCTTCTCGAGGCTAAACATGCCCAATTCTTTCAGTCTCTCCTCATAGGGCTTTGTTTCCAGTCCCCTGATCATCTTTGTTGCCCTCCTCAGAACCCTCCCTAGTTTGTCTGCATCCTCCTTAAAGTGTGGTGCCTAGAACTGGACACAGTACTCCAGATGAGCCTAACCAGTGCTGAGTAGAGGGAAACTAGTACTTCCCGGGATTTGGAAGCTATACTTCTATTAATGTAGCCCAAAATAGCATTTTCCTTTTTTGAAGCCACATCACATTGTTGGCTCACTCACATGGGTGATCCCACCCACAATGGGCCAAAGATCCCATTGGGAAGGAGATGTTATATAACCCATCAGATTTGGCTTCATGGTACTATTACTGAGGGAATATTGAGAGATCACAAGTGTGTGAGTGTAAACAAATTAATATTGAAATGTTTCCACAAGCTGTGCTGAAAAACCATCCTGCCCCTTAAAAAAAGTCTTAAAAAAAGAAGATAAAGCTGCCAACATATTCCCTGAAAACAGTGAAGAGTTTCAGCTCAGCTCTACTATGGGCTAATTCTCATGTTACATTTTGTGCTCTCATTTGAGATGCAAATACAGCATTCTAAAGGCCCAGCACCTGAAAGGAGTGCATGTGCAAGATTTGACAGGCGTGTTTTTATAATACTCAGAAGGGCGGACATGTCCTGTCTCAATGGCTACTTCTAAACATTTAAAACAAGGCATGGGAAACCTGTGACCCCCTCCAGCTGCTGTTGGACTACAACTCCCATCATCCATTACCACTGATGCTGCTGATTGGGGTTGATTGGAGGTGGAGTTCAAGAACATCTGGAGAGGCACAGGGTCACCACCCCTGATTTTAATGGACAAATCCCACATTTTACTTAGACAGTTGACTTCACACTTGGCTTGGGAATCGGCTGGCAAAAAAACAAAATGTAAACCGAAGACTGACTTTCTTGTCTTAAATGCTTTTCCGAAGGACAGAAATAACAGCACCTTTAATAAATAAGTTATGTTTATACAGCCAGAATAATTAATTTACCCCCATTTGGCCAGGATCCAAAGAATCATGGAGGTTTTGTTTGTTTGTTTGTTTGTTACAGCAGCTGCAAAGCAAATTTGGCTCTGAAATTGTAGGGAGTTTTATATTAAATTCACTACAAATGTTTGTTTTAGTTTATCCAGCTGGCCCTAAGAGTGGCTGTTATTTAGTATTTACATTTGGGTACTTTTACCAAAGTTAAGTTTTCTTCACCTTATTTGATACTTGCTTTTTGCACAGTACAAAAGCAGTTTTGTACTGTGCCATGAAGGCCAGCTGTTCAAAAGCGGGGAAGGTGACATCAAAAATGTTATTTAGCTGTCCTTTGACTGAATCTGGAAAAAGAGGGCTATTGGTTGCAACAGGTCCATGAACATAGCAAGGACTCAGGAAGATCCCACAGGCACTATGATGGAACGCATGCCATGGATTCAATCCAGAGTTAGTTGTATTTAGAGTAGACCCATTGAAATCAATGGGACTTAAGTTAGTCATGATTAACTTAAGTCCCATACTCAATGTATGATATATAACTAAGATAAGAAGTAGAGAATAATAATAAGCATTTGTTGTGTAAAGGGAGCCAAAGGTAGATATCTTACAACCTTGAGAGATATTTTAGTGTATGTGTATTGTGTGTTTACGTTGTTGTTGCTGTTGTTGTTTACTTTTTAAAAAATAAAATTATTATATAAAAAAACCCTTAAGTCCCATAGATTTCAGTGGGTCTACTCTAAGTATGACTAAATCTGGATTCAACCCTTTACATGTAAGAGGTCAAGGTTCAATCACTGACATATCTAATTCCAGATCTCTGGCAGTGGGACTAAGAGAGACCTCAGCTGGAGATCTCAGCATGCCTCTTCAACTCAGGATCAGCAGTGCTGGTCTAGATGGAGCCTCAGTCTGACACAATACAAGACAGCTGCTTGTAAAATAATAGATTCTTAGGAGCAATCCCACAACAGTGAAATATGCCAATAAAAATGCATTTGCGATTTCTGCTGACACTTAGCACAACATTATGAATGAAGGTATTAGTGTTGGCACAATGACAGCTTGTGATATGCCCTCTTGGAATTAATACACACACTAGGCTAGAGGAAAGGGGAGAAAAAGTAAGGCTAGCAGAAAAGGGGGAGTTGTTTTTCGTTGGTGTTTTTAAGTCAGTGATCTTCTTATGAGAAATGGGAACCTACTGATGCAAGCTGAAGTCTTCCTGATAGAAAATGGATTTCCCATAGCAGTGCCAATAGCGGTAGGAACTAATTGGCTGGAGTTGACTCCTGCTGACAATCCTGCATTCATTTTGGCTCTTGGTGGAAGACCCAATCAATCACAATCCCAAGCTATCTCTCACCCAGAAGGAGGTTGCAATTAAGACATACCACTTGCTTATTCAAAATATGGAAATGGATGCAAGATGATCTGAACCTTACAGAGGATGGGGATGAAACACCAGTCATTGCCTCCAAGCATTCTCTCTTCTCCTCCTTTAAAAAAATAAAATAAAAATAAAATAATTGGGAAATGTAAGTGACTCATAGGTCTACTGCAATGGGTCTAAAGGGAAAGGTGTACCCAAGCTGCAAACACAACTTGTGCATACACTTCATGCAAGCTAATCTTTAGATAATACATTATGTCAAAACCAAACAGCTGTAACAGTTCTATTGCCATCCAAAACAAATACGATATTTATTTACATTTATAGCCATCCTTTTTTCCTCCTTAAGGAACTCAAGGTGGCATACATAATGCTCCTCCTCTCCATTTTATCCTTACAACAACAACCCTGTGAGGTGGGTGTTGGGCTGAGAGTCTGTGCCTTGCCCAAAGTCACCCAGTGAGCTTCCATGGCCGAGCGGGGACTAGAAACCAGATTTCCCAGCTCCCAGTCCAGCAGTCTAGTCACTACACCACACTGGCTCAAGTTATCTCCTTTACAGACAACCATGTTACTGACAAAAAAAAAAAAGAAGAAGTAGGGGTCAGTTTTGACACAGAATAACAGCTGTCACTGCAAACAGTACAACCTGCTTTGGTATCCTTTCTTGTGGTGTGTTGTATCAACCATCTCTGTTGCCAGTCAATCATTCAGCCCCAAAACTAGATCTAGCCAGAGATTGGGATAAGAGTAGATTGGAGGTTCATATAAAATTGACATTCTAACACACTGTGAGATAGGGCTCATATGACTCTTTCCCCCACTGGAACGAGACATCATATCATAGGGTACTTTTGAAGAACAGCTTTCAAGAACTGCTCAAGGCAAATATTGGCATGTTAACCTAGCAAAACCCTTCTTTGAGTAAAGATAGTGAAAGATGATGGATAACATTCAGTGCCATTACAGGGGAATAATTCCATCTTTATTGATAAAACCATTTCTGTGCTGCTTTTCAGCCTGAAAAAGGGACTCCAAAGTAGAGTAACATTTTGCACTGGCAGAGAAAGAAAAAAAAAGAAAAGAAGGAAAAGAAAGCAAGAAAGCTATGCACCACTGAAACAAGGACAAAGGAGGATACCAATTTGTATAGAATCTGCATGCACAGGTATCTATGCATATTTGCACATTAAAAAATTCCTAGAAGTTAGAATTTCAATCAAATTACCAACCCCAAAATTCTGACATTACTTTGCACTTCACCCTATATCATCCAAGCCAGTTTTATTCAATTAATTTTCCCTTCAGATGTTTGAGATCCTGCTCCAAATTCAATTTCTCTCCAATTAACTACCCTCATTCAATTAGCCATTGCATCATTCCTGTCCCCCACCAAAAAGTTAAATTCAACATAAATAGGGTGCAGATCACAATTCCCTTTGTGTGGCTGGTGGTATTTTGTCTATGAGGTGAAGAGGTCAATGGATGGCCAGTCTCTCTCTCTCTTCTTAAAAGAAAATTAAGGGCACACTCCTGTGTTTAGACAGAAAAAATCCTACAACTCTCAGCATTTCCCAGCCAGCCACAGGATGGCATAGCATTGCACCCTCAGTTGGCCAAAAGGTGGGATGGAGTTGCAGCAGCAAAGGTGTGAGTAGATGAAAGGGCTAGGCACCCCCTCCCCATTCCAGTCCTTTTCTGCTCCAGATTCCACCCTCTCAAAGCTGTTTGCCCTAACAAGTGGCCTTCAGGGTTTTGATGCATGTATTTACACATTAATTCTGTAATTCTGCCCAACATTTTGAAGATACATGCTGTTTTCTCCACTATCATCCTTAATATCTCCTGCTGAAGAATGCCGCAGCTCAAAATGCTTTGAGACTTGGTGTCTTCTGTTAAAAGCACTTTGACAAACACTCGTGAAACGTCTTCTGTCAGCTTTACTAGTTTTAACTACTTTACATCTCCAAGAATTGCTGTCTCAGGAATTAAGGTACTAGAAGAACATGGTGTTGTCAGCATATCTTCTTTCTGCACCAGATGTCATAGAAAGTGGTGTACTTAATGGGCCAGAAGACCTCTTCAAAGTCTGCGTTTACAGAAACGGATTTTACAATAATTTTCATTAATAGTAGTGGTGGTGGTGGTGGTGGTAATAATAATAATATGCCAGGTACCTATGAAGGAACAACATAATCAACAACAAATGATTCTATAAATGGTTTGGGGAAAATAGTTAGCACAAATTGATTCATTGTTTTACTTATTAACAATTATTAACAATAAGATGTTTAAAACCATACATTTGAAACAATAAGATTAAAACAACAGACTAAAATAATACCATATAAAACAGCTGCAGAATAAAACTGAAAATGTTGTATTGCCATTGTAGCTGAAATTCACTTTAATAGTGTATTTTCAGTAGCAGTTTTTAATATTTATCTGTAAAGCAATTACGGATTTTAACATATTAAGCAGTATAAAAGTATTATTAATAATATAAAAAATAAATAAGCAAACAAACCACCACCAGTGAAATAATACTAATACTAATAGGGAGAGCAATCTTATGGCCACTAGACATTGTCTAGACAGCCAAAGGATTTTTTGGTTTCTGGGAACCGAGGTCATCTGACCATGGTTTCCAGAAACCGTGCTCCCCTCCCCCTTCCCCTCATAGTTGGAATGGTTCTTTCTGTGCCACAATCTCTGTGCTCATGAATGGAACGCAGATAGGGCAAAAGGGGGGTGGTCCCTGGGGAGGGGAGGAGACTGCGGAAGCCGCTTTAGACAGCTTCCTATCAGGTCTCCGGGACCCTTCCCTTCCCGAAGCCAGGGCTAGATGAAGAAAAAGCACATCTAGCCACAAATGCAGGGTGGCTGGAGCATGGAGAAGAGGATTCCCTCCATGCTCCATCTACCCTGCATTGGAGAGGCATCAGCCTCTGAGTTTGGAGGCTGACATTTATCTCCATAGGATTCCGCCCATAATGAAGCAGAATGGCAGAGTATTGCTAATCCCCTTGGACAGTCATACAACAGTGATTAGGATGGGGTGGAAATGCTTCCCCCCTATGGTAGAGGAGTTTCCCCTGTGGGGGGGAGGGGGCAGCATCCACCCCACAGGCCTCACTAACAGTTAAAAGAAGAAAAATTATCCAGGACACAAAAGGGTAAGTCCACCTCCCCATACCTCCTGCCCTGCAGCACTTTGGAAGTGGAGGATGGTTAGACAATTTGCACCCCTTCCCAACCCTATTTAGGATTGCATTGTAAAACCACTAAAGGTTCTTAAGATCAAAATTCCTGGGAAAATAAAAAGGTCTTAACCTGGTGCCCAGAAGACCATAATGTAGGCACCAGGCAGTCTGCTTTGGGAAGGGGCACCACCACTGAAAAGGCCTTCTTCCTTACTATAGGCACTTCCATATACTACTACCACAAAACTAGATGCTGAATATTAAACATGAATTTATTTTTCAGTTTTCAGTTTTGCACTTCAATATGTTGATTAGCTCACGATTATAATGATGAATGTGTTATCGCCCAACAACATTTTGTGAATGGCAATGGCAACCATTAAGGTAATTATCACAGTCTGTACTTTTTGCATTTCAATTCCCTCTGACAACAGTGTTTATATCCCACGCCCCGCACCTGGTGTGAGTATATAGATTGGCCAGTTTGAGGGTGACACTTCATGCATTAAAAACAAAGTTTTTAAGGTCCCACAGGACTCTTTGTTGTTTTTATTTTTTAAGTCACCAATTCAGGTAAGCATTTCTATGACCAGAAATCAATCTTTTGCCATTGTTCTCTTCACTTAAATCCCAGTCAAATTATACATTTTTTAAAATGCTTTCTGTGTATGAACCCATGTTACAATTTTCTGGATTTCACAGGCCTTGGGTGAAATATTCCTTTCTACTCCCACAAACATCACCTGACCAACTGCTGGCTAAACTGCATTTGCCTAGGGTAGAGGATAGCAAGGAAGGGGAGGGGGGGTTAATTACTTGTTTTTGTATGGATTCCCCTCCCCTTTCTTTTAAAAAATGTATGACTTTTATCCCATCACATCTGGTTGCAAAATGATATGACATGACATACACTAAAAGCAATCTGCTAGAAATGGGTCAACTTTGGAATGTTCACACTATTTTCAAGCCACAAATCATCCGTTTTTCCTCCTTCATTTCTTGGAATTTTAATCCAGTGCCCTCGCAGTTGGCAGAAGAAATACATGGACAACTTCATGTTCTCTACACATGGTTGATTTGAGATGTGTGAACCACATAAGAAACTATGTGCAGCTTACTGAAATTGTTTTTGGTGCCTTACTTCTGCAGATGTTTTACCTGAAGAGGAATCCCAGAATGCACTTTGAACTTTCTTCTACATTAAATATAGATTTAAATTTTTAAAAAGGGAAGCCTCTGAAAAAGACTCTAGGTGACTGTTGCAGCTGTCAGTTGCAACCTGCAGAAAGTCCTCTCCTCACTTTCTCTCAGTGCCATGCGTGCTTGTTCACTATTTCTGGCTTTTTCTTGGACTAGGAGCAAGAGAGAGGAAGTTCTAAGAAGAAGCCAAGTACTGCCAGAGGGACAGCAAGTGGGCAGACAGCACTCCAGAGAGTGCTAGAAGGGAACTCTCTGCAGGCTACATTAGCAGCTGGTGGAACACATACCTGCTACAGACATGCAGGGGCTTCTCATCATGTTAAGCTTCTTTCACATGCCTCTGTATGCCTATGGATTAATTTTAGGGATGACACAGGCCCCCGATTCAGTTCGGGAATCCAGAGGACCTGCTCCTGCCTGCACCCTCAAGACCTGCTTGCCGAGCCCCTGCCCACGCTCGGTCTGCACTCACCCCGGCAGCCTTGTCGAGCTTCGCAGTCATCATTTCCCGAGAAATAAAATGGCAATTGCAAAAATGCACATTTTGCGAATGCACAAATTTGTGTATGTGTGAAAATGCATATTTTACAAAAAATGCACATTTTTATACACAGTGTGCCTTCGCAAAAAATGTGCATTTCACACATGAGAATATGCGCACTTGCAAAAATGCATATTTTCGCACATACGAAAATCTGCGCATTTTGGTGATCACCATTTATTTATTTTTAGAAATGGCGACCACAGAGCTCGATGAGGCAGCTGCTCACCAAGAGTGGGAGGGGCTCGAGTGCAGTCTGGGGATTGGTGAGCGGGGACAGGAGCTGGACAGGAGTCTGGAGAACCTGGATGGGGGTGAGTTCGCATATCCCTACTTAATTTGCTTAATCAGAGACTTCCAGATGTGTTCCAGATAAAATCTGATGCTGATTCTACTGAAATTCTCATTGGCCTGAAAATGCTATAAGGCTGTAAAGTACAGTGTGCAATTTCTACTGTCCCTAATTCATCTTTATGACAAACCTGCAGTTTGTAAAAGTATCTTAAATTTAAGAAGTGGCAAAATGAGGCTACCACTCTTACCCAAGAGACTCTATATTGGTTAGTGATTAGCATGCAAAAATTGCTGCAGCTAGGACAGTATCGTGTAAGCTAGTCTCCTGCTGAAATGGGTTCTATTGGATTGGGTGCTGTTTTTATTTCTTTTGTTGTTCTTTAATTGTGTTTTTAATCTATTTGTTGTTGTTTTAAATTATGGTTTTCACTAAATTTCATTTAATCTTGGTTTCATTACTATTATCTGCCTTGAGCATCATTTTTGGTGGAAATGCAGGGTATAATTCAAAGCAATTAATCAATAATAAAATACCACAATCGCTAGGACCTAAGCACACATCCACCTATTTGTTAGATTAGCATAATTTGCTAAGTTTGCATAGTTCAATCTGATTGCGTTATTTTGGGGGTGGGCTACAAATTGCTAAACCTAAGACTACCTTCTAGCTTATTAGGAGATACAGACTAGAACTCTGAGGATGTTTAATTCTGTATTTCCCAGGGTCAATTGCTGTAGTTATGTGGTGCTCTCAGGACTGGCAGCCTAAGAGCAATCTGGTCTTCACTCAAGCAAGGAATTGGTTAAGGTGAGAAACCAGGTGTGACCTGAAGCTTTATAGGGCCAGACAGAAGCCTATTTCTCCCTTTTGTCATCTGATAATTGTTGAACTAAAAACTGCAGTATCACCCCCTGGCCAAATGGAGTGCTAGCACCTAAGCATAGCAGAGGTGTGCGCAGCACCTAAAAAAGGGATATTGAACAGTTGTAAAAAGTGCAGAAAAGGGCAACTAAAATGATCAAGGGGCTGGAGCACCTCCCCTATAAGGAAAGGTTATCCAGGACTGTTTAGCTTAGAAAAAGGGTGTGTAAAGGGAGACATGATAGAGGTGAACAAAATTGTGCATGGTGTGGAGAAAATAGACAGAGAGACATCTTTTCCCTCTCTCAATACTAGAACCCAGGGTCATCCCATGAAACTGATTGGTGGGAGATTCAGAACAGATAAAAGGAAGTACCTCTTCACACATCATATAGTTAAACAATAGAATTCACTCCCACAAGATGTAGCAATGGACACCAATTGGGATGGCTTTAAACAGGGGTTAGACAAATTTATGGAGGGTAAGTTCATCAATCACTACTAGTCTTGACCACTATATACCACCTCTAGTATCAGAGGTGGTATCCATATGTACACCAGTTGCTGGGGATCATGTTGCACTCATGTCCTACTTGTGGGCTTCCTACAGGCAGCTGGTTGGCCACTGTGTGAACATAATGCTGGACTAGATGGACCCTTGGTCTGGTCCAGTATGGCCCTTCTTATGTTCCCATAATTCCCAGCCAGCATGGGAAAGCTGATCTAACTGGAAGTGGTGGAGCCTCTATCAAAAGAATTAAAATGTAAAGTGCTTGGCCTGAGAGAAGGGTGGTGGAAAACATATTTGCTTATGTATACTAGAGAATCATTGACTACAAGTATCTACTTGAATAGAAGGGAGACAAATGTGGATGACCATTATAGACTTTATGAAGAGAAATAATGCACACTGTGCAACTGGGAAAATAAACGGATACAGACTGACAAGTTGGCCTATGAAAACAGACATATGTACTCATGGGATAAATGGTGCAGACAGGAAAAAACAATGTGCCTAATTATAAGAAATGTGCTCCATTTATCAGTGTGGAAGCACATCATCATACAGAACAATATCCAAATGGATTTCCATAAAGACCAAGATCAATTTGCTGACATACGGATAGCTTTCAGTGACTGACTGATGACATACCAAGTCCCTAAAAACAAAGATTTCAACCTATTCTGGATTATTTAGTGCCTCTTCCACAGCTCATGCCCATGAGGAATGGCTTACTTCCACCTGGCAGTGAAAATGTAGAAAATCAGCATCATAACATTTTGGAGTTGAATTGTCCATGCACGGAATGCCAGCTGGTGGTAACAGATGGGGAACCATACATTGCTAAGAGCCACCTAAGCAATTTAACATATGCAAAGCCTGGAATTCATATCATACCACCCCAAAATGACAAAGATTGGTAACAATACCAGGAAGATAAAATTTGCAACAAGAACCACAGAGATGCATCAGACTCTTGGAAACCCCAACAGTAATAAATGAATGGAATGCCATAAACAGAGTGTTTTAAAAGTACAAATAAATAATGCATGCTCAGGGTCTCTTAACTATCAAGGTATAACCAATCCATGTTAAGTGATCCTAAATATGCACACTTGCATAAGAGAAGTACTTTGCAGGATCAGACTGAGATTCACCTAGTCCAGCATAATTGGCAAGAGTCCCAGCAACCAATAGGGGTGAGATTGTTCAAGAGGTATTCAAGTATTAAGAAGGTTACCGGGAAATCCATGAACAGCAACTCTTGCTTCTCCTCCAAAAATGCCTGAGTAAGGTGGGGTATTTGTTTACTGCATTAACGTTTGGATCCACAGTATCCAAGAAATCTTTCAAATTCCCAAGAATCCCAGCTTTTATTAATAAAATAAATTATTATCATCATGAGCTTCTTCTTGGATGCAGACCAGCAGAAGCTAGGGAAGGATAGGTGTGCGATGTGCTGTTCCATACCACCATTTTTCACCACAGAATCTGTTCCATACTGGGTTTTGTGCAGATTTTTTTTTTTTTAACTGACATAAATCTGTATGGATTTTTTGACATACTTTTAATGCACATTTCCAAATCGTATGCATTTTTGTATGCATCCACCCACTGGCTAAAGTGTGTTCATGCATATTTTTAAATGTACACTTCTTTCTTTGCATGCTTTTCAAAGGTATGCATTTCAGCAGAGACTTTTTTTGTTCCATGAAACATATGCAAATCCTGATATGTATGGATTCTTACATGCAAAATGAAAAAAAAAATGTTTTAAAAATCTTCCTAAACTATTTTACAGAGGTGTTGTGGGGATAGAAAGGCATAACCACAAGTACACCACCAAGAAATCTGGGAAGACAGACAGGATACAAATACTATAAATGAACTAGTCGAATTGTTTATACCAATTCTTGTTTGTATTTAATAAGTAAGTAAAGCACACATTCTATCTTTAAGTAATAGTGTAGATACATGATTTTTTTAAATTAAAATGTAACGATCTTTAATTAAAAAACATAAATCTCTGAGAGCTTCCTTCCTTTGTGAACTGTGTTAAAGCTATTGGAATTATCTGGTTTTGGAAATTTCAGTGAAAATAAGAACATATATACCACTCATATATGCAGATCATCCTGCATCCTATTAATATTCACTGTCAACATAGTGGATATGTAGGCTGGGCGCCTACTAAGGACCTTAATAATGCAAAGAGGAGGGACCATAGCTCAGTAGTGACGCACATGCTTTTCAGGCAGAAGGTCCCAGGTTCTCTCACTGCCAGTTACAGGATCTCAAGTAGCAGAGATGGGAAGAACCTCTGCCAGAAACCTTGGAGAGATGCTGTCATGAATTGCTGACCACTGCCCCATGTAGCAAGCTGTGTCACTAGAGCTTCTCACTAAAGCACGCTCTGGACCAGGTCTGACCAGGCTGACCACTGGTGAGCTCTGGGGTGTCTGGTCTTTCTGGTCTTGCTCTTCAGCCCTGACTCGTGCCTTGTTCTCTGCTCCTGCCTGCTGGTTGGTCCTTCTGATCCAGATCGCTCTTTCTCTGGACTCCTGGTTCTCAGCTCCTGACTCATTCCAGACTGCTGTCCATGGCCTAGCCCTGACGTGCTGCCCCTTAGACTACATGTATGAATAACCTGCCTTGTTACAAAGCAGCTTTGCATGTCTATATTCCAGCCCACCTCATTCAGTGTCTCTGTCCTCCACTGAAATGCATGTTGAACAGGACAATTTTTCTTACCTTTTTTTAATGAACTTTCATTTATTATTCAGGGAAAATTTTCTAAGCTAGCTAGAAGTACACACACCCCACATCAATATAAGCCTAGATAGTTGTTGATCACAGCAGGAGTCTGGAAGTAGAGCTGACACTAAATTATTCCTTGGGTGGATTTTGAAAGCAAATTTAGATTCCCAGGGATTAGGTTTAGTTGGTAAAAGTGTTACATGTTCAGGTTATCAAGTGACAACTCCAATTATTGTGCGTTGTAAGTAGCATGTGTGTGTGTCCATCCACACCTCTCTAGGGAGGGGCACAATGAAGCACTGCTCATCCATCATCTCCATTAGGACACTATGTTGAAATAAGGGTTAGATGCAATCAGTGTAGATTATTGAGGACTGCTAGTTACATCACTGGTCAGACAACCCCCCAAAGTACTTCCCTTTCAGGGCAAGGAGTCAGATCTCTCACTCCTGGCTGAGGGATCAGATAAATATATGTTATGACCTTCATCTCGGGACCTTTGTCTGCAGATGTTCAATCCCTGGCATCTCCAGGTAAGGCTAAAAAAGAGTGCAGTTTGGGTGTGGTCCTGGACTCAGCACTAACAGGGGATGCTTTGGTGCTGGCAATGGCCAGGAGGACTTTTTACCAGCTTAGGTTGGTATGCCAACTGCAACCCTATCTGGAGAGGAAGGATCTTGCCTCAGTCATTCATGATCTGATGACATCCAGGCTTGACTACTGTAAAGCTCTCTATGTGAGGCTGCCTTCAAAGAAAGTTCATGAACCTCACTTGGTGCAGAATGCAGCCACCCAGATATTGTTTAGGGATGTTTGAGAATTGCATATTTGTGCGCAAGACATGCGAGGGTGCCCTGTTCAAAACCCTAAAGGCAAGCACAAACATGTGTCTGCTGAAAATATTCACAAATAAAATATTTGTGCTGGCATTTGTCTTGTTCCCAGTTTGATTTGCACAAATTTCCTCAGTAGATTGAATCAGCCCTGCTTTAGTCTATGGGGGAAATTTGCACAAATTAGGAAATTTGAGCAAATTGGGGGAGATTTGTGCAAATCTCCTGTTCAAATGCTGCTCAATTTGCACAAGTTTCCCATACGCGCAAAGTGAGCAGTGATCGCAAACGTGAACATGAATCTAGCACGAAATGAGAGCCAAGACAATGTTTGGAGAATCTTAATGATCTTGAACATCACTCGTTCACCCATCCCCAAGGGAGTTGGGCAGCCTGATCAATACTGCACCACCTATACTGGTTGCCAGTGTGTTTCCAAGCCCAATTTAAAGTGCTGGTTAACCTTTAAAGCCCTAAATTGTTTGGGCCCAAGTTACTTGAAGAACTGCCTTCTCCCATACCAGGTTGCCCACATTTTGAGGCCATCAACAGTGGCCCTTCTCACTTGCCCACCACCAAGGTCCGTTAGGCTGGTGAGTACGCGGTTTGGGCCTTTTCAGTGTTGGCCCCACACCTCTGGAATCAGCTTACATCAGAGGTTCATCAGGCCCCTTCTTTGCAGGTCTCCAGGAAAGCTCTGAAGACTCACCCATTTTTGCTGATTCTCCCACAATCTGTGGACTACAGGTTTTATTGATGTACTCTGTTTTCATGGTGTTTTATAGTATTTTATAGCATATTTACTGGCATATGTTTGCATGTTTTATCCTAGGTGTTTCATTGAGAGGCTTTTACCCTTAAAAGCAGCCTAAAATAATTTTAAATAAATGAAATAAGGTGCACTGTAACTCAGTGCTAGAGCACATGGTTAGCATGCAGACAGTCCTAAGTTCGATCCCCAGCATCTCCAGGTAGGGCTAGGAAAGAATCCTCTTTGAAACCCTGGGGAGCTGATTCCAGTCCATGCTGACAATACTGGTTCAGATGGACCAAGGGTCTGACACAGTATCAGGCAGCATCCTATGGTGTTAGGAATCCCCCCTTTTCTGGATTTTCCACCTCTTGTTTCTCCACAGCCACTCTAAAGCCCAAAGCTAGTCATTGCAGGCATAGGTCAGTGACATTTATTTAATTTATTTATTTACTAGATTTATATACCACTGATTATATTTTAAAATATCTTCAAGCTGTTTACAAAAAAGTTAATACATTTAAATACATTATGATATACATTAAAATACAATTGGAATGCATAATACTGCTACAATATTTATATATTTTAATGATTAAATCATTAAAATCAATATGATACCATAATTTCAGACAAACAAGCTGGGCAGCACACTCACTCAGAGAAGGCCTGGGTAAAGAAATGGCTACAGTTGGCACCTCCTGACTACCAGCACGGAGGTCATTCCAGAAGGTGGGCGCCCCCACGGAGAAGACCTACTCCCGATTGTTGCAAGATGGCAATCTGCAGCTCATGGTACAACTAACAAGGTCTCCTCCAATGGTCTTAAAAGTCCAGTATAAGACCTCTGGGGCCTAGGAACATCACTGTTAGTGGTGGTTAGAGCAAGTCCACCTTTCTCCATTTCCACAGTGACTGGACAGAATTGCTCTTGTCTGTCTGTTCCTAATGGTTCCTCCCACTTTCCAATTGAAGCTTATCTTCTCCCAGAGCCCCTTCCCCCTCTTGTGTTCTTCTTTCCCTCTACTAAGCAGTCACCTTATCAATTGCCCCTCCACCTCCCTCTTTGATCACTCCTGTTTCAGCTTCTCCATCCATTCCCTCAACTCTATGCTACTGCTCTTCCTTTTCAACTCAGTCATGGCCCACTCTACTTGATAAGCTTCAGCTGATGAGCAATCCTGGTCCGTTTCTTGCAGCAGTTGTCCCCATTTGGAGCCTTAAAGAGCTGCTGAATCCTGGTGGTTCCCCACTGTGTGAGTGTGTATGTGAGTGAGTGAGTGAGTGAGTGTGTGTGTGAGAGAGAGAGAGAGAGAGAGAGAGAGAGAGAGAGGTATGCACCCCCCCCCCAAGCTTTGACTCAGACCTCAATATGGCCCTTCAGAAAATAGCCCAATTTGGTTTGGACTGATTTGAAATTTAAAAATGGCTATAACTTTCCCCCTCTTTGCTAGAATGCGATGGTATTTGCAGGCATAGAAGCTTCTCAGTAGGGGATTATGCCTACTAACGCTAAAAAAATAAGTGCTGGGGTGGGGTGGGGTGGGGTGGGGTGGGGTTGTGTTACAAGGGTCTATCTATCGTTAACTGTGGATAACTTTTTTATTACTTGGCAGAATCGGATGATATTTGAGAAGTTGCCCCTTCTGAAGAGATCAGGCTTGCCAAAGGTCAGACAAATAGGAGCAGGTTTTTCATGCAAAGGCAGCCTTGATGAGGATGCACATATCCTCCTATGTTCCTTATGGACTAAATGACATAGAGCCTAGAGGTTTCTCTAAGTAAGAAACCTGAAAAATTTCAGAAGGATAGGTGGAGCAGTTCATGTGGAAGGGGAGTCCTCAAATTTGGGGGGAGTGATATGTTTTCCTTATGTCCCACCCTGTTTTTCCCCCCGGCAATTTGCATGAAATGGGTACACATCATAGAGGTGACCCTAGACAAGAAACCTGCAAAATTTCAGAAGATTAGGTACAGGGGCTAGGGAGTTATGATGACTGAAAACCAATTTTTTCATAGTGAAGCCTTGTGGTGTTGGAAGAATGGCCATTTTACAATCTCATCCTTGCCCTTCTCCAATGCACAGATATTGGAGCCCCTGGTTGAACATGCCCTAGGATAAGGAGGTGGACCTGTCAGTCACTCAACCACACTCCCTCTCTCACCCTATTCATAACCAGCATTTAAAGAAATGCAACCAAACACGCTATTTTCAGGAGACAAACTTTGTTCATCTCTGAAAAACAAGTCACCAATTATGCCTAATTCTGGAGTGGCTTTGATTCTGTTGGCTTCAGTGGGAAACCTGCTTTGCTTTGGGAAGCAACAGAACTGTCCCAAAGTATCCCAATACTTTGGGCTTCATACGAATCTGATGCACATCTGTATCTACAGGACACTTTTACAAAGAGCTTCAGTAAGTGAAAATGTTTAATTCTGATGGGTTGGTTACACAAAGCTATCAGCTGAAGATTAAAACCACTAACCAAAGAACTAAGGAGTGCCTTTGAGCAACTTGCATGATGATTCTCATGGACAAAATATTTTCACAACTATGTATCCATGGGAATCATTTGCAAAGTCAGCCAGTGGGTACAAAAATTACATTGTAAGCGGCTTGCTGCTGTTGTTGTCGGGGGGGGGGGGATCAGTTTTTTTCCTTCCTTTTGGCATTTTTGCCATCCAGCTGAGTTGGAAATTGTGTAAGAACTGCATCTCTCTTTTGACATTTCATATTGTGAAAGCAGCAGGAGGCTAAAAGTACAGGAAAGTGCAGTTTTGAAAATTAAGAGGACGAATGTTTTAATTAAGCTTTACTGAGCATCAAGAAATGATAGCTTCTCGTGGTTCGAAGACTTAAAGTATTTCATTTCATCTCAGTCTTCTATCCCTAGTCATTCAATATATTTCTGAATTATTCACAATATACTATCCAAGAGCTACTACCTTATCATTGGGGGAGAAAAACCCCTGTCATGAGATTTTATACAGTATGTAGCCCCGATAAATCTGGTGGTGTATTATGTATGACCACATGACTTGGATCAGGTGATGGCATTAACCAATCAGAATCCATGTTTTAGCACACTAACAGTACAATCCTATATGTATCTACTCAGAAGACCCATTAATTTCAATAGGACTTACTCCCAGGTAAGTGAGCATCGGATTGCATCCTTAATTCACCAGGTTAGGAAATTCCATGTTTTAATTAATGAAAATATATATTTTTAAAAAATGTTATTTAGGGCACAATCCTATTGATTGTACCTTTGCTACTTGGAAGACCCTGAACCTGAAGGCTTCTAAGATTCCTATGCCCTGCTGGACTGAAACCATCAGGGTGGGAGGAGAGGCAGAGGTGATCTTTGTCTATCTATCCTCCATCTTTGGCAATTTTCAGCCCATCTAGCGAGGGTGGTTTGGAGGGGGAGAATTTTAGTGGGTGGTTATCCATGGGACCATTTTACATCTATCCTGCAGCAGTTGTACTGGTTGTCAGTGTGTTTCCAGATACAATTAAAAGTGTGTTGGGGATTACCTTTTAGTGTCTTAAATGGTAAGGGTTGCAGTATTACCTTGTGGCCTGGGTTTTAGCCATATTCTAGCCATGCCACAGAGTGCCTGTTTGTACCATTACCAGGCCTGGATTCCCAGCTTTCATTTAAAACAACTTTGTAGAACTGGAGTAACAAGGCAAAAACGTACAAGCACTATTCTGTCCAATTATTCTGTGAGAAAGAAGCCCACCCTGCCTTCTTAACCAACTGAAGAAATAACTTTGTAGGAGAAGTTGAAGCTATGGTCATTTAAGGAACAAATAATGTCTGGAGAGTGGCAGATTCATTGTCTACCAAGGAGACTTCCTTGTTCATTTTGAAGCCTTTGTTTGGTCTTCCTTGAGACAGAACTAATATCTGACCACAAGAAACAATTGAGATATCCAGGATTTTAGTGTAACTGTGGACAGTAGAGTGTCCACCCAGAAGCAAAAGGTAGCAAACAAAGACAGCTGATGGTCTTTATTTCATGCAATGGTTTTTATTTATTTTTAGTCCACAGACTTTACGAAAATGACTGTGCCAATGCAAATGAAATTTCACATAAACTATTATACTCATGGGGGGGGGGGCGCTGTGGTTTAGAAAATGTGGCTTTCATCACACCTGCAAAGTAGACCAGTGTTATGACAATATTGTGGGGTGAAGCGGGGGGAGAAGCATATGACAACCTGTGCTGTAGTTCAATGTTGCTTTCTTGGCTCCTGGGATGTTCGCCTTTTTAGGGGTTTGGTGACAGTCTTGTCTTTTCCAATCTCAACCAGGATAACCTGCTTTATTCCTGTGATGGAGACTTAGGGATGCAACAGGTTAAATTACACTTGCATATCATCTGTGAATCTGTATGTTACCTCTGGTACACACTGTGCTCCAGCCTGCCTTCCTGGGGGCAAGAAGTGCATGAGAAAAGGGAAGACAAACTATGAAGGATACTGCAGCCAATGCGAGTGATTTGAGGGCGACTTTGTTAGAGTAACAGTGCAATGTTTACTGAAAACTAAGCCCTGTTGTATTCAATGGGGCTTACTCTTAGTAAAATGTGGATATCTTCCCAACCTTAGACTTCTTACAGTGTATAATTATCTTAGTTTTATCTTAGCCTTTGAAGGCCCAAATACAGACTTTTCTATATAACATGTAAAGAAAGTCAATTAATCTATTTCTTTACTGTTAAACAAATTTGGGAGGGGTGATTTGGGGTTGAAAAACAGTGTAGGGATGCATAACTCCCATAACTTTCTCAACCCACAACCTTATTTGCATACTTAGCAAACAATTTGCATAATATGCAAATTAGGCTGCCTGGATTTGGAAAACTGGGATATGTCAATCCTATGAATGGCTTGTGTTCACAATATTGTAAGAATTACCCCCTCCTACACCAGACTGCCCATTCCCCAAGATCTGGCAGAAGCCCTTCTCTGTCTTGTCCATGGTGGGCAGGCTGGTTGACTGGTTGAGATAAGAAAAAAGGGCTTACTCAGTGGCCATACCCAAGCTGTGGAACAATTTGCCCTATGACATTCGGATGGCCCCTCTCTTACTGTCAATCTGTCCAAAGCAAAATAATTTCCTCATGCTGTTCCTTCCAGATCCACTCAACTCAGACCCTCTGGAAACAGACTGATGATTAATTTAAGCAGGCTTCCAAAACCTGGGTCCATCCAGGTCATCTTCTCCAGACTGGTGCTCCTCAGATGTGTTGAATTCCCATCAGGCCTAGCCAGCATAGGAAATAGGAATGATGGGCATTGTAGGCCAGCCTTCCCCAACATGGGCCCCTCTTGTTGTTTAGGCCTACAACTCCCATCATCCTTGAACACTGGCCATACTGGCTGGGGTTAATTGGGATTGTAGTCCAAAACATCTGGAGGGCATCAGGTTGGGGAAGGCTGAGTTAAAGTAACTGCGTCCACGTCAGACAATCCAATGACCTGGATTCGCATCAATGGCACACAATGTTCCTTCAGATGGTTGTGATACCACTAGGAATATATATATATAGGAATACATGAAAGGGCTTTTCCCAGGGCAAACATGAAATTAAACTCCTTTTTGCTTTCCAATGCACCTGTAATGCACATGCAAGGGAGGGGCTCCAGATTTTGTCTGGTAACATTTCAGTGAAGCAAAACATTTCTAACCTCAGCAATTTCCATTCACTACTTAGCCAGGCTTCCCCATTCACTCCAGCATGCATGTTTAGTATGGTTGCATTAGAGTGCAGAAGGAGATCAGTTTTCATTCATGTGACTGCAATGTGAGACAATACAGTGGTCCATGAAGAACAAGCAAACCCAATGGCAGTCCACAATACAATGAAGTTTAGGAATCTCTGGGGTAGATCAGTGTGTGTCCATGTAGGAGATCATCTTAGGAAAGCCAGGAGCCCTGAGTCTCACACAGACAATTCCACACTTTTTGAAGGAGAGGTAACAAATCAAGACACCAAAGACCTGGTCTAGAAAACAGCTGTGGACAGCCTTGGAACTGAAGAAAGTGCACACAGATAGACCCAAATCTTCAAGCAAGTTGGGAACATTCACAAGAGATTGTGTGTGTGTGTGTGTGTGTGTGTGTGTGTGTCTGTCTGTCTGTGTGATCACAATGCTTTGTTTTAGCACAATGATCTGCCTTTGTAGAATATCCTGAGCCTGTGTCTCCTTGATCAATCATATGGGCATGCTCACCTGCTCCATATAAATCATCTTTTTTTATTAGCAGGGGGAGCTTTATGTATCAACAGATGCCCCCAAGCCAGCCCTAGTCTCATATTAATGGAACAATGCATAGGAGTCTCTGAAATAGCATCCGAAGACCACAACCTGTTGGGCTTTACAAGTGCTGCATGAATGACCAACTGAGTTGCATGACCAACTAGCTGATCCTGCAAATAAAAACAGAACACAAATAATGAAATAACATTTGGAATTTGTAAATCCAACTCCCATGCAGGAAGATTTGATGGACAAAGGATGGGAGCTGATCTTCCCCTCTGGAGATGGACAGATGAGATTTTCTAGTCAAGAAAGCTCCTATGAAAATGGCATGCATGGACAAACTAATCAGTTAGTGGAGTGTGGAAGGAACTCCCAGCCAAGGAACTCCTTTGTGGTTATTCAGGATGTGGTTGACTACTCACTGCATAGCTTTACATGAGCTTCTCCCCATCTTGCTTTTGCCCACTGGGACAACATTCACTTGATGGCCTGTACATGGAAATGAGCCAGTATGGTGTAGTGGCAAGAGCGTTGGACTGGGAGTCGGGAGATCCGGGTTTTAGTCCCCACTCAGCCATGGAAGCTCACTGGGTGACTTTGGGCCAGTAACAGACTCTAAACCCAATCCACCTCACAGGATTGTTGTTGTGAGGATAAAATGGAGGAGGATTATGTATGCCGCCTTGGGCTCCTTAGGAGGAAAAAAGGTGGGATATAAATGTAATAAATAAATAAATAAATAAATCATTAGGAAGGGGTTTGCAGAGACTCAGTTCAGAAGTATGCATCTCCCTACCCACCCACCCCCAATATCCCAATATGTTTATTAAACACAATTTCTTTGAGTTTTCCATTGTGTTTTTCCCAGGTGGTGTGGTGCGGGGAGCTTAATCACCTTTTATATAGGAAGAAGCATGAGTGTAGCACTGCTTCAAGATTCATACATTTTATTCTACAAGCCAAAGGCCATGACAAAAATAATATTGTATATTAAAACAACAACAACAGATAACTGAAAATTAAAAAAAAGAAGAGGAAAATGTATACAGCACAGTGTGGGCTCTACTCCCCAGGTTCCTCCAACATCCCAACGAAGTTTGCTCTGATTTTCTTTGCTGATAATGCAAACATCGATGCTCTATAGGTAGTTGCTGCATCGAGATCTAACAGCAGATAATAGACTGGTTCTACATCTGAAGCAAATGTATGAGATCCTAGGATAAAAGTTATAAATTTAACTCTAATGCCACAGAACAAGAGATATTTAAAGAAGAAATGCACCAAATCCTCAATCTGATGTGGGCATTTCAGACACACCAGCTGCTTCCAAGGCACCTTGCTATAGCATCTGTCCACTACAGCTGAGAGCATATCATAAAAATATAATGCAGTAAATGCACGCCTTTGTGCCAGGGAAATCAGATTATCCAGATATTTTAATGGGCCCTTCTAAGCTGAGGGAGCCAAGTTACGATATTTAAGGTTTCAACTGCCCTAACATCATGAAGAGCATCCCAAGCAAATATCCCCTGGCTGACATTTCTCTTACTCACCTGGTCTATATCATGTAACCTCCCCCTTTACAAAGCTAAGTAATTGCACCTGTATTTCCTTTGGCGATAGTCTAGTATAGGTCACTCTTACTAGCCACGGGGCCAGCAAGACCAAGTTCCGTTTATGACATCTCAACAGGCAACAATGAATTACTGCAGTATTAGAGGTGCAGCCAATCTTTGTCTGCAGAAGAGGTGTGGGGATCTCTAGGGTGGGGTCTCCAACACGGTGCCCAAGGACACCTCTATTGGTGCCCAATAGGCTCCCTGCCCCTCCTTGCTTTTACTTTCTTAAGTTTTTTTTTAAATTAAAAAGATTTTAACTGTGAAGCTGAAATGCTGCAAAGCAAACCACTGGCTTCCAGCAGCATCTTTACCTCCAGCGATACCTCTGGGGCCCAAGTGGAGCAAATATGTGCTTTGGCATTTGGGCTCAGACTATCTCTACCTCATACTCAGTTTCTCCACCAAGTTACTGGTCTCCAAGCCTCACCAGTTTGCCTTCTGGAAAATGGGTATTTTGTGATTGGACACACCTGTAATGGCAGCCATTTTGTGACTGGACAGCCCCCATGGCAGCCATTTTGTGACAGTGCCCTCAACACACTCTCAACATTCCAAAAGTGCTCACCAAGCCAAACATTTTGGGACCCCTGCCCTAGGGAATACTAGGGTTGAATTGAGAAATCTATTCTGAAACTTCTCCATAGCTTCAGCAATCCTACCATCAGTCCCCCGAAACTTTGCCCCATAGAACACCACAGAGGATGTCTTGCCCAAAATTGTTTCCAATGCAGGTGTTACCAGTTGCCCCCCTTTAGAATAACAATTAAAAAAACAACAACTGCAGAATTGTCTCGCTCTTCGAATTTTGCTTCCATGTGCCTCAAATGGGCTGACCAGGACATTCTTTCTGAGAAGGAGATACCTATATACCAGAAGGACCTGACTTGCTGCAAAGGGTTATTTTGCAAAGACCACCCAAAGAGTGGCGAGCTCCTCCCCGAAACCACCATCTTAGATCTTACCATAATTCATGAGCAACTAATTGTTTTGGCAGTAAAGAGAAGTTATTCAGATGATTTTTTTTAAGCCTTGCTGGTCAGTGACAGCAAGGCCATATCATCAGCATAAAGCAAACATTCACCTTCCTAAGCCTCACATAGTGAGCCAACTAAAGCACAATTGCTGGACTTGAACTGTTGGACATGCACTATTGTTGATTTAAAAAGCGATTATTAATAGGATATATTGCGTATGAGAAATGTGTAAGAGTTAGTGATGCCATGGACTAGGACCACAAACCCTCATCCTCAGAGGATCCTGACCCTTTGCCCTCTGAGGGGCTCCAGAGTTAAGAACTTAGGAAGAGGATTCCATCACGGAAAGGCATCATGAGGCTTCCATCTCACCAGGCCATAGTTCCCCGGAAAGATCCCAGGGGTCAGCTCCCTTGTGTCCAAAGGAGTTTGCCTTGCCGTCTTTGGACTTTGAGGTCAATGGTCATAAGGACACTTGCCTGTCACCACCATTCCCCACATTCTCACAGCTTCAGCTCCTAAAATAGGCCAGGTACCTTTAAGAGACAAAGCCTCAGTCAGTGTAGAGGTGGAGCCAACCAGCCTAAAGTCAACCAACCTCTAATTTAAAGCTTAGCTTTGATGTGCTCCTGGTTGGAGCAACATACAGGCAACCCTGTCTGGCTTCCAGCTCCGGCACCACTTGGAGCTTTTCCTGGTGCTGATCTCTTCCCATATTGCTTTCCTGAAGAACCTCACCCCTGTTAAAGATTGAACCATAAAAGAACCCTGCAACCCAGGCTACTTCACAAAGCATCATCTGAATCCAAGGCCCAAAATGGTTAAATCCCTCTCATCTGATCTCTAGTAGCTCTGAAGGTGGTTGATCACTCACAGAGTTGGTGACAGAGGTTTCAAGTCCCGCAGTAGATATGAGACCAAGTATGTTTAAACAAGAACAATTCGCCAACCTTCTGTGAATGGACGGCAAAACATTATCTGGAGCTGCCTAGCTACTCTTTCCATCAAGCTGTGGCTTCAGACTCCATCTCTGGGAGTAGGACAAAGGCAATGGTAGTATCATCACTGACAAGGAGGAAGAATAACACTGTGTCATTGGACTGATTATATGTTTTGGACTGGGATATCTCTGGATGGAGAAACGTGTTTCAGCTGTATTGCTGAAATGGCTAATGAAATATGATATCCTATTTTTGCAAGAGGCTTGAGCACTTGAAGGAGACCTTCTATATCTTCAAGAGTTTGCTAGTTTTTCATTCCCTTCATTAAGAATCCATAATTTTGAGCATCTGTGTGTGTATGTGTGTGGGGGGTATCTACTTGTAGTTTGATAACTATCAATGGCTGCTAGTCATGATGTCTATATGCTACATCCAGTAGCTGAGGCAGTATGCCATTGTACACTAGTTGCTGGGGAACATGGGCCAGAAGGTGCTGTTGCACTCATGTCTTGCTTGTGGGTTTCCTGCGGGCCACTGTGTGAATAGAATGCTAGACTAGATGGACCCTTGGTCTGATCCAGCATGGCTCTTCTTATGTCCTTATGTAAAGGAAATTCTTATATAATTTGAGGTAATAATAATGCATCTTATTTTTTACCTGTGTATTTGTTATTTAGCTGTAGACTGGTAGAGTTTGTTTGAATGTATATTGCCCTGTTGCACACAAGAAAAGATTGATTTTTATGTTATTTTTTAATCTAAGGCTCTAAAAGCCTCATTCTTGCTTTTAGCGTCACAGGGCTCTCTGTGTGGTCTCTTGGGCATTCAGGACTGCTGCTAGGCCGAAAGCCTCTCTGCAAAGAGCCCTGTGATGCTGCGACAGCACATGGTATGTGTATGTTTTTCAGTGGAACATCTACCTGACATCTACCTCCTACACTTAAAAGGTAAATGGAATTTGTGCCCCCCTGCCCAATTAGAAAATTCTTCTAAGCTCTCTCCCTCCCCAGCCTCTTTTGCTGGAGTCTTCATTGCACTACCACCCACCCCACCCCAGCAAATTGCCAACCATGAAGTAATTGACATATTCGGCATGACACTATTAAAGACCCTTGATATGTGTTACTCAAGCACATGCACGCGATTTTACAAATGTACAACATGCCCTTTCAGCAACTGTTTTGAAGGAGACCAAGCTATGCTTCTCTCTATCTTCCTCCCTCCTCTCATTTAGAGAGTGAGGGCACTGATGACTGTCTATGTGGCATTGTGATATTGTATTAGCTGTGTGATTCCTGATTGGCTGGGATGGTATAGCCAGCAAGATGATGATTAGGGGAGTTAGGACATCATTTGGAGGGATTTCAAGCAACATTTTGGACCTCCCCTAAAAGCTCTCTTCTGTGTCAAAAATGTTGCCTTTCAAACATTCGGTGTAGCCCTAACTACACAGATAACCGCAGAGTCTGGTTTCGGGGGGGGGGGTGTAAGTGGAATGACAGCATCCCTTCCAGGGAGGGGGTACTTTTTCTCCTGATACTCATGCTAAATATGCTGGAGAGGGGAGGGAGTGGAAGAGGGAGAGATCTAAGCTCGCTCCCTCTCTCTTACCATATCTAGACCACCAATTCCATTGCTGACACAGATGGATAACTTGTATTAAAAGGGACAGCAGATTGAGGTTTGGGGGCTCAGGGAGGGGCTCGATGGAAGGGGCTACTGGAGGGCACATGAATGTGTGCGAGAAAAAAGACAAATGTGAGATTGGCTCAGAAAATAAGCCAAGTTATTTCCAATTGTTTTGGAAGTAGCTCAGCTTATTCTCTGAGCCAATACGATGTGAGTGGGTGGAAGCTCGCCCAGCTCTGCTTCAAAGCGTGTGCGTGTGGAGGACAATTTCTTACCTCCTCCATGTTTGAGTGATGGAAATACTGCAAGGCAAGCGAAATAAAATCAAACATTGTATATTCCTGCTCATAGATTCATTCCGTCTAGCTTCAGATGATTAAAACGTGCCAGACACATTTCAGTCCAAGACATCTTTCATTAGCATTACTGCAAACAATTCCATGTGCAATATTTCCTCTACTGGAAATATTCAAAGCAGGGTAAGCGTATGGCTTCTCAGGGCTCAGTATGTGACTTGCTACAATCAATAAGCCTCATTCAGTCATCGAAGGCTAGAAATCCTACTCCATTAAAATCAATGAGAGCTTTGCCATTGACTTAAAAAGAGCAGGACTGCGCCATAAATAATGTTTTATAACTCCTCTGCATATACCAAGGATAGGGATATCGGACCCAGAGAAGCTAGGGTAAACCCAATCAATATGGATCTAGTCATCATTAATCCTATGGTTCCGTGTGCCCCAGCCAGAGCTGCTGTTCCTCCTCCTCCTTGCGTGGATGAGGTTGACAAGTTTGGTTTACCATGCTCTAGTCTTGGCTGGCTCTACTTCCCCACAGTTTACAGCATTTTCAGCTTCATGTCACATATGCCAACAGCACTCAGCCAATAGAAGAGTAAATACATCTAGCATCCTATTTTTATTTAGCACTATTTGAAATATTATTACCATAGTTAAGGAGCATGGCTGGAAAGAGCCCAGTTGGGCGGCAGGGAAAATTTGCTATGGTTCTTTTATAAAGCAGTATCAAACACACACGTACAACAGGCTTTTAAAATATAGGCACACTCTTTTCCAGACAACACAGCTTTTCATAAATTTCAAATGTTATTCTCCCTTTCTTCTCTATACTACAGAATGTTTTTTTTTCAACTTTGAATATCATTTTGAGATTATGTTACTGCTGCCAGTGAGAATCATGGTATTTATATGGTATTTATATTGTTCAAATTACTTCAGGATCCTAACCATAGTCATCTTTGCAAGAACACGATGAGGAATTATCACAATTTCCCCACATTACAGATAGAATATTGGAGCTGAGACAGAATGTCAGGAGTGTTGTTGTAGACTTTTAAGTGCCCATCGTGACAGCCTCACACCCTGAAGGAGAGTCCAAAAGGTAGCTGTGTTGAGCCATAACAACAAACCAGTTCTACTGGTTTTCATCTTCACTGGGAGTAGGTCTTTTATAAAGCTTGTTGTTCAGTCGTTCAGTCGTGTCCGACTCTTCATGACCCCATGGACCATAGCATGCCAGGCCTTCCTGTCCTGTGCTCTCTCCCAGAGTGTACTCAAGTCCATATTCATTGCATCGGTGATGCTATCTAGCCATCTCATCCTCTGCCGTCCCCTTCTCCTTTTGCCTTCAATCTTTCCCAGCAATAGTGTCTTTTCCAGTGACTTTTCTCTTCGCATTAGGTGGCCAAAATATTTGAGCTTCAGCTTCAGGATCTGTCCTTCCAATGAGAACTCAGGGTTGATTTCTATTAGCATTGACTGATTTGACCTCCTTGCAATCCAGGGGACTCGTAAGAGTCTTCTCCAGCACCACAGTTCGAAAGCATCGATTCTTCGGTACTCAGCCTTCCTTACAGTCCAGCTCTCACAGCCATACGTTGCTACTGGGAAAACCATAGCTTTGATTATATAGACCTTTGTCAGCAAGGTGATGTCTCTGCTTCTTATTATGCTGTCTAGGTTGGCCATAGCTTTCCTCCCAAGGAGCAAGCGTCTTTTAATTTCATGGCTACAGTCACTGTCTGCGGTGATCTTGGAGCCCAAGAAAATAACATCTGTCACTGCTTCCATTTCTTCCCCTTCTATATGCCAGGAAGTGATGGGGCCAGATGCCAGGATCTTAGTTTTTTTAATGCTGAGTTTCAAACCAGTTTTTGCACTCTCCACTTTCACCCTCAACAAGAGGCTCCTTAGATCCTCTTCGCTTTCTGCCATTAGGGTGGTATCGTCTGCGTATCTGAGGTTGTTGATAATTCTCCCGGCAATCTTAATTCCGACCTGTGATTCATCCAACCAGGCGTTTCTCATGATGTACTCTGCATATAAGTTAAATAAGCAGGGTGACAATATGCAGCCTTGTTGTACTCCTTTCCCAAATTTGAACCAATCGGTTGTTCCATGTCCGGTTCTTACTGTTGCTTCTTGACCCTCGTACAGGTTTCTCAGGAGACAGGTAAGGTGGTCTGGTACTCCCATCTCTTTAAGAATTTGCCAGAGTTTGTTGTGAGCCACACAATCAAAGGCTTTAGCGTGGTCAATGAAGCAGAAACAGACATTTTTCTGGAATTCTCTTGCTTTCTCCATGATCCAGCGAATGTTGGCCATTTAATCTCTAGTTCCTCTGCCTCTTTGAAACCCAGCTTGTACTTCCGGTAGTTCTCGGTTCACATACTGCTGAAGCCTAGCTTGTAGGATTTTGAGCATAACCTTGCTGGCATGTGAAATGAGTGCAATTGTATGGTAGTTTGAACACTCTTTGGTGTTGCCCTTCTTTGGAATTGGAATGTAAACTGACCTTTTCCAGTCTTGTGGTCATTGTTGAGTGTTCCAAATTTGTTGGCACATTGAATGCAGCACTTTAACAGCATCATCTTTTAGGATCTTAAATAGCTCAGCTGGAATACTGTCATCTCCGCTAGCTTTGTTGTTACTAATGCTTCCTAAGGCCTGCTTGACTTCACTCTCTAGGTTGTCCGGCTCAAGTTCAGTGACTCCACTATCATGGCTGTCAGGGACATTCAGATCTTTCCTGTATAGTTCTTCTGTGTATTCTTGCCACCTCTTCTTAATCTCATCTGCTTCTGTTAGGTCCCTGCCTTCTTTGTCCTTTATCATGCCCATCTTTGCACAAAATGTTCCGTTGATATCTCTGATTTTCTTGAAAAGATCTCTAGTCTTTCCCATTCTATTGTTTTCCTCGATTTCTTTGCATTGTTCATTTAAGAAGGCCTTCTTGTCTCTCCTTGCTATTCTCTGGAAATCTGCATTCAGTTGGGTATATCTTCCCCTTTCTCTCTTGCTTTTCGCTTCCCTTCTTTCCTCAGCTACTTGTAAAGCCTCATCAGACAGCCACTTGGCTTTCTTGCATTTCTTTTTCTTTGGGATGGATTGAGTTGCTGACTCCTGAACAATGTCACGGACCCCTGTCCATAGTTCCTCAGGCACTCTGTCTATCAGGTCTAATCCCTTAAATCTATTCCTCACCTCCACTGTATATTCATAAGGGATATGATTGAGGTCATACCGGAATGGTTTAGTGGTTTTCCCTACATTCTTCAATTTAAGCTGAAATTTTGCAATAAGAAGCTCATGATCTGAGCCACAGTCAGCTCCAGGTCTTGTTTTTACTGACTGTATACAGCTTCTCCATGTTTGGCTGCAAAGGACATAATCAATCTGATTTCGATATTGACCATCTGGTGATGTCCATGTGTAGAGTCACCTCTTATGCTCTTGGAAAAGAGTGTTTGCTATGATCAGCGTGTTCTCTTGGCAAAACTCTATTAGCCTTTGTCCTGCTTCATTTTGTACACCAAGGCCATGCTTGCCTGTTCTCCTGGTGATTTCTTGACTTCCTACTTTAGCATTCCAGTCCCCTATGATGAAGAGGTCATCTTTTTTTGGTGTTAGTTCTAGAAGGTGTTGCAGGTCTTCATAGAACCAATCAACCTCAGCTTCTTCGGCCTCAGTGGTTGGGGCATAGACTTGAATTACTGTGATGTTGAATGGTTTGCCTTGGATTCGTACTGAGATCATTCTATCATTTTTGAGATTGTACCCCAGTACTGCTTTTCCCACCCTTTTGTTGACTATGAACGCTACTCCATTTCTTCTCAGGGATTCTTGCCCACAGTAGTAGATATAATCGTCACCTGAATTAGATTCGCCCATGCTTGTCCATTTGAGTTCGCTGATTCCCAAGATGTCGATGTTCAGTCTTGCTATCTCATGTTTGACCACCTCCAGCTTACCTTGATTCATTGATCTTACATTCCAGGTTCCTAAACAATATTGTTCTTTACAGCATCGGATTTTCTTTTCACCACCAGACACATCCACAGCTGAGTGTCCATTCAGCTTTGGCCCAGCCGCTTCACTCTTTCTGGCGCTACTTGGAAATTCCCTCTGCTCTTCCCCAGCAGTATATTGGACACCTTCTGACCTGAAGCGCTCATCTTCCGGCATCATATCTTTTAGCCTTGTGATACGTTCCATGTGGTTTTCTTGGCAAGAATACTGGAGTGGGTTGCCATTTCCTTCTCCAGTGGGCCACATTTTGTCAGAACTCTCTGCCATGACCTGTCTGTCTTGGGTGGCCCTGCATGGCATAGCTTATGGTTTCACTGAGTTACGCAAGCCCCTTCGCCACAACAAGGCAGTGATCCATGAAGAGGTTTTATAAAGCTTTGTTGTTGTTCAGTCGTTCAGTCGTGTCCGACTCTTCGTGACCCCATGGACCATAGCACGCCAGGCCTTCCTGTCCTGCGCTCTCTCCCAGAGCGTGCTCAAGTTCATATTCATTGCATCCGTGATGCTATCTAGCCATCTCATCCTCTGCCGTCCCCTTCTCCTTTTGCCTTCAGTCTTTCCCAGCATCAAGGTCTTTTCCAGGGAGTTTTTTTATAAAGCTATTGGGTCTTAATTGCCCACTCAAGACCAGGTCACCCCAAAATACTTTGCATTACAACAGGGATAGCTCACAACTATATATTGTTGCTGAGAAAATTAATCCCCCTCCCCCACAGCTACTGTGACGATTGCAGGTAAGCTCAGAGGGAGTAGGGAACTTTGGTGGGTTGGCAGATGACACCATTGTCCAAGGTAATCAAAAAGTCCCAGCATTTTGACCCTGTGAGCCCTGGCCCCATTACACCATTGCAGAGTGGCTTGTCCAAAGATATCCAAAGATATTCTTCTCCAGCATCCAAATCCCAAATGTCTTCTTTAAAATATCTCCCAAACACTCTTAGACCACACTCTTATCTCAGTGCTCTGCTCTTTCACATTGTTAACCTCTCTCTTCTGGTTATCTTGCTGCCACCATCTATTAATCCCCACTGTGATGTCTGACTCCTTTTATATGCTCCTGATCTTACTGCCATGTTGTCCTTCCCCTTTTGTTCAGATACAGCAGCCTACGTTTGTATCCCTCCTTCACATCCTTTTCAGTAAATTGAGATACATCTAGGAGTTAACAGTTCTTTAAGACTCTAGTAGCCATCAAAGATGGCCATGCTTGTACAGCAGAGAACACACAAGCATGCATGCACACACACATGCACATACATATCCTTCACGCTAGTAATGGCCATTTGGAAATAGTCAGACATGCCCTTAGTTATTGCTAAAGGCAACAGAATAAAACTAGAGAAAATGCAATTAGATCTACAAGTACATTCAGAAGAAGTTATGCACACCTCTGTCGATGGCATAGTTGAGGTCGATACACATTAAGAAGCAGAAGGCAACCCTCCGCATTTTTCATCACTCTTTCACTAGAATGGAAAAACATACTAAATTGGTAAAATAAAACCTGCCAGCAATGCACAGACATAGCCCCTAAAACTGCCATTCTAAGTTCTCTCCCACAGATGAAATAAACATATGAGACAGAGACAGAGAGAGAGGCTGCAGATGAAAATAGCAGCCCTGGTCTAAGTTCCCTGCTCCTCTCTCTACTGTTTAGTAGAAGGTAACCCACATCCTGGGGGGTGTCTCCATGACAGCAGAAAGAGAAGAAAATGGTGGCTTACCCAGGTTTTTCAAGGAACCAGCTTTGGTCCGTGCAGAACTCCATGAATGAGTGCACCACACCATTCTAAGTTGCTTCACAGGAACATACTTCCAGGTGGGGTGGGGTTGGAGTGAACATCATGTGTCTGGCAGGGGCTACTCAACCAATAAGAGAGGCTCCCCCCATCCCTGTCCAGGCTGTACCCTCCTGTCTCCTTCCCCAGAAGCTCCTATAATGTGATGGAGCAAAACTTCAAATTAATTACTTCCTTACAGCAACAAAGAAAGCAGTAAAGAAATGCAGGATCGATATTTAGGGAACAAGCCTCATTGACCACAATGGGGGTTACTTCTGAGGAGACACCTGCTTCCCCAACCTAAGCCCGATTCCGCCTATTTTTTAAAAATATTTCCCTTTAAAACCACATTAGCAAGTGCTACCCCCATCTCACTATCTCGTATTTGCCAGCAATTCCTTTACCTATCTCACTATTGCACTATTGTGCGAAAGTGAGATAGTGAGTTAGGGGGTATAGGAATTGCTGGCAAATGCACGATAGTGAGATATGAGGTGTAGATACTGCTGAGCAAAGCACTATTTCGCTTTAATTCTTAACTTTTTTTAAAAAAAGTTAGAGGCTGCTTGGAGCACACCTATACATTGCGGAGATGGCCACCAGAGTTTAGTGTCAGGCAAGCAAAGTAAATACCATGAGGTAGCTCAGAGCTCTGATGGCCAGCCGTGAAATGGCGGAAATATCAGGGAAACACAGGGGGGAAAACATTGGGGAAACACCCCTTTCACCCTAGGTCATGGCCAGGTGAAAGACACACCCCTGGACAGGGAAATCACGCTAGAGTAAATGTGGAGGGTGGTGCACACTGCAACAGAAGCACGGACAAGCCGAATTAAGGAAAACAATCGGACTGAAAGTAGTCTCAGAAGAACTGTTTTTTTCAGCACGAAACTCCGAGGTGGCTGCGAGATGGCCATGACATCATGTGCCCCAAACAACCTCCAAATGTAGCAACCTAGCAGTAAATTGCTTGTGGATACACTGATGTCATTACATGGAGCATTTCCCCACTCCTGTCAGCAGCAGCCAATGATGCAGAGTGATGGTGCAGAAATATGCAGAGTAATGATGTCTAGCTCAAATTACCCAATGTTCTGACAATATGGAGTAGGGCAGGAGGGGTCTTAGAACATAAGAAGAGTCATGCTGGATCAGGACAAGTATCCAGCATTCTGTTCACACAGTGCCCAACCAGCTGCCTGTGGGAAACCCACAAGTAGGGCATGTTCCCCAGCAGCTGGCATACTAGACATAGCATATCACCATCATGATTGGTAGCCATTGATACCCTTGTCCTCCTGGGACTTTCATTTTCAGTGGCAGCTCCATCTTCCTTGTAACATTTCGTTCCACTCTTAGATCTTAAAAAGTGCATGTATGAAAGTAAGAGTAGCAATGAATAAAAAATGATGCAGATGACAGAGGTCTGTTCAAACATTACTTAGGCTGCAATGTTAAGCATGTTTAGGAGTAAGCCCAACTGAACACACTGGGACTTTTTTCTGAGTCAACATGTACAGGAATTGCACTGTTAGTAACAAGACACTTCAAGTCAATAACAGTCTTGGACTTACACCTGCCTGTTCCTTGCCCCCGTAACCACAGGGAGAAAGTAATATATGAACCAGGCTGGTGTGTATTTATTTGAACATGGCATCTTCCTGACCTGTCTCTGGAAGTGATGGGCATTTGGGTCATGGCATCAGGGAGACAGTGGATACTGTTTGAATTGTGCAGGCTACTAGCATTTAAAAAATCATCAAAAACTGAACAGTGTGGATAGAGATAGCTGTTATATTGCAAGGCCATTTTTAAAAGCAACTGCAGATGTGAAAATTGGTGACATGTTGCTGGCTGCATGCCTAAGATAACTGGTTGTATTAAAGAAGTTATTTCACACACTCCCCCCCCCCCACTCTACTGAAATGCTGGGGAAAATGTAAGGTGAATAGCTTTGATATGTACACAGAGCTATGTGTGGACAGGGAGTTCCTCATTCACTCAATAGTTGGAGGTTGACATGAATTAATGAATTACATATGCAAAATGCTTCCAGATATGGAAGATAATGTGGCCACTGCTTGAACAGAGCAGGCACATTATTACTCTAGGGAACTTTGGATTAAAAGCACTGAAATTGCCTTGCTGGCTCAGAGCAAAGGCCCATCCAGCAGGACTGACAGATGTCCCCACCCTGGAAGGGCATCGCAAGCAGGATCAGATAGAAATAGTTATGCCCTGTAGCCTGCCCTCAGCATCTGCTAATCAGAGGGTGTGTCAGCTGTGTGATCAAGACATTAATTTTTGGCTTCCACAGCTAAAAGACATCAGCAGATCCATGACTGAACTTTTGTGTACTTTTTCATGTTGCTAATATGTGCATGCAACCTTTGTACAAAAATCTACAGAAATGGTCTGAATTCCCATTCAGGATGTCTGTGTTATCACCGCAACAATCGTTCTGCGAGTGGCCGTTGTTAATAATGTAATTATCACCATGTGTACTGTGTACAGTGTAATTATGCACAGTGTAGATTTCAGTTCCCTCTGCTTTCATGGTTTACAATCCCCCCCCCAAAAAGAAACCCAACAAGTGTAGTATGTTACAGGATAACTGTAACATACTACAAATAAATACACACCAGCCTGGTTCATACAGGGGAGAGGTAACGAGTGGGGTACCGCAGGTCTCAGTCCTGGGCCCAGTGCTCTTCAACATTTTTATTAATGACTTGGAGGAGGAGGTGCAGGGAATGCTGATCAAATTTGCAGATGACACAAAATTGGGAGGGACAGCTAATACTTTGGAAGACAGAAACAAAATTCAAAGTGATCTGGATAGACTGGAGCGCTGGGCAGAAAACAACAGAATGGCATTTAATAGGGACAAATGCCAAGTTCTGCACCTAGGAAAAAGAAACCAAATGCACAGTTACAAGATGGGGGATACGTGGCTCAACCACACTACAAGCGAGAAGGATCTTGGAACTGTTGTCGATCACAAGCTGAATATGAGCCAACAATGTGATGTGGCTGCAAAAAAGGCAAATGCTCTTTTGGGCTGCATTCATAGAAGCATAGCTTCCAAATCCCGGGAAGTACTAGTTCCCCTCTAATCAGCACTAGTTAGGCCTCATCTGGAGTACTGTGTCCAGTTCTGGGCACCACACTTTAAGAAGGATGCAGACAAACTGGAGAGGGTTCAGAGGAGGGCAACAAAGATGATCAGGGGACTGGAAACAAAGCCCTATGAAGAGAGACTGAAAGAACTGGGCATGTTTAGCCTTGAGAAGAGAAGACTGAGGGGAGATATGATAGCACTCTTCAAGTACTTGAAAGGTTGTCACAGAGAAGAAGGCCAGGATCTCTTCTTGATCATCCCAGAGTGCAGGACACAGAATAATGGGCTCAAGTGACAGGAAGCCAGATTCCGGCTGAACATCAGGAAAAACTTCCTGACTGTTAGAGCAATACGACGATGGAACCAATGACCTGGGGAGGTGGTGGGCTCTCCCACACTGGAGGCCTTCAAGACGAGGCTGGACAGCCATTTGTCAGGGATGCTCTGACTTGGATTCCTGCACTGAGCAGGGGGTTGGACTCGATGGCCTTGTAGGCCCCTTCCAACCCTACTATTCTATGATTCTATGATTCTATAACTCTTGATGTATCTGATGAAGTGGGTTCACAAAAGCTTATGCCATAATAGATTTGGTAGTCTTAGGTCCCCACAAGACTGTATGTTGTTTCATCTTTTTTTAAACCAACAACAATAACCATCTAACACTGTCACAGAGCTAGCATAAAGCAACGCTACTGCAACATCTTTAGCACTTGTTTGGCAAAGGGGAAAACCGGTGATTTGCCACCAAAATTCAGTTGCAAACTGCACTGCCAAAATTCGGTGGCAAATCACTGCTTTTTCCCTTTGCCTAACAAGTGCTAATGACACTGCACTAGGATGGGTTTATGCTAGCGCAACATTACTAGTGCTAGCACTGTGACATTGTTAGAGGCTGCCCATTGTTTCAAATGTGCCACCTGACAGTATTTGGCAGTAAATCTAACTGCATTTCATGGAGCTTGCTCCCAAGGGTGCATAGGGCTGCAGCCTTAGATGATTAAACTGTGGTCTATTATCAATGATAATTACCGGAACATACAATTACAATAATCCTATAATTTTGTTGTACATGAGAACATCAGATTGTTCTCATGTACAACAGATTCCAGCTGAACATCAGGAAAAACTTCCTGACTGTTTGAGCAATACAACAATGGAACCAATGACCTGGGGAGGTGATGGGCTCTCCCACACTGGAGGCTTGCAAGGTAAGGCTGGACAGCTATCTGTCAGGGATGCTTTGACTTGGATTCCTGCACTGAGTAGGGGGTTGGGCTCAATTATCTTATAGGCCCCTTCTAGCCCTACTATTCTGTGATTCTATGATTCCATGATCATGACACTCCAGCTGTCAAGATTCCCTTAGCCCCCACTTCACTTCAATGCCCAAACATACACGGACGTGAAGCTTCAGCCTACATCTTTTAATCCATTACTTCACAGGGTCATATAGATGCAAATTCTTAGAGAACTCTCCATCTACAAAGGAATGCCTTCAGGGGATCCAAATGGAATTTATGAGAGTTGCCTGCCGTTTGAAGAGGGAGGCGGTATCGCTAGCCTAACTTAAGGGGGGGAGGTCCCTCTCTTGTCATGAGGCCTCTTAAGGGCAGCTTTTCACGCAAGGCCAATCAGGTAGACCGTCTAAGTTCCTCCCCTGCCTTCTCTCTCTTTGCTCTGCACCTGCGCCTGGCATCTATTAGGTCAACCTCCTGTTCGCTGCCTCTCATGGGGGGGGGGACCCTCAAGCTCAGCCATCTGGACATTTGTAACCTGGGAAGCTGGGCTATTCATATCTGGACTAGCCTGGGAAACCCCCCCCCACCATGTCTGATGGTTCTCCTTCAGAATCTGAACTGCTATCCCACTTCCTGTGCTCAGAAACACCCCTGCCATCATCAGTACTGGCACCAATGGGAGTTTACACAGAATATAAATAACATGTTAAGGATTTGGATTGTGGTTTCCACAAACCATTATGCCTCTTGTTCTTCATCCTATGTTCTGGGCAATGAAACAATGCTTAAACTCAGAGTATTTTAAATGTATATCCATCTTTTAATGTGCAGACATTGGTGGTGAATGAGATTTAATAGGGTAGCAGCTGAACAGATGTTTAGGAAATGGTGTACATCAACTGATGTTGAGTGGGGGGGAGCCATATTTTAATTTAGCTGTTCAAGGTTTTTGAAGTGCTGCCACTGAGATTTTGTGTAACGCCTGAAAATTAGTATGCCGGGGTTTGGTTTTACCCCAGTACAAAGATCACTGCCTTACATTCATAAATTGAAAAGCTGGATAAATCAAATAAGCTTCCAATCATTAAAGCAGTTAGCAACAATAAATAAAAGCATAAAACACCAAACGCATACAGGTAGAATGCCTTCATTATTATTACACTTATTTTGAAGGGCACTTCACATATTCATTTCTACAGAAAATTGCCTTTTAGGAGTTTTGTAATGTGCATCCTATGTCTTGATATTCACAGGTAAGGCCCCTACATGTGGGTTACATATTGCTTAGATAGAAGAGAACCTTGTTTAGAATTTTCTGACATGTCTCTCAAACACAAGGCTGGGATTCACAGGACAGGCAAGTGGTTGCCAGTTTTCTCTTCTGGTGTCAACCCCTGGTGTTTCGTGACATTCCCAGAGGTTCCCCATATCTCCCTTGGTGGCTTTTACAGGCATGCATGGGGCTATTACTAACTTTGGCATTACTGGGTGTGTATGTATTCAGATAGTAATCCAGGGGCTTGAAGCGACTTTGCCATATAACTTGACCCTTTCACAAGCAGTCAAGCATCACCTAGCAGTAAGTGTTCTGCCATTATGGAGTACACGGGATTGGGCATGGCCAGGCAACTACAAACCCAGTGAAAGATGTAAATTGTGGAATCTCTCTCACACACGCACTGCTTTCGAAAGAAGAAAAAGAAACAGAAAGAAAATCTCCTTTCCCGTCCACGTAAAATGATGTGATTTCCTCCCCACCCCTTGATTTAAATTTGGTCTGGACATTAGGGGGCAAAAATGCTTTGCTGGCTGCTGTTGGCCAGTTGACTGCCAGATGAAGATCCTTTAACTTATGTAAGCATTTAATGGTGAGAAAATCAAAAGCAAGGGAGACTTAGGTAGAGGTGAAGTAATGTGGTGGAGCATTGCACTTATATTAGGGACAGTGGGTTTCGATTCCCTGGGCCAGTCCCTCTCAGTCTAACCTATCTCACAGGATTGTTGCAGACATTAAAGGGGGGGGTACCCTGAGTTCTTTGGGGGGAGGGGCAATTAAAAATGAAACAAATGACGTATATTTTTGACAGACCTCACCTCTGGAGAGAAGACAAAGACAAAGTAAACTTGCTCACCACCAGGTGAATCTTATCCTTCATGCCAGGCCTTGTGTTGGATATCAAACCCACATGCCCCTTCCTAAATAGGGAATCATTGAAGGAAAAGTACACATAGCTCTGTGCCAGAGCACATGCTTTGCACACAAAAGGCCTCAGGTTTGATCTCTCGCATCTACAGTGAAGGCTGGGACAGACTTTTGTTTGAGAACCTGGAGAACGCCTACCAGTCAGGGTAGACAAGCTTTCTCCAGCCAAGTGCCTTCCAGATGTTTTGGACTACAACTCCCATAATCCTTGCCCATTGACCATGTTGGCTGGGGCTGATGGGGGCTGTAGTCCAAAGCATCTTGAGGGCACCCAGTTGGAAAAGACTGCTGTAGACAATGCTAAATTAGATTATCTGACTGGTGTAAGGCAGCTCCCATGTTCCTAAGGTGAGAGCTGGGAACGGAGCAGATCTTTTCCCCTTAACCTTTATTAAGACGCAGTTGACAATGGCATGAAAGATGAAGCCAGCCAGGGATTTGGAGACATGATTTGGAGTTCCTGTGGCACCATCGTTAAATGACAATCAGCATTCCAATCGGGGGCTGATAGTTTTATTTCCCTGTTGAGTTTCTCCAGATCATCCCTGACAGTCAAGTGGGGGGAAAAGTGCCTAGTAGTTTGGTATCCAACAGATGGTGACTGATCAGATATTAGTACTGGAAGCTGAGGTCAGCTGGCTGCCAGGCAAACTCATCTGAAGGCTGCCTGTTCTCCATCCTCCTCAGGGGGACAGAGCTTTTGCTGACTTGCTGCAGACAGGTGACGCGCTCGGCAACATTACTGTTCACATCTGGGGCTCTCAACAGAGCGGCAAAGGTCCCGTCTTATTTATAATTGATAGCTCTGTGATTCTTCTGCCAACCTGAACCACTATTGCTACAAGACCATGGCCGGCACCAGGTCACTCAGGGGAGAATTTTGGACAGATGAGAGGACATAAAAGGGGCGAGGGGAAGAGAAGAGAAATGGCACGTCCAAAACTCAGGGAGTCTTTACACAAACACACCTGCAAACCCACAAGAAAATCCACCCTAACATCCAGCTGTCTTTAAAACAAACAAACAAACTGTCTTTCCCCACATTTCAGTGTACTTCTTTAACAGACCAATTCTGTGGGGCTCCTTTGATGGTTCGACTTTGGGCCAAAGCAGACACGGTATGTGGGATCCATGATAAGATTTCCTGGCATTTTTTTTCTCATATGAAAGAAGAGGGTTGAAAGGGGCTCTGATTTTGACTTGAGCAGTGGCACAGGAGGAAGGGGATCATTTTCCTGATCCAAATTGTCTCTCTGCAGGTGCTATTAGCCCCTCTGCAGGGGTGTGTGTGTATGTGTATGTGTGCATGTATGCATGTATTTCTCATCAGGACTAAGAACAACTATAGAGGGGTGATAGTTCAGGACAGTGGGGGAAGGTTTAACAACCTCTCCATCAGCACCACTGATCAATACTGGACCATCTCCCCTACCACAGGGTCATCTAACCCAACTATCCCATTCGAAGGAACATCAGATACTGGCTCCTGCTTCAGTGAGGTTGGTTGTTGTCATTTCAGGTGTGTATTTCTTGGTGTACCCACTGCATTTTACAAATGTTGTATGCTGCTTTGAGGACTCTGTTCAAAAAGCAAGATGTAAATCTACTAAACAAACAACCCAAAGAACAATTCAGAGGGCCTATATTCTAGTCCAGGCTTCCCACACCCGGCATCCTACAGATAGGTTGGACCACAAGTCCTCATCCCCAGCCAGCATGACTACTGGGGCAATTTAATTTTGAGTATATCCAAAAGCAGTCTTTTAAACCTTACTGAGAGTTTTGTTGCACCCCCCCTAAAATCCCTTCATCCTTCCATTTCACAAAGTGATGGGGGAATCAGTGATATTTGAGCTCACAGAGATTCTCCGAAGTCTACCTTTAATCCCAGATCGCCTCACCCTCATTTTCAATCGTGATCTGTTTTTTTTTCTTCCTTTTTTGAATGGGAAAGGTGTACACTGTGGTATGCATTTTTGGAAAGCACCCACCCAAATGCATACTTCTCACACACAGAGAGACGAAAGTGTGGAAATGCATATTTTTTGGTTGGGGAGGGGGAGAAATGGGCATTTTTAAAGTGCACATTTTTCTACAGTCTGCATTTTGGAAACACAAGCTCGTGAATGTGCAAACTTTCTCTGAAAACTGTGCACCCATTCACATTTGGGGTTTTGAACAGGGCAAATTCGAGTTAAAAATGAATCAAAATGAGATTCTCATACATCTCTACATCCCACATGAATCCACAGAAAAATTGATCCCATTGAATTAAGGTGGGATCCACTCGGCTACAGAAATTGGTTTCCAAGTTTGGCTAGGCATTCAGAGCTGTGCAAGGAAAACTGCTTCTGCTTTTGGACACCTGGTTTTCACCAGGAAAAAGGGACCACCCTGGAAAAAGTGAAGACAATTAAGATCCAGACATCCATACTGACCTACTCCACAGGGTGTCCACGAATTAATTTATACCACATTTATTAAGTGAGAACTACTAGTCCCAATGTTAAGTAGTGCCATTAAGTCCTATTATGACAACTAATAATGCTCTCGGCGTGAGGCTTCAATCACTGCTATAAGCTTGTTTTTATTGAAAGGGAACAAGGAGGGGATCAGGACTAGACTTATGAATATTGGCATTGTGTTTTAATAATAATGCTTTTAAAGTGTAATCTGTCTTTATAATCCATTGCTATGGGAAAGGCAGAGGGGAATGAAGTTGTCATCTCTATAGCATGTTAAATACCTTTGAACACACAGCCTTATACTAATCTGGGTTCAAAAATTAGTATTGACCATTCTGTAAGGTGTATCTCTGATTTTTTTTTTTCTAATCTGAGTAACACTGATGCACTTATTTCACCTAACAGAAAAGGGTTAATTCTCACCACAAAGATGGCACAATTTACTCACTGGGCTCAATCGATGACAAATACTGTTACATCCTCTCATTACAGCAGAGACATTTGTTTGAATAGAACAGTCCAACTGTCCCCAACCTGATGCCCTCGAGATGTGCTGGAGTGCCATTTCCCATAAAGAAATAAGCAGTTTGAGCAACCTGACTTTAAACGGACCCCGACTTTAGGCCTGAGATATATATATGCATGTAGCAGACTTTGCATGTTAAAAGAACACCCTAACACCAGGGAGAAAGGATCTGGCCCCAGGGAGAAAGGACTTGGTCCAGTCCACTATCTGCCATGCTAGTTTTCTACTTCCAGGGGGCTTTTTCATGTACAAGAGCAATCCTGCAATCTGAAACTGTGCAGTCCGCTGTCAGGGGGGACTAGCCGGCCTCTTTCAGTCTACTCCAGTAGCCAACTCCAGACACAGACAAAGGATTCTTTTCAAGGCTTTATTCCTTTTACAACTTAATAACTCTATCACCAGCGACTAAGCTATGAACAGCAGCGCAACCTATGCCCCAGGTTGGAAACAGTTGGTCCCTGTTTGAACGAGAATCACTTGCAGACCCTGAACTTATGGGCTAGGGAGAGTCCCTCCCCTTTTCCCTTGGGTCCTCTAGACGTGACCATTGCTTGCGCGCCAAATGAGCGCTACGCCTCCTTTCCGTGCCCTCCATAGCTCGTCGCTCTTTGCGTCTGCGTTGAGCATCCAGCCAGCCCTCCTCCCGCACTCTTTCACTCCCAGGACCACTATCTATGTCTGGGATGCCGGCAGGAGGAATCTCTGCCAGCTGCAGGGCCTGGGAGGGATGAGCGTGCTCCTCTCCCACGGACAGCTGTTCCTCCTCAGAATCAGAACTGCTCTGAGGTTCTATGGGCTCAGTGTCCACCCTGACATCCGTTGTGCCATTTCGGGACTCTTCCCACCTTAGTTGCACCTCATTTTTCTGCATGCCTAGACCAGGCACCATGCAAAGAACACTCCCTCCCAAGGCCTTCTAAAAAGGGGTTGTTCGTCTATTGGTTCCCAACTTATCAGTCAATATTGAAACTGGATGTGATCCATGGCTGGGTGTGATTCTGAAAATAGCAAAATTAAAGGATGAAGATGACATTGTCCATGTTCTCTTCCGATACAGAAATTCAGGAGGAGAGAAGGGTGAGGGTGAGGAGGGGTATTTTGTTGCCTTAGCAATAGGTGTACAAGCCTCTGCAAACACAGAGAAAACCTCACTAGTGGTTTGTTAACACTCAATTGCTGTTCCATTTAAAACAGCCTGGGAATCCTTAGGACCCTAAGAGTTGGAAGCAAACTTGGAGGTCATCTAATCCAAGCCCCTGCTCAATGGAGGATATGCAATACAGGATACAAGCATAGGATTCCTAAGAGATGGCCATCCATGTCAGCCTCAATGGAAGGAGGTTTCCCAGTGCTTTGTAAGGGTACCAGGAAATGATGCATAAGACAGGGGGTCTCTTCACACATTACTTGCCAGCAAGAAATCTCAAGACAGAAATAGCCCTGGCCTCACATCTGTTCCCTAATCATATTGAGAAAGCTGTATCTGAATAGGGTGGCCAAAAGTGAGGAAATGCATTGCCAAAACATGGGAGAAAAAGAGGGAACCGATTTGCATAACATTTGCGTACATTAATGCATGTTCAGAAATAATAACTCGTGTTTAAACAGAGATGCAATACATCTCCCCATAGTTGGGAAGACCGTACCCAGGTGACCTGTGTGTCTGCTCAGTCTGCTGTCCAGGTCCTAACTGGTGATGCGAAACTGCAAGGCCCCTGTGCTTCCTTCTTACCGTTCCTTATCTTTATTTTGGACTGGACAGCCCTTCAAAAAAGGACACCTTCAAATAAAGGGCTGTTCTCTGACAAACCTTGAACAATAGGGCTGTTGTCAGTCAAGTAGGACACATGGCCACTGTCAGTGGAGGCTAGGGATGTCAGAGAAATCTGCTGCGGATTCAAATGAGGCCAGATTCTTTGGAATCCGGCCTCAGGAATCTGCAGCAGATTGGGATCACTTACCTCCACTCCATGAGGACTGGAGGCGGAACGGCACTCGGCTGCTTCTTGCCAGCCAGTGCTGTTCGCCTCCTCCCTGTCCCTCCCGATTGCCATGTCTTAAAAAAAAAAAAAAAGGCGACCGGGAGGATGTGCCCATAGAGTTATACGCAAATAGAGTCATGAATCTTGCATATAAGCCTATGGATTGTAGACTTATATGCAAGATTCATGACTGCATTTGCATATATGTTTATGGGCACATCCTCCCGATCGCCTTTTTTTTTTTTTAAAGACATGGCAATCGGCAGGGACAGCGAGGAGGCGAACAGCACTGCCTGGCAGGAGGGAGGAAGATAAGCACCCCCAAACCAGTACCCCCCCCCCAGGAATACGAATGGAGCAGAACCCCTCTGGAGGATTCCAGGGGGGAGGAACGGCTCGCCTCCCACCACCATGGAGTGTACACCCCTAGTGGAGGCTGGTGGCTCTGATTTCAATGGGGCTGTGCTTCCATTCTGGGTTTCGGTCAGAACTAGCCAGAACTCTAAAGGAGCTATTCATGGTGTGGGGCCCATTTGGGGGATACGGTTCATCCCTTGTATAGCTCCTTTAGAGTGTTGGCTGTTCTGACTAAACCCAGAATGGAAGCACAGCCCCACCAAAATCAGAGCCACTAGCCTCCACTGGCCACCATATATGGCCACCCAACAGCATCCCCAAGAACATCACATTAGTATGCATCCTAACTAGGCTTCTATGGATGGCAGGGCTCCCTCCATTCACAAAAGAGAGTGAGATCCAGCGGAGGATTGCTGTGCCAGAAGGAGAGAGGGGGCTATTTTCCTCTCCCCTTGATGTCCTGCTTAACTGTTCCAGAGGGTTGCCCAGCACTCTGGACTAGATTTCCCAGGAGCACAAAGGGATGAAGGGGGAATCAGTGAATATTGTCTTTTGCTAGTGGGATGCTCCCACCAGTGGGAGCAAACTCAGGATTCCAGCCATTATCTTTTTCAAAAGGATCTGAATGGGAATTATTCAATTACATGGGAGGCACCATTGGAATGGTGGGTAATCCTGCTTCCTGTCCCTGCCAATCACAATGGCCCCAACCACCGGGTAGCCTTCACTCAGGCAAGATTGAATGTTCTCCCTTTGGCAAATCGGGTGGGTGGGCATAAGGGGGTCCCTAAGAAGGACAGAGTATGTCACTGCAATTCTGTATCAATTGAAGACACTCTTCATGTACTTCTAGAATGGTCTATGTATAATGATCTTAGAACCAACTATATTTATCCATTGTTAAAATCACTGAAGGGAAGGTCATCTCTTGTAAAGGTTTGTTTTCTACTGTCTAATGCTGGCAAACATGTATTTTTCAGTACATCGACATTTCTTGTCAATGCTCTACCGATGCGTGTTACAAAGTTTAAAGGCTGTATGGAAAATTATTCAACTTCTGGCGGTCTATTAGCAGAGTTTAAAATCGTATAATGATCCCGCCCCCCTGCGCTATAACTGTGTATAATGGCAATTTGCTAGATACAATAAACTCTTTGTTGTAGATTAAAAAAAAAAATGACCCCAACCATCCAGCATAAGGTTGGGACCTATTTGTCCAGCCTTGCCTCTTCAGGTGCCTAGCTCCCTCTTGAGTTCCAACTCTTGGTCACATCAGAAAGTGACGGAATAGTGCAGAAAGGCTTTTTATATATTATACAATATTTTTTTACCACCAGGGGGAAGGAAGGGCATCATTTGGATTTGTGCCTTGGGCACAAAAATGTCTCTGCTCCTTATTAAAAAGGTATGAGAACTCTGAAGAAACTGTATTAACACTGCAATTCACCTGAATGAAAAGGAAATGAGACATAGAAATTATTAATTCTGCTTCTTCCTTGCCCTAGTCAGCTGGAATGTCCGATATTCTGAGCTTGCAGCTTTACATGCGGCCAATAAGGGAGTCTGTTTGATCATCCGTTATTAGACAGAATGTGGTTCTGCAAAGGGAAATATGAATGTTTGCATTACAATAACACTGTTCCAAAGTTGTTTGCTTTTAATGTGGTGAATGCAAGCGCGTGCATACACACCTAACTAACATTTTCTCTAGATGTTTCCTGCACTAAAAAAATGTGCATTTGGCTCTTGATAAATGAACATTATCAGTCAAAGCAAACTGTAACAGCTTTGGTCCTCTGAGGACCATTACTGATAAATGTTTTGACCACCACTGCACAACTTTCCCCCTCTCCCCTCCTCTCCACTGTCAGGAGTAGCCCACAGAATGTATTAGAATTCATTTCCCTGTCTGGCCATAGATTGCAAAGATGCTTTAAGCTCCCAACATTAAGCTGCGAGTGCAATATTCAGATGGAAATAAAACACAATCCCCCATGGCATTCCTCCCCCCCCATCCCCTGCAATTCACAACAAGTTGGGAATAAATAGACAAATAAATTATTTTAAAAAAATATTGTCTAGAGTGCAAAATGATGATGATGATGATGATGATGATGATAATAATAATAATAATAATAATAATGAGAGCTTTATACAGACTTTGCCGCATGTGTGGGTGGGGCGTTATTTTTTTGCCCAAGGGATAACATCTACTTAGTCTTGAAAAGAAAAGAAAAATGTAAATGAAAACAATTGCATCTGTTAAGACCTGGTTTTCCTTAGGACAAGCGCTAATCTTAAAACTAAGGATTAATATCTGTAGTACAGTCACCTCCTACAATTCAAGACACAATGATTTGGAGCCTTATTCATCTTGAAACAATCCTGAGCCTTCTCATACAACATAAATCCATGGATGCTGGCTCCCAACCAGAATAACCTATTCATAAGGAATTTGGCCAGGGCACAGAAGTCTATTCATGCTTTAATTCCATGGCTTGGGCAGAAGAGACATGTAAGCGAACTAGAGATTCCATGTCAACAAGTCCTCTTAGCTTGCCTACAAATTCAAGGAAGGCCAAAATTGACTGGAGGAGGCTGTTGGTGTTGGGGGGAGGGGGGAAGAGAAAGCTTTTTATATCTTTTTCTAAAAGGCCTGCAAGTTAATCCCCTGTGCCAGACTGGATTAACTACCATGGCAGCCTCATGGCTATGGCAATTTTCTGAGATATTTAAACTGGAGGAAATGGTAACTCTGTCTCTTCAACCCCCTTCTCCCCTCAATTTGTGTTTTCGTCAGAGGGCCGTGTTAGGATGCGTGTATTGTATTTATAGTATGTATAATTGTGTGTGTTTGTGAAAATGAATAAAAAGGAATGTAGCTTGAATGGGAACAGAGCCCAATAAGCAGTTCCCGCAGCCTCTAACTAATGAAAGGGTGACAACATGGAAGAAGGGGATATGGCCGCATTCAAACAAATGTGTCCACTACCGGGAACCATAATTCAAGGAAGGCAGTGCTGGCTCTAGGATTTCAGGCACAGCACACTTAGTGGGCCCCCTAACTTGGAAGACAGGACATGAAAATTGAGGATAACTAGGCAGAGGAATCTTATGGGCCCTGTGAGGGCGTGCCAGGGACTACAGCATGGTGTGGATTCCCCACCCCCACCCCCTGGCTGCACAGCCGTAGACACAGCTACAACCTTGAGGGAAATCTAGGGGGAGGGCCACCCCTCTCAACTACTGTGGACAGCTCTGTGGCAGCTTCTCTTCTGAGGTTGCTCTTGTGACCTCAGAAGAGGGCTGGAGGGGGAGGAAAAGGGGAGTGTTGGTGGGTGAGGGGGGTAGAGGAGAGACATGGATCCATTAGATCCAAAGCCTGACTGTTGTTTACCCTGCCCACGGAAAAGTAAGTCAGCTAGATGGGCTGAGATGCTAATTGAGCTGAAAATTATTTCTAAGGTGGAACAGGAGGCAAAAACGGCTCTGTCATTCCACCCTGCCCTGCCTGGCTCTTGCTGGCAGGGCTTTGGATGGGCGGAGGGTTCTGATCTCAGAACCCTCCACCTCAAGGGTATCAATCCAGCAGGATTCCACCCTTAATCTCCTCATCTTGATTACTCTGTGCAAAGAGGAAATTCTAGCAGTGTTAGGGCAGCGGGGCTCGCTGTTGGTCTTGGGAGTCCTGACACATGCCATCCTCATCACTCTATGAAGCCATCTGTGGAGGAACATGTCACCAGTTCTGGGCACCACACTTTAAGAAGGATGCAGACAAACTGGAGAGGGTTCAGAGGAAGGCAATGAAGACGATCAGGGGATTGGAAACAAAGCCCTATGAACAGAGACTGAAAAAACTGGGCATGTTTAGCCTTGAGAAGAGAAGACTGAGGGGAGATATGATAGCACTCTTCAAGTACTTGAAAGGTTGTCACAGAGAAGAAGGCCAGGATCTCTTCTTGATCATCCCAGAGCGCAGGACATGGAATAATGGGCTCAAGTTACAGGAAGCCAGATTCCAGCTGAACATCAGGAAAAAATTCCTGACTGTTAGAGCAATACGACAATGGAACCAATTCCCTAGGGAGGTGGTGGGCTCTCCCACACTGGAGGCATTCAAGATGAGGCTGGACAGCCATCTGTCAGGGATGCTCTGACTTGGATTCCTGCATTGAGCAGGGGGTTGGACTCGATGGCCTTGTAGGCCCCTTCCAACCCTACTATTCTATGATTCTATGATTCTATACAAATACAGAAACAAACAGATTAAGGAATGAATGAAAAAAAGAAATTCTCTGGAAGTTATTCAGAACACAGCAGAAGAGAAGCATATGAGTTCTAGGAGGCAATGTATATGAGGAATGGCTAATAACACAAGGCCTGCCTTGCTGGATCAGGCCAAGCAACAACAGCTAAATGGCACTGAGAGGCTCCCAAGAAATGAATAAGGGTGACGGCCTAAGTCTCCAGCATCTGATATTCCAAGGTATGCTCCTTATGAACACAGAGATGTCTGGTAGCTATAATGGCTAATATATAAAACCCTGAAGGATAGATGTATCAATGGCTAAATATTTTTAAAGTCATCAGGCTGCAGCAGAGGGAGGGACTGGAAACAGGGCTTAGGCCACTGGGTTTACTGAGAGACCATCTCCATTTGGTTCCTCCCCACCCTGAATCTGTTTCCATTTAAGCTGGTTTTTAGAAGAACTCCTATAAGAGGTAGTGCCTGAGTTTGCTTATTTTTCCTCTTCTCTTCCTTGTCCCCTTCTCCTTGTCTTTTAGATTGTAAGCCTGGGGACACGGACGGTCTTGTTATTGATCTAATGTAAGCCACTCTAGAAACCATTTCATCTGATGAATGGGGTAAAAATGCTTCAGATTAATAAATGCTGTCTGAAATATGAGGACCTTAGTTCATCACCATTATGGGTGATACAGCAAGAAGCCATGGGTTCAAATTGAATGTGAACAAATTTAAGTTGAGTGTTAGCATGATTAGGGAAGCTCTGGGCCCTCCCAAGGTCAGTCACATTTTTTCATCATTATTCTGCCAAGCCGTTTCAGTGAACTGAATATTTTATGTCCATTAACCCCTGCGGGAAGTGTTGCAGGGGGTGCAGAAGAAGATTCCATTGATCCTTCTTCCCCCTCTCCAACAGGCCTTTGTGCATGGAAGTGCATTGGCCATAACTTGCCACATGAAGACAGTGCACACTTGGCATATTTGCATCTAATCTAGCCTCACCAGGGCTCATTTCCCAGGGCATAAATACTTTGTGCAAAGCTTAACTCATTCCTGACAGCATACATACTTTGTGGGCAGGATCCCTAGAAAGGAAAGATGGGGCTGGATAGATATATGAGAGGCACATGAGGAAAATAGAACACTGACCAAATGGCATCCCCAAAGTCATCTCCCCACCTCCATTCCTAATGGAACATTTCGGAGTACTTGATACATGATGCAGCATCATTAAGGTGCATATTCCTGGATCGAAGATGGGGAAACAAAAAACACTGTTATGAATGGATATTCTGAATGGATATGAATGGATATTCTGATTATCCATGAATGTTATGAATGGATATTCTGTTATGAATTGATATTCTGAATGGATATTCTGAATGGATATTCTCACAACACTGTTATGAATGGTTATTCTAAGATGGAGGGTAAGAATACACCATGGAAATGCACTTTTCTCAGGCATCCCCATGATGGTATAAAGCAGTCTGGTCTGCTTCTTTTGGAAATGCCTAAGTTTCTTGGCAAGGCAACAAATATGTTGCCCATAAAAATAGGTTATCTCTCTCCATTGTTATCTATTATCATCCACAGCAGCAGCAGCTTTGTGGCCCATGCACCAAAACATGTAGAGCAGGGGTGCACATCCTGCAGACCAGAGGCCACGCGTAGCACAGGGGGTGTACAACCCATGGGCCCTCAAGGATACCCTGACCCCCCCACACCAAATTCCTCCCTGCCTGTACTCTCCACTTCCTCTCCCAGAGATCCTCATGTAGATCACTCTTTTCCTGCCACTGCTAGCAGGAAGAAAAGAGCCATATTTATCACCGTCACTGGGAGAGGGGGTGGAGAGGAGGCTCTGTACTCCATCCCCCAAAGATCCTCATATAAATCACTGGGATGTGTGTGTGTGTGTGTGTGTGTGTATGTACGAGTATGTGGGTGCATGCACATGTATGTACATGCTCACAGCCCCTGGGCCAGCATCACATGCAGCCCTCAGAGCTGAAAAGGTTGTGTGAGGTTATTAGAGTGAGGTTTCTATTATTATCAGCTCCTTTCATCTCAATGAAAAAAAGTTCATGACTTAAGAACCATACACATTGTTGCTTCCTTGATGGCAGAGGTGCAAATGACCTGGGTGAGACTTTAAAATTACCAGTAAGACATTATTAATTCTTTGGGAATTCAGTGAGATAATACTAATTACAGCATGCTAATGTGGTATGTTTGAGAACATGATACAGACTTCTGCATAGAAAGCCATTTGAATTCTCCCATCACCCTAATACTATTAGCGAGGTGTGCTTTGTCATTAGCTGTATCATCTGAAACTTCCAGTTGGAACTGTAAATTAGTGTGCTGCTTTTTAAAAAATCTATTGCTCTTTTTAAAATTTTAATTCAACAGAGCTGATGTTAACTAAGGGGGGAATCCAAAATCCCAGCAAAGGTCATCTGAGGAAGATTAAGATGGGGAAGGAGTCCTGTTCCATCAGCAGAGAGGAACTCCACTGGTGGAGAGACGGACCCACTGGAGGTCCCCAATATACATGTACAATGTTCTGCAGGCACTGATCTCCCTCTCTGGCTGTGTTTCCGTGGGTGGTAGGCCCTGAAACAGGGCATTCCAGAGTTGAGACAGCTGTGGATCTGCCAGATCAAAGCTCCCTCATCCCCCGTGGCTTGCCCTTGTATCATGCCAGCCCTAAGCTGGTGTTTTCATTCATTCATTCATTCATTCATTCATTACATTGCTATACTGCCCCATTGCTGAAGCTCTCTGGGCAGTTCACAAAAATTAAAAACCATTAAAATACATTACATAAAATATACAACCATTCACGTAATAACATAGAACAAATAACACACACAACAAGAACATATATCTAAAATAAAAACAATCAGCCAGAGACAATCGTTATACGCTGCCAAATGCCTGAGAGAAGAGGGCAGTTTTAACCTGGCACTGAAAGGATGACAATGTTGGCACCAGGTGGGCCTTGTCAGGGAGATTATACCATAAATGGGGAGCTACCACCGAGAAGGCTCTCTCCCTTGTTGCCCCCCTGTGAGCCTCACATTTTCCCCTCACATTGACTTAAAATAATAATAATAATAATAATAATAAGTTGTTGTCAAACTTCTGGAACAGAAAGGGCAAACAAGCCATCCCCCCAACCTCTGGCTTAGAGCCATCATGGTTCCAAATGCTCTCTTTCCCAGGCCACTGTAAGCCCACATGGTTCTGAATGTAGTAGCGGTTCCATGGTAGAACTCTCTCTCTCTCTCTCTCTCTCTCTCTCACACACACACACACACAAGGGTACATAGGACTACTCTGTAAGTAGGGATGGATGACTGTCAATGTCACTCTCCCCTTCAGTCTTAATCTGAAAGCGTTAGTAGTAGAATATATACAAGACAAGCACAATCTGAGTGAGTGGTGTGTGTGCATGGGCTGTATGTGAATGTGCATGTGTGTGCAACATGTGTGGGCCCCACCACCCGAGCAGACCTCCAGTGCGGCCATCGAGGCCAAAAAGGTTGTGCACCCATACTTGAATCAATGGGGGGAAAGTGCATAGTGCATACATCTCAAAAATGTACACCACTAATACATACATTTGGGGAAATGCACATGAAAATGCACACTTTCTTTTGCAAAAAGAAAAGAACAAAGCTTGCAATCTGATACAAGTGTCAAGGTTCCAGACAGCAATCTGGGTCTACAGACTCTGGCCTCATCCATCAGCCAGGGAACCAAGGGCCGCTGGGAGGCTGCACCTCCGGCCTCCCAGGAACAACATCACGACAAGGGAGAAACCAACCTAGCTCAATACATCAGTCAGCAATGTATTTGCTTGCTTTCCCCTCCTCCCTCCCAATCTCTTTTCCTTTTGTGTCGTGTCTTTCAGATTGTCAGTCTGAAGGAAGGGACGGTCTTAATACTAGCCTTTTTGTAAGCCACTCTGGGAGCCTTTTTCGGCTAAAGAGTGGGGCAAAAATGCTTGAAATAAATACATACGTACATAATGAATAAGGTGGAATTCTGAAAATCTCGACGAGCTCGAGGTTTGCTTATTTGCGCATCCCTAGCTCGGTCAGACATGCAAGTCACTGACTGATATCACAGCCATTTGCAACAAACACACGTACACAACCAAAACTTCAAGGGTATAAATACAGATGGTAAGGAGGTAGAAGAGCTAAATCGGTTCCTGGAAGCAGCAATGGGCTGGATGAAGGCCAATAAACTGAAGCTCAATCCAGACAACACAGAGGTATAATTACTGGGTGATTCCTTTTCCGAGGTAAGTGGTGTTTGATCTGTTCTAGCGAGGTTGCGCTCCACTGAAAACATCAGGATCATAGTCTGGGGTGCTCATGCTTTGACTATGGAGGCAAAAGTAGCCTCGGTGGCCTGGTCTTTAACCAGCTCAGGTTGGTATGCCAGCTACAACCTTACCTGGACAGAGATAGCCTAGCTTCAAGCTATCCATGCCTTGATAATCTACAACCTTACCTGGACAGAGATAGCCTGGCTTCAAGCTATCCATTCTTTGATAATGTTTGGACTATTGCAATGGGGCTGTCTTTGAAAACAGTCCTCAAGACAGTTTTTCATCATCTTCACTGGATCCCAGTCCATTTCCATGCCCAATTCAAGGTGCTGTTTTGACCTGGAAGGCCCTTTCTGGCTTGGAACCAGAGTACTTGAAGGACCACCTCTCTCCACATGGACCTACATGGACCTTGAGATCTTTTTAAGAGATCCTTCTCCCCCTGCCCCACACACCCACTGGGTGAGATGTGGTGGATGGATACAGGGGAGAGGGCCTTTTGACTTTATATTCCTAAACCCGTCTTAGCTTTACGCTACTTCCCCCCCTCATTTCTGTGAGTTCTTTTATACTGTATTTATACCATTTGTAGAGGTGATGATGATGATTTAGTTCTTGTTGTGAGCCAGCCTGAGATAGATAGATAGATAGATAGATCAATCGATCGATCGATCGATCTCAAATTCATGTTCAAAGCTAGAGAGATACACTACAATGGCCCAAAGAACAGCTCAATCTAGATGAAGCCTGTCATTTTCCCTCTGCCTTTACAATGTGGCAATTAAAAAAAAACCCCAACCCCCCAAAATAGATGAAAAGTCACAATAACTTTTTTGCTGAACTGAAAGTCAAATGGGGAAAATCTCTGTTTAGAAAGCTAATATTTTGCACTGAAAACTGAAGATTGAGAGGTCTATTTTCTCATAAATATTTTTTTTTTCCTGGAAAATAGAAGGAATAAGAAACAACGTACTCTAGGACAGAACTTACAAAGCAATATCTTGAAATATCTTAATTCTCTACCTCTTTGGCTCCCCATGTCTTAGCTTGATCCAGATGCTGGAAAATATTACATGCTCAGTGCCCCCGTGTCTATTGTCTTTTGCAAGTTTTGGTGGAGAGGGGAATAGATCCATGCTATTTGACCAAAACTATGAGATGGATTGTGTAAGCTGAAATCCATTCCTGGCATGTATATCATAGAGACTTATATTGCGCCTTTGTACATTCCCACTCATGCTAGGGACTAGTATATCCCAGGAATGTCCATGGGTCATTTTAGGAAGCTATCTCAGATTGGTTTATTTATTACTGAAATCTATAACTGCCCTTCAGTGCCCAATCAACATTTCCTGATTGTGTCTGGCATGACCAGCAGGTGATGTTTTCACCATCTGCTGGTTATACTAAGCATGATTGCATCACACAGAGAGGCATTTGAGAATCACTTCGTGATGATCTTATCAATTTTAGCAGGCCACCTCATAGACTCACCTGGCATGGCGAATGGTGGTGAAAACACTGCCCATCAATCATGCCAGGTGTGATCAGGGCATACAAGGTACTGTCTTAGGTCTCGGAAATGTTCTTTGGTCACTCTAGAGTGCTATCTCAGTCGCTCTAAGCCTCTGATATTGGGATCATTCTTCCAAAGAATTGAGAAAGTTTTTCGCTGAAATTGTAAGCAAACATTTTACCACACCTTAATTAAAATATGGTCATCAAATTGCTGTGAAGACCCAATCTAGCCTTTGGGCAGATAGTTGGCTGTGTGTGACATAGGAGAAGGTAGTGACACTCAGGTTGAAAATGACATTATTTGTAGGAAAAAAATCTCCTCTTGTCTACAAATGCCAAGGAACACTACATTCCCATAGGGCATACCAAGTACCTTCCACATCTGTCAGTTATCCAGCACCCAGAAAATGAGCGGTGATATGTGATGTGCATTTTAACCATGCCTGTGTGATGGAAGCTTTTGTAGCCCATCTTGATGAGGAGAAAGGGAGCAGGAACCCTATTGTATTTCTCATGATTATTACAAATGATTGACCTAATATTGGATAACATGAGACCCAATTGCTTATGTGGAATAATAAGTTAAGCTGCTGAGTAATCATTGAACATAAGGTATTCCTAAATCTTTTCATTGTATGTGCTTTGAAAAAGAAATTAATCATTGCAAACGATGGAGAATTCAGTTTTACAATAAAGGGAAGAAATAGCAGAACACACAGTAGGGTATTTAAATGTTAATAGAGTCAAACAGTTTAAAGCATAGCACACATTCAAATGCTGGTTTGTGCTGAACTAATTATACTTTCTAAGTAGTGGTGTGTACCCTTGATTACAGCCAGATGAAAGTATTGATCCAGCTGGTGACAAGTGTAATTTTCTTCGCTGTGCATATCTTTGTTTCTCCTTCTCTGACCCCTTTAACAAGCCATCACGTTATCACACACTTTTTAACAAATTTGTTTCTTTTCTGATTTCCTATTGGAACAGTTGCAGGGGGAGGGAGAAGAGACTGGATGGGATTCACTAAAGGACTAGCAAAATGCAAATCATTATGGCCAGGAGTGAGTATGTGGATGGAGGACTTGTATACTGCAATTATCCTCTGTGTGTATGCAGACACGTGTGTACATGGTACATCCCTGTGCACTCTGTGTATGGTGATCTTTATTATTTAAAACATTTGGATCCCACACTATATCATTAGGATCTCAGGGTGGCGTACAGATAAAATCAATTTATACAGTGTAAAACAATAATTTAAATAGCTAAAACATATTAAATCATTAAGTTAGCTAATAACAATTCAAAATCTAAAACAATAAAACAGTTAGAACAGTGTACAAACTCAGGGAATCCAATTAGCCCTCAAAGGCTTTGGTAAAAAGCCATGTTTTAACTGGCCAAAATGAAACCAGTGTCTGCATCAATCGGGCCTCCAAGGGGAGGGCATTCCACAACCGGGGTACCACAGCAGAAAAAGCCCTCTCCCATGTCCCACCATAGTGTATGTCTCACTCCAGGGTATGCTACACCCAACCTCTGTAGAATCCATCAGTGATTGCTGAGCCATCCATTGTCACAGGGCAAGTTTTTTTCCTCTCTTCAATGTGCCCAAATGCATCACTTGACTCTTCTCCATAAGAGTGAATTGAAGTCATTCCCTTATATAGAAGAAAATAAAGGGATGAACTTAGGGAGAATACTGGTGTGTGTAAGCTAAATCTACTCACTGCCCTTGATGGTCCCAGCCATTAAGAATCAAGCCCTCTCCTATCTGTTGTGTGAATTCTGTGTGAATTCTGTTTGTTGGTCACACGAGAACGTGACAGAACATTCAGATAGTGTGTCAGCATTTTCAGGACTGGCTCTTAGGTATTACATAACATATGCCTCAACAGGATGCAAGTATTCATGATGGGTATATCGATGTTTCAAACTTACAATAGTTTTATACCAGTTTTATAGGAGTGAAGTGACACTGTGATGCCCCTCAAAGATTCCTACATAGGGTAGGTTAGTGAGGGCATAGATAGATTCATTCATTCATTCATTCATTCAAAATATTTCTTGGCCACCTTTCAGGGCAGAAGGCTCCCAAGGCATCTTACAACAATCAAATACATAAAAACAATTAAAATATTAAAAGTGATAAAAATATTAAAACAATACAAGTAGAGACATCTTAGAATCCTTAGCCCCTTCACAAAATTATGGTTTCCAGAGTTATCTCATAAGAAGGACTGACTGTTAAACCCATTTAAGACTGTAGATCAGGGCCAGCCCTACCATTTGGCAAAGTGAGGAGGATGCCTCAGACAGCAGGTGCTGGGGGCATGGAGGGATGGCGTGGTGTGGGAGGGCAGAGTTGTGTGTGCCATCTGGCCTGACCTGTACCCCCTTTGCTATACTGCTGCCCTTAGGTGTAGTGGAGGATGGTGAACTGCGACCACTGTTGAAGTAAGAATCAACTGCCTGTCAGTTTGGCATTTGTATGTGGAATGGGCTGGGGGGCACCATCTTGTCCTTCACCTTGGCCAGCAAAATGTTTGGGCCAGCTCAGCTGTAAATGTGCTCTCTATCATCAACTGAGATCATATTTATATGATGTGTGCTTGGCTTAACTGACAGTTGCTCTCTCTACAACCAAATGGGTTATGTAAGCACTCGTTTTGGTTTCCTTTTAAATTTCTGTTAAGAGGTTCAGCAAATTCATCAGACTTTGAATTCACTAGGCTAAAGTCAGTCTGTGCTAAAGCCTAGCCTTTGTCTTCTAATCAGGAGCAAATTCATATATTTATCTAAGTTTCCGTTCGATAAGTCATTAAACTGATTAAAGAAGCTTAATAATTATCATTTAATGTTAATACATTTGCATTTCATTAACATGCAGCACCTGATGCATTATGTGCACATTAAGTCTGTACATAAATTTAAGGCACTGCCATTTGCTTTTATCTGTTACATCAAAGAGTATCATAAGAATAGCTGTGGGAAAGGGGGGGAAATCACCCTCTTTCCCCTTCTCTTTCCTTAGGTTTTCAGAGGAAAGGAAAGGTTCCTCCTGTGCAAGCACCGGGTCATTACTGACCCCTAGAGGGATGCTGCTTGCGCTGGCGTTTTCATGCCAGGCTATAGCAGGGTGGTTTGCCAGTGCCTTCCCCAGTTGTGACTACCTTTCCCCCAGCAAGCTGGGTACTCTTTTTACCGAGCTCAGAAAGATGGAAGGCTGAGTCGACCTGAGCTGGCTACCCAAGACCCAGCTTCCGCTGGGATCGAACTCAGGTCGTGGGGAGAGTTTCGGTTGCAATACTACCACCAAAAAAGAGCAGCAGGAATGCCAGTGCAAAAATAGATTCTTTTTTGCATGCCACCCAAACTCCATCAGCGCCAGACAGACAAGTGCATAACCCTTTTATTTCAACTAGGTCGATCCAACAAATGAAAGCCTGGTCCCACAGTTAGTGTTCCTCAAACAGAATGTCTGCCATTCTCCATTAATGGTGTCCAAAGTACATTTCCCCTATGGGAAAATATTGATTTCCATGCATTTTTAGATTAAGAAAATTATATGGCCAGCAAAGAGAAGCTAAATAATTAGAATAACAGAGCAATCCTATGCCTCCTCAGATGGAGTCTCAGGTAGGGATGTACGGAATATGTAAAATCCGCTCCGTCTGTGTTTCGTGGATTGTCAGGTGCTTTTTGTTCTGTAGTCCACCCACAGACAGATGCGAATATTCTTTTTTCATTGTGCGGAAAAATACACACATAATTACGTAAGTATTTACATAAGTATTTACATAATTTACCTTAGTATGTAATATTTAGTATATCGTACCCATTCCATTCAGCATTTCCTCAGCAGAAACTTATATATTTTCTTACACATTTATATGTGTAAATTTCAGGAAAGTAAAAAAGGGGGTCACTCCACAGCAGAATCCGCAGGTCTAATTCTTAGAAATCCGAGCTCAGTTTAGTCTGTCTCGAATTTCTCCAGCATCTCTAGTCTCAGGAGCCATATGATATGGTGGATCCCCTCCCTTAGGTGATAAACAGGACAGTGATCCTGGGGAGGGGTTGGACTCTGCATGGGGACATCCCCCGCCCCTTCCAAGGTCACAACATGGGAGGATAGGGATGAAATGGGGTATGACGGAGAGTGGGGAGGCAAAGAGAGAGGAGAGATATGGATTCACTGGATCCACAAGCCTCTTGGCCTTCATCCCCAGAAAGCAGTGAAAGCTGGTGGCTCCGATGTCAGTGGGGCAGTGCAGCCACTCTGGGTTTCAGTCAGAACCAGTCAGAACTCTAAAGGAGCTATCCACTGGTTCTGACTGAAACCTGACATTGTAGTCACCAGCCTCCATTGACAGAAAGGTAAGCAAGCTGGAAGCGCTGAGAGGCCCGTCTAGCTACAACTAGCACACAAGAAGTTGGAGGCAAAAATGTCTCTGTTGTTCGTGCTGTTGTTCGTGCTGTTGTGCCTGGCAGGGCTTAAGGTTAGGGATGTGCAAACACACCCCGATTCGGGTTCTTTGGATGCCCGCCCGACCCCTGTCCCCACTCACCAGTCCCTGGACTGCACTCAAGCCCCTCCCATGTTCGGCGAGCAGCTTGCACTCACCCCAGCAGCCTCGTCGAGCTCCGCGATCACCATTAAAAATAATAATAAAATGGCAACCGCAAAAAAGGGGCATGTTTTTGTATGCGCAAAAATTCACATTTTTGCAAATGCACATATTCTCAGGCATGAAATGCGCATTTTGCGAAGGCACACAGAGTGTGCACAAAAATGTGCATTTTTGGAAAATGCGCGTTTTTGCGCATACGCAAATATGCGCATTCACAAAATGCGCATTTTACATATGTGAATATGCGCATTCGCATAAATGTCCATTTTCGTGCGCGCGCAAATTAGCACATTTTTGCAATTGCCATTTTATTTCTCAAAAAATGGTGACCACAAAGCTTGATGAGGCCACCAGGGTGAGTGCAGGCCATTCGCCAAGCACAGGCAGGGGGCGAGCAGGGGCAGGGGCTCAGCAAGCAGGGCTCAAGGGTGCGGGCAGGAGCAGGCCTGTCAGATTCCTGGACTGAATCGGGCGCCTGCACCATCCCTACTTAAGATAGATGGAGGTTCTGAGATTGCAGCCTTCCATCTGTAGTATGTCAATCCCACAGGACTGCGTCCTTAGTATCACTCTCAGAGTGGCTCTTTTTGCCATAGCCACACAGAAACTTACGCATTGTTTTGTTCAGTCAAATGCTGTCAGTTGTAATGCTGATCTACTAACATTAAGTGCCACCATAACGTCCAGATAACTTATTTTTCAGGGTTTTTATGATATCTACATACACAAGTAGGTTTTATTTTGCACTTTATTTTAACTTGCTGATACTTTATTTAGTTGTGAACTTTGTTACGAACTCTGGTTCAACTATTAAACCTTCTGATCTCCAGACTAACAGGATCATGAACTTTAAGTTTAAGCAATTGGTAGAAAGAAAAGAAATAACTATGCAAAGATAGATTCATTATATATGCGACTGGATTAAAAGGGGGGGAACCTACCTTTTAAAAAGGATTTAATTGAACTAAACAGTGTAAAAGGGAAATTTGCACTTCTAAGCTTACTTGTAATCACAAGGTTTTGAAAAGAACAAAACTGTAAAAAAAAATGTTTTGAGTTTAAAGCAATTCCGAACCAAAGCTATAAATAAGTCATTCTGCTTGCAATTATTTAAAATATATATCTAAACTGTTTGTGTTAGCACCAATAAATCACAGATGTGCTACCATCTATTTTCCTGGATTTATTTATATTGCTAAAATTAAATGGAATGGGGAATGCTGCTGTGCTTCGTGTCAGAAGGGTAACACATTAGTGCTGGGAAATTAAGGGAGGAAAGCAATGCTGATGCAATTAAACTTTTCTTCTCCCACACCAAAACCAAGTTATTGTTAATTGAAAAAGGAGGTCTGGCAAGCAAAAGGAGGTTTGCTTTTGTTAGCTAACCCAGATCCAGTCTGTAGACTGCTGGCTGTCAGAGGAAATACCAGGGTATCCTGTTTAGCATTTTAATTATAATTTTATCATTCAAAACCTGAAGCATTTTGCCAAATTTACAGGGTCAAATCTAGGAGTGAATTTTCAGGCCAGGCCTGTTTTTTGTACTGAGTATACATCATGCTTACACATGAATGGTCTGGGGTAATACAATGAAAGTCTGGGTATTAACACCGAGAGGTGTTAATCTCCTTCATTGGAAAGCCTGGAGAGCAGACAGATAAAGCCCTAATGTGCAAGTTATTTTCTGATGCCCTCACAGAATCATAGAATAGTAGGGTTGGAAGGGGCCTATAAGACCATCAAGTCCAACCCCCTGCTCCATGCAGGAATCCAAGTCAAAGCATCCCTGACCAGTGGCTGTCCAGCTTCATCTTGAATGCCTCCAGTGTGGGAGAGCCCACCACCTCCCTGGGTAGTTGGTTCCATTGTCATATTGCTCTAACACTCAGGAAGTTTTTCCTGATGTTCAGCCGGAATCTGGCTTCCTGTAACTTCAGCCCATTATTCCATGTCCTGAACTCTGGGATGATTGAGAAGAGATCCTGGCCTTCCTCTCTCAACCTTTCAAGTACTTGAAGAGCGCTATCATATCTCCCCTCAGTCTTCTCTTCTCAAGGCTAAATGTCTCATGTCCTTCACAATGGTGACTTTACAATGCTGTTTCACACCTGTGAAAACCACTGAATTCCAGGTATCAAGTTTCTCAGTGAAGCACCTTCAGGCCCAGGACTGACTCTGCCGTCCCAGGCTGGCGACTGGATCCTCCTGGACAGAAAGCTGTATCAGAGAGCTTCCTGTTTCACTTCAGCCCTGCTTCAGCAGCAAGACCTCCCTGAGCTCTGCATGTTCCTTGGTTGCTCTTTAGTCCTGACAACAGTCTCGTCGCATAGCTCCTGGCTCACCTCAGACTGCTGCCTGTGGCTGAGCCTTGACGCATTTGTAGTCTCCACATGAAGACTGTGTTACACACAAATACCTTGATGTATAGGCATGGCTTGATCAAGTCCACATGAAGGTGTTAATAATACATGAATTAAGCCTGAATTATTCTGTATTGGGAATTAGGTATAAGGCAGGTTTGCATAAGGTGTGGGCTTCCACAAAGCTGCGCCAAGCCCACCAGTGGCTCAAGCTCTTATTTTTCCTCCCAATCTAGGACTGACAATGCTGCTCATTGTAGTAGGTTATATTTGGCTTGATGGATCCTAATACAGCAACCAGTGGGAACACATAACCCATACTGCCACTTCTAAACCTTCTATCGCACATATGGGGCATCTCTGGCCAGTCCTCACCACACAACTCACGAAGCCTCTACCTGAAGTAGAGATGGTACGGGTGCCCATTTTGGTCTGGGAGTCTGGTAGACCACCCGCACCCCTGAGCTCCTCCTGCTGAACCCCTGCTCCTACTCTCCCCCACCCCACACACACACACATGCTTGCTGAGCCACCCGCACTCACCCGGGCCCCGTCCTCCTGCACCGTGATTGCCATGTTGCGCAAAAACATGGTGATTGCAAAAATGTGCACATAGACTTATACGCAAAATAGTGCGATGAATCACCCATATACGCAAGTTTATAGGCATAAATAGCCCATTTACGCCTGTATTCTTGTGTATAGGGGCGATTCACGGTGCCATTCTGCATACAAGTGGCTCGCCGAGCAGATGTGGGGCTCAAGCATGGGTCTGGGGGTGCGTGAGTGGGGGCAGGGGCTGGGTAGACACCCAGAGAACCCAGATGGCTTGAAGCTTGAAGCTTCTGTCCCTCCAAGAAGGAAGAGGGTAGCTGACTTCATTTGGAGGAGCTGCCCCCACAAGGGACCGAAAGGCCCTTGAAGTGGCAATGCCCAAGCCTTGAGTGAGCGGCACTTCAAGACGCACCTGATGGTTTGTGGCGGCGTCTAAGTCAGCTTCATTCAGCCCTCACCTTTCCTGTTGGGAAAGGCAAGGACCAAGCAAAGCTGACTCACTGGGTAGGCATCACCTCCAGGCTCTGGGAGTGTCTTGAAGTAGCAGCTGCTGGGGTGTTGTTTGGCCCTCAGCTTTCTCAGGGGATGACAGCTGAGCAGAGCTGGCTCAGCGGGGAGCCAAAAGGTGGAGTGCCACGAAGCCACAGTTCCATGGAGCTGAACAGTGCCGGGGAGGAAAACAGCATCGAGGGTTTAAAGCTCCCCTTCACATGATCTCCCCTCCTGTGCTGCCCAGGTTGTGTTTGTGGGGTGTGAGAGGAAGGTTGGGGTAACCCACCCGCTACTCTTATGAGGACCATGATATTCTCTCCCAGAGTGAATGTGGCCCTCAGGCCAAAATTAGGGATGTGCAAATCAGCACTCCTCAAGCTCCTCAAAGCTCTCTGAAGTACATCTCGAAGCTTGTTCTGACTCGAGTCTGTATCAGAATTGCAAGCTTTTTCTTTTCTTTTCACATACAGATCCATGTGTGTTTTTCTGTGTATTTTTCTAAATGTGTGCATCAATTGTGCACATCTTTGAAATGTATGCATTCTTCTCCCATTGATTAAAATGTATTTGTGTGTATTTTTCAAAAGCATAATTTTTTTAATGTGCATTTTCCGAATGTATGCATGCTGTGAAATGCATGGGGGGGGGTGTGTCTGTGAATCACATTGCAAGCTCAGATATGTACAGATTGCCTCTGAGTCCATGTTCGGTCCAGAAAGTGTGAACTGGGTAAATCCTGATCAAAAACAAACTGAAATGAATTCCTCATATACCCCTAGTCAAAATAGGGCCTCTACCCCTATTCTATAGAAATATATTCCCATCCCCCACCCAACTTACCAACATTAGGCCCAATTTATGTTTCTGCAGCTCCAGCAAAAGAGATGGTTACCTTGTCGTGGTGCTGGAGTTTGAGCACCTCAATGACATCATGAGCTAAACTGTGAAGGGGCACCCAAGATGGGAAGGTCATGGCAGAGAGGTCAGACTAAATACAATCCCTGGGGAATGAAACGGCAACCCACCCCAGTATTCTTGCCATGGAAACTAAATGGATCAGTACAACCAGAGATATGTCAGTATACCATTGGAAGATGGGACTCCCAGGTCAGAAGATGGTCAAAATGCTGCTGAGGAGGAACAGAGGATAAGTTCAGCTAGCCCCAGATGTGATGACGCAGCTAGCTCAAAGCCGAAAGGATGACTAGCAGCTGATGGTGCTGGTGGTGAATGACGAATCCAGTGTTCTAAAGATCAACACACCATAGGAACCTGGAATGTAAGATCTATGGGCCAGGGCAAATTGGATGTGGTTATTGGGGAGATGACAAGATTAAATATATACATTTTGGGTGTCAGTGAACTGAAATGGACTGGAATGGGCCACTTCACATCAAATGACCACCAAATCTACTACTGTGGACAAGAGGACCACAGAAGAAATGGAGTAGCCTTCATAATTAATAATAAAATGGCTAAAGCAGTGCTTGGATACAATCCAAAAAATGACAGAATGATCTCAAATCGAATTCAGTGTAAGCCATTTAACATCACAGTGATCCAAATATACGCCCCAACCACAGATGCTGAAGAAGCAGAAGTAGATCAGTTCTATGAGGATCTGCAGCACCTACTGGATAGTACGCCAAAAAAAGATGTTATTTTCATTACAGGAGACTGAAATGCTAAGGTGGGTAGTCAAACGACACCTGGAATTACAGGCAAGCATGGTCTGGGGGAACAAAATGAAGCGGGACATAGGCTGATAGAATTTTGCCAAGACAGCTCACTGTGCATAACAAACACTCTCTTCCAACAACCTAAGAGTCAACTTTATACATGAACTTCACCAGACAGTCGACACTGAAATCAGATTGACTACATCCTTTGTAGCCAAAGGTGGTGGACATCTATGCAGTTGGTAAAAACAAGACCTGGAGCTGACTGTAGTTCAGATAATGAACTTCTTATTGCACAATTTAGAATCAGACTAAAGAGCATAGGGAAGACCCACAGATCAGTTAGATATGAGATCACGAATATTCCTCATGAATATGCAGTGGAGGTGAAGAATAGATTTAAGGGACTAGATTTAGTAGATAGGGTCCTGTAAGAACTATGGACAGAAGTTTGCAACATTGTTCAGGAGGCGGCAACAAAAAAGTCCCAAAGAAAAAGAAAACCAAGAAGGCAAGATGGCTGTCTGCTGAGACACTGGAAGCAGCCAAAGAAAGAAGGAAAGCAAAAGGCAACAGTGATAGGGGGAGATATGCCCAATTAAATGCAAAATTCCAGAGGTTAGCCAGAAGAGATAAGGAATTATTTTTAAACAAGCAATGTGTGGAAGCAGAAGAAGATAATAGAACAGGAAGGACAAGAGACCTCTTCCAGAAAATTAGAAACATCGGAGGTAAATTCCAAGCAAAAATGGGTATGATCAAAAAACAAAGATGGCAAGGACCTAACAGAAGCAGAAGAGATCAAGAAAAGGTGGCAAGAATATATGGAAGATCTGTATAGGAAGGATAACAACATCGGGGATAGATTTGACAGTGTGGTCAGTAAGCTAGAGTCAGACATCCTGAAGAGTGAGGTTGAATGGGCCTTAAGAAGCATTGCTAATAAAAAGGCAGCAGGAGATGATGGTATCCCAGCTGAACTGTTTAAAATTTTGCAAGATGATGCTGTCGAGGTGATGCATGCCATATGCCAGCAAAGTTGGAAAACACAAGAATGGCCACCAGATTGGAAAAAAATCAACTTATATCCCCATACTAAAAAAGGGAAGCGCCAAAGAATGTTCAAACTATCGAACAGTGGCACTGATTTCACATGCCAGTAAGGTAATGCCCAAGATCTTGCAAGGTAGACTCCAGGAATTCATGGAACGAGAGTTGCCAGATGTACAAGCTGGGTTTAGAAAAGGCAGAGGAACTAGAGACTAAATTGCCAATATCCGCTGGATACTGGAGAAAGCCAGGGAGTTTCAGAAAAACATCTATTTCTGTTTTATTGACTATTCTAAAGCCTTTGACTGTGTGGATCGTAACAAATTGTGGCAAGTTCTTGGTGGTATGGGGATACCAAGTCATCTTGTCTCCCTCCTGAGGAATCTGTGTAACGACCAAGTAGCAACAGTAAGAACAGACCACAGAACAACAGACTGGTTTAAGATTGGGAAAGAAGTAGGCAGGGTTGTATACTCTCACCCTACCTATTCAACCTGTACGCAGAACACATCATGCAACGTGCTGGGCTTGATGAAGCCAAGGCTGGAGTTAAAATCGCTGGAAGAAACATTAACAATCTCCGGTATGCAGATGATACCACTTTGATGGCTGAAAACGAGGAGGAGCTGAGGAACCTTCTGACGAAGGTGAAGAAGAAAGTGCAAAAGCTGGGTTGCAGTTAAATCTCAAAAAAACCAAGATTATGGCAACCAGCTTGATTGATAACTGGCAAATAGAGGGAGAAAACGTGGAGGCAGTGACAGACTTTGTCTTTCTAGGTGCAAGGATTACTGCAGACATTGACTGCAGCCAGGAAATCAGAAGATGTTTACTTCTTGGGAGGACAGCAATAACAAATCCTGATAAAATAGTTAAGAGCAGAGACATCACACTGACAACAAAGATCCGCATAGTTAAAGCTATGGTCTTCCCCGTAGTAACCTATGGCTGTGAGAGCTGGACCATAAGGAAGGCTGAGCGAAGGAAGATAGATGCTTTTGAACTGTGGTGCTGGAGGAAAATTCTGAGAGTGCCTTGGGCTGCAAGAAGATCAAACCAGTCCATATTCCAGGAAATAAAGCCAGACTGCTCACTTGAGGGAAGGATATTAAAGGCAAAACTGAAGTCCTTTGGCCACATCATGAGAAGACAGGATACCCTGGAGAAGATGCTGATGCTAGGGAAAGTGGAAGGCAAAAGGAAGAGGGGCCGACCAAGGGCAAGATGGATGGATGATATTCTGGAGGTGACGGGCTCGACCTTGGGGGAGCTGGGGGTGGCGACGGCCGACAGGAAGCTCTGGCGTGGGCTGGTCCATGAAGTCACGAAGAGTCGGAAGCGACTGACCGGATAAACAACAACAAATGTTTCTGCAGTGGTGCCACAGCTGCTGGACAGCAACTCCAGCTGGTCTGGGACTTGTGTTTGCCACAACTACACCAGCATTTCAGTCAGCAAACACATAAAACATGAGCAATGGCAATGCATCTTTAAGCACCTGGGTACGCACATTGGGCAGCCCTTGTGAAAACAGGGCTCCCTGGCTCATGCATATAAATGTTTCAGGAAACACATTAAGCTGCCATTCCAGGTTGATGTATTTGACGTAAGAAATACCAGTCTTGCAACACTGGCACACCCACGGCAAATGAGACTACCACATAAAGTATGGACAGCTCTCAAAAATGTACCATACATAAAGTAAGGAACAGCTCTAAAAAATGTTGAGATTCTGGCAATAAGCAAACATATTTAAATTTAATGAGTTATTCAGTCAGTTACCTAAATGGCAGATGATTAATCAACAAAAACATGACACCCTCCAAATAATACAACCACCAATGTATACAAATTAAGGATAATCAAATGCATCTATTTCTGGTCTATGTCACATTCTCCCATGTGTTTACCCAAAGTCTGTTCCATCCTGTTTCCATATTAATCAGTGATTTATTTTTTAAAAAAAATTGGAACAGAATTTTGTATTTAAGTATGCATTTCTAAACTTTCTCTCTCTCTCTCTCTCTCTCTCTCTCTCTCTCACACACACACACACACACACACACTTCTAACTATATTTTGATTTTTTTTTTTGAGCCAAGAACTGGAACATTTGGCAAATGTGAAAGATGGTGGATAAATACATTTTGATCAAAATGTTTCATCCGGGCAATGCAGACCATGTTAAGTTCGTATCACAATTTGCAGAGATCTAATTCCTCAATTCTTAATTTTATTAGTTTTTTTAAAAAAACCCTAATAGAATGCAGTCTTCTGAAAACCAATTTAGGGCTGTTGTTGTTGTTTCGAGTAGCATAAAAAAGCCATCTATTAATTACTGCAACTTGCCAAAAAGCTGGTGTAATGACATCAGCAAATCCACATTAACACGAAATATTAACAGAATTACAGTAAAGATAAAGGAAATCAATGACAACATTAATCCCTATTGCCAGCATTTCCAGATTCTCTCTTGATACTTCCTGTGGACTGGCAGCCACCTCCAGCTCCCCCATCCCCACAATGTTAAACTCTGGAACTACCTGAATACATTGCTATTGACAGGCAACTTTGTAAAACAACTTGAAAGGCCCAAATGACATCTCCTGCTAACTGTCACTTTCTTCTTTGATAGAACCCCCTTGATGGACCTCATGGTATGTAAAGCCAGGGATGTAATGGACCAGCGGATGGTTGGGACCTGTTTTGGGGGCTGGGGGGGGGAGGAGGATAAAGGACACTTTTAAGTGAATCGCTTGTTTGTTTAATACTCTTAACTGTGCAGCCACATGTCAAGGCAGTCATTTGGAAGCCACTTAATTCTAAAGGGTGCTGCCAAAGCTTTTAAGGTTGCTGACTTAGCTACTGGTAGGGCAGTGTGTGTGTGTGTGAATCATAGAATCATAGAACAGCAGGGTTGGGAGGGGCCTACAAGACCATTGAATCCAACCCCCTGCTCCATGCAGGAATCCAAGTCAAAGCATCCCTGACAAGTGGCTATCCAGCCTCGTCTTGAATGCCTCCAGCATGAGAGAGCCCACCACCTCCCTAGGTAATTGGTTCCATTGTCGTATTGCTCTAACACTCAGGATGTTTTTCCTGATGTTCAGCCAGAATCTGGCTTCCTGTAACTTGAGCCCATTATTCCGTGTCCTGCACTCTGGGATGATCGAGAAGAGATCCTGGCCTTCCTCTCTGTGACAACCTTTCAAGTACTTGAAGAGCGCTATCCTATCTCCCCTCAGTCTTCTCTTCTCAAGGCTAAACATGCCCAGTTCTTTCAGTCTCTCCTCGTAGGGCTTTGTTTCCAGTCCCCTCATCATCTTCGTTGCCCTCCTCTAAACCCTCTACAGTTTGTCTGCATCCTTCTTAAAGTGTGGCGCCCAAAACTGGAGGGCAGTTGCATAGCTCTTAGATATTCATGCAAATGAGGGAATTTATGCACCAGCCTTCCCCAATCTGGTGCCCTCCAGATTTGTTGGGCTGCACCTCCCCTCAGGCCTAGCCCAGCCAGCATGGCCAAATAACAGAACCCAACATGGTTCTATGCCAGAAGGAAGAGGCAGTTTGATTTTTCTTCTATGGCTGGTGATCACCAGAGGTAGAGAAAGGTTTAGTCACCTCCACCAACAGTGTCCCCCAGTAGTTTCCCTTTCCCTTTCCCGTTTGTTTGTTTGTTTATTATCCTGCTCTTCTGCCCCCTGAAAATAGTGCTCAGGGCAGCTAACAATAAAATCCAGATTAAAAACAAAACCTGTTTGTTTGTTAAAATGTATGTTAAATTGTAACATAAAAACAAAGGGCAGGATCCAATGGGGCCCTTACACACCCACTGATTCTCTTCCGCCCCACCAATTCCCATCCACAGGTGGTGCCCAGCGCTTGCAGACTGGAGATTTAGCGCTTCCGGGAGCAACCAGAAACGGGCAAAAACTCTAGTTTCTGGAACAGGCCAGTTCAACGGAGCTTGCATAAGGAAGTTCCACTGACGTGTCCGGATCAAGAAATGAGCATTTCCACTAATTTTGGGGTTTCCTCTGGGAAGCGTAAAACCTGTTGCACAAGCGGCAGATCCCATTTGCGCAGTAGAATTGGCAGGATCTGTCACTCGTGCAACAGAATCTGCAGAGCGCAGGAGAATTGGAGGGGGCATAAGCGCCCCGTTGTATTCTGCCCAAATAAATTAAGACCACAATTGAAATCAAAAATGTAAAAGAAATAACCTGCACCAACCAATTAAAACCTCCTTCAGCAACAAAACAGCTTACATGCCAAAGATGTACCTGAATAAATATGTCTTGGTCTGCTGGTGGAAGGGTAACAGAGAGGGGGCCAACCTAGCCTCCCTTGCCAGAGAGTTCCAGAACCTGGAGGCAGCCACTGAGAAGGAGGCCTTCTCCTCCTCTCCACTTTTACCCCCTCCTGTATAAGTGCGTAACTGTGTTCCATTCTTGCACAAACAAGAATAGGAGGGGGAATAGGTTTCCAATGCTGCCCGTCCTCCCCAAAAGAGCAGTTGAGTTGGGGAGCAGGGAGGAGAGAACATAGCTCATGTATTTGGAGGGAAGGGATGCATTCCTCCTCAGAGCCTGGAGGACACAGGGAGGGAGGGGAGGGCAAGATTCACTTTTTGCTCCTGCCATGGCAAAGTCCACATTGATGGATAGGATGTTGTGGGTAGGGATGGAGGAGAATTCTGCCACAGACCCCAGTGAGGCCGGATTCTAAAGAATCTGGCCCCCTCTGTGGCGGAACAGTGCACTCACCTCCACCTCCCTCCGGAATCCTCTTTGGCCGGATCATGCTTGCGGCGATCCTGCGGAGCCACCGGCTGGCTCTGGAGCACCAGCGATATGGCCACCATTGCCGTATCGCTGGCTGAGGGGGCCTGTCTCCAGATGCAAATGGCATCCAGTACACCATTTGTGGCTGTAAAGGTCTTAGATTAAGGTAAATGCAGCCGCAAATGGCGTACTGGATGCCATTTGCGTCCCTGCTTTTTCACGCGATAGGCTACGTATTTCATGCAACAGGCTATGTAATATTTGCGTAGCCTATCACGTGAAAAAACAGGGATGCAAATGGTGTAGTGGACGCAACTATTTGCGTAGCCTATTGCATGAAAAAGCAGGGACGCAAATGGCATCCAGTACTCCATTTGCGGCCACAAAGGTCTTAGTTTAAGCTAAATGCAGCCATTTATGGCTGCATTTACCTTAAACTAAGACCTTTACAGTTGCAAATGGTGTACTGGACGCCATTTGCATCCACAGACAATCCCCCTTAGCCTGCGATACAGCAATGGCAGCCGTATCACTGGTGCTTCGGAACCATCCAGCGGCTCCGTGGAATCGCCACAGAGCGGAGCAGGCTGGCCAGGATTCCAGGGGGAGGAATAGATTGCCTCCCCCCCACTTGGGCGGATCCCCCCCAGAACAGCAGGTAGGGAATCCACCCATCTCTAGTTGTGGATGGGGAAAAGGTCTACTAGACCTTTCCATCCCTCCATCCTTTCTTGCCTGTCAAGATTTATCAGCTGCAACAATGGGAGAGACAGCTCTTGTCCTCAGGGCATGCTTGTGGGCTTCCCAAAGGCATCTGACTAGCAATCTTACAACAATTCACCCCAAAATTCTAGATCCCCAATGCCTAGATGCCTATCAAGCTGGCTGTCATGGACCTACAACTTTTATGGACCTCTGAAAAAAATGAAGTGATAAATTCATCAGCCCTTAGAGAAAGGCTGTCCACTGAATTCCAAACATCCCAGGAGGAAGGCAGTTGCCATGGCAACCACCAATTCTCATTTTATTGATAATTATATCAAGGATAGAACAAAGACTGTTTTGCTGGTTAATATTCCTGCATATGCCAAGGTGCAATAAACTCTGAGCCATTTGATTTGAAGAATTACATATTTTACATGGCTCCCACCCCAGCCTGAGATGGCTCACACCCAGAGGACCAGCATTTGCTCTTTTTCCAAGAGTTTCAGGTTCTCTTTAAAAACAACAAGAAAGAGGGGGCAAGGGAGGGTGAAATGCATTCATTTGTTTGCTGTACTTATATCCCGATCTTTCAGGGCAACTTAGAGCCAAGAGAAATATACAACACTATATGATATAATATAACAACAACCTGTAAGCGTCAGCAAAACCAATAGATAAAAACTTTAAGGAGCACAATAATAATAACAATAACAATAATGACGACAACGACATCAAAGTAGGTACCAGGCAAGCCTCTCTTTGGAGAGCATTCCAACGGCATGCATCTTGTTTTAAAATTCAATTTGACCTTTGTGGTTTGTCTCAGTGGCAAATCATAGAATCATAGAATAGTAGGGTTGGAAGGGGCCTATAAAACCATCGAGTCCAACCCCCTGCTCCATGCAGGAATCCAAGTCAAAGCATCCCTGACCAGTGGCTGTCCAGCTTCATCTTGAATGCCTCCAGTGTGGGAGAGCCCACCACCTCCCTAGGTCATTGGTTCCATTGTCGTATTGTTCTAACAGTCAGGAAGCGTTTCTTGATGTTCAGCCAGAATCTGATGTTGAGCCCATTATTTTGTGTCCTGCACTCTGGGATGATCGAGAAGAGATCCTGGCCTTCCTCTCTGTGACAAACATTCAAGTACTTGAAGAGTGCTATCCTATCTCCCCTCAGTCTTCTCTTCTCAAGGCTAAACATGCCCAGTTCTTTCAGTCTCTCCTCATAGGCTTTGTTTCCAGTCCTCTGATCAACTTTGCTGCTCTCCTCTGAACCCTCTCCAGTTTGTCTGCGTCCTTCTTAAAGTGCAGTGCCCAGAACTGGACACAGTACTCAAGCTGAGGCCTAACCAAATTTAGGGGTGGTGGTGGCCATACTTCAGGCCAGGGGTGCATGCAGCTTGCAGGCCATATCTTACCCACCTCTGCCCTACAGGATCAAACAGGTTGCAGAGAACAAGGAGATATTCACTCTGCTGCCTTCCAGATGTGGAAACCTGCAGGGAAGCCCTGTGTTTATACAAAGGAATTCCATGCTGATTATCAGAGCAAATCTGCTGGTTTAATTGTATACTGACTGCGCATGGTAAAAAAAGTGCACAATAACAATGCCAGCACAGGTTGCCCCCCTACACTCTCAGACCAGTATCTGCAAGTCCAACGCATTATAATGCCAACTTTCTGTGCAGAGAAATACATACTTAGCTTTCCCCTGCCTGGCCCCAGATGATACAGGGTACTTTTACTTATTTATTTACTACATTTCTAGACTTCCTAGTATTTATATACCACCCATCATTAACAAATATCAAGGTGGTGTACAATATTCATTAAAACAAAAATTAAAATGGAGATGAAAATCCACAAGAAAACAGAAAATCTAATAAAGCTGGTCATTAAAATCAGCAAATGCTTGGTTAAACAAATATGTCTTCAAGAGGCACCGAAACAGCATCAGGGTAGGTACCTATACTGGGGAGAGAATGCCAAATGTACGGAGCCACTACCAAAAAGGCCTTCCCACCTGGTTGCTGGCAGATGTACATGTACAAGCCACAGCACAACCAAGTCTGTGTTTCCAAGACAACAGAAGGGAGAAGCAAACGAAAGAATATTGGATTTCTCATGGAATCAGCATGGCTCCACACAGGGCTCCATGAAGGACTGCACTGCACCATTATAAGTTACTGACAGAAACATACTTCTGGGTGGGGTGGGGGGTTTGGAAGTGAACATCATCAAACTGGCAGGGGTTGCTCAACCAATAAGAAAGGCTCCCCCCTCCAGGCTCTACTCCCCTTTCTCCTACTTCCCTGGTTAGGCAATGATGTAAAGGATTGAAGTTGGCATTAATTACTTCCCAAAACCTTGAACCAAACAGAAAAGACACTCCGCTTTGGAAATAGCGCTTCACAGACACTAGGGGAGTTACTACGCCTTTCACCAAATGAATATGTGATGTACCCTGGGTGTACTTAGTGTTTTTGGCTTAATGGCAATCTCAGTCAATTCAAGAACAAGTCTCACTGACCGCAATGGGAGTTACTTCTGAGTAGACTTCCCGGATCTATGCCTGATTCTGCCCATTTTTCCCCCTTTCCCTCTAAATACCAGGCTTCCGCATTAGCAGGCACCCCTGAATAAATGTGCTATCACACAATAGTGCAAACTGGACCGCCTGGAGGGGTTGGGCATTGGAGACACTGTATTGCGGTGGTTCCGGTCCTTCCTCTCTGGCAGGTACCAGAGGGTAGCACTGGGAGAGGAGGTTTCGGACCCGTGGCCACTTACTTGTGGGGTGCCACAGGGTTCCATCCTCTCCCTGATGCTATTTAACATCTATGTGAAGCCGCTGGGGGCTATCATCAGGAGGTTTGGGGTGCAGTGTCATCAATATGCGGATGACATGCAGCTCTACCTCTCGTTCAAATCTTCACCAAGGTTGGCCGTAGAATCCCTGTCCAAATGTCTGGAGACGGTGAGTGGCTGGATGGGGAGGAATAAGCTGAAGCTGAACCCTGACAAGACCGAGGTACTTTTGGTGGGAGACAAGAGGAAGCTGGGGGATGTTGACCTGGTGTTGAATGGGGTACAGCTACCCTTGAAAGACCAGGTCCACAGCCTGGGGGTCATTTTGGACTCCCAGCTTTCCATGGAGGCTCAGGTGTCAGCTGTGAGCCGGACAGCACTGTATCAACTCCATCTGATACAGCGGCTGCGCCCCTTCCTTCCCGACCATCTGCTCCCATCGGTAGTACATGCCCTGGTCTCCTCTCGTTTAGACTACTGTAATGCGCTCTACGTGGGGTTACCCTTGAAGACGGTTCGGAAGCTGCAGCTGGTACAGAACGCGGCGGCTCGCCTGATTAAAGGCAGCCGCCGGCGAGATCACATCACTCCAGTGCTGAAGGAGTTGCACTGGTTACCAGTTGTTTTCCGGGCCAAATTCAAGGTGTTGGTTTTGACCTTTAAAACCCTATATGGTTCCGGCCCAGCCTATCTTAAGGAGCGCCTCCAGCAACACCAGACAGGCTGCTTAACAAGATCAGCCTCGGATGGCCTTCTCTCTGTCCCATCAGCCACGACAGCTAGACTGGTGGGGATGAGGGAGAGGGCCTTTTCTGTGGTGGCCCCCACTCTGTGGAACTCCCTCCCTAGGGAACTCCGTCATGCCCCCTCTTTAATGAGCTTCCGTCGTGCATTAAAAATGTGGTTGTTCAGGCAGGCATTTGGGGTGGGTTAGGGTATTTTTTTAAAAAAATTATGGTAGAATTTTATTGTTTTAAATTGTTTTATGGTGTGTTGTACATCGCCCACAGTGGCTGGGTGACCAGCCAGATGGGTGATTAATAAATTTAATAAATAATAATAATAATAATAATAATAACAACACATAATAATGCACTTTGGGGAACAAGCCCCATTGACTACAACAGGCGGTAGCAGGAATGCTTGACTTAATGTGCTATCACGCGATAGCGCAAAAGCGTATTAGTGCTATTTCACGATTGAGTGATAGAGTGATAGCGAGATACTGACATATGGGGTACGCATATTGATGGAAGAAATGTGCAATAGTGTTATAATGAGATAGTGAGAGAGGGCCCTGGTAGAGATGCTGCTGGAGAACTGGGACTTTTTTCACTGTCAAGTTATAGTGATGCCTTCTAAAGGTGCGACTGAGGATTCTGCAGTAACTACTTCTAGAACTGCGATCTGGCTGGGAACTTATATATGTACACCTCACCCCACAGCTCTTTTAGTAGTGTAAGCCTTAGCCTCAATAGAGTAACGACTTTAATTGTCCAACATCAATACTGTTGGTGGCTGGTGAATGGGGATTGTTTACTTCTGGTTTGTCCCATAGCGCTAAAGTGCTGTTTTGGTTTAATCCTTAAAAAAAGAAGAAAAAAAAGAACTCTAGTGGCCAGCAGGGAAATGGCTGAATCATCAGGAAAGGAAGGCATGGAAAACACTGGAGAAACACCCCTTCTGGGGTCATGGTGAAAGGCACATCTTGTCAGGGTGGAAACTGAGCCAATAGAGCCCCAGAGCAGTTCTGATTCTGAAGAGGAACAGCAATCCGTGGGAGAGGAGATCGCTCATCTCTCACAAGCACAGCAGCTGGCAGAGATTCCTCCTGCCAGCATTCCTGGGAGAGATAGTGACCCTAGCAGTGAGAGAGCACTGGAGGGGGGCTTGCTGGATACTCGGCGCAGACGCAGGGAGCGATGACAGATGGAGGGCGCCAAAAGGAGGCGTAGTGCTCGTTTGGTGCGCAAGCAACGGTCGCGTCCTGAGCACCCAAGGGAAAGAGGGAGGATCTCTCCCTAGCCCATAAGTTCAGGGTCTCCCCGTGATTCTCCTTCAAACAGGGACCAACTGCCTTACCTGGAGCTTAGGCTACTCAGCTATCTTTCCCCAGTGCTGTTCCTTGCTTTGGCGCTAGCTACTAGTATTCTGAAAGAGTCATAAAGTAATAAAGGAATAAAGTCTCGGAAAGAATTCCTCGTCGTCTGTGTCCTGAGTTGGCTATTGGTGGGGACTGCAAGAGGCAGCTAGGGCGCTCCTGACACACCTCTGGGCAGGGATAACACACTAGAGTAAATGTGGAGAGTTGGTTTACACCACAACAGAAGCACAGACAATCCAAATTAAGGAAAAGAATTGGACTATAAGCAGTCTCAGGAAATCTGTTTTTTCCAGGATAAGCTCCGGGGTGGCCACTGGATGGTCACGACGTCAATGACCTCCACACGCAGCCAGTTTGACGCAAATTACTCATGGAAACAGTGATTCGCCCCAAGAGGCACTGATCTGTAGATTTCAATGAACAGGCACATTTAACTGGGAGAAGGCACTCTCCCCAGTTATCTTGGCCCCAAGTTGCTTAGGGGGTTATTTGTCAACAGCATCACCTTGAAACTGGCCCAGTAACGTATTTACAGCCAGTGCAGTTCTCCGAGCAAAGGCATAACATGCTCATGGTAGGATACCCTAAACAGCAATTTAGTTCTGCACCAGCTGAAGTTTCTGGCCTGGTCTCAAGACTACTTTAAGATGCAGACCAGGAACTCACATGGTGCGGAGGAGGCGTAATGCTGCGATTCCATTACAATTACCCTGTCTCTCTAGCGCCCCATACGCTGCATCTTAATGCAGATTTGAATGTGTATCTGCGCAGAGCTTCCATGTTGATGTATAACAAAAGGGTACAACTCACACTGTACCCTTTTGCAGATGGAGCACCTCTGTGCTGAGTCCAGCCTCAGATAATCTCCCACAACCCTAATAGTGGCTATCATTTCGTTATATTGCAATCACATCACCCCAACGCTGAAAGATCTGCCCTGCCGAATGTTCTCTAGGCTCACTTCAAGGTGTTGGTTCTAACCTTTAAAACTTTAAAGGCACACTCCTATGCATGTTTAGACAGAAAAAAAGGCCTGCAGCTCCCAGCATGCCCCAGGCAGCCATGCTGCCTGGGGCATGCTGGGAGCTGCAGGCCTTTTTTTCTGTCTAAACATGCATAGGTACGTGCCCTAAATGGCTTAAGGTCTGGCTATCTGAGGAACTGCTTGTCTCAGTATGAACCTGTTTGATTATTAAGATCAGCAGGAGAAGCCTTTTGAAGACGCCCCCACTAGCAGAAGCCTGCATTTAGGGCCTGCAGGAAAGTGCTTTATCCTGTGTTGCTCCGAAACTCTGGAACACACTCCTTTTGGAGTTCTGAGAGGTCTCCGCTCTTTCTGCATTCAGGAAGCGTCTAGAGATACAGCTTTTTAAACTTGGCTTTTTATACTATCATCATACTTTTTGAAGGTTGCTTTTAGCGTTTTATTATTTTCATTTGATTGTTTTATGTTTTAAATTTTGCATAAACTGCCTTGATTGGCTTCTGAAGGGTGGTATAGAAAAACTATACATAAATAAATACATTTGAACTGCCCAAAATAATATGTCTAGTCCTCTGATTTTTATTTTATTACTGGCATGGTACAAATCCACTTCCATCAACTGTAATGTGAACTATAAGCATGTTGTAAAAAAACAAAACAAGTATCAGTATTTCAAGTTGAAAGTACAAAAAGGCTGATTATAGCTCGAAGGCCTAGATTAAGAGAATGTACATCACAACACACATTCATATACCTGAACATACTAACAGAGTGAATTACATCAAATCTAAAACCACGCAGACTGGGATAAAATAAGACAGGCAGCTAAATATCCCTCTTCTCTGTCATTCATATGAGAAGCCAAGAAATAATGAAATGACACATCCGGGCAGGTGGGGGGAGAGGGGGACGACAATCCCCAGTGCCAGCACACACTGCAAAAACGTAGGCCACCTAGCACTTGACATACGCAACACAATATTCACTTTGTTTGGTTATGGCAGATGAAAGGCGGAAACTCACCCTATTTTTTAAACCTGAAAAATGAGTAAATTGTTCTACACGCCTAAGCCGCCTACTCACTAACGTAATGGAAGGAGACAGAAATTATGCATGTATGGAATATTTCTTACAAGAGAGGAGAGATGCTAACAGCTTTGCCACCGAGCACTATCATCGTAAGGAAACTGGAAAAAGACAGAAGTGATGGCGAGAGGAGGGGGAAAGAGGAGCAGGAGGTGTGTGTTACATAAAAAGAAGACGTCACAGAACATACTATACTGGCTGCAATGGAAGCAGCAATATGCATGAATATTCCTCAAGTGGAAGAAATAATAAAAGGTATGCACTGCTCCCCTTCATGGATCACTGTGTTGTTGTGGCGAAGGGGCTTGCGTAACTCAGTGAAGCCATAAGCTATGCCGTGCAGGGCCACCCAAGACGGACAGGTCATGGCACAGAGTTCTGACAAAATGTGGTCCACTGGAGAAGGAAATGGCAACCCACTCCAGTATTCCTGCCAAGAAAACCCCATGGAACGTATCACAAGGCTAAAAGAGATGACGCCGGAAGATGAGCCCCTCAGGTCGGAAGGTGTCCAATATACTACTGGGGAAGAGCAGAGGGTATTTCCAAGTAGCGCCAGAAAGACTGAAGTGGCTGGGCCAAAGCCGAAAGGACACTCAGCTGTGGATGTGTCTGGTGGTGAAAAGAAAATCCGATGCTGTAAAGAACAATATTGTTTAGGAACCTGGAATGTCAGATCAATGAATCAAGGCAAGCTGGAGGTGGTCAAACATGAGATTGAACATCGACATCCTGGGAATCAGGGAACTAAAATGGACAGGCATGGGCGAATTTAATTCAGGTGACCATCATATCTACTATTGTGGCCAAGAATCCCTTAGAAGAAATGGAGTAGCACTCATAGTCAACAAAAGGGTGGGAAAAGCAGTACTGGGGTACAATCTTAAAAATGATAGAATGATCTCAGTACGAATCCAAGGCAAACCATTCAACATCACAGTAATTCAAGTCTATGCCCCAACCACTGATGCCGAAGAAGCTGAGGTTGATCGGTTCTATGAAGACCTCCAACACCTTCTAGAACTAACACCAAAAAAAGATGTCCTCTTCATCATAGGGGACTGGAATGCTAAAGTAGGAAGTCAAGAAATCACCGGGATAACAGGCAGGCATGGCCTTGGTGTACAAAATGAAGCAGGACAAAAGCTAATAGAGTTTTGCCAAGAGAACACGCTGATCATAGCAAACACTCTTTTCCAACAGCACAAGAGACGACTCTACACATGGACATCACCAGATGGTCAATATCGAAATCAGATTGATTATGTCCTTTGCAGCCAAAGATGGAGAAGCTCCATACAGTCAGTAAAAACAAGACCTGGAGCTGACTGTGGCTCAGATCATGAGCTGCTTCTTGCAAAATTTCGGCTGAAATTGAAGAACGTAGGGAAAACCACTAAACCATTCAGGTATGACCTAAATCATATCCCTTATGGATATACAGTGGAGGTGAGGAATAGATTTCAGGGATTAGACCTGATAGACAGAGTGCCTGAGGAACTATGGACGGAGGTCCGTAACATTGTTCAGGAGGCAGCAACTCAATCCATCCCAAAGAAAAAGAAATGCAAGAAAGCCAAGTGGCTGTCTGATGAGGCTTTACAAGTAGCTGAGGAAAGAAGGGAAGCAAAAAGCAAGGGAGAAAGGGGAAGATATATCCAACTGAATGCAGAGTTCCAGAGAATAGCAAGGAGAGACAAGAAGGCCTTCATAAATGAACAATGCAAGGAAATCGAGGAAAACAACAGAATGGGAAAGACTAGAGATCTCTTCAAGAAAATTGGAGATCTCAAGGGAACATTTTGTGCAAAGACGGGCATGATAAAGGACAAAGAAGGCAGGGACCTCACAGAAGCAGATGAGATTAAGAAGAGGTGGCAAGAATACACAGAAGAACTATACAGGAAAGATCTTAATGTCCTTGATAGCCATGATAGTAATGTCCTTGATAGCCATGGTAGTGCGGTCACTGAACTTGAGCCGGACATCCTCGAGAGTGAAGTCAAGTGGGCCTTAGGAAGCATTAGTAACAACAAAGCTAGCAGAGATGACAGTCTTCCAGCTGAGCTATTTAAAATCCTAAAAGATGATGCTGTTAAAGTGCTGCACTCAATATGCCAACAAATTTGGAACACTCAGCAATGGCCGCAAGACTGGAAAAGGTCAGTTTACATTCCAATTCCAAAGAAGGGCAACGCCAAAGAGTGTTCAAACTACCGCACAATTGCGCTCATTTCACATGCCAGCAAGGTGATGCTCAAAATCCTACAAGCTAGGCTTCAGCAGTATGCGAACCGAGAACTACTGGAAGTACAAGCTGGGTTTTGAAGAGGCAGAGGAACTAGAGATCAAATCGCCAACATTCACTGCATCATGGAGAAAGCAAGAGAATTCCAGAAAAACGTCTATTTCTGCTTCATTGACTACGCTAAAGCCTTTGATTGTGTGGATCACAACAAACTGTGGCAAATTCTGAAAGTGATGGGAGTACCAGACCACCTTACCTGTCTCCTAAGAAACCTGTACGAGGGTCAAGAAGCAACAGTAAGAACCGGACATGGAACAACCGAGTGGTTCAAAATTGGGAAAGGAGTACGACAAGGCTGCATGCTGTCACCCTGCTTATTTAACTTATATGCAGAGTACATCATGAGAAATGTCGAGTTGGATGAATCAGAGGTTGGAATTAAGATTGCTGGGAGAATTATCAACAACCTCCGATATGCAGACGATACCACCCTAATGGCAGAAAGTGAAGAGGATCTCAAGAGCCTCTTGTTGAGGGTGAAAGAGGAGAGTGCAAAAGCTGGTTTGAAACTCAACATTAAAAAAACTAAGATCATGGCATCTGGCCCCATCACGTCCTGGCATATGGAAGGGGAAGAATTGGAAGCAGTGACAGATTTTACTTTCTTGGGCTCCAAGATCACTGCAGACGGTGACTGTAGCCATGAAATTAAAAGACGCTTGCTCCTTGGGAGGAAAGCTATGGCAAACCTAGACAGCATAGTAAGAAGCAGAGACATCACCTTGCCAACAAAGGTCCATCTAATCAAAGCTATGGTTTTCCCAGTAGTAATGTATGGCTGTGAGAGCTGGACTATAAGGAAGGTTGAGCGCCGAAGAATTGATGCTTTCGAACTGTGGTGCTGGAGAAGACTCTTACGAGTCCCCTGGACTGCAAGGAGGTCAAATCAGTCCATCCTAAAGGAAATCAACCCTGAGTGCTCATTGGAAGGACAGATACTGAAGCTGAATCTCAAATATTTTGGCCACCTAATGCGAAGAGAAAACTCTCTGGAAAAGACCCTGATGCTGGGAAAGACTGAAGGCAAAAGGAGAAGGGGACGGCAGAGGATGAGATGGCTAGATAGCATCACCGGTGCAATGAATATGAACCTGAGCACACTCCGGTAGAGTGCGCAGGACAGGAAGGCCTGGCGTGCTATGGTCCATGGGGTCACGAAGAGTCGGACACGACTGAACAACAACAACAACAAATGCACTGCTACAGCACCTGTAGGTAACAGACAGTCAGCCCAACCCAGAGTCTTACATACCCTGCAGACAGCCATAAGGTTTCTCCTTCATGCAGGCTGCTTCATTCAGAAGCAGGCAGACATGGAGTTGCTTGGAGGTCAATGAGGCAGGGGAGCTCCACATCTGCATAAGAGCTGATGGATATACTGGTGCCGATGGACCAGTATGATTGTAGAGTTCTTCCTCCCAATTTCTGTTTCTAATATAAGAGATCATGGCACTGGCCTGTATGCGCGCGTGCACACACACGCACATATATATATATATATATCGGATGTATAAGAACTTCATTTCAGTTCATAAACATTCAAACTTGCCATATTCGCAATCCCAGACGCAAATGAGAATGGGAGCATTTTTTTCTTTAAGATAGCAAATTCCTGAACTTGCAATTGTGTTCAAAAATGCATATTTTGAAAAATGCACACTTTGAAATGCACCTTTTAAATAAATAAATAAATAAATAAATAAATAAATACACACTTGCATGCTTTAGCCAAGTGTACACTGTTCCCCATTTGAAATGAACACTTTTCCCATTCGAGAAAAAACAAAAACAAAACAGGTTGCAAACTAGGATGGGAGTGAGATGAACTGAGTTACAAAGTGGAGTTTGGAGAAACTTGGAGAACTCAAGCATCCCTGATTCTTCTGTCTCATATTGTGACTTGACTGTGCTGCTTTTTCAAGGAGGCACTAAACACAGGCTGTGCCAGATCCCATGAAACAAAGGTAAGAGAGGACTGCGTGTGACAAAATGGATCTTTCCATGAACTGTAATCCACCTTGGACCCAGCTGGTATATTTCCATCTACTCTCTGCTGAGAAATGTGATCTATCATGTATAGTGTAGCACTGTGAAGCAATATGATTCCTGGCCAGAAAGAGAGAGATAAATTTGGCCCAAACCACAGCTGCTGAAGTTTTAGGAAAACTTGTCCTGTGTCAGCTAAGTAAGAAACTGGGATGGTAGAGGGTTTATAAGATGGTGATTGCAAAGGGCCCATGAAGGGGACAAAGGTCTCTTGGGTCTTTGCTATGGATCAATAGGGTGGCCTTGGGCAATTAACCACCTCGTCTACTCCCCACTTATGAAACAGGGAACACATGACCTACATCTTTGGGTTGAATATAATAGCAGATACACTTTGCAAATGGGGTGTTAAATGGTGTGAAGGTAAATGATGCAGTCTTCATCAGAGACTGTATAGGAACTGTGTAGAAACTACGCATAAACCTCTCTAATCCTGTGGAGGAACAGCATGGCCTAAGCATAAAAATAAATAACTGCAGTAATAGAATATCAGCAACTACATCATCAATAATGTTGGCTTTGGCAAAGAAAGAGGGGAAAGAAAACAAAGCTGCAATAAATATTCTGGTTGTGTAAAGGCCTATTGTGGGTTGTATCCAATGTTAGTTCCATTTAGTGAAGAAGTTAATGGGACTTAAGTTAGACTAACATTGGATACAACCCTTTGCCAGCATGTATTATGAGTGGCATATTTATTTTTGTCAGCCTTCGATGATGTGTTGCCCTCCAGTTATTCTGGACTACAACTCCCATCAGCTCCAGCCAACATGGCTAGTGGACAAAGATTAGGGGGATATAGAAATCAAGGGCAGTTAGGAATAGGTTGTCATCTTATTTTTGTGTATGTTCTCAGATCCAAACACTCTGAGGTAAATTAAGTCAGATCTAAATAGGTCAAAACCTTCTGGCTGAGAGAAGACTTTTCTTCACAGAGGAAAAAAAACACCTTTTTTTAAGCTGAAGATCCAAGATGAAGGCTTGCAATGTTCTCAAGTTTCTACACTTGAACAAGATTGGAGATAAGAACAAACTTTTAAAATCCCAGATAATCCTCCCATTACTAATAAGCAGTTTTATCTAAATCCTTCTTTAAAACTTGTGCTTCCTAGAATGATAGTACTGGAAGTAAGTTGCCACGTCCAATTTACAGTTTCAGCAAGTATTAACCTCAGCAGATGCCAAGCCACGGTGGCTGAGCAGACCTGCGAGTCTCAGCAACCATAAAGCCTTATCTTGATCCTTTGTCCTTACATTCTAACTTCTGTTCTCTGGAAGGCCCAGCCATGCAAAGGGACGAGTATCCAACTGCTCACTAACAAACGGGACCTAAAAAGTGGTTGGTATTACACAGGCCAATACTTTTCTAAATTCAGCAATGTTTGCACACACACACAGATGAGACCTGTGTTCAGATGGTCCAAATGGAACAATCAGCTAGTTCCAGCATTCCCTTCTTTTACCTTCACCTCAAAGACATAAATAGGAAAGCTAGTTGTATTGTTGTTGTTGTTGTTATTATAAAAAGTTAAAGGCTTGTATCTGGTCTTTCCACTTCACTCAGAAGACACTCATCTGTTAGTTCTTTCTGGTACTTCTTGGTAGCGTAACTAGGCAATAGGGGATGCTTGGCCTGGTTGCAACCTAGAAAAGGGGAGCATTTACACATCACCCACAAAAAAGGAAATGCATCACCAAAAGACAGAGAAAGAGGCAAATCTGCATAAAGTTTGTATATGCTCATTTATATGTATACATGAAAATACATAATTATTATAATTTAAATGGAAACACAATGTATCTCACCAAAGTGGGAATTAAAGACTGTGATCGGGGTGACCTATGTGCCTGCTCACTCAGCTGACCAGGTACTAACTGCTGATGGGCAACTTCAAGGCCACTGGGCTCTCCCCTTCATACATTTTTTTTTTTAATCTTTAAACCAGACTGGGACTGCCCTGCCCTTCAAATAAGGAATGTTCTCTCATAACCCTTCAAACAGAACACTTGTTCTCTACAAAGTCAGACACATGGCCACCCTCAACCAAGACATCCTAAATCAAGATGGGCATTACGGTTCATGCAATATATGAACTTTAATGAACCTTCAAAATAAGGTTGAATCGTATAACACACCCTTTGGAGTCTGAAATAACTGTGTCTTCAAGATGCTCGATGAAAGCATGAGTCATGCTGGATCAGACCAAACGTCCACCTAGGTCAGTATCCAGTTTCCTGCAGTGGCCCACCTGGTGCCTCTGGGAAGCTCAAAAGAAGGAGATGACGGCAATAAATAGGCCTCTCAAACCATGTGTCCGCTTGCTACTGCAACGTCTAGTACTGGCCACCAGTTTGGATGGGTTTAAAAGGGGGTTAGATGAATTCTTGGAGGAGGAGACTATCAATGGCTGGTGGTTATGTGCTACCTCCAGTTGCTGCGGAACATGGGTGGGAGGGTGCTGTTATGCTCATGCCCTGCTTGTGGTTTCCTGGCTGTCAGCTGGTTGGCCACCATGTGAACAGAATGCTGGACTAGATGGACCTTGTCTGATCCCACAGGGCTCTTCTTACGTTCTTATGCTGGAGGCTTGGTAAAGGCAACAGACCAAACAGAATGGCATTGTTGTAGATATCACTGACCCTTTGCATGCAGCCTAAATCAGCTCCTGGAGGTGAAGGAGAAGAAAGGTCAGGGTCATTGGAGAGCAAGAACCAGCAGGCTTTTGGTACAACACTTTCAGAGCAGAAGCAATCTGTCCGACCTGTGAGAATTTAGAATTACTGCAGCAAAACACTTAAAGATGCAGCACTGTTCTTAAGTTGTCTCAAGGCCAATTCCCAGGTTTGGAAGAATTAATAGACGTCTGTCCAAGATATGGAAAGAAGCCCAGGATTCCTGCCACTTACATCTCAGTGACAATCCCCTTACAATCACTGATCTATACAGGTGGTAAGCCAGGTGAGGAAGGAACAATTCTTAATGCTGTCATAGGCTTAACAGTACAATCCTATGCATGCCTACTCAGAAGTAAGCCCCATTGAGTTCAATGGGACTGACCCCCAGGTACATGTGTATAGGATTGCAGCAGCCTACGGTTTAAGGGGGGAAAAGTATGCTGGGAATTACACCCACCTTTTCTGAGTTTCTTCTTGCATCACTTTCAGAAGCTTGTGTGGGTCTGTAGCAATAGTTTAACCTTTAATCATCTGACAGCACAAGGAATAATTCTCTTTTAGGCAGACTCCCTTCAGACACGCATGTTGGAGTCTGGACATATCTGGGTTTATAGGCTGTCTTTTAAAAATGCATTTATACATATTCTGCTAGTCTTTTCTGTGTAGCTTGGCTTATATTTTTATTTTTATTCCCTTTGTAATTGTTATATACAAATCGTAAGGATCAGTCATGTCCAGAGCATGATCATATAAGCCAGTGGTCTCTCCTGCTCACAGCAGGTGTTTCTTAGAGAGAGAGCTAGCAAAGAGCAGTGACTACTGGAACACTTCTGTGATATATTACTGCAACATTGCTCTCCGATTAGAGAACCCTGGTAAAACCGCTCACTATGATTAGAAGCTAGAGCTGTCAGTCACAAACTGCACCCCTCCTCTCCCTCCTCCCCATCCTGGTATTTCCCTTATATAGAGAGCCTAGGGAGAGATGTATCAATTTTTGCACATGCAGTATCTATCAGTGCCTCCGTGTCCCTCTGAATCTCTGAACTGCTATCCTTCAGGAAGGTTCAATATTTGGATTCGGTGTGCTTTGGAGGAACCTGTTTTGATTTAAACATCTCCCAAATGTTACCAAATCAGCCCAGTTCAGTACTGGATTCAAGATTTGGCCGAAATCAATGCACATCTCTAGTATTAGTTATGACAGTTATATTGAACCTCAAGATTCAGAGGAGGTATTCCTCTGTATATTGGTTATGTGGGGGGGGGGGGCAAACAGGGGCAACTGTTGCCTTCATGCTATGTTGTGGGCTTCTTAGAAGCATCTCGCTGGCCCCTGTTGGAAACAGGATGCTGGGCAAGATGGACCCAGAATTAGTCTGTTCCAACAGGGCTTTTATGATATTCATATTCAACTGTGGCTTTAAAAAATGCGTAAGCTGAAGATCAAAACTCTCTCACAAGCATTTTTACACTCTCCCACTGCAGCCTATTGGATAAGAAACTTTTACTGCTTGCAGATGTGCTCCTCAGCATTGTCACAGTAAATTAGTGCGATGGCATAAAAACCGATGCGTACCCTGGGATTATATGATAAATAGAATCTATTAAAGCACTTGGTAAGCCCTCCTGTGAGATATTCCCTCCCTGACCCAGAATTTAATTGGAATTATTTAATCATAATGAGACAGTAATAAAACAGCATCACCTGAATAATCTGTTTTATTACCTGCTCCATAATTAGCTCCAGTTGATTATAATAATTCTTTTTAGATATACAAAGAGTGTGATGTAAATGAGGTCTTGTAAAATATATTAGAGACAAGAACTATAGCTATCATATGTAGATATAGTGACTATCTGTCATCACTATACACGCATAACTCTCCTAGCACTCTTCAAGCACTTGAAAGGTTGTCACAGAGAGCAAGGCCAGGATCTCTTCTCGATCATCCCTGAGTGCAGGACATGGAATAATGGGCTCAAGTTACAGGAAGCCAGATTCCAGCTGAACATCAGGAGAAATGTCCTGACTGTTAGAGCAGTACGACAATGGAACCAATTACCTAGGGAGGTGGTGGGCTCTCCCACACTGGAGGCATTCAAGATGAGGCTGGACAGCCATCTGTCAGGGATGCTCGGACTTGGATTCCTGGATTGAGCAGGGGGTTGGACTCGATGGCCTTGTAGGCCCCTTCCATCCCTACTATTCTATGATTCTATGAGTTTCTGCACAATACAGGGCAGGTTCAGACATGGCTGTTTGGACACATTCATCACTTGATGAGTGTAACATCAAGTTGCTTATTGTACGTTGGAATGTGCCACAGATCTAACACCACCTCATATCCAACACTTCTCAATGGAGCCAGTTTATACATTCAGCTTCAAGCCATCAACTGCACAGTAACCAGTATATGATAAACCAGGTCCTCCTTCCCCACACCAGCCATGCCTTTGGGACAGAACACCAGGGATGGAAAAAGTCTGCGGATAGAATTAGAAGCACGTTGTTCTTTAGTTGCCATGGGAGATGCAACAGATCCTATCTTTCAGCCACAGATTCACTAGTTTCTGCAAAGCACCACCTTTTTTCCACACAAACCTGCCCAGCTAGGAATGGGTGAGTGTGTCAAGCCCGATTTCACTCAGGTTCTCACCCCCCTACCCCCCACACACACACTTTTCAGTTTGTTCTGTTTTATTTCCACACTGGGTTTTGATTTTTGTTCATCCGCATAAAAATGTGTATGAATTTCCATGCACATTTTCTGGAAAATATGCATTTAATTAAAGAAAGAAGTGCAGATTTTTGTACACACTTTTGCAAATATGCAAATCTATGGGGTTTTACAGTGTTGTGCATATTTATTTTCAAATATATGCATTTTTGTGAGCATTTTTTTAAAAAAATACATTTTTGTGTTCATTTAAAATAAATGTATCACAAACTTCAAAAATGTACAGATTTTGACGGCGAACTGTGTTCCAGTTCATATTTTGGTTTGGGAAGTGTGAATTTAGTCAGTTTGCATTAAAATGAGAAGCCAACATATTCCTCACACATCTCTAGGGATGTATGAATCCCTTACTTTGTTCCGGGTGGGGCCGTCCGCGGTGGGGGGGAGGCGATCCGTCCCTCCCCCTGGAATCCTCCCTGGCCGGCTCTGCTCCATGGTAAGTCCACATAGCCGCTGGCCGGGGCCACCCACAGCCAGACCTCCGTCTGCTGCCGGGCTGCGGCCGCAAATGGCAGCTGCCGTAGCGGCCGCCATTTGCATCCCTGCATTAGCCGTGATAGGCTACGTATATATTTACGTAGCCTATCACGAAAAGGGCAGGGAAGCAAATGGCGTAGCAGATGCTATTTGTGTCCCTGCTCTTTGCCGTGATAGGCTATGTAAATATTTACATAGCCTATCATAGCTAAAGTAGGGAGAGAAATGGTTGCCGCAGACCAGGGCAGCCATTCGCAGCCACAGACCAGGGGCAGCGGATGGACCGGGCGGCCGACACCAAGTAAGATCCGTCCCAGGGAAGTTTCGCAGAGTGGCGGGGGGGATTGCTCCGTTCTGCCATGGACTCCAGGGGAGTCCGTGGTGGAGTTCTCTAACATCCCTACCCATCTCTATGCCCAGCAATTAAGATCTTCATCAGAAGCCACCTAAAGTCAGGTGGCTGGGTATCGGAGGACTTTCTCCGCGGTGATACCCAAATTGTCAAACTCCTTCCCTAGGCAGATTCCCCTGGTGCCTTCTTTGCCTGCCTGCTTTGGAGGCAGGCAAAGTCAGTCCTGTCCTCTAATGCTTTTAATGGCATTTTATTTCCTTTTTATGGTATTTGTTTCCTCTTTTAAATTATCTATTTAAACTTTTTATCAGTTGCTGTCACTATTGTCGTTATTATTGTTACATTTCTATTGTATCCGTTGCCATCTTTACATTGTTTTATTGTTTTTATTACATCCATTTTAATTGATTGTGTTAGCTGTCTTGAGGAATAACTAAGAAGATGGTATATAAATCTTTAAAGAAATAAAAGATGGAAAAGCTAAAGGTAATAGCAAATAGGATGCAGATGCATACATAGTAAGGCTGCCAGAAAATCGCCCATACGTCTGCATGCAGACATATACCCCATCACTGTGTAAGAACAACAAAAATGTCTTTTGTTGCTTTTTCATGCTACTTTGAGATGTGGATGGGAGCACAGCACAATTCAGAGAAACAACCGCATGTATCCAAAAGTTTCCACAGATGCGCATCAGATCTCACCCTTTTATCCTGTTTCAGTTGCAGCTTCTCACACTGCCTTGTATTTCAGGAATAGCTTGAATGTTCATTAGAACACAGGAAATAGAAACATTAGAAGCTGCCTTATATCAACCCTGAGTATTGGTCTATCAAGCCTAATATTGTTTACACTGACTGAGAGCAGCTCTCCAGGGCTTCAGACAGGGGTCTTTCCCAGCGTTACTTGGAGATGTCAGGAATAGAACCTGGGACTGTATTAGATCTGTCACTGAGTGATCATTGAGCTTTGGTGGTGTCTAGAGGTGAGCTGACATTTCTTAAAAGACATACTTCTTATATTTCATAAGTCTCAATTTCCATTTTTTTGCCCTGTCCCTGAAAAAGAGGGCCATTTTGCAGAATATTCTCTGAATATTCTCTACCATGGGGGGTGTGTGTGTGTGTGTGTGTGTGCTTGTTAACAGCTGCCATTCCAACATGACTCTGCCCCATGGCATACAGACAATGCCCCAGTACAATGGTAGGTCTGGGGCAATGCACAGGATGCAAAACGAAGGCCAGGCTGCCAACAAAAACCTTAGGAAAATAGCCATGTCAGTTGTGATGGGCATCCCCACCTGCAAGAAACTGCTGCAGACTTCTTCCTCTGCATGGAGAATATTTGGCAAAATGGTACCCCCAATTTTACTATCTGCAAACAGGGTGGTAAAATTCAGGAGACCATTTTTTACTAGCTCCACTGGGGCCCTCTGAAGTCCTACTTCAGTTGGAGAAGTTTTCTGTTAAACACTTTGGTGCTTGGCCATAACCATTTTCTACTTGCTGGGGAGACTAAAAACCTTCCAGATTTTGCATGGATGACTTTGCGTGAGACTACAAAAAAAGAATACTAAGTGAGATCTTGACAGGTCTTTGAATTCTCTCGAGGCTGCAATGGAAAATTAATACTCAGCACCAAACACGTTGACTGTCTATAGCTGATGGCAATATTTAGGCGAATATGGATGCAATTAAATTAAGAAATATCAAGAGTGATCTACCACATATGGCAGCTGTGCAACTTCCTTTCAGTACAATGGACTTTCCATTGGGCTCTTGAAGTTTGATGGCATGACACAAACATCTGACACAATTATAATTCAATGAGAAAGCACATCAGGAAACATTTCTATTTTTGTTTTGTTTTCTAAATACTTTTTATTCTATTGTTAATCTTTATAAATGAAATAAACAATAGCAACAACCCAATCAATATCTACAGTTTCCAACAATACAGTATTCTTAAGAGGACATAGCAATAACAATGGAAAGAAAGGGGGGGAGAAAGAAAAAAAGAAGAAAAAGGGAAAAATAATAACATTTCTATTTTTGTGAGTAATTTCAAACTTATTTTAAATATCATTGAAATAAAAGGCTATTTTAAAATATCTAATGGCTTTGATAGTTTATTTTCCCCTCTGTGAGTTCCCATGTTCCTCATATGGAGGGCTGACTGTCATTCCAACTTTTACCACTTATAATGACAGCAGCAAGCAGAGCTGTTTCTTTTAGATATTTCTGGGAAACAGCTATTTATTCACAGACACAAAAATGGCCTATAAACTTTAGTGGCAGCTAGGGAAATCGCAGATAAGGATGTTGCAGATATTGTTGATTCATTTTTAATGAACAAGAGCTAAACTATGTAGCTAATCAGCCAAGTTTTAGTGTCCAAACTAATTGCAGTTCATTGAGATAAATGATGGGACCATAAATTGAATTGACTGAAAAAATTGTCCAGGCCACATAATACTAGGAACCTGGCCTTTTGCCCTTGACTGGTCGTTGTTGTTCAGTCGTTCAGTCCTGTACGACTCTTCGTGACCCCATGGACCATAGCACGCCAGGTGTCAGGGTGGACACTGAGCCCATAGAATCCCAGAGTAGTTCTGATTCGGAGGAAGAGCAGTCGCTCCTGGGAGAGGAGCGCGCCCCTTTTTCCCAGGGCCCGCAGCTGACAGAGTTTCCTCCCACCCACATTCCTAGATTAGAAAGCAGTCCAGGGAGTGACCCAGCACTGATAGCAGACTGGTTGGATGCGCGGCGCAGACGCAGAAAGCGGCGCCAAATGGAGAGCGCAGAAAGGAGGCATAGCGCCTGGTTGGCGCTCAAAGAACAGTTGCGCCCAGAGGATCCAAGGGAAAAGGGGAGGGATTCTCCCTAGTCCTTATATTCAGGGGTCTGCCAGTAATTGCCTTTCAAACGGGGACCAACTGTTCTAACTTAGGGCATAGGGATGCTGCTGCTCAGATCTAGTTGCTACCTGTAGAGCTGTTAAGTTGTAAAAGAAGAATAAAGCTTTGAAAAGAATCCCTTTGTCTGTGTCTGGACTTGGCTACTGGATTAGACTGAGAGCCCTCCAAGGAGCCCTTGACAGCTTGGTCCCCGTTCCTCTTTTTTCTCTCTCTCTCCTCTCTCCCTCTTTTCTCCTACTGCCTTATGGAGGGTGCTGGGAACCCAACGGTGCAAGGTCTGGCGCAAGAAAACCAGATGCTCCGTGATCAGATGGCTCAACTGACAGCTGCCGTGCAGAATCTACAGGCAACGTTTCAACCCCCCCCACCTCCGATTCCCCCCCAACGTAAGTGCCCAGTGGTGTTGCCAGAGAAGTTTTCTGGTGAGAGAGGCCTTTTTCAGATTTTCAGGGCCCAGTCAGAGCTGTACATGCGTCTTAGACCTGAGGATTTCCAGACGGAACAGGTTCGTGTGGGTTTTGTTATTAATCTACTGTCGGGCATGGCCGCTAAATGGGCTTCGGGACTTCTTCTCGCTAATGACCCCCTGCTCGGGGACTATCAAGGTTTCATGACAGCCATGGTATGTTTTTTTCGGTGACCCCCTGCACACGCAGATGGCTTCTCGGGAGATTCACCACCTCCGGCAGGGCAAGGACTCAGTTTCCGGCTACGCGACAACCTTTCGCTTGCTGATGCAGGATTTACAATGGAATGATGCCGCGCTAGTGGCTCAGTTTTTGGATGGTTTGAACGACGAGATCTTAGATGAGTTGGCGCGCACACTCTGCCCGCCTACTTTGGAGGAGCTCATCCAGACCTGCCTTCAGATAGATAGTCGACTGGAGGGGCGCCGCCAGACCCAGCGGGGCGCCGGGAACCGGGATTTCCCTCCTCCCATTCCCGCACGTTTCCTGCCTCCTTCCCCACCCCCTGCTCCGGTGCTGGGGGTGGAGGAGACCCCGATGCAGCTGGGGGCTACCCGAGCCTCACTGCCGCCAGAGGAGCTTCAGCACCGGCAAGCTGAGCGCCGATGTTTTCGATGTGGAAGTCTGGGACATTTCGCCAAGACCTGCCCAGTTAAATCCACGGCTCTGCTGCCTCCTCCTCCTCCTCCTCCTCATCCCCAGGCTTGACTAGACTGCCCCCCAAGCTTGTTGGGGGCCTCCAGTGTGGGGGTCAGTTCCCCACCAGCTGGATGCCTTCCCCAACCCCCCCCTCCCATCTGCGGTTGCATGTTCACCTCCTCTCCCCACAGCGGGGTGGGGTGGAGGCACTAGCTTTAGTGGACTCGAGGGCTACGACCAGTTTCATGGATGAGACCTTAGCCCTCTTACACAGGATTCCTACCCTGCCCCTTTCTGCCCCCTTCGCAGTGCAGACCATTGATGGGCATCCTCTCTCTTCGGGCGAGGTGAACCGTATTACAGTTCCAATCACTCTACGCGCCCAGTCAATTTCACTTAGCCAAGGTTCCCTTATACCCAATTGTGCTGGATTTTTCCTGGCTCTCTAAGCACAACCCTCAGATTTCTTGGGGGTTTCGGCAACTGGAGTTTGCATCTCCCTACTGCCGGGAGCATTGCCTCATGGAGGAGGCACCAGTCCCTGCCCAGGCTTTCACCCTTCCCCCCTTCTCTGCTTCTGGCAGTCCTTCAGCTACCGTCATCCTCCCAGAGAAGTATGCAGCTTTTCAGCATGTGTTTGACAAGAAGGAGACCGACTGGCTTCCCCCCCAAGGCCTGGCGGCAGCTGCGGTGCCTCACTCTTCGGAAGAGCTCCTTCACTCTGCACAGGCTCAGGATGATTTTGTTCGCACAAAGGTGCAGGAATTGGGGCTAGCCTCTGCCCCCCCCCACTCTACCTCCTTTTCTTTGTGAGGTGGCCTGCTTTACCATTCCAGCCGGGTCTATGTGCCTTCTAGACCCCTCCGCGAGAGGATCCTCCATCAGTGCCACGACTCCCCCACAGCGGGGCATTTTGGTGTCGCCAAGACCCTGCATGGAGTGACTAGGGATTTTTGGTGGCCTCGTGTGTGTCAGGATGTCAAGTCCTATGTTGCCTCCTGCCCAACCTGCCAGCGAGAGAAGGCCCACTCAGGCAAGCCCACAGGCTTGCTTCACCCCCTGCCTACCCCCTCAGGACCTTGGAAGCTGCTCTCCCTTGACTTCATCACTGACTTGCCTCGCTTACATGGTAAGACCACTATTCTGGTGGTGGTGGATTTGTTTTCTAAGATGGCCCATTTCATTCCCTGCTTGGGGTTGCCCACAGCCAGGGAGATGGCGGAGCTGTTCGTGACGCATGTTTTCCGCCTCCATGGATGGCCTGAGGGCCTCATTTCCGATAGGGGGGCCCAATTCACTGCCCATTTCTGGAGGGAGCTACTGGCATTGCTCCATTTGACACTCCGCCTTTCCTCCGCCCACCATCCACAGACGGACGGTCAGACCGAGAGCACCAATGCTACTCTGGAACAATATCTGCGCTGTTATGTCAATTACCAGCAAGATGACTGGGTTTCCTTGCTGCCTCTCGCAGAATTTGCTTATAACAATGCCTGCCATGCTTCCACCCGCCAAACTCCATTTTTTACCAATTTTGGTTACCACCCCAAGGCCTTCCCGTCCACCCTAGCTCCCTCTTCGGTGCCAGCGGCCCAGGACTTTTTAGAGGAGTTGCGAGCGGTACACCACCTCTTACGGGATTCCCTCGAGCAAGCCAAGACAGCCTACAAGGCCTTGGCAGACCGGCGGCGCCAGCCGGGTCCGTCTCTGCAACCGGGGGACTGGGACTGGGTTTGGTTGTCCACCCAATACCTCCCCTCTCACTCGCCCTCACGGAAGCTCGTGCCTCGCCGCATGGGGCCTTTCCAGGTTACGGCCCAGATTAACCCTGTTGCTTTTCGCCTGGCTCTCCCCCCCTCCATGAAGATCCATCCTGTTTTTCACCGGTCCTTGCTGTCCCCCCTGGTTTCTGACGATCCTCATCGCTCAGTCGGCTCCCCCCCACCGCCAGTGCTGGTAGAGGGGGAGGAGGAGTTTGAGATCGCGGATATTCTGGACTCCCGCCTTTCTCGTGGCCGCCTGCAATATCTGGTTGACTGGAAGGGGTACGGGCCTGATGAGCGATCCTGGGAACTCGCAGAAAATGTGCATGCTCCGTTGCTGCTGCGGCGCTTCCACCAGCTGTACCCCCACAAGCCCGGGGCCCCAGGGGAGGAGCAGGAGGGGGGACCTCATGGGAGCAGGGATGATGTCAGGGTGGACACTGAGCCCATAGAATCCCAGAGTAGTTCTGATTCGGAGGAAGAGCAGTCGCTCCTGGGAGAGGAGCGCGCCCCTTTTTCCCAGGGCCCGCAGCTGACAGAGATTCCTCCCACCCACATTCCTAGATTAGAAAGCAGTCCAGGGAGTGACCCAGCACTGATAGCAGACTGGTTGGATGCGCGGCGCAGGCACAGATGCAGAGAGCGGCGCCAAATGGAGAGCGCGGAAAGGAGGCGTAGCGCCCGGTTGGCGCTCAAAGAACGGTTGCGCCCAGAGGATCCAAGGGAAAAGGGGAGGGATTCTCCCTAGTCCTTATATTCAGGGGTCTGCCAGTAATTGCCTTTCAAACGGGGACCAACTGTTCTAACTTAGGGCATAGGGATGCTGCTGCTCAGATCTAGTTGCTACCTGTAGAGCTGTTAAGTTGTAAAAGAAGAATAAAGCTTTGAAAAGAATCCCTTTGTCTGTGTCTGGACTTGGCGACTGGATTAGACTGAGAGCCCTCCAAGGAGCCCTTGACACCAGGCCTTCCTGTCCTGTGCTCTCTCCCGGAGCGTGCTCAAGTTCATATTCATTGCATCCGTGATGCTATCTAGCCATCTCATCCTCTGCCGTCCCCTTCTCCTTTTGCCTTCAGTCTTTCCCAGCATCAGGGTCTTTTCCAGGGAGTTTTCTCTTCGCATTAGGTGGCCAAAATATTCAGCTTCATTATCTGTCCTTCCAATGAGCAGTCAGGGTTGATTTCCTTTAGTATGGACTGATTTGACCTCCTTGCAGTCCAGGGGACTCGTAAGAGTCTTCTCCAGCACCGCAGTTCGAAAGCATCAATTCTTCGGCGCTCAGCCTTCCTTATAGTCCAGCTCTCATAGCCATACATTGACTGGTCAATAGAGCAGTATCTTCTGCTTGCTGCACTCCAGGCACTGCCAGCTCACCCCCCCCCCCCCAGTTTCAGAAACTGGGCCTCAGGTAGGGATGGCGGAGAATTTCTCCCCGAAACTTCGGGGGGCCGAACACGTTGGCGCTCGGCCCCCCGAAGTTTCGGGGAGAAATTCTCCGCACCCCCTCACCCCCCGCGCCCCCCCGGGACGGGAATTACCTTTGGCGAATGTCCCTCCCGGTGGCGGGTCCAGCTGGTGGTTCGTCGGGTCTTCGTCCGGGGCGGGAGCGGCAGCCCGTCTTTCGACCGGCTGCCGCCGCCGCCATTCCAATAAAAGAAAAAAAAAACGCCCCCGTGATAGGCTACGTGACGATTAACGTAGCCTATCACGGCTAGATTTGCAAAGTCATTGGGTTCAAAAATCCATACTCCAGCTCTGGATTTTGGGATGGCCACCTACAATCCCACTCTGGCTATGACACTGTGAACTGTAAAGCTTATTCTTTGAGCCAGTTTTCTCTAACCTGGTGCCCTCCAGATGTTTTGGACTACAAATACCATCAGCCCCAGCCAACATGGATGATGTGAGTTGAAGTCCAAACACCTGGAGGGTTGGGTAAAGGTGCTATGGAGGGGAATATTACACGCCAAGCAAAACGGGTCTAATCCATTGGACAACAGAAAGATTAGTTGTAATTTTTACTTTTACAATACAGTGACTGAATTGTTGTAGGAGGATTGAAACAACATTTGCCCATGCATAGTGGGCTGCAGCGTGTCTGTTTGTTTTTAAGATTAACTGCTTCCATGTCGGGCAGGAAGGTGGGAGTGGAGATTCACAAGGAAGATTTCACAGGCCTGCTTCTGGATATGCATTAAGATGAAATGTCCAAACAGCATTGCCATTTCAGAAAATTTGCTGAATTTACTCAGTTTTATTTATCAGGTTACATATGCCAATTTTATGCAAACCTCACTCCTTTTTTGTCCTCTCTTTTGTTGAAGCATTTCCTCTGTTTGATAGAGGAATAAGCAACCAACCTAACTGTGTATGCATGACAATGAAACAAATCTCTTTGGTAGAGAGTCAACTATTTTTAATAACATTGAGTTCTGTGAAGTTCATTTAATTGTAAGTTCATTTTTATTTGTTTGCTGTAAATTGAGTTTGCTTTTAATTTTTGTAAACTGTCCTGATATTTTGATAGTCATCTATCTATCATCAGGGTAGTATCAGGGCAGAGCTCCAGGGCAGTTATTTTTTTAATTAAAAATTCACAGAACTCAATTTTTTTTTTTTTTAAGTTGACTCTCTTTAAGGGTGAAATCCTATGCATGTTTAGACAGAAGGAAGTCCTACAACTCCCCGAATGGGAGTTGTAGGACGTTTTCCTGTCTAAATATACATACGATTACCCTGTAAGTAAAGGAATGTGCTCCTTAGACACGTATACCCAGTTACGGTGGCCGCTCATGCATCGACAAAAACGAAGAAATCCCTCACCAATGGACAGGCAAACAAATTAGAGATTTGCATGAAATGTGCATTAGCTCATTTGTATCTATAGATGCACTTTTAGAAATAGTTAGTATGAATAGAAATATAATAATCTCACCATAGTGGCGAAGGCTGTGACCAGGTGACTTGCATGCCTGCTCAGTCTACTCTCTCTGCTTCCTTCTCTGTGTTCTCCTTTCACATGGTCCTTTATCAGTGGTCAGCCTTTTAAATAAAGGATGCCATATACCCAGTACATAGCTCCATTTAATTGTTGCAACTGGTGATTTGCTACCTTCAGGGAACCCTCTCCCTGTTGACCAGACTGCGTGTCTGCCATGGAAACCCTGCATGTTGGAGATAATTCTGGGGTGTCTTCCAGGGCGCCTCTCATTTTATGCAGGCCGGTGCGGCCTCATCATCACCACCCTGTGTGAACTGAGATAGTGCCTAGAACTCTCCTGAAGTTTCACTTTGGAGGGGAAGTTCAGTAGCAGGGAGCAAACTGCCTCTTTCATTACTATTATTCCCATCAAGTTGACACATTTCTGAGAAACTCAGCACAACTTGGAAACCACCGAGTTACAACAACAATCACTCACTGTGCAGAACCAGTAAGGCAGGCAGGAGTATAGGCACTCCAAGGGAAATCACACACACAGTATGAAACACTGGGGCAACTGCCTCACTAAATTATATCCCTGAGTGTCCAACTTAACCAAAACACATATCATTTATTTATGTTTATATACTTAAAGAAGGGGAAGGAAACCTCTGTCCCACAGGCTTCCCTAATCTAGCCTGGAGAGGGTTGAACACCCTCCATGGGCTCCTCTCCTCCCTCCCAAAGCCCTCCCCCCTCCAGAAGGCCCCACCCCCTGGCCTGGGGGGAACCCTTATCTGGATGCCTCCACACTTGGCCAGGGCTTGCAGGACTGTGCCCTGCAAGTGCTGGCCGACCCCCTTCCCACTTTGCTCATGCCCTGAGCAGGGCAGGAAGGAGGGACTTGACTCAGCTGGTGCTTGTAGGAGCCAGCTCCTGAAAGTCCAAGTCACTTCCTGCGCAGTAAGAACTCTATGCCTCTCTTTACACAAAAAGGTGAGCAGGGATGATGCTGATGAAATCGCAGGAAGGGGAGGGGCTTCAGGGTGGGGTCACATCATCTGGCCTGCCAGTTTTGGTCCAGAGGGCAATCTTGCCCAAAAGACCAAAAGAGTCCCCCCCCCCAGTTTAACGTATGCATCCACATGTGTTTTGCAGAAACACGGAGAATATTACTACATTTTTTCAACAAAGGTAGGCTCAGAAGTGGCAACAAGAGAGCGGGCCTTCTCAGTGGTGGCCCCTGAATTATGGAATGCTCTCCCCACTGAAGTCCCCCTGATGCCAACACTGTCGTCTTTTTGGTACCAGGTTAAGACTGTCCTCTACTCCTATGCAGTTGATGGTATATGCTGGGGCGTTTATGCCAGTTGTTTTTATCACGCCCAGTATCTAATTGTAACTGTTTTCAGCTGTTTAAATTGCTTTAAATTTTGTAAGTTAGACATTTTATATTATGTTTTTATGATCTTGAATTGTGGTGTGTATTTTTGTGAGCTGCCCAGAGAGCTTTGGTTATTGGGCAGTACAGAAATTAGATAGATAGATAGATAGATAGATAGACAGACAGACAGACAGACAGGGATGGATGGAGCTAAATACAGAAGGGTATGGGAAGCTATTCAAGGGATCTGAGGTGGGGCATCGTGTGGCCAAAGCAAGGGGAGAGGCAAATAATTTTGGTAGTGGCATCTTAGACAGAGGTCAGAGGTCTGAAAGAGAGAGGCCAGACAGGAGAAGGTTGCAGTAGTCAAGGAAGCAGACAACCATAGCGTGAATCACGAGTTTTAGCTGAGGGGACAGAAACAAATGGGCGATGCATGGAGCTACTGCTGCTCTGTTTCGTCCTTGTAACATCTAGTTGAACATAATGGGGGTGTTTGGACGATCATAGGGGTAAAAAAGAAAAAAAGCCACCCTGGCTTCTCCTACCACCTCCGCGTACGCCATGCCCACGATTTGCATAATTACCTGCAATGCAGCATGGGTTGCCATATTGTCCTAAGCCAGTGTGGTGCCTGGTGGCTGTGGCTTCTTACCTATGCCACAGCTCCTACTGCAAGCCATGGGTTGCGGTATGGGTAAGCCACCCCTACTGCACACCACTCCGGGCTTGGACAACATGGCAACCTGCACTGCAAGTAATTATGCAAATTGCAGTTGCGCACGCAGCACATGCAGGGGTGGGGAGAAAAGCCACAGTGGCTTCTTTTACCCTTGTGATTGTCTGAACCCAGTCAGTGACTTGGTTCACATGATCACCACAGCTTAAACAAGCCATGGTGGTTTATTTAAGCTGCAGCATTTGCCAGGCGCCATGTGCCCAATTACCCAGCTTGCCTTGTCATCTGAACCCAGGCAGCATGGCTTATTGGAGGGGGAAACAACCCTCAGATAACCCATAGGCTGTTGTTTAAGCCACGGTGATCATGCAAGCTGGGCCAATATGTGATGTGCTGTCATAGAAATGAACACTGACCCTCCTCCACCAGCCAATGGTGTGATGCTACATCGTATGTCATGCTGAACTATTCTTCATAAAGTGATGCTAAGCCCTTAGGTAGAGGAAGCAACCAACCATGCAGCTGTGTTTAAACAGAGAGTAACCAAACTAAATGACTGCAATAATCAACAGTGGGGTGCAGGGAGGGGTTGGAGGGTGAAAAATATAAGGAGCTTGTGGTTTTATATAAATGTGATCATTCTACCTAGGCAGAAATTACTGACTTGAGGGAAGAGAAAGGAATGATTCAATTAATAAAAATAAATTACTTTTTTTACCAAGTTAAGTAAAAGCTAATAAAAATGAAGCAGCAATGCACATGGCAGATTTATGCTAACTATAAAGTGCTTCATTCCAAGATGGAAACATGTTAATATGATATTAAAGCGGATCGAATTAAAATTTAACAAATGCAGATTCAATGACAGACGCTAAATATTCTTCTCTTGCATTTTTTTAAACTGTTGGTTCTGCTCAAACCGACCCTTCAGAAACAAAGGAAACAAGACAGAGTATAAAATGCAGTGTGGGGGCATCAACCGCTCAGCTAATATTTCTATATATTTGAGGATGTTTGTATAAGAACCAGGGAAGCACAGTCTATAAAAAAAATATCAATTTACAACTTTGTGGGAAGGGGTTTGAAATTTTATTTCTATATTTATTATATTTTAATCCTAATGACACAGTTATCTGCTGACAAGAATTCCTCTCCTCAAAAGGCTAAAATTTTGGAAACAATGTTATTTTATTAGGGCTTTGTTCCCGCTACTAATCAACTTCAAGGTACATAAGAACATAAGAAGAACCATGCTGGATCAGACCAAGGGTCCATCTAGTCCAGCATTCTGTTCACACAGTGGCCAACCAGCTGTCGACCAGGAACCCACAAGCAGGGCATGAGGGCAACAGCACCCTCCTACCTATGTTCCCCAGCAACTGACGTACATAGGCTCACTGCCTCTGGTACTGGAGGTAGCACAGAACCAGCAAGACTAGTAGCCATAGATAGCCTTCTCCTCCAGGAATTTGTCTAATCCTCTTTTAAAGCCATCAAACTGGTGGCCATCACTACTTCCTGTGGTAGCGAATTCCATAGTTTAACTATGCGCTGTGTGAAGAAGTCCTTCCTTGTATCTGTCCTGAAGGTAGCCAAGGACCAAGTGCTGTAAGTTGTTTAGGAATCACAAGACAAGCACCACCAACATCAGTGGGCTGACAAAATGGCTGCATCAGGAAGCCTGGGCTTCTGCAAAAGGAGACCCTAAGTTAGGTTGAAACATCTGGCTTTTTCAACCTTGTGATGTCCTTGTTCTCCCTCTCTGCTGCCCAAGAAGCCAGGCATCATCCAGAGGGGTCAATGGGCAATACGGTGTGACCATGTGTCCTACTTTCCAGAAGATAATCCTCTACTTGCAGGGCTGACCAATCCAAGTTAAAAGTTAAAGAGCCCTGAACTTGCCCATCAACAGTCAGAACCTGGACAGTAGACTGAGCAAAGCACACGGGTCACCGGGTCTTCCCCACTACGTGAGATGCATTGTATTTCTTTTTTACATTGTGGTAATTGTTTCTAAATTTGAATGCACATGTGTACGTGCGCACACATGCACACACACATATATAAATAAATAAATAAGGACATGCAATTCGGTTATGCAAACTTCTATCATCGTTTGCCCTCTTTTTTAGTGATGTGGAAGTGGCCACCCTAATAGGCAAGTGGTGACACTGCTACTGAGAAGGCCGGAACGGGGCTCTCCGGGTGCCTCTAGCAACGGCTGGAACCAACAGCTGCTACAGCCTGACAGCCAGACTCTCCTGTTTACGTGGAGGCTGGCTGACAGGCTTTTGTGTGTGAACTAGCTTAATAAAGTGCATATGATGCAAAACCAAGCGTCTTATTGACTGCACACTATGAAGGTTTCCTCTTATAGAAAGGGATTTTTAAAATTAATAGTAAGTCACCAAGCCACAGAAAACCAAGCAAGCAAATTTAAAAGGCCACCTCTGAAGGTGTGGTGGAAACACACACACACACCACAGTTAGTTGTTTTAACAAACAACAGTAGATGCTGCAGTTTTAGCCGCTTGTGGTGGAAAGCATTTAACAGCAAGACATTGTTATTTCAAGTTATTTCCATGTAAGCCAGAAAATAAATAAGCGTATAGATATATAATTTGGGAAACTTTAAAAGGTAAAAAAAAAAAAAATCCCAGAGTAAACTACACAGAGAAGAAATATGGATACCAATGGTTTGTGGGACTCGTTATTTGAAAAGGAAAAAAAAATGGAATACAATTCAGGTGTGGTCACAAAGTAGGTAAAATGAGTGATTGGTGATAAAGTAACTCAGCTTGATATTTCTGGGCACTCTTAGTGAACATTCAGAAAAAAACATTTTTTGTCCTTCATGGAGGAACATAACACAGGAAGAGCAGTGGAGGCCAGTGGCTCCAATTTCGATGGAGCTGTGAATCCATTCTGGGTTTCAGTCAGAAGCAGCCAGAATGCTAGCTACCCAAGGTGCTGAACCTATTTTGGGAATAGAGTTCAGCACCTTGAATATCTCCTTTGGAGTTCTGGCTGGTACATCTGTGTTCAGGATTTAGATTAAGAACATGAGAAGATCCATGCTGGATCAGGCCAAGGATCCATCTAATCCAGCATTCTGTTCACACAGTGCACAACAGTAACAACACTGTTCACACAGTGCACAAGCTGCCTGTGGGGAACCCACAAGTAGGACATGTGTGCAATAACATCCTCCCACTCATGTTCCGCAGCAACTGGTTTGCAGAGGCATACTTTGTTGTTAACTTTGGTACACCACTGTCTCTTAGCCTAAGTCCACATCTCTAAAACGGGAATCACAGTTGTCCACTTCAAGAGGTTGTTGGAAGGACAAAACACAACAAAGACTTCTTATATGTGTGTGCAAATTACATAATTTAAATTATGCCGATTTGCCATGATATTTCTCAGCATTCTACTGTATGTCAGCATGACCAGGAACTAGAGGTGGCTATGTAAGTAGAAGTACGCTTGATTCTTCATGCCTGGGGTCACCAGGGCCTGGGAGGAAGTTTGTGTACCCCATAAGAGAATTCTCATTTATTTCTACAGGACGAAGTAAAGCACTGCATTTGGGGACAATGTTGTGCTGGCACAAGGTTGTAGTGGGGGAGAAACTTGCTTATTCACCCCAGACATTGTGTCCAGCCATCATCAAAAGGGATGCCGGTGGAATGCGGATGATCCTCTTCCCCATCCAAATGCAGCTCTAGGTTGCAGGGAAGGGGGACAGTATGTATCCAGAGCTTTCTCCCTCCAAAGAAAGAAAGCAGGAGAAGGGAAAGAGGCAACTTGGGAGGAGGGGTGGAAGGAAAGGTCTGCAGGGAACAGCAAAGGGTAGAGATTTTGCATTGACAGATGTTCATAGATTGGATACGGGTGGTGTAGCTAGTGATGGTTGCGACATGTTGGAATGGAATTATTTAAAAGCTATTGCCGAGCAGGAAAGATGTTATAAAAATGTTTGGTCTTGAAATGTCTGAAGACTAATTCATCATGGGAGCAATCTTCGCTTCCACTGACAGCTTCCTCAATCAGTTGCTATTGCAGAAAACTCAGCCTCATCAAACTCTGGGAAGGAGAAGAAGGAAAGCAAAGGGAAGCCGAAGCGTGCCAGTGCTGTGATTTGGTTTGCTGTCAAGTTCCGAGTCCCCAAAGACAAGCCGCACTGTTCCAAAATCAAGATGAAAGGAACGTTTTCTGCTTTGCTGCAGGCTACTGATCGGCAGCATGGAAACATTCCACCCACTTATTATATACAATCTACATAAGATATTTCCAATGTCTTGTAGTATCAATGTCCTGCAGTTATGGATTCTGCCATTGCTACTGCTATTTGGAGAATCAGTCTGTGATTCTGAAATTGATTCTGTTTGCATTCCAGGTGAAATCCACATTCATCAACTTAACTCAACTGCGAAGAAAGGCAAACGATCAGAAACTAAGGTTACATTATTTATTAAACCTTTAGGTTGCCTTTAACAGTAAAAACCCTCTCTCTTGAATTACACCTCAAATGGAGTCTGGTCCTAATGAGAACAGGGAAAGCAGGGCGGAGACAGAGTGTTGGACTTCGACCAGGAAGATCTGGGTTCAAATCTTTGCTCAGTCTTGAAACCCACTGGATGGCCTTAGATCAGCCACCATGTCTTAACCTATCTTACTTCATAGGGTTGTTGTGAGGATAATAGAGGAGAGACCTGTGCATGCTGCCCTGAGATGCTTGGAAGAAAGGCAGAATCTGAAATGAATCAATTACATAAAATTGAAAATTAACCACTGAACCATGGATTAAGTGTTCCATACTCTTGAGTTCCACTCTATTAAAAGTATGAATAAAACCGGTAATTGCAGTTTTATTTTATTTTTTTCAGATGACTGTGTGCTGCACATAAATGTCATCACTCAGAAAAAATGTCCACTATCTCTTCTGTGCACCTCCTTAAATAGACTATAAAACTATACTGTGGACTCATGGGCATTTCTTTCTGTTAACAACAACAACAAATTATCAGAAACTTTTTTCACTGAGCCTCGCAGACAACTTCAGCAGGGTAAGAAACAAAACATAACAAAAACAAACATGACCAAAGACTAATTTTCAGTGAGGTAAAGTCAGCTTTTGTCTGGGCTGTACCAGTTCAGACTGCATGTAAGGGCTCACATGACCCTCCATACAATAACAATAAAAGAATGAATCCCTGCAGAGAGAAAAATAGCCTGTCTGGGATAAGACCAATGTAGAACCTTTCAACCCAATGTCTATATTGACATACTTTTCTTGTTCTCACCTTGCCCCTTAGGTCACTGGTTCTATCACACTGGCGTAGGGCTCCTAATACTCAGAAAGGAAATGGGAGAGGAGACAGAGAACAACCTACAATCATGAGAAATTGCACACAAGAGCGAGAAGGATCTTGGAATTGTTGTAGATCACAAGCTGAATATGAGCCAACAATCTGATGTGGCTGCAAAAAAGGCAAATGCTATTTTGTGCTGCATTAATATTTATTTATTTATTTACAATATTTATATACAGTATGCGAACCAAGAACTACCGGAAGTACAAGCTGGGTTTCGAAGAGGCAGAGCAACTAGAGATCAAATCACCAACATTCACTGGATCATGGAGAAAGGAAGAGAATTCCAGAAAAACATCTATTTCTGCTTCATTGACTACGCTAAAGCCTTTGATTGTGTGGATCACAACAAACTGTGGCAAATTCTTAAAGTGATGGGAGTACCAGACCACCTTACGTGTCTCCTGAGAAACCTGTACGAGGGTCAAGAAGCAACAGTAAGAACCAGACATGGAACAACCGAGTGGTTCAAAATTGGGAAAGGAGTACGACAAGGCTGTATATTGTCACCCTGCTTATTTAACTTATATTGCAGAGTACATCATGAGAAATGCTGGGTTGGATGAATCACAGGTCGGAATTAAGATTGCTGGGAGAATTATCAACAACCTCCAATATGCAGACGATACCACCCTAATGGCAGAAAGCGAAGGGGATCTAAACAGCCTCTTGTTGAGAGTGAAAGAGGAGAGTGCAAAAGCTGGTTTGAAACTCAACATTAAAAAAACTAAGATCATGGCATCTGGCCCCATCACTTCCTGGCATATAGAAGGGGAAGAAATGGAAGCAGTGACAGATTTTACTTTCTTGGGCTCCAAGATCACCACAGACGGTGACTGTAGCCATGAAATTAAAAGATGCTTGCTCCTTGGGAGGAAAGCTATGGCAAACCTAGACAGCATAGTAAGAAGCAGAGACATCACCTTGCCGACAAAGGTCCGTCTAATCAAAGCTATGGTTTTCCCAGTAGTAATGTATGGCTGTGAGAGCTGGATGATAAGGAAGGCTGAGCGCCGAAGAACTGATGCTTTCGAACTGTGGTGCTGGAGAAGACTCTTACGAGTCCCCTGGACTGCAAGGAGGTCAAATCAGTCAATCCTAGAGGAAATCAACCCTGAGTGCTCATTGGAAGGACAGATACTGAAGCTGAAGCTCAAATATTTTGGCCACCTAATGCGAAGAGAAAACTCTCTGGAAAAGACCCTGATGCTGGGAAAGACTGAAGGCAAAAGGAGAAGGGGACGATAGAGGATGAGATGGCTAGATAGCATCACCGATGCAATGAATATGAACTTGAGCACGCTCCGGGAGAGAGTGCAGGACAGGAAGGCCTGGCGTGCTATGGTCCATGGGGTCACGAAGAGTCGGACACGACTGAATGACTGAACAACAACAATATACCTCTCCTCATCAGAAGATTTCAGAGCGGTGAACAACATGATAAAAGAATAAAACAATGGTTAAAAGAGTTTAAACATTTTTTAAAAAAGACAAACCCCAACAAAGTGGAGTTTAACAAACCACGGCTGGTCATGTAAGGAAGGCCGTATAGAAGTATAGCTTCCAAATCCCAGGAAGTACTAGTTCCCCCTATTCAGCACTGGTTAGGCCTCATCTGGAGTACTGTGACCAGTTCTGGGCACCACATTTTAAGAAGGATGCAGACAAACTGGAGAGGGTTCAGAGGAGGACAACGAAGATGATCAGGGGACCGGAAACAAAGCCCTATGAGGACAAACTGAAAGAACTGGGCATGTTTAGCCTTGAGAAGAGAAGACTGAGAGGAGATAGGATAGCGCTCTCCCAAGTACTTGAAAGGTTGTCACAGAGAGGAAGGCCAGGATCTTTCCTCGATCATCCCAGAGTGCAGGACATGAAATAAAGGGCTCAAGTTATAGGAAGTCAGATTCCAGCAGAACATCAGGAAAAACCTCCTGACTGTTAGAGCAATACAACAATGGAAACAATGACCCAGAGAGGTGGTGGGCTCTCCCACACTGGAGGCATTCAAGATGAGGCTAGACAGCCATCTGTCAGGGATGCTTTGACTTGGATTCCTGCATTGAGCAGGGGGCGGGACTCGATGGTCTTATACGCCCCTTCCAATCCTACTATTCTATGATTCTAGGATTCTAAGACAGAAGCTAAACTCTGGTGTGCAACGAGCGTGACTAGCACACTGCTCTGGGGGTTATACTACAGTTCCAGTTAATTCCTTCTTGTATCAACTGCAGTGGATTGCATACATAGAAATAGTCAGTGCAACTGCTCTCACCATGAAGGGCCTGAGCCAGCAAAGCCAAACCCACAGACCCACTAGCCATGATTTTATATGAGCATGCACATTAGAATTATAAGTGGAGTCAGAACGTGCTTTAAAATGAGCACTGCAGAAGTGTGCAAAGTCATGGAAGCAAGTTGTCATTCAGTTCCTAAATGGCTTGCCGCTTTGGCTCTTTGCTCAAACCGCTGAAGTAAGATGTTCCAAGAAAGTGTGTGTGTGTGTGTGTGTGTGTAGTCCTGTATAAACAGGGAGCTTCCATGGATCACAGTCACTGTTTACAATTAATCTGGATGCATTAGATGGCAACAGTTCAAAAATGGTCAAAAAGAAAAAAGGCAAAGAGTAATAGGAGAAACAGTGCAAATCATTGCAGTGTATGGGAACGGAAGCATTTTCCCTCACTCTTGGACTGCACTGTGAATAAGATGTATGCCTAGCCATCAGATCTTCCCCCAAACAAAATGTGTAATTGTGCTAATAAACATACCAATCCACTCTTTCAACAGTGATACAAAGGCTTTGCCAAATTAAACTTCCATGAAAACTAATGTGCACTGAACATCTGTTATCACAGCTCATTGAAAGCAGCCTTCCTTTAGTCGGTTGCTGGGTGCAACAGACTGTAATTCAATATCCCTGTTTGAAAAACAATATATGACTTCGCCTACCTACATTTGGGGGAAGTAATTAATAGCCCAGTATTAGGGTCAAATCAACTCCAATTTAGTCACAATTAAACACACACAAACAATAAGATCTGTTGCACAATTACTCAAATTTAATATAAAAATATGAACCTATGTTTAGGATTATTACAGCAGGGGGCTACAACAATATAGCAGTGGTAACTTGGATCTGAAACAACCCCAGTGTTGATTCCTACACACTGGGGTCCCACACATTGTTAATACGTTGTTCATATTCTTTTTCCCCATTAAACTCCCGAACTCCTGGAGGCATTGACTTTAAAAATACTGAGAGAGCAATCCTACGGCTCCTAGACAGTGTCTGAGGGGCCATAGGAAACTGGGGATTTCCCCCTCTGAGGCTGTAGACAGAACTATCACCTTGGAGGGGGAAATCCCTGCTCAGACTTCCACGCCTGCCAGACACACACACCAGCATCCACAGAAATCTCTGTGGTGGCTCCTCTCCTGAGGTCGATGACACACCATCAGAAGAGGATGGGGAAGGAGGAAAGGGGGCATCATCATCATCATGGCGATCACTCGTAACCGAGTAAGATTGCCTTCCAGGGGTAGAGTCTTAGCAATGGGTCTGCAGGTGGCTGTAAAGGCCAATTCTGGATCCACACAGCCTGCCACAGTGAGGACATAGGCTTCCAGGTGGAAGGTGACCACGATGAGGATTTGCTTGATGAGTCTTCCGCTGAGCTCGTTTCTCCCTTTCGCCCTGTACTCGTGTGTCTTCAAAGTCCACAGCTCCTTTAATATAGGCTGACCTCCAGTTGGAACGCTCACGGGTTAGAGCTTCCCAGTTCTCAATGCTTATGTTACATTTGTTTAGATTAGCTTTGAGAACATCTTTAAGACTCCTTTGCTGTCCACCAATATGGGGCAGGGAGAGGAAAGGCCATGCATCCACTGGATCCACAAGCCTCTCAACCCAAGCCAGAAGGGTGAGCTGGACAGGCTCAGAGGCCCGTCTGGCTCAAAATACAATGACGGAGGGTGGAGAAGCTGTGAAAGCCTCTGCTGCTTTGCCCATCCTGCCTGGCAATTCCTGGTAGGGCTTTGGGTAGATGGGGGGCTCTGAGATTGGAGCCCTCTGTCTAATGAGCATCAGTTCTGTAGTATTGCACTCTGAATTGCCAGATACTTTATCTCACCTGCTGCATCAATGTAAAGTAGCTAGGGAGTCGTCAAAGGTGAGTTTTCACCACATTGGGGTCATTTAGCCACGAGTACTTTGGCCATGCAGCGTTCACTCCCCCTCCCATCACTTTAATTGGGGTCTGACACCAATTCCCTTTTACTGAGATCATCAAATAAAAAGCAAACAAAGGGAAGGAGGCTGAAACATACACAGCAGTTGACTGCGCAGAACAATTTACTGTAGAAGAATACGTGAAGTATGAAATGCGGGGGGAGGATTAAATATTTTGTACCCCTTTTGTGATGACCCCCAAATGTATCAGAGTATTTTCATAAACATGTTTCCATGTGTACTTTGCTCTTTCACAATTAACCTTTTGGAACTTCAATGAAACCTACCTTAAATGTATGATTGATAGCCAACTAGAAGTGCTTTGTGAAACAAACAAACAAACATTTTGCGCAATAGAGCAAAGCTCTGACAAAGCTCACATACAGAATGACAACCTGAATCAAAATCTGCTAAAGATGTTCCTGACTTTTGAACTCCAGGAGTTAAGTCCCTCCGCCCCTTTCTTCATATTTCCACAGTATGGAAATGGAAATATGTTTCAAAGGGATAGCCCAAAGCTTTAAAGGTATATAGGTAATTGTGCCCAAGTAACACCATTACAACTTAACTATCTCCGCCCTCACTACTTACGTTTCAAGTAACTGCTGCAATTTCTCGAGCTTCAAATTAGGTCCAACCTCAAAGCTGCAGTCACTGAAGAAAAAGAAATTGCCAAATTCCAAATGGAGATGATGCCTTTCAAATATGTATTTTCCGCCTAGCCTTGATATATTCCCACTGCAGAGTGGTAGGTGGCAGTATTGCAACCGAAACTCTCCCCACGACCTGAGTTCGATCCCAGCAGAAGCTGGGTCCCAGGTAGCGGGCTCAGGTTGACTTATTTATTATTTTATTTATTATTAAATTTATTAATCGCCCATCTGGCTGGTCACCCAGCCACTCTAGGCGATGTGCAGCATACAATAAAACAGTTTAAAACAATAAAATTCTACAATAAAAACATTTTCTAAAATACCCTAACCCACCCCAAATGCCTGCCTGAACAACCACGTTTTTAATGCACGACGGAAGCTCATTAAAGAGGGGGCATGACGGAGTTCCCTAGGGAGGGAGTTCCACAGAGTGGGGGCCACCACAGAAAAGGCCCTCTCCCTCGTCCCCACCAGTCTAGCTGTCGTGGCTGATGGGACAGAGAGAAGGCCATCCGAGGCTGATCTTGTTAAGCGGCCTGTCTGGTGCTGCTGGAGGCGCTCCTTAAGATAGGCTGGGCCAGAACCATATAGGGTTTTAAAGGTCAAAACCAACACCTTGAATTTGGCCCGGAAAACAACTGGTAACCAGTGCAACTCCTTCAGCACTGGAGTGATGTGATCTCGCCGGCGGCTGCCTTTAATCAGGCGAGCCGCCGCGTTCTGTACCAGCTGCAGCTTCCGAACCGTCTTCAAGGGTAACCCCACGTAGAGCGCATTACAGTAGTCTAAACGAGAGGAGACCAGGGCATGTACTACCGATGGGAGCAGATGGTCGGGAAGGAAGGGGCGCAGCCACCGTATCAGATGGAGTTGATACAGCGCTGTCCGGCTCACAGCTGACACCTGAGTCTCCATGGACAGCTGAGAGTCCAAAATGACCCCTAAGCTGCGGACCTGGTCTTTCAAGGGAAGCTGTACCCCATTCAACACCAGGTCAACATCCCCCCAGCCTCCTCTTGTCTCCCACCAAAAGTACCTTGGTCTTGTCAGGGTTCAGCTTCAGCTTATTCCTCCCCATCCAGCCACTCACCGTCTCCAGACATTTGGACAGGGATTCTACGGCCAACCTTGGTGAAGATTTGAATGAGAGGTAGAGCTGCGTGTCATCCGCATATTGATGACACTGCACCCCAAACCTCCTGATGATAGCCCCCAGCGGCTTCACATAGATATTAAATAGCATCGGGGAGAGGATGGAACCCTGTGGCACCCCACAAGTAAGTGGCCACGGGTCCAAAACCTCCTCTCCCAGTGCTACCCTCTGGTACCTGCCAGAGAGGAAGGACCGGAACCACAATATGGTGTCTCCAATGGCCAACCCCTCCAGGCGGTCCAGGAGGATACCGTGGTCAATGGTATCAAAAGCCGCTGAGAGGTCGAGGAGAACAAGGAGCATTCACCCCTATCCAGAGCCCTCCTCATATCATCTACCAAGGCGACCAAGGCCGTTTCTGTCCCATGCCCAAGCCTGAAGCCCGACTGAAATGGGTCTAGATAATCAGTTTCTTCCAAGTGTGCCTTCAACTGCATCTTAGACTTAGCCTTCCATCCTTCCGAGGTCAGTAAAATGAGTACGCAGCTTGCTGGGGGAAAGGTAGTCACGACTGGGGAAGGCAAAGGCAAACCACCCCGCTACAGTCTGCCATGAAAACGCCAGCGAAAGCGGCATCCCTCTAGGGGTCAGCGATGACTCAGTGCTTGTACAGGAGGAACCTTTCCTTTCCTTTAATTGAGAATGTGTGATAGAATCATAGCATTAAGTAAAGGGTGTATATAAAGTAAGGTGGCCATGGCTCCTACTTTACAGAAGGCTATCTTCTATCTGATGGGCTGTCGGAACTGTCCCTTCCAAGTCCAGCTAAAAGATAAACTGTCAGGGTGCAAACTGAGCCAACAGAGCCCCAGAGCAGTTCTGATTCTGAGGAGGAACAGCAATCCGTGGGAGAGGAGCCAGCTCATCTCTCACAAGCACAGCAGCTGGCAAAGATTCCTCCTGCCAGCATTCCTGGGAGAGATAGTGACCCTGACAGTGACAGAGCACTGGAGGGGGGCTTGCTGGATGCTTGGTGCAGATGCAGGGAGCAACGACAGATGGAGGGCGTGGAAAGGAGGCGTAGTGCTCTTTTGGCACACAAACAACGGTCGTGTCCCGTAGACCCAAGGGAAAGAGGGAGGATCTCTCCCTAGCCCATAAGTTCAGGGTCTTCCCATGATTCTCCTTCAAACGGGGACCAACTGCCTTACCTGGAGCTTAGGCTACTCAGCTATCTTTCCCCAGTGCTGTTCCTTGCTTTGGCGCTAGCTACTAGTATTCTGAAAGAGTCATAAAGTAATAAAGGAATAAAGTCTCGGAAATAATTCCTTGTCGTCTGTGTCCTGAGTTGGCTATTGGTGGGGACTGAAAGAGGCAGCTAGGGCGCTCCTCACATAAACAACCTTAAGAAGAGAGTGCAGAGGCCTTGAAGTTGCCTATCGACAGCTAGCCCCTGGACAGCAGACTGAGCAGGCACACAGGTCACCTGGTCATAGTCTTCCCCACTATGGGGAGATGTGTTTCTATGTAAATTATATCAGCTGCACTGGTGTTTCCGAGCCCAGTTCAAAGTGCTGCTTTTGACCTTTAAAGCTTAAAATGGTTTGGGACCAAGTTATTTGAAGGACGGCCTTCACCCATATCAGCCTGCCTACACTTTAAGATCAGAAAGAGAGTCCCTTCTCATGTGCCCACCTATGAGAGCAGTCAGATGGGTGATCACACATGAGAGGGCCTTCTCTGCAGTGGCCCCACTCCTTTGCAACAAGCTGCCATCGGAGGTCCACCATGCTCCATCATTGCAGACTTTTAAGAAGGCCTTGAAAACATTATTTTACCTTGGCCTTCTCATGTTATGACTGCTATTGTTGTTGTCACTGCTGTTAACATTGCTGGTTTTATTGTTGGCTTTTATAGTTGTTATGTTTTTATTACTTTTAATATTTTAACTGTTTTTATGTATTTTATTGTTGTAAGCTGTCTTGGGAGGGCTTCTGCCCAGAAAGGTGGCCAAGAAATATTTTAAATAAACAAATAAATACAAATAATTTATAACATTCTATCTTTAATTATAAATTAACTTATGTCTAATTTATACTTATAAATTAGACAATCTAATTTATAGTTATAGATTGAGTTTATGAGCTACTTTATACCAATAAATTAGCTCATACATTTTATGCAAATCTGTGTCCCCTTTTGTCCTCTTTTTGGTGATGGTCATCATAATCTGAAGGCTTTCTGGCCCAATTGGTTTGTATATTTTACTTGAAAACATGGCACCTTGCCTTTCCAAACCTCTACATGATGTAGGGCACAATCCTGTTGACTGTGCCCTCGATGATCGGAAGCCCTCAAACTTGGAGGCTTCTGAACATCCAGTGCAGGGTGGGAGGAGCAGCAGATGCAACCTTCACCTCCCTGTCCTCCCGCCCTGCATTTTTCAGTAGAGGGGCTTATTGCCTATCTAAGCTGGGGTGCTTTGGAGGGGGAGGGAAGGAAGCTGGAACGGCCTCAGGAAAGCTCTCATGCCAGATATCTCAGAATAGCTCCCAACCATCAAAACAGCTCCTTTTCCCCTCTCCAAGGTCACTTTTCTGACCTCAGAGGGAAGCTGGCCCAGTTCTTTCTGCACCCAGCTGCAAGGGGGCAGGGGAGGATGGTCAGATCTCCGATTCCCCCTTCCGACTTCAGAGTGGCGAATCCCCAGTATCCTCTGGCCCTTCAGACAATATCTACAAACCATGGGATTGCTCCCTTATAGTTCAAAAGTAAAATGGAAATAAAACAATAAAAACTGGGCCTCTAACGTTTAGATCAGTCAGTTAAATCAGAGATGGGCAACTTGCAGATCTCCAGATGTTTTAGCCTACAACTCTCTCACCATTGGCTATGCAGCTAGGAGTGATGGGAGTTGTAGGACAAACCATTTTGAGGGCCACAAGTTGCCCACCTCTGGGTTAAATCGATTAAAAACCTTTCATTAACTGAAAATATGCTCCCAATTGGGCTGTTTTGGGGTCCATCCTTCCCTCCCCCCCAAAAAAATATTTTTATACTTCTGAAAAGCTTTGTACTTCCCCAAGCTTACTGATACCTCCCTCTTGTGTGTGGATGGTGTCATTTTGGCTTCATGAGGACCAACACTTGGAGAATGTAGATCACTATTATTAACTTAATTATAATCAGCAGCTTTCCTTGTCCACCATCAGACCTAAACATGTTTGTGCACTTGTACCTTACTCATGTGTTTGGAATTCACATGCATGGATTTTTAATGTGATGCAAGAAGAGACCACTTCAGTTGTTTCTACACCTCCCCACCCCACTTAATTCTCAGTTTTTGTAGCTCTACTTTGTGCTTTCTGCCCTGCTTCTTCCTAAACTTGGAATAATAACGTCCCTTTTCTCTCTCAAAGCTAGCCAATTTGCTCAAAAAATACATTTGCGTGTGTGTGTGTGTGTGTTTAATTTACTTTCTGGATATCAGTTACACAGAGCTAAAATAAAAGCCACTCTCTTTCCCAGGCAAAAGGACTGATGCAAAAATGTATTATCTGGAAGATGGTTATTACAATCAAGACAGTTCTGCTGTGCTCTACAATCTCCTAATGAGGTACACTGCTCCAGTTCTTTTATATATTAAAAATACCTTGAGTTGCTTTCCCATCTGCCAGTATACCCATATATACATTTTATGGATGTATAGAGAAGGTCAGACAGAAACTCACTTAACTACCTGTTCTGTATGCCCTGCAAGTGATATTTACAAAAGCTTTAGCATATTGTCAGCGACTGATTGAGGGCTTTCTGAATTCCCATTTTTACCAAAACATTGGGATCTATGAAAACATACTGTATTTTTAAATAGTTGGAAGCATTTATCTTCCTTAAGAGAAAAAACAACAACAGTCAGCATATTCTGGAGAGACTTTAACTTTGCTTGACAAACCTATCACAACCTCAGAAAAATACCGATTCTTTAAAATGAACCTCTGTAACATAGCACAGAAACCACTGGCACTGCACCACCTCTAATCACAGAGATGACAGCCTAGTTAACTGCCTCTGTTACAATCACTTTGCTCTCATTTCATCATATTCTCAAGGATGGTGAGCCTGACAATGGAAGGAGGCAAAGGTGTTGCCAGAGACATGATCAAATCTGCAGGATGCACTGGGGGAAAATAAGCAGAGCAGGGAAGAAGAATGCCATTTTAGTTTAAGAAGTTGTGGAGGACTGAAGAAACTGAGGTAAAACTGAGCTAAAAGTTTAACAGTTATGTTGTGTTTCGGTGACTAAAGGACCGAATGGGTTAACAGCAGAAGAAAAATGTATGCTTTTTACTGGAGGCTGCTCCTGAGGAGAGTGACATTGTAAATATGGTGTGCTGGCAAAATGGCAGTTACTGTTACCACTAAGGGGTGGAAATGAAGCCAGGTTTCTGTCCTTATATAAGGGGAGGTAGGGTCACAACTGGTGCCATCTGATTGGAGAAAAACTTACCATTCTAAGGATGCCCATTGGTCCAAAGCTTACACAAAGGTGGGGTGGCAGAATGTTGGCCACACCAAACTGATTGGCTGGAGGGCTCTGACTGGAGCAAATATAAGGAGCTGTGGAGGAGTCCAGCAGGGGAGTTGCCCGAGGAAGAGTAATCAGGAGGTGTCTTTGTGAGGGGCTGGGGAGCATGAAGAAGACATCAGCCTGGAGAAAGAGCAGCTATAAGACAGGAGGCTGAGCTGAGAGGGCATGAGGCAGAAGCTGAAGAAAGTCTGCAAGTGAGGAAAGGAAGACTGCTGGAGCAGCCTTCGGAGGAAGGACAGCTCCAGGGTTCTAGGGAAGGAGGAATCCTCACCTCCTTTCCCACTTGTCCAAATGGATGGGTCCTTAGTTAGTAGTATATAATAAACAGAATAAATACATGTGTTATTATTCAAGCTGCCACAAGACTCTTCATTGTTCATGGTAGAGTCTGTAACAGATAGAAAGTTGGGCTTGGAAGATTAATGCCATCGTTCCCTTGATAGTAAAACGGAAATCTGCCAGGGGTGGGGGATAGAATGGGGCATCCTTGAAGAGGGCATGGCTGGCGCTCTGAACAGGAGCACTCCTGTTAGGAGGACACAGTGTTACACTTTGTTGAAGGTCCCACTTGTTCCATGTAATAGTGAACACAGGTGGTTGTGTGTCTATCAGTTTGGACGCAGAACAGGGCCACCCAACCATAAGGCGGTGTTTTCTACATGTTCAGGGGTCAGCTTTGGTACACAGAAGAATCTGAGTTTGAAAATTAAAAGGAAAGGGGGCCTTTAAAGCCCCCACTGATGGCTTGACAACAATCTGTGAGCTTCCAGGATGATGAAATGCTGGGGTTTCTACAGAGAAAGAGAGAGAGAGAGAGAAGAGGTGAATCAAAGCACATTATACCCAGAGTCCTGGTGAAGCTATTGTCTTGGGGACAGCTCTACCATTAGGCTAGGTGAGGCAGTTGCCTCAGGCAGCAGATTCTGAGGCATCGTTAAAGGGCAGTAAATTATCAATTATTTATCATTATATTTTTACCACCAATTGAGGGGCACCATTTGGATTTTCTGCCTCAGGCACCGAAGTGTCTTGGTCCTCTCTGAGTTGTTTGATTGCTTCACCTTGCAGCCAGTTTTCAGTGCGTGAGAGGGACCACAATCCCCTCCGCCCACTCCCACATTGAAAAACCAAGCTGGCAGCCACACAGAGCAATCAGATGATCCTATGTCATGTTGACAGCTACTGTAATGACAGTGAGGTTGCTGCTGTGCATTCATGCCCGATTTTGCATCCGAAGAATTAGACCATTGGCAGTAGCACCAAGAAAACAAAAGCTATGAAAGGCATATTAGAGATGATGACTGATTTACTGCAACAATAATTTTGGTAACCAATGCCCGACTTTATTGCATGCATGAAGTGCTCACCCTACCACACACACACACACACACAGGGAGTGCAATTTCTCCTGGAACATGGGTAAATGATGGAAAATATTTCACTTCCTAAGTTCCTGCATTCAGCCTGCAATTATAAGCATTGAAGCAGATCCATTTTTATTTTTAAGGCAGAAACCCTATCTCTTCCTGTCTCATCTCTTTACTTCCTGATTTGAATGGCCCTGGGTCTGGAGGCTTGGTGTCACCTCAGAGAGGAGTCTGAGCCCAGCAAGATACTGGTCACCTCACTTCAGGGAGAATCCTCAAACACATCTCCTATACTCAAGAACTCACTACTCCTATCAACCTCAGCCTCCAAGACTGGCTCTCTCAAAGCCTTTCAGGTTCCTCAGCCACAGAGGAGCTTAAGGCTACAGAAAGGAAGGTGGCCCCTTTAAGGTTGCAGTCATTACTGACTGGGAGGTGGAACTTCTGAGGGATCCAAGCTGAATGGCCTACTTAATCCTCAGTTTCTCCTTGTTCCTTCCTGGAACAGCATCTCCTTCCATGAGTGTCCCCGGCCTAGCAACTCTTGTAGAGCGCTGTCCAAGTTTCCATTAGTCTCTCCCTTGATGTGTTCTTCTTTATCCAAGGTAACTGCAGACTGACCCTGACCCTTGTCTTCCTTATGCTAGATCTTACTTGAGCATCAGAATGACTGACTGTTTTCCCTGGGGCTCAGCCCTAGCTGGAATAATGATATGGTTCAAGAGGTCGGAGGGAGAGTGAAGGAAACCTTCACTGTGTGAGAGGACAAAGCTCCCCTACTTTGGTTTACTACTCTCCTTGGTGTTCCCTCTTCTCTGATTCCCAGACACACTGCAGGGGGTCCATAGGAAGAGGCAGCAAGGTTGGCATTTCTTGCAGAAAGTTTGACTGCAAAAAGGAAGACCCTGATGGCCTCTTTAATTGACAAATTAACCAGAAGGATGGTGTCATGAGTGCCCTAGCTACCTCTTGAAGTCCCCTCCAGTAGCCCAAACAAGACGCAAACAAAAGGGATTCTCTCCAAGGCTTTATTCCTTTACAACTAGGGATGTATGAAAGTGACTTACCTTTTGCAGATTATGTTGATGGTGGGGGGGGAGGCATTCCGTCCCTCCCCCAGGAATCCTCGACGGGGCAGGAGGCGATCCGTTCCTCCCCCCCGGAATCCTCGATGGCCGGCTGTGCTCCGCGGCAGCTCTGCAAAGCAGCCAGCCAGGCCCAGCCTAGCCCAGCCCAGCGCCTCCCGCAGCTGGATTTCTGGCCACGGAAGGCTCTGGGGGGGGAACTGCGTGCGCAAATGGTGGCGGCTACGGCCGCCGCCATTTGCGTTCCTTATTTTTGGCCGTCTGAATCTACGTAAATATTTACGTAGACTATGACGGCGAAAATAAAGGGGAATGCAAATAGCGTAGCGGGCGCTATTTGCGTCCCTTTTTGATTCACCATTTTAGCCTATGTAAATATTTACGTAGGCTAAAATGGCGAATCAAAAAGGGACGCAAATAGCGCCCGCTACGCTATTTGCGTTCCCCTTTATTTTCGCCGTCATAGTCTACGTAAATATTTACGTAGATTCAGACGGCCAAAAATAAGGACCGCAAATGGCGGCGGCCGTAGCCGCCGCCATTTGCGTACGCAGTGTTTTTTTTTAAACCCTCCCATCCATGATAGGCTATGTAAATCTTTATGTAGCCTATCACGTCGTGTGTGTGGTTTTTTTAAAAACCTAGCCATGATAGGCTACATAAATCTTTACGTAGCCTATCACGTCTTTTTTTTTTTAACAAGACTGGAAATGGCGGCGGCGGTGGCAGCCGGTCGGAAGACCAGCCGCCGGAGCCGCCACCGCCGGAGCCGCCGCCGCCCAGAAGATCTGCCCCAGGTAAGTCTCGTCCCGGGGGGGGGGGCGGCAGGCCGTTCCGCCATGGAGTTCGGGGGGCCGAATGCACTGGCATTTGGCCTCACCAAGATCCGTGGCGGAATTCTCTGCCATCCCTATTTACAACTTAATGACTCTTTCAGATGCTAATTGCCAGTGACTAAGCAAGGAACTGCAAAGGGTATCCTAACAGGGTAACCTAAGCTCCATCTACGCAGTTGGTCCCCATTCGGAGGAGAAGGGTGGGAAAGCTCTGAAACCTATGGGCTAGGAGGGGAGGCTCCCCCCCTTACCCTTGGGGCATCGGGGCGCAGCCGTTGCCGTAGCGCCAAGTGGGCTGAGCGCCTCCTCTCGGCACCCTCCACCTTGTGCCTCCCTCTGAGCCGGCGCCTTGCTTCTAGCAACAACCAGTCTCCCGCTCTTTCGCTGCCAGGGTCACTATGTCTCTCAGGAATGCGAGCGGGGGGGCCTCTTCCTGCAGCTGCGCCTCTGAGAGACAAGAGGGCTCCTCTCCCACGGGCTGTCGTTCTTCCTCAGAATTAGAGCTGCTTTGGAGCTCTGTGGGCTCAGTTCCAACCCTGACAGATGGAAGGAAGCAGAGCTCAGAGCTTTATAGGACACAATGGCACTGGAGGGGTCCCTAGTATCACCTGACTCCACAGGGAAGGAAAATTCTGGGCTACTATGCAAGTATCTCAGCTTTCTCTGCTTGCAGTTCCTTCCTCTGACCAGCAAGTCCAGTGATGCAATGAGCCAGTATTTGATCTGCAGGATTCCCAATTTAAGCCCTCTGGTGCTGGTATCCAATCTGTGCCCAACTGCATCTACGTCCACTGAATTGTTCCAAATGTATACATTCATGAAATAGAGAGAGGAACAGCTATTTCGAAGGGGGGGGGAACCCAACTGTGTTGTGTACCCCATTAGTTCTTGGCTTTACAAGATATACAGATGTGTTGATGGTGAAAATTACTATTTCCTTTCTTGCAGTGTCTAGGTACTGCCTTTCTATCGGAGAAATTCTTTTCGCTCTGTTAGCCTGATGGGAACTTCTAATGTGTGATATGTTAAATCGAATCACTTCAGTATGTTTTTTCATCAGTTAATAGCTGCTGTGAAATGGTATGAAAGATGGTATACTTTAAGGTGGGGGGAATCATTTGGGCTGTGCGTGCGATGCATGTTGCCCAGGATTGTCTTTGTTAAGCGAAATATTAAAATATAATATTTTATATTATAGGGTTGTCTTTGTTAAGCAAAATATTAAAATATAAGACAATGATTCTGAGCAACATAATGAAAAAGGGAACACCTATCTCCTGCTGTACAGAAAAAGCTCTGAACTGCTGCTGTCTTTGTTGTTTCATCTTTTTCCCCCCATTAAATCAGACACTTCTTCTAAATCAAGCCCTCAGGGAGTAAGGGACAAAAGTGATGAGAATGCAGTGTGTGAATACAAAAGTGGAGCATGTGTTTTATAACTAACTCTGCTCAGAGATCAAGGGAAATGTCATTGTTTATAGCCATCAGAAAAGAATCAATGTAATTATATTTGTAGTATCAGTCCGGGTCATTATTCTAATACACACACCACAACTCCACAAGAGCAGTTTGCAACTGAACCGGTGTATTTATTTCTTAACTCTTTCCAGATGCAATGTTTAAAAACAAGCGAACAAAATCACCCTCCTTTTCCAAATGTGTGCCCCTACACCAAACAGACACAAGGTGTAATATCAAAAGGTCCACATCAACCTAAGGATACTGGTGATGTTGGGTGTGTGTGCGTGTGCACATGCACGCACACACGCACACATACAGTCCCTCTGATGACTTACGGTGCAGCAGTTTGGAGCAGCTCAGAGTGACAAAGTGGGTGTGCTGTATAAATGCTCTCCCAGGAGCCACAGTTCTCTTCCAAATATATCACCACGGACTAGTTAAAAAATAGTGTTAACCATATAAAACTTCAGGTGCAAGTACCATATCTAGCCTTCCTGGGGTCCCAATCTGGCCATCTGGGGTTCCCCAGAAGGCCACACCCCTTCCACCTGGCTCTACCTCCTTTCCCCAGCCACTGACTGTTCAGTGGTTTCCTGGCTTTGGTGCAGTTTTTCCCCCATTCTGAAAGGTTGAAATGCCTCTCCTAAGGCTTGTTCCTGGCAGTAAGAGATTTAACATACAATATAGTTGTTTGTTTTTCCTTATTTTTGACCCCATCCCTTTTGTCCCACCCACCACTGGAATGTGCCCCCCAAGAGCTTTTCCAAAATGGAATTCAGCCTTCGAACTGAAAGTGGTTCTGCCTTGTAAAAGATGTGAACATCCAATGTACATTCAGTATGCATGATGATATTGAACAGTTGAACTCCAACCAGCAATTGCAAGCATATGAAACCTTACAGATGTTTTTTTAAAAAAGGGGGAAACATTTCGTCGTCGTCGTTGTCATCATCATCAATAATTACATTTCTATACCATCCAATAGCCAAAGCTCTCTGGGTGGTTTACAAGATTAAAAACATTAAAAAATACAATATACAAAGATTAAAAGCCATTTACATTAAAAACACATGAACAGACAATATACACAAAAGAACATATATCTAAACCAACTTCTAACAAGCAATCTCAAGCAAACAACCATAACCATAAGACAATCCAGGATCATTTAAAACTGATCATATGCTGCTGAATGCCTGGGAGAAGAGAAAGGTCTTGACCTGGTGCTGAAAAGATAACAATAATAGCTTCTGCCCTTATTCCTTATTGGTAAAATGTTCTCAGTTATTTCCCAAACTGTGGAATGCAGTCCCTCAGGAGCTTTCATTGTCCCCCACTCTCTTGGGGTTTTTTTTTTAGAAAGGATGTGAAGACACATCTTTTTAATCTAGTCTCTTAAATTATGTAGTTCGAAAGTTTTCCTGTTTTTACTGGCCTTTTTCTGTTTTAAATTGTATACCACCTTGATGGCTTTTTTTAACCAAATAATGCAGTATATAAATGTTAATAGTAAATAAAATAAATAAATTTTCCCACACCAACACGGGTAGTATGTCTGTTCCCAGAACAGCAGCAGGATGAAATGGGAAAAGAAACTTCGGTTCCCCTCAAAGAGCGCACTTATACTGCACTTCCCAAACCTGGTGCTCTCCAGAAGGTTTGGACTTCAACTTCCATCATCCCCATCCACCATGACCAAGGGTTAGGGACTATGGGAGTTGTAGTCCAAAACATCTGGATTTGTATCCAACGTTAGTCCAACTTAGAATAGACCCAATAAAATGAGTGGGACCTAAGTTAGACTAAAATTGAATACAACCAGTTGGATACAAACCCAGGGAATGCTGCCATGCACACTACCTCCAGCCAAACCTACAAGGCTTAACCATCATCCCAGCCTTTCCCACAACTGCCCTTCGTCTTATCTGCAGGCAACTGCTGATTCTGGGGAGACAAGGAGCTCCCTCTGGAGAGTCCCAGTTTGGGTGGACAGGCATACATTCTGTAGATGAGCCCTGTAGAAAGAGGTTCTTCCAGAGTCCTCCCCTTTAGGAGATTTTGACTACTATCCTATTCAATATCAGAAATCATCCACACACAATCACAAAGAATGATGGTTTAAATCTAACTATGCATAAAGTCCTATGTCCCATTTTATGCATAGGATCTCACTGTTCATGTAGAAACTAGCAGCGAGAGCTATGCAAAATCTGCAGTTATGTGAATTTTTTAAACAGAGACTGCAAAATCCCAGAGCTGTAAAGGTGATTAAAAACTAAATAGGTAACAAAATTTTTAAAAATGACAAGCACACCCAAAACAAATTCTATCCAAATGGAAATGGGTAGATTACTCTTACTTTTCCACAAAGTTCCAGCATTTTGCTACTCAGAGAAACAGAATAGCCAGACAGAGGTTTTTCCTTATGTCTTTTTTGATGTAAACACAGCAGAATCTGGAAGGTTTCAGATGAATTAAGAGTTGAGAGACTTACCTAGGGGGAAAAAATGAAGATGAGGATTAATAAATAGAGCTTTATTAGTTAAGATGCAGACAAAGTTGGTTTGTCTTGAAATATGACAAATTACAGGCTCACTTAGTTATTATTAATGTAATAATAATAATAATAATAATAATGACATTTTCAATGATATATAAAAGCTAAGCAAATTTTGATCACAAAGAGAAAGCAGTCAGCTATTCATCTGGGATCACAGCTATGTTATAATCAATGTAATGCTCTCTCAAAAGTGCCAATATAAGGAATAATAATAATAATAATTCCATTTTAGAATGCTAATCCAAGGTAGTGCTTAGAAATCACGGCATACTCTCAAAAGCCCAAGATTCAAAGAACTACACAATCAGTTCCACTCATCTAAGAGGTTTTGGAGGCACCTTTTTGTCCAAACCAGATCCCTCTGAATTTGTACAAAATCACATTTGCACAAATTTGCAAGTATAAAAATCCACAAGTTCCCCCACAAATGTGCATTTTCCTGCTTTAGCCTATCAGGAAAATGCAAATTTTTGGCTGTTTTTTATTATTTTGTGCATTTTCCTAGGGCGAAATTTGCACAAAATTCAGGAAAGCTAGAAAAGTGGTCCGCACGTGTGCAGAAATCGTTTGACAGGGGAAAGGCTGGTCTGCTGCAGAATCTGTGGGTCAGGAAAATCTAAACTCATTTGGTTCAATTGCAGATTTCTCTGACACCCCTACTTCCCAGCCCATGCCAAATAGCAACCCACTGGAAAAAAAGTGAGGGGAGTTTCAAAAGCAGTTTATGATATGGCATAGGGATCTATGTAAAAATCCCACAGGCTATTGGATCCCAGCCAAGGACAGAGATTTTCCAACCATTTCTCCACTATCTAATTTCATATTGACCTCAGTGTAAATCCCTTTTAATCACTCCTGAAATAATCCATCATCTCAAGGGAATGCACAGAGCCAGCTCAGGGAGTAACCGCATTATACAATTCTTCTTGCATGGTTTCCCCATTTCAGTTGGTATCAGAGCAACATAGGACACTGCCATGCAGAAGCAACAATCATGACACTGAGGGAACACATGGCCTTAGCTACACATTAACTGGAGTGGCCTAATGGTTGCTCTCACCTCTGTTGTTGCACCTGTGCTATTCCCGGTACCATCTATATCCCCCCTCCCATTGTTAGGGAGAGTGATGCCACCTGTTTAAGGCAAACTTAGGACAGATGCCTCAGATACTAACCGATCTGCTTTAAGATCTTGTCCTATGTTCCTCAATGACAAGATCACCAATAGAAGGACAGCTTTCCTGAAGGCAGCTTTCCCTGCCACTAGTGACCTTCTGCATTGGATATGTTATTGGTCCTACTCTCAGTCCAATGAAAGCAAAATAGAATGGCCAGAGTTTTGTGCTTTCTGAATGCCCTCAAACAAACCTCAGACTCCTCTGCAACACAAAGTGGTTCCTCAGCAGATCAGCCAATAAGGAAACGGTTCCCTGAAGGCAGAAAATTTAGAACCCTCCACCCACCAAAAACCAAAACAAACCCATTATTCTAAACAATCCAATACTACCGGACAGTAAAATCCTGGACGACATCCAACCCCATTATAACTTTATCCCTGTAAGGCTTGAAGACAAGTGTTTTACAGACCTACTATTCCTTCAGCATGCAATTTATAAAGATTAAAGATTAACATTTACAGATAAATGCCACTGTTTAATACTGTGGTGATGCCATAAAAAGTAACACTTTTCATTATAATAGCATTTTATGGTACATGAGAGCTAGAATACCCCACAGGTCTTTTCCATCTCAATATCTAATGGGGAAAGAAACACATGCACACAGATTGCTTTTTTTCTTTTCTTTTTTAAGCACACACCAAACACACACACACACACACAAAACGATTCTTAAAAAACTTTTTAACGCAGCAGCAAGTATATATCATCCGTTATGTCCCTCCAAGGTGAGCTCTGTTGTGGAGGGAGATACGGCCTAAAGCAAAGCCAAGGTTTAAAATCAAATTAGTCATTGCATATGCATTATGTGCCCATTTTGACAATGCAGAATTTTAATGAGCAAAATCTGCAAAGGCATTTGTACTGACAACAAACTGTTTAATTCATTTGGCAATTCCAAAAGCAAGCTGGAGTAATGACTTTATAATTTTTAATTATCACGGAAGAGCCCTCGTCTGTGTGCTCCTTTTTTCTTTTCTTTTCTTTTATGACTGTACATACTCTATTAAAAATTTAATATCCATATTTTCACCTTCGGCCAGTAATATTTTCATTATTCCACAAATAAAAACAGTAATGTAAACAAATTGTTGGCAGGCATTCAGAAAGAATTTTAAAAGACCGGCAACCAGCTGTATTGCTTCTCATTCACATTCAGATTTAGACTCCAACTCTCCACCCATGAAATTCACCCACACACTAATACTGGCTGAACTTTATAAAGAACCTGTAACAAAGGTAAAGTTTGTGCTACAGCCCAAACTTAGAACCCTGTTAATCAATGGCAGACCCTAGCCCTAGATCATATAAGTCAGGGGTGGGCAAGTGGCACCCAAGATGCTGTTGGACTGCAACTCCCATCATTTCTCAGCATTGGCTCTGCTGTCTAGGGCTGATAGGAGTTGCATTCCAACAAACATCTTGTGGGGCATACACTCCCTGCCCCTGATATAAATGGATGCCTCTGAAAATGTGCAGAGTCTAGGGATGTCAGAGAATTCTGCCACAGACTGAAATGGGATCGAATTCCCTTCAGTCTGTGCCATGGAATCCTCTGCAGAATGGCACCACGAGGTCCTGCGGAGCCAGCAGTCATGCGGCTTTTTTTCATCATCTGCAAAGAGTCACGGAATTTCCATAAATAAAAACGCAGTGTAGTATATTCCGATAATAAATACGTACTTTAAAAAAAAAATGAATTGTGCTCACCGCCTTGTTTGTGGGTGTTCTTTTAAAATTGAAATCCTCCATCTCCATTTACTTTCAGCCAAAACAAAAAGAAGGCTGTCTTAGGTGTGCCTGAGCGATAAACTCTTTGTTTAAAGCAATGCTGTTTTAAAGAAAGAAAAAACCTTTTAAAATGACCATGCTGCTCCAGGGCCAGCATGGTCATTTTAAAAGGTTTTTTCTTTCTTTAACAGCATTGCTTTAAACCAAGAGTTTTATCGCTCAGGCACACCTAAGACAGCCTTCTTTTGGGAAGCCCCTAGGAAGAGGAAGTGTTTTGGCTGAAAGTAAATGGAGATGGAGGATTTCAATTTAAAAAAAAATACATAAATATTTACGAAAAATAGCGATTCTTATGGAAGTTATGTGGACTCGCAGAGATGGCTGGGCGCCAGAATTATGGTTTTCGGTACGGATTTATCTTCGTAATTTTCGGAGAGGAAAAAAAAGAGGAGAATTCCGGGGGCTTGTGAATGGCCGAACAGAGCACTGGCTGCAAACTGCGGAAGTCAAGTGGCACTGAAGGTACACAATTCATACATCCCTAGCAGAGTCTCTCCCTCTCTCTCACATTCATCAAGGTAAGTTTAAGTTCCCATACATCTGGGGCTGGATCCAGACTTAACCATTCTTAAAGCAGACCCACTGAAAACAATGGGAACTCAGTCAGTCAAAGGGAAGGGCTTCCAGGTAGAACTGGGCTGCCACATCTCTCATTTTAGAAATGAAACAATGTCTGACAAAGACACATCTTGCCCCTCTTCTCCAACTTTACCACATACTAGCCGATGAGAAGACTCATCAGTGCTGGAGAAGACTTTTACGAGTCCCCTGGACTGCAAGGAGGTCAAATCAGTCCATCCTAAAGGAAATCAACCCTGAGTGCTCATTGGAAGGACAGATACTGAAGCTGAAGCTCAAATATTTTGGCCACCTAATGCAAAGAGAAAACTCTCTGGAAAAGACCCTGATGCTGGGAAAGACTGAAGGCAAAAGGAGAAGGGGATGGCAGACGATGGGATGGCTAGATAGCATCACTGATGCAATGAATATGAACTTGAGCACGCTCCGGGAGAGAGTGCAGGACAGGAAGGCCTGGCGTGCTATGGTCCATGGGGTCACGAAAAGTCGGACACGACTGAACGACTGAACAAGCCGATGAGATCTTTTTCAACCACTGTTTGTTGTGAAGAACTTGGAGTTTCACACTGAGAGAAACTGCACAACTACAACAAAAGCCACAGATTCAAACTCCCTCGACGAGTACTCTGTTCTTGACACACACACTCACACGAGAAATATCTGTGCATTGAAGATGTGCTGTAAGAAACCACATCTCCTAGTAGAAAAGCCTTCATTGGCAAATGCTACTGGAACTTCAGCATTCAGCCCAGTGCAATACAAGAAGACATTAGAATGTTCCACACAGAGCTGCTTAGAGGAGAAACAGGCAACCAGGTAGACTTTAATTGCTCAGACAGGTAATCTACAGAGCCTACTGGTAACATCTCAATTACCTTCATTATCCGAGCTGCAGTATGCACTGTGAAACTGGAAACTGCCTCTTTCCCAGCAAGACACAGCACCTCACATCGGGTCATTGTGGATCCTGGTGGAGCAAGTTCTCACACCAGTGCTACCACAAGATGCAGGTGAAACTGATGTGAGATTTCTTCATGCCAAGCTCCACAACAATGAGATGGCTGGTGCTATACACATTGTGCCACGGTGTGGGTAAGTCATCACAGGGAGGCAGTCCCGTGCTGTCCATGTATTGTTGGTGACATCTGAATGGTTCTTCAACACTGGGAAACTGGGGGGAGGGTTGTGAGTGAATCAATGCAATGTACAGATAAGCCTTGACTGTAGCACTGCCCACACGTCTAAATAAGGTCTGCATAGTTAAAGCAATGGTATTCCCCGTAGTAACCTATGGCTGCGAGAGCTTGACCATAAAGAAGGCTGAGTGAAGGAAGATAGATGCTTTTGAACTGTGGTGCTGGAGGAAAATTCTGAGAGTGCCCTGGACTGCAAGAAGATCAAACCAGTCCATACTCCAGGAAATAAAGCCAGACTGCTCACTTGAGGGAAGGATATTAAAGGCAAAACTGAAGTCCTTTGGCCACATCATGAGAAGTCAGGATACCCTGGAGAAGATGCTGATGCTAGGGAAAGTGGAAGGCACAAGGAAGAGGGGCCGACCAAGGGCAAGGTGGATGGATGATATTCTGGAGGTGACGGGCTTGACCTTGGGGGAGCTGGGGGTGGCGACGACCAACAGGAAGCTCTGGCATGGGCTGGTCCATGAAGTCACGAAGAGTCGGAAGCGACTGACCAAATAAAACAACAACAGCCCTGCTGATGTAGCCCTACCCACAGCTGGTAGCAAATTATGTATACTATGCTGAAATCTGTAGCATTTATATACCACCCCATAGCTGAAGCTCTCTGGGCAGTTTAGAAAAGTTAAACATTAAAATACAGCATACAGTGTTTAAAAACCATTTACATAAAAGCACATGGACAATATATACAGACAACATACACCTAAAAACAACTTCCAACTTCTTTTTTTTAGAATACAACAATAAAACAACACAGCTTAAAACAACACAGTTTGAAAACAGTATGCAAAGGTCAGCAAAAGGGACATGAGTTCTAACCGGCAGGTCATTCCACAACTGCAGGGTGACAAAGGAAAAGGTCCTCTTGTGTGTGGCTGCCAATCTCACATTAGGCAGCCGTAGCAGAGAGCCCTCAGGAGACCTGAGGTGGTGGACTGGGACATAGGGGAGAAGGCGCTCCCTAAGGTCCCTTGGGCCTAGACCATGTAAGTCTTTAAAGGTAAGAACCAGCACTTCATATTTTGCTCATGCTTACTTGTGTGTAAAAACAGAGGTATAGAAAAATATTGCATGGTGTGGAGAAAGTGGAGAGGGAGACGTTTTCCTCCCTTTCCCACAATACTAGAACCCAGAGTCATCCCATGAAGCTGAATTGTGAGACATTCAGGGCAGATAAAAAGAAGCACTTCTTCACACAGTATAGTTATTTGCTACCACATGATGTAGTGATAGCCACCAACGTGGATGGCTTTAAAAGGGGGTTCGACAAAATCATGATGGATAAGGCTATCAATGTCTACTAGACACATTAGCTATATTACCTCCAGTATCGGAGGTAGTATACTGGGGAACGTAAGCGAGAGGGTGCTATTGTATTCATGTCCCATTTGTGGGTGTCCCACAGGCAGCTGGTTGGCTACTGTGTAAACAGAATGCTGGACTGGATGGCTTCTTGGCATTCAGCATGATTCATCTTATGTCCCTATGTATTAACTTTGCACCCCACCCTACCTTCAACGAGCCCAAGATGACACATGGTTGCTGTACCTTCATTTTATCTGCACAACTATCCTGTGTGGTAGCTTAGGCTAAGAAAGCAAATGACTGGCCTGGAATCTTTAACCAGCTTCATGTCTAGGTGGGGATTTGCACCCAGTTCTCCCAGCCTTTGTCAATCCACTCCACTCTGCTGAAGCTCAGGTGTGGTTCTAGCAATCTCAGTTGTACCTTTTCTCTGCCATCTCTGTGAGTATCTCTCCCCAGGTTAAATAAGTAATTTGTAACAGTTGTGGACTCGGGACATCCCCTGCCCCTGAAGCCTTATTGGGAAAGAACCTTGAGAGTATAAAAATAATGATTGTGGTTTTATTTTGATAGTAAGATCTCAACTTCTCAACCTTCAGATTATTTTGCTCTTGCTAAGGCTCCATCACCACCACAAACAAACACACACACACACACACACACACACACACTTCTCAGCATCAAGTGGCGTCGGGTACAACAGGAAAATCTTTTCCTCTTCATTAGAGCTTGACGCTAGACTCAAAAGTTAAAGACACCCCGTCTTGAAAAGCTACAGTGTGTGACATTTTATTGAGACAACCCCCATAGGGAAAACCAATGGTGTGAAACATGGCTAACTTGGGTTTGGAAATGTAAGTGATAAAAAAACCTCATAAGTGAGTCAAGTTTACAGTCCAGTGCCAGTACAAATGGTGCTGAACATCTCCTGCTAAGTTATACCAAACCTAACACTTGGCTGTCAAGCTGTAAGCTTCCGTGAGGATCAAGCTATACAAGTAGCTCTTGAGTTTATCCCCAAGTTGATGGAAACTCCCGTGGCTCTAACTGAAAATATACAAAACTGTGATAGAACTTTAATTGGTGGTGATGGGAACTGTCTAGAGTCAAAGAATGAAGCAGAAACACTTGGCCTCAAGTAACTAAGCACTTTGTTCCTGGTGATAAGGTGAAGAATAATTAATCAGTGGTCTAGATCAGGGATAGCCAACCTGCATGCCTAGGGTGCCATGCGTCCCTTGGCCTACTTTCATGCGCCCCTTGATCTACTTTCGAAAGCGCTCTGCACGCAATCCGCACAGGCATCCCTGATCGACATCAATGTGGTCACTGGGAAGTTCAAGGGAACTTGATGCAGCCAATGAGTTATGCAAGATCAGGGGTAGGCAACACGGTGCCTGCAGGCACACTGACCCCCCCTCCCAATCACCAAGCGCATCTGCAATTGTCCTGCTTTTTCCTACCTCTGTTAAAGCCAATGGAGCAAGATCGCTCTGTTGACTTTAACAGACATAGAGAAAAGGGTGCCCTGCTGAAAAATGGCTTTGAGGGGGTGGAGCCCACCCCCACCCCCACCCAAGGACCCTCAGGGCAAGAGGATCCTTGGTAGCGGGAGGGCTTCTTACCCCCTCCTGCCTTTTTTTTTTTTTTTTAAGCAGGGCATTTTTTTTCACTCCACTCACTTTAATATTGCTGGGGCCAATCCACTGTCAAAAATGGGGGGGTTCGCATCCCCTACCACTTGGGGCAACAGAGTCCTTGATACTGGGTGTGCTTCCCTCCCTCAAGCTAATTTTGGTCAGGGTGCCCTTCCCCCCACCTCTATTAAAGTCTACGAAGCGAGATCTCATTCCATTGACTTTAATACAGCTGAGGGAAAGGGAGCTTTGTTAAAATGCATCTTCAAAGGAGGAGCTGGGTGGCAGATAAAAGTGACAATCCAGGAAGTAGGTAGGGATGGGGGAGAATTTCTCGCCGAAACTTCAGGGGGCCGAGCACCAACGTGTTCGGCCCCCCGAAGTAGTTTCGGGGAGAAATTCTCCGCCCCCCCGCCCCCCCGGGATGGGACTTACCTTTCCCGAATGTCCCTCCCAGCGGCGGGTCCCGGCGGCGGTTCGTCAGATCTTCAACAGGGGCAGAGGCGGCAGCCGGTCTTTTGACCGGCTGCCGCCACCGCCATTCCAATAAAAGTAAAAAAAAACAAAAACGCCCCCGTGATAGGCTACGTGATGATTAACGTAGCCTATCACGGCTAGATTTGCAAAGTCAGCCATGATAGGCTACGTAAATCGTCACGTAGCCTATCACGGGGGCGTTTTTTTTTTTTAACTTTTTATTTCGCGGCCGGGCGAGGCGAGGCGCCTCCTCCCTGGCCTGAATTTCGGCTGGGCGAGGCGGGAAGCCTCCCCCCCGGCCTGAATTTTGGCCGGGCGAGGCAGGAAGCCTCCCCCCCCGGTCTGAACTTCGGGGGGAGCAGCGAAGCGCCTCCCCCCCACCACGAAGCAAGCTGCGAGACCAGGTAAGTGGCTTTCGTGCACTCCTAGAAGTAGGGGTGTATGGATTCCCCACCGTCTGTTCCGGTGGGGAATCCATGGGGGGGGGAGGCGATCCATTCCTCCCCCCCAGTATCCTCCATAGCGGTTCCGCTCCGCTCGGATTCTGGGGGGGGGGACTGGCTTGGGGGCGCTTACCTTCCCTCCTGCCACCCAGAGACGTTCGCCTCCTCCCTGTCCCTGCTGATTGCCTTTAAAAAAAAGTCTTAAAAAAAAAGACTTAAAACAAAACTTCTTCAACAAAATCTTCCTCACCCCTTCGGACTACTAGATTTTTCTGCTGCACCATGCTTTGTTCCTCAGAACCTCTGCCTGCCCTGAGGTCCTATGGAATGAATAGTATAAAATGGAGGATGTTCAGACAGAACCAGTGGCCAAACTGGCTGACACTCTGGACTTGTATGGCGAATAAAGAGACAGCCAGTCCCTTTTTCAAAGTTCCTAAAATCCCTTGGCCTAATGATAGAGGATTTTGTAACTAAAAGGGAGAAAGAAGGACCCATTGGCTGAGTTACAGCCATCACCTGAAAGATCTCCATCCCAATGGGAGACAGCTTTATTTTTACCCTAAAGAGGGCAAGGTTCCTCACTGAACCTCCTTTCAACAGTGGTGCCTTTCCATTCACCAAGGACCGTTTGAATGTACCTGCTGTATCACTATGCTTCTCTCGTGCTGACCTTTCTTCTTCTTCTTCTTCTTCTTCTTCTTCTTCTTCTTCTTCTTCTTCTTCTTCTTCTTCACTTTTTCAAAAAGACTACACCCACTGTCCCTGCCTGCAATATAGATTCCAGGTCAGGTACACGAAGGGTTGTGAAGGATTAGGTAGCTTGAGAGGGGAAATATTAAAAGGGCAGCAGTGACAAGAAAGCTTGCCTCCCTGTCGAAAATCAAGAACAAGTGAAACGCTCAGAGGAAAGATCATGACTGAGGATAGCTTTGATGAGTGACAAAGTGTGTAGTATTTGATGCTATCAGAGTAGTGTTCCTTGCATGCTATTCTTTCTTGAAAGCAGGAGACCGAGGAATATTATGGTATGCAACAGTATAAAGCCATGGCTTTCTGTCACCAAAGAATCCTACACATTACAAACATAGTTAACACCTGCCATCTGTTAAAACCGCTACAATTTTAGAGTGCCAATCTTTTCTCTTTGGTATCATTCTTAAGAATGAGCTCGCATTGTGTAAAGGGAGGGGGAAGAAAAGCCGCTCCTTAACAGAACTTTCTTTTAATAAGGCGCTTCAGGCTGTGGCATTCTGCAGGAGATTCATAGCAATAATGAATGGATTTATATACTGCATTTTCCAAAAATGCGCTCTGCTCAAAGTGGTTCACAGAAAATAGAGAAATAAATACAGCAGAATAACCATAATATAGAGTATAGAATAAAAAAATAATAATACCTGACATGGATGGGCAATGCCCTGTTCAGTGAGTAGAAGGGAAAACAGGGAAAATACTGTGCCCACGCTCCTTTTTGCTCTTCCTTTCCTATTGGCGTTTCTATTGCCACCAGCTGTAAATATTTTTCACCCTCTGGTTGCCTCCATCAAGCCAGCCTTAAAATTCTCTAGGCAGTGGGGGCTTGGCTATTAGACGTGGGGTGAGTAACCCAACAAAAATAGAGATGGCAAAGTTCTAAATTAATACCATTTAAATTATAATGAAGAAAAATCCAGAGGAAAAGTTTTAAAATATGAATAGACGAACATCACAAATCCATATGAGGAATAGGGCGATAAATGCAACCAGAGATAAATAAATCCATAAGAACATAAGAAGAACCATGCTGGATCAGACTAAAGGTCCATCTAGTCCAGAATTCTGTTCACACAGTGGCCAACCAGCTGCTTGTGGGAAACCACCAAGTAGATTTGAGTACAATAGCACCCTCCTGCTCATATTCTCCAGCAACTGGCATACATAGGCAGACTGCCTCTGATACTGGAGGTAGCATATAGCCATCAGGACAAGTAGCCATTTATAGTGTTATCCTCCATGAATTTGTCTAATACCCTTTTAAAGCCATCCAAATAGGTGGCTATCACAACATTTTGTAGTAGCGAATTCCATAGTTTAACCATGTGCTATGTGAAGAAATACTTTCTTGGTCATTCACCAGTAGCTCAGATCCCGTCAGCTTATATGTGAAGTTGGATTTTTTTTGTCCCAATGTGCCTCACTTTACACTTGCTGCCACTGAACCACATGTGCCGTTTTGATGCCCCTTTTTTTTTTTGTTTAGTTAACCTAACTGGACTGTGTCTCCCCCATTCCTGTCTTCCTTTGCATGCTCTCTCCCTCTCTCTCCCTCTCTCTCTTTCCCTCTCTCTCTTCCTTTGAATTTTATCTTTTAAAATGGTTTGGAATTTGGGAGAGACAAAACCACTCAGGAGGGTAGTTTCTTGTTCATTTCTGCCAACCAAGGGCACAATCCTATGGCCACTAGACAGTGGCTAGATGGGCATAGGATTTTTTCTTTTCTGGGAACCGACCTCGGAACCAGCACTCTGAGGTCAGTTCCGAGAAAACAGCCTCCCCACCCCCTCCCCTGCCACCTCATGGATGGCACGCTTCATCCCCAGCTCCGCATTCATAAGAGCACCATGGAGTGACGGGAAAGAGGGCCTTCCTGGGGGTGGGGAGGGGATGGCAGAAATGCTATTATGACGCTTCCTAAGCACCGTCCAGCCTCCCGCCCCACTCTAAGGTGCCCTGGCTAGACAGCCGAAATCAGCTGTCTTGCTGCAAATGCAGGGCAGCCAGAGAGCAGAGGAGAGGATCCCCTCCACGCTCTGTCTGCCCTGCATTAGATAGTCGGCCAACTCTGAGTTCAGTGGCAGCTGACTATTACTGCACCTTAAGTTTCTGTTTCCTGAGTTCAAATGTCCCCCTTCTCTTCCTCTTACCCGCTGTTGACCTTTATAACTTCCTTCATGACTTCTATATTCTAACTAAACATTTCACCCCTAAACTATCAACTTTTCGGGTGATACTGACTAGCACACACAGAGAGATTTAATCCCATAATATCCTACAACCAAACTAAATGCCAGAATTTGAGGACAGTTCCGTTCTTTCACAATGCACCGCAATGAAATCAATTAACAGTTCATTTAAAACAAATCAATGGTATAAAATGAGCATAACACACACACTAATAGGCCAATTCACAGGCAGCCTTTTGCAAAATCCTGGCTATGAAACAGAGAACAGAATTGCAGAGAAAAATATTATACCACACAACTGTTGTAGCCTTGCCCTGCATCATTTTATGGGTTATGAATAGAATGACCACCCAAAGGGCAGTATCCAATGCTGTCTGTGTGCTAAAAGGACCTATCACTAGCAGAATGCAAAGCTAGAGGATCCTGAAACAAATGGAAACAAGTGGTAACACTTGTTTCCAGAATCAGGCAGTTCAGCAGACCTTGCAGAAGGGAGCTCCACTGACCTGTCCTTTTCTGGAAATGAACATTTCTGGGGTTGCTTTAGGAAGTGTTTGCTTCCTATTTCACTAGTAGTGGGTCCTCCTGGTGCAATAGAAACAGTGGAAGCACAGGGACAGTATTGGATACTGCCCAAGAACCTTTTGTCCACTTAAGCGCAGCCACCACTTACTTCTTCCAAAAAGGACAAAGGCTACAGGCCTACAAGCTGGGCTGCAGGCCATTCACACATGTACATCACTTGGGGTACAATCCTATTGGGATAGGTGGCCGCCTCCAAACTCAGAGGTGACCACCTATCCAAAGCAAGGCAGGAGCGGTGCAGAGGGGATCATCCCCTCCACACTTCAGCTGCCCTGCATTCGTGGCCAGACAGCCAATTTCAGCTGTCTAGCCTTGGGAAGTCAGAGCGGGGAATGGGGGCGGATGCCCGACAATGCATAGGAAGCATCGGAAAGGCACTTCTGCCCTCCCCGCCCCGGCTAACCCCCAGGAACACCCCATTTTCGCTTCTCCACACTGCTCTTAGGAGCGCGAAGTGCAGGGCCAATCCACGCTGCCTATGAGGCAGCGAGAGAGTGCGTGGAGGTCGGTTCTCAGGGAACCAACCCAGCCTTTAGCCATCTAGCCGTTGACTAGCAGCCATAGGATTGTGCCCTTGATTACTTAAAACAACAACAGCAACAAGTCACACATGTGTGAACAGTCTCTGCTGAAAATATTGTGCTTGAGATTCTGTCAAGTGGCACCAAGGCTTCCTCTGTGGTGCTACATGACTGACTTGTAGACATTCAACCATAGAGAAAGCATCATGAAAGTAATGGCTTTCGAGTGCCTCAAAAATGCTTTCTTGCAATGGATGTATTAATTCAGTCTCAGAGTGCACCAGTCTCTAGAGTAAGTGGGGCAGTGTTTGCTAACCATCACTGGGACGGGAATCTGTGGACATCTAGGATTATCGAAAGGTTCTTGCTGAGAATCTATGAACAGAAAGGCTTAACTGCACAATGGAAGCAAAACCAGAGAGACTGGATAAACAAGAGAGAAAAAAAGTAAAGAATGGTATAATATATGGTGAGTTTTAGAGGACCTATATCCTACAGAGAAGCCCCATCCATCTTCTTCCTGGTTTCTGAACTTTTGACAGAAACTACACACTGGTACTTCCAAGTTTTTCTCTTCAAAACAGAGACATAGGAGCTTACATTCAAATAATATAAAATATTTGGGGGCAGGGGGAGACTGTAAAGAAAAATGGCAGCCTTCTGTGCCATGGCAAATCTGAGACCATAGTTCAGGGACAGAGCTCATGCTTTGCATGCAGAAAGTCACAAGTTTAATTCCCGACATCTCCGATAAAAAGGACCTGCTAGTGGGTGATGGGCCTAAGACCCTGGAAAGCTGCTATCAGAGTAGACCAGGCTTCCCCGGCCTGTCACCCTGCAGATACGTGGGACTTCAGCTTTCATCATTACCTGTCTCTGAGCCTCATCAATTTACGTCCTGCGAAATGGCTGTTGAAGCGGAAAACTGTGGATTCAAAAAGGTGAGTTGTACTTTGGGCCTCAGACCACATCTCTGCCTTGTACTTGGGTTCTTGGGCACATTGCTTTTCTTTTAGCCTCATCAGTTTGCCTTCTGGGAAAAAGGTGTTTTCTGACTGGCCACACCCACCATTGCAACCATTTTGTGAATGGGCAAGTCCCCAATGGCAGCACTCTCTCAAATTTCTAGATGTGCCCATTGGACCAAAAAGGTTGGGGACCCCTGCTCTAGACTGGGCTGTAGATGGCACAATGTATTTATTGATTCAATACACTTCATTTCTGTCTTTCCAACCATAAGAGTCCACAAGGCAGCAACTGCCTATAAAAAACAAGCCATGGGAACAGGATTAAGACAATTAAAAAACACCAACAAATGTACAATAGGCCTTCTTCCTTCATCTTGTCAGCAGAGCAATTACTCCTGCATGCTTTACCTCAAGCTCCATTTCCAGCCCTAACCAGCTATAGTTTTCCATTTGAGCATCAGCCCAAGCCCCCCAACCTGAGTCAGGGCTGTGGGCTGGAAAACACACATGCTTTCAGTCTCGATTCAGGTATGACTACCAACGGTACTGGGCTGCCCCAGCCTGATGCACTAGGCAGAGAGCAATCAACCTGAAAGCAGACTAAGGCATTATATCTCTCCCTGTTCTCTCCTGTTGGTTATGGACATTTTCAAACTGTTTGATATGCGGTGGAAAATTAATGCTTAGAACACTGCATGCCATGCCATGCTCACTCTCAGAAAATGCTATGTTGAATTCCTGATATGACAACTTGAAGTGCTCAATATTTCATAAAAGCTTTGCAGAGGGAAAAACAACAATCTCGATATGGCTCCCATTCTTAGAGTATCAGACTCATAAGCGGTTTGTTTGTTTGTTTTTAATAGCAAGTATATAAAAATGCTGTGGGCATTCAAGAAAAACAACAACTATTTGGAGGGTGGGAGAAAAGGAGGCATAAAAAGCTTGGAGGCCATCATAATTATGTTTTAAAGGGAGGCATTGATTGCCTACCACCAACCACCCAAGGCATGGTGGTTACTAACTTCATAACTCTTTCCATCATACAATAAATGGAAACAAATGCCATAATAATCTAAGAAAGATTGTGGTGTCTTTCCCCCACCCCAGTTCTCTGGCAATCAATGAAATTTAAAAGCCTGCAGGCACTGAGTTTCTTTTGTATCAAGGACTATCCTGTAATAAGGTACAGCCCATTACAAGAAAACATCTCAGGAGGTAGATGTTCTTTTGAGGACAGAAAGGAAAAAGCAGTAAGAGTGCATTGGTACAAAAGAAGCATGAATGCAATGGCACAAAATTTCACCATGGAAATTTAATGATGCTCTGCTGTTGTCCCCTCCTGCCTAGCCATTGAACACTTGATGTAGGGCCATTTAATATTCTCCTCTGTGAACATGAGCCACATCACATCAGCATCATTTTGAGCAGAACAGTAAAAGCAGCAACAAGCATGCGTTCAGTCTCTCTGCTTCCGAAAGCCCAGCAGAATAAAAAGGTATTAGTCTGCCCTCTAAAGGTGAGAATAGATCTAGCCAGGTGAGTCCTATGGGACAGAGAGTTCAACAATGGAGACATCACAACAGAGAAGTTCATGTTCCTAGTAGGCGGAGGTAACGGGAATAGCTCAGTGGAGGAGCACATGCTTTGCGTGCAGGAAGTCCAGTCCTGTTTAAAAGATAACATGTAGCAGGATTAGGGAAGATATCTACCTGAACCTCTGGAGGGCCAGCATGAGTAGACAGCATTGGGCTAGATGGACTAAAGCTCACTTCAGATGGAGGGAGTATCCAGAAGATGGCCTTGCTGGTGAAACTGGGTTCATATGGAAAAAGGCACTCCCTGAGATAGTCTGGGACATATAGGGATCTACAAGCTAACTCTGGTGATCAGTGGAGCATCTTTAAAACTGGTGCTCTATGACAGTGGTCCTTTAATGGTGCTCGTGAAGGGGTCCCCAGTGTAGTGCACATGGGCATCAATTTTCCCCATTTTTTTCTAATATACATACATGGATTTGTATGGAATGTATCCCACTTTCTAGCAATTATACATAGGCTTCAACAAAAGTGGACCAAATAGTTATCAATTTGAAGGTGGTGTCTATGTGCCACCCATTCAAATACTGAAAGCATTGTAAGGACCTCAATCTATTGCATTATATGAGGCAAGCGCTCATCCTTCCCGTGTTGTAATATTAGTCTTTTAGCTGTCAAAAGGGTGGAGAGAATCCATTTACACTGATCATTTGTTCATTTCCATGAAGCAGGTAAATAATTTAAAAGAGTGTGTACATCAGTGAACATTAAAGACTGTTCCAGTAGAAAATTTATCTGTGTAATAACCTCCTCCCAAGAAGAAGCAACTTCTGGACATTACCAAAACCTATGTTTAAAAGAAGCATTAGCTTGCTTTTGCACCATCAGCAATTGGCTGAATTAGACAATCCCTTATTAAAGAGTCGTTGCACTGCCCAACAGTGAAACAACTTTTTTTTTTTTTTGCTGAATAAGACACAGCCTAAGATCCATAGAGGAGACAGATGTCAAAGTGGCGGTCCACTGATTAGACATTTTGTGGTGGTGCTCACAGAAGTTTCTCAAATTCCCAAATGTGCCCACATGTCCAAAATGGTTGGGGAATCCCCACTCTATGCTCTCAGTGGCTGAGCTCTGGCCAACAGTCAGGCAGCTGCATTCTGGAGCAACTAAAATGTGTGAACTATTTTCAAGGGCAGCCCCCACTTAGCATGTAATGAAATTATGAAGTGTCAGACTGTTCCCCCCCAATTGTTACATAGTAACAAAAAATATCCTCTCTTGCAAGGGAGAGTAGAGTACATGAGAGTGGAGTACAACACCATTTGCAAACCATTTTACATAGGACCCTGGGCATATCATGTGTTAATCTATTTTTAGGGTGCTCGTAACTGTCCTCATTATGGTATCCCAAAGTTTTTTGGTGCACTACTTTTCACAACACTCTTATGAAGCTAATGAGTTCTCCTTTTCTCATCTCGTAGATGAGGAATTTACAGATTACAGAGAGGCGAGTGAACTGCTGAGGTTCTGGAAGCAATCTGTCAGAAAATGTACGAGAGGCATTAATGGACTTTTGTGTTAAAAGGCGAGAGTTCTGTCAACTCCCCCCTCCTTTTCTTCTTTTTTTAAAAGAAAACCCTTATGCAAAGAGATCATTATGTTTAACTTCACCACATTTAAATGGAGGTTTCCAACTATACAGTTATTAGTTATGAAAAAATATGGTTGGCAGTAGACATATAGAAATGATTCTTTTTTTAAAATGTTAAGGAGGCTAAAACTGGATTTGTCATTAGGATCTGAAAACGAGGTCAAGGGAATAAAGCGCAAGTGGCATACTGTAAATTGCCAGTTTCTTCTGGAGAGGCATGGGCCTTAGGAACATAAGGACATAGGAAGAGCCATGCTGGATCCATGCTGGATCAGACCAAAGGACTATCGGGTACAGCATTCTGTTTGCACAGTAGCTAACTAGATACCCACAAGAAGCCCACAGGACGTAATGAGTGCAACAGCACCCTCTCACTCATGTTCTCCAGCAACTGACATACAGAGGCATACTGCCTCTGACAATGGGAGTACTGTTCAGCAATCATGGCTAGCAGGATGTGATTCACACATATATGTAAATCACTTTGTATCTCATCAGTAGATGACATCACTGGATGGCTCTCAGCTGAATGTGTGAACATTATGAAATACTGTGTTTGAGCTGACACTGAGCAGTATGCAAGTACTGTGATTCATTTCTGTTGTCTCTTTCGCATGTGCAGGCCATCATGATGTTACAGCAATGCAGCTGCTGCATAGGATCGCCAGGCTTACAAAGAAAGTCAATGACGGGTGAAATGATGAGATGCAGAAACTAGAGTCTAGTTCATAATGGCTTATCTGTATGGCCTAACAACCAGAAGCAGGCAACTGGGCGAGGTTCTGGTTGAACTCATCCAAGAAAATCTGAAGGAACATGCCTCCTTCTTACTGAGGTAGGTATGGGTCAATCAAAATGATCAAGAGGCTGAAGCAACTCTGCTATGAGAAAAGGCTACAATGTTTGGGACTTTTTAGCTTGGGAAAAAAGTTGAGTAAGGAGTGACATGATAGAGGTGTATAAAAGGATGAATGGTGTGGAGAATGCTGAGAGGGATAAAATCTTATAATACTAGAACTCGGGGCCATCAAATGAAGCTGAGTGGTGGAAGATCCGGGACAGGTAAAATGAAGTCCATCTTCACAAAGCAGATAATTAAACCATGGAATTCATTCCCAGAAGATGTTGAGATGACCACCAATTTTGACAGCTTTAAAAGGGGACTGGACCAATTCATGGAGGATAAGGCTACCAATGGATACTAGTCATGATGGCTATATATTACCTCCAGTATCAACAGCAGTATGCCTCTCAATACCCATTGCTGGGGAATATGAGAGGGAAGGCACTGTTGCAGTCATGTCCTGCTGGTGGGTTTCCCATGGGTATCTGGTTGGCCACGGTTCAAACAGAATGCTGGAATAGATAGGCCATTGATCTGACCCAGCAGGACTCTTTGTGTTTTTATACATCAGTAAGACTTGCTTCATGCTGCAGCGAGGGCAGTGCTGGTTTCGGGTATTACCCCCCTGCCCCCGCTGCCCCAACCCATTTCCTTGCCTCTCTTTCAGGACCCAATCCTGCTTGATTCCTGTAACAAGTGTACTGCCAACAAGCCTCCTCCCCACAGCCTTGCCCGATGGCATGCTTGCTACAGGAGACAAGCAGCTGCTTAGCTCTGATTGGTGCTGGGCAGCTGCCATTCTGAAGTCTAGGGATGGCGGAGAATTTCTCCCCCAAACTTCAGGGGGCTGAGCGCCAACGTGTTCGGCCCCCCGAACAAGTTTCGGGAAGAAATCCTCCGAACCCCCCCGCCCCCCGCACCCCCCCCGGGACGGGACTTACCTTCACCGAATGTCCCTCCCGGTGGCTGGTCCGGCCGGCGGTTCGGCGGGTGTTCGAGTGGGGCGGGAGCGGCAGCCGGTCTTTTGACCGGCTGCCGCCGCCGCCATTGCAATGAAAGGAAAAAAAAAAAAAACTTCCCCTGATAGGCTACGTGACGATTCACGTAGCCTATCACGGCTAGATTTGCAAAGTCAGCCGTGATAGGCTACGTGAATCGTCACGTAGCCTATCACGGGTGACTTTAAAAAAAAAAAAAAAAAGAGTGTATGGATAATGGCGGCCCCCATAGGGAGCCGCCATTCCCGTTCCTTATTTGGTCGCTGTAGTCTACATAAATGTTTACGTAGACTACGGCGAAAATAAGGACAACGCTATTTGCGTTGCCCTTATTTTTGCCGTAGTCTACGTAAAGATTTACGTAGACTACAGCGACTAAATAAGGAACGCGAATGGCGGCTCCCTATGGGGGCCGCCATTCGCGTACGCGCTTTTTTTTTTTTAAAGTCACCCGTGATAGGCTACGTGACGATTCACGTAGCCTATCACGGCTGACTTTGCAGATCTAGCCGTGATAGGCTACGTGAATCATCACGTAGCCTATCAGGGGGCTTTTTTGGGTTTTTTTTACTTTCGCGTTCGCGGCCGGGCGAGGCGAGTCGCCTCCTCCCCGGCCTGAATTTCGGCCGGGCGAGGCGGGAAGCCTCCCCCCCGGCCTGAATTTCGGCCGGGCGAGGCGGGAAGCCTCCCCCCCCGGCCTGAACTTCGCGGGGGGACCAGCGAAGCGCCTCCCCCCTACCGCGAACGGCCTTCGACGACAGGTAAGTGACTTTCGTCCACCCCTACTGAAGTCCCATAATGCAGTGCTGTGAAGCATACAGCATCCGGTGCTCCTCAATATTGCAAAATAGGAAATTAAAAGTGGTGGCTGCATGGCTCCTTTAGAAAGCACAGAGACTCCAACGGGTGAGGGCTGGAAGGAGGGATGGGCAGTAGCACTGCTGGCTGAAGCCTGCTCAGTATACGGGCAGAATAGGTGTCAGCTCTAGCAGGCCCTGCCAGGGCATTTAGAGCCAGCAACGGTCTAAATATGGTTGGTGCTAACACTAGGCTTGCATCTGGGTACTAGTTATGAGGGGAGTATGTAGGCTCGGGGTCCCTCCAAGGTATAGAGATAACTTGTGACAGTGCTGCAAGAAGCAAAAAAGGAAAAAGGGTAATGTGTCCTTAGGAAGGCAAACATTTGTTCAGCCCACAAAAAGTAGTGTGTATTGTCTCTTCTTATACATTTCTTCCATTGTACAGGTAGGTATCAGCCAGATTTACCATTCAAATGTATCAGAGTTGAGATGCGCTCTTGCATTTTTGAGGCATTAAATAAGATTTGCTTCACAGTAACTTTGTACTGACTTAGCAAAGCGGGATTTGCCATGCCTGGTGCTTCTGCGACAATGGAATATCTCTTCCTTGAAATACAGAGGTGTGTGTGTGTGTGTATGGACGGACAGACAGACAGAGAGACAGACAGATGATAGCATGTGTGTGTGGAGTAATACTACAAATGCCTTGATGTTTTGTGCCAACATTCCGGACCATCGAACACTGGTAGCACACAAATACAGCCCCTATTTGAAAATGAAGGCTTAACGACTCAAGCCGGCTTCGATGTGGATATATTGAAATGTGAACCCATATTCTCAATAGCCCTGTCAAATGTTCAGTAAGATCACGATTTGGTTCCTGAAGTCAAGTTCTCTATCTTTAGGGCTTTTTCAGTGCTATCGTTATTACTGCAACTACTACCAGAGTTGCTGCCCATTCGTAAGTTTTATGGACTGTTCATATCCATAGTTCTATCCATAAGCAAGCAGAAATCCTATTATGGGAGAGAGAGTGGCCATATTTCTGTGGACGGCAGAATGATCTGTCTAAGCAAATTTCAGTCAATTCAGTTGCAAAAATAGGTATTTGAGTCAGCAAAAGAACAAACGGCTAGTGCATTTTCTAAAATAATACGCACAAAATCTGAACTAAGGAAGTGTTTGAGGGTTCTTTCTCTTTTGGGTAGAAACACAATGCACTGCCTTGTCGACTTTTAATGACTGGAAGGTATTTGTAAATTTAATAAGAATTGCATCACACTTAATCTGAAAACTGAGATTCCTGTGTAGGATAATCTGAGGATATAGTTACCATGCATTAGCAGGCTGTTTTCCACCTCTGTGCGTAATAAATGAAATCATTAAGGTAAACTGATTCAATGACTGGGATTATACCATGGTAGTGAGAATTCTATTATTTTTATCCTACTTGTTTTACCCCAGATGAGTAGCTGGATTGGTCAAAAATTGCTAGGATATTGCAACTGTAATGACTACAACTGGATAACATTTCTACAGTTCCAGGGCAGGCAATCTGGTGCCCTCAAGATGTGCTGGACTACAGCTCCCATACTCCCTGACCATTGGCTATGCTGGCTGGGACTGATGGGAGTTGAAGTCCAAAACATCTGGAGAGCTCCAAGTTGGGGAAGGCTGATCTAAATTAACTTTGTACTCAACAGTGTCATGGGAATGCCACATGAAATTATGCCTGGGACAGACAGTCCATCTCCATCCTGCCCTGCTGCCACTATACTCATGATTTCCCACACACACATGCACACACACATATTCCTTTCCTCCACTACCCCACTCTTGCTTTTTTTTTCTTTTTTTTTAAATTTGCCCTAGTTCTATATACAGCATTTTCTTTAATTTTTATTTCTTTCTCAAGTGGTCACAAAATTAACCTTTTCACTTACTCAAACTTTGCCATTGCCTGGTTAGGGTTCTCTACTCCCCCCCCCCCACTTTGCTCCTATTCTGATCTATTGTCTGCAACAGCCTCTCTCAACTTGAAAGAACTGGGCATGTTTAGCCTTGAGAAGACTGAGGGGAGAGATGATAGCGCTGTTCAAGTACCTGAAAGGTTGTCACAGAGGGAAAGGCCAGGTTCTCTTCTCGATCATCCCAGAGTGCAGGACACAGAATCATGGGCTCAGCTTACAGGAAGCCAGATTCTGGCTGAACATCAGGAAAAACCTCCTTCCTGCCTGTTAGGGCAATACAACAATGGAACCAATGACCTAGGGATGTGGTGGGATCTCCCACACTGGAGGCATTCAAGATGAAGCTGGACAGCCATCTGTCAGGGATGCTTTGTCAGGGTTGGATCTGATGGTCTTATAGGCCCCTTCCAACCCTACTATTCTATTATTCTGATTCTATGAACCTGGTGTCCTGGTTCTACAGTGGTTCTGCTCTTACTTGCGGGGTCGGTTCCAGAGAATAACATTGGGTGGTGGCCCCTCAGCAGTTGAACGGTAGGGTGCCACAGGGCACTATTTTGTCTCCAATCTTATTTAATATCTATATGAATCTGTTGGAGCAGTCCTTAGGAGATGTGGGACAAGGTGTCACTAATATGCTGATGACACTCAGCTTTATTTCTCTGAATCAGGAGAGGCCGTACATGTTCTGAACTGGGGTCCTGATGCTGTTATGACTTAGATGAGGGCTAATATTGAAGCTGATTCCTGGTAAAACAGAAACCCTACGGGTTGGTGGTTCCCGGGTCCAGGCACTGGGCTGTTTCCCTGTTCCAGATGGGGTTGCACTCCCTCTGAAAGGGCAGGTACGTAGTGTCAGGAGGTTGCCCCTGCTGCCTTCTGAAATCCTCAGGTAGCTAGAATCAACACGCAGACAATGGGGCTCTTTTCCAAGGCTTTATTCCCATTCAACCTAATGACGTTTACTGTTGCTAATTGCTTGAACCTATGAGTGAGACTTAAGAAAGCTGCCTACTTGGGGGTTCTAACCTTAGGAATCAGTTGATCTCTGTTTGGAGGAGAAGGTGGGAAACTTCTGTACTTATGAGCTAGGAGGAGAGAGTCCACCCCTTTCCCATGGGGCTTCGGGGCGCCGCTGTTGCCGTTGCGCCAAGCGGGGCTGAGCGCTTCCTCTCAGTGCCCGCTGTCTCGCGCTTGAGGGTGCGCCGGCGCCTAGCGTCCAGAAACTGCTGTTGCTCCTCCCTCTCCCTGCCAGGGTCACTATCACTCTCAGAAATGTGTACCGGGAGCTCCCCTGAACAGTGCGCGGGTTCCTCTCCCGCGGTTTCTAACTCTTCCTCAGAATCAGAACTGCTTTGCGGCTCTCTGGGCTCCGATCCAACCCTGACACATAGCTTAGGAGATCTCCTGGATCCATTTTTGTCACTGAAGATCTATGTGACCTCAGTGGCCCAGAGAACCCATTACCGACTTCTGTTGGTGTGTCACCCATGCCTGTTCCTGGATAGGGACAGGCTAGCCACAGTGATCCATGCACTGGTAGCCTCACAATTAGACTACGGTAATGTGCTCTATGTGGGGCTGCCCTTGTGCCTTGTTCGGAAGCTGCAGCTACTGCAAAATGCAGCAGCTGGGGTGCTCACTGGGGCGCATTACACATGTTCACATTATACCTTTGTTAAAAGAACTGCACTAGCTGCCTGTGAGGTACTGGGCCATGTTCAAGGTTATGTTGCTGACATACAAACAACGTAGGATCAGACTGCCTAGCAGACTGCCTCTCCCTATATAGAGTTAGCAAACCTTTAAGATCTTCAGAGGAGGCCTTCCTGGTCATTCCACAACCAACAGAGTGTCACCACGTAATATTTCAAAGACGGGCCTTCCCAGTTGCAGCACCCACCCTCTAGAACACCCTTCCCCATGCAGTTGGGGAGGCAGAAAATGTGGCATGTTTTAAATGCCACGTGGAAACACACTTGCTCACTCTGCTTCCTCTAGCTTGTACTTATTTGCAATTAATCATATGCTGCTCCATCTTACCCTTCCATGTATAGTTTTGTATTGTTATTGTAGCTGAAATTGTTTTAATAGTATCTTTAAATGTGATTTTAATATTTCTATGTGAGTCACTTAGAGATTTTATTATTTTCCTTATCAATGAACCGCAATTTTCATTGTTTTAACTCTTCGTCCTCTTCGTCCTTCTCCTCCTCTTCCTCTTATTGTGGGGGACGGGGGTGGGGGAGGAACACGCTGTAAACAGAAAAAGAAGTTCATGACCAAACACTCCCCAATATTAACACCTCAGCAGTCCCATCCTCCCAAGAGGACGGGACTGCTGGCCCAATCACTGAGGTAATCGGAAGAAACACTCCTGGTGGTTCCACGTGGACCTATGGCGTGATAGGACTGAGGGAGAGAATAAGAGGAAATTGACTTGCTCATCCCCTAACAGTTCATAGTAAGTATTACAGGGAGTGAAGGATTGGGGCGGGGGATAAGTGCAATGAGGTTAAGAAAACATCCTATCCCTGCACTATACAGGGATATTTCAGAAGAAAGAAAAACGAAAATGACACCATTTCCTTTTCCTACTCCCAGAATCCCCCTTCCCCTCACTGGTGGTCCTGCACAGACCTATGGCCCAATTGAAAGTCCACTAGGAGAAGAGCCTTCAGTGTGGTGGCCCCCTTTCTTTGGAACTCCCTGCCCCTGGAGGCCAGGCAGGCACCAACACTGTGTTGTTTTCGTCACTTCCTGAAAACAGCACTGTTCCAGGAGGCATTCCTTAACTGGCCAGCCATGGTCTTTATTGGCATTATATTTTGGGGGGTTTTAAGCATAATTTTAATATGGCATTTTAATCTTTTTTATTCTTTTACTATTTTACCTTTTATGTTCACTGCTCCAAAATCTGTCTTCGATATAGGAAGGAAAGGAAAGGTTCCTCCTGTGCAAGCGCCGAGTCATTACTGACCCCTAGAGGGACGCCGCTTGCACTGGCGTTTTCATGGCAGACTATAGCGGGGTGGTTTGCCATTGCCATCCTCAGTTCTGACTACCTTTCCCCCAGCAAGCTGGGTGCTCATTTTACCAACCTCAGAAGGATGGAAGGCTGAGTTGACCTGAGCCGGCTACCTGGGACCCAGCTTCCGCTGGGATCGAACTCAGGTCGTGGGGAGAGTTTCGGTTGCAATACTGCTGCCTACCACTCTGCACCACACGAGGCTCCTTCGATATAGAGCAGTATACAAATATTGTAAAAAGAAAAAAATGAGGCTTACAAATGTATCCATACCTTGATCAAAATATGGTAGGGCTATTAGAGGCCAGATAAAGTTGTTCTGGAGGAAACTATTCAGCCATCCCTATCCTAAGGTTGTTGTTGTTGTTCAGTCGTTCAGTCGTGTCCGACTCTTCGTGACCCCATGGACCATAGCACGCCAGGCCTTCCTGTCCTGCGCTCTCTCCCGGAGCGTGCTCAAGTTCATATTCATTGCATCCGTGATGCTATCTAGCCATCTCATCCTCTGCCGTCCCCTTCTCCTTTTGCCTTCAGTCTTTCCCAGCATCAGGGTCTTTTCCAGGGAGTTTTCTCTTCGCATTAGGTGGCCAAAATATTGGAGCTTCAGCTTCATTATCTGTCCTTCCAATGAGCACTCAGGGTTGATTTCCTTTAGGATGGACTGATTTGACCTCCTTGCAGTCCAGGGCACTCGTAAGAGTCTTCTCCAGCACCACAGTTCGAAAGCATCAATTCTTCGGCGCTCAGCCTTCCTTATAGTCCAGCTCTCACAGCCATACATTACTACTGGGAAAACCATAGCTTTGATTAGACGGACCTTTGTCGGCAAGGTGATGTCTCTGCTTCTTACTATGCTGTCTAGGTTTGCCATAGCTTTCCTCCCAAGGAGCAAGCGTCTTTTAATTTCATGGCTACAGTCACCGTCTGCGGTGATCTTGGAGCCCAAGAAAGTAAAATCTGTCACTGCTTCCATTTCTTCCCCTTCTATATGCCAGGAAGTGATAGGGCCAGATGACATGATCTTAGTTTTTTTAATGTTGAGTTTCAAACCAGCTTTTGCACTCTCCTCTTTCACCCTCAACAAGAGGCTCTTGAGATCCTCTTCGCTTTCTGCCATTAGGGTGGTATCGTCTGCATATCGGAGGTTGTTGATAATTCTCCCGGCAATCTTAATTCCGACCTCTGATTCATCCAACCCGGCATTTCTCATGATGTACTCTGCATATAAGTTAAATAAGCGGGTGACAATATGCAGCCTTGTCATACTCCTTTCCCAATTTTGAACCAATTGGTTGTTCCATGTCTGGTTCTTACTGTTGCTTCTTGACCCTCGTACAGGTTTCTCAGGAGACGGGTAAGGTGGTCTGGTACTCCCATCACTTTCAGAATTTGCCACAGTTTGTTGTGATCCACACAATCAAAGGCTTTAGCGTAGTCAATGAAGCAGAAATAGACGTTTTTCTGGAATTCTCTTGCTTTCTCCATGATGCAGCGAATGTTGGCGATTTGATCTCTAGTTCCTCTGCCTCTTCGAAACCCAGCTTGTACTTCCGGTAGTTCTCGGTTCGCATACTGCTGAAGCCTAGCTTGTAGGATTTTGAGCATCACCTTGCTGGCATGTGAAATGAGCGCAATTGTGCGGTAGTTTGAACACTCTTTGGCGTTGCCCTTCTTTGGAATTGGAATGTAAACTGACCTTTTCCAGTCTTGTGGCCACTGTTGAGTGTTCCAGATTTGTTGGCATATTGAATGCAGCACTTTAACAGCATCATCTTTTAGGATTTTAAATAGCTCGGCTGGAATACTGTGATCTCCGCTAGCTTTGTTGTTACTAATGCTTCCTAAGGCCCACTTGACTTCACTCTCTAGGATGTCCGGCTCAAGTTCAGTGACCGCACTATCATGGCTATCAGGGACATTCAGATCTTTCCTGTATAGTTCTTCTGTGTATTCTTGCCACCTCTTCTTAATCTCATCTGCTTCTGTTAGGTCCCTGCCTTCTTTGTCCTTGATCATGCCCGTCTTTGCACAAAACGTTCCCTTGAGATCTCCAATTTTCTTGAAGAGATCTCTAGTCTTTCCCATTCTGTTGTTTTCCTCGATTTCTTTGCATTGTTCATTTAAGAAGGCCTTCTTGTCTCTCCTTGCTATTCTCTGGAACTCTGCATTCAGTTGGGTATATCTTCCCCTTTCTCCCTTGCTTTTCGCTTCCCTTCTTTCATGAGCTACTTGTAAAGCCTCATCAGACAGCCACTTGGCTTTCTTGCATTTCTTTTTCTTTGGGACGGATTTTGTTGCTGCCTCCTGAACAATGTTACGGACCTCCGTCCATAGTTCCTCAGGCACTCTGTCTATCAGGTCTAATCCCTGAAATCTATTCCTCACCTCCACTGTATATTCATCAGGGATATGACTGAGGTCATACCTGAACGGTTTAGTGGTTTTCCCGACGTTCTTCAATTTAAGCCGAAATTTTGCAAGAAGCAGCTCATGATCTGAGCCACAGTCAGCTCCAGGTCTTGTTTTTACTGACTATATGGAGCTTCTCCATCTTTGGCTGCAAAGGACATAATCAATCTGATTTCGATATTGACCATCTGGTGACGTCCATGTGTAGAGTCGCCTCTTATGCTGTTGGAAAAGAGTGTTTGCTATGATCAGCATGTTCTCTTGGCAAAACTCTATTAGCTTTTGTCCTGCTTCATTTGGTACACCAAGGCCATGCCTGCCTGTTATCCCGGTGATTTCTTGACTTCCTACTTTAGCATTCCAATCCCCTATGATGAAGAGGACATCTTTTTTGGGTGTTAGTTCTAGAAGGTGTTGTAGGTCTTCATAGAACCGATCAACCTCAGCTTCTTCGGCCTCAGTGGTTGGGGCATAGACTTGAATTACTGTGATGTTGAATGGTTTGCCTTGGATTCGTACTGAGATCATTCTACCATTTTTAAGATTGTACCCCAGTACTGCTTTTCCCACCCTTTTGTTGACGATGAGTGCTACTCCATTTCTTCTAAGGGATTCTTGCCCACAATAGTAGATATGATGGTCACCTGAATTAAATTCGCCCATGCCTGTCCATTTTAGTTCGCTGATTCCCAAGATGTCGATGTTCAATCTTGCCATCTCATGTTTGACCACCTCCAGCTTACCTTGATTCATTGATCTGACATTCCAGGTTCCTAAACAATATTGTTCTTTACAGCATCGGATTTTCTTTTCACCGCCAGACACATCCACAGCTGAGTGTCCTTTCGGGTTTGGCCCAGCCGCTTCACTAAGGTAACTCACTGAAAATGATCATTTGTTAATTTTCACTACCTTCACTGAAGACTCCTGATTTGGTTGGAGCAACCATGACAGTGATCCAAGAAGGAGTAGGAAACAGTGGACTGGAGGAGGGTGTGCATGCACTGAAGAAAAGTGTTGAAGCAGCAGCAACAGCCATGGGAAACAATGGTACTCAGCAGGTTTTAAAAGGTGACTATTAGCACAATCTAAGTGCCTTCTTGAGACAGAAAATTCAACTCAAGCAAAATTACTATTTTCTACCCAGAATTTGCTACTGGAGAACATTTGGCTCACGTCCAAGGAAAGCAAAAGTATTCTATTGATTGATTGGAAATTTTATTTTGCATTCTTCATTCCAAATGCCTCCTAGAGCAGCTTTCTTAAAATTAGAAATACAGCATTCAGCACAATAAAGCCAAACAATAAAACTAAGAAAAATGCAGCAAAGCAGGTGCAAATCCAGAGACAAACATTTCATTTAAAACTAGTAAGTCTAAAAGCCCGAGCAATTTTCTTTAAATGTCTTCACCCACTCCAAAAAGAAAATGAAGATGGTATAGGCAGGTTTCCCTGCGAGAGCTCCAGAGTCCAGGAGACACAGTTGAGAAAGCCCTATCTCCTGTCACGGAAAATGGGGAGAAATGATGAAGATCCTCACCAGATTATCTCAGTACCTGGGCAGATCGTGCAAAAGAATATGATCCTTCAAAGTAAGAAATCCCAATCTAGAAAGGGCTTTAACAATTTAAACAAGCACTTTGAGTTGCCCCTGGAAAAAGACTGAGAGCCAATGTGCTCCAGCTGGTGGGATGTCCCCCATACACTGGTCACAGTTAGCAATCTAGTCGCCATATTTCTGAACAATTTCTGAACTGATCCAGTTGCAGTTTCTGAACTGTCTTCAAAGGGCAGCCCCGTGAACAATGCATTGCAGTAGTCTAAGCAAAATGTTGTTGTTGTTGTTGTTGTTCAGTCGTTAAGTCGTGTTCGACTCTTCGTGACCCCATGGACCATAGCATGCCAGGCCTTCCTGTCCTCCGCTCTCTCCCGGAGTGTGCTCAAGTTCATATTCATTGCATCGGTGATGCTATCTAGCCATCGCATCCTCTGCCGTCCCCTTCTCCTTTTGCCTTCAATCTTTCCCAGCATCAAGGTCTTTTCCAGGGAGTTTTCTCTTTGCATTAAGTGGCCAAAATATTTGAGCTTCAGCTTCAGTATCTGTCCTTCCAATGAGCAGTCAGGGTTGATTTCCTTTAGGATTGACTGATTTGACCTCCTTGCAGTCCAGGGGACTCATAAGAGTCTTCTCCAGCACCAAGGCAAAATGTTACCAAGGTATTAATTGCTGAAGTCACTCATGAATGAATCAAGCTAGAAAGTGTTTCAAAATGCTGTGTTCTTTGTAAAAGTCCACCACAGAAAAAGAAATACTAATTCCAACATACATATTGCCAAAACATAAACAAAAATCAATTTCTTAAGAGAAATGATAAGGGTAAAGGAGGGGCTTTTAACTGTGTGAAACAGAGCATGGTACCTGCCAAGTCTCCGAACTCTGCCATGTCATGCAAGGCTGTACATGAGATTTCCCAGATGGATTTATTTCCCCATAAATATACATTTTGGCTCCAAAAATTCAAAAAGATTCAAGATGCCACTATGCTCAGTGCCTCCTTCTTTGTCCTTCCATTTCAAACTGAGGTGGGGATGAGCAAGGGATTCCCCCCCACCTTTCATTTGTTACACATTCAAATTTGTGCTCAGGGGAAAAAACGAACTGTTATTTTGTCACAAGACAATTTTTTTAGCTAACTTTCTGTGCCTACGATCAAAGTTGTTTTCAAGACCCCATGGGATTTGGAAGTACATTTTGGAGCCCTACATGAATTTGGAGAGCTGTCACAATAAGGGAATCAAATTCTACATCTGCAGGCTTAAGCTTATGAAATTAAGGGTGTGTGTGTGGGGGGGGATAAATGAAAAACGTATGACTAAAGGTAAAAGAAGCATTCTTTTCTGCTGGGTTCATTGGTTTGTGAAGTCAGAGTCTTTGTTGTCGACAGTTGGGCTTTGGTGGAAACTTAGCCTCTGGTGAACGTAAGGTGGGTTGTGCAGTTTTCTCAAGAGAGGTTGATGCAGCTGCTGAACTATGATAGAACAGGCCCCTTGCTAAGCTGACAAGGAGGCAAAGCATTATTGCGAAGCAGAATGCTCAATTTGATCATTAATTGGGCTGCATATCCACTTCTAACACCAAAATAGTGACCACTGAAACAAAATCATCAACACCACATCCCCACCCCCGAAACCATTCAAAGCAATTCGCCCTTGACTGGGTTAGGTACTGCACAAACCATCAGAAAATATTAAAAGCATGTTTCTAAAGATCATTATCTGAAACACTGTGCAAAGTTAAGCGCAAACAACCAAAAAGCTTCATCAGTGCTCTATTCAGTGTACTATTCTTCATAATACATAATATTACACAGTGTGTTTACAATATATGTAACAACCTCATACACAAAATGGACCAGATCCCAAAATTCCTTATGTCTACTTTTCATGTTCCTGCTTTTGTAAAAATGGTTAAATATACCTGTTCTTACATTCTTTCTTTTTCTTGCTTCTATTATTGCTCTTCATCTACCCGTTCAACCCTTCACATGGCCTCCAGGAAATAAAGCCAGACTGTTCACTTGAGGGAATGATTTTAAAGGCAAAACTGAAGTACTTTGGCCACATCATGAGAAGACAGGATACCCTGGAGAAGATGCTGATGCTAGGGAAAGTGGAAGGCAAAAAGAATAGGGGCCGACCAAGGGCAAGATGGATGGATGATATTCTGGAGGTGACGGGCTCGACCTTGGGGAGCTGGGGGTGACGACGGCCGACAGGAAGCTCTGGCGTGGGCTGGTCCATGAAGTCACGAAGAGTCAGAAACGACTGACCGAATAAACAACAACAACAAAACCATGTTGTGCTTAAGCCTGCAAGTACCATCTCATCATTTCCCCAGCACTCTCCTTGCTCCTTAGGGTGCAATCCTATAGCTATTAGACAGCGGCTGGATGGCCATAGGATTGGTTGGTTCCTGGAGAACCGCTTCCCCACCCCCTCCCCCCGCCACCTTGTAGGCAACATGGATTGTCCCTGTACTCTCAGAACCTTGTGCAGCTGGGATTCCAGGCCACATGAAAGCCTTTGCATGTCCAGCGGGATGTGTGAAGGCCCCCTCCCTGCAGAATTTTGCCACGGACATGCAGAAACCAGGGTGTGTGGCTAGTTCGAGTGCATTACATGAGAGGTGGGGCTAGTTAGTACTGCCCTGCCCCCCGTTCATATATTGATAGAACGTGTGAGCAGTTCAGCAGAATCGGGTTCTAGGGTCATTTTAGAATTGTGGCCCTCCCAAACTATAATCAGGCTAGACCGGGAAAAGATGCATGCCAAGGGTACATAAACTTCTAGTCCAAAGCCAGCTGGTTAAAAAAAAAAAAAAAAAAAGACCCAGGTGCTACTCCTGCAAGGTGAGTTGCTTATGTCAAAACTCAATTTCTTGAATCAGAACAACCTGTTTCTTGGCTCCTGACTCAAGTTTCCCAGTACTCAGACCATGACAGGGAGAAGGAGGGAGCAGGTGGGAATGGAAGCATTTCTAAAACTATTTATAAAAACAGAGAACATCTCTGCATAAATGTTAATCAAATGCCCATTTTAAAAACTGATGATGATTATTTTTCAGATCAACCCCCTCCCCACCCAAAACAGGATCTCTCTCTAAAAAGCTAGACATCCAAAAATCACATATTCCTTCTACTTCCTATTTCTAAGGTAACAGAAGCAGCTTCCAGGTGATCACACAGGAGCAACAAACATTATGGGAAAAGGTGAAGTCAATGTGACGTTCACTTTTTTACTGGGGTTGTGGTGAAGCCTGAGGGGATGAGAAGGGAAAGTAGTAATCCTTCAGAATCCTGTAAACTAGGGCAAAGAGAGAATAAGAACAAAAAACCCAGCATCTTTCCATGGAAAGATAGCAATGGAAAGGTCTAATATACATCGACAGATCACAACTTGGCACTTATGTATAATTCGAAAAGCATCACTGTCTGTGCTCCTCAGCAAATTTCTGATTCCTCCATCGGTTAGCATTCTGCACTCTCTCTACCATGTTGTCAAAAGACATTATCATCTCCTGGAAACCTAAGGTCATAGGAGCAGTGGGGAAGATTTTAAAATGGAAGGAGGGAATAACAACAGATTTCATATTGTATTCTGCTGTATCCTTTGTAAAGAATTTCAAATTACACTAGAGATAGATAATATGTTTTAAGAGAGTTGAAAGTGGTTTGAGAGACACATCCTGTCCTGTTATGTACAGACATTTTTATTTTGGTTCTACTGTCACTTTTGGTCAAATTAGTTGTGTGAGCGTTTGAAACAACATTAAAAAAAAACCTTGCAAAACCTGTATCCCTGAAGTGGAAGGAGCAAAACACCCAACAAACTGCCATCTCTCTTTCAACCCACCTGTCTGGAAAGAAATAAAAAATACATTATCACTTAGATGCTGCTGTTAAATTGGGACCTCAAATTCTGCACTTAAGTATTGCAGCTGCTGGCACAGCTAAGAGTTCTCGTACTCTTAAGAATCCTGTGCCAGGCAGAAGACCTGGCTGTAATGGGAGCACCATCACCCTAACTGATAGAACTTTCCCACTGTGATACTCCACTCATGTCAAACTGGAGGAGGGGTGGCAAAGGTGAAGACAATTGGTTGCAGGGGACACAGCAGCAGAGTGCCCTTAATGCCCAGACCAGCAAGCAACCTTGACCTGGAAGCTTTTATAAGGTCAGAGATATCACCTGACATACTCTAGCCCAGTAGACTTCACTGCAAGTCCCAAGGACCACTGGCGGCTCACAATCACTTAAAGTGTGTCTCTCCACCTTTGTTTCATTCATTCGTTCGTTCGTTCATTCACTCACTCACTCGCTCGCTCACTCTTTTTGCAGTAGCAACTCACTCTCAGCATGGGCAATCTAGCTTTACACTGTTGTTTTCTTTAGCAGTGGGCTGGCTGCTGTGATCTGGGCTATCAGACAAGGATTCGTAAGTATATAAGAGCCACACTGGATCAGACCAAGGGTCCATCTAATAGAACATTTTGTTCACACAGTAGCCAACCAGCTGTAGATCAGGAACCCACAAGCAGGACAAGAGCACAACAGTACCCTCCCACCCAGGTTCCCCAGCAACTGGTGTACATAGGCTCACTGCCTCTGCTTCTGGAGGTTGCACATAGCTATCAGGACTATTAGCCATTGATAGCCTTTTTCCTCCAGGAATTTGTTCAACCCCCTTTGAAAGCCCTCCAAATTGGTGGCCATCACGACAGCCTGTGGTAGTGAGTTCCGAAGTTCAACTATGCGCTGTGTGAAGAACTCCTTCCTTTTATCTGTCCTGAATCTCCCACCAATCAGCTTCATAGGATGACCCCAGGGTCTAGTATTTTGAGAGAGGGACAAAAATGTCCCCCTATCCACATTTTCCACACCATGCATGATTTTGTACACCTCCCATCATGTCTCCCCTTACCCTCCTTTTTCCAAGCTAAACAATCCCAGCTGTTGTAACCATCTCTCACAGGGGAGACGCTCCAGCCCTTTGATCATTTTAGTTGCCCTTTTCTGCACTCTTCCAGCTCTATAATACCTTTTTTTAGGTGTGGTGACCAGAACAGTATTCCAAGTGTAGTTGCACCATAGATTTGTACAAGGACAGTATGATATTGGCAGTTTTATTCTCAATTCCTTTCCTAATTATGCCTAACATGGAGTTTGCCTTTTTTTTTTTTTACAGCGGCTGCATGCTGGGTTGACATTTTCATCAAGCTGTCCACCACAACCCCAAGATCTCTTTCCTGGTTGGGCACTACCAGCTCAGATCCCATCAGGTTATATTTGAAGTTGGGATTCAAGGGTTGAATTTGAAGGGTTGAATTTGGAGTTGGGATCCAAGGCAGGAGACCTGCCTCTTGTCAGCTGTAAGGTGGCTTGAGGGAAGGGGACCATGCAGGCACAATCAGCTGATTAGCTGTTTTGGGGAGGAGCTCCAGAGGCAAAAGAGCAACGTGATTAGCTAGGTGCCCTGCACAGGAGCTGGAAGGGAAACTGAATGCACAAGCAAGAGAGAGAGAGCAGTGTGGACCCAACTGGGATAATCTGCAGCACTAAGCAGAGCAGAGCATTCTCTCAATGATGAGAAAAAAAATCCGTACTAATCCAAGGCCCAAATGAGCCTGTCGGAATTAACCTGCCTGGAGACTCACCGAGACCTTGCTTGCGTGGTAGTGGAGGGTGTTACAGAGAGGAGAGACCCCCAAAGACATCCTGCTGAGTCTGGTGCACAGCACTGTCACTTGACCAGGGAGAAGAGGAGCCGCTTCCCACGGCCCAGGAAAGGCCCCCAAGTAGCCTCGGTGGCAGTGTCTGGAGCAAAGGTGGCTCCTGCTAGTAAAATAGTGACGATCACAGCTCTAGCACATTGTTAAGAGGTGTCCTTTCTAGTCTTCTCTAGTTCTGTCCTTCAGAAAGAGATGGGTAGTGGTGCACCCCACATCTCTCCAGATGAAATCCTACCTAGTGCAGAACCAAAAATGCTCCCAGAAGAGCTCTTCATCCACATTCTTAAAATTTAAAAAAGACAGCAAACCAAAAGCGCCAGCAATTGTCAGCCCATGCCTATGAACCCTTTCAGAAATCCACCCCTCCTAAAAAGTTGCCTCCCCTTTCAGGGAGGGGCTGGTTTCACTCTTCCCCCAAACTCGAGCTGAAAGTTATCGGCTGAGGACATTTGGTTCAGCACTACTTCCTATTCAAACACTCATGCTACCAAAGGGTGCACGTGTGGGGTTTTGTTTGGTTTTGTTTTAATAGGAGGGTGACTGACAGCTTGTCAACCCTTCCCTATTGCTTGCCATTATGAACTAATCAGCCTTGTTTCTCAGAAACGCCACCCCCTGCGAAACTGTCTGCTCTACCCTTTGTTCTCCCTGTCGGCTTTCATTAATTTATTAATCAAACACCTCGGGTGGGGGTGGGGATACTCAGAAGGTTTGCTTATATATGCACCAAATGCTTTGCATAGCACAACACCCTGATGCCTCAAGCATCTTCATTAAGCACAAATGCATCTAAGCCCCCATTGCCCATGCTTGTATTCCTGCGGGTCCAACCGCATTCATTCATTCATTCATTTTCTTAATCGCCCATCTGGCTGGTCACCCAGCCACTCTGGGTGATGTACAACAATAGAACAGTTTAAAACAATAAAATTCTACATTAAAAACATCATATTTCTAACAATACCCTAACCCACCCCAAATGCCTCCCTGAACAACCATCTTTTTAATGCGTGGTGGAAGCTCAAAGAGGGGGCATGGTGGAGTTCCCTAGGGAGGGAGTTCCACAGAGTGGGGGCCACCACAGAGAAGGCCCTCTCCCTCGTCCCCACCGGTCTAGCTGTCCTGGCTGATGGGCCAGAGAGAAGGCCACCCGAGGCTGATCTTGTTGAGCGGCCTGTCTGGTGTTGCTGGAGGCACTCCTTAAGACAGGCTGGGCCAGAACCATATAGGGTTTTAAAGGTCAAAACCAACACCTTGAATTTGGCCCGGAAAACAACTGGTAACCAGTGCAACTCCTTCAGCACTGGAGTGATGTGATCACATACACTAAAAGTAATACAATGCAATACATTAGTGGTTGTTTAAGCAGGTGTGTGGGGGGTGGGGGAGCAAATATGTGAGGAGATGGAACAGTTAACAAATTCAACTGTGGGCAGTGCTTCCATACAACAAGCAGTGTTACCCAGTATAACACATGAATGCCTTTGAGTATACAGGTCCCAGGTTGAATCCCATGGAAGCTGCAGTTTAAGGTCCAATGGAAGGGCTTCCATGATATGATGGGGGAATCCAGGATTGACCCAGGCACAGACACAGAGGCTGGAGGAGACACTGGGCCCAAGCACCCCCAGTCCCAAGATGCCAGAGAATTAGGGTGCCAGAGACCCCTGAGTGAGACCCTCCAAATCCAGCTCCAGCAAGGGACCAGCATAATCACCTCTGAGGGTTTACAATCCAAGGAGCCACTACCACCACCACCCCACCCCAAGCCGAGGTCCAGCAAGCAAGCAGCATGCTCAACTCCAAGGACTCACAATCAAGAACCAATGAAGGCAATGAGCCAAGCATGAGCTCTTGGAGAGACAAAGGGGTGCTAGGCTCTGGGCCAGAGGCCTGCTCCTTTAAGACCACTTTTCAAGGATGGGGCTCTGTACCTCAAGAGGCCCAAAAGGCTTCAGTCTAGTCCTAAATTTTGGGGCAAGACGCTCGATCAGAGCTCTTCTCGGGGCTGCTCCTGTGGGCTACTTATTGGGACCAGAACGGGGCACTCCAGGACTTGAACCAGGAAACTTGTCACTGGATTTCAACCCAGTGAGCTATGTGGTGCTGTGCATTCTCAGGCCTCAGAAACCTCTTCAGGCACAGGAGAGACCAGGACTGTGCAACGTGGGCCCTTGTGATTGGCAGATGTAGCACTGGGGTGAAATTCCCCCTCCCTCAATTTTGCAGCCCCGTTTGGATGTTGTAAATGTGATGAGGATTTTGGCTATGGCAGGGCTTGGGGGGTGGGGAGAAATGGGCCCAAAACACACCAGCACTCCTCCCAGCTCCTCTGTGCTGCCCATAGCACATAAAAGGCAGTCAACAGCATGGAGAGGAGCTGGCCAGAACATCCATGAGTTTGCCCCCTCTGCCCTCAAAATTCACCCCTGCCTCTGAATTGCAAAAAAAGAGGCAGCGGTTTCCCCCCTCCCATGCATTTATACACCCACCTCACCCTACTCAGCTGAAAATCTCACTCTACAGATTTTCGGCCCACCATTAGACAGTAGGGAACTTCTTGGTTGGCTAGGCTTACTATGAATGCTGGGAACATGGCCTTCTGCCCCAGCGTCCCCTAACCTGGTGACCTCCAGATGTTTTGGACTCCAGATCCATCATCCCCATCATTGCCATGCTGCCTGGGCATGATGGGAGTTGCACTCCAACCCATCTGGAGGGCGCCAAGCTGGGGAAGGCTGTTGTATTCCTTCCTAGCTAATGGAGCAGAACCTGCTGGGTGGCTGAGCTCCAAGCCCAATAGCCAAAGTGCTCTCTTTTTCATTTCCCCAGGCATTTTAGTTTTTTTAGGCCTGTTGTTTTAAAGCTGTTATTGTATTTTAAATCTCTGCATTGCTGCTAGGTTTTATTCTGGATAGTACTTTTATATTGTAGTTTTAAGCATTTAGATTTGATATTGTATTTTATGATGTATTTGCTGTGAACTGCCCAGAGAGCTTTGGCTATTGGGCGGTATAGAAATGTAATAAATACATACCACACCTAGTTTCTCTTTGCGCGTTAATTCAGCCCCATGCCATCTAAAACCCCTTGTGCCTCGAAATACCCTGAGAGCAACCTTCCCCCACCTGGTGCCCTCCAGATATACTGAACTGCAGATCTCATCATACCCAGCCAGCATGGCCTAGTAAGGGAGTTCCACTTTAACACATCTTGAGGGTCTCAGGCAGGGGACAGCTGCCTAAGAATGATTCCACACTCTCATTCAGTTGTATGTGTTTGGGCTGCCGGCTGTATAATTCCCCCTCCCCACCTGCTCCGTAATATATCCCTCAACAGCAAAGTAAATCTGCCGCCGTTCAATAAAATTCCTTCATGAAATCATCGAATCTCTGTTACTCCGTCTGTCTCAGTGACGCCAAGTATTCCAGGTCATTGCACAAGTTAAGTGAACAACCTCACAAATGCAGAAATAACACAAACCGAGATTGTTCCAATTTCCTCTTGGTAACACTTTAAAGTCGGGGGCAGGGGGGAGAAGAGAGTAATCAAACCTGCCCTCACTGTAGCCTAACCCACTGGGCTCACTTCTCCGTTTTGGTATGTGTTTATTTCTGCATTTATTGGCACCCGATGGCTTTCTTGGTATAACCTCTTAACCCTCTGTCATTACTCGATAGTCAAAGTGTTTTCTCACAGAGCATCTCCAACCACCATCTATTCCAGACTCGCAAAATGCCTGTCACAACGACAGCTGAGATGTGCATGGATAGAGATTTATTATACTGTAAAGACCCTGGAGAGGTGAATAGGTGGGTAGAATGCATCTCTGCATGCAGCACACAGAGAGATATTGCACCCTGATGTGGGACACACACACACACACAGACCAATAAGGTCTCAGACCACCCAGTTTTTTAAAGCCTGAGGACAGGTTTTGCTCTCCCCACAAACATACAGCATTTTCCTCCACAAGAGAGAACAGAAATTATTCACTCATTGGATAAAGAAAAATAAGGGTGGGCAACAATCCCCACCTTGAACCCACCCCTGCTCCCACCACCTAAGTTGCCCGCCCCCCCAATTGCCACTGCAGAAGCAGTAAAAATCCCCAGTGATTCTCCTTGAAAACTAAGTGTGTGGGGAACACACACACCTTGTTTACGAGTGGAACTATGCTCCCCTACTCTAGAAGGGTAGAAGAACTAGAAGCTCATGGCTGCGAGTACAGCCTCTTCACTCGCAATCTCAACTCTCTCCATACACCAGCTCTCAGATCAGCTTGGCTCTTCCTCTATGGCAACACTCAGCTCCCAAGGCACAAAAAGCAACATGGTGTTGATTTAGAGTCTTGGAGCATCTCTACACCAGCCTAAAATCCTGCATTTAAAATGGGGCTTTCTGCTCCCTTTTTCACATGCTTCCTTCTGCCCCCCCTCCCCCTCCTTCTTCTCATATCTGAGTCTTCCATATCTTTCATTGATCTCGCTCCTCTTCTTACCACTTTTCCCCTTTTCATGGAGGGAACTCAAGCGGAACACAATGGGGTAATTTGATAGCTCATTATCTGCGATCTATTTAAAAACAGAACAAAGGGCATTTAGGGCAGGAGACACCTTGGAAGTTCACGGCGTCATCTAAAGAGCCGCAAACTTCCGTGATTGAGCGATCTCAATAGCAGGATAAAAGCTCCGTGTGAAGGACCCCTAGATAGGAGGCTGTCCACTCCCTCTTCTTTATAAATTAGCCTTGACTATAGGGAGAATTGTGCACAGAAATGGTAAATTAGCGAAAATAATGTCCAAAAGAAGGCATCTGTTAGGTAACATTTCTTCCCCCCCCACACACACACACACAAACAAACAAACCAAAAAACCCTTCATGTACTGTGGAAAAATGCATTCAAATCTTTGTGCATACAAAAATGAACATGAATTTTCAGGCAGACTTGAAAAAAACACATCACCTGATGCTAACGTGGGACGGAGCAAACTTTTGCTTGAAAAAATGTGAACATTATAAAAAGCAAAAACAGACAACTTCGTCCATCCCTAATGAAAGGATCCAGGCTGATAGGAAACATGCCATAATTGTTACACTGGCATGAGACCCAGCACCTCAGACCAGTTGCTGAGACTTTCTTTTCTTTCTCCACACAAACTCATACACTCAAGATTCGAGGATGTCCCTCCCATCCCTCCAGCTGTAGCAGAGAAGTTCCTCCAGAAATAAAGTCAGATTTTTCTTTTCTTTTTTTGATGGAGAAAGGAATAGCTAAGTAAGAATTTCAGTTGCCTAAGGGAAGAGTTCGGCATAACAGCTTTCCCCTTCCTTTCCCTATCACAACCTCCCGAAACTCAGTGCCTTCACACACATATATACACAGCCATAATAGCAATACAATATGAGCTGACTTGATTTAAGCCCTATTCAGGTGTCCCGTTCTGAATGCATGAAGGAGCCAGAAGGAGTCCCGCCCTCTGGCATGACCCCCAGATGATACGTAAGTGACATCATCCAGAAGAGAGAGCTTTCACATAAGATTTCCAAGTTGGGTATGGGAACCATGGCCAACTGATAAGAAGTGGCATCTAGGGATGGCACGGGCACCTGATTCAGTCTGGGAATCAGGCGGACCTGTCCTGTCCTGCCCGCACCCCCGAGCCCCGCTTGCCGAACCCCTGCCCCTGCTCACCAAAGGCAAAAGGAGAAGGGGACGGCAGAGGATGAGATGGCTAGATAGCATCACCGATGCAATGAATATGAACTTGAGCACACTCCGGGAGAGAGCGGAGGACAGGAAGGCCTGGCGTGCTATGGTCCATGGGGTCACGAAGAGTCGGACACGACTGAACGACTGAACAACAATGTGTGCCTTTGCAAAAATGCGCATTTCACACATGAGAATTCACACATGCGCATTCTCAAAATTGTGGATTTTCGCACATACAAAAACATGCCCATTTTTGCAGTCGCCGTTTTGTTTTTTTTAGAAATGGTGACTGTGGAGCTCGATGAGGCCACTGTGGTGAATACGGGCTGCTCGCCAAGAGTGGGAGGGGCTCAAGCGCAGTCCGGGGACCAGCGAGCGGAAACAGGGGTTCAGCAGGAGTCCGAAGAACCCAGATGGAGGTGAGTTCACACATCCCTTGTGGCATCAGGGAGTGGGCTATTTATTTATTTGATTTGCACGAAAAATGGTACTCAAGGCAGCTTATCTTGTTCAGTCGTTAAGTCGTGTCTGACTCTTCATGACCCCATGGACCATAGCATGCCAAGCCTTCCTGTCCTCCGCTCTCTCCCGGAGTGTGCTCAAGTTCATATTCATTGCATCGGTGATGCTATCTAGCCATCTCATCCTCGGCCATCCCCTTCTCCTTTTGCCTTCAGTCTTTCCCAGCATCAGGGTCTTTTCCAGAGAGTTTTCTCTTCGCATTAGGTGGCCAAAATATTTGAGCTTCAGCTTCAGTATCTGTCCTTCCAATGAGCACTCAGGGTTGATTTCCTTTAGGATTGACTGCTTTGACCTCATTGCAGTCCAGGGGACTCGTAAGAGTCTTCTTCAGCACCACAGTTCGAAAGCATCAATTCTTTGGTGCTCAGCCTTCCTTATAGTCCAGCTCTCATAGCCATACATTACTACTGGGAAAACCATAGCTTTGATTAGATGGACTTTTGTCGGCAAGGTGATGTCTCTGCTTCTTACTATGCTGTCTAGGTTGGCCATAGCTTTCCTCACAAGGAGCAAGCGTCTTTTAATGTCATGGCTACAGTCACCGTCTGTGGTGATCTTGGAGCCCAAGAAAATAAAATCTGTCACTGCTTCCATTTCTTCCCCTTCTATATGCCAGGAAGTGATGGGGCCAGATGCCATGATCTTAGTTATTTTAATGTTGAGTTTCAAACCAGCTTTTGCACTCTCCACTTTCACCTTCAACAAGAGGCTCTTTAGATCTTCTTCGCTTTCTGCCATTAGGGTGGTATCGTCTGCATATCTGAGGTTGTTGATAATTCTCCCGGCAATCTTAATTCCGACCTGTCATTCGTCCAACCTGGCGTTTCTCATAATGTATTCTGCATATAAGTTAAATAAGCAGGGTGACAATATGCAGCCTCGTCGTACCAATATATGTAGTATATTGGACACCTTCCGACCTGAGGGGCTCATCTTCCGGAATCATACGTTCCATGGGGTTTTCTTGGCAGGAATACTGGAGTGGGTTGCCATTTCCTTCTCCAGTGGACCACATTTTGTCAGAACTCTCCGCCATGACCTGTCCGTCTTGGGTGGCCCTGCACGGCATAGCTTATGGCTTCACTGAGTTACGCAAGCTGCTTCGCCACAACAAGGCAGTGATCTTTGAAGGGGCAAGGCAACTTATAATCATAAATAAATATTATAATCAGAAATAACACTTGATAAAACAAATGCATTAAGATACCATTAAAAATGTAACAATAGTGGAATAAAATGAGCATCCAACCAAACAGACCTGTTTACACACCGAAACCGTGTTTGAATAAAAATGTCTTTGCTTGCCAGCAGAAAGACAATAGAGAAGGAATGAACCTAGCCTCCCTTGGCAGGGAGTTCCACAGTTCCTGGGAGCGGCAACTGAGAAAGCCCTCTTTTGCATCTCAACCAAACATGCCTCTGATGGTGACAGTCTTGAAAGAAGGGCCTCTCCCAAAGACCTTAAGAACAAGGCAAGCTTGTATAGGAAAAGGCTGAGGTAACCTGGACCTGAGCCATTTAGGGCTTTACAGACGATAACCAACACTTTGAATTTTGCCTGGAAACAGACCGGTAGCCAGTGAAGCTGTTGCAACAAGGGAGTCACAGATTCCCTGTAACCAGCCCCAGTCAACAGTCAGGCCACAGTATTCTGGATCAGGTAAAGTTTCTGAGCAGTTTCCAAATGCAGCCCCACATGAAGCATGTTACAGTAATCCAGTTGGGATGTAACTAAGGCATGCATAACCACTGCCAGATCAGACATCTCTGGGAATGAGCGCAGTTGGTGCATTAGCCTCACCTGCCCAACACACTCCTGGCCATCACCGAAACTTGGGCATCCCAGCACACTGAGCGAGCCCAGAGCATTGCTTCTACGAGTACAAAATGCCTGAATAGGGCCTTACTCTGTGTAAGATTGGATGCAGTAAAAATATTTCTTTTGTTCTTGAAACAGATGCCTCTAATGTTTGATTTGTTGACACAGTGTTTTTTCTTTCAGTATTAGTTAATGCACTTCATTAACCCTGAATAATATCAAAGAAGAAATTATCCCGATAAGCAACAGCATCCTGAATTTGCTATCCTTGTAATGACTGAAAAATGAATCACTTCAGTGTAACACCCTCCTCTCTTGTTAGCTCAGCTGTGGTGAACTTTGCATACCATTATGAGCTGGAAAACAAAGATTCGTGTAAACAACAACACAGCTATTTAGGTGATACAAAAGAACATGCAGACAATAAGAGCTTGGCTTGACAGAGGCGGCATTTACACTGATGGGAATGCTAAGGTAAAGCGAACTGGAAACAATGGGGGGTTCCAGTAACTGAAGTTTAGGTAAAGAGTGTCCTGCTACTGCAAATAAGTCAACATCTATCTTCTACCGGCCCACTAAAGACAGATGGCACTTCACTCCGAAGTGTGGCAGTTAAATGCCACGAAATGCACAGCTATGGTAGCAAAATAAGCACAGAACTGAGTCACAGATGTGCAATCTGGCCAAGGTCTTTCAAACCATGGTCTAATTCAGGTCTTACCTCCTCTCCTACATTTGCTGACATTCTCCTTAATCCCTATAATCACCAGATTCTTGTATCTGATTTTCCACCAAGACTCACTGTGCCAGCTTCCAAAATCTTTCTTCTAGCCCAAGGGCGATCTGTGTGTCCTGGCTCCTTCCACAAATGCAAAGCTGAGGATTTAAATATAAGATTACGATTCAATGGTTAGTGGGATTCAACCCATCCCTAGTTGTCACACTTAATATGAAAGGTGAAGTTGAGGGCAGCAAGTAGCTAATACCTTGGAAGACAGAAACAAAATTCAAGGTGATCTTGATAGGCTGGAGCGCTGGGCAGAAAACAACAGAATGGCATTTAATAAGGATAAATCCCAAGTTCTGCAACTAAGAAAAAGAAACCAAATGCACAGTTACAAGGTGGGTGATACTTGGCTCAACAATACTACAAGCGAGAAGGATCTTGGAATTGTTGTCGATCACAAGCTGAACACGAGCCAACAATGTGATGTGGCTGCAAAAAAGGCAAATGCTCTTTTGGGCTGCATTAATAGAAGCATAGCTTCCAAATCCTGGGAAGTACTCATTCCCCTCTACTCAGCACTGGTTAGGCTTCATCTGGGGTACTGTGTCCAGTTCTGGGCACCACACTTTAGGAAGGATGCAGACAAACTGGAGAAGGTTCAGAGCAGGGCAACAAAGATGGTCAGGGGACTGGAAACAAAGCCTTATGTGGAGAGACTGAAAGAACTGGGCATGTTTAGCCTTGAGAAGAAAGGACTGAGGGGAGATATGACAGCACTTTTCAAGTACTTGAAAGGTTGTCACAGAGAGGAAGGCCAGGATCTCTTCTCGATCATCCCAGAATGCAGGACACGGAATAATGGGCTCAAGTTACAGGAAGCCAGATTCCAGCTGAACAACAGGAAAAACTTCCTGACTGTTAGAGCAATAGGACAATAGAACCAATGACCTAGGGAGGTAGTGGGCTCTCCCACACTGGAGGCATTCAAGATGAGGCTGGACAGCCATCTTTCAGGGATGCTCTGATATGGATTCCTGTATTGAGCAGGGGGTTGGATTCAATGGTCTTATAGGATGGATTCCAACCCCATTATTCTATGATTCTATGATTCAAAGTACAATAGAACTGAACACATAAATCTTAGAGCCAGTTCATGCCTACGTGTTCATCAAGTGATGTCTACTGCATCGTGTTTGCAATAGGTTGGCTGTGTGTCCTAATTTACACAGGACAGGCCTCTATTTGAATGATTGTCAGAGGACAGTTCTCTATTTGAAGGTGTCCTATATTTGAAGGGCTGTATGTAAACTCAACTACGTTGAGTTTAATGATAAAGAACCATAAGAAGGGAGAACCCAGGGACCTTGAAGTTGCCCATCGACAGTTAGCAACTAGACAGCAGACTGAGAGGGAACACAGATCACCGGCTCACAGCCTTCCCCACTATGGTGAGAGGTATTGTATTTCTATTTAAATTAGAGTAATCATTTCAAAATTTGCACCTATACATACATATGCAAATACATGTCCTCTTTTTTTCTTCTTTCTTGGTGATGCATTTCCTCTGTTTTGGCAATGCATAAGTGGCCACCCTAGTTTGTAAGGAAACCATCACAGGCTATATGCCACAGAGTGAGCTTTGAAATAAATGGCTTCTCAGCAGTAGAAAACATTGCATTTGACATTTCACACATTTTTCTGCGGGTTTTTTGCTGCTGCGCCAATGAATTTTGGTGGTGGAGGCTACCCCAGAGACCAAGGGGGCTGCATGTGACCCACGTGCTACCCACCCCTGCTGTAATTACACTTGCATCCCAGAACAGTTGGAGGTACCTGAATAGGCTGGACGGCATCAAACATATCTGGAGCTTCAGAAGTTTAGATGATCAGAATGCTCTTTTCATTGGGGTTCCTCCCCAAATTGAGATGAGCAGTACACGCAGCAGTAAAATGGGTCTGTGCAGGATGGAGGAAAAGCTTTGCATGCAGAATATGACTCAAGAGCCTTATGTTACCAGCCCTAGCCCCTTACAAGTCTATGATACAGCTCAGCATAAAATGTTAGTTGAAAATATAGCTCCAGAACTGGATGATTATAACTCAAGCATGAGACGATTTGACTACAGAATCATGGCCAACACACACGCGCGTGCGCACACACACATATTTCACTGTTAGATTGCACCCAGAATGCACTTACTGTTTTAACTAGTCTCTTCTCAGTCTGATACAATATTTAAATGGTTAATACAAATGCAAAGCTGTAATTTCTTACAAAAAGGAGAATTTTAAGTACATTTAATGCTCTGGGAAAAAAGCCCCATCAACCTATTTCTCTGAAAGCCTTAGAACTCACACTAATAAGGCCCAAGATGAGAAAGCAGCCTCAGATTTATACATATACCTCACTAATTTTCTGTGATATTAAAGTGACATTTAAATTGCTCAGTATATTATAATATCTTCAATTTGATTTTTTAGCTGAGCCGACTATATCTTTCCATTTCCTTCTGGTATTAAGTGGTTTATTATAAACTGACATGGCTACTTCTCAGGAAAGTTTCATATTCACATCTTGATCTCCTTGCTCAATAAAACCTTTATGACAGCAATGCTTCGCAGTGACAGGTTTGAAAAGTTTGACAGCAAAAAGAGTTTCTAAACGGAAGATCAAGGCCTGCTCTTCTGTGCAACTTTTTGCAGATTGTTGCCCCACATCTTCCTCCAAGGGGAAAAGTCCTTCACGAACAACACAAAACTAAACCTTCAACTGTTCCGTGAAGTGCAAAATCTCTCAGCTTCACAAATTTGGAGAGAGCAGACTTGGGCCATCTGAATGTACCACATATGATCTGACTATATTTAAATATTCATTTCTGCTCTAGCAGTTATCTTGCATGTGACACAGAACGGGAAACTGCTGACTAGTCAAGCAGCCTAAACTAAACAAGTATCAAAACTAAGACCAGGAAGCAAGGGAAGAGTTACCTAGCAAAGTTAACCTGTCCCTTGCTGGGAAGGACAGCTGGGTCCATGTAAGGAACCCAGAGAAAGAAAGGAGGCAGTAGAAGGGAATAAGAAGGAAGCCAGTCAGTTGGGAAGTGAGAGGACAGAAAATCAAAGGAGGCAACAGCAGCAAGGAAAGACCAGAAAGTACTGAAAGTATTTGCACTTGAAGGAGGAGGAAAGGGAAAGGGGAGGACAAAGGAGGATCTGGAAAACAGAGAGGGCAAAACCAAAGCAGCTGAAGGCCTCCATTTCCTCTCAGTTTGGGGGCAGGCCCCCGGGGCCAGAAGGGAACTTTCCCAAGCTAGCTCCAGGGCAAGCTGATGTCATCCTGATCCTGCAAGGGCTAAAGAGAACAGGGTCCCCTAGCTCCCGTTTCCTGGTCTAGCCTTACCACAAACAATCACAAAAATGGCTCTTGTCCCAGTGGCTTTCCTTATCCTGAATACATTCCTTAAGCTTTGGATTATTTTGTACATTACAAACAAGAAACGGAAGTCTGCTTTTATTTCTGAAAGCAACCAGATTCTGTTTGTCTGTGCGACTCATGGAGGCAGGTGGGTTTGCGGTGCCCTCACCCCCACCCGTGGGGACAGTTATATGGCTCGGACAGAAGGGAGGAGAGGAATGGCATGGCAACTCCAAGGGCCGGCCAGCACCCCACCAATATGCTGTATTGACTGGAAAGCTCCTGTTGTCATCTTGTCCCTGATGAGAAGTAGAAACTGGGAGCCTGAGTTTGGCAGTTGGCTGAATATAACTAGAACATGAGATGGTTTTAGCTACTGTGTTGTCTAAATATTTATTGGTGTTTTGCATTTACTAAACAGTGTATGTTTTAGGTTTCTGGCTGGGTTTTTTTTAAAGATCAATGGTTTGATTGATTCTGTATATATATATGAAAGACAGAAAGGCAAACAACAGTGTATTAAAATACATGTTTTAAGCTAAACGTTTCGGCTTCCGCTCTCATCAGTAGCTGTACTGTCAACTGAATATCAGGAGTGATAGTTTGGAATGCCTGGAGATGAACATTCCTTAGGAGAAAAAACAGTGATATGATTGGTGTAATGCTTACAAATTGTCCTTCAGATTAAGGCCATTTGGACTAAGAGTTCAGAGTCTATAGATCCAGAAATTTTCCCTTCTGTCAGGCATATCGAGGTCTTTTGCTTGTTCTATTGAAACCAACTATAAATCCAAGAGACAATGTGCAGGACAGTTGAAATGTCTTGCAACAGGCTGCTCCAGTTTTTTGGTGATTCTCTCTCACCCCATGTATATATATGTGTGTGTGTGTGTGTATGTATATGTGTATGTATATGTGTGTGTGTGTGTGTGTGTATATATATATATATATATATATCAATCATTTTATTATTGTGACTGGAGTTTATATTAAGTTTGAAAGCCACCTTGACCAGGGTTTTTTTTTTTACACCCTTAAATGTAGCATACCAATATTTTAAATATCACCATCATCAATAATCAGCAAATGTTCATTCATTCATTTCATTTATATCCCGCCTTTTTTCCTCCTTAAGGAACCCCAGGCGGCATACATAACTCTCATCCTCCTCCTCCATTTTATCCTCACAACAACAACCCTGTGAGGTGGGTTGGGCTAAGAGTCCGTGACTGGCCCAAAGTCACCCAGTGAGCTCCCATGGCCGAGTGGGGACTACACAACATTCATACTTTTCTTCCAAACAACTCCCCCCACCCATTTCCAAATTATGCAGAATCTGGGCAGCAGATTCACAATAAAGCTGAAGTAACTGCATGGACAGCACCTTGACATAAAATGTTTATTCAAACTATTTGTACAACAGAATGTTAGCGGGGGGGGGGGGATCTACCTATGCTACTACACCATTTCCAAGCCCATAAACTCATTCCCCTGGAATAGGGTTTGATTAATGGGTACACCAAACTGCTGCAACAGCTAATGAAAAGAGCTGCAACTACCAGATGTTGCTGTCCTTGTAGCTGCTACCCAAATTGTCAGCAGTTATGAGGAATGGAGGCTTTAGAAAGGTGATAATTATAATCCTTTTCTTATTAATTTCCATGCACTATAAAAGTCAGACAAGTAAAAGCAGGGAAACCACCAACTTTATTTAAAGAGTCACTGAAGATAGTGTAAGAAGGAAATGGTGTGTTCATCAAGGAACCACATGTACCATTTAATAAGGCCAAATTGGAAAATGGGCAAGAGCTATTAAAAGCTTTAATTGTTTCATCTCTTTCCATTTTAGATGGCAACTCAGTGTAATAACCTTGAGCAACCTTTGTTAAATTCATACCCTTTCTACTTCACTACCTGCAGCAGTACATGAGCCTGGCACAAAGTGCCACACCTCCTGGAAATACTATCATTCCTCCAAGCAAAGGCTGGCTGCTAGAGTCAGTACGGACGAATGTTGCAGACTTCCATGGTCAAGAGATCAGGAACAGACTATGGGATTACACACAGACATTTTCCTCCCTGGAGTGAACTGCCCTCTCCAGACTTAGGCAGCAGCACTGACCTTAACCTTGGAAGACACAATCCAGGGTGCCTTTTAACCAGGGTCTGAAACCAAGATTTCACAGCTGAAAGTAGGGGCATGTTTGTTACAGCTCTACTGTCACACCAGATATCACAACCTGAGCAAACTTCTTATTTATTTATTTATGCATTTATTTATGCATTTATTTTTGCATTTATATCCTGCCCTTTTTCCTCCTTAAGAAACCCAAGACGGCATACATCATCCTCCTCCTCTCCATTTTATCCTCACAACCACAACCCTGTGAGGTAGGTTGGGCTGAGAGTCTATGACTGGCCCAAAGTCACCCAGTGAGCTTCCATGGCCGAGTAGGGACTAGAACCCGGATCTCTCAACTCCCAGTCCTACACTCTAGCCACTACACCACACTGGCTCTTCCCCCACTCCCCTTAATAACACTCTTAAAGCTCAACTCTGTTTTCTGAAAGCTGATATTATTATTATTATTATCATCATCATCATCATCAGTCGTCATCATCATATTGCTCTTAATTTGCTCAAATCCTGAAGTGGTTTACAGAAGAATACAATAAATACACAATAGTACCATATAGACACTGATTCAAAGACTGAGGGGAAAGCTAAGAAAAAATATACGTTTCCAATTAATAACTAATGCACGCAGCACTGAGGCTTGAGACACAGAGGGGAGATTGGTCAACAGGGTGCGTGCCACCACAGAGAAGGCCCATCTTCATGTTGCCGCAAAATGGGATTCCAATGGAGATATTTTCTTTGTGGGGGGGGTTGCAAGTCCAAAGGGGGAAGGGGGAGGCTTAATACACACTCCTTCTGAGCTGCCATGGTCCCAATTTGAATTGGGCCCACACCCGCTTACACTAAAGTAAGTAAGCCAGTCACACATCGTTCTGTTGTGGGTGATTAGCAGAACATTTAATTTGGCCCTCAGACTCTTGAGACAGTCCAAATATTCATCTTCACCTCAGACTCGTGCCTCGCTTGAGGCAAATGCACAACCGTAATAGTCATGTGCGCTAGAGACAAGATGTATGCATCGCCGTGTAAAGTTTTACGTTCTAGAGAGCCTGGAGAGAGAGAGCTGGACCCTGAAGAATGACAGCAATAACAACTTACACTGATGAAATTTTAACATGGCATCCCCTCCAATCCAGTGCTAAGAACAGTGATTTAGCAGCAACAGGCCACACATGCACACACACAGGGACTGTTAAATAAGAAATGTTTGCGTGTGTCTGTAAAGCAGCTCTCAGCTATGGGAGACCTACCCCCCAGTAGAGGGCCTCCTGTACAGGTTGTTCTATGTATAGATTTCCAGTATGTCAATCTAAGTGGTCACTTTCTCCCTCCCTCCCCACGACCCTCCTGTGAACTGTACAATGTGTTCCACACTAAGCAAGGCAAAGCAGTTCCTCCAATACAAAGCAAATGAAAAGGAACTGAAAACCAAATTGAATGGAATTTCATTTGTGTTGTCATCCCCAGCATTTATTTTTATTATAAAACCAAGGCAAAGTATGACGCTCTTGTGTTCCATGTTTCATTTTATATATATATATATATGTTTACACACTCCATAGTTATTGGTTGCATTCCACCTCCAGGCCAGGTCCTCCTTTTGTATCCACCCCACCCCACCCCGCCACCTGTCAGGAGCGCCCTAGCTGCCTCTTGCAGTCCCCACCAATAGCCAACTCAGGACACAGACGACGAGGAATTCTTTCCAAGACTTTATTCCTTTATTACTTTATGACTCTTTCAGAATACTAGTAGCTAGCGCCAAAGCAAGGAACAGCACTGGGGAAAGATAGCTGAGTAGCCTAAGCTCCAGGTAAGGCAGTTGGTCCCCGTTTGAAGGAGAATCACGGGAAGACCCTGAACTTATGGGCTAGGGAGAGATCCTCCCTCTTTCCCTTGGGTCCTCGGGACGCCACCATTGTTTGCGCGCCAAACAAGTGCTACGCCTCCTTTCCACGCCCTCCATCTGTCGTCGCTCCCTGCATCCGCGCCGAGCGTCCAGCAAGCCCCCCTCCAGCGCTCTCTCACTGCCAGGGTCAATATCTCTCCCAGGAATACTGGCAGGAGGAATCTCTGCCAGCTGCTGTGCTTGTGAAAGATGAGTTGGCTCCTCTCCCACGGATTGCTGTTCCTCCTCAGATTCAGAACTGCTCTGGGGCTCTATTGGCTCAGTTTCCACCCTGACACCACCCCACACACACTCTATTTGGTTAGAATAGAACATTCTGCTTATACTCATTTCACCCCAAGTTGTACTATGCGCCAAATGCAGATCTACTATGCACATAGTAAACTGAATCCCAATTCATTGTCTAAGGCAGTGGTGGGGGGGGACCATTTCTACATCAAGGGTTGCATTCCCTAGGCAGTTCATATGGGTTGTGAGTGGGGCCACCCAATACTCTCTGTGTGTCCGTCTTCCATCCTTTCACCCCCATGATACCCCCCCAAGTGAAGCAATTAGGTTTGAGAGGGGGGAAGCTTGCAATGTCACTAGCATACCCCCCCACCTTATTTGCGTGCAAGGGTTGTGACATGCAGGTAAGGTTAACCCCTCCTTTTCTAGCTGCACCCCCTGGAAAATTGTCCCGTGGGCGTCATTTTGGGGCATCACAGCACATAGGGAGGGTTAATCCTTCTCTCCCCTGTTGTAATGTCCTTCCCCAAATTACCCCCCTGTGCAGCACTTAGGTTTGGGTGGAAAAACTTCCATTGGCACCTAATTGTTGCATGGAGTGGGGCCAAGGAGGGGAGGCACAAGCAAGGTCCAAAGTGGTCCGGATTCAGCCCACAGGTCATTGTTCCCCATTCCCTGTTCTAAGGGAACAATCCTTCCAGTTTAAAAACAAATACACAACATGAAATTGTCAGGCCAAACCTGATGAATTAATTGTTATCACTGGCCCATACTTTTGGTTTACCAGGTATAATAACTGGATTGCTATCAGCACAAAAAAAAGCACAGTCCCAATTGTATTTGTTTTCAAGTATAATCGCGTAAAAGAGTATCCCGTCTGAAGTGACTTACAGCCAAACACTCATCTACACTGAGCTCCCCCAGAGGGATCAAACATTTCACTAGTCGGAAGTTGATGGGAATTTAGTCCTCTGTAAGGAAAAGGAGGTTATTGACATTTTCAGATTATTTAAATCACCCCAGCTAGAGGATAAGAAAGCAATTTCAAAAACTGCAGCCTACTTACAAAAACAGCTTCTGTTTTGCAACCTCCTTATTCTAGCTTTTGGATGCCAGGGTTTACTTTTTTTCCTTTTCCTTTTTTAGTAAAGAGAAAGCAGCTGAGGGAAACAATGTGATATCAGCAATGGAAATCACAATCTTGAACTCTGAAGGGTGGGGAAAATAATAAAAACGAACCTAACATTATCTGTGATTAAATCAAATTTGCTTTGTCCCTTTTAAATGCCTAAAGTATTCTCAGAGAACCCTAATGCATGCTTATTTCCCCACAAACAAAGCCAATATAAATGGAAATAAAAAAAGCATTATGTTCTCTCCAGGTGATTGGGGGCGAGTAGAACAACTGTGAAATTCAGAGATGTATGGAAATATATCTAGCTGGACAGCAGAGCAGAAATGACTTACAGATTCTGTTGAGTAATTTTGGTTTAACACCTTGTCCATTTGTCATCCGTAATACAGCTCCAGAAAGAAGAAAACAACAGTAACAACTGATGTACACACATGTAAACACTTTTAGGGCACAATCCTATGGGTTCCACCCTCACAAGACAGAAGTCTCCCACCTTGGAGGCTTCCATGTCTCCAGTGCCCTGCTGGGCTGAAGCCGGCAGGGCGGGAGGAGTGGCAGAGGCAGTCTTTGCCTCCCCATCCTCCAACCGATGCATTTTTCACTAGAAGGGCTTTTTTGCCCATCTAGCAATTGAGCTTTGGAGGGGAAGGGAAGGAAGATGGAGGAGGCTCAGGATAGCTTGTATTTTGGACTCTCTGGTCTCCTCCCCTCCCACCGGACTGCCCCTCCCCCCCCAAGGTTGAGTTTCTGACCTTGGAGACCAGCTGGAGCGATTCTTTCTCCACTGGCTGCAAGGGGGTAGGGTAGGGGGGTTGGATGTCCCCCTTCCAAGGTCAGACTGCTGTCTCCAACCTCAGAGTAGGGAATCCCCATTATCCTATGGCCCCTTAGACAATGTCTAGGGACCATGGGATTACTCGCTTACATGTTCTCCCTTAGCCACATTGCATGCTGGTTTACCAAAGCAACATAGAGCCTAATCTAAGCACTGGGCAATATGTAGCTGATCACATAGAGGACCATCACTATCACTCCAGGCTGTCCTAATGTGGAACCCAAAGGAGAGCCTAGGCAGAACAGGAGATAGGGCTACATATACATAGTCTATGTGGTGAAGGAGGGATGTCAGTCCAGAACTAAAGTCAATCATAGCTCAGAGAGTCCATCTGAAGGAAACTAGGACAGGAATGCAAGGGAACAGTAAGCACAGAGACAGGTTGACATGGAAACTGGAGGAGTAGACAGACAGGCAAACCAAAGGATAAGCAGGCAGGTGTACAAGAAGACACCTGAAGGCTAGAGAGCTGTACAACGAACGCCAGAATTCAGCTGCCAAAAGCCAGGCCTCACCTGGAGGCACTGATGGTCAGGGGAGGTAAAAAAAAAAAATAGTCCCAGGGACATGAGGGGAACCATCTTGGAACCTGTGAGGACAATAGTCTCTACCTCCTCCACTTTGCAGCTTCACAAGGGGCACCAGTTGCACAGGGCTCCGAATGTGAGTCCTGGCTGATCCATACAAGTCAGCCATTGGTGATCCTGGGCCAAATGTGGCTCCATCAGAGTGTTTGTCTGGTCCTCCACTGCCAAGCAAGAGACAACAGAAGGGTGGAGATTACTAGTGCCTGTGATTATGGGACATGGCAGTAAGCCATACTGGCAGATGGTGTCAGGATGCCCCTGTTGCCTACTGAATCCTCCAACAGCCAGAATCAGCACTCAGACAAAAGGGCTGCTTTCCAAGGCTTTAATTCCATTCAACCTAATGAAGCATACAGATGCCAATTGCCTGAGACTCAGAGGAACTACAAAGGAACAGCCATCTAGGGATTTCTAAGGGTTTGGACATCAGTTGACTCTCTGAATTTAAGGGGTGAGAGGGGAAGATCTCCCCCTTTCCCGTGGGGCCTCGGGGCACAGCTGTTGACGTCAAGCCAATCGGGCTGAGTGCCTAAGCTCGGCTCCTGCAACCTCCCGCTTGTCTCTGTGCCTGCGCCTTGCATCTAAAAGCTCAAGTTGTCCCCCCCTTTCCATGCCAGGGTCACTTTCGCAGGGATGTGAGCGGGAGGGGGCTCCCCCTCCAACCGCACTTCTGAAGTCTGAGTGAGTTCCTCTCCCACGAATTGTATCTCCTCAGAATCAGAGCCGCCTTGGGACGCTATGGGCTCAGAAACAACCCTGACAGATGGGACTCCCTAATTTGTGGCCCACTAATCCTTCACTCCTCTGTCAAACTAGCCCCCTAGCAAAACAAGTAGCCGATCCAGCCCTAAATCCTATGGATTGCCCAAAGCTGTTAATGCACAAGCTAAAACATTTGCAGCTGAATTAGGATCCTTTTATCCTGTCTAGCTTTAACCAATCTTGCCATTCTCTAGAAATGCCAGAATCAACCTATTTACTGTAATTTTTGGCTGTTTCAGCTTTAGGCCGATCCTCCATGGGGTCACGAAGAGTCGGACACGACTGAACGACTGAACAACAACAACAACAACAACACATCTTTAACAACAGCAGCAGCAGCAAGTAAGTCCCAGACGATATCATGCAGTGGTGAAGGGGGGGGGGAGATGATGACCCACTGCCTTGCCAGAGCCCCACAGCAGGCCTTGCTTGCCGAAGTGCTGGAACTCCTCTGCTACCCCACACAAAAGTGACTGGGAGCATTATGCTGGATTATTAGAGACGCAACAATTAGAAAATAAAAATAAATAACAACATTGATTCTGCTAGAGCTGGGAACTAGAGCACGGTGTAGTATCCTGTATTAGAAGTACTAAGTGAAGTGTACCTTGCATGCTCACAAATGAGCTTTCAAAGAAAGAAGCAATGGGATGAAATAACCCTGTCTGAATGTTTCCTAGTGTATTTCCCCCACCAGGTGTATTATGTTAATATATGCCGCAAGCTAATAACAGAAACAAAAGCATTTCTGTAATGCTTTGAGCATTCAAAACACTGCACATACATCATCCCAACAATTGTTACATCAACCCTGTAGAGGAGGAGGAGGAGTTGTTGTTGGTTATTATTATTATTCCCACGATGCATGTGGGGGGGGGAGTGAAGCTGAGAGAGCGATGTCTTGCCAGAGGATACCTACTGAGTATCCATGGCTAAGGTGAGATTTAAACTTCCAAGCATGAAGCTCACATTCTTAGCCACTATTCTGCACCAACCATCACCCTATGGGGGTTTGGCCATATGAGCAATCACCAACAGAGAGCACGGCTTAGGTCATTGGGGCAAAAAGGCTCTGTCAGGTGATACATACGGTCAAGCGTCAGTTAATACACTTCCATGATGAGCGTCGCACTTAGCAAGCGGCCAGCCCTCCTTCCAACAATGAAGCTTCACAGGTTGGCAAGATTATCTGAACTGTTGTGTGGCAGTCCATGTAACCTACACAGCTCCAAGTCTGGGGACCATTTGGCAGCTGTGTTGTCAAGGTGCCCAGTGGTCTCACACAGGGTCAAACTGGCAACCTCCCTCCTCCACCAGCCTTTCTTACACCGAAGCAGGAAAAGTACTCAGCGGGATCGCCACTGCCTGAAGATACTGTATACGCCTTTGAGCAGTCACACCCAACAGCACACACTCCAGCCCCCATCTGGCCTTTCCCTCCAAAAAGACTAGGAGGTGGTTGTGAAGAAGTGTTGGTTGCCGCTACCCAAAGATGCTCCATGCACTTTCAGGCAGCAGTGCCCCAGCTCCTCCTGTCCTTTCCCTTGGGGGGGGGGGGGACTGGCAACGACAATTTTTGGCTTGGCCAGCAAGCCCAGCCCGAAAGAGTTGACCCGCGAACATGGTGGTGGAGCCAGTGTCAAAGACAACTACCAGACAGGGATGCTAAATTTAGGAATTCAAAGATCTCTCTCTCTGATTAATTCCTTTTTATTGTGATGGATGCTTAACTCTCCCTTGGCATAGGAGGGGATCTTAAAAATGAGGAGCAGCTACATATATCATAGGAATTTGAAAGCAAGTACTGAGAACCTGCTTTGCAGCACCTTGGCAGACGCTGCAAAATTAGCCAAAACACATCTAGGATTTCATCAAAAAGACATTCTAGTTTTACTTATTTTTTACTTTAAGAGAAAACAAAGCTGGACACTTGAATAGTCAGGAAATGCTACTCGAGGTTTCCGAAATAAATCAAACAAAACCAGATTTCCGCGGGTTTTACACACACCCGCCCGCTCTTTTTAAATTTTATTTTAATAACTTTGCCGACAGTCTTTTGAAATTAATATATCTGCTCTAGTGGCTCCCAGTTTTTCTTGTAAAAATAATGACAGCTAATAAGAAAGCACTGTCATGTATTCTGACTAAAGGTAATGTATATGTGACAGCCGTGTGATCGCTAGAAGAAAAGAATTTCCCAAAGACAAAAGGAATAATTAAAATCAGCCTGCAGACCTAGCCTTGGATTTAAATGTTTAAATGTTTTAATTTGAAAGAACAATAGCTCCTTGAATCACCAGCACAACCAATAGTGACAGCCTGCCATCTATTAATCAAATGTTAAAATAATAGAAGAGCAGGCTTGACACCAAACAGTAGATTAGTATGTCTGATGATCCTTAAAATAGTACTGTTTCCCCCTCCCTCTGACAACAGGTGTGTGAAATGAAAGGAACTTTTTGATATATTTATTCCACATCTGAAATAATTTTTGACATGTAACCACAGGTGGTTATGCAGAAGCTGGAATATCTTTTGGAAACATGGTAAGATTTGTGTGTGTGTGTGTGTATTTTAATTACTTGGGGCAGACTTTGGGAGCAGGAGTTGAGTCAGAGGTTGTCTGGATTTTAAATATTTACTTTGCTTTCTTTTTGATTTGTTATGTTATGTATTAACCTCCTGCTATTCACCCAGAGCCCTTGGGATAAGGCAGGCAAAAATGTAAAGACCTTTGTACAGGCTGACTGCCATTGTCGTGTTTCTATGGTGCCAATTATCTGGTTTTGTGATGTTGCACCCTGTACCTGGCAGCCCCAGTGAAAGCGATAGGTCTCCTGAAGCGGGACCAAAAGAAAAGAACTGCATGACTTATTCTTTATTCCCAATGCAGTTCAGTATACGATCTTTTTCAAGGAAAAAAGATATATTCATGCCTAAAGCACAGCAAACAAAAAACAAAAAAAGCTTGAGAATCCGTCATCACTACAGCAAACTCAAGTATGGTGCAGTTAAGCCAGGACTTCTGACAAAGCCATGCACTTCGGGTTAAATTAAAAGCATGGAACACATCATGCACATGGAGTAGCAATGCCAAAAATGTCCTGATACAAATCTATCCACATATGTACTCCTGCTTTGAGTTTCTTTTTTTTAATATATGTTTCATTTATTAACACTGGTTACATCAAGAGGATTTCCAAATGGAGACTCTAAGGTCCCAAGAGAACTGAACAACATAACAACGTAAGAAGAGCCACGTTGGATCAGACCAAAGGGTCCTTCTAGTCCAGCATTCTGTTCACACAGTGGCCAACCAGTTGTAGACAGGAAACTCATAAGTAGGACATGAGTGCAACAGCACCTGTCCACCCAATTTCCCCAGCAACTGGTGCACATAGGCATACTGCCTCTGATACTGGAGGCAGTACAGTCTTCAGGATTAGTAGCCATTCTCCTCCAGCAATTTCTCTAATCCCCCTTTAAAGCTATCCAAATTGGTGGCCATCACTCCATCCTGTAGTAGCGAATTCCATAGTTTAACTATGTGCTGTGTTAAGAATTTCATTTTATCTGTTCTGAATCTACCACCAATCTGCTCTGTGGGATGACCCCGAGTTCCAATACTGTGTGTGTGAGAGAGAAATGTCTCCCTTTGAAGGGAGACTTCGAAGAACACCAGTGAGAAAGTACACTCAGATTAACAGCACAATCCTATAACTGCTACTCAGAAGTAAGCCCCACTGAGTTTAATGGGGCTGCCTCTAGGTAAGTGGGTATACGATTGTGCAGCCTGAGGCCCAATTCCCTTTCAAAAAAACCTCTGCATTATAGCAAGACCTAGGCCCCATCTACATGAGCCCTTTACTCCAGGCCAGCTGCAAGTTGAGGTCCCTCGGGATAGGTGACACAGTCACCACTTCGCAGCCATCCATGGTTTTCTCCTGGAAACTGTGGATTTCCAAGGTGGCATTTTGCTGCGATTTGGGGGGTTTGCTGCAGGTTTCCCCACGGTTTTTGGGCCGTGTGTCCCTTCCCCGAACCAACTTTGCATTTTGCGGTGGGCGTGTTGTAGGCATGTGTAGTGCTCGCATCGCTCTATGATGCCCCTTTACTCCCCCCATCCCTTCGCAGCTATGGAGCTACAGAGGCAGAGAGAGGCATTTTCAGTTATTTAATCACACTTCCCCACATTTTTGCAGCTTCATATCTTCTCAATGGTTGCTTTTGGACTCAGTGCCCATGGGCGGGGGGGGCGGTGTCTTGGGGGAGGATCATCTTTGCTCCAGCCACCATTTCGGAGCAATGGGTAGGCACATGCTGCTCATGCTTGTGTGAACCATCGCGAGAGTCTTGGGCTAGGGAACTGACAAACAGATGGCATGGAGATGAAGGAGCACAGAACAACCAATTTTTAACAAACGAGGGAGGGTAAGACACAACAGAACCCGTAAAATACAAAACAGCCAATAAAGTGTTGCGCCCCCATGCTCATGGGACTGCACAGCTGCACATTTAAGTATAATGGCAAAAAAATAGGGCACTGCGAGTCTGTTAGGGAAGCCGGCAGTAAACTGCAAGTGTATCACAGGGGGTGCTCGTTGAAAGATGCATTGCTGCACAGTTGCGACGGGGTGGGGGGGGGGTGAAAGGGTTGCCATGTAGATGGGGCCTTGGATTTGGTTGTGGCTTCAAAACTGACTATTCACTCCCCCCACCCCCACCCGCCACTCCTTCTGAAATACTTCACAGCAACAATATCCAGAACACAAAGGGTAGAGCATTTCTCTAATATAGCTGATGCTTCCAAACATTTATTAAAAGCTTTAGCATTCAGCAGGTCAAGTATTCAAAGAACAAGATGGATCTTCATGTCAGGGAAGTAATGCCTCAATCTCGTCAAAGAGAATGAAGTGTTCTACCATTATTTAATTGTCTTTCCCCACTGCTATGGTGAATCATTCAAAATAAAATGACTTTTAAAACAACACAAAAACCTAAGTAGTTATGTTTGTTGTTATCAATTGATGCAGGTTGTAGGGCCCATCTTGACTCAGGTGCACTGGCTTCCAGTATGGAACTATGTACAACTTCGGGACCCCCAAACCATGGTTGGACAATCTGTGCCACAGGCGCCAAGGGGTTGGAAAAAATGGTAAGTTGTGCACCTGGCTATGGCACCAAGACTCTGGCTAGGACACCAAGCTGCACTCCAGCAACTGCCTGCTCCTGGCTGTCTAATAGGAACGGACATACCAACTAGGAATGGGGAGAAATTCTGTTTGGTCTGCATTTTTCATAGGATCACAGAGTTGGAAGCTACCTTGGAGATCATCTGGTCCAACCCCCTGCTCAGTGCTCACTGTAGTGTGGCTGCAGCATCCTTGACAGATGGCCATCTAGCTCTGCTTATATACCTCCAACGAAGGAGAACCCACCACCTCCCAAGGCAGTATAATCCCACTGTCGAACAGCTCTCAGTCTTAGGAAGCTGCATGGATTCCAGCTGTCCCTGCAAGAGACTAGACTAATTTAGAACTTAGGTCACTACTTTGCCACTGACAGCCATCCAGCTCCAAGGTAGTGGTGAAGCTGGAACTAACCACAGCATAGATACCATATCATATGCATAATGCCTAAATAATGCATCAGTTAAGGGTGTGGCCCTTATCAGCTGCAAATGCATGGCATTTTGGAGCTTGAGTAAACATGGAAAGCCATTAACACACCATGTTAAACTAAACCTTTTTTTTGTTAATTGAATTATTCCTGCTTAGAACAGATACCTGCATGCTCTATCTGCAATATACGTGGGGCTGCCTTTGAAGATGGTTCAGAAACTCCAGCTTGTGCAGAATGCAGCCACCCTAGTACTGGGGGGGGCGAGGCGATTCGATCACATAATGCCTATATTGCACCAGCTGCACTGTTACCAGTGTGTTTCCAAGCCCAATTCAAAGTGCTGCTTTTGACCTTTAAAGTCTTAAACGGTTTGGGACCAAGTTACTTGAAGGACCGCCTTCAGCCATATCGGCCTGCCTGCACTTTAAGATCAGAAAGAGAGGCCCTTCTCATTTGCCCACCCATGAGAGCAGTCAGGTGGGTGATCACACGTGAGACGGCCTTCTGTGCAGTGGCCCCACACCTTTGGAACAAGCTGCCATCGGAGGTCCACCATGCTCTGTCATTGCAGACTTTTAAGAAAGCCTTGAAAACATATTATTTTACCTTGGCCTTCTTGTGATATGACTGCTATTGTTGCTGTTGCTGCTGCTAACATCATTGTTGGTTTTACTGTTGGCTTTTATCGTCCCTTTTATGTTTTTTATCACTTTTAATATTTTAATTGTTTTTATGTACTTTATTGTTGTTCGCCACCTTGGGAGGGCTTCTGTCCTGAAAGGCGGCCAGGAAATATTTTAAATAAATAAAGAAATGAATGAATGAATAAATAAATAAATAAATAGAATAGAATAGAATAGACCCCTTAAAAGCAATGAGACTGAAGTTAGTCACAAGAAACTGAAGTCTCATTGATTTAAGTGCATCTTTTCTTAAGTATGGCTAAATCTGGATCCTGCCCTTTGAGTGGATGTTTGTGTGTGTATTTCCTCAGTATGTGGTGCATGAGAATGGTCCCAACTCATTGCTGGCAGAAGGGTCACAGAGGTAGGTGATGAGTTGACTGCTGATCATTATGTGATCTGATCTGTGAGACACAACTTGTCCATGCAGCGTCCCGACTTCAGTGGCAGAGAACATGTTCTGCATCCAGAAGGTTCCGGGTTCAATCACTGGTATCTCCGGTTAAAAGATCTCACATAGCTGGACTGAGAAAGACCTCTGCACAAGAACTTGGAGATCCATTGCAATTCACAGTTGGCAATACTGGGCCAGATGGACCAATGGTCTAACTCAGTAAAAGGCAGCTTCATGTAACCTCGTTCCCATTCAAGGACATGCAAATGTGCAGAGTTCCGTTCCGTGACATTGGTATGCTGCTGAGACTACTTCCACCTCTTCCATTTGACATGGGAATTGCCCTTGTTCCTTCCCTTCCCTAATCAATACTTTTAACCAAGAAGTTGCAAGTCAAGAGAACTCGGTCAAAAACATTTTGCAAGTGCTGAGCGTGAATGGATGCATAAGAATGTTATTTCACATTGGCTGAAGAAAGAATTCTGCAGAACAAATACATTTGGAAAACTGTGCCAAGACCAGAAACCTTTAGAGTTTTTGACATAAAGAAGGAGCTGGCAAGTTCCGAAGACACCAAGGAGTGGAAAGGAATTAACTGGAACAGTGCAAGCAAGTTTGATTCCGCTATACACATTTGCAAGTTTACAGGGAACCTGGGAATGTTTCTTCCCTTTCTTCCACATAAAATTCTCAAAGCTTATTCCTCACCTAGGTGTTGCTGTAGTAAGCAAGAAGCTTTTAAACATCCTCTGAGAAGCCGAGAACCCAATAAAACAACAAAATCAAAAGAGGGGAAAAAACCTCTTCACCACTAACCTATTGTTCCTAACCTGTGAAAGTCACACTTGACAAAAGGGCGGGCAAACCCTGGCAAAATGACCCTTCTGGATCGTTGCATGGCCTAATTCCCAGAAACACAGACACTTCCTGGCCAATAACAAATATTGTCAAGTAGGAGTAGCATCTACAGTCTTTAATTTCAAAAGTCACCTTCCTGATGGTCCAACCAACAATTCAAAATTTCATCATGGCTGGCAGCCAAGCTTAATATTGGAGTTCAACCCATTTGTTTTTTCACAACTATGGTATCTATTCTGCTGAAATAAATCATTCAGATAAGAAGGGCAACACTTAGTTTTACTTCCAAATACCAAAACAGTAATAGAATACACAGCCAAATAAATGTTCTTCTGGTGTTTGCATATCCACCAGACATATTTTGCCTGGGCTCTTTTTGACATTGCCTTTCATTTTTAAATTTTATTTCTTTTATGTTTTCTACAGGTGGCAGAAAATATAAATTACGTATTATTTTTGGCAGTTGTATTTTCCCTCTCCTACCTGGTTTCTGAACCAAGACAAGTCAAAAAGCTAAAGAGTCTCCCCGCCCCCCTTCAAGGTAATTCATTGTTTCTTTCTACTGGAGGAGTTCAGAAAAGACATAGATGAAATGTTACCCAAACATAGTAACGAGGGATAATGTTGGATTCTACATAGTGAGACATGTAAAGGAGACAACTGCATGCCTAAAGAGCTTTTATTTTGTTATTTTAAGTATTTATATACTGTCCTTCAATAAAAATTCCCAGGCTACGGAAAGTTGAACCAGCTGGACATCTCTGGGGGAGAACATTCCATAGTTGGGGCACCACTGGTGAGCATGCCTTCATCCCTGTTAGCTACCTGCCTCACCTAAGACATTGGTGGGATGCATCCACAAAAATCCATGTATTGAAGATCTTAGTGTACAAGTAGGCACATATGGAGACAGTATCTTTGTCCAAAGCCATAAAGGTCTTTAAAAGGCGGGCCTGGAAATTAGTCCATTTCTAGGCCCGCCTTTTAAAGTGATGGAGTACTAGCATAATAGGATCATAATGCCCAGCCCTAGTTAGACATCTAGCTGCTGTATTCTGAACTAACTGCAGTTTCTGAACTGTCTTCAAAGGCAGCCCCATGTAGAGTGCATTACATTCATTTAGCCTGGAGGTTAACAGAGCAATATAATTAAATACAAATACTATGAAGGCAGATAAGCACACCTCAAGGCCATGAGTTTACAGTCGTGTGTAGTTGATCAGTCCAGACTTCTTTAAAAACAACAAAAGCCTTTAGTCATTGCCCACCATATTGTATTACCACCTTGATGTGTATTTGGTATGCTACGGGACACCGTTGGCCCTACAGATAATCTGCACTGGAAGGATCTATGACCCATTTTGTTTTAGAAATAGCAGTAGTAGCAAAGAAAGTCTTAAATTGGTAGACTCATAAAAAATCACACTGCTAGAATGCATGCATAGCTCAAGCCCAACCGCAAAACAGCAGAAGCATATACAACAAAAGCATGTAGATAACCAGAAGAATTGGGACCATTATTTTCTATGATCACATCTCCTTGGGAGGCACACCATAAATTCACATTACAAATTGTTCAGGAAAATGGGGAGCTATTGTCATAAAGAAGCATTGTCCATATGAAAACTATTAAATAAAGATGCAAGCTGTTGCCAGCTTTCATATTTCATGAGGCTGGGAGAAACTTGAGGACTATCTGTTCCAGCCCCATGTAGCAAAGAGGCGAGATCATCCATGTACATAAACCACATAACACATTAAACTCCTTACAATAAGATACCATAGCCTACTTATGCCATGGCATAAGCAGAGAATCAGAGCAAACATGGCACCCTGCACAAAAGACATCTGTGAAATATAAGAGATATCAAAGAAACAATAATCTGCATGGCTCTAGAAAGTGATATATAGGAAACCGTGCACCTTGCAAAGGAAGGCTTGCTAGTTAACCTCTCTTCCTTTCCCAAACATAGTGCTATATTAGACTTTGCTGTGTGCTTTTCTGTAACACTGAATCTAGATGCAACAGTGTCTTGTACAGCTGCTGCCATAATGTCTAGAAGCTAACTTGCACAGTTAAAATGTACTTTGAATTAAGAATCTTAGGGGCTGTCTCCATGAGCAATTTAGTGCAAGCTTAGAGCAGTTTGAATTCCTTTGCAACAGATGACGTTGTCACCAATCCACTGCCAACCAGCCGCTTCCCTCTTGAAAAGCCACACTTTCTGAAACTCCTTTTACTCTGACTTTTTTTTTTTTCCTGAAAGCGGCTCCCTGGTGGTTTTACCACAGTGTGTCATGTCCCCACTGCATTAATTTTTGTGAACCGCCCAGAAAGCTTCAGTTATTGGGCAGTATAGAAATGAAATAAATAAATAAAATCCTGGCTGTGCCTCTGTGACCTGGCAGTGACATGGTCAAGGGGTGGGACACCTCATTCCCTTGTTTCCCCAATGGAGGTAGTTTTCCCATTGAGAGAATCCCCCGGAGAGCAGCAGCGACCCCTCACATTACTACAGTGGTGGGGACTCTCATTCACCTTAGTTTGCCTGCTTTTAACCATTAACATATCCACCCCTTCTGTGCATGTTTACTCCAAAGTAAGAAATAAATCTTGCTCCCCTGCAGTGAAAGGTTAAAGGCTAACTTTAGTAACTCGCCCTAAAACGCTCTTTCGCTTCTCCAAAGGTCTCTTAAATCGCTACTGTGATGCTGTGCTTTTTTTATGTTCTGTAGTTTCAAGTTGTTTCTCTGTTGTTACGTAAAGTCCCTTCACCGCTTTATCGCAGTAACAATTTTTCAGGTTTACCGGAGCTTCTCATTGCATGCAGGGAGAAGGCGAAGGGGAGAAAGGGGTGGTGGTGGAAGCAATAACTCCAGGGCAGAGTGCTGGAATGGGGCAAAATTGAGGGGCTGAGCTGTTCTCGAGGGGGACCTTCAGATGCTGCACTCAAGAATCCAGGATTTTGGCTTCTCAAGGCAGAAATGTGCACATGGGGAAAAATTGATGCTTTTGAACTGTGGTGCTGGAGAAGACTCTGACGAGTCCCCTGGACTGCAAAGAGATCAAATCAGTCCATCCTAAAGGAAATCAACCCTGACTGCTCATTGGAAGGACAGATACTGAAGCTGAAGCTCAAATATTTTGGCCACCTAATGCGAAGAGAAAACTCTCTGGAAAAGACCCTGATGCTGGGAAAGACTGAAGGCAAAAGGAGAAGGGGACGGCAGAGGATGAGATGGCTAGATAGCATAACCGATGCAATGAATATGGACTTGAGCACACTCTGGGAGAGAGCGGAAGACAGGAAAGCCTGGCGTGCTATGGTCCATGGGGTCACGAAGAGTCAGACACAACTGAACAACTGAACAACAACAACAACAACAACTCTGCGGCAGATTGCTGGAATGCAGAGAAAATGGGGTGGGGGAAGCTCTCACGGGGACCTTTCAGATGCTGCACTCGAGAACTGGGAATTTTGGCTTCTTCAGGGAAATCTGCACACATGGGGAAAATTAGTTGCTCTCCATTCATAATAATATAGTAGCAAGGGGGAGCCTGGACAGGTGGAGGGAGGTGAACAAGCCTTTCTCATTGGTTGAGCAGCCCCTGCCAGTTAGATGACATTCAGTTCTACTCCTCCCACCCCACCTAGAAATATGTTCCTTTCAAGTGCAGAGTGACCCCCGAAGACCAGTTTTTAAAGGTACACTCGGCTTATCTTGCTTTGTGTGTCCCCGATGGGCAAAGCCGATTCCATGAAAATCCAGGTAATGCTCCAACACACTTCTCGTTCTGTTGACATGAAGATCCCCCCACCCCATTGCACTGTGTAGAGGAACTGACACAACAAGCAAAACCATGAAGCAACTATGCATCAGTTACTTGTCATAATATCTGAAGCCTCCCAGAGACCCAAAGCACAAAGTAGAAGCAATCTAACCAGACTTCCAAGATGTGTGAGTGTGTGTGTGTGTATGTGTGTGCGCGCGCATGTGTGTGTGTGTGTGTTTAGATATATATTCTTGGCCATACAGCTCTCAGTCACTCTGCTAATCATTCTGCCTTTGGTGCTTAGGCTGCGACGGCTTTTAAGCATCGATAATTTACATTAATGCAAATGTCATTGTACTTCTGCTAATGAAAGTTTTAATATCAAAACCTAGCCTTCATTCCTTAGCTTCCCATCACTTATCCCTGTCATTATCAAAGGTTCCTGTTCTAGAGTACATATTAATTATGCATGTCGGAGGATCATTTATTTTGCCAACACTAGTTGGTCAGGAGCAAAGCAACATGGGAAAAGAAATTTCCAAGGGGGGTGGGGGAGAAGTAACATATCAAGACTATAAATACAATAAAAGGGCACTTATCAATGTGGGCCACATAGTTGTCAAAAGTAGGCAATAATATTACCAAGTAAGTATTCTACCTAGAGGTCAGAGATGTCTAAGTTACTCAATCTTTTTTAACTATTTGTTTATTTGTTTATTTTTATATCATGTCTTTCCGCCCCCTACCCCCCAAAAAATGTCCAAGGCAGCTAACAATAAAATACACATTAAAAACAAAATCTTAATTAAAACATAACGTAAGAACACATTAAAACACAATTAAAAACATAACTATAAAAGAAATAAGCAGCACCAACCAATTACACCCTTTAGCAGCAGACCAGTTCATGTGCCAAAGGCCTGGCTGAATAAAAATGTATTTGCCTACCAATGGAAGAACACCAAAGAGAGGCCCAACTTAGCCTTCCTCACCAGGGGGTTCTACAGCAGGAAATTCCAAAGCCTAGGAGCAGCCACTGAGAAGGCCCTCTCTCATGTCCCCATAAAACACGCTTCTGATGGTCGTGGGAGTGATGCCTTTTGCAACACACTCCCTGCCTGGGACGATATAGAAACAAGAAGAGCATTCTGGTCCCAACCACTGGCCAAAGGAATAAGAGCCACCAGTTGCCAGTCAAGCAAAAACACCAATGAAGGAAGGTCAGTCTGGCCTGAACTGGATGTAAATGCCTGCTTATAGCTTACCACTTTGTTCTGGCTTTGAAGAACTGATCCCCCGCCCTTCCCCTTGTGTGTCTTGTCTTTGTAGTTCATAAGCTTGACGGGTGGGCTTGTCTCTCTTTTTGATTGATGTGGGCCACTTTGGAAGACAATCATGGTCTGAAAAGAAGGATGAACTAGGCATAGTCTGAAGGCACATGAGGCAGCCACCTTGCTGAAGCTAGGCAGGTTTGGGCCTGGTCAGTGCTTGGAGGGGAGACCGCCTGGGAACCACATGTAGCCACCTTGAGTTCCATGATGGAAGAAAGGTGGGATATAAATATTAAAAATAATAAATAAACATACAGAAAATAAATAATTTAACAGCATTAACTGGTGGTGCCACATACTTCTGAGATCCACTCTGCAGTCATTTGGAGCAGGGCATTTAGCATAGTGGCGTCCCTATGTGGAACAATTTCCCCCCTGACATTAGACATGCACCAACCCTTTTTATTTTTAGGTGTATGTTGAAGACCCATCTGTTTATGCAAGCCTTCTCTGTATAGTATACCTACAATTTTATGCAGATACAACATATTCTAGGTGTTGGTCTTTATTTTTGTTTCTTATGAATTGTGTACACAGCTTTGAAATCTTTAGATGTAAGCAGTTCATAAATACAAACAAACAAACAAACAAACAAATGTAAATTAAATCATGAATTTAAAGCTGTTTGGAGCATTCTTATACAAAATTAATTTACATTCATCCACCCAGCCATCTAGTTAACTAGGAGCTAGAGGGTTAGATCCAGATTTAATCATAACTCAAGTAGACCCATTGATATCAATAGCACTTGAGTTACTCATGATTAACTTTAGTCCCATTGCTTTCAATGGGTCTACTCCCAGTAACTAGGAAACTGGAAACTAGTTGTAAGAATTCTTTTGCACTCCATCGTTCCCAAGAAGCAGAACATGGGATGGGGGTTCACCTTGTGATGACTGTACCATGTCAAGAAGTAATTGAGAACTGATCTCAATAAAAGGGTGAGGAAACATTTACACAGAATTACCCTGATCCAGGATTCTGTACAGCACACAGCCAAATACATATAGGTCATTTTAGAAACTCAACACCATACCAGGGGATTTGTTGTTAGAAACAACAAGTGTACTGCAAATCCTTCCTGCTTCTCTGAGATATTTATTTCAATTTCCCATCACATCCTTAGGTCTTGAGGCTGGTAAAAGAAAGTTAAAAATAAAACAAAAACAAGAACATGAAAACAGAATAAAATAACTACTCTTGCTTTAACCTCAAGAATGCTAGCTATTTAGAGTCTCATTCTTCACAACATATTCATATAAAAATGGAAGAAGAGCCCTGCTGGGGCTCAAACCAAAGGCCTTTCTAGTTTGCCATCCTAATTCAAACAGTGCTCAGATGGACATCCACAGCAGGACAACAGATCTTGGCTGTTATCTTAAGAACATAAGAAGAGCCATGCTGGATCAGACCAAGGGTCCATCTAGTCCAGCATTCCGTTCACACAGTGGCCAACCAGGTGCCCACAGGAAACCTACAACAGCACCCTCCTGTCCATGTTCCCCAGCAACTGGTGAACATAGGCATACTGTCTCTGATACTGAAGATAGCATATAGCCGTCTTGACCAATAGCCATTGATAACCTTCTGCAGGAATATGTCTAACCCCCCTTTTAAAGCCATCCAAATATGCTCATTGGTGCCTTTGGATATTACAATCAAGTAATGAAATCAGATGCACACCACCTTGTTAGTAAGTGTCCCTGTTGCCCATATGCCTGAGTGCACTTTCAGACATGCAACCTTGACACTTGAAGGGATCTTTTAACATTGAGCACTGAGCATCCCAAAGTTTATCACCTTAAGGGGGTTAAGGGGGTTAAGGGGATTTTAGACATTGAAGACACAATTGCTTAGCCTAGGAGTAATTTGTTGAAAAATAAATTAAAAAAACAGACATTCAAGACATCAGATCATGGCAATAGGCATTTTATAGGATTACTGTTCATTTGTACAGAATATCAGTTCTAATTATTAAGGCAGACACAATGAAAGCAATGGTTTGGTGGTGTAATTGACTAGCGGGGAGAGGGGGATCTGGCAGTGGGGAAATGGGGGGAGAGGGCTGTGGAGACTGGCAGGGGAAGGGAATAGAGGCTGGTAGCAGAGCTTGTGAGCAAAGGGAGGCAGCTAGTGAGTTGCCTATCCCTGAAGAAAGAAGCAGGGAAAGTTGACTGCGTTCTCCAGCAAAGCGGGGGTAATGACAGAAAAGAAGAGAGTAGTAGACTTGTTGGGAAGAACATAGCAAGGGGTTTGTTACCCCTCCATATCAGCACAGTCTGCAGTGGGATGAAGTTGGAAGCAGTGGGTTGTCCCTTCGGCAACAACAACAGAAAGAGGGGGTGAGGGAGGAAGAAGGGGAGTTTCACAAGATTCCTCTTGTGAGAGAGTGAGGCTTCTTTTGGTTCAAACTACAGGGCTGAATTGGAGCTGGTTATATGCCCCCAAAGTTGAGTTTAATCATTCAAATTTAAATAATGGTCAGAATCCTGTCTCTGCTGGCACATCAAAACTAAAAAGCATGCTAGCTGGGAATCAAACTGACCATCTTTTCTTCCTCTGAGCTCAAATAAACAAGTAAACAGTAACACCTGATGAGTGGACTTTCCTGGAGACTCTCTTGGGCTGACATCTTGGAGCCTTAATGTAAATTGAAAATAGGATCAAAGGAAGGTACGAGGTGAAGGGAACAAGTCTGAAGAATCCTGGTCATGACAGGGGGTAGTGATGGCATTGTATCACATGCACCATTCTGCTTTGAGTGTCAGGCCTGGCATTTAGAATGGCAGACTTCTCCTATGTTTCCCAAGCCAGAACGAAACCTTCCTATGTCAAAATGAACAGAATATTGGCGTGTCTGGCTACAGCCTTGTATGCTCCATTTCGTGGTTTCAGTGTAACAATTTGAACAAAAAAATGTGTACATCCTCTTCTGCCTGCTCTGCCAAAATGGCCAACTAAATTTGTGAGCTCCACATTCATATCTCCACGTGGGAGATTCATGAACTTCTTCCTTCCATGCTGCATGAGTTTACTCTCTGGCAATGAATCCACACATGAACACACACCAGCAGTGCAAAAGTAGGAGACCTGCTTTCGATGCTTCATCATGCCATTCAAAGTTGTACAGTTATCTCGGCACCACCTGATTTTAGCACAGCCTGTACCTGAAAATACCATGTGGGGTTTCTATAGTCCACACCTCATCCTCTGCTTGTCTCAATTGTTCTCTATTTCTATTTTTTCAGTAGCGTGAAAGTTAGTGTCTCATTAAATGGGTACTAACTTTCTTTCAACATTTCTTGTTCACAGTTCTAAAGAGCTGCTGAAAGTTATCTCCATTTTTTTTTTGTACCCCTAGCAAACGTACTAGGGGTTTGAGGAGGTTGCATAGCTCTCTCTGCCAATATTAGGTATTAGTTTTATTTTAACAGACTCAGAGAAAAACACAGATTCCTGAGAGAGAGGAATCACAGATAAGGAAACGGACCAAAAGGAAATGTCAGTTCAACACAGGGGCGCTAATTAGAATTGGCAGAGAAATTCAAACTTAAAATGAAATCTGAATGAATTTGGGGGTCTTTCTTCAGGCAAAACATCTGAGGAATGTTGGGGATCACCAAAAGATATTCAGTAAGATGCACAACATTATTCTGGGGGTTATTCACATGCCTGGGTTTTTACAGGAGTTCACCTAAAATTAAATACAAGGTGGATTTCAAGGTTTCCTATGAGGCAAAGCATCAGAAGAATTTGACGAGTCACCTCCTGGTTTAAACAACGAAGAGTCTTGTGGCACCTTAAAGATTAAAAATTTATTATGGCCTCGGCTTTCATGGACTACAGTCTGGATGTCACGGGAAAGTATGGTTTACACGTCAAGAAATCAGTGCAGAAGCTGAATGCACAAAGACAGAAGGGGTGAGGAGGAAGGCTTGCTCTTTGTCTGATAAACCATGGTTTAACCAGACTGACATCATGATGTCTCAACCAGGCCATTGTTTTGTGTGACTGTATAGTACCTCACCTCTTGCAGCCTCCACTTTCGATACCTAGGCCTGCCTCTCCTTAGGGAGAGATGAAACCACTGGGAATCAGGCAGGATCTTCTCAGTGGCTTCTGAAAATTCAAGTCCTTGTCAGTAAGATACCCAGAGCAGCTTCAAACTTCAATAGCCCAGTTCTGATATGCTTGTAAGTGGTGCTGAATATTCAGAGTATGTATGTTTCTGTGTCTCCGTGTGTGTGTGTTTTTAAAATATCCCTTCTGTTTCCCTGCCAGTAGCAAATAAAGAACACACTTTTAGCTAAATGAGAACTGAAGTGTATTGGAAGAGTGCTATAAATTATATGCAGGCCACCAAATAAAATTCAATTTTCAGGCAATGTGAAGGTGTAATGCGTCTGGAGAAGCTGTTTTGCATATCACACAAGGCAGCAGGCAATAAGGAGCAGGGAATGACTAAAACTTGATCTGTCACATGTAGCTCTTTGATTGTTTCCCCTGCTTTACCTACTCTAATCGCACTGTTGCAGTGTTGATTCAGAACACGGCGGCCCATGAAAAATGTCACCGTTCGGTCGGCGTTGCGGATCCACTGGCAATTTCGGCAAGTACTGGATGCACATAAAGGGTGATAAGGCGCTCTATCCCGCCATGCTCAGCAGGTTTTCCATTTCCTCCTGCAATTACACATCAAACTGTTTTAGCTTCACAAGCTCCCGCGCTATAAATGGCCCGGAGGCAGGAGTCTGCTTCGCACACTGATGAGCCTTTCTTCAAAGCAAGAGTGCAAACTCAGGTTTGGGGCAGGGCCTTTGGATTAAAAAAATAAACAAAAACATACTTTTAAAATGTCCCATTACCAAGAGCTTTTAATTCTCGCCTCTAACTTCAATGTACTACCTAGCACCACTCCCATGGGGATCCCAATTAAAAGGTAGTTTTACATCAGCATTAACTGAGATTGTTTACGTAAAGAGTAGACCAGCGGCAGATACCTTGAAAAATTATTGATCACATCTGTATCCCATCTTTCGGCTTAGGGGTCAGGGCAATATACATGAGGTTATCCCATTTTATACTCCAAACAACCCTGTGAGGTACATTAAGCAGAGTGCGACTGGTACCTAGCGAGCATCATGGATGCATAGGGATTTGAACCCAGGTATCCACAGTATTATTATTGTTGTTGTTGTTGTTGTTGTTATATCCCACCTTTTTCCCAATACTGGGACTCAAGGTGGCTTTACAACGTCAAAACTTATACAATTTAACCTATAAATAGAAATACAAGTGTACAAAAGTTAAAAATATAATTAAATCATCAATATTAAAATTGTAAAAATATCAAAACATTAAAAGACAACCACAACAACAAAAATAGTACCCATATGTCATGTTTTCACAGGTCCAGACTAGTTATCCCAAAGGCCTGCTGGAACAGAAACGTTTTTAGATGCCTACAAAAGCATATCAAGGAGGGTGCTACTCTTGCCTCCCTGGGAAGGGAGTTCCAGAGCCTTGGGGCAGCCACCGAGAAGGCCCTCTCCTGCATTCCCACCATGTGATGATGGTGGGATGGCGAGAAGGGCTTCCCCTGAAGATCTCAGGGCACGAGTAGGCTCATAGGGGAGAATACGGTCTTTCAGACAACCTGGACCCGAGCCATATAGGGCTTTATAGGACATAACCAGCACTTTGAATTGTGCCTGGGAAAAGACTGGGAGCCAGTGAAGCTGTTTTAACAGGGGAGTTGTATGCTCCCTGTAACCAGCCCCAGTCAGCAGTCTGGCCGCAGCTCTTTGAACCAGCTGAAGTTTCCGAACAGTACAAGTTTTTCACACTGCACTGGTGCTCAGTGCCATCACATGCAATATCCAAAGTACTGAGTCGTTCCGATGGTACACTTTTATTAATTCACATGTTTTGGTGTGGCGACAAGTTTTCAGATTCCACAAAACCCTTCCAGAAGAAAGATTCCATGCAGAGTAAGTGTCTGCAGCCCTGACCACACAGTTGAGCCACTAATGCTTGTCATCTGAGTCATTTCACTAAAACTTTTGCAATCCATCTGAGAATGCAAAAGAAGAAGATCCTATTCTAATTCTGATGGCCAAATCTAAGCAATCCTCAGACACTGAAAATAATTGGCCACAGAAATTTCAGAGCAGAAGCGTGTAAGCCAAGGGTGGGCAACTTCTTGAGCTCCAGGGGCCATTTCCTCACACACACCTCGGATCCCCACTGTGGGTCACAATCCTTGGTTTGCCCCTCCACAACAGTGAAAATCGCCAGTTTGCCACCAAAATTCGGCACTAAAATTTGTCCCAGAGCACTACAGAGGTTAAATCTAGCTTGTTTGCAAGCTCAGTGTAACCCATTTGGAAACTCTGAAGTGGCTACCAAGTGCTGAAAGGGTCAAATTTAGCTTGCGAACAAGCTACATTTGGGTGCTCCATAGCTGCTACAGAAAAAGGGGGGAAAATAATGTTTTGGGGACAGCAGGGACTGCACTGGGGTGGTGTTGCCCATCAATTAGCAAGATGAAACTGAATAAATGCATACTAACGAAGGGCTAGGACGGGTTGCCAATTGGGTATAAAAGCCTGAGTACTTGGCCACGCCCATGTGGCTAATGCATAAACAATCCCCACCAACCCAGAATCACACTGTGGAGAAATATCTCCTGTGTTGCTGGTTGTCTATGTAAAGGATGCTTGTGCTTCCAACAGCAAACAAATATGTTACAGGAAGCCACCTAAAATCGCAATTAAAAATTTGTGTGTATGTGCACACACACACACACACACACAAACCCACACACCAGTCACCTTTGTTTTACTGAAAATTGTTCCACCATTCACAGACACCATGGACATCCTAAGAAATATTCCTCGGACTTTCGCATACACATTTCATAAAAGCTCATCTGCTGCTTTATTGTATACAGAAGTGGGTTGGGTTTTTTTGATCCCATTCAGCTCTGGCATTGCTCACTGGTCTAATTTGAACAGAATTTACCCCATACTGTTTATAATGAAATGATTATTTCCTTCCTGCTTGGCACCTTCTTGAAGGTGGCATTGTTACAACACTCACAGATATTGCACAGGAGTTAAAAGGAGTGGGGGGGGGGAGTTTAATAAAAGAATTGAGTCACTGCAGTTTCCTAAGGGTAGTGGAAGAAATGGGCCCAGTTTTAGAACAACAGAGAACATGGTCAGAAGAGAACTGAAGGGGCATCGTACACAATTTAGCTGACAACACAGAGGCACACCTATTCATTCAATCCTGCAACAAAGAGGATTGGAGTGTATGAGGAGTCTCCACTACTCACAGTACCCAAGACCAGTTTATGTATGGACAAATGGTGAGCTTTTTCTGTACTGTATCACTTCAAGCTCCATGAAAACCTCCTGTGTGAATGATTGGCTAGCTTGGCAATGTACACAAAAACATTGTTCCAAGGTGAGGTGCCATGGGACACCTCTGCACTAAGGAAAAGCAGTGAGGCTGAACAATATCTGCTGATCCTCTGCTAGTCTGCGTCAACCAACTGGTCCAGCACAAACCGTCACAAGCTAAATCCTCTTGCACCCCTCCAGGAATGCAAAGCGCTTTTTAACAAACTTCCCAATCCATGAAATTAAAAAAGGCATCTGGGAGGCTCTAACACTAAAAGAAGTTCTTTTCTGGACGAGTCCAGATGTCCCTGTGATCAGGGACAGGCCTCCGAATGGCTGGCGCAGATACTGCCATACCGGGATCTAGAGGTGCATGGGACAGAAGGCGCTAAGGCGTGAGCCATGTCATCTCTATTCACCAAGTGGTACCTTACCACTGTGCGCATTTAACCCACTTGGTAAGCTGGGCACGTGTATCATCCTTCCACATCTTGAGGAGAATCTCTCTTGCTTCCCAGGGTTTATAATCAAGTGTAAAAATATGATAAGGTTCTCATCACTTGAAAGAATGATACAAATGAACAGTTTACCTAGTGGCTACATAAACACAGTGGTAAGTCGCCTGTAGATAAATGGCTCTTCGAACTGTTGATGGAGAACAGGGTAGGGCCAGAAGGAACTCAGCACACACAATATTGGGCCTGAGAGCCTTGCTAAATTGGGGGTGGAGGAGGAATTAAAATAAGTTGGGGGAGGGACAGAAGTGAAGCAAACTGAATGGAAAGAGAGGCAGGAGCTTAAAGAATAGGAAGAAGGATCAAAGAGAAAGACTGGACCCAGAGTAGAGATAGGATAGTGGTTATGAAGAATGGGGGGGGGGGTAAGCAACTCCATTATATGTTTACATTTCTAGGCTGCCTTTCAACCAAACTAGTCCTCAAGGAACCCTTACTGAAAATGCCCAGGGGGATAAACAGGTCATCCTGCTGTGCTAGTCGTATGACTAGACCAGTGCCCAAAACAGGCAGAAAAAGGGAAGTGGGATGGTTTTGAAGGAAATGGGATGGTTTCAAAGTGGAAGAGAAAAAGAAGTAGGAAGGTTAGGTCTAGGGATGATGGAGGAATTCACTGAGTTCACTTTTTAAATAAACCAACCTAATTTGCACTTCCTAGACAAATATGTGCTTTGGATACAATTATACAGATTGTGCACTTCTCTGAATTTTGCAGTGCAGTTCTAACCTAAAAACATGGCATACAATAATGTGTATTGTTTGGAAATGGTGTATATTAGGGAAAGGTGTGTACAGAAATGAATATATCAGGAAAAGTTGCATATGAAAATAAATGCACGCTTTTGTGCTTTAAAAAAAAACAAAAAACTTTGCAGACTGATGCAGAAATTGGACAGAACAGACTTATGACTGAATACATGCAAAACTCACATGGAATGAATGTGGACTGATTCATACATCCCTAGTTAGCCGAGACTCAATTATGCACAACTGAAAAGCCATGGGACAGCATCCTACCCCACTTAGAGCACTGAACTGGACTTTTCACATGTTCAAGCAATTGAATTCAAGTTGCAGTGCTTCAGCTTCATGACAGCTGGCTACTTTTAACTGAAAGCACTGAAATTTAAACAGGCTTTTGTGAAATTGATCCAATTGAAGCTGCACCATGCGTCGTTGGTCTGACCATCTCCAGCTCAGGCTAGCTAAAGCATAGGGATTTCCCGCGATCGACCTGCAGGCACCCAGGGAGTCAATTGGCCCATTCAACCTAGTGCTCCCGTGAAGGTTACAGAGAAGAGAAGGCTGTTGAGGATTGCATTTCACGCAGATGGGTTTCCTTTTCACACATGGATTGCTTATTGATGCACTGATGGGTCGTGATCAGCTGCTAAACTAACATTGATTTACAGAAGTGGGGGGGAAGCCAACTGTGTTTCAATGATGGATTGATGCTTTATTGACAAAAGCTGCAGCATACGAATGAGAACTTGCTATGACTGTAAGGCTACCTGCTTGTTCTGAACTTGACTTTGAAATCTTAACATTAAAGAATATCCCTACATACCTTTAAAAGGAACTCCTTATTTACAAAAAAATACAGGCAGGCATTGCCACTGGAAGCCACAATACTGCTGGGTATACACATACAAATCTGAAAGACTATGCTGTTATAGAGCAGGCAATTGATCTGATTCCTAAAAAGTTACATTTTCATTTTTTGGGTGGTTAAAGTGTTACCTGATAACATTTATGCAACTGCCCACTCTGGAGATCTTTCTACGGCCCCAGCAATGTGAATGGCAAATCTTATACCAGACTGATTCAAGTGATGTTAAAATGGTGATGTCTTAGTTCTATAAAAGTCTGCATATTGGCATTAAGTAAGACTTCTTCCATCCAGAAACGCTGTGGTGTGCTATAGTGAAACAGTAGCATTACAGAGCAATAGATAACAAACTGGTAACAGCCCCCTCCCCTTAACAAATATGCCAACCAAACCAGCAATAAAGTTGGAATGTATACTTACTTGGTTAATAACTCCTCCAAAGCCTTTTCAGTGAATGTACTAAAATAATAGCAGCCCGGATGAACAATACCCCCATCCCCTATTATTTTATTGATTATTTGATTCATGGCCTGACTTCTGACCAAGAAAATGGCACTCAAGCTGGCTTACAATTATAGGAACCATTAAAAAAAAACTTGATCAGAACAATAATAAACCAAATATATTAAAATGCAATTAAAAACAAAACAATAACTGAATAAAAACACACCCAACCTAACAGACTAGCCTAGACACACCAAAGGCCTGCTTGAATAAAAATGTATTTTGCCTGCTGGTAGAAGGACCCTCAGCAGGGAGTTCCACATCCTGGAAGTAGCCACTGAGAAGGCCCTGCCTCACGTCACCACCAAACATGCCTCTGAAGGTGGCGGTAATGAAAGCAGGGCCTCTCTTCAGACTTCAAAACTTGGGCAGGATCATACAGGAGAAGGCGGTCTTTCAGGTAGCCTGCTCCTAAGCCTTTTCAAAGTCATTTACATTTCTCTTCTACCAGCCCCCAGTTCTGAAGGCATGCCTGGTAACATAAACCTTTTGGGGCTTCTCCATCTATATATATTGAAGAGAAGGGGGGTGAGATTGCAACACCTGACCTCTAGAAGTTCGAAACAAGGTCTTGCAGGAGCCTTTATGCTCACAGAGCTGATTGTGCAGTCTCCCCTTCGTGTGACGAATCTATGCATCTAAAGCTGTACATGCACAGTGGACCTTTTTAGATTTTCCACAAAATGCCTGGAAGACAGGGGGTAAGAACAGCCCTGATCATACCTGCAGGCCCTATGCCCCTGACAGCCATGCAGCAAAGTCAAGCTTTCAGGTAACACTATGAGAAGGGTGAGTCAGAGAAAGGCACAAACTGGTCTTTGATTGGTGCAGCAAAAGTGCTGGATCTAGCTGGGGCTGGGGGAACGTTTGGGCTCAGCTCTGTTGTTTCTTGGTAACACCACCAAGCAGGGGTGGCTTCAGGTTTCAAGGGGGCATGGGTGTCCTCTTCTGAGCCTCTGTCAGTAGCACCTGGGGATCTTACCTGGCTGTGCTGGCAGCCGTGGGCAGCTGGGTCTTGTCACCCTTTTAATTTCCAGCAATGCCTTGGAGCAAGAGAAGGTCAAAGGCCTTATGGGAAATTAAAGGATTGGCTAATTCAACTGTCTGGTGCTGTTTGGAGTGCTGGGCCAGAAAAAAAGAAGTACTGGGAGGGGAATCGGAGCCATCAAGAGTAGGTCCTGCCCACTCAACAGGGTCTTGGCAGCTGCCCAAAGACACCTGGTGCTGGCCCATTATCAACCCTCTTCCCGAGAAGAGTCCAGCACAACCAATGTGAGAACAATGACCCAGAGCAGTCCACAACACCAAGGCATAAGTGGGGACCTTTCACCTGTGATCAAAATGTACTACTCTGCCCTGCTTTCCTTGCAGCTTAGTTCTTTTCCCTGATCAGCAGTTTCTGTGAGCTGCTAAATGTGAATTTTTATACTGTGCAACAAAATCCATGTTACCTTTTAAATATCTTATTTTAATGTCAGCCTGTGTATATTAAGATCAAGGACTGAGAACATTTTTAAACCTAATCCAGGGATTTATTTCACACATAATCAGTGGCCAATTGTAGGCTTTTAAGACATGCCCAGGATACCCTTAGGATTTCTGTTTTAAAAATCCATTGCCATCTCACCCACATTCCTCCAGCGCTTACAACCTATGAATACATGCGATCGATGGCAAAAAAACCTGGGATGCCGCAGCTGTAAACTACATATGGAAAAACAAGCTATATTCATGAAAATTGAGAGGATACACCATTTTATGGATAAACAAAAAAGTCTTGTGACACCTTAAAATATTGGTCTTTAAGGTGCCACAGGACTCTTTGTTGTTTTTGTTGCAACATAGACTAACACAGCCACCCCTCTGGAAATTGTTGTAAGGATGTTTTCCATTGACTTGTAAAGCCATCCATCTCCACTACGATCCTGAACTTTCAAACACGGACCTGGCATTTTTACCATGTTGTCACAATTCACATGTTTTAAGCACTTGTGATTGGTCACTTCAGAAAATACCTTTGTTTTAATTATTGTTGCTTTGTTTGCTTCTGTATTTTTAACTTGGGCAATTTACAGAGCAATCCTACTGGCATCCATGGAGCACTCCGACATTGTATCTCATCCACCCTACCTACTTTCTCCTCATCTGCATCCTCACCCAAGGTCGGAGCACCAACCTTGAGCAAGGAAGCCACTACAGCATGGGAGGGATGGCAGCAGAGAGAAATGCCAGCTTGGATTTCCCCTCGCAAGGTCATAGCAGTGTCTACAGCCTCAGAGGAGGATCTCCACAATATCCTATGGTCCCTGGGATGCTCTTAGAGAGCAATGCTATGGGCCCTGGGCAAGTGTCCCATGGAACATAGGATTGCTCAGAAAATCCCTGTGAGGTAAGAGACAGCACTCCGACCTCAGAAGGGGGAGCTGGATATCTGACCCCAGATCCCTCCCCTTCACAGCCAGCACAGAGAGAACCACTCTGGCTGCCTCTCTGAGGTTGGAAAAACGACCTCAGAGGAGGAGGAAAGGGGGCATTCCAGTGGACGGGGAGGACAGGAGACCAGAAAGGCCAGGATACAAGTTCTCCTGAACCTCCTCCAGTCTCCTTCCCTCCCCCTCCAAAGCACCCTCACTAGAGGGACTCAAAAGCCCATCTAGCTAAGATCAGGAAAGACAGAGGACGGGGAAGCAAAGATCACCTCTGTTGCTCCTCCCACCCTTCTGGCTTCAGCCCAGCAGGGCATAGGAAACTTGGAAGCCTCTGAGTTTGGGGCCTTCCAAGCAGCGAGGGCGCAATCGATAGGGATGTGCCCTTAGTGTGTAGTTATGTATTTGTGGTTTCCACTTTTCATATCTAACATCAAGATCAGATTTTTGACCTCATCCACTGCTTGTGATCGGATATAGATCAATGAGACATGGTTTATTTTTAGGACTGTGTGTTGGTATTTGTGATTTTACAGGTTTTCTTTGTATAGGAGCATATACTAAGGAGCTGCCAGTGTGACAAACGCATCTTACAAGGACTGCTAACCTATCTTTGAAAAACGCAAGTTACCAAGATATGAGACATGCACAACTGAATGCTTAAAAATCCATCTTCGATTCTAGTTAGCTCTCTTTCCAATCAGCAGCAGGTCTGGCAACAGTTCTAATAGTAGTATATAGGTCTGTCAAACTGGCAGAACCACAGCTGATGAATACTATCGAGTTACTCAGCAACATTCTCAGTTACCTTGGCTGTCTAAACTTTTCATCACATAGTCAGTCTCTATGTGAGGGTGTTTTTTTTTTCATATCTGAGTAATAGCTGCCAATGGATAAAAAAATAGTACACAGTGTGATTTCAGGTGCCTAAGGTGTGGCCCTGGGTCAAAATTAGGGATTTTCTCCCTTACTCTTGAACAAGATAGACAACCGTAACAGCAGGATGTTGAGTGGCACTGGGGGTGTGGAGTGTACCAAACCACTTTTCCTTGGAATGAGTTAGTGGCCCTGTTCACATGTGATGCTAAGCCATGGTGGTTGGGGAATTTCCAGTAACCACGGTGGCTAAGTATGCCGTGTGGGGGGAGAAAACCACATTCTGCATGGTTACTAAGCCACCCCAGGTAACCACCTCCTACAAAAGAGTTAAGGGGCCCTGGGTAAGATGAAACTTACCGTGTCATCTGTCAGGCTCCCTGGTGGTTTAAAACGGGCTCTGGAGGACTTGCAGGCCACGACCATAGAGTCCTCCAGCTAAAATGTTCACTACCGCAGGCAATGCTCTAGCTGCTGCAGACTTTCAATATGGTCTCATGGCCATTAAGGATGACACAGCTGCTGCCAGTTGGCACCGTTGAGGACGCCAGGGTGCGAGCAAACCACGCCGGTATGTTCACCAGCTAACTACAGAGGGGAGGGATGGGGTTAGCAGAATCACGCAGCACCGCATGGTTCCTGGCCATCCACGGGTAATGGTTTTGCTAGCCTTCCCCCCCTCCGTAGTTCCCCTAACAACCCTCCTCCCGTGTGCATGTGAATAGGCCCAGTATGTATGTATGTATTGCTCAAGCTCACAGTTCCATAGCCATACTTGAAGATAGTAAGGCATTTTCACCCAGGTCAGATTGGTTCCTGACCATGGGGGACAGGGAAGGAGGAAATATTCCCTTGCAATTGGGTTGGCAATGTTGTTTTTCTTTCTGGCAGCACCCCTCACCATTCATGGTTATGTGAAAAATGGAGATTCAGATTACCTTTTTGATCTCCAGATGACCTTTCCTGATCCTCCTCAAGTCTATGATGCTATGTAAATACCTTGGAGGCAGGTCATGCAAACACCACCCAAATGCATATCTATACTGAAATATCCAAAACAAGAAATACAGCTCCCCCCCCCATATGCTATCAGGGAGCAGATTTGGGTCACGTAGAGATCAGGATTAGCTTACTTTGTCTATCATTATGTGCTGCTAACCAGCAGACAGCACCGAGAATGTAACATATAGCCAGAGACCAAACACATCCCATTTAACACTCAACATTATTCATCCCCTGTGCAGACTTTCTTCGTTCGGGTGATAGGTGTTTTTGTGAGCGGCTATTGAACATTTCTATGAGAACATCTTGTCCTCGCTCCAAAATCTTTGCGCGGAGCTTGCTTCAGAATAACATTTCCAACCCAGTGCCAGAGACTCCACAATCCCTTTTCAGAAAGGCTTGGGGGGGGATTCAATTGTTTCCAGGCTTAATTTTCAATTTGCATCTTTAAAAACGTGCAATTTCATCCAAATTTCACTCGACCACACATTTGTATTTATCTGCAAGGGACCACATTTGAGCTCCTTTTGAAGAAGAAGAAGAAAAAGAAGAAGGGGGACACACAACCACGCTTATAGACAATCTGATGTTCTAAAAGAGCACTGCACACAATGCTGGCTTAACTGCAATCTAATTTGGACAGACAGTCTGATTTATATGTCTATCCCCTTAGATAAAGCTTCCAACTCATCCAGAGCTCCCACATCAGCTGGGAGATGGTGGAGTATTAATTGCTATTCTTATTTGGTATTACTGTATGCAGCACTCAAGGGCACCCTTCCCCAGGGAATTATGGGAGTTGCAGTCCCACACATCCAGAGGGTACCAGGCTGGAGAATATTTATTTTATTTAAAATATTTCTTGGCTGCCTTTCAGGGCAGAAGCCCTCCCAAGGTGGCGAACAACAATAAAATACATAAAAATAGTTAAAATATTAAAAGTGATAAAAATATATAAAAACAATAAAAGCCAACAATAAAACCAACAATGATGTTAACAGCAGCAACAGCAACAACAGCAGTCATATCACAAGAAGGCCAAGGTAAAATATGTTTTCAAGGCCTTCTTAAAAGTCTGCAATGACAGAGCATGGCGGACCTCCAATGGCAGCTTGTTCCAAAGGTGTGGGGCCACTGCACAGAAGGCCCTCTCACATGTGATCACCCACTTGACTGCTTTCATGGGTGGGCAAATGAGAAGGGCCTCTCTTTCTGATTTTAAAGTGCGGGAAGGCTGATATGGCTGTAGGTGGTCCTCCAAGTAACTTAGTCCCAAACTGTTTAAGGCTTTAAAGGTCAAAACCAGCACTTTGAATTGGGCTCAGAAACACACCGGTAACCAGTGCAGCTGGAGCAGTATAGGTGTGATTGAATTGCCTTCCCCCCCCCCCCAATACTAGAGTGGCTGCATTCTGCACAAGCTGGAGTTTCTGAACCATCTTCAAAGGCAGTCCCACATAGAGCGCATTACAGTAGTCCAGCCTGGACATGACTAGTGCGTGGATAACTGAGGCAAGGTTCATCCTCTCCAGATAGGGCCACAGTTGGCGTACCAGCCTAAGCTGGTAAAAAGCACTCCTGGACACCGCAGCCACCTGGGCTTCCCCAGTTAGTTTAGAGTCCAGGAGGACTCACAGACTGCGCACTTGGTCTTTCAGGGGGAGTGCATCCCCATCTATGGCCAGTTATAAACCTCCATCCGAAGTAGTTGGTTTCCCAACCCACAGTACCTCCATCGTGTCTGGATTAAGTTTCAGCTTGTTCACCCCATCCATCCCAAAACAACCTCCAGAACTTTTGTTCAAGAGTTCCACAGCCTCCCTGGGATGTACAGATGGAAACGAGAGGTAGAGTTGAGTATCATCCACATACTGATGACATTTCAGCCCAAACCTCCTGGTGACTTCCCCCAGTGGTTTCATGTAAATGTTAAAAAGCATGGAGGACAAGGTAGAACTTTGCAGCACCCCACAGGCTAATGGCCATGGGGTTGAACCGAAGTCCCCCAGCACCACCTTCTGAGACTGTTCCTCCAGAAAGGACCAGAACCACTTTAAAACTGTACCTCTCAAGCCCAATCCAGATAAATTATCCTGAAGGATACCATGCTCGTCTGCTCGATGGTATCGAAAGCCACTGAGAGGTCCAGAAGAACCAACATACTGTATTTGCTCTCCCCCCATCCATTCCCCAGCCTAAGTTATCAACTAGGGTGACCAAGGATGTTTCCATCCCATAGCCAGGCCTGAAAACTGATTGGAATGGATCTAAATAATCAGTTTCACCCAAAACAGCTTGTAGTTGTGAGGCCACCACACGCTCCAGCACCTTGCCCAAGAATGGCAATTTTGACACAGGGCGGTAATTATCTGGAACCATAGGATCTAAATTTGGTTTCTTCAGCAAAGGCCTCACCACAGCTTCTTTCAAAGCTGTGGGGACCTCACCATCCCTCAAGCAGGCATTTACCACCTCTGAGGTCCAAATATCCAGCCCAGCTCTGGCAGATTTCACAAGCCAGGATGGACAAGGATCTAAAGGGCAAGTAGTAGTCCTCAGTCCTCCAAGCAGTTTGTCCACATCCTCAGGTTGTACAAGCTGAAAGGTATCCATAACATGACTAGATGGTGCATCAGCCTCATCCATATAAGACTCTGTCAAAACAATGGCATCCAAGTCAGCGCGAATATGAGCAATTTTATCTGCGAAGTGCCTGGCAAATTGTTCACAGAGGGCCTTTAAGGGTTCAAGTTCTTGTGTTCCAAGGCCTACCTCTAAGAGGGAAGGCTGTACTAGGGTGTTGCTAGATCTCTTCTGTTAAAAAGAACCACCCCCCTCCACAGGTTAAGAATATCAAGACATGGGGCAGGGTCCAGAGGTGCCCTTTCATGGGCAACCAGGCTCGCTGGCCCTGGCACACAAGCAACCCCTACCGCTGGCAGCTACAACATAGTGCTTCCAGGGGCAAGCCCCTAAACGAGCGGAAACATTCATTTCTAGAAGGGACAGGTCACGCCCCTTCCAGAAACGAGTGTTTCCATTCATTTCTGGGCTTTGCTACATCACAGCTGCTGGTGATAGGGGCCGGGCACACACTGGGACCAACAGACGTGGCTGCCCCTACAAGGGCACCATTGGATGCTTTGCCTCATAAGCACCTGGGGATCTTTCAGTGCCAGGGCCCAGACCACCACAAGAGTTTGTGCCAGAGCTGGGTCTCAGGTGCCAAAGGCTCAAACTGAGAGCTCTGTGGATCAGGCACCAATCCTGCACTCCTGTGCAATCATGGCCACTGGTTGGATGAAGGGAATGTGGTCAGTTCAACCACAAGGTGTAATACACCTTGTCCTGGAGGTCACCTGTTTTCCCATGCCACAGCTTGGTATCTATCTCTATGATCAGGTGCATTCCCTCAATCTCAGCAAGTGGCTGTTGAGAAAAACCATCAGGCTGTCTCCATGTGCCTCCAGTTCCTAGCCCGCCTATTGTATGTCCAATCACCTACCTGTCTGTTGTGCCCTCGGCTCCAGGAACATGCTGCCTCTCTGGCTGTCAGGGCTGGACTTTGTCAGCACCTGGTCCCATTGGACCCCCACACACATACACACACACCCCATTGCAAGCTCAACCATTGCACACACACACCCCCACACACACCATCCAGGGTTGGATGTGGAAAGCAAGCACAGAATGATGGCTATACGCCATGCCCAGCTATCGGAGGTAGCATGCCTCTCAAGGCCAGTTGCTAGGGAATATGAGCTACAGGGTGCTGTTGCACTCATGTTCTGCTTGTGGGCTTCCCATAGACATCTGGTTGCCACTGTGGGGGACAAAATGCTGGACTAAATGCTGGCCTTTGGTCTGATTCTGCATGGCTCTTCTTATGTTCTTAATGGTAATACAGCCACACAGTCTTTCTCAAGGGCCAAAGGCTCATACCCAGCCTCTGACTCATACATGTAATTGCTTGGCATGCTCAGCTCCTAGCCTCAGAAACCAGCAGTCTCCTCTTCATGCCATGTATATGTCTTTAGTCCACTGCATCTTGCTGGTCCATGCATTCCCCTCACTACTTATTGCCATGTCCTGGCTTAATTGATGCTCCCTGGAATATCAGCCTTGGCTGCCATTTGAACATGTGGCTGGAACACTCTTGAATTGATCATCATGACCTCCTTACTGTGCACTTTCCCAACTTGGTCTCTTAATCTTGCCTTCCTGTCACCAAGCCTGACTCTTAAGTGTTGTTCAATGACAAAAAAAAGATCCATTAAATGCAGAGTGAAAGCACTCAGTGAAAGTGATTTAAACTCCAGGACTCAACAGCAACAAAAATCAGAATCCCTGCCCTTGTTAGCTAGGCTGGTAGCTTGAACCCTGTGCTGAAACTTTATGTCTTAATTTGGCGTTTAAGAAAATCTCTCTCTTTTCCTCCACTGAGTTGTTTGTCTTGTTAAAGCTGGACACTAAACAACAAAAGCAAGCAATGAAGTCAAGTATTTTCAAGGTGATCAGGACTACTAGATGGAAAGTATTGTTGTTGTTCAGTCGTTCAGTCATGTCCGACTCTTTGTGACCCCATGGACCATAGCACGTCAGGCCTTCGTGTCCTCTGCTCTCTCCCGGAGTGTGCTCAAGTTCATATTCATTGCATTGGTGATGCTATCTAGCCATCTCATCCTCTGCCATCCCCTTCTCCTTTTGCCTTCAATCTTTCCCAGCATCAGGGCCTTTTCCAGTGAGTTTTCTCTTCGCATTAGGTGGCCAAAATATTTGAGCTTCAGTTTCAGTATCTGTCCTTCCAATGAGCAGTCAGGGTTGATTTCCTTTAGGACTGACTGTTTTGACCTCCTTACAGTCCAGGGGACTCATAAGAGTCTTCTCCAGCACCACAGTTCGAAAGCATCGATTCTTCGGTACTCAGCCTTCCTTACAGTCCAGCTCTCACAGCCATACGTTGCTACTGGGAAAACCATAGCTTTGATTGTACAGACCTTTGTCGGCAAGGTGATGTCTCTGCTTCTTACTATGCTGTCTAGGTTTGCCATAGCTTTCCTCCCAAGGAGCAAGCGTCTTTTAATTTCAGGGCTACAGTCACCGTCTGCGGTGATCTTGGAGCCCATGAAAATAAAATCTGTCACTGCTTCCATTTCTGCCCCTTCTATATGCCAGGAAGTGATAGGGCCAGATTACATGATCTTAGTTTTTTTAATGTTGAGTTTCAAACCAGCTTTTGCACTCTCCTCTTTCACCCTCAACAAGAGGCTCTTGAGATCCTCTTCGCTTTCTGCCATTAGGGTGGTATCGTCTGCATATCGGAGGTTGTTGATCATTCTCCCGGCAATCTTAATTCCGACCTGTGATTCATCCAACCCGGCGTTTCTCATTAGGTACCCTGCATATAAGTTCAATAAGCAGTGCGACAATATGCAGCCTTGTCGTACTCCTTTTCCAATTTTGAACCAATCGGTTGTTCCATGTCTGGTTCTTACTGTTGCTTCTTGACCCTCGTACAGGTTTCTCAGGAGACAGGTAAGGGGGTCTGGTACTCCCATCTCTTTCAGAATTTGCCACAGTTTGTTGTGATCCACATAATCAAAGGCTTTAGCGTAGTCAATGAAGCAGAAATAGACGTTTTTCTGGAATTCTCTTGCTTTCTCCATGATCCAGCGAATGTTGGCGATTTGATCTCTAGTTCCTCTGCCTCTTTGGAACCCACCTTGTACTTCTGGTAGTTCTCGGTTCACATACTGCTGAAGCCTAGCTTGTAGGATTTTGAGCATCACCTTGCTGGCATGTGAAATGAGCGCAACTGTACGGTAGTTTGAACACTCTTTGGCATTGCCCTTCTTTGGAATTGGAATGTAAACTGACCTTTTCCAGTCTTGTGGCCACTGTTGAGTGTTCCAAATTTGTTGGCATATTGAGTGCAGCCCTTTAACAGCATCATCTTTTAGGATTTTAAATAGCTCAGCTGGAATACTGTCATCTCCACTAGCTTTGTTGTTAGTAATGCTTCCTAAGGCCCGCTTGACTTCGCCCTCTAGGATGTCTGGCTCAAGTTCAGTGACTGCACTGTCATGGCTATCAGGGACATTCAGAACTTTCCTGTATAGTTCTTCTGTGTATTCTTTCCATCTCTTCTTAATCTCATCTGCTTCTGTTAGGTCCCTACCTTCTTTGTCCTTTATCAAGCCTGTCTTTGCACAAAATGTTCCCTTGATATCTCCGATTTTCTTGAAAAGATCTCTAGTCTTTCCCATTCTATTCTTTTCCTCAATTTCTTTGCATTGTTCATTTAAGAAGGCCTTCTTGTCTCTCCTTGCTATTCTCTGGAACTTTGCATTCAGTTGGGTATATATCTTCCCCTTTCTCCCTTGCTTTTCGCTTCCCTTCTTTCCTCAGCTACTTGTAAAGCCTCATCAGACAGCCACTTGGCTTTCTTGCATTTCTTTTTCTTTGGGATGGATTGAGTTGCTGCCTCCTGAACAATGTTACGGACCTCTGTACATAGTTCCTCAGGCACTCTGTCTAAAAGGTCTAATCCCTGAAATCTAATTGTCATCTCCACTGTATATTCATAAGGGATATGATTTAGGTCATACCTGAATGGTTTAGTGGTATTCCATACGTTCTTCAATTTAAGCCGAAATTTTGCACCAAGAAGCTCATGATCTGAGCCACAGTCAGCTCCAGGTCTTGTTTTTACCGACTGTATGGAGCTTCTCCATCTTTGGCTGCAAAGTACATATTCAATCTGATTTCGATACTGACCATCTGGTGATGTCCACGTGTAGAGTCGCCTCTTGTGCTGTTGGAAAAGAGTGTTTGCTATGATCAGCATGTTCTCTTGGCAAAACTCTATTAGCTTTTGTCCTGCTTCATTTTGTACACCAAGGCCATGCTTGCCTGTTATCCCGGTGATTTCTTGACTTCCTACTTTAGCATTCCAATCCCCTGTGATGAAAAGGACATCTTTTTTTGGTGTTAGTTCTAGAAGGTGTTGTAGGTCTTCATAGAACCCATCAAACTCAGCTTCTTCCGCATCAGTGGTTGGGGCATAGCCTTGAATTACTGTGATGTTGAATGGTTTGCCTTGGATTCGTACTGAGATCATTCTATTGTTTTTGAGATTGTACCCCAGTACTGCTTTTCCCACCCTTTTACTGACTATGAGTGCTACTCCATTTCTTCTCAGGGATTCTTGCCCACAGTGGTAGATATGATGGTCACCTGAATTAAATTCACCCATGCCTGTCCATTTGAGTTCGCTGATTCCCAAGATGTCGATGTTCAATCTTGCCATCTCATGTTTGACCACCTCCAGCTTACCTTAATTCATTGATCTTACATTCCAGGTTCCTAGACAATATTGTTCTTTACAGCATCGGACTTTCTTTTCACCACCAGACACATCCACAGTTGAGTGTCCGTTCGGCTTTGGCCCAGCCGCGTCACTCTTTCTGGAGCTTCTTGGAAATACCCTCTGCTCTTCCCCAGTAGCATATTGGACACCTTCCGACCTGAGGGGCTCATCTTCCGGCGTCATATCTTTTAGCCTTGTGATATGTTCCATGGGGTTTTCCTGGCAGGAATACTGAAGTGGGTTGCCATTTCCTTCTCCAGTGGACCACATTTTGTCAGAACTCTCTGCCATGACCTGTCCGTCTTGGGTGGCCCTGCACGGCATAGCTTATGGCTTCACTGAGTTAAGCAAGCCCCTTCGCCACAACAAGGCAGTGATCCATGAAGGGGATGGAAAGTATTACCTATCCTATAAAGCAGAGGTGGGCAACTTGTGGCCCTCCAGATGTTCTGGCCTACAGTTCCCATCATCCAGCATAGCCAATGGTGAGGAATGTTGAGAGCCTGTAGGCCAAAACATCTGGAGGGCCAAAAGTTGCCCAGCTTTGCTTTACTGTATGCTTCACTGACCTTCTCTGGCAAGCTTATGAAATGGGTCATTATTGTTCCCACATCAGACTGTGAACAGCCACTCTGGGAGCCCCCCCCCTTTTTTTTTTGCTGAAGAGTAGAGTAAAAATACTTCAAATGAATAATAAACTAAGAAACAAGCAAGCTGTGCAAACAAAATTCATTGAAGCACACTGATGACTCATTGATTTACAGGGGTCTTTGTAGGTGATCTACTCTAACCCCCTGCTGAATTAACAAAATCCAGAGCATCTCCAATGGATGGTTATCCAGCCACTGGTTAGACTTCCAGCAAGGGAGAAGAGAACCCACCACCCCTTTAAGTAATAGGCTTCACTGTCAAACTGCTCTTACCATCAAGATGTTTCTACTAACTAATGTTCAACCAAAATCTACCCTCCTGTAACTTAAACCCATTGGATCTCATCCTGCCCTTTGGGGCAGCAGAGAACAAGTCTGTCCAAGAGCACTTCTGGTATCTTGAGAGTGCTATCATGTCTCTCCCCTATCCCCACCTTCTCTTCTCCAGGATAAATATACTCAGTTCCTTCCATCTTTTCTTCATTTTCCATTTCCATGACCATTTTCGCTGGCCTCCTCTGAACCCGTTCCAATTTGTCTAGATTATTTTTTAAAGAACTGGACACAGTACCCCAGATAAGGTCTGACTAATGTGGAATAAAGTGGAACTATTACATCTTATCACTTCAAAACTAAGCATGATTACCCATGTGAATTATTATTATTATTATTATTATTATTATTTCTACCCCACCTTTTTCCCAGTACTGGGACACAAGGCGGCTTACAAAGATTAAAACATATACAATTAAAACATATGAAAATATACAAAAGTTAAAATATAAATTAAACAATACAATTAAATTATATTAAAACAATAAAATAGCATTTTAGCAGCTTACCCCCAGGTTCCAACTATGTCCCAAAGGCCTGCTGGAATAAGAATGTTTTAGCCTGCCTCCAGAAACACAACAAGGAAGGAGACATCCTAGCCTTCCTGGGAAGGGCATTCCACAGCGATGGGGCAGCCACTCTTCCAGGTTTCCACCAAGTGCACCTGTGACAGCGGTGGGACTGAGAGAAGGGCCTCCCCAGAGGAACTCAAGACACGGGCAGGTTCATAAGGGAGGATACAGTCTTTCAGATAACCTGGACCGGAGCCGTATAGGACTTTATAGGTCATAGCCAGCACTTTGAATTGTGCCCGGAAACAGCCTGGAAGCTAGTGAAGCTGTTTTAACAAGGGAGTTGTATGCTCCCTCTAGCCAGCCCCAGTCAACAGTCTGGCAGCAGCTCTTTGAACCAACTGCAGTTTCCGAACACTCTTCATAGACAGCCCCATGTACAGCATGTTGCAGTAATCCAAACGAGATGTAACTAAGGCATGTGTCACCATGGCCAGATCAGACATCTCCAGGAGTGGGCGCAGTTGGCACACTAGTTTTAACTGCGCAAAAGCACTCCTGGCCACCACTGAAACCTGAGCATCAAGGCTTAGGGCTGAATCTAGGGGCACCCCCAAACTGCAAACCTGAGTCTTCAGGGGGAGTGCAACCCCATCCAACACAGGCTGAATCCCTATTCCCTGATCTGCCTTTCGACTGACCAGGAGCACCTCTGTCTTGTCTGGATTAAGTTTCAATTTGTTCTCCCTCATCCGGTCCATTACTGATGCCAAACACTGGTTAAGGACAGAAACAACGTGGACGGAAACAACATGGTTGTTCAGGCAGGCATTTGGGGTGGGTTAGGGTATTTTAGAAAATGTTTTTATTGTAGAATGTTATTGTTTTGAACTGTTTTATTGTATGCTGGACATCGCCCAGAGTGGCTGGGTGACCAGCCAGATGGGCGATTAATAAATTTAATAATAAATAAAAATAAATAATAAACAGCTTCCTTGGAATCTGGTGGAAAGGAGTAGTAGAGCTGGGTGTCATCGGCATATTGGTGGCGTCAAACTCCAAAACTCCGGACAACCTCTCCCAGCAGTTTCATGTAGATATTAAATAGCATGGGGGACAGAACAGAACCCTGAGGGACCCCACAAGCTAACGACTGCAGAATCGAGCAGACATCCCTCAGCACCACCTTCTGAGTTCACCCCGCTAGGAAGGAATGGAGCCACTGTAAAACAGTACCCCAAGTCCCATCCCAGCGAGGCATCCCAGAAGGATACCATGGTCAATGGTATCGAATGCCAGTGAGAGGTGCAGCAGAACTAACAAGGACACACTCCCCCTGTCCAGTTCCTGGCATAGGTCATCCAGACCTATAACATCATTTCCTGTCAGACAGTCATGTTACACCACTGCTTCAAACATAAACAACTAAAATCCATTGTGGGGGGAAATCCTCTTGGGAGTTCAGGGAAGAGTATATGGGATTACTTCAATTCCTTCTGAAAACCACCCTGCAAGGTAGATGGTATGTGACTGGCCCAAAGTCACCCAGTGAGTTCCACAGCCGGATCTCACGGGTTCAAGGCTACAATTTTACATCAAGGGTGGGTAAAAAGACGGGGATCTACTGGTAGATGTTTGGGTGACTTGGCACAGATTTCTGACTCCCAATTGTTTAACAACACACACACACACACACACACACGCACACACAGTTATACTGCTGAAATGAAGAACGTTAGGGAAAACAGGAGTGGATTTTTTTTTTTTTTAATGCAAGACTGTAAGTTCTCTTCAGTTCTGGTACTCGAAACAAATTCCTGGGCCCAGGATTCCTTAATGTTATGTCTTCTGTACCTGGTTCTGATTGGTGGATCTTGGGGTTCCAGTAAAAAACAGAGTAGTTCCCACAAACCTGAAGCTATCCATTGCTGCTGCCTGATGTGTATGCAAGAAGCCACTCACAAAGTTGATGGTAACTGCACTTGTAAATGCTATGCTTTGTGTCTTTGTGCATATTGTCTGTGTGTTTTATATAAATGGTTTTTAAACTTCGTATATTGTATTTTAATGTTTTAATCCCTGTAAACCGCTCAGAGAGCTTCGGCTATGGGGCAGTATAGAAATGTAACAAATAATTATTTATGTGTTTATTTATTTATTAAATTTCTATAGTGCCCAATCGCCAAAGCTCCCTGGGCAATTCACAAAAATTAAAACCAATAAAGAATAGCATAAAAACAATATAAAATATAAAAACTTAGAACTACAGTATAAAAATACAACCAGAATAAAACCTAGCAGCAATGCAGGGATTTAAAATACAGTAACAGGTTTAGAACAGCAAAGCTAAATGACTAGAATGCTAAAATGCTAGGAAAATAAAAAGGTCTTCACCTGGTATTGGAAAGAGTACAATGTAAGTGCCAGGCAAACCTCTCTAGGGAGCTCATTCCACAGCTGGAGTGCCACAGCAGAAAAGGCCCTCTTCCTGGCAGCCACCCGCCTCACTTCCTTTGGCAGGGGCTCATGGAGAAGGACCTCTGAGGATGATCTTAGGGTCCAGGCAGGTATATATGGGAGGAGGAAATCCTTCAGATAAGCTGGCCCTAAGCTGTTAAGGGCTTTGAATGCTAATACCAGCTCTTTGAACCAGGCCTGGAAATGGACTGGCAGCCAGTGCAGCTGGAAAAGTACTGGCATGATATGATCACCTTGGCCAGTCCCCGTTAACAATCTCGCTGCCCTGTTTTGGATCAGCTGAAGTTTCTGGACTGTTTTCAAAGGCAGCCCCACATATAACACATTGTGGTAATCCAGATGAGAGGTTATCAGAGCATGGATAACTGTAGCTAGGCTATCTCTGTCCAAATAAGGGTGTAGTTGGTATATCAACCTAAACTGATAAAAGGTGCTCCGTGCCATGAGTCCACCTGTGCCTCGAATGAGAATTCTGGGTTCAAGAGCACCCCCAAACTACACACCTGGTGATTTAGGGGGAGTGCAACCCCCTCCAGAACAGGTTGAACATCACGTAGCCAGGCAGATGAACCACCCACCAACAGTACCTCCATCTTGTCTGGATTAAGTCTCAGTTTACTGGCCCTCATCCAGTCCATCCCTGTGCCCAGGCACTGATTCAGAACAGCCACTGCCTCACCTGGATTTGATGAAAAAGAGAGGTAGAGTTGGCTGTCTCCCTGTTTCCCATTCTTCCTGAAGATGAATTCTATGTAACTTAAAAATCCATATGTCATGCTACCTAAAGATGTCAGTGCAATGGTATCTCTTTATCTATACACTCCATCCTCCAACCAAGCTTTTTTGTTTTGCAGGGTTATAATGACGGTTTGACAATTTCCCCTTCAAATCAAGGCTCTCTCCATTGCCTTTCTTACAATTAACATTATAAGAACTTTACATGCTGTGTTAACTAGTGATAAAGCTTTCCCGAACTGTAATGGTTTGAAAGAGGGCAATTAAACTGCTACTTATTTTGAACCGAAGTCCCCATTTTCTTGTCCTCCATCTGGCTAAGAGCCTTCGGGCAGCCGAGAAGATGCCACACCAATCACTAAAAGCTTCCATTACAATAACACTTCTACAAGGCCTGCACTGTTGACTATCAGGAGTCCCATTACACAGGCACAAGTTTGTGTCTTGAAACATATTCGCACCACAGGCATCACGTACATAAATGAAGCCAAACAGACACAGCCAAAGCAATGAAGGAGAAACGTCATGTTCTTTCCCCTCCTGCTGTCCTCATCGGGCAGTTTGAGAGAAACCCGTGCGCTTACTAATGGAAGCCCAGCTCCTTCTAGGCAAGTTCTGTCAACACAATCCCCCTCAGTTCTAAACAAAGAGAGAAGGGAATTGGAGTGTGGAGGGTACCATTTCTTTCCCGAGAATATGAAACTTGTCTTTTACATACAAGTGCCACACAAATGAACCAAGGGTGATGATTTTAAAGTGAACATAAACAGTCAGGGCCAGAAATATTGAAACAAGGATAACTGTTTTGGCAGTTGGCCTCTGTACACCTCCACATTGAAATTGAAAGGAAACACACCCAGATGGGAGTGAAGTTAGGACTTTCAGCTGTAATTCAAGGGGTTTGACAAAAGTGGGGCACTAACCATTCAGGAAGGACAGCCAGTGGCATACACACACACCCATCGTTGGTGGCTCAGAAGTAATGGGACAAACCAACATCATTTCAAACTTAAGGGTCGCCTTTAATACCTGGATGAAAATCTTTTGCAGTCAATGACTGCCTGAAGTCTGGAACCCATGGACATGACCAAATGCTGAGTTTCCTCCCTCGAGATGCTTTGCCAGGCCTTTACTGCAGCTGCCTTCAGCTGCTGCTTGTTTGTGGGTCTTTTTGCCTTCAGTCTTGTCTTCACTAAGTGAAAAGCATGCTCTATTGGGTTGAGATCAGGGGACTGACTTGGCCATTGAAGAACATCCCATTTCTTTACCTTGAGAAACTCTTGGGTAGCTTTTGCTGTATGTTTTGGGTCATTATCCATCTGCAATATGAAGCAGCGTCCTATCAATTTATAATAATCAGTCCTATTCGGCTGAAGCTGAGCAGCAGGTACAGCCCTATACACTTCAGAATTCATCCTGTTGCTTTGATCAGCAGTCAGGTCATCAACAAACACCAGTGACCCAGTTCCATTGGCAGCCATACATGCCCACGCCATAACACTGCCTCCACCATGTTTGACAGATGATGTGGCATGCTTTGGATCATGAGCTGTTCCTTTCCTTCTCCATACTTTTCTCTTCCCAACATTCTGGTACAAGTTCATCTTGGTTTCATCAGTCCAAAGAACCTTATGCCAGAACTGAGCAGGCTTTTTTAGGTGTTTGCTGGCAAAGGCTAATCTGGCCTGTCTGTTCTTGAGCGTTACCAGTGGCTTGCACCTTGTTGTGAAGCCTCTGTATTTACATTCATAAAACCGTCCCTTGACTGTAGATGTCGACAATGACATGCCTACCTCCGCAAGAGCATTGTTGACCTGGCTAGATGTTGCGAAAGGGTTTCTCTTCACCATGAGCAGAATTCTGCGGTCATCCACTTTAGTTGTCTTCCATGGTCTTCCAGGCCTTTTGCTGTTGCTGAGCTTGCCTTCTTTTTCAGGATGCTCCAAAATGTTGTATTGGCCACTCCCACTGTTTTTGCTATCTCTCTGATGGGTTTGTTTCCTCAGCCTAATGATGGCCTCCTTCGCTCGCATGGACGCCTCTTTGGACCTCATGCTGGGAGTTCCAGTGAACAGCTACCAAATGCAAAAGTAACACTCAGAACCACCTCCAGGCCTTCAATCTGCTTGATTGCTCATGGGGTACCCAGGAAACAGGCCACACCTGGCCATGCAGCTGCTTGTCAGCCATTCATTCCATTACTTATGACCCACCAACGATGGGTGTGTGTGGATGCCACTGGCTGTACTTCCTGAATAGCTAGTGCCCCACTTTTGCCAAACCCCTTGAATTACAGCTGAAAGTCCTGACTTCGCTCCCGTCTGGGTGTGTTTCCTTTCAACTTCAATGCGGTGGTGTACAGAGGCCAACTGCCAAAACAGTTATCCTTGTTCAAAGATTTATGGCCCTGACTGTAAGTACAGTTGCTGCCCCATGCCTGGAGATCCCTCTCCAGAACACCTTTGTCCGAGCCCCAATGGTGCAGATATGTTATTAGACTGTAGATATAATCCCCCACTCCTTTACACAGTACTGTACATTGCTTCAAAACATAGTATCCCAATTCTGCGCTGTTCAGGGGCCCTCCTGCTCTTTCCACTGAGAGGGGGCCCTGGACTTTTCCTCAAAATCCAGCTTGACAGCACCACTGCTGGGACCACCTCTCTTCCTCCTCATAACCCATATTTCCCAAGACGTCTTTCTGGTGCCTTAATCCCTTAGTCCTTATCCCCGCCCTCCCCCCGCCCCGGGGTAAGCCAATATAATATACCAGCATTTGCCAAAGTCCATCCAGTTGTGCTTCTCTTCTTCCTCCTTTCCCCTCCATCTTGTTGCCCCCCCCCCCCGAAGTGAGTGTGGTATAGTGGTTAAAGAATTGGAGTGGGACTCGGGAGAACTAGGTTCTACTCCCCACTTCGCCATGATGTCCCCTGTGTGATGTTGGATCAGTCACTGACTCTCACCCTAACGTACCCCACAGGCTTATGGTGAGGATAAAATGGAGAGGAGGAAAAAAGGGAGGATATAAATGTAGTAAAAACATTTTAAAAATCAGCACTGGAACATTGATTGCAAGCTGATCAGAGCAAGGGACTCTTCTTTCTTTCTTTATTTCTTTCTTTCTTTCTCCCTCCCCCCTTTTTTGGGGGGGGATATCTAATACAGCACGTATGCAGCACAGGCACCTTCAGGAGCAAATACTAGCGTTGTGGTAGGGGCTTTTTGGCAGAACATCATCGCAGGAGGAAAATTTCAGCCCATTCCCTGCAGTCCAGCTGACGCAGGCCTAGCAAGCTACAATTGCAATAACAATAACAGTAACAACAACAATAAATACTATTGGTAATAATAACGGCCTAAGAAAGAAACAACCTCATGCTAAACGAATACTCAGTCAGGGCCTCAGGCTCCTCCTGTGGAAGGGTCTTCCGCCTCCATTTGCTTGCCACTAGATACTCCCTGTTCCATTTGACAGAAGAAGCAAGCATATACAGGGGTCCCATTGATTTGCAAGTGCTTCCAAAGCATCATGGCATTAATAGGGGTGAAGATTTAGCTTGCAAAGCTGACACTTCCTTCATCAGAATCTGCCACCGAGACTAACCCATCTGCTTTTACTTCTTTTACAAAACAGCAGGTTTCACATATTTCTGATGAAATTAATGCAAAAACATTGCAGCAACAGAGCTCCCTTCAACAGAAAATATACACTTAGCAGATTTGCAAACAGATTTTGAATACATGTAGGAAGAGTTCCCTGGTGTGTGTGTGTGTGTGTGTGTGTGTGTGTGTTTTAAATTGGCTTGTTAAAGAACAAGGGGAATGTTTTATTTTTCACAGGTTTGCTTCTTCAACAGTTATTTGTTCAGCTATTCCAAAATAGCAATGAGGCTGCCAAATAGCACTTTGTCTTCCCATGCAACCTTGCTCTCTTGTAGCTTTGCCTCCTTTTCTAATGCTAAAAGTCCTGATCACACAGAGTCTGTGGTAGCATAGAAAATACATGGCGTCCTGCTGCATGCCAAGGATTACTGCCCAAACTGCTCCACGTATGACACATTGGGCTGCACCTCACCTACACCATTCAGTTCCTTTGCAACAGTTTGTCCGGGTCTATTTTAAAAGTCCAGTTGTTCGCTCTTTAGGTTAAACATATCGGGATGGGGGGGGGGGCACACAATTGTCTTACAATCTGCTATCAGCAGTTGAAAATGAAGCCTTGTGCGTTCACCACTCTGCTGAGATATTTAATATTTCTTGAGACCTCCAGGGAGAGAGCTGAACTCTGAAGATAACTCTAGCACCAAGCAAACATTTTTGTAAAGTTGTTAACATCTCCCCCTCAAAAGCAAATATGGGGACAAAATATGGACATTGAGTTACCAGGGATAGCGGACAGTAGAAATTAGGGATTTCCTTTGGAAATAGGAATAACTGGAGAATATAGACCCATGACATAGAATCATAGAATAGTAGGGTTGGAAGGGGCCTACAAAGCCATCAAATCCCACCCCCTGCTCAATGCAGGAATCCAAGTCAGAGCATCCCTGACAGATGGCTGTCCAGCCTCGTCTTGAAGGCCTCTAGTGTGGGAGAGCCCACCACCTCTGTAGGTATGGACTCAGTAGCCAAAAGTGGGTCAGTTCTCATAATAGAGCGATAGTGAAGTCCTCCAAGGATCATAGAATCACAGAATTATAGAACAGTAGGGTTGGAAGGGGCCTACAAGGCCATTGAGTCCAACCCCCTGCTCAGTGCAGGAATCCAAGTCGGAGCATCCCTGACAAATGGCTGTCCAGCCTCGTCTTGAAGGCCTCCAGTGTGGGAGAGGTTCATTGGTCAGTGGGAGCCGTAGATATTTACATAGCCTTTCATTGATGCAAACCGCCTCTGGGATTCAAGAATTCATGTAGTGGGCCAATAAGGTTTGCCATATAGATGGGTGAAACATTGTAAGGTACTAGAAGGGTAAATATGACTCGCACACACTAACACTCACAATGACTAACTCTAAAACTAACTAAAACTCACACACAAAATGAAAAGCAAACTACTTAAATGAGAGAGCCGAAAGACCAAAGTTGATAAACAGTCCCTCCTGCAAGGTGTTTCTTTGATGAGCTACTGGCAAGAGCAATCACATCCCTTTGTTTGCTACCACCTCAATTACAATTAAATTTCTCTCCAGGCCAGGTGCTCCATGTCATTTGAATGCCAATGGTCTTTTTTTCCTCCTGAAATGTTAAGAAGTGTGAAATTCAGCTGATGCATTGATACTAATCCCTCCCAACCATTGTGAGAGAGAGCGATAGGTGTGAAAATTAAACAAATTAACTCAACCTCTCTCAGGAGTGATGGCACTCTGAAGGACTCTCAACAACTGTCAGCTTTGGATTCTGATCTACTTAAAAGTTTTACTGATTTATGTAGATGGGGGCACCTCACACTTCAAAACTCAACAAGAGCACTGATAGAAGTACTAATGGAAAATATTAGTAACTCGAATATTTGCATAGAAGGAAGGTGTTGTCTCCTTTCTGACAATGCTGCTTTGGAATTGGACTCCTTATTTATTTATTTAGTTACTTACTTACTTATTTATTTATTGCATTTCTATACCATCCCATAGCCGAAGCTCTCTGGGTGGTTCACAATGATTAAAACCACAAAATACGTAATAAAATACAATATAAAATATAAAACTTTAAAACTACACTATCAAAGTACAAACCAAAATAAAACCTAGCAGCAATGCAGAGATTTAAATTACAATAACATATTTAAAACAATAGAGCTAAAAGACTAAAATGCCTGGGAAAATATAATGGTCTTCACCTGGCACCAAAAATGTAGGCAGCAGGCAAGCTGCTCTGGGAAGCTCATTCCACACCCAGAGTGCCACAGCAGAAAGTTTTCTGGGGGACCCCCAAAAATACCCCCCCCAAAATGTTCTATGTATGTAGAAAACAAAGACCCCAGTCCTGCTAGTAGTTACACAAAAGTAACCATTTGTGGCTCCACCTCTTTGTCAAACAGAGAGGGTCTTCTCTGCAGTGGCTCCACACCTTTGGAACAAGTTGCCATCAGATGTCCACCATGCTCCATCATTGCAGGCTTTTAAGAAGGCCTTGAAAACATATTATTTTACCATGGCCTTGTCTTGATATGACTGCTATTTTTGCTGTTATTGCCATTGTTGATGATGGTTTTATTGTTGGCTGTTATTGTTGTTTTTATTGCTATTGTATTGTTTTTTATAGCTTTTAATATTGTAATTTTTTAATATATTTTATTGCAGTAAGCTGCCTTGGGGGGGCTTCAGCCCTGAAAGGCAACTAAGAAATGTAATAAACAAACAAACAAATAAATAAATATACCCCCACACACCCCTCACTTGTAAACTGAAAGCATCAGCAAAGCTCCTCCCTCTAGAGATACAAAATGATGTGATGCTGCAGTGCTGATACTGGACTGTGCATCAAAATATCTGTGGTTTCTTTTTTTTTTTTTTTTGGTGCTGTAGGGGTTACCTGAAAAGCCCTGTAAGCCCTTTACGAACCTGATTTAATGAGCTCTGATTTAACCATTCCTTTCCCTCATACTCTACATAATTCAGCAAGTAAATATAGCCATCCATGCTCGTACCCTTTCCTGAAAATGCCTCGCTAAAGGCTAAAATTCATGTTTATTTGCACAGACAGGAGCTCCATTTCCTCACAAATGAGTAACATATTGGAAGTTAAGAAAGTATTTAGCATCATGAAAAGGGCAAGTCAGTTGATGGATCTGAATGTCTTCCTAATTCCTTTAATTGCTAAATACATTTTAAATTGCGGAAGAAGCATTCAAAAGATATAATGGCAATTGATAAAACTTCTTCGGCGGTGGGAGGGAGCAGCTATGCAGAGAGAGGGCAGAGTTTGCATTTACCGAAGGGAAGATTTCAGCTCATTTTCTCACAAAAATGAACAAGCCCTTAGCAATAAATCAAATTTGATATCATTCTTTGGATTGCACAGATCATTAAGCTAAGTTCAGACAGCAATGCAATTTATTAGAAAGACCAAGTTAGCACTGCCTCTAATGTACACGACAAGTATTTCTGATCTAATGCTTGTGTGTATGTCTCTCGCCATGGGGGCAAGACACATAGAAAACAACGGGAGTGTTTGGTGGGAGATTCAGGACAGATAAAGGGAAGTATTTCTGCACCCAATGCATGGTTCAGCTATGGAATTTGTTACTACGAGATGTACCAATGGCCACCCATTTGGATGGCTTCAAGGGGGGGGGGATTAGACAAATTCATGGAGAACAAGGCTACCAATGGCCAATAGTTCTGATGGCTGTATTCTACCTCCAGTATCAGAAGTAGTATGCCTATGTACACCTCAGCTGCTGGGGGACATGGGTGGGAGGGTGCTGTTGCACTCATGCCCTACTTGTGGGTTTCCCACAGGCAGCTGCTTGGCCACTGTGTGAACAGAATGATGAATGAGATGGCTCCTTGGTCTGATCCAGCAGGGCTCTTCTAATGTTCTTATGTAGGGTGGCTGGGCATCTTCTTTTAAGACCACCCTCTTTTTAAACTTCAGTCCATAAATTCATCTGGTGTCACTTGTCTGTTAACAGTTCAGGATGGAATACTTTGTGCTGCGGGAGGTTGCGAAGCTTGTTTGTTTTTGAAGTTTTCCCTTTTCTGAATGGGTGGCTGCTGATGGACAGCTTCTTGATGGACTACAGCTGCACGCACCATCAGGGCTGGAAAGAGGAGGAGGAACGGAAGAGGAGGAGCCCGGAGTGAGGAGCAATGAGCTGGCGCTTCTCTTGGGACGTGCAGATAACGTCAAGGAGGAGGAGGAGGAATCGGGCCCATCACGTGGACTTTGGAGTTAGCGGTTCCTGCTGCTTTCGCGAGCGGGTTTCTCTGGCATGCACAGCACAGCCCAAGCCCATTCCCTCATCTTCATTGCCTGCCCCCTTCTTCTGCTTCTGCTTCTTCTGCACCTCCTCCACCTTACTGGAAAGGGCTCAGAAGGCAGTCACAGTGCCTGGGCTCCCTGACAGAAGGCAATGAGAATCATTTCCTTCCTAGGCTCCATGACAATGACCTTAAAAAAATTCCCACTGATTTTGAGTTGGGCTACAACAGCGTTAAGAGTCTCAAGTCTCATCTTTCTGAGTACTTCTGTGTCACAGACACGCACGCATGCACAAACACAGCAGCAGCAACGAAGTGGAAGAAACTGCCACGCACACCCCAACCATAAAACATTTTCTCCTCTTGTTGTCTCAAGGGGAAAAAGGAGGAAACAAGCCAAAATCTGTCAGAGAGGGAAAGGAGGGCACAGGAATTTAAAGCACCCGCTCCACCTGCCTCTATACGCTCCCCCACGGCATTCCCATTCATTTCACTACCTCTTGCTTTGTTATTTTTTTCTTGAAAGCAGATGAACCAGCTATGCTGTTCCCCACATGGTGAGTTGTATTTGTACTTCCTTCTAAAATTGTAGTATTTATAAGTTTCTATCTATACATATACATTAGCATACGAGCATTCTATTCAAATTTATGACCTCTTTTTCTGGAAATAAAAATCCCCTTTGCTGGAGGTATGTAAATTGCTACCCTAGTTTGATCTGAAAGGTAATTTCTTCACACAGGTAGCTAGGTTTCAAAACACACCCTCTGAAGACATAAAAAATGGCTGGTGGTTGGGTAGAGTCCCCAAGTGTCACGTATATTATCTGCCTATTTTGTACTTTGGCCTCCGGTTGGATATCAGGTATTTTGTGGAATACAACAGACCAGGGCAACTTCTGGAGTTCCAGATGTTTTTGCCTACATCCTATCCAATTTAGGAATAGGTACAATCCTATTGCAGGAACACCCAATTGCTTATTTTGGTTGAAAATTAAAAGAACGGCAAAAAAACTATTCCTTGGTACAAAAAGAATGTCTTGCAACAGTTTGGTGACTTAGCTAAGTGCGCCCTTATGTATGGGGACATAAATTTATAATTCAAACTGACTACCGAGCTTTACTTTGGCTCCAGTCCATGAAAAACCAAAACCAATTGCTCCAGCATTGGTCATAGGCCTTATAAGAATTCCAGATAGAATTCCAACATGTAGTTGGCAAAAACAACCTGACTGCTGATGGGCTGGCAAGGCAAGGAACTTAGGAATGGAATGCGGTTCCGACCTGAGTGCAATCACCAACCCAAGATCCAAAGAAGAAGACCAAGAGAGCAGGAGGACTGAAAACACCCAGATGAGCCAGCCTAGCCAATAGTTGTAGGCCAAAATATCTGAAGGGCCACCAGTTGCCCACCCCTGCACTGGATGCTTTGAGCCTGAGGGATCTTTCTTTCTTTCTTTCTTTCTTTCTTTCTTTCTTTCTTTCTTTCTTCCTATGACCCTGAGCTGCCCAATTCTCCAGCAGCAGGAAAGGCTCTTTTCCTTTGGAGGACATCATTATGTTCTATATAATACCTGTTTCTAAATATACAGGCTAGGAAGGTAGAAAGCAAAGAGGCCAGTCCCAATGTAGCCCCAAGCATCTGATGGCCCAGCCAGCTAACCCACAAGGTACCTTTAAATTGGCCAATCCAGACCCTTGATGGGAAATATGGTTCCATAATGAAGCATTCCCACCCACCCACCCAACTGGTCAACAGGGTTAGATTCTGTCTGGGCAATAATTACCTCCATTTTTCATCTTTCTCTCTCTCTCTGGTAAGAATATTAGAATTAGTATACTAGGGGGTGGTATACTAACCAAGCTGTTTTTATCTTTCGTAATGAGTGTTCATGTGTATCTGGTAGGGATAAAGTCTATAAAACTATAGTCTGTAACTCTGGACTTAAATAGTAAATTTGAGCTATCTTCCTGTAATATAAAAGTTGTGATTCGCCACTTGGTCGAAACAGAGTTCATACATCGGCTCTTTGCATACCACAGCCCAATTAAAGGCCCCTTTAATCCTGCATTTATCATTACCCATGTACACATCTGAGTTCACATGTCTGCGCAAATGAGAATGTGTGACAACAGCAGTGTCATGGTAGACCACATGCTTTACATACTGGAAGGTCCCAGGCTCAATTCCTGGCATCTCCAGCTTTTAAAATATGGATCAGCCAACAGGTGATGAGATGGTAATAGGGATGTATGAAATTGGCCTTACTTGGCTCTGCCGGGTTCCACTGGGGGGGGAGGCGCTCCGTCCCTCCCCCTGGAATCCTGGCCGGCTGGCTCCACTCCGCTCCACGGGGATTCCGCGGAGCCGCCAGCCGGCTCCGCCAGCAGCTGGACATCCGGCCGCTGGCTACCAGGGATGCAAATGGAGGCGGCCGTAGCCGCTGCCGTTTGCGTCCCTGTAGTCAGCTGTGATAGGCTATGTAAATCTTTACGTAGCCTATCACATCTGACTTTTTTTTTAAAAAATGCGCATACGCAAATGGCGGCGGCTACGGCCGCCGCCATTTGCATTCCTTATTTTGGCCCATCTTAGTCTACGTAAATATTTACGTAGACTAAGACGGCGAAAATAAGGGGAACGCAAATAGCGTAGTGGACGCTATTTGCGTTCCCCCTTATTTTCACTGTCTTAGTCTACGTAAATATTTACGTAGACTAAGATGGGCCAAAATAAGGAATGCAAATGGCGGCGGCCATAGCTGCCGCCATTTGCGTACGTGCTTTTTTAAAAAAAGTCAGACGTGATAGGCTACATAAAGATTTACGTAGCCTATCACATCGTTTTTTGTTTTTTTTTAACCTAGCCATGATAGGCTACATAAATCTTTACGTAGCCTATCATGTCTTTTTTTTTTTTTAACACTGGAAATGGCGGCGGCGGCAGCCGGTCGGAAGACCGGCTGCCGCGGCCGCTGCCGCCACCACCCGGAAGATCCACCCCAGGTAAGTCTCGTCCTGGGGGGGATCCGCGGGGGGGGGGCAGGCCATTCCGCCACAGAGTTCGGGGGGGCCGAATGCACTGGCATTCGGCCGAATGCACTGGCATTCGGCCTCACCGAGATCTGTGGTGGAATTCTCTGCCATCCCTAGATGGTAATGACCCCTGCTGGAGACCTGCTACCAATTGGTCACAGTACAATACTGGGCTAGAAGGACAAACAGTCTGATTTGGCATAAGGAAGCTTCCTGTGTTCGTCAGACTGGCCAGACAAACTGTGAAGGAAATACTCAACATTCACCTGCAGACTATATAAGAACCTAGAACAGGGATGAGGAATGCGTTTCCCCTCCAGATGTTGTTGGATTGCAATTCCCATCAGCTCTAGCCAGTGGTGAGAGAAGTCAATGGTGATAGATGATACCTGCCACAGTCCAAAAGCAAGGACCCTCTCTTTGCTTGACATAACAATATTTGTAAGATAGAGGTGGGTGGTGGAGGACCACAGCACCCAGAGTTTTCTTAATTAATTATATGTTACAGGAGCTGTGAGGCTAACTCCACTGAGACAGCCAATAGAATGGAGTCAGGCATAGCTTTGCTATAGTGAGGATTGTTGTGCTGAGGAAGTATAGGGGGGAACCTTGAGCATGATGATATCACATTACACATTTTACTACACATTACTAGAGTGAGAAAGAGACACGGGGCTTTTTGTGAGCAGCCACATATCCCCCCGTGACATTTCATTCTGGTCCAAGCAGTGATCTGAATGAGATTCCTTCAGTAGACCAAATTGGATCCTGCTACAGCAGGATGGGGGAGGAGCTGAGAGACCATCAGGAAACACCAACTGGGGACATGCCAGCCCAGGAGGCTGGCTCAGCCAGCAACCAATCATGACCCAGGTTTCATGACCTGAGAGGAAGTAAAAGGGAATTATGGGAGAGGAAGTGATTACTAAGTTACGTGTCCCACAGGAAGACCCCTTACATAACCTTTTTGATGACTGCTGGGAATTTGGAGACCCAAAGAAATTGAACAATAAAAGCCCATATGTAGTTTGAGTTCATAATTTGTTAATGAAATATCAAGTGATTCATAGTTTTAGTCCAAGAATGGGGAACTGTAACCCCAATGGATGGATGTGGCCTCCTCCCTTGGTAGATGTGGGTATTAGTGAGATGGGGATTCATTAAATTGGCACTCTGGGTGCTAAAACAATGACTTTGGAATATATTCATGCTCAATGGAGCTCTTGCTGTATGATCTATATGGATGGCTCTAGGGATCCTATGAATGGTTGTGTTAGCGCAGCATTTTGTATACCTAGTTTGGGGATTCACAAAGGTATTGCCTTTCCAACTGGATCTCGATAATGTCAGCTGAATTGGTGGCCATTGTTTTGGCACTAGAATGGATGATGGAGGATCATCCAACCCATGCCCTTGTTCTGTCTGATTCCCTTTCCAGGTTGGTAGCCATTCAATCTGGTGGTGTAGAGTGCAAGATCATCCTAGTAAATGAAATATGGGCCCTGTGCTCAGAATTGCATATAATGGGAATATGGGCTGGCTTTTTTGGGATTCCAGATCATGTTGGTATCATAGGGAATGAAATGGCGGATAATACAGCAAAGCACGCCTTATATAAGACCCTTATTAATGTCCAAGTACCTTTATCTCATAATGAAATTAAGAGCTGCCTGCAATGGGAGTGTATTTAGAGATGGCAAAAAAATTGGGAAGAGAGCAGTACCAGATGCAGTTTTTTCTCCTTTTGCCCTAGCTTACAAGATTTTAAAATGTTCAATCAGTCTGGTCGAGCCTGGCATCTGTATTTTTCGAGTGTTATCTGGACATTGTGCAGTTCGAAGCAATCTCTTCAGTATTGGGCAGGTAGATTCAGACATCTGCGATGCCTATGGAGTATCAGAGACAACAGACCACATACTATGGGATTGTATATAATATCTAGGAGAACGGGAGCCCTTTCTTCATATGTTGAGAGATAGGGGAGCTCCTGTTGGGCATTTGGGTGCTCTTCTTAAGATCTGCGAGATTCAGTCTGCTGTGATCTCGGCCATCTGGCGGTTTATGCTTGATAGGAACTTAGCCAGCAGTTTGTGAGTTAACTTCCTGCATTAATTTGACGTCAGTAGGTGGCGGTAATAAAGCCTTTAGGCCTTGCTTCACCATAAAACCTCCAGAAGCAGAAGTGATCACTTGACCTATGACGTAACAGGAAGCGGGAGGACCTGGAGGACTGATGACCTCAAAGGAAGAGGAGCTAGGGCTGTATCATCACAGAAAGAATTTAGGGTTAAAACCTGCTTCATACTTATGACTAGGGATGGGCGGATTCCCTACCTGTCATTCTGTGGGGGAATCCGCCCGCAGGGGGAGGCGATCCATCCCTCCCCCCAGAATCCGTCCAGGCCGGCTCCACTCCGCGTTGATCCTACGGAGTTGGCCGCCAGCTCCGCATCACTGCTGAATGTTGATATGGCCAGCAGCCATTACCTGTTCACGCGATAGGCTACACAAATATCTGCGTAGCCTATCACGTCAAAAAACAGGGACGCAAATGGCGTAGTAGACGCCATTTGCAGCCGTAAAGCTGGTAGATTAACCTAAGTGCGGCCGTAAATGGCTACATTTAGGCTAATCTACCAGCTTTACGGCCATTTGCATCCAGAGACTTACTTAGCACAGAGATACGCCACGGCAATGGCTGCCGGCTGTAGCGACGTTCGCCAGTGATGTGGAGCAGGCGGCCGGCTCCACAGATCGACGCCAAGATGGATCCAACCCAGACAGATTCCAGGGGGAGACGGAAGTGAGTGCTCCATTCTGCCACAGGCCCCAATGGGGCCGGATTCTTGGAATCCGGGCTCATTGGGGTCCGTGGCAGAATTCTCCCCCATCCCTACATATGACTGGTTTGACAACAGGCAATACTGCCATAATAAAGAGGCCCATCTGTCTTTAAGCTTTTAGTCCAGGTGTGTGCAACTGTGGGCGGTCCGGGAGCCATTTCCCCCCCCCAGACCCCCCACACCTGTGGACTGGACTGGGAGGGGGAAAAACAGTCAGTTTGCCACTGTACTTCAGTGGCGATCTATTCCATAGCACTCAGTAGCACTAAAATTGACAAATTTAGCTTGTTTGCAAGCTAAATTGGTCTGTTTTAGCAGTTCTCAGGCACTATGGAGTGCCACTGTTTGTTTCATTCTTTTTTAAAAAATTGGGGCATGTTGGGGGCATTGGGGGGCTGCACTGGGGGGTAGCAGTGGGCACATGCGATGCACACGCTGTGTGTTGCCCACTCCTGTTTTGCTACATCAAGAAGAAAGGGAGAATCTTAATGAATAGTGGTGGCCCAGAGGCCAATTCCTGGTTTCATTTTTAAAATTAATTTTCTAGAAGTCTCCGATGAGGTAACCATTGCAAAAAATTTCATCCTGAATTAAATAAATAGCTCAGTTTAATCCCAACTAACACAGAAAAGCAAAGAAACGTTTTAAGGCTGTGATCCTGCATATGCTTATCTAGGAGTAACCTCCACTGAGCTCAGTGGGGCTTAGGTAGGGATGTGTGAACTCACCCCCATCCGGGTCCTCTGGATGCCTGCCTGCCACCAGGCCTCAGTCGCTGGTCCCTGGACTGCGCTCAAGCCCCTCCCATGCTCGGCGAGCAGCCAGCACTTACCCCAGCAGCCTCGTCGAGCTCCACAGTCGCCATTTAAAAAAATAATAAAATGGCGAGTGCAAAAATGCACATTTTTGTATGCGTGAAAATGCACATTTTGTGAATGTGCATATTCTCATGTGTGAAATGCGCATTTTTGCAAAGGCACACATTAGTGTGTGTGCAAAACTGTACATTTTTCAGTAAATGTGCATTTTCACGCATACAAATATGCTTATTCGCAAAATGCACATTTTCGCATATGTGAATTCTTCAAGCTTTTAGTCCAGGTGTGTGCAACTGTGGGAGGTCTGGGAGCTATTTTGCATTCGCAAAAATGCGCATTTTCGTGTGTGTGCAAATTTGAGTATTTTTGCGATCGTCATTTTATTTCTCCAAAAAAATGGCCACCGTGAAGCTCAACGAGTCCAGTGGAGTGAGTTCAGGCCATTCGCTGAGTGCGGGGAGGGGGCGAGCAAAGTCAGGGGCTCAACGAGTGGGGCTCGGGGGTTCGGGCAGGAGCGGGTCTGCCGGATTCCTGGACTGAATCGGGCACCGGCACCATCCCTAGACTTAGGTTTGACTAAACATCCGTAAGATTGAGGTGTATTTTTCTAAGGCAGTCCAAAAGAAGTTCAGAAGAAGCTTTGAGAATACAGAGACTTCTGCAGCAGCAGTTATTACTTCAATGTACAGACTGCTTTGGTCTGTCAACAAAGAACAAGGCTAGTTAAAGGTCTTTTTCAAGGAGGGTTATTATTTTGCCAAGACAAGGAACAGTTTAATTTGCCATCCAAGACAGAATATGCCCTGCTGAGAAATAAACTACCATTTGATTGCTTGCTTCAAAACACAATTTGATTTGATTTTAAGTGGTGGGCTCTCCTCAACTTCCTTGTTGCAACCGCCAACTTAACTCTGGCCTGGAATTATAGCTCCCAAACTGATCCTCACGCTTACACCTCAGAATATTTACACATGCAAATATGAAGAAGTAACAGCAGCAATTAAAGTCCAAACTAGATGTGGCACTCAGCAGAAGACCAGCAGTGACTGGTAGTGGTGGTGGTGCTTAATATTTTCTCCTTGTGCCATGTTTCTCCACTAAGAATCCCCACAGGTACTTTTTCTTTTCTTTTTTACTCCTCAAAGGAAAAAATATAAGTGCTCAAGCCCTGTGAATATGTTTGTGTCTGTATACTTACAAGCAAATAATTGTTACAACTGCAACTACTACATTTATATCCTACTCATCTTCCAATAATAAAAATGCTTTTGTGTAAACAATCAAAGCAAGATTTGCTCTAGTTTGGTTTTACAGTGTTTTATCCATGCATATGCATATGTTGGTAACACAGAGGGAGGGAAACGATGCAAATTAATGGAAGAAACGGAGAGCTGCATCAAACTGCACATACTCCGATTTTGGAATTAATTTTGCCAACTCTCAAAGTTTAACTGCAAGTCAAGGGGGGTGGATTGCAAGGCAAAGTGAACACAGGGAATAATAAGGGGAAGGAATGGGGGAACTATGCTCATCCCTAAGTGTACAGCAAAGATTTGTATAGCAAGGACATGCACATACCTCTCATTTCAAGCTGTACTGCATGTCTGCATGCACATGTGTGTGCACACGCCAGAGATCCAAGAACTTTAAGATACTGTAACTGTTGGCTAGCATGTGACAGCTTTGGCAGATTTTTTTTTAAACTGACCTAGAAGTAGAGATTTCCCAAAATAACAGAAAAATGGCTTGGCACATTTCTAAGCCAATATGAATCCCTGTTGCCACCCCAAATTTGATGGTCAGGGATCACCTGCAAGCCTCTCTGATCTTGCAGTTCTGCACGTCAGGGAGAGATCTCTCTTGGCCATGTGAAGCCTTTGAGTTAAACAGATTGAACTCCCCAAAAATAGCTGGGTGGCAGATCTGAACTGGGGAAGAATTCTGGGGTCTGAACACTCACCTCTTTGGTGTTTGGCACTGTGATCCCCTAGTTTGTGTCTAGGCCCAAAAGTGGCAAGCATCTCTACCAAAAAGCCTTTCTATTCTCAGTTAGTAGGGCAAAAAAATTACACACTTTCCCTTATACCTCTGACCCGACCATGTTTTAGTAGGGAAAAAACAGGTTTCGCTAACTCAAGTGACACAGTAAAAAGGGAGAGAGATAAATGGAGGAGACCAATGTGCTTGACATTTCCAAGGAACGGTAGGTTGAAGCGGCTGTCCTCGCTTCCCCCTGCTTTCCCCTCAGAAATGAACGCGCAATATTGAATTTCTGGTGAAAGCTTTTGAGACACAGGCTGATATTCTTTGAAAATGTCAAATTTAACAGCACAAGGAAATGTCTTTTGAATCAGAAGATGAGAACTCAGGGGAGTTAAATTAACAACATAGCACAACATTTTACCAAGTAATAGCACTATATTTTTTCTCTTTTATGGAGCACTGCTCAGGGCAATATCTAATCTCTTGAGTTTAATGAACTTTTAAAACTACTCCATAAATACTCCAGGGCCATGACATATACAGTCCTAAGATAAATTCAAGCCTGACTTCAATGGACGATATCACATTTCTGTTATTAAAAAGTGTTAATTTTAATATTCGAGGCAATTTCATTTCCTACAAAATATGGGGGCAGAGGATTGGTACTTTCATCCCGAGGACTGGTTTTTGTTGTAGATATTAAACACAAAGACATTTTAAATAAAAGAAATATGCAGAGAAACACATCATGTTGCGCTAAAAATAGAACTCCACAAAACTAGCACGGCCTGGAAAAAGGATACTTCAAGGAGAGTATTTGGGTAATTTGGAAATATCTTTGCAGCCTGAAAATTCAGCAGTATATCTAGTCCCCCCTCTGAATTATATTCTCAGCATTAAAGAAGAATGGGAAGCCAACTTCCATATGGAGGATTCTTACACTGAAAGAATGAGAATGGAACTGAGCGCTAAGGCCAACATGTGTGGCTGCCCTGGAAAGCAGCCGTCCTGCATCTCTTCCCTTCTCCCCATTAACATTTTGGAAGTTGAGATATGTGATGTGACATCAACACGTTGCAAGTTCCCCCATCCCCCTGGAACTGGCAGCCAAGGAAGTGCTGGGACAGATATAAGCTCACATCACATATGAACATAAGAAGAGCCATGCTGAATCAGACCAAAGGCCTACCTAGTCCAGCATTCTGTTCCCACAGTGGCCAACCAAATACCTTTGCGAAGCCCACAAACAGGGCATGATTCCAGTAGCACCCTCTCAGGTCAAGTGCAATATGGTCATAGAATCATGGAATAGTAGAGTTGGAAGGGGCCTACAAGACCATCGAGTCCAACCCGCTGCTCAATGCAGGAATCCAAGTCAGGTCCTGATGCATTAGACAGATTCATGGAGGATAAGGCTATCAATGGCTACTAATCATGATGGCTATATATTACCTCCAGTCTGGGAGGCAGGAGACCTCTCTATACCACTTGCTGGGGAAGTGGTATAGAGCAGAAAACCTGCAGCGGTTGCCAATTGCTTTCTAGGGGCAAGTCAACGTGTTGGCTTTAATCTTTGAAGCACTAAATGGCTTAGGACCTGGCTAAGAGACCACCCGTCTTGCTATGAACCTGCCTGGATATTAAGATCTGCGGGAGAGGATCCTTTGAGGGCACCATTATCCACAGAGGCCCATTTGTCGGGCAAACGTGAAAGGGATAAATAAATAAAGCCATTCAAGTTGGTGGTCATCACTACATCTTGTTAGAGATTTCCATAGTTTAACCATGTGCTATTTCAAGAAGGACTTCCCTTTATCTGTCCTGAATCTCCCACCATTCAGCTTCATGGGATGACATGTTTTGCATACTTAGTAATGCTAAGGAGAGAGTGTAGGAGACATGGGGCTGTTGTGTGTGGCAATGACCTTGCACAGCTATAATGGGTAGTTATGGAGTAAATGCGTTCGCAACACATATAAGCCTTATTTGGGTGTTACTGCAAACCATGTGGAAATAGTGGAAGAAAATGGTGCCTGCAAGCCACACCCACAATGTTCCTGCCCCTGCCGGCTCCACGGACTTTTATGTATTCAGTGTAAGGTCTGAAGAAAGATTCTAAACACATTCAACTGAACAAACTTAGAAGTGCCCCCATGATTGGGAACCTGCATTGTCAGGGTTTCCGCTGTCAGCAAGACCCCCAAGCACTTTGTATGTCACATTTCTGCAACTTCCACAGGAAATTCTTGTCTGAGTAAAGTACTCCAACTCAGTTTCAAATGAGAACCCAAACAATGGTGTACCCCCCTTCCCCCATCTGCCACCTGGTTTGTAGGAGTATTTTGCATGCACTTCTATTCAGTCTTCATTTTCTCCACAAAATTCACTCCTCATGCTTTCCCTTCAGGAATTTGCAATACATGATACTGACAACACAGGCTGACAATGCAAAAGCTCTAGCAGGGGTTGAAGAAAGAGGTGCCCCTTAGTCCTGCTTCTTTTCCAATGCCATGTGGATAATTTGCCAGTGTAGTGCAGTGGTGAGAGTGACGGACTGGGAGCCGGGAGATCCGGGTTCTAGTCCCCACTTGGCCATGGAAGCTCACTGGGTGACTTTGGGCCAGTCACAGACTCTCAGCCCAACCTACCTCACAGGGTTGTTGTTGTGAGGATACAACAGAGAGGAGGAGGATAATGTAAACCACCTTGGGTTCCTTGCAAGAGGAAAAAAGGCAGGATATAAATGCAATAATAAATAAAATAATAAATAAATTGTCATGAAAGGCTGTATGAACAGCATTCCAAGTTGCAATGAGGCCTCATCGCTACTTCCTTAATTTCCTACAACCCTGAAGAGAGCACTGAGGCTTTGTCATCCTGGATCATTACAGGAAGTGGCAGAAGTGCCACCGCTAATCAGTCATCAGCTCGAACTACATTGTTGTTCTTAGCAGGATTCCAACAACAACAGTCTGAATCCAGGCCCTGGGGCTTGCCTTCTCAGAAGCGGTTACCAGCTTCAAAGGTGTTCTGCGGGGAGACAAGCAAGGCACTGACAGATTCTATTTTCCTTTAATAAACTTTGTTATCATCTTTTCCAGCCACACCCTGCTGAAAATGGATGCTGCTAGTATCAAAGACAGGTAGCAGTAGAAAGAATGACACACACACCCCTTGGAGGGTGCATTTAAGGTCTTATTTAAATCTCACCAGTATGTATATTTGATGGAGGTGTGTGTGTGTGTGTGTGTGTATATATAATATATTTCTAGGCCATACAAAATAACACAGGTTTTTAACCCCATTGCCTAGTAGTTCTAAAAGCTGAAGGGCAGTCCATTTGCTCTGTGCCACAGAGCTCAGTGGGAGATATTTAGCACTAATCTGTGTAACCTCATCCTCAGTTTCGTTTCTTAGTCACACTAGTGTATGACAGAACCTTAGGAACTGGCCTTTATATAGATACAACTTAATCCAAACAAAATAAACTTTGCCCGGGGTGCTATATTGACTTCCTTTTGTGAAAAACACTGCTCCTCTTTATTCCCCAGATAATAAACACAGTTGAGTACAATCAGGGTACAATTCATATAAAGGCATAAAGATGATCAAACAAAATGTGAAACTCAGGGCACAATCCTATGCATGTTTAGACAGAAATAAGTCCTACAACTCCCTGCATTCCCCCAGACAGCCATGCTGGCTAGGAGCAAGCTGGGAATTGTAGGACTTCTTTCTGCCTAAACACACATAGTATCATGCCCTCAGAGGCTGATCTTATCAAAATCTTCTAGATACCCTCTTGAGATCCCTACAGATGTTTTGCTTGGACCGGAATGCCCAGATTTGATCTCAAATGTCACTTAAGGCATGAGCAGCATAAGAAATGTCTAGAGAGAGGATGCCTTGTAATTCCTTCAGAAGTTTCAGTTCAGTGGGACCCTCCCAACTTGCCTTAAATTATGCTTTAGGGACATTTCAGTATGAGCTTGGGGGATCCCCTATTACAAGAGGTGGTGTGGGCCACAAGGTTAGGTTAGACCAATTCACGGAACACATCTATGAACTGCTATTTGCAACAATAGCAAAAGGAAAACTTCCTATTCAGAGGGAAGGAACCAGATAATGAAGCTGAAGCTCCAATATTTTGGCTACCTAATGCGAAGAGAAAACTCCCTGGAAAAGACCCTGATGCTGGGAAAGACTGAAGGCAAAAGGAGAAGGGGACGGCAGAGGATGAGATAGCTAGATAGCATCACGGATGCAATGAATATGAACTTGAGCACGCTCCGGGAGAGAGCGCAGGACAGGAAGGCCTGGCGTGCTATGGTCCATGGGGTCACAAAGAGTCGGACACGACTGAACGACTGAACAACAACAACAACCTCTGGGGAAATGCTGGGGATAGATTAAAAAGGTAGGGCTCTTGCCTTCATGTCCTGCCTGTAAGCTTCCTAGGGGCAGCAGGCTTTGCTTATCCAGGACCCCGTAACTACTGTGATGCATTGTATATAGGGCACTCTCTGAAGACAATCTGGTAACTTCAGTTAGCAATCTTGCAATTTTGTTCTGAACTAATTTGGACTGGGATGGAATAATGTGTGTATCACGCTTGTACTTTGCCAACTTCACTGGCTCCCAGTCTGTTTCTGGGCTCAATTCAAAGTGCTATTTGTGACCTTTAAAGTCCTTCAAAGCTTGGGACCACAGTGGAAAGGGGAATTCCCAGTTAAGCCTACAAATACTGAAAGCACTCTTCTTGAACAATCCCTGCATTCATTTCAACCCAGCATCAGCGCTTGGAATTGTCAGGCAAATGGCAGGGTCTACCATGGCTGACACTGGATGCTGACATTCTTTTTTAAAGTTGTTGTTGTCCTCCTCCTCATCATCATCATCAGGTGATGGGCATGCTATGTTGCAAAGTCTGAGCTGAGACTGCATCTAAGAATGGACAAATAGGCCAGTTACACTTTTTGACAAATTCACATTTGTTTAATCTCAAGTTCTTTCCATCCTGTTTATGAAAAAAAATGAAAATTGTGGTGAGTTCTTATAAAAACAAAAACAAATAGAACAAAATTCTCACTCATTACTAGCTGCATATGTCCACTTTCTTCTTTCCCCAGAATATCTCTAGCCCCTGAAAAAGTAGGTTTCAGAGGCAATCTGGAGAAATGAAGATGGTGGATGGCAGTATTCAAACTTCATTTTTAGCCACCTTTTCATGCAAAGTGAAAGTTTTCTCTCATAACTAGAAAGATATCTCATCTAATGGGCCAATTATTTCTATTCTGCACAAATTGATACCCATGCCAATCGTTATATTTTCATGTATTCTTCAAAAGGCCTTTCTTCTCTTTAACTACATTGGGGAAAGGGTTGTTCTTTTTGGGAAAAGTGCAACAGGTACCACATGATGGTCAAATTCAAGGTACATCATCAAATGCTGGACACAAAGAAACAAAGAAAGAGAGAGAGAGAGAGAGAGAGAGGCCAAGATGACCGTAGTATCAGGGGAAAAAAAGAAAGGAAGAGAGGAAGAAAGCATCTAACTGAAACAAATTAGATGGAAAGCAGGAGACACAGATCTCTTCTATAATACTAAGGGCCAGACAAGTCTTTATAGACAATACACAAAGGAAATTTTAATTTCTATCTTTTTTTTCTTTCAGGCAAGCTTGCCAGCATTTGTTCGTGCAAGGAAGTTACAGGAAAATTCTACGTTCTTGTTGTCTATTTAAACAACGGTCATTGTTTGTGGACTATACAGGGAACCCAGCTCCTGGGAGAATGAAAGGCTGTGAAAGTTCACGGTGCACTGACTTCACATTTTCATGTAATGATTTGATGAACTATTATGAATGAAGTCAGTCTGATGGACTCTACCTCTCTGAATGGCAGACTTACAGATAAAACACTGATTATTATATTCTTAGATTACCCTCCCCATTTGACACGTGGGGTGCTTTACAAAATGCAGTAAAATATATTCAAGGTTCCAGAAGCTTACAGAAAACCAACACAGACATAGAATTATTTTAGAAGAGTTGTTTGTTTTTAATGGGAGGAAATAAGAAAAATCAGGATAAAAAAATAGAACAAAATAAATAGCCGCAAACAAATAATAGATCCCCTATTCTGGAGAATAGAGAGGGGAGAGTCAGATAATCAGATTCAGATAAAAAAGATAAAAGCAACAAACTCCTAGAAGACAAAAGATGTATGTTGAACAGATCACTACAGCAAACATGTGATTACACTAGAGATGGGAGGATTCCCTACCTGTCGTTCCAGGGGGGAATCCGCCCACGGGGGGAGGCGATCCCTCCCTTCCCCCGGAATCCGTCCAGGCCGGCTACGCTCCACATTGATCCTGTGGAGCCAGCCACCAGCTCCACAACGCTGGTGAATGTCAATACGGCCAGCAGCCATTGCTGTGCCGTATCGCTGTGCTAAGTACGTCTGCAGATGTAAATGGCGTAGTGGGCGCCATTTGCGGCCGTAAAGCTGGTAGATTAGCCTAAATGCAGCCATTTACGGCTGCATTTATGTTAATCTACCAGCTTTACGGTCGCAAATGGCATCCACTACGCCATTCGCGTCCCTGTTCATGCGATAGGCTATGCAGAATGGACCGCCATTTTGTTTGCCTCTGGCCTCAGCAGCTAGAACTACCCACTATTTCAATTTCCACAATTACACTGATGGGATCTGAGCTGGCGGTGACTGACCAAGAAAGAGATTTGGGGGTTGTGGTAGACCGCTCGATGAAAATGTCGACTTAAGTGTGTGGCTGTTCTAAAAAAAAGTAAATTTCATGTTAAGCACAATTAAAAAAAGCCAGTATCATACTATCATTGTGCAAATCTATTGGATGACCACACCTGTAATACTCTGTGCAGTTCTGGTCACCGCACCTAAAAAAGGGTATTGTAGAATTGGAAAAAGTGAAGAAAAGGACAACCAACATGATTAAGGGGCTATAGCAACTCTATGACAATGGTTACAATTTCTGGGACTGTTTAACTTAGAGAAACGGTGAGTATGGGGAGACATGATAGAGGTATACAAAATTATCCATGGTGCAGAGAAAGTAAATAGTGATGAGGTTTTCTCCCTCTCAGCCCATGAATCTGGGTCATCCCATGAAACTGATTGGTGGGAGATTCAGGCCAGATAAAAGGAAGTACTTTTTCACACAGTGCATAGCTAAACTATGGAATTCATTTCAACAAGAGGTAGTGATGGCCACCACTTTGGATGGCTTTAAAAAGGGATTGGGCATATTCATGGGCATAAAGACTACCAATGGCTACTAGTCCTGATGAGTCTATGGTACCTCTGGTATCAGAGTCAGTATACGTATGTAAACCAGTTGCTGGGGAACATGGGTGGGAGGGTACTGTTGCATTAATGGCCTAATGTTGGGTTTCCCACGGGCAGCTGGTTGGCTATTGTGCGAACAGAATGCTGGATTAAATAGGCCTTTGGTCTGAGCAGGGCTCCTCTTATGTTCTTAAGTTCACATCAGCATATTTATTTATTTATTACTATACCGCCCAGTAGCCAAAGCTTTCTGTGTGGTCCACAAAAATTAAAACCAAAAAGCACACAGTAAAACAATATAATATATAAAAGCATTAAAACCACAATATAACAATACAACCAGAATAAAACCGGAATAAAACCTAGCAACAACACAGAGATTTAAAATACAGATTTAAAACAGCAAAGCTAAAAGACTAGAAAGCTAAAATGATAAAATGCCTGGGAAAATAAAAAGGTCTGCACCTGGTACTGGAAGGAATACACTGTAGGTGCCAGGCGAACCTCACTAGGAAGCTCATTCCACATCCGGGGTGCCACAGCAGAAAAGGCCCTCTCTTCCTAGTAGCCACCTGCCTCACTTCCTTTGGCAGGGGCTCATGGAGAAGAACCGCTGAGGATGATCTTAAGGTCCGGGCAGGCACATATGGGAGGAGGCAATCCTTCAGATAAGCTGGCCCCAAGCCGTTAAGGGCCTTGAATGTTAATACCAGCACTTTGAATCGGGCCCAGAAATGGACTGGCAGCCAGTGCAGCTGGAAAAGTACTGGCGTAATATGAGCTCATTGGCCAGTCCCTGTTAACAATCCTGCTGCCCTGTTTTGGACTAGCTGAAGTTTCCAGACTGTTTTCAAAGGCAGCCCCACATATAACGCATTACAGTAATCCAGACGAGATGTTACCAGAGCACGGATAACTGTAGCTAGGCTACCTCTGTCCAGATAAGGGTGTAGTTGGTATGCCAGCCTAAGATGATAGAAGTTTCTCCGTGTCACTGAGTTCACCTGTGCCTCAAGTAACAGTTCTGGGTCCAAGAGCACCCTCAAACTACGAACCTGATCCTTTAAGGGGAGTGCAACCCCTTCCAGAACAGGTTGAATGTCACCTACCCGGGCAGACAAACCACCCACTAACAGTACCTCCGTCTTGTCAGGATTGAGTTTGTTTATTGGCCCTCGTTCAGTCCCGTGCCCAAGCACTGATTCAGAACAGCCACTGCCTCACCTGGTTTTGATGAGAAAGAGAGGTAGAGCTGGGTGTCATCCACATATTGATGGCACCTCAGCCCACACCTCCGGATAACCTCCCCCAGCGGTTTCACATAGATATTAAACAGCATGGGAGATAAAATAAAGCCCTGTAGAACCCCATGGTGTAATTGCCATGGTGCAGAACAATAATCCCCCAGCACCACCTTCAGGAATCGGCCATCAAAGTAGGAGTGGAACCACTGCAGTGCAGTGCCTCCCCACTCCCAGCCCAGACAACCTATCCAGAAGGATACCATTTTCGATGGTATTGAAAGCCGCTGAGAGGTCCAGGAGAATCAACAGGGTCGCACTCCCCCTGTCCCATTCCTAGCAGAGGTCATCCCACAGGGCGACCAAGGTAGTTTCCATTCCAAAACCAGGCTTGAAGCCTGCTTGAAATGGGTGTAGATAACCCGTTTCATTCGAGAGTGCCTGCAGCATTAGAAGCAGACAGTACTAGAAGCAGCACAAAAGCAGCCAAGGAGGTAGCAGAAAGTATGTAGCTCCTGGCAACATATAACTAGGGCCTACACTGCCAATCTTCAGGTTTTTCTCAGTACATATTGACTCCAGAATATTTCAGGAGTAAATCTCCAAGAAAACCCATGAAATGTTTATACCATTTATGGCAGAGATGAGCAACCCTTTTTCCACTGAGGGCCCCGTTTCCTCATGAGTAGTCTGTCGGGGGCTGCATGTCAGCAACGAGCAGGGCTGAAGCCAGTGGTTGACAAGTTCAGAGCCAAAACTGGGTGGTTCACCCCATCTCTCTCGCTCTTCCTTCCCATACAGCAGGCTGCCAAGGAAGGGACAGATCACTCTTTCCAGAGGTTTTAATTAACTGCAAGCAAAGAGCTTTTGACATTAGGCCGAGGGCCACATGAAATTAGGCTGAGGCCCTGAAATCTTCAATTCTACTAGCCACTCTACAGATGGCCAAGGTGATGACTGGGAGGGCCAACCTTAGAACTTTTGATCGTATCTACTTTTCATTAGGTTTCTCAGAAGTATAACACTATTTTTCCTCACAGAAGATTCTTAAGTGCTATTGACAATGACTATAAGCACAAGAACAGAGCTCCTAACTCAAAACAAATCTCCTCACAGCAACTCAACTCCTTTGTGGTTAATTAACAACGTAAGCTTTAATAACTTGGCCTCTGTCATTTATTTATTTTATTTATTTATTGCATTTATACCCCGCCTTTTTTCCTCTTGCAAGGAACCCAAGGCGGCTTACATGATCCTCCTCCTCTCCATTTTATCCTCACAACAACAACCCTGTGAGGTGGGTTGGGCTGAGAGTGTGTGACTGGCCCAAAGTCACTCAGTGAGCTTCCATGGCTGAGTGGGGACTAGAACCCGGACCTCCCAGCTCCCAGTCCAACATATGCCTAGTCACTTCCCGTTTAGATTATTCTAACAGGGGTTGCCTTGGAGGTAGATTTGGGACCTTCAGTTGGTACAGAATGTGGCTGCCAGAACACAATCTGGAGCAGATAGAGCAGAACATACAACACTAATATTACACAGTCTATTTACCTTGTGGTGGCTGAGCCTTTAGTGGTGGAAAGGAGGTCTCCCCACACTTACACTGGTGTATCAGCGAGCCAAGCATCACTGGGAAAATGGCAAGAGTGGGCAGATGTTTCAAACTATAACTCCCATAATTCCTAACCACTGGCTATGCTGCTGGCTGGGACAGATGGGAGTTGTAGTCTAAAACATCTGGAGGGCATGAGGTTGCCTACCCTTCCTTTAAATGATGTAAGGAAAACAAAGCAAATGCTATTCAGTTGTCATGATTTGAACTGAAATATTTATATTATCCCAACAACAATCATCTCAAATTGAAAATCTGAATTGGTTTGAATATAACATTTTTTGTGTTCCTAATCAAGCATTTTGGTTCAACCGCTTTTGGCTGCTGGAAACACTTTTAGATGTTTATACAACAGTAAATTAACACAGCATGTTTTGCTTGTTTTGTTTAGTAACTATAAGTCAATCATGTTAAATCAGGCCCCTATCAATTTAAGGCATCTGAAACATTTCTGATTCAAGATATTCCAAAAAATTTACTGATGGCAACCTTATGGCAGCGGCTGCTGACAATCATCCCCTTCTATCACCCTATCCTGATAAGTAAGGGAAAAGGGGGCTATTCAGGCAGTTATCATGCACCATAATAAGGACACTGGACTCAATTTGGGACACATCTAATTTTTGCCAAATGGCTGGAGGGTGTACAGCAAAATAATCTAGTTCCCCAACTCATTTCTGGTGAAGACTCCGTGTGTGTGTGTGTGTGTGTGTGTGTTCTGGTGAAGATCGTGTGTGTGTGTGTGGGGGGGGGGGGTTTGTCAACCTATAATATATATTTAACAAGTAAAAGCTCTCCCAAGAAACAAATGGTACCCTTTGTTTTTCAGCTCATGTTCACATTCTAGAAGCTTCCTATCCAACTTCGTTCTCCCCCCTCCCCGTTGTTTTTAGTGGGGGCAAAACTCTCCCAAGAAAAAGAAATGTTTATCAAAAGAGTTGTAAGCTCAGGACGAAGTACCCGAAGCAGTTAATAATAGGTATTAAGCACAAACAATGCAAACTGATTATATCTGTGGGAGAAGCATCAGCAGTCTGAATCTGTTAATGACGTTTGGATTCTCTGTTTCACCACGGTAACGATTTTTCCTCCTACATTTCACATCCTTCCTTTTGAGCTCTGGTGTGTGTGTGTGTGTGTGTGTGTGTGTGAGAGAGAGAGAGAGAGAGAGAGAGAGAGACTGAGACTCTGACTGACTGACAGAATGGGATATATGACGTACAAAATGAACCTCTTTCTTCTAGTGGGCCAGTTTGCTGAGAATTCCGGCTTATTGAGAACAAGCAAGCATGCTGGTGTACACTGTTTACTGGCTTCTGCTTGGCTTCTCCTGCCAGTGGAAGCAGCTAACTGACCAGGCAACCCTCTGTCCATGCTTTGTTTAGCATTATATCCAAGCTGTAAGCCAAGAATTTGTTCTTGGCTTATGATTCTGGCTTGTTAGGACAGCAACAAGCCAGAGAGATCCTGGTTCAGACTTAACTCTGAACAAACCATGGATGGAGGTTGCCTGGTTTAACCCTCCAATGACCCACGCTCGCTGGGCTCACCTGACATGACAACGCCCAAGTGGGGGTTGGATGTGCGAAGTGACGCCTGTGGCTGCCACAGCTCGCCATGGGTTAAATAGCACATGACAAGCTGCGCTCGTCTTTGCAAACTAGGCAATCGTGTCGTAGTGTAAGAGAGAGTCACGCATCTGGTACTCTACCAGTGAGCAGGATTACAACCAGGAAAGTGCCTGGACTAGACCACAGTTGTCAGTCCCCTAAAGAAATCTATCTCAGATAGGAAAGCATGGGAGTTATTCACATTTCTACTGGAATAAGGACGACTAAACCAAAGGAGGCTCGGTAGGTGAGAACATGGGACAGAGCCTTTTTTGTGGTAGCACCCTAGTGAAGTAGTTCCTTCCCAAGGCAGCTAAGACTAGCCCCATCCCCGATGACTTTAGGTGGCCAATGAAAAGATTCTGTTAATTTGAGGTTGAATTCTGCTTTGTTTTAATGCTCGGTTTTAACTGTGTTATCATTTGGTCTTGTGGTATTTTTTGTTTTTTAAAAACAGCTTTGGGGGCCTTTGTTTGGAGCTGAATGGTGGTATTATACATACATGATAGACAGTCAGACAGACAGACTACAAACACACACAGAGAGAAATATAATTCTGTGAGCCATTACTGATTCAAGTATCACCAAAACTGAAAATATATTAAGCTGGCCCAGAAGGGGACCTAGGGTCCACAGATCAGTGGCAAAGTACATGCTCTGCATGCAGAAGGTCTCAGGTTCAATCTCCAGCATCTCCTGGTAAGACAGGACAAACTCCTGTCTGAAACCCAAAGAGTCACTGCCAGTCAGTGTCAATAATAGTGGGCAGAATGGACCAATGGTCTGACACAGTATAAGGCAGTTTCCAACATTCCCAAGATGGCTTTTTTAAGGACAAACACCCTTCGGACTACATCATTTCTTCCTAATGAACTGTTTGCTATCACCTTTCGATCTTCTTCCCTCTCCTGTTTCCCTCTCTTGTTTCCCATCTGAATAACCTGCCTCAAATCATGGATATTAGATGCTAAGACAAAGACAACATGACTGTTCTATCTCAACAGCAAGAGGCTTCAAAATTTTAGCACAGAAGGGGAGTGGGATGAAGTTGAGACAAGTATGATTAATGTAGAAAACAATGTCAGCTCAACCACTGAGGCAGTAATAAAAAGTATTAATTTGTGCAAACACTGAAACACGAAAAGTAAGACAGATTTTTTGAAAGGTCCAGCATGGCGTAACCCTAACGCAGTGCATTAAAAATCATTCATTACAATGAATAAATAGCTTAATGAGATTGGAAGTGTCTAGCAGCCTCCACAGAAGCAGGTGATGAAGTGAGGCATGGTAATAGCGTCAACTAGCATAAATTATGCAAGAGCAACATTTTTAAAGTTGTCTAGTCACTTGCACTGTTGCTTTTGTTAAATATTCAAACGTATGCCTTTCTGAAACAGTATCAAATTAAACTGGGCAATAAAAAGTGCCTGCAGCAAACACCAGCCAATTTGAATAACTCTCTGAAAAATAAAGAAATGAGAAACCAAGGGCTAGTTCGGACACTCGCCCAGCCTCGCAGATCCTCTCCACATGGTACATGTATGTGCACCTCTGTTCTATCATGAACATAAGGTGCCATGTTCAATGACAGCTTTGCTGTATGTGTGCAATAGAAGGGCTTGGCACAGATGGCTAGATGCCTGCTGTCCTGATTATCATTATCCTTTTAAAAATGGATGGAGATTGTACAAATTGGGCCTATATGCATACAGACACAGAGTGCTTAAATTATGGGGACAAGGCTGAGGGCCCTCAATAAAATCAACAAGCCTCCTGACTCTTCCCAATTACAGCCAGATTATGTTCCCCATAGCCTTGTAAAATAGTAGCTAAGGAGGGATAACATAACAACTAGAGCTATGCACAAATGGCCTTTTGAAATTCTCTACCCTATTTGTGGGCAGAGAAATTGGGGGGGGGGGACACACAATTACACTGAATTTCTCCAGGGAGAGGAGTAATTCCCAACAGTTTCTCACAGGCGGGGCTCACCATCATCAGGGATTGTAGCACAGCTTCTTTTCTCATAAGGGGTTTTGTGTTTTTTGTCCTGCCACTGCAGGTGGCAACAGCATCAACTGTGTTGGCAGACTGGCCCCCATTTTGCACCCACCACAATGCAGGTGAGACAGGGTCAGTGTTGTGTCCTTCAAAATCTATCCTCCAAATACCTAAACGTTTTCTTCCCTCATGGAAGAGCCTTTCATCATTCTACCTTATTCTCAGGGTGTTTTATCATTTATTGTTGCAGTGTGTGTGTGTTTTGAGTTTACTTAATCACAGCGAGGGGGCTGAAGGGACTGTGTCTATGTTTTCTTTCCATGACACATCCCTCCATTGCTCTGCAGCCTCCCAAGCTGCCTGAACTTCTTGATCTGCAAAGCCCTATGGGAGGAGTTACCTCATGATGCCTTCCCCTGGGCTGTAATTGAAGTGTGGGAAGTCGAAGAGGCTACAGGCGGCCAGAGAGGTGATTGTACAATGTAAAACAGGACACTTGAAGGCACTCGTTGGCCACCTCCTAAGTAAGGGAAGCACAAGAAACCCAATCCCACGAGAAATTTTCTGAAATGGTCTTCACCACTGAATTTATTTCCGAAAGCAATTTCTTTTCTATCAAATTGAATGAGAATGACTGAAAAAGATGTGGGAGAATTTTTTGGCACAGCAATAATAAAAAGTAAGGGGACTGGGCTTGCTCTGGGCTCCTGAAATTTGAGCACTGCCCTCTAATGAACATGATTTTCTTGTTATTTGCTTGAAGTAGGGGTATGTGAGAAATTCATCCCATCCAGGATTTTATTTTATATTCTAAAAAAAATCTAGTTGACCTCCCAGACCCGAGCATGGACCCGAATGAAATTTGTGGTGGGAAATCCATACATTTCTGAGATTATGATGCGTTCCACAAAACAAAAGAAAAAATGCTCTACCACGTGCGCACATTTGAAAAATGCATATATTTCAAACATTCACTCAGACATGCTTTAGTCAATGGGTGCAATTCATCTACAAATGTGTACATTCAAAAATGTCCAGAAAAATATGTACATTGTGAGGATGTGGGCATTATGAGAAATACGTACGAATTTCTAGACAGATTTTAAAATAAAAATAAAAATTGCATGCTCGTGCAGAAAGAGGAGGGAATGAGCATGACCTCAAAAAAGTGGCGATGTCAGCAAGACCAAGACTGACAGAGCCAACCATCCCTAGGTTTAAGTGGCATAAAAAGCCACTATGACATTTGAAGCTGCAACTACTACACCCAAGAACTGCTGCCAGCATCGTCCATTGTACTGCACAGCCAGTCTCCAAAGGATTTTGACTCCATTCTCACTCGGCCTAGTCCTTGACCAGTGTGTAGCTGCATCACTCCCTCTCTTACACTCAGCACTCCACCTCTATGCCAAATACTTTTGCACCAAATGGATACTCTGGCCGTTGCAGCTGTACGAATCCTAAACCATAAGCTGTTCTGCAGCATGCTAGATTTCTATACGGCAAGGATAGCACCAAGGTCTCAGGGAGCACTGTGCAGCATGGGACACTCCTCCATCACTGGGCTTTGAGGGCACTTGAGGGCACTGTGGAAAATTAAAGTGGCAAATGGACCCAGCTGCCCAGGTCAAGGGGGGGGGGGTGTTCATGTGAATCAAGGGCAATGTCCAAGGCAAGCATCTGCAGTGGGCCCCAGCAGCTGCTAAAAACAACACCACTATAGCACTGGTACCACTGAACACAAAGCTCTGTGTAGGCAGCATCACAACAAATGCTGAGAAATATCTCTCTCTCTCTCTCTCTCAATCTATTTATTACATTTTCTATACCACCCAATAGCCGAAGCTGTCTGGGCGGTTCACAAAACAAAACTTAAAACCATAAAATACAACAACACAAAGAAACATAATATAAAATCCTTATGTTTAAAACAGAATAAAAACAGAATAAAAACCAGCAGCAGTGCAAAGATCTAAAAACATGCTGACACACATTTTCAAAAGGGAAGGAATAAAAAGCCTGGGAAAATTAAATTTAAAAAGTCTTCTCCCGGTACAAAAAAGACTAGTGCCATGCAGAAAATTTCTCCCACATTTTGTTCGACCATTCTCATTCAATTTGATAGAAAAGAAATTGCTTTCGGAAAGAAATTCAAATTTCTCTGAAATTTCAGAGAAATTCTCAGGGGTTGGGTTTGGGGTTCTTGTGCTTACCTTACTTGTGAGGTGGCTGAGGAGTGTGTGTGTGTGTGTGTCCTGTCTGTCATTGTGCAGTTATCTCTGTGGCAGCCTGTAGCCTCCTTGGCATCCCACACTTCAGTTAAAGCCATCATGAGGAAAGACATCATGAGGCAATTCCTCCTGTGGGGCTTTTTCAGTTCAGGAAGTGCAGGTGGCCTGGGAGGCTGCAGAGCAATGGAAAGATGTGTAACAGAGAGAGAAAATGCACACAGCACCCTAGGCCACCTCACAGTGATTAGGTAAGCTCAAACATAACCACCAAAAGAAATTCCAAATTCTGCCTCAAAAAAGTGGAAGCCTCAACATAGTTGATGTTGATCTTTAAAACCCTATATGGTTCTGGCCCAGCCTATCTTAAGGAGCGCCTCCAGCAACACCAGACAGGCTGCTTAACAAGATCAGCCTCTGATGGCCTTCTCTCTGTCCCATCAGCCAGGACAGCGAGACTGGTGGGGACAAGGGAGAGGGCCTTCTCTGTGGTGGCCCCCACTCTGTGGAACTCCCTCCCTAAGGAACTCCATCATGCCCCCTCTTTAATGATCTTCCGCCATGCATTAAAAACGTGGTTGTTCAGGCAGGCATTTGGGGTAGGTTAGGGTATTTTAGAAAATGTTTTTATTGTAGAATTTTATTGTTTTAAACTGTTTTATTATATGTTGTACATCGCCCAGAGTGGCTGGGTGGCCAGCCAGATGGGCGATTAATAAAATAAATAAATAAATAAATAAATAAATTGATGCTGTTGCCACCTACAGAAACAGTGTAGTAAACCACAAACCCTTAGGAAAAAGAACCTATGCTAAAACCTCGGTCAGTAGTAAGCCTTATCTGTGAGAAAGTGTTGGAGAATGTCTCCTCCCCTAGGAGAAATTCGGTGAAATTGTCCCCCCAATTTCTCTGCCCACAAACAGGCTGGAGAATTTTGAGAGGCCATCTGCTCACAGCTCTATACAATACTCTCCCATTAGCAAGCACCCTGTCCATCCACTAATGCAAAGAAGCCCTTAGGTAATGCCTCCTTTTCCTGAAATCTCAAGGAAATTCAGTGGTTTCACTCACACACACACACACACACACACACTCACACTTCTCTAAATAGGCTGGAGAATTTTGAGAGGCCATTTGCACACAGCTCTAAAAAAAGACTTCAACGTAGGTGCCAGGCGGGCTTTTCCAGAGAAGGTACTCCACAACCAGAGTGCCTCCAATGAAAAAGCCCCAACTCACCTCCTTAGGCTACAGGCAGGTATATATGGAAGGAGACAGCCACTCAGGTAACCTGACCCCAAGCCTTTTAGGGCTTTAAAAGTTAATACCAGCACTCTGAATTGGCCCTGGAAACAGACTGGAAACCAGTGCAGATCATAACCCACATATGTGATATGATCATATCAGCCGGTCCCTGTTAATAATCTCGCTGGGGCAGTTTCCAAACTGAAGTTTCTGAACCGTTTTCAAAGGCAGCTCAGTAAATCAAATGAGAAGTTTGGTAAGCTAGTGCTAAGGTAATTGAAATTCTGTAACCTACAACAGTCATGCAGATTTATATAATGTATCTGATTCTGCATAATTTATTCCACCATTATTACTATTATTTACTCAACCTTTGCCAGTCACAGGGAGGCAAAGCACTCAGTCATTCAGAAATCCCTCATTTTCCACCGATCACTGCCCACATTGAAGTATATTGTCATAACAGCAAGGACTAGAAACTTGGTTGTTGTTGTTTTGTTTTTTAAGGAAGTTGAGATTCTTATAAAGCTGAATTCTGCATCAGAAACCAACATTAAGAGCACTCCATACCTGTGTAGAATCACAGCATACACAAAGTCTTGCCTTTTTGCCAGCACAGCAGCACAAAGGCTCAAACTGCGACAACTTAAATAGAAAATACCTTTTCAAAATTTTCAGTTGGCACTATTTGTAAAAACATATGCTTTCTTATTACAAACAGTACTGTTTTATTTTAACAGCAGGGTTATTTAATATGCCATGTTAAACTGCAGGAATATTAGAAAAATCCTACAACTTTCTCTTTTTGCCAATTAATTTAAGCAACTTATTAACAAATCAAGCCACTTTATTTAAATTAGGCACCTAACCATGTAATTAGTTAAGTAAAACCATTTAAGGCCCATTTTTCTTCCCATTTTCAGTGGTGATGTTAAAGCAGTTAAATGCTAAAGCGGAGGAGAAAAAAACCAATTATTCTACCAATGACTTTTCCTTAAACACACATACACAGCACAACATAGAAGTTCTCAGCAGAGATGGCATTTTGAATTTTTGTTTAATGATCATCTATTTTTTCCCTGTGTACAGACATGGCTCTGGATGTTGGATTAATTTCAATAAATACAAAAATCTTTATTCTAACCGTTCTGAAGCACTTGTTATTTACATTTCAAAGTGCAGGATTACTCATGCATGGCTGACTGTCAATTAATTCAATATCGCCCTGTGGATTCTTCCATTTGTAATTGGAAAAACAGAGCTTTCCCTGGGCTCTGCCGAGAACAGCAGCCATTTAACTACAGGTGGTACTTAAAGCAGCCACATTCACATACATCTCATTCAGATAGAGATAGTCCTCATCGCCAACAGTAATGGGAAGCCAGAGGCAGGAACTACACTTCACAGCACATTTCCTCTCTTGCTCCCCACCCCCACCCCCCAACCATAAGATCTAGCTGAATTCTCTTCCCCCACTCCTGCAACCATAACATTTAACCAGGCTTAGAGAATAACTTTTAAGGACTCATAAAAGCCCACCTCAACTAAGAAGTGAACTTTTCATGCCCCAAAATTTTTCACCAGCTTGGATCAAAATTTGCAACTGTCTTCCCCCTCTCCCACTATCCTGCCCCATTGTAAAAAGCCCTTCCTGCCCTCTCCTTACTTGGCAAGAGCAGCAATGGTGGCACGTGGGGAACAGGGGGGGATTAAGGCTTGTCTCTTACCTCCCTCCCTCTTAACTGACTTGGCATGCTGAGCAGTCCAAAAGTGTTTCGGGCCTCCCTCCCTCTTAGTTGACTAGGCATGCTTAGTGGCCCACAGGTACCAATTTGGAGGGGTGGGGAGGCTACTAGGGAGCACTCTGGGGGAATGGGGAGGTCAGGCAAGATAGGGGTGGCATTTTTCCAGGCTTCAGATTCGCTTGGGGAAATGATATGACCATTCTGGGAAAATCTCAGATCATTTCCAGGTTAATCTTGGGTGAGTGTTGAGAACTTGGCCACCCTGCCCAGCAATAAAAAAAACAAAGGGAGTGGCCCCAGTTTAGTGGCATATATTTTGTATGCAAAAAATCCCAGATCCAATCCCCAAGATTATGACAAAATTTGAGCAAAACAAAGAATCCAATGGAACTTAAATGTTAACATGTTTATTGTAGAAAGCTTTTGTGGGTCACAGCACTCTTTATCACACTCTGCTTACTTTCAGTCTTATCCATCCATCACACTATCCCCCCCCCTTCCACAAAACTTTATTCTTTTGCAAAGTGTTTTCCTGGACTGCCACAAGTTTTCTTTAATCCTACTCAGTGGCACAGCCAGGGCCAGAATGTGGGGCATAAGTTTGGGCCCCCAAACAATGCCTTAAACTCCCTCTCCTTCTAGGCCAGCCCTGGTGCTAGCAAAAAGGAGTGTCTCCGCACCCAGCCCCAAAGCCCCATAGTGCCCCATTTTACAAGTAAAGATTTTCTTCTCATGTTTTAAGTAGCAGTAATCTAAACCAATTAGGCGCTGTCTTTGGGGTCCCATGGCCAATGACGGCACAGGAGCAACAGAAAGACTGTCCTTTGCTGCACCTGTGCCCTCATTGGCCATGGGACCCCAAAGGCAGCATTTGATTGGTTCAGATTGCTGCTACTCAAAACATAAGTAAAAAATCTTTACATTAAAGAGAATATCACTTTAAAATGCTCAAAAGCAGACAACTAATCCTTTTCCAGTCACCTGGCATGGAGTATTTTAAAGAGACACATGCTGCTTTTTATGTGTTCACAGTGTATGGATACTTCGTTTTCTAGTACCCACACCTGGAGTGGCCAGGTACAAAATAAGCCAGGGGTCTTATATACAGTTATTAAAGGGGCCCCATCGTCTTGTGCCTCTGGCTACCCTAGTACACAGAGCAACATCTTTGTATTGCCTAAATTAGCATTTCTTACTCAATTAACATGTCTCATATTTTGTGTTGGGTATTGGAGGAGACCCTTGGTTTCAGTATGCGATCAAAACAGAACAGATGAATTACAGCAGTGAGGCATTGCTGGTGAATAATGGTAGATGATTGGCTGTTTCTTCACTCCTTTGTGAATGCGACAGCCAGGGTATGTAGTTTTCATCTTGCAAACATCCAACGGATCTACCATTTCCTGACCTCCAAGACGGTGGGGCTTCTCCTTCATGCCCTGGTTGTTTCCTGCCCGGATTACTTTAATAGTCTCCTCACAGGTCTTCCTCCTTCTTTGCTCTAACCTCTTATTCTAGTACAGACAGTGCTGTATTAGATTTGCTCCATTATTCCCATGCTTCCCGCTATGGCAGGAGATTGCATTGGTTGCCTGCCAGGGCAAGGGCTCATTTTGAACTCCTTGTTTTGACTTTTAAGGCCCTGCGCCTTTCCCTTCCCAGTTATTTGTGGAGCTGGTTATGTGGCATGCTCCCCTTAAGAGAACCCAGCCAGCAAGTTCTGGACTCTTGGTGCTTCCTTGGATTAAGGTGGCAAGCTCTAGGCTCCAGGCATTTTTTCATCTGGCCCCACGATTATGGAATTTTCTCCCTTTATACCTCCGTATGGAACCAGAGTTGGACAAATTTGAATAAGGCTTGAAAACTGATTTGTTCAAGTCAGAGCCATAGGTCTTGGTGTACTGAGTGAGGAACAACTGGTTTGTAATTGAGTTTCAAATTGGTTGGTTGTTTTAACTGATTGGTTGTAAGTAGTTAAAATTTTGATTAATAAATTAATTTTGATTAGTGTGTAATTACTGACTTTGTTTATATTATTGCATTGTATGTTTTGGAGTTAATTGGAACGTGCTCTGGTATACAGTTCAATATAAATTATTATTATTATTGCCTATATCACATTGGAAGGTATATGAACCCCTGATGTTGCATATGGTATTATTAGGATGCCATCCACAATGTATTTTCCTGTATTTTATTTTATTTATGTATTTATTTTATTTCTATACTGCCCAATAGCCAAAGCTCTCTGGGCAGATTACAACAGTTAAATCCATGAAATACAACATGATAAAATACAATATAAAAGTTTAAAACTACTGTATAGTTTTAATATATAATATAATATATTTTAAAATAGAATATAAAAATAAAAACCAAAACAAAGCCCAGCGGCAGAACAAAGGTTTAAAATACTGTAACATATTTAAAACAGAAGAAATTGAAAGACTAAAATGCCTAATAGTGTTGCCAGAATAGATACAGGGACAGACTTGTCATCTGGGTCTTCTACGATCTCTGACATCATTTGCTAGCAATGCCCCACTGCATTTTTCGTAGGACAAACAGGCCATTGTCTACACAAAGGAACAAATGGGCACAAAACTGACATCAGGAATGTCCAATGGTGAAACATTTCAACCTCCCAAGCCATTCTGTCAATGATCATAAGATGACCATCCTTGAACAAAGGAATTTCAAAGACAGATATCAATGTGAAATTGCTGATGTACAATTCATTAAGAGATTAGACTTGATTTCCTATGGTTGCATTGGGCCCATTGGAAGATTCCTCCAAGGAGGAAGAGTTAGAGATCCCAACAGAGGATGATACCCAGGCCCTGCCAGGGCCCATGCCACAGGAGGGGCCTGAGTCCTTGGGGGAGCCCACTGAGGTCCCACAGCCCCTCAGGAATAGGGGGAGTCTGCCTAAGACGAGGAGGTTGAGCATCCCCCAAGTCCCAGAGAGCATTGGTGCCAGAGGAGGCAAACCCAACTCAGAGAACCACGACGAAGTGCCAGGCGGCAGCAGACATCTACTCAGGAGTAGAGGGGCTCCTCACAAGCAAAGGGCCCTCTGCAATCAAAGTGAGTGACTGCAGCTGGGCTTGGGTGGGGCTCTGGCAGCTGCAGGATAAAAAGCCCAGTAGAGGCTTACAGGAGCAGCTGGAAATCTCTGTATTTGAGTCTTGTTCAGTCTGCTATCCTACCTGTAGAGCCTGCCTTCTGCTTGGTCTCTACTCTGTAAATGACCTTGGTCTGGATTTGACTGCTCTCTTTGCATCAACCCTTTTTATCTGTACTGCCTGACTTGCTATTTGTTACTCCGGATGTGACTTGGACTGTTTGTGGACTCTGGCTCTGTTTGCTCCTCTGTTGTACCTTCAGCCACTGATTCACCAGCCTGCCTGAGAACTGGGGGGAATAGGACAAGGGCTCGAATAAGGACAATGTTTGTTCTTAAAATCACACCATTGCAATGATATCTAGGTTATCCCCAAACATTTTATGAATGGTAACTGTTAAGGTAATTATCACTATCTGTACTTTTTGCATTTCAACCACACAGTTTACATCCCCTCCCCCAGCTTGTGTAGATAAATTTAGATTAATATTTCATATATCTGATGAAGCAGACAGTGTCCACGAAAGCTTGTGACAGAATTTGTTAGTCTTATGGCACCTAGTTCATATTTATGAGTTTTAGAGCTGGGCTGGACTTTGGGCACTGTTGCCATAATAATTCTGGCCCAGCCACTAGGAAATGCAGCCATGACCCTGTGGAAACCAGGGAGATTCATCACTGCTATGAGCAGCCACAATTATTTTTTTGAGGGGGGGGGGGGGTTAATATGGTCCTTGGCTATCTCATATAAAACTACAGTAAGCCAAACAGCCTCCCTCTAAAGAGAATTTCTCAGAAATACTCCCACTCATAAACAGCCCCCACCACACACACACACTTTTGCAGTTCTCCAATCAAAAAAATGCACACAAGAAAATGAGCATATTAGGGGCAAGTGCACAGGAAAATGTGTATATTACGGGAAATTGTTTGCAAACTTGTTTGTTAGGCAAAATTGCATATCAAGGGAATATATGAGGAAAAATGCACGGAAACGTGCATATGAATTTTCATGCAGACTTCTTAAAAAAAGAAATCATAAACTGATGCAGGAATGGAATGGAACAAATTCAAGATTGAAACAAGGTGAAACTGATGGAAACTGAAATTGACAGTTTTGTCCATCCCTAGTAGTTGCCACCCAGACGTTACTGGGAAGTCTACAAGCAGGGCATGAAGGCAATATCCCTCTGCATCGTTTGCCCAAAGTCTGTAGGCTGAAGTGGCACTGTCCAGATATGGCTTTACTATCTCAGTGAGGACTAGGCCATAAAAGACACAATGAAAGAATGACCTGCAACATAAGCTTAAGGCTTCTTCTGTGCCTCCCCATTTCTGAAATAATCTAGAATCTGGTAGCATATTTGGAGATCGGGCTCCAGTAGCTTCATTTCACTGAATTCTATACCCTCTCTGAAGTCCTCACACTCCAATGTGGCATTTGCACCTGGAATCAAGCTCTCCCCACTGCCTGCCCCACTTTGCAGCAGTTATAAGAAATTGAAAGGTGATGTGGCGGAACATATTTGCAGGATGGAAGTCATAGGGTTCAACAGAGGCCTTTGACACTTGGATGGCACATCCAGGGATGTCAAGCATTGTGGGGACTCCATCTTCCATAGTTCCCAGCTTCCTTACATGCAACAGAGTAATACTGTCTTCAGCTCAAACAAGGCACAGATACCATTCAGCACCAGAGGGTGGTGTGTGGATAGGTGTAGGGTGATGGTATTCAGATGCCCCAAGTATCAGTTGGATTTAGCGCGGGGGGGGGGGGGGCAGCAGCTCCACCAGCAATTTACTCCGAGCTGGCTGCATGTTGAGGTCGGTAGGGATACATGACATTGTGGCCATCCAGCCAGCCTGGAGCTTATCAGGGAAAACCCGGATTTTCTGAGACTGCTTAAAGTCCGATTCTTTTCCTTAAGTCAGGTTCTCAGCAGTATAGCTGTTGTGTGCCCAAATCCCTGCATTTACCTTGGGTATGCTAGCCCTGCCCACAGGTGTGCTTTTCACCATGACTCCACTCAAGGGGTGTTTCCTCTCCCCCGTGTTTCCCAGCACAACCCAATTATTGTCTACTCAGAAGTAACTCCCATTGTGCTCAATGAGGCTTGCACATATCAGAATTTATAGAGTTCCCGGTGAATTGAATACAGAGTTTAAAGCACTGATTCCCTGAAGTCTGCCTGTAAAGGTCTTTACCGAACCTGCGATTCTCCATGGCTTAGTATTTGCCTTAGGAAGTAACTACTTTACACCTTTGTAATAGAGATCCTGTGGTTAGGAAGGGGGCTGGTTTCCCATACCTGTGTCCCCTCCGCTCTTTCCCAGCGCAAGCATGTGTGTGTCTACTTAGAAGTAACTCCCATTGTGCTCAGTGAGGCTTGCTCCTGAAAAGCAAGTGCATCTAGAGTTTCAGGGGAAAGGAGAAATGGGGGGGAGAGGGGGGAAGCCTCTCTTACTGGTTGAGTAGCCCCTGCCAGTCAGATGATGTGCACTCCAACCCCCACCCCCACCAGGAAGTATGTTCTGTGAAGCGATTTTTACTGGTGCAGAGCACTCGCTCGTGGAGCCCCGCATGGACCAAAGCGCAGCAAAGCTGATTCCTTTAAAAAAATCCGGGACTCCTCCATTCGCTTCTCCTTCCATTGTCGTGGAGACATGGTCTTGGTCATCTGAACTGCTTTCAAGTCAGATTAAGGGGGAGGGGCCCCATTCTTATATTGGAGCATTTGATTAACTGGAGATGTAGTCTGCAGGCCCACTGTACCAAATACATCCTCTGTGGACAAGCACAGGAAGATCCCAGCAGCATAGAATGCTTTTGCATTACTTACACTGCACCGGGGGTAAAGACAATAACTTTCTGGCTGGTGAGGTTGAGGGAAAGCCCAGAAATACAAGAGCACTGCTAGGTGAGATGGAAGATGCGTCTAGTCCAGCATATTCGGTTAGGAAGCCAACTAGTGGGATGTGAAGACAATAAATATATCCTCCCCTCTCCAGAAAATGGTATTCAGTGGTACACTGCTTTGGAACGTGAAGGTTCTAATCAGCCACCATGCACCTCTCCTCCATGAATTTGTCCACTCTGCTTTTAATGTCATCCACAGAAGCTGTATTTCTTCCTTTCCCCCCCAATCAGACCGGTTATAAGCCTTGATCTCTGTCAAGTCATCTAACAGCCAAGGCCAAACAAATCACCGTTGGCTTAGTACAGGAATATACTCGTGTTCCATTAATCAGAACACAGATTATATGCTTCAGCTACCACCATGTCTTTCTTTTTTAAGAAATTAATTTATAGTGAACTTAACAACAAGGGCAATTAGAAGGTGTGTGTGTGTGTTTTAAAGGAAGAATGGCTGCTGATATAGGACTCCCCTCCCACCATGATGCTACAATACAAATGAAGAGAGCTATAAAGCAACCACGGCAAGGATGCATAAAGGAAATAAATGTGTAATACCCCATTTTTAAAGCTTTGATAGGCCGACAGTTAATCTGTGTAATGAAAAACTCCCTAGTTTAATATACTACTAACTCCAGCATAACTTGTTGTACAGTGAGTTTTATGTAGTGATTACATTTAGTCCTCATTATGGGAATTTAATATCTCACACAAAACAAAATACACTTTTTTGGTGTACCAATATTGTTGAAAATGTTAGCTCTGAATTATGCTTTCAATAAAGTCAGTAAATACAGTGTGTATTTTAAGGGCCAAGTTACTTTTGTATCTAGACCATTTGATATAGTCATTTCCTTCAAAGCATGTTTATAGCACCTTGGGAAGATCAGCAACATTCCGAAAACTACTGTTCTGGTAGACCTGGTGTGGGCTTGTGGAAGCATTTATATCTGGAGAGCTGCCATAGCTCATGTGGTACAGCACATACATTGGTACAGCACATGAAGTTTCACAATTTCAAAGCTTTGAAGATCATGCCTGAATTAGAAAAAAAAAATCATTAAAAAAAACATTAGAAAAAAACGAGAAGCCCTGATTCTGCGAGGATAACGCCTTAATTTTTTTAAAAAAACATCTGGTGCAGGGGATAGGAGGGGGTAAAACTTAGTCTCATTTGAAGGGATAGAACAACCCTCTGCTCAATGCAGGAAGCCTGATTCCCAGGCAGGTGCCCATCCAACTACTGACCAGGGCGACCCTGCTTAGCATCTGAGATCAGACAAACGCGCACAGAAAAACAGCACAGCGCTCGAGTGTGAACCGAGCTCGCTCATTCGATGAAGCACTGCAATGGGGAAAATGGGTGAGTGTGAATAATCACGTTTTAATGTGAGAGCGTTTAACCCGACGGGACACCGAAATCATTGCGATGGCGGGTGCGATGGCGGGTGCAATGTAGATCGGCCCTTGGTCTCAGTCTGCTCAGTTCTTTACTCCTCTGGAATGAATGCACAATCCTACCTTTTGACTCTCTTCCAGATTGACAACAGCTGTGATTCTTTGACTCCCAATCTTTGATTCTGTTGCTACCAGTTGAACACAACATTTGCAAGAAAATCCCTATGGACAAGGATAACGATTTGTAGGATAGCCCCTGCTCACCTTTCTTCATTCCACTACCCTAGGGTTGTTGTTGTTTTTAAACTTGCCTGCACAGTTGCTGAACAAAACCAAAACCAGTATGGAACCAAAGTGAGGAACTTAGATAAATGAAAATGCTAGCTTCCTGCTGCTAACCATCACAGAACAGTGCATGTCCCGGCTTCCATAACTACAGTCAAAACAGAAGCGGCAGGACATAATCAGTACTCCAGTACATTTTTACACAGTGGGTTTCCTTTTCATAATAGTATTACTACAGATTTTGAGACTGCATCAGTTGTTGGTTTAGTGACACACACACCAAATAAGCACATCTTTGGCTGCATGTCAGAATGTGAAATGGAAGTGGAAAGGGCCTATTTCCCTCCTCATCCTCCCACTATAGTGATGGATCTATATAGGTAGTCCCCCAGTCAACAGCAGGAGATAGTAGCAATACTATTTAATATTTAGCATTTATAGAACATCCATCAGATAATCAAAACACTTCACATTAATATACCATCTTAGATTTTTGCCAATGTTTTTACTTTGTACTTTAATCTTGTCCCTCCCCCTCGTAGCCGAGGCAGAGAGAACCGTGGTGGCTGGCCTTCCATGCCTGTCCATGCTCGTAACACACAGCATGGACAGGGCGAAAAGGAGGTGTTCCCAGGGGTGGGGAGGGGACCATGGAAGCTGTTTTAGACAGCTTCCTATGCGGTCTCCAGCCCTATTCCTGCCCCCTCCACAAAGCCACATTTAGACATCTGAAATTGGGTAACTAAGGCAAACTGTGGGGCAGCCGGAGTACAGAAGGAATCATTTCCTTCGTGCTTCAGCTGCCCTGCATTGGATAGGTGGTCACTTCTGACTTCAGAGTCAGAGGTGACCTAAATAACTAAAATAATAGTCCTTCAAACAATAATCCCTACAAGCTGCCCTGTATGGTAGATCAATATTTGTGTGCCCATACTACAGATGAGAAGTGAGGCTAAGGAGGAACAGCTTCAAACTAAGGCCTTCCTCCAACACATAGCTCAGTATCTTAGCCACTATGGTACATCAGATATTCTGGTCACTTTTGGTTGCTCAACCTACACACTTAATGCCAATTGGGGTAACTCCGTTTTCTTTTGCTTCTACATTATTTGTACAGAATCGATCGTGGCAGTTGCAGGCCTGCCGGGGGTGGGGGGAGGGGACAGTTTGCTCCGGGCCCCTGCGCAGCGGGGGGATGAGTGGACAAGTGTTATTTAATTTTAATTAAATATGAGCTATTCACAAGGCAAGGACAGCATTTTTTTTCTTAATTTCAAAAAAATGTGCTTGCACATGCTCAGAATGTTCCTGGTGCTCCAGAGCCTTTCCCTGAGCCAGAAAGGTTTTGGAGTCTGCATGGTGCCCAGCAGTGCTAGCCCCCCTAATGAAGAGGGGAAATCCCACAAAAAATAGGGTCAGCACAGGCTGTTAGCCTGAGCTGGCCAAAGATGATCCCTTCCCTCCACAAGGGTAGTTTGGGGCGATGGGGGGGGGTCGCACAGAGGAAGAAGGCTGGCTGATTGACTGGCTAGTAAACAGGGATGGCGGAGAATTCCGCCACGGATTTCAGTGAGGCCGAATGCACTGGCCTGCCCCCTCCCCCATGGATTCCCCCTGGGACGAGGCTTACCTGGGGCGGATGTTCCGGATGGCGGCGGCGGCAGGTCTTTCGACCAGCTGCCGCGGCCATTTTCATCTGGGTCTTTGCCGTGATAGGCTACGTAAGTATTTACGTAACCTATCACGGCAAGCCAAGCAAAAAAAAAAACGGCGTACACAAATGGCGGTGGCTATGGCGGCCGCCATTTGCGTTCCCTATTTTTTGCCGATTTATCTTACGTAAATATTTATGTAAGATAAAACGGCGAAAAAAAGGGGAATGCAAATAGCACCCACTACGCTATTTGAGTCCCCCTTTTTTTCGCCGTTTTATCTTATGTAAATATTTACGTAAGATAAATTGGCGAAAAATAGGGAATGCAAATGGCCGCCATTTGCATACGCTGGTTTGTTTGTTTTTCTTCTGGAAGGAAGTTGCCCAGCGGCTGGATTTCCAGCTGTGGGTGGCCCCGGCCAGCGGCTCCACGGAATCTTCCCAGAGCGGAGCCTGCCGGAGAAGGATTTCAGGGGGAAGTGCGGAGCGCCTCCCCCCCACCGCGAATTGTCTCATTGAAAAAATAAGTGACTTTCGTACATCCCTACTAGTAAATGAGTAGGTGGCTGTCTGGCTAGTCGGTGGCCAATCAGAGCCACTTGTGGGTATGTTGGGTGGTCCAAGCCTGGTTGAATGGAGTGGGTGGAGTGACTGAGGCACAGTATCTGCTTCATTTCCTCTCTACCCTTCTTCACTTTAGAAAGTAAGGAGGGGGGAGAGAGAGACCAGACCATCGCTGTTTATTTTTTCATATTTATTCATCTATGTTCTTCATTTAAAAATATTTCCAGTGTGTTTTGGGTGTCTGGAGAAAGTCGTCAGTGGTGCTGGGTTGAAAAATGCAGCAAAAATCTTTGTTCCCATCTTGTTTAGACCATCTATCTCCCCACCCCACCCCTGCCCCGCAATGACTTGAAGAAAAAAAAATATTTAAGTGGCCTTTGCTAGAAACTGCTTGTGTTGCTATTCTGGATAAATTGAGGTGGGGGTGCTCTGAACTGGTTTTAAATTGGGGCCTTTTTTGTCTTCCATTATACTTGCCTGAAGTAATTAATTGGCCTCCATTTTTTGGTGCTATACATTGCTTCTCAGTCTGTTTTTACCCTTTGCCTTCTTTTGATGATGGAAAGTAACACCTTAGAACACACATTTCTGGTGAAATTCCTCCTGTTTTCTATTTGCTACTCAAAATTATTGTTTTAAACCCTGTGATTGTATACACCATACTCAGCATTGACTTCAACTGCCCGCTGCCTCAGTTTTCCTGTGTGTGAAATTGGTCCCCCTGCCTTTCTTCCAAGCATTGATAAATTGCCTTAGAATACATATTCCTGGCTAAATTCCTCCTTTTTCTGCTTGCTGGGGCACGCTTTAAAAAAAGTCTGTGATTATCTATACCAAATATTCAAGGGCAACTTTTCAATCATTTTTTCCTATAAAGGTCACTCATTATAACAGACTGTTTGGTCATAATCCTTACTCTATGTTGGCTAGTTTTGTGGTGTACCTCGTAGGCCTTCTTTCAGTCATACGTGTTTTCACTCTGAAGTCACAGTTAGTGTAACGGCTCTTGCACTCTTGATTGTACATAGCATTGCGGCGGTACAAGGCATAGAATGTTATTTCTTGTTTTGAACAGAACTATCAGCTCATGTTGTTTTGTATTAATATTGTATTCTGTTCCGGGCTTCTAACAAAAACAAGCTGAGGAAGCAGCTCAGAACTTGGTTTTGGAATACTTCCTACGCCTCTGAAAGCTCTGTGTGCAAAGGTCTTCTTGGAGTAGTAAACGGAGGATAGGGGTGGCTGTAAGGGGAGGAGGAGGAGGCCATATACCTTTTCTCCCAGTAATTTTAACTAAATGACAGATAGTGCATTTGTAACAATTTTTTCACCAAAATTTCCTTTAAAAATTGTCAATTTGTAAGAGAGAAACAATATATACTGTATATGAACATGAAAATACTTAGCCCAGTAACAGAGGGGATGCTGTTCTCCAACCCCACTTTAACATTACGTCTGAAATATTTTTAATTACCTATTAAAGAAAGATTAAACATACTAATAATTAGTTATTAGGAACAAATATTTTGATATTTACTTAATTATGTAGGTATTTATATATAAAGTTGTTAGCAAAGCTATAGTGGTTAAAGAAGCTGGGACTTTTTATGGGATTTATGGTCTTTCAGTTTATATATATATATATATTCCAAATGACTGTAATTTTGGTGTGTGACAGCCCCCCCCCCCCTGAAATTTCATTGCCCCGGGCTCCAGATTCCTCTGGGCAGCACTGGGCAGCTGTAGAGAAGGGAGAGGACATTGCTGACATGGATGAATCCCAGTCCAAAAATCATAAGTTATAATATGATTGGGGATGTAATCCAGCAATACAGCAGCATGAGATGGATTGGGCCCCCATACTCTGGTTTCCAAAGCAACAGTTAAGGGCTCACAAATTGCACCAGGTCATATCACAGTGGATCAGCTCCAGCAACTCTGCTAGGAAAAAAATAAAATTCTATTCCTGATGCTTTAACTTCCACATCATTAATATCCACTCGGCTTGATCTGTGATTTTAGGGAACTCTTGTCAAAGATACAGAAGCCAGTGTATTTAGATTATATCCCAGCCCATCACAAAGTCCAGAGCAGTATATGTACACACGAACACACACACACACACACCAAACGCCATCGTTTAGAATTCAATAAGTTTTCAATCTATTGTACAAAAGACCTGTCTAGACCATCCTTTCCCAACCTGGGACCCTCCAGATGTGTTGGACTGCAACTCCCATAATTCCCAGCCAAGATGGCCAATGGCTGCCCCTATTCCCACATGTCAGATGCTGCTGGGACTTTGGCTTCTGGGTGCAGTTCAGGTTTACCTGAGCATCATGCCTTTCCTGAGCTTTGGTTTGTTCCTGTACCAGTTATCTAGCTGTTCTCCCTTTCTGCTTCCCGGTATGTCCTTCCTGACATGATCTCTGGTCCCAATGTCAGGATTGCGCCTCCATCCTCCCTCCTGGTTTGTCCTTTGGTCCTTACTCTCTCTCTCCCATCCTGGTTTCTGGCTTCATCTCTCAACTCTTCACTCTTTAACCTTTGGGAACCACCCAGAGAGCTGTGGCTATTGGGTGGTATACAAATGTAATTAATTAATTAATATGAACTCTGATCTCATGGTACAACCCCTGTATCCCAGCTTATCTTGGATCATTGCCTACAGCTCAGCCCTGACACAGGGCTATTCAAAATCCCCACATTCTCAAAGCCTATCCACTCCCACCCACTTGGCTCTCGTCATATATCATCCCTAGCATCAACATACCCAGCTAGGAAACAACTTGCATACCATCCATGTTCTTCCATGCAAAGTACCTAAGCAAAGCACAAGGCTGTCTCATCGAGGGAACACCTTGCTCATTCATTTTCCACTACCACCGCCTACCTCAACCGCATTAGCCCAATTCTCTGTCCAGATAATACGGTATTAATAAAGTTTCTATCCCTGACTCAAAACATCAGTGCACGCACAAGAAAGAGGAAGCCTGTAACGTAGCGTGTACTTGCCTTTGAACATCCCCTATAATAGCCAAAGTGGTAATCTCAGTTGCTTCTCTCCTCAGTTGCATCAGAAATGCAGATGAAGGTGCAGGCCCAATATTGACCATGCATTCGTGGGAGGTCTAGAATGCTATCTGTGGGAGAGCATGTGCACACTGCATACCTACAGTTCTACATATGGGTCATGAGCATCAACATCTGTTGAGTGAAAGGGCAGGAATGCCTATACATTTTGCACAGTTCTTGTGGTTTTGCAAGGACTGGATACATTGAGTGGACTGGCATAATGAGGCCTTTGATGTGGAGCAGTATATGAATATTGTAAATAAATAAATAAAATCCCTGTCTTACCTGTGTCAAGCAAATTTTCACATGGTGGAGGAGTGGAGTGCCCCTCCTCTGTTCTGCACACAGCATTTCAAGCAAGACATGGGCACCCCATGTGGATGATTGATTTGTACCATCCCCCTTTGAAAGGGAAGAATTCTGGGATTGGGCATCCATATGGAGTGCCTGATATTCATGTGGTAGAAGCAAGGGATGGGAAAATCTGTCCAGCTCAATTTCATTCAACTTCTCATTTTTCCAATTCTAAGTTCGCTCCATCCCGATGACATATTGGTTTGGGTGTTTGTTTTTTAGTCTGCATGAAAATGTGGAAGTACTTTCATGTATGTTTTTAAAATATGCATTTTTTCAAGCAATTCTCTTCCCCTTGAATGTACCATTTTTGTGTGCATCTTTCAAGTATGCACTAAAATATGCAGTTTTTGAAATGTATGCATTCTGTCGTGCTTTTTTTTTTTTTTTTTGCAAACTGCATTGCAAGCTTTGGAAATGTATGGAACTGCATTCCAATTTAGCTTTGGGGAGTGCAAAGTTGGTAATTTTTCACTGAAATGTGAACTAAACTAATGTTTTACCCATCCCTAGTGGAGGGGAGCAGGGAAATAAATAGGATTATCTTCAACATCGCAAGGACAACTATCACCGGGGTATGGTTCTGAACCAGGTCTAAGACTTGTGCTTTGCATACATGCATTCTTTTTTCCTTTTCCTCTTTTTGTTTTTGTTTTGTTTTGCTCTCTGGGCGGTTTACAAAGATGAAAACACTAAAAGTACAATTATAGTAACATAATTCCATGCATACATGCCATAATAATATGTTCTAAATACTTTTTAATGTGCCCCTTGAAACTGTTTTACATTTACACTAGAGACTGAAGATTATGGTACTGGCGAGCATTTATATTAAAGTATGAGGAACAAGAATCATGAGATCTGTATGTGGAAAATAATGGTAGAACCAAAGAGGCACCATCTTAAAGTATTGGCAGCCATCTGAGGCAGCCTCCTACAGTGGAAAGTCCCAGAGGAGGATAGTCTTATCAACTGCCTTGTTGACACCAACAGCAACGGTCTGTTTCATATCAGGTACAGCCAGAGGAGCCCCCCACCCCTCAAGTAGCCGCCACTCCTGCAGCTGGTTAGAACCAGTTCCAGCTAGATCGCTTCTTGCCCAGCTTGCAAGGACAGGTCAGCCATAGAGACATGTCAACTACGCATGCCTAATGAAGTTCATGAATATTATGTGGCCCACCCCGCATAGCTAATGAGGTCATTATACTGAATGTATATAAGCTGTACCAAAAACATCTAGGGTGTGGTTCTCCTTCGTGGCACTAGCCGCAAGAATCCACCCGAACAGCACTGTTTGTCTCCTGCCAAATAAAACTGCGTTGGACTGAATCTCAGAGTTCTTTGTGTCTCTACGGGGATATTGGCATACCCCTCCTAGAGGGAACGAACTTAAGCATAATTTGTGCAACAATAACATGGGATAAAAGTTACTGCTCTTTAGGAAGAGAGCTACGCCACTACTATTCCTGTGAGAATTTAACTGCTGAGGATTGGGGTTGGGGGACTACAATAGCGTTCAGACAGAGCCAGGCACTGAAACGTTATTGTTTTCATCTATTTCTTTAGAGTTTCTACCCATCGAATTCCACAATCTCATTTTCTAATATGGTGTGAGAAAGATATACCCTGAAGAGAAAGAGAATCCTTTTATTCTCATTGAAGGGGGAGAAGAAACAGTAAGCGAAGGGCAAGGGCAAGCACATATACGAAAGAGAAAGAGTCTAGGGTGTCTTAACTCCTACCAAACTTCATGCTATGGCACAGGACAAATTCCTATTTATTCAGGGCCTTCACGGACCCATTGTTGACAACAAACTTTGGTCTTTCCCACACCAAAGCCCTTGAGCACATCAGAGGCCCTTCTCTTCCACAATCAGCTGGAAGAAGAATTAAAACAATACTTCCACATAGCCTTCAATATAATGCTATGTTATCCATAACAACCCTGCAATCCCCATAATGACCCTGAATGTCTGGAGAGGAATACGTGGGAGAAGGTACTTACTAAGAGTACATTGTTTCAGCATGGGGAGTGGTTGTAGCTCAGAGGCAGAGCATGCGGTAGTTCAAAGGTTTTGCACAACATGCTAGATTCAGTCCCTGGCATCTCTAGTTAAAGCAGGGGTGTTGAAATCTCTTTGGGGAAGATCTCGGGGGCCACATTCTAGTGGTGGGCTGGACCAAAGACAAAGGGAGTGAAGCCAAGATGCCAGTATATTTTAGCTTAAAGCTGTTACTGCCAGGAGGCCTTAGGAGAGGCATCTCAACCTTTAAGAATAGGAAAAACAAACAAACAGGAAACTACCAAACAATTGGTGGTTGGGAGAAAGACAGTGGGGGCCCGAGTTAAAAGCACGTTAAGGGAACAATCCTGTGCATGTTTAGACAGAAATAAATGCTGGCTGGGGAATGCTGGGAATTGTCGGACTTTTTTTCTGTCTAAACATGCATAGGATTGCACCCTAAAATACCTTAATTTTAGACCTTGGAAAGCTGCCACCATTCAACATAGACAATACTGGGTGCTTCATATACAAGTTAAATGTGAAGTTGCAAACCGAAAACAATTTAGCTTCAATAGTGCATTCATTCCAAACAATACCCAGCTTCAGGTCAGTGACACTCCATCTTTTGTCTCACAGAAGAAACAGCCTCAACTACTTTGATGGGCAGGCTATTTTTTTTTTAAAAAGATGTTGGATTATTAAATGTTTTGCATTTCATCAGACTCCAGTGGGGAAAGCTAACCTGAACTTCAGCAGATCTATTTTTTGATGGTGTTAGGGTAGTGTGCAGTAATCCAATTTGTAATGCCATTAAAATCAGTGATTGCATTAATCACTTGCATTCTTTAATTAATCAGTCCATCTGTTAATCATAGCTTAAAACCGAAATTTTGTTTTATAAAGAAGTATTCTGTGACAACTGTATTTTTAAATAAACAAACAAACAAACATAATTGACAAGGTAAGATAGAGGAACCAAAGGAAGCTGAAGAGGAGCAGAAAGATGGGAAGGATGGAGTAGATTCCTGGGGGAGAATCCAATGCGACTACAATGAATTTACAAGGAACAGTATGACAGAGAAGCATATTCCTGTGAATCAATGACTGGTTTAAAGCGGCCTTCCCCAACCTGGTTGTAATTTACGTTGCCCTAGCATAAGCAACAGTTAGATTGTACTAGAACAATGCCAACAGCATTTGCTGGTGTGCCGTGTTTTCTGGGGAAACCTGTCTCACAAGAAAACGCTGTTGGTGTTGTCCTAGAGGTCGCTTATGTTAGCACAACGTAACCATAGCACCGCATTGGAAATTGCCCCCGGGTCTGATACAGATCTTTGGAAGTGGGACATTTGATAGCGAAAACCAACCTCTACTGTCTGCTTAAGCTGGCCTTCCCCAACCTGGTGCCCTTCAGATATTTCGGACTATGGGTCCCATCAGCCCCAGGCAGCATGACCAATCGTCTGGGATGCAAGGAATTGTAGTCCAAAACATCTGGAGGGCACCAGGTTGGGGAAGACTGATTTAAACCAATCATATGAATAAGCTGTTCCATATTACTGTTCCTTGTAAATTCATTGTAGGTGGAATTGTTTTTAATAGTGTACTTTAAATGTGATTTATTTTGTTACTGCAGTGGAGATTGTTTTTAATGGTGTATTTTAAATGTGATTTTTAACATTTATACGTGAATTGCTTAGGGATTTTGTTATATTAAGCTGCATATTTGTAAGTATTACAAATAAACAAACAAACAAATGAATAAAATAACCTATCCCTTTTATCCTATAGCTAGGTTTTGTAAGAGTCCCTAGGGAGGGACCAATTGAAAGGAGCATTAAATTAGTATTGTCACACTAACAATAACTACTATTCTTAAAAGGCTAAAAGTCCATTGATCTTAGGTAAGCAGTAAGATCTAGTTCTCAAGACAGACAGACAGACAGACAGAAAGACAGACAGACAGGAATTACATTATAGCCAAAGAGGCAAATTTGGCAAGTATACACCACCATGAAGCTCAAGCTTAGTATATGCTAGTACTGGTTTTACTGATGCTTTATTGCTGTAGCTCTGAGATTTTTTTTTAAACAAAGATACTAATATAATGGCAGAAATATATTTTGATGCATGGTTGGGTTGTTTTTTTTAAGTTATAATGTACTGTATCTTTATACATGTGTTTTGTTTGTCAAATTGGGTATACTTGGTGAAGAAAGGCAGCTCAGAAATATCTAAATAAATAAACAGAAACTTGCATAAAGGATGAATAGAACAAAATTCATGCTGTATAAGAACATAAAGAAACCAAATGCACAATTACAAGATGGGGGATACGTGGCTCAACCACACTACAAGCGAGAAGGATCTTGGAATTGTTGTAGATCACAAGCTGAACATGAGCCAACAATGTCATGTGGCTGCAAAAAAGGCAAATGTGATTTTGGGCTGCATTAATAGAAGCATAGCTTCCAAATCTCAGGAAGTACTAGTTCCCCTCTACTCAGAACTGGTTAGGCCTCATTTGGCGTACCGTGTCCAGTTCTGGGCACCGCACTTTAAGAAGGATGCAGACAAGCTGGAGAGGGTTCAGAGGAGGGCAACAAAGATGATCAGGGGACTGGAAACAAAGCCCTATGAGGAGAGACTGAAAGAACTGGGCATGTTTAGCCTTGAGAAGAGAACACTGAGGAGATAGGATAGCGCTCTCCAAGTACTTATTTATTTATTTATTTCATTTCTATACCGCCCAATAGTCGAAGCTCTCTTGAAAGGTTGTCACAGAGAGGAAGGCCAGGATCTCTTCTCGATCATCCCAGAATACAGGACACGGAATAATGGGCTCAAGTTACAGGAAGCCAGATTCTGGCTGAACATCACGAAAAATTTCCTGACTGTTAGAGTAATACGACAATGGAACCAGTGACCTAGGGAGGTAGTGGGCTCTCCCACACTAGAGGCATTCAAGATAACTCTGGACAGCCATCTGTCAGGATGCCCTGACTTGGATCCCTGCATTGAGCAGGGGGTTGGACTCAGTGATCTTGTAGGCCCCTTCCAACCCTACTATTCTATGATTCTATAAGAAGAGCCATGCTGGATCAGACCAAGGGTCCATCTAGTTCAGCATTCTGTTCACACAGTGGCTGACCATCTGTCAGACAGGAACCCAGAAGCAGGACATGAGCACAACAGCACCACCCCGCTCCCATATTCCACAGCAACTGGTGTACATAGGCTCAGTGCCTCTGGTACTGGAGGTAGCACATAGCCATCAGGACTAGTAGCCATTGATAGCCTTCTCCTCCAGGTACTTTTCCAACCCCCTTTTAAAGCCATCCAAATTAATGGCCATCACTACGTATTGAGGTAGCAAATTCCACAGTTTACTTGAGGTAGAGAATTCCATACTTTACCTCCTTTAATCTGTCCTGAATCTCCCACCAATCAGCTTCATCAGATGGCAGACTTGCCAACTATTTTCCATGCCCATTGCTCTTTTACTAATGCAGGGCCCATTGCCTTCTCTTGATCTGTAACTAGGGTTGGGAGAGAAATCCTCCACGGACCCCAGTGAGGACGGTTTCAAAAGAATCCGCCCCCCCCCCCGAGTCCAAGGAGGATCGGAAAACTTACCTCTGCCTCCAGGAGGAATCCTCACCAGCCGGATCCTGCCCGCTGGCCGGCTCCGGAGTGCCAGCGATACAGCTGCCATTGCTGTACCGCTGGCTGGGCGGATTGACTGCGGACGCAAATGGCGTCCACTACGCCATTTGCGGCCGTAAAGGTCTTAGTTTAAGGTAAATGCAGCCATTTATGGCTGCATTTACCTTAAGCTAAGACCTTTACGGCCGCAAATGGCGTAGTGGACGCCATTTGCGTCCGCAGTCAATCCGCCCAGCAAGGCTGAACCAGCGATATGGCAATCAATGGCAGCTGTATTGCTGGTGCTCCGGAGCCAGCTGGCAGCTCCAAGGAATCACCGCAGAGAGGAGCCGGCCGGCTAGGATTCCGGGGGGGGGGAGGGATCGCCTCCCCCCCTGCGGACACCCCCCCCCCCGGATCCGGAGGTAAGCCTTTCCGCCCATCCCTATCTGTAACCCACTTCAGATGTCGAGGCAGCAAATGGCCTAAAGCAAAAATGATTTTTTTTGACTTTATATAAGGTGGCAAATAGCAGCATCCAGTTCCTTCCTGAGGGTAGGTTCCTTCCTGAGGGTAGGTTCACTGCTGGGATTTCTAACGTGGTGACCAGTGTGCTCACAGACACCTCTCTTGGCTCCCACAAGGCTCCCTGACCCTCCAGGTTTTTTTTATTTAAATTTTTAAAATTAATTATTTCTTAACTGTGATGCTGCAAAGCAAAGTGCTGCCCTCCAGTGTGATCTTTATTTGGGTTCAAAGGAGTAGTTTTCGTGTTTTGGAGCTCAGACCCACATCTGCCTTGTACTTCAGTTCTTGGGCAAGTTACTTTTCCTTTTGTCTCAGAAGTTGTCATCTGCAAAGTGAGTGTTCTGTGATTGGCCATGCCCACCAAGGCAGCCATTTTGTGAGAGCACCCACAACACACACTCAAAAGTCCAAATGTGCCCACTGACCCAAAAAGGTTGGGAATCCCTTATCTACTATACAGCTGCAAAGGGATGATGAAGTAGCAGGATGCGTAACCTTTCCACTTTACCCCTATAATCCCCATCCCCAAATGGGGTTCCAGATTAAATTTGGCTACATTATAGGGAACAGTAGCTAGGAGGATGAGGCTGTAGGGGGAATGTGGTACATGAAGGATTAAGCTGCTACAGATTTTCCCCTGGCCTGCTTGCCTGCCTGGCAACTGTTTGGAGACCTGGTTTCCAGACCCAGGTTTGTCCTGACTCCCAGCATTTTCTTTTGCATACATATTATCAAGACTCTGGTTTTTTTTGAAATGGATGAAAAATGGGGGGTGGGGGATTTTTGTTTTAACAAAATCTATAAGCTTCATTTTTGCACTAACTGCTCCCATCAAATTTTAAAAGGAATGTCTTGATGGAAGCTGTGTTGTGACAGAGTGAAATCAAATGAAGAAGTTCCCCCCTGTGAGATGACACTTAAAGAAAAAGGCCCCTGGAAGGGAAACTTCTTTATTGAGTAATTAGCTGTAATAAGCTTCTGTAAGACAACAGATCAAACAAGTCCTCTTAAAAGTGGTGTTGGAAGAAGAAAAAAGAGTGGACAGACAGACTCCTTCAAGGATTATAACCGATGCTTAAAATTAGCAAGTAATAGAAGATTGACATTCATCTTGACACCAGTCTGTGCAAAACACTCAGACATCATTCCAGTCAGCTTCATAATTACATCTAGAATTTCATCTGCAGGAAATTATAAGCAGGAAGTCTTTGAGAAGATCTTCAACCAGTTATCTCTTTTCAATTAAGCTTAGAAACCAAAGAATCAGTTGAATTCCACGTGCCCAATGGGCATTTTGGACTTGCATTTCTCTAACAGCAGCTAAATGTCTTTGGAAAGTGAGGGTTGTTTCAAAAGCCATACGTGATATGGAATGGGACAGGGTAGGCTTGTCAGAAACATCACTCCCCTCAAACCTGGAATTAAGACACAAGATATCAAATGGGCATTTAAATAAAAAGGGGAATACTTTATTATAACTGAGATCCAAACTATTCTAACTTCTCCATAACTGTGCAGGTACACCGTCTAACTTAGGCTCCATCTACATGGCACCACTTTCACGTCTCCACCCCGTTGCAACCGCACAGCACTGCAGCTTCGAATTAGCTTCTCCTGGTATACACTTGCGATTTACTGCAGGATTCCCTAACAGACTCTTCCGTGCCCTTTTTCGACCATTACACTTTAATGCGCAGCTATGCAGCCCCGTGAGCGTGCAAGTGCGACACTGCAGTGGCTCTTTTGTATTTTAGGGGTTCTGTTGTGTCTTTCCATCCCTCGTTAGCTAAAAAGTAGGTGTTCTCCGCTCCTTCATTTCCAAGCCATCTGTTTGTCAGTTCCCCAGCCTCAGACTCTCGCGATGGTTCACACTCACAAAAGTGAGTTGCGCGTGCCTACCCATCGCTCTGAAATGGAGGCCGGAGAGAAGTTAGTCCTCCCCCAAGACCCCCCCCCCCGCCCTTGTGCACTGAGTCCGGAAGCAACTGTTGCAAAGATACGAAGCTGCGAAAATGTGCGAAAGTGTGATTAAATAGATGAAAACGCCCCTCTGTGCCTCTGTAACTGTGCAGCTGCAAAGGGACAGGAAGAGTAAAGGGGTGTCACAAAGTGACGCAAGCACTACACACACCTACAACACACCCATCACCAAATGCGAAGTCGGTTCGGTGAAGGGACAGACGGCTCGCAACCGTGGGGAAACCGGAGGCAAACCAAAAATATTGCAGCAAAACACCTCCTCAGAAGTCCACGTTTTCCAGGAGAAAACGGCGGATGGCTGAGAAGTGGGGACTGCATCATCTGTCCCAAGGGACCTCAACTCACAGCCGCCCCAGAGTAAAAGGCTCATGTAGATGGGGCCGTATTAAGGCATTGCCATCTGGCTCAGAGCATTGTCTCACCCTTCACTGCTTGCCACTCAAACCTTGTTGCTGTTCAAGGGGTTGCATTCATCCAAAATGATCGAGTTCACAGTCTGGTTGAGCACTGGTTCGATTGGAACAAGGTGGAGGTAGGGTGTTTACACCTTCCCAAGGTTCCATGCCAGCTGAATCGAGGATGGGGCCACTCCCTTGTCCATGTCAACAGAAGAAAGCCAGTGTATGCTTGCAACCATTTTCACTCTACATAGTCACTCACATGTTTGGCTCACCTTGCTGGCCAAATGGGAGACCCTGTGAGTCAAAGCGGCAGGGAGACACTTCGACATGGCAGTGGGGCTTGCTCTCTTAGCAACAAGTTCCCTTCTTTGACGAGAGCTGGCTGGTGGTGCATCCTGACCTATCACCACTCAAATTGCCAATGGAAGACACATTGCAGTCTATTGCGACCTGGCAGCACATCATACTATCTGGAGGGCCTACAACAAAGGGCTCAATGGTTTAAAGCATGACAGCAGGATACCAAAACCAGAAGGAAGCTCAGACATCCTCCAAGACAAGATGAGAAAAGCAGATCCCCAAACACTTAGCCTGGATTATATTAGTACTAGCTAGGACACAGAGCTAGAGTGAGCGAGAAACAATAACAACAATCAATATACAAGTTCCAGTTTAGATTTGTGTTCTTGGACAAGTAAGATTCCAACACAAACCAAGACTAAAAACAAAACAAGGGCTCAAAACCAAAACTATTTTTCAAAAGAAAGAGGGAGAGAGGGAGGAGCTAATTCAATGGTCTGCTGCATATATACAATGTTTAATGCTGGTGCCTTTTTTTGGTAACTACTTTCTATCAACAAAAGCCAAAGTAAGGCATCCCCAGATCTGGTGCATGCCTGATTCTCTTTATTCTTACAAATGCCAGGCTAAAAGTGTGTCCAAGTGATCTGCAATGGCTTTCATCTGACAATCACCTCATTTATAGCAAGTGAGTTTAGGACAAACATGCTTGAACAAAAGTCATTGTATTAGGGTATATTTAAGAAACTCCATAGTCATTGACAGACGAAAGGCAAGCTTCATATATAACAGAAGGCCTGACTATACCATACTGAATCACATGAAATAAATTTTTAAAAAGCTTTGTTCAGATGCTTTTCAATCTTTTGAACTGTCACTTTATTTGTAAGTCTTTATTTGGGGCATCTGGAAGCCTCTATATTTTCTTAAGGGTTAAGATTGTTCCACTGTTAGGTTCAGCATCTCTTCAAAGGGGGGGGGGAGATTTAACAAAAATCCCCCCCATCCCAATTTCTCTGAGGATCTGGAGATTCTAAACTATCAGATCTTGTTTGCAGAGTGGCACTTATGCAGTTGCAATCCACCTTCCTTCAGTTTTTGAGCCCTGGATTTTGTTCATACTGGTGCACACAATTGGTTTGCTGCAGTTTTCAGTTCCAGATGTTTTTCATCCTTACAAGCTACTGATGTTTGTAAGTGCATATGCACATCAGTCAGACTACCACACAAAATCCTTATGGAATTGTGCCATTGCACAATGCATTGAAAAAATCTACTTGTACAGATCAAAACATTGGGGGAGGGGGAGACGGAGGACAAAAACTGGGGGAGGGGGGAACTTTATGAAAAATGGTACATGCAACAATTCCAAAATTAAGGTTTAGAAAAATTCCATGTTAAAACAGGAAAGCAGGTGCAGAGGGACATGAGGCAGGCCCAACCTCCAAAACAGAAAGAAAATGAACTTTGGGAGGCAGGGGGGAATCCATATATCTCTAGTAAAATGTAATTATATTGAGAAAATGAGGGAAAATGGCAAAGTTTTTTTTTTCCCCTTCAAGAATTAAGCTCTTGAGGGAGTTTGACCATTTCCCCTGGTAAAATATGAAGTTGGCATGACTTGATTAATAAACCACTCTATAAATCTGCGCTATATTGGGCTGGATAACATCCATCCCAATTGCCTGAAAGTAACCCAACATACAGACATAGAGTTTGCATGGACTTATGCTAATAAATACCACCCAGCATCTGGATAATTGCATGAGGAGGGAGGGAGAGAGAGACAATCAGATTCTGGTCCTGAGAGATACATTGCATCGTGCCCTTTTCATATGCCCAACCAAAATGTTTGCCTGCAACAAAATATATTATGATTCCTAGCTTCAGGAGAGGAGTTTTCTATTAAAAATGTATTTACATTTGTAACACCACTGCAGTCTGTTGCAGCTAGTATTTGGAAGACATGAGCAGATGGATGTACAACAGCCTGCAAAACCTCAGCTGAGGAGCAACAGATGTGACCCTGGCAAAAACGGGGAAATACCAAAAGGGGTTTGCCAAAAATACACTCACATCGATGACCAAGGGCAGAGTGCCAGAGAGAAGACCACTTCCGATGCTAATTTTCTAACATGGGTGCATACTGCTATGTCTGGAGAGGCATGCAATCAACCAGGAAGGATTACACATGTCTCTACCATGCTTTCTTTCAACCTGTTGAGCAAATGCACATCTACCCTATGAAAGGCAGGAATGGCAAAGACAACATAATATGAATGAATGCAGAGATACTGGAATTTGTCAACATGTAATAGCATTCCAAGGGGGGGGGACCCCCAGAAATAGGTTATCTTTCATGAAGTATAAGCTAAATCCATTAATTACTTGGAAATGATGCCTTCAGTGGGGGTGAGCCATCACAGAACAGAGTTCTATACTGGCCTTGTTATCTCCAGTACATTTCTGGTTGCACACAGTTATTCCATAGCAATGGTAGCCAGAGAATCAAGAGAGCTCCACGGCTTCTGACCAAAAACACATTCAAATGCAGGTTTTGTTTTAGGACACTTGGAAGCTGTATGCCTAATCTCCCTGCAGGTGAGAGAACTACATTTTCAGAAGTGTGCACACAGGTGCAGACAAAGAGCTTCTCTGCATTAAGCAAAAAACACACATCCTTCCTGGGGCTTTCTGCTTTGGGTTTCTTTGCAGGATTACGATGGGATCCTTTACACAATGGACACATGGTTTGAATCAAGAAAAGTCCTTCCTCAGCAAGTTCTATATGTTTCTCTGTGTTTCAATTTACAGCCACGAGATGGCGCTGTCATTATACCACATTATAGCACTATATGCCGGCATTTCACACAGCCAATAGATTGGAATTATTATTATTATTGGAATAATAATTTTGCATTATCTGGATGAGCATGCCAACCTGGCATGTATTACAGAGACCTGGTTGGATGAAGCTGAGGGTGTTAATCTATCTCAGCTGTGTCCCCCAGGGTTTTCTGTAGAACAGCAGGCTAGACCTGGGGGGTGGGGAGGCGGAGTTGCAGTGGTCTATCGTGATACTATCCCCGTCACCAGGTGCCTTGGCCCAGTGTCTACTGGGTTTGAGTGCGTATACTTAAAAGCGGATGCTCGGGATAGAATAGGGGTTCTGTTGGTGTACTGCACACCCCGCTCCTCAACAGTCTCCCTTCCTGAGCTAGCCGGGGTGATCTCAGCGGCAGTGATGGAGTCCCCTCAGCTTGTTCTGAGGCTGAGGCTGCCCTGTCGGGAGTGGCTCAGAACCTCATGTCCTCCATGATGACCATGGGTGGTTTCTGGCCCCACTCATGCAGCAGGTCACACTCTAGTCCTAGTTTTCTATGCTGGGCAGGATGACTGTGGTCTGGGTGTGGAGGAACTTTCTGTTGTTCCGTTGTCATGGACAGATCACTACTTGGTGGGGTTTAGACTCACTGGAACTCAGTGGCTCTACAGGGGTGGGGGACCGATTAAGTTGGCCCGCCCCAGGTGGCTGATGGATCCGGATGGTTTCCTGACGGCTCTTGGGGATTTTCCTGCTGCCTTGGCAGGCGATTCTGTCAAAGCCCTGGCTGATCTCTGGAATAGGGAAATCGTTAGGGCTGTGGACACGATCGCTCCTGATCATCCCCTCTCACAGGGTGGAGCCAAATGACAGCCCTGGTTCTCCAGGGAACTGGCGGCAATGAAGCGAATGAGACGGAGACTAGAGCAATGCTGGCAGAAAACTCGGAACGAGTCCGATCGAACACGGGCTGGAGCTTAGCTGAAAGCCTACTCCATGGCAGTGAGGGCAACAAATAAGTCTTTCTTTTCTGCCACCATTGCATCTGCAGGGAGCCAGCCAGCAGAGCCGTTTCGAGTGGCCAGGAGCCTTCTACATCCTCGTCCATGTGATGAAAATTCTGACCCCTCAACAGCCCACTGAGAACAATTTGCCCAGCACTTTGCTGATAAAATCGCTCGGATCCGTTCTGACTTGGATGCTGTAGTTGATGCAGATCCTGTGGATGTCACTTTGGCTCCTGCTTATTCAGTGTTGATGGATTCTTTTCCATTTGTGCAGCCCGAGGATGTGGACAGGATCCTTGGAGCGGTGAGAACCACCACATGTAAGCTGGATCCTTGCCCCTCCTGGTTTATTAAAGAGGCCAGAGGAGGACTGGTTGAGTGGACAAAGGGAGTGGTTAATGCCTCTCTGGAACAAGGCATTGTTCCATTACGCTTAAAAGATGCAGTTGTGAGACCTCTGTGGAAGAAGCATTCCTTTAATCCCACCATACTAGTTAACTATTGTTCAGTCTCTAACGTACTATTTTGGGGCAAGGTATTAGAGCGTGTGGTGGCCTCCCAGCTCCAGGGTTTCCTGGATGAAACGGATTGATGTTCCCAGTTCCATGGGGCGGAGACAGCTTTGGTCGCCTTGGTGAATGACCTACACCAGGAACTGGACAGGGGGAGTGTGTCCCTGTTAGTTCCGCTGGACCTCTCAGTGGCGTTCAATACCATCGACCATGGTGTTCTTTTGGGATGACTCGCTGGGATGGGATTTGGAGGTACTGTTTTACAGTGGCTCCATTCCTTCCTAGCGGGGTGAACTCAGAAGGTGCTGTTGGGGGATGCCTGTTCGACTCCGTGGCCGCTAGCTTGTGAGGTCCCTCAGGGTTCTGTTTTGTCCCACATGCTATTTAATATCTACATGAAACTGCTGGGAGAGGTTGTCTGGAGTTTTGGAGTTTGATGCCACCAATATGCTGATGACACCCAGCTCTACTGCTCCTTTCCACCAGATTCCAAGGAAGCTGTTTCCATCCTTAACCAGTGTTTGGCATTAGTAATGGACCGGATCAGGGAGAACAAATTGAAACTTAATCCAGACAAGACAGAGGTGCTCCTGGTCAGTCGAAAGGCAGATCAGGGAATAGGGATTCAGCCTGTGTTGGATGGGGTTGCACTCCCCCTGAAGACTCAGGTTTGCAGTTTGGGGGTGCCCCTAGATTCAGCCCTAAGCCTTGATGCTCAGGTTTCAGTGGTAGCCAGGAGTGCTTTTGCGCAGTTAAAACTAGTGTGCCAACTGCGCCCACTCCTGAAGATGTCTGATCTGGCCATGGTGACACATGCCTTAGTTACATCTCGTTTGGATTACTGCAACATGCTCTACATGGCGCTGCCTATGAAGAGTGTTCGGAAACTGCAGTTGGTTCAAAGAGCTGCTGCCAGACTGTTGACTGGGGCTGGCTGGAGGAAGCATACAGCTCCCTTGTTAAATCAGCTTCACTGGCTTCCAGGCTGTTTCCGGGCACAAGTCAAAGTGCTGGCTATGACCTATAAAGTCCTATACGGCTCTGGTCCAGGTTATCCGAAAGACCGTATCCTCCCTTATGAACCTGTCCATGTCCTGAGATCCTCTGGGGAGGCCCTTCTGTCAGTACCACCACTGTCACAGGCACGCATGGTGGAAACCTGGAAGAGGGCCTTCTCAGTGGCTGCCCATGGCTGTGGAATGCCCTTCCCAGGGAGGCTAGGATGTTTCCTTCCTTGTTGTGTTTCCAGAGGCAGGCTAAAACATTCTTATTCCAAGAAGCCTTTGGGACATAGTTGGAACCTGGGGGTAAACTGCTAAAATGCTGTTTTAAAATGCTGTTTTAACGTTTTTAATATAATTTTAATTGTATTGCTGTTTAATTAGATTTTAACTTTTGTATATTTTCATATGTTTTAATCGTATATGTTTTAATGTTTGTAAGCCGCCTTATGTCTGGGAAAAAGGTGGGTTACAATCATCATCATCATCTCCAGTCTTTTTGAAAATATAATAAATGGGGAAAGTGTGGGAGATGTCCTAAAGGTTGACGACATCATGTAAAGACCCACTAATTTCCATGAGTGACCAAATCACGAGCAGGCAATAGATTGCTCGTGTAGAGAAGCTCGAAGAGGTGCCCTTTTGTGACAGCCTCGTCTTCCAATCTCTGGAAGACAAAAGTGGAAGAAAGCAACTGCCGTGCTACACTTCTGGTACTGCACAACTACTCCTCTATGAGCAAGCAGTGACCATCATACCATGAAAGGGGAATTCACAGAGAAAGGCCAAAGAGAATATGGCAGATGCTCTCATAGAAGCAGAAATATACATGCAAGCCCTTCACAGGCCAATCTGATTAAAAATCTAGTTTCTTCATAGTCAGACAATTGGACCATCAAGGGCAATATAGTCTATACTGACTGACTGGTCATTGCTCTCCATAGTTTCTAGACAGAAGATTTTCTCAGCCTTACTTGGAGATGCTGGGGATTGGACCTGGCAGTTTCTGCATGCAAAACATGTACTCTGCATATGCTATGGTCCCTCCCCCAAATTCTTCAAAATGCCCAAGAATGTTTTCCTTGAATCAGAGCTTCCAAATTTGTCTCAGGGGGAAAAAAGGGTGGCAACTTCAAGATGTGCAACACCCAAAAACTTTGCTAGTGTTACCAGGTTTCTTCTGCCTTTGCCTCAGCCTTCCTATAGCATGGTCCTCAGATTTACCCTGAATGCCACTTTAGTTATAGTTTGAGCACAAGTCTAGTGGGAATGGACGAGGATCATGATTTGGGGGGGGGGTTGGGTTGGGTTGAGCTTAATTCGAATCTAACAATGGGAGGTTTTAGGCTGCAGTTCTATACCCGCTTACTTGGCAGTAAGTTCCATGGGACTTACTTCTGAGTAGACATGCCTAGGATTGCACTGTTAGAGATCAAATCGCCAAAATTCGCTGGATCATGGAGAAAGCAAGAGAATTCCAGAAAAAGTCTATTTCTGCTTCATTGACTACACTAAAGCCTTTGATTGTGTGGATCACAAAGAACTCTGGCAAATTCTTAAAGAGATGGGAGTACCAGACCACCTTACCTGTCTCCTGAGAAACCTGTACGAGGGCCAAGAAGCAACAGTAAGAACTGGACATGGAACAACCGATTGGTTCAAAATTGGGAAAGGAGTACGACAAGCCTGCATACTGTCGCCCTGCTTATTGAACTTATATGAAGAGTACATCATGAGAAACGCTGGGTTGGATGAATCACAGGTCAGAATTAAGATTGCTGGGAGAATTATCAATAACCTCAGATATGCAGACGATACCACCCTAATGGCAGAAAGCGAAGAGGATCTAAAGAGCCTCTTGTTGAGGGTGAAAGAGGAGAGTGCAAAAGCTGGTTTGAAACTCAACATTAAAAAAACTAAGATCATGGCATCTGGCCCCATCACTTCCTGGCATATGGAAGGGGAAGAAATGGAAGCAGTGACAGATTTTATTTTCTTGGGCTCCAGGATCACCACAGACGGTGACTGTAGCCATGAAATTAAAAGATGCTTGCTCCTTGGGAGGAAAGCTATGGCAAACCTAGACAGCATAGTAAGAAGCAGAGACATCACCTTGCCGACAAAGGTCCGTCTAATCAAAGCTATGGTTTTCCCAGTAGTAATGTATGGCTGTGAGAGCTGGACTATAAGGAAGGCTGTGCGCCGAAGAATTGATGCTTTCGAACTGTGGTGCTGGAGAAGACTCTTACGCGTCCCCTGGACTGCAAGGAGGTCAAATCAGTCCATCCTAAAGGAAATCAACCCTGAGTGCTCACTGGAAGGACAGATACTGAAGCTGAAGCTCAACTATTTTGGCCACCTAATGTGAAGAGAAAACTCTCTGGAAAAGACCCTGATGCTGGGAAAGACTGAAGGCAAAAGGAGAAGGGGACGGCAGAGGATGAGATGGCTAGATAGCATCACCGATGCAATGAATATGAGTAGGAGGACAGGAAGCCCTGGTGTGCTGTGGTCCATGGGGTCATGAAGAGTCGAACATGACTTAACAACTGAACAACAACAATAGTTCAGTGGTAGAGTATGTCTGCTACATACGGAAGATGGTATATTAAATCCCTGGCATCTCCAGTTAAGAGTATCATGTACCAGAGGGCCGAGAAAGACCTCTACCTAAGACCCTGGAGAGATGCTCCCAGTCAGAGTGGGCTGTACCAGGGCATATGGACACATAGTGTGCCTTGGTGGAAGGCACCTTCCTATGTAGGGATGCAGAAGTGACATCCCTGCTTTATATAACCTTAGAATAACTAGGATAGTGTTTGCAAAATCTGGAAAAGTAACCAAGGTTCTAGTAAGTCTGAATAAGGAAAATATGGGACCAAATCAAATTGACAGCTTTTTGTGTGTGCTGTGGTCCCAATCTGGATTGGGGCCCTGTACCCTTGCTTTCAAGTTGAAAAGAAAGAAAAGAAAAGAAAAGAAAAGAAAAGAAAAAAGAAACAGGGTCAGCTGCACACTATGTAATTAATGTAACATATAGTTTGACGCAGAGGAGCAAAAGAGTTGACATTTGGAAGTGCAAAGTGTGGGTTAAATCATCCTGCTCTTGGGTTTTGCTCCACTGAGATAGATTAGCTGATAATTCTGAAATTTGTTAATGGTATTTAAGCCTATTTATACCAACTGGAGGCAAATTCTATTTCATCAAGCCAGCCACTCATCTGGGATTTATCTCTGTTACTGTTTTTATTTCTAACTCACCCATGGAAATCTTTTATCTTAAAGGCACATTTTCTTAATCATATGTTTGGTCCTGACAAACTGTATTTGGACTGTGCATGCAGCATCGTGATTTCCTTTTTCATTTGTGCGTGGGTTGCTTCAATTGGGGGGGGGATAAATTACGTGTTTGCTGCCTAGAACAATCGCTTACTATTGTAGAGAACGCCACAAGTTGAACTAAAGGATCATTTCCCCCCAACTAAGCGGTATAGCTTGCTTACTGGACAGAAATAAGCATATGTAATTCCATAGAGTGAGATGTACCTTAAATAATGTTTAGAGAAGGCAGAATGAGCAGTGTTGATTTATTTTAATGCTTACCTGCAGTATTGTGGTGGGGCACAAAACATTTCCACTGGTGGTGCCACAACTTTGTTATTTAGCCCAAGGTCATGGTGGTGGTGGGTGTCGAAATGGTGATGATGATGATGAAATCCTTACATAATTAGAGTTGAGCCAAGTGTTTTCTGGAAAGAACTTTCAGATTCAAAAAATGGGGATGATGCTGGGAGGGAAAATTCATTTCAACCTTTGGAAAGCTTGCCACACGCAGCACGGCAACTCCCCCCCTCCCTTTTTTAAGCTCCTGTAGTGGTGGCAAAATTAGTCTAAAAACCAACTGGCAGTCCCCAATTCCCCCTCCCCAAAATGCGCAGATTGCAATATTGTTCCAGGGCATTCTGGGATAAAATGGCATCCACCAGTTGGTGCCTTTTAAGAGTTTCCACACCAGCACCACAAGAGATAGAACTAAGATAGTCAGAAGAGAACGAAATTTTGAACCACTGCAAATGAACATCAACAACCCCCCTGCCAAATCACTGAAATCTCCCTACCCCAATTCACCACCTGCAAATGGGACAGCCTATTAGGGGGAGGGGCTTTTCATCCACATCTCTCCAAAATACAGGTAAGCCAAACAATACGTAATTGTATCCCACTCACATCATCAAGGGTATTGTAGTTCTCAGGGCAGCATCTCAAACAATGTTTTTTGACTCTAGCACAGACACCCAAGTACAAAACAAGCATGTAGCCATTGTGAAGGGCTCCTACTTCTGTTACTCGTTGATTAAAACACATAGAGATGGGAAACAGGAGAACATCAGGCCCATGCACCTATACATGTTAAACAATGCACCTATACATGTTAAACAATGAATATACACATATATTCGTGTTCACAGACAACACATGGCATATGCTGCTCTGCTCAACAACAGAAAGAATATTGACTCTTTTCCTTTCCTTCTACAGGTGCATGTCAGTAATTCACATACTAGAAGCCAAAAGGCATACCTCCACCCTCCACCCATATGATATTGCTTTAGGAAAACTTAAGATAATGCATTTTGCTGAATTGAGAACCAGGCTGCAGTGATTTAATTCCACAGTGATCTAATTCTACAGTAAGAAATGTTAGAAACGATCCAGAAAATGAGGACAATGATGACAGCAAAGGGGATGGAGTTTCTGTCTTGGTTTCACCCTTGTGAGCTGTTGAAGGCAAATAACTATTTGCACCATTACTAGATGCTGATAAACCAGGTATGCAAAATTGTTAGCTACAGTCTGCTCACTCTCAGCCTGCTCCAATTCCCTGCAATTGAATGAAAGCTTTCAGCTTCTGGCCAATTCTAATGTGCAGAAATAGTACACATGGTATGGTTCTTTGGGATGAAAAACACCCAATTGAACATGCCCTACTGGCGCTTTGAATGCTGCCCTCATGTCAAGAGCTCGCTGTAGGTGGAAAACTACACTGAAGACCAGCTTCAGTGCTTCAGATCAATGTGCTAGCATTCCATTTTGAGAAAGTTGTAGGTTTTAAGGAAACACAAGGAAACGGACATGCAGTCTTCCCAAATCACACTGACATGGTACAGTCCCAACTGAAATGTGACAGTCGAGAAAAGATTGCATCATATGCTATTTTTGCAAGTTAGTATGTGCTCTTGGATTATCCTTCTCCAATAGCTTACCAATTAAACAAATCTTTTAGGCAAAAATCTTTTAGGTATGGAATTTCTTTAGGAAAAGCGATTCCATACCTTCCCTGGAGGGCTTCTTTATCCAACCATTTTCCCTTCATCCAACAATTCTTAGCATTTAGTATTTCCGTTTCTAGTAATTCTAAATCTTCTCTACTGCTGCTTTCTTGCTAACACCCGTCCTTTTTTCATTCAGTGAAATAAATATGTTCAGTTCCTTTAACTTTTCCTCACATGTCAAATGTTACAAACCCCTTTCTCATCTTTGTTTTCCTCGGCACCCTCCTTGGTACATTTGTATCCATCTCAAATTCTGGTGACTAAAATTGCACATTATATTCCAGCTGAGGTTTAATCAGTGTCAAGTGGCACTACTGTCTTCTTTTATGCCTTGCACACAAAACCTCTGCTCATGCAACCCCCTATCACCACCACCAAAAAACCCAGTCTTTGCAAAAATGTCACACTGCTGACACACATCCAGCTCATGTTCTGCTGAAATGCAATCCTTAGATCTTTCTGAGCAATGCTGCAGTTCTCTCCCGCTATGTAGTGTGCCCATGTGTTTCATTCCAGCCTGTAATGGCACATTCATTACACCACCACAGTATATATAGTCCCTTTGAAACCAATTTAATTTATTTCCAAGCAAACTTTTGGTGTTATGCCAAACCCCCAAACTGCTTTCTCAACTTGGGGGTTTTTCTGGGGTTCTAAAGGGCTAGCTTCTGAAAACTGACCTGCCCCCTAAAAAAGGTGCAACCCATGGAACCTGGTCTAAATTTGAGGAGCTAAGAGGCATAAGCATATACAAATCTACAAACCTGACCTGCAGTGGTGAACGTTCCCCTGCCCTGCTAATTACCCTTTTCCTTGATACTCAGCACAACAATTTATCCCTTCCCCAAAGTTCCCCCCCGCCCTCACCCAAATCCTCTAGAATGTGCAAAGAACTGAGGGGAAGAACTGCGTGGGGGGGGGGGAGCTTCTCACTTTGAACTGGGATTTGGAGAAAGTGGAGCAAGACATGCATTGGGAAAAGTGGGAAGCATGAAGCCAGGGTGGGAGACCCCCTCCACAGAGTTCTCTGCAGGTGCCAAAGGACTTGAAGGCGGGGTGTCCTTTTCTCTCATGTTCCTCTGGGATTTGGGAAAGGGAAAATCAGTCAATCTGCATTCTCCAAAAACCTAGCACAAAGTGAGTATAATACTGCCTCCCTCACCCTCAATTCTATGGGGTGGGTCGAGGTTGAGGTATATGTATGCTCAACACATGTGCTTAGTGGAGAATGTTTGCTTTAATAGATCACTATTTGGCAATACATTTATAAATAATATACAAATTTATTTTTTATTAAAAGAAGCAAATAAATAAATATAAATGGCAGGTGTTGGGGATGATACAGTTTGGAACCACAGTGGAATAGAAAGAGGTAAAAGACCTCTAACCCCCAATGCTAAAGTCCCAATCCTAAGCTTAGTCTAGATAGATGTTTAAAGTAATGTGTGCTTTAGGTCTTAAGGAAATGATAGGAGGGCTTGGTGGTGAATGAAAATAATGGCAGGATAGTAAGTGACTCCAAAGTTTGTGGGCATCTCAGTAGGTATTTTCAAGAATTGGGCAAGTTTTTGGTACCTGCAAGGAACGTGTTCACACGAGTACAGCAAAATGCTGTAGAAAAATTATTTCCTTATGCGAAGTTTTAAAGCAGAGGGAAATATTACTCTGCAAAGGAATATTTAACAGAATAGCTGCTGGTTTTCCACTGTTCTTTGATTAGTTAAGGTTTCTGAATACATGAATGTGAATTACTTGACTGACAGCCTCTTTATCAATAGTATAATCAGCTTTCTATTGTTGGAATAAGACATTTATTTCCACAGCAGAAACATTTATTTCAGCTGTGGAAATATAGCCTTATTTAAAGAGTATGAAAGTAACCCTCGGTGGTATAAGGAAATTCAGAAAGAGAAAGGCAGATAGGAAGAGAGGTTTCTTATCTAAAGAACTATGTTATTTTAAATCAAAAACAATGGCATTTATAGGGATTTGCAGAGCAGCCTAGTATTTTTCCACTTTGATGTCTACCTGTGGACCAATATAAATGTCTGGGATAGAACTAAATTTATGATAATTGCACTGTATATAATTTCAATTGCAGAAACATTCAGGTATTAAACCAGCACTTTATCTCTGCTGAGCGTACCATCTCAGCAGGAGACTGGAGGTACCATTTTGCCAACTGTGGAGTCAATAAAATAAATAAATTTTGCTACCAAAAGAAAGAAAGGAACAGAAAGAAAACCAACCAGGTATGTTGGTGGCAGGAAGCTGTCAGGAGAACACTTTGCAGTAAAACGGACCCATGCCAATTCTGAATCGACTGAATGCCTCGGTATTTTTAGGAGCCATAATTAATAGCTAGCAGCTTTAAAAGTCTCACTAAATATTCATTATTAGGGGGAAAATTGAAGAAGGTCTGATCCATTTTAAACATCCCTGACAGCTGCCAGTACAACATCCTTATGCAATTTGTCACAGATATTTATATTTAGTCAGAGCGGAATTGGTCTGTGGGTGGCTATATCCGATGTTACATTTCTCTCTTTGTTAAAAAGGACTGGAAATTCTGGCATATTCAGGTTATAGACAAATCATCCAAAAGAAACTGAAGTGCTCCTAAGGCCCACTCTTTCCACAGAAAAGAATATATGCATTCTAAGTATGACTAAGATCAGTGCCTGACTGCGACAATGGACTGAATGAGGGCTAATAAACTGAAGCTCAATCCAGACAAGTTGTTGTTGTTGTTGTTGTTGTTCAGTCGTTCAGTCGTGTCCGACTCTTCGTGACCCCATGGACCATAGCACGCCAGGCCTTCCTGTCCTGCGCTCTCTCCCGGAGTGTGCTCAAGTTCATATTCATTGCATCGGTGATGCTATCTAGCCATCTCATCCTCTGTCGTCCCCTTCTCCTTTTGCCTTCAGTCTTTCCCAGCATCAGGGTCTTTTCCAGAGAGTTTTCTCTTCGCATTAGGTGGCCAAAATATTTCAGCTTCAGCTTCAGTATCTGTCCTTCCAATGAGCACTCAGGGTTGATTTCCTTTAGGATGGACTGATTTGACCTCCTTGCAGTCCAGGGGACTCGTAAGAGTCTTCTCCAGCACCACAGTTCGAAAGCATCGATTCTTCGGCTCTCAGCCTTCCTTATAGTCCAGCTCTCACAGCCATACATTACTACTGGGAAAACCATAGCTTTGATTAGACGGACCTTTGTCGGCAAGGTGATGTCTCTGCTTCTTACTATGCTGTCTAGGTTTGCCATAGCTTTCCTCCCAAGGAGCAAGCGTCTTTGAATTTCATGGCTACAGTCACCGTCTGCGGTGATCTTGGAGCCCAAGAAAGTAAAATCTGTCACTGCTTCCATTTCTTCCCCTTCTATATGCCAGGAAGTGATGGGGCCAGAAGCCATGACTGAGATGCTATTAGTGGGTGTTTTTTTCTGACTGGATGGAGGCTGTTCAGCTTGTTCAGGATAAGGTTGCACAGCCCCTGAAGCAGCAAGTTTGCAGTCTGGGGGTTCTCTTGAAGCCATCTTCATCACTTGAAGCTCAGCTGGCCTCAGTGGTACACAGCGCCTTCTACCAGCTTCCACGGGTGGCCCAGCTATGTCCTTATCTGGACAGGGATAATCTGGTTTCAGTAGTCTATGCTCAGGTAACCTCCAAGTTAGATTACTGCACTGTGCTCTACCTAGGGCTGCCCTTGAAGATGGTTCAGAAGCTGCAGCTTGTGTAAAACGATGCAGCCAGATTGAGAGCTTCGACTATCAGGCAGTACAGAAATGCAATCAATCAATCAGTAAGTAAGTAAGTAAGTAAGTAAATAAAGAGCAGGGACCAGAAAGTCTGAGCACAAAACATGGGATCTGACCCACTTGCACTGTCTGCTTGTACATTTCCGAGCCCAATTTAATGGGCTGCTTTTGACCTTTACAGCCTTACATGGGTCATGACTGCATGGGTCATGACCTGTCGGTGTGCCTCTCCTGATATAAACTTACCTGTACGCTATGATCAACAAAAAAGGACCTCTTCCAAATGCCTCCTCTGAGGGAGGCTCAGGGGATGGCAACAAGGGAGAGGGCTTTCTCTGTGGTGGCCTCCCGATTGGGGAATGCTCCTCCCCTCTGAGGCCTGCCTGGGGTGACCATTATCATTTCTTTGGAACCGGGGTAAGACTTTCCGCTACTCCCCGACATTTCATGGCATACGATGTGTTTTTTAATGCCAGTTATTTTATTGGGTCCCAGTATTTCATGGTTTTAGCTGTTTTAAATCATTTTAAATGTTTGTATGTTAAAGGTTTTATTTTATTTATTTATTTAATTAATTTCTATACCGCCCAATAGCCAAAGCTCTCTTATGTTGTATTTTAGGTTTTAATTTTTGTGAATTGTACAGAGAGATTTAGCTATTGGGCAGTACAGAAGTGAAATAAATGAAATGAATTATTTATGAGTCATCTTTCAGCCCAAAATGGTGCCCTCAAGGCGAGACATATCCTATCAAACAAACAAATCAAAAGGAGGAACAAAGCAAGGGATTAGTTACATTTAAAATAATTCAGAAGCTGAGCAGAACAAAAAAGGTTGAATGACACCACCTAAAACTAAACAAAGATGGAATCAGACTGCCTAAAGGGTTCCACAGTTGAGGTGCTGACTAAGAAAAGATGCTGTGTTTCTATCAACTTAGCCTCTTTTTGTGGTGGGGCATACAGATGGACGGGCAAGAAGATAAGGAATTATGGGCAGGGTCACACGGGAGGAAGTGTTTTCTCAGATATTCTGGCTTGAAACTCTTCAGGGCATTATAGGCAAGAACCAGCACCCTAAATTCTACCTGGACACAAAATGGAAGCCACAGCAGCTAGTATAGGAATGGTGTAATATGGCCAAAAATGCACACACTAGAAAGCAATCTGGCAGCCACATTTTGCGCTAGCTGCAGTTTCCAAACACTCTTTAAGGGTGTTTAAAAATAGTTAAAAAATTTATAGTTAAAAATCTATAAAGGAGGGGATTAGAGCAGGGCTCACCGTGGCCACATCAGTCACCTGGCCCTCCAGAAGCAATACCGGGTCCAGAAGCATCCCCAAGCTGTGAACGTGCAACCTCATCCAGAACAGGTTGTACCCCAATCCTGGATCAGCGGGTCTACTGACCAACGGTACCCCCATCTTTTCTGGATTGAAACCCAACTTGTTAACCCGCACCTAATCCATCACTGTGTCGAGGCAGCAGCTCAGAACTTCAAACCTTGGCATCAGTTGAAAAAGAGAGCTAGAGCAGAGTATCATCAGCACAGTGATAATAAGGCCCAACCCCAAAGCTCCAAATGACCTCCATCACTGGCTTCATGTTGAAAAACATAAGGCACTAAACAGAGACCTGAGGAACTGCATAAGCCAATGGCCAAGTGGCCAAACAGTAGTCCCCAGCACCTCTTTCTGGGAGTGTTGAGACATACAGAACCAGAATCACTGCAGAACTATACCCGGGTCTCACTTTGGCAAACGACCCAGAAAGATAACCATGGCTGATGGTGTTGAATGCCACTGACAGGTTCAGCAGAACCAACAGGAATGCACTCCCCCTGTCTAGTTCTTGGCATAGGTCACCTTCTAAAGCAGCTGTCAGGAGCGCCCTAGCTGCCTCTTACAGTGCCCTCCAATAGCCAACTCAGGACACAGACGACAAGGATTCGTTCCAAGGCTTTATTCCTTTATTACTTGATGACTCTTACAGATACTAATCACTAGCGACTAAGCAAGGAACTGCACTGGGGAAAGACAGCAAAGTAGCCTAAGCTCCAGGTAAGGCCGTTTGAAGGAGAACCGCGGGAAGACGCTGAATTTATGGGCTATGGAGAGATCCTCCCTTTTTCCCTTGGGTCCTCGGGACGCGACCGTTGTTTTAGCGCCAAACGAGCAGAGCGCCTCCTTTCAGCACCCTCCATTTGACACCACTCCCTGTGTCTGCACTGAGCATCCAGCAAGCCCCCCTTCACCGCTCTCTCACTGCCAGGGTCACTATCTCTCCCAGGAATGCTGGCAGGAGGAATCTCTGCCAGCTGCTGTGCTTGTGAGAGATGAGCGAGCTCCTCTCCCACGGATTGCTGTTCTTCCTCAGAATCAGAACTGCTCTGGGGCTCTATGGGCTCAGTTTCCACCCTGACATCCACCAAGGCTGTTTCTGTCCCTCAGCAAGGCCCGAACCCAGATTGGAAAGTATCCAAATAATAATCAGTTCTATCCAAGAAAGCCTATAGTGGAGTTTCCACCACTCAAAAAAGAAATAATGGAGACTGGCCAATAATTTTATGTGCAGCTTTGGGAAAAAAATGCAAATAGCATGCACCAGTGGATTGAGAATTAATCAGGATTGCAACAAGTGTAGAGTGCATGCTATCTAGATTTTGTAGAAACTACACATTAAATGCAAACACACATTTAATGTCACATCTAGTTTGGCACTGAGGTTTGGATCATGGAACTCATGGAGACATACACAGGGGCCCCAGGTGATCGCCCATCCAGATGCTAAACTGCTCCACACATAATGATAAGCGACAGTACAGTTTGTTGAAATCTGGCTTGTTGTGTTCACACTCATCCTACACACTATGGTTTGTTAATCAGCCACTATACACTAATAGCAGCCATGGTTTGTTGTTGGCTCACAAAGCCTGGCTTGTTTAAACCAAGGCTTGTCATGATGTCTGAACCCAGAACTGTAGCTTATTGCTGGCTTTTTTACACTTCTGTCTGTCCTGAAACAAAATGCCTGAGAAGAGCAGCCTGAAAATGAAACCACTCTGAAAACTGGCAAAATGGGTGTTTGAGTGAAACAAAACAGGAATAGGAAAAACTAGCCATGGTTTGTTTGCTCGTCTGCAAGACAATTTAAGACTATGAGCATTTCTACATGAGGTTTTTATTGCACGCTCATGATTGGTCACTCACAGAAGTTTGTGGGTCCTTTATATTACATTGTCAACCTCCAGAGTGTCTCCTGTGGTTTTTGAGCTTTATCCTGCTTTTAAAAAGGTCGGAGATAAGCCATTAAGAAATGTTAATATGAGATATCTGCAGTAATGATGGCACTGCATTATAATACAGCCACTAGATGGTACTGTATAATGAAACATATAGAACATTGCAGAGAAAGGAAGATTTCAATTCAAATCACATGTCCCCCGTGTAAAGGACATGTGACATTGTCCTATCATAATCCCACAAAGAAACCAGAAGCAGAAAGCCCCAGTAAGGATGCAGAATTTTAGCCTCATGCAATGAACCTCTGAAGCAACAAACCATGGTTAACATAAACCATGGCTTGGAGTTGTATCCAAATGCAGCCAGTGACCAGGATTAGATCTGCTTAATTCAGCAAGATTGTTGCATCCTCTGCATTCAGATGATGCCAGGGATTTAAGAGAGCTAATGTGCTATAGATGTTGGATCTGCCTAGGAATTTGGAGACCCAGCTTCAAATCCTACTCAGTCAAAAAGCTCACTGGGTGACTTTCACCAAATCACCATCTCTCAGCCTAACCTACTTCACAGGTTTATTGTGAGGATAAAATGACCGGGGTGTGGGATGTTGTTGAAAATTATATAGCATTCAGAAGCCAAAACCTTAACATCAACCTTGTGTTACCATAAGAATCTTAGTGCATCCTGATAATCGTTTGTATTTTAAAACTTGGGAGACTGAATGACCAATAAGCTAGAGACCCATTGGATGCCAGGAACCCAACATGAGCTTTGTATGGTAGATATCTGTTTGAGGATTAAGATTTTTATTTCTTCTTGGACAAGATCCCCCGAGAGTCGCACTGCCAATGTTATCTGCCTACAGCAGCATCTCCTTTTCCACTGCAGCAATCTAAGTGGTTTAAGCAGAATGGTAAATCAATGTGCTCTCCGAAAGTTAAAATCTTTTTTTCCCCCCCAGGCTGAAATGCACAATTGGTAGCAATCCATAATCCTGACACACACTGTCACCAATGCCAAAAGGCGCACCGGAAAGTGCTGCCTTTGCATTTCTGAAGTGTTTTATGAGCTCAAGTCTCCAGGATTAAAATATGAGTGCTGTGCTGAAACATTTCCCCCACGTATTTTTCGATCATTCTCATTCAATTTGATAGAAAAGATATTGCTTTCGAAACGAAATTCAGAGGAGGAGAAATTCAGAGAAATTCTCATGGGTTGGATTTGGGGTTCTTGGGCTTACCTTACTTGTGAGATGGCTGAGGAGTGTGCGTGAGTGTCCTGTCTGTCATTGTGCAGTAAACTCTGTGGCAGAGTTTACTGTAGCCTCCTTGGCTTCCTGCACTTCAGTTAAAGCCATCATGAGGAAAGACATCATGAGGCAATTCCTCCCGTGGGGCTTTTCCAGTTCAGAAAGTGCAGGTGGCCTGGGAGGCTGCAGAGCAATGGAAAGATGTGCAATAGAGAGAGAAAACACATGGCACCCTCGGCCAGCTCGCAGCGATTAGGTGAGCTCAAAAATACCACCAAAAGAAATTCAAAATTCTGCCTCAGAAGAGTGGAAACCTCAACACAGTTGATTCTGTTGCCACCTACAGAAGCAGTGCAATAAACCAAAACCAAAAGAAAGAAGCTGTGCTACAACCCCTGCCAATGGTGAGCCTTATCTGTGCAAAACTGTTGGAAAAGTTCCCCCCCCCCGGAGGATAAATTTGGTGAAATTGCCACCCTCCCCCCAATTTCTCTGCTGGAGAATTTGAGAGGCCATCTACGTACAGCTCTATAAAATACTCTCCTGTTAGCAAGCACCCTGTCCATCCACTAATGCAAAGAAGCCCTTAGGTAATGCCTCCTTTTCCTAAAATCTCAAGGGAATTCAGTGGTTTCACTCACACACACACACACACACACACACACAGCTCAACTTCCTTTGTACTTCCCTGCCCCTACATGTGGCAAGAGCACTTTTGAAGGTTATTTGATTCACCACCACAGCTATGGGCAGCCCCCAGTGTTTCCCAAAATTCTGGTACCTGGGCTAGAGTTTTGTTTTGGATACACTGGAGGAGACATGAAAAGATAAGCCTATTCTTTCCCAATAGTCTCTTCAACACTGGGCAAGCAACCTCCTTACAATGGCAGGTTAGCCCAATTAATATTGCATCCAGTTGACTCCTTTGCTTAGTTCAGAGATAGCCAATCTGTGGCTTTCCAGATGTTGCCTTCCATCAACTATGACCACTCAACATCCTGGTTGGGCTGACAGGAGTTGGAGTCCCAAAATATCTGGAAGGCCACTGGTTGTTCATCGCTGACCTACTTAGTCAAGGCTCAGCAATAGGACTGGGTTTGCTAGGCAATGGTGATGATCCTGGAATTCTATATTCTAGAAGCTATAGCATGGACCACATCCAGGGATCCTGGGACTTACATAGTGCTCCCTTATTCCCTATAACTGGGATGTAGTCACTGCCAATATACTGGCAGGGAGAGGAGGAAATCAATCCTGTGTTCAGAGGGTACAGAGTGATGAAACCATCCATCACAGTGGTTTAATTTCATCCCCCCCACACACTCACAAAACATTATTTAGCCCCACTTGAAGCACACTAATGCGCTCTGGCACATGGCTCAGCTGCTCAATCTATTATGCAAGGTAAAAGATATACAACTTTAAGAGAAAAAAAAGGACGTCATATTTGGATCAATTTCAGTGCTCATTTATAATGCAGAGAACGATTCCTAAGAGAATTTGTGGAGTAAATACAACTTATTGTCAGGGTGGAAACTGAGCCCATAGAACCCCAGAGCAGTTCTGATTCTGAGGAGGATCAGCAATCCGTGGGAGAGGAGCCAGCTCATCCCTCACAGGCACAGCAGCTGGCAGAGATTCTTCCTGCCAGCATTCCTGAGATAGTGATCCTAGCAGTGAGAAAGTGCAGGAGGGGGGCTTGCTGGATGCTCGACGCAGACGCAGGGAGCGAGAGCGATGGAGGGTGCGGAAAGGAGGTGTAGCGCCCATTTGGCGCGCAGGCAACGGCTGCCTCCTGTGGACCCAAGGGAAAGAGGGAGGATCTCTCCCTAGCCCATAAGTTCAGGGTCTTCAAGTGACTCTCCTTCAAACGGGGATCAACTGCCTACTCGGAGCATAGGCTACTCTGCTGTTCCTTGCTTAGTTGCTGGTGATTAGCATCTGAAAGAGTCATTAAGTTGTAAAAGGATTAAAGCCTTGAAATGAATCCTTTCGTCTGTATCTTGAGTTGACTATTGGAGTGTACTGAAAGAGGCCGCTAGGGCACTCCTGACACTTATATCTTTCTGAATTTCTTTGACTTAGAGGCAAGGTCCTCAGGTGAAAACAGGGATAATCTGTCTGTGTGGGCAGGGTGGGTGGGTGGAAAAAGACTGTTTGTTAAACCTTTTCTACAGTATCCCAGATTTCTGTCTTGATCTTTGATATGGTATGTGGAAATGGTTTGCAAGAATTAAATCAAGAACAGGACTGATAAAAGGCAATATTGTCCATCTAGAGATGTGTGTGGGGTTGGGGGGAGAGACCTGGAAGAAAACCAAAAAATTAAAGAAAAGAAATCCCTCCCACCATATTTTCCAAAAATCCTGGGAGTAGAAATGGGGTTTCTCATGTTTGCTGTCCTTCCCCATTTTTTTTTTTTTTTTATGTTTCCTGCCTCTCAGGACTTCCCATCTCTATATCTAGCACTGAGTAACTCCAATAAGCTTCCAGGGAATTGAGCACAATTTGAAAACCACTGGTATAAATTCATAGTCTGTAGATATCCAGCAAATGCTCTCCTTGTATGATCAAGATAACTAAACCTCTATGGTTTAACAGTAAAACCGAACAGAGCAGAGAAAAAACACATATCTCAAAAGGTAAAGAAGGAACAAGCTCGTTCCACGTGGGCATTACCACTAATATGAAAATCCTCCCTTTTTCATCAGTGTCAATGTCAGCTTTTCTCATCAAGGATTCTTAGTGTGTCCTCTGCACTCCAACTAGTGTATTACTCAGAACGCTCATTTGGAAAACAAGAAATGGATTTTTTTTAATGGTTTGGGGATGAAATGGAAGAGGCATTGCTCCCTGAACAGGATTTATGAGTTGCTAACAGCTGGCCCCTAAATTTCTAAGCCATTATGATTTTAAATGTGCTTGTTATCATAAAAACACCAAAAAAAAATTAAAGCTCCAAAATGCTTAATAGTGCAAACAGCCTAATTCAGGCCAGAGTAAGTCCATTGCTAGAGGTGGATGATGTTTCCCGCCTCCCAGCTGAGCAGAGCAGAGCAAGCTGCTGCAGCTGGTCCAGGGACTACAGAAGCAAGCAAGCTCCCAGAGAGCGAGCGACCAGAGCGAGCGAACGGGGAGCAAACAGGAGTTGGCCAGGGGAGTTGCAGTGGTAGAAGAGACAAAGGAGACAAAGGCGACAAACGAGACAGAGGCTAAGAGGTAAGTGGGCTGCTGGAAGCCCAGGGGGCTGCCCTTTATCCTTCTGAGTGGCTGTGAGCTCACCAGGTGCTTCTGAGAGCTCCAACTGGATTGTGGGGGTGTGGCCTGAGTACTCCCAGCAGCTGAGTGGGCGGGAAGCTTCAGTCTGTTTCCTGCCTCCCAGCTGAGAAGAAGAGCAGAGCAAGCTGCTCCAGCTGCTCCAGGGCCTACAGAGGCAAACGAGCTCCCAGAGAGCGAGCGACCAGAGTGAGTGAACAGGGGGAGCAAACAGGAGTTGGCCAGGGGAGTTCGGCACGGGAGGTCAAGGGGGAGGTCCCTAACATTTTTTTTCTTTTTTAACTAACTTTTTTTTTCATTTATTTGTCTTGTAACACACACTTCCACACCAGTGGGACTCTGCTTTTAACCTCTACTGAGTAGAGGAGCAGGCACAGGCTAGTCTAGAACAATCACAAAGCTAGACACAAAAAGGGAAAAGAGGCTATGGAAGGACAAGACTCTCCAGTGGTGGTGACCTGCAAGGTGTGTGCAATGTTTGTTTTCTTGCCTGAGAACAACATGGCCTACACCTGCAACAAGTGCAAGTTGATCACGCTGCTGGAAAAAAAAGTAAGTGGACTGGAGCAGTAACTGTTGACCCTCCGGGGAATAAGAGAACACGAAGACTTCTTGGATGGAATGGGGGAACTACAGCAGCAAAGAGAAGACCAGAAGCTTGAAGAGCAACAGCAAGCTGAGTAGGGATGGCGGAGAATTTCTCCCCGAAACTTCGGGGGGCCGAGCGCCAACGTGTTCGGCCCCCCGAACAAGTTTCAGGGAGAAATCCTTCGCCCCCCCGCCCCCCGCCCCCCCCCGGGACGGGACTTACCTTCCCTGAATGTCCCTCCCGGCGGCGGGTCCAGCTGGCGGTTCGTCCGGTGTTCGAGCGGGGCGGGAGCGGCAGCCGGTCTTTCAACCGGCTGCCGCCCCCGCCATTGCAATGAAAGAAAAAAAAAAAACGTCCCCTGATAGGCTACGTGACGATTCACGTAGCCTATCACGGCAAGATTTGCAAAGTCAGCCGTGATAGGCTACGTGAATCGTCACGTAGCCTATCACGGGTGACTTAAAAAAAAAAAAAAAAAAGTTTGTACGGATAATGGCGGCCCCCATAGGGAGCCGCCATTCGCGTTCCTTATTTGGTTGCTGTAGTCTACGTCAATGTTTACATAGACTACGGCGAAAATAAGGGCAACGCTATTTGCGTTGCCCTTATTTTCGCCGTAGTCTACGTAAACATTGACGTAGACTACAGCAACTAAATAAGGAACGCGAATGGCGGCTCCCTATGGGGGCCGCCATTCGCGTACGCGCTTTTTTTTTTTTAAAGTCACCCGTGATAGGCTACGTGACGATTCACGTAGCCTATCACGGCTGACTTTGCAGATCTAGCCGTGATAGGCTACGTGAATCGTCACGTAGCCTATCAGGGGACGTTTTTTTTTTTTTTTTTTACTTTCGTGTTCGCGGCCGGGCGAGGCGGGAAGCCTCCTCCCCGGCCTGAATTTCGGCCGGGCGAGGCGGGAAGCCTCCCCCCCCGGCCTGAATTTCGGCCGGGCGAGGCGGGAAGCCTCCCCCCCCGGCCTGAACTTCGCGGGGGGAGCAGCGAAGCGCTCCCCCCCACCGTGAAAAAGCTGCGAGAAAAGGTAAGTGACTTTCGTTCACCCCTAAAGCTGAGGCAGAAGAGGGAAATGCTGAGGAGAAGAAAAATGGAGTAGAGGATACTTCTTGGAAAAGGGTGACAGTTAGGAGAAGAAGAACTAGACGCCACTATGCACCCGTGGAAGCAGTGGAGCTGTGGAACCGATTCCAGGTACTTGCGGATGAGACTGGAGGACAGCCAGCAGAGGAAGAATCACAGGGGAACCTACATGAGAGTGAGCAAGAGGCTGAAGGTCAGTCAAACAGAGGCGATGAAACCCAGGCCTACAACAAGAGGAAGAGAAGAGTAGTAGTAGTGGGAGACTCCTTGCTGCGTGGGATCGAGACCCAAGTATGTTGCGAGGACCTGTGGACTCGCCAGGTATGTTGTCTCCCGGAAGGATGGATTAGAGACGTGACTGAAAGATTGCCTGCACTCATAAAGCTCACTGACAGGTATCCCTTTCTTCTCATCCATGTGGGAACAAACGATACCGCCAAGCGGAGCTATGAAGAAATCACACCAGACTTTGAAGCTTTGGGAAGGAAACTCAAGAACCTTGGAGCCCAGATAGTTTTCTCATCCATACTTCCAGTAGTTAGAAGAGGGATAGAAAGGGAAAGAAAAATACTCTGGGTGAATGACTGGCTACAAAGGTGGTGCCGATGAGAGAGATTTGGATTCTGGGACCACGGCCTATACTTCCTGGAAGATGGGCTGTTGGCAAGGGATGGGTTGCACCTCACAAACGATGGGAAGAATGTGTTTGGCCACAGCATGAAGAACTTCATCAGGAGGGCTTTAAACTAAATCCTACAGGGAAGGGAGATGTAAAGTTGGGGGTAACAATGGACGAAGACTCATGCACTGCAACGGAGAGAACAGCTCTAATAGCGCCCAATCATAGTCTTCAGACATATGTTGGAAGAAAGCCAGACTATGAAGCACATGGTGTTCGATGTCTATATACTAATGCCCAGAGTATGGGAAACAAACAGAACAAACTTGAACTCTTAATACAAGAGGGAAATTATGACTTGATAGCTATAACTGAGACTTGGTGGGATGACTCTCATGACTGGAATACAGCAATTGAAGGATATAACTTGTTCAAAAAGAACAGGAGGAACAGAAAGGGAGGTGGGGTTGCACTGTATGTGAAAAATACATATCTCTGCACAGAAATACAGGAGGATGAGCTTGGCAGCCCCATCGAGAGCATCTGGATCAAAATAAATGGAGCAAAGAATAAAAGGAACCTGATGGTTGGAGTCTACTACTGGCCACCCAATCAAGGAGAAGACGAGGATGAAACTTTTGAAAAGCAAATAGCCCATGTTTCAAGGAAGCATGATGTAGTAGTAATGGGGGACTTCAATTTCCCCGATATTTGTTGGGAGACAAATTCTGCAAAACATGGCCCCTCCCAGAAATTCCAGACTTGTGTGGCTGATAACTTCCTCCTACAGAAAGTAGAGGAAGGAACCAGAGGATCGGCTATCCTTGACTTGATCCTAACCAACAGAGATGACTTAGTGGATAAAGTAGCAGTTACAGGAACTCTAGGGGAAAGCGACCATGTTGTACTTGAGTTCTTGGTTCTAAGGGAAGCAAAAGCCGAGAGTAGTCAAACCAGTACCCTGGATTTTAGGAAAGCTGATTTTAATAAACTCAGAACAATGATCAGTGAGGTCCCATGGCAAGCGACGCTAACAAGAAAAGGAGACCAAGATGGGTGGGAGCTTTTAAAAAAGGAAATTCTCAAGGCACAATCACAAACAATTCCAACAAGAAGAAAAGGTGGAAGACAACAGAAGAAGCCAATGTGGCTTCACAAAAAGCTTAGAGATGACCTGAAAACAAAAAAGGACACATATAGGAAGGAAGGCCAAGCAACAAAGGAAGAGTACAGGCAGGTAGCACAGAATTGCAGGGATGGTGTCAGGAAGGCTAAAGCTGAGAACGAGCTGAGGTTAGCGAAGGATGCTAAAAACAACAAAAAGACTTTCTTCATCTACGTCCATAGTGAAAGGCAGAGGAAAGAAATGGTGGTTCAGCTATTAAATAAGGATGGCAAAATGATAACAGATGACAAAGAAAAGGCAGAGGTGCTCAATTCCCACTATGGCTCAGTCTTCTCCCAAAAGAGGGTCTATGACCCCCCTGGCAAAGGCGAAGTACAGGCTGAAGGAGCAGAATTACAGCTTGAGATCGATAGGCATATGGTCAAGGAACACCTCATTACTTTGAATGAGTTCAAATCTCCAGGACCAGATGAACTGCATCCTAGAGTAATAAAGGAACTGGCAGAAGAACTCTCAGAACCACTGTCTATTCTCTTTGAGAAATCATGGAGGACGGGTGAAGTGCCAGATGACTGGAGGAGGGCTAATGTTGTCCCTCTCTTCAAAAAGGGTAAAAAGGAGGAACCTGGGAACTACAGACCAGTCAGTCTGACATCAATCCTGGGGAAAAATCTGGAGCAGATTCTAAAGCAATCCATCTGGAAGCACCTTGAAAACAATGCCGTGATTACTCGAAGCCAACATGGACTGTCAAGAACAAGTCCTGCCAGACGAATCTGATCTCATTTTTTGATCAAGTCACCTCCCTTGTAGACCATTGGAATGCTGTAGTCATCATATACCTCCACTTCAGCAAAGCTTTCGACATAGTGCCCCATGATATCCTGATGAGCAAACTAGCTCAAAGTGGATGAAACAACTAGCTAGATGAAACAACGATCCAATGGATCCACAGTTGGCTACACAATCAGATTCAAGGAGTGCTTCTCAATGGGACCTTCTCAAACTGGGGAGAAGTAACAAGTGGGCTACCGCAGGGCTCAGTCCTGGGCGCAGTGCTCTTCAACATTGTTATTAATGACTTGGAGGAGGTGGTGCAGGGAAGACTGATCAAATTTGCAGATGACACAAAATTGGGCGGGATAGCTAATACTTTGGAAGACAGAAACAAAATTCAAAGCAATCTTGGTAGACTGGAGCGCTGAGCAGAAAACAACAGAATGACATTTAATAGGGATAAATGCCACGTTCTGCACCTAGGAAAAAGAAACCAAATGCACAGTTACAAGATGAGGGATACGTGGCACAACAACACTACAAGCAAGAAGGATCTTGGAATTGTTGTCGATCACAAGCTGAATATGAGCCAACGGTGTGATGTGGCTGCAAAAAAGGCAAATGCTCTTTTGGGCTGCATTAATAGAAGCATAGCTTCCAAATCCCAGGAAGTACTAGTTCCCCTCTACTCAGCACTGCTTAGGCCTCATCTGGAGTACTGTTTCCAGTTCTGGGCACCACACTTTAAGAAGGATGCAGACAAACTGGAGAGGGTTCAGAGGAGGGCAACAAAGTTGATCAGGGGACTGGACACAAAGCCCTATGAAGAGAAACTGAAAGAACTGGGCATGTTTAGCCTTGAGAAGAGAAGACTGAGGGGAGATAGGATAGCGCTCTTCAAGTACTTGAAAGGTTGTCACAGAGAGGAAGGCCAGGATCATTTCTCGATCATCCTAGAGTGCAGGACACAGAATAATGGGCTCAAGTGACAGGAAGCCAGATTCCGGCTGAACATCAGGAAAAGCTTCCTGACTGTTAGAGCAATACGACAATGGAACCAATTCCCTAGGGAGGTGGTGGGCTCTCCCACACTGGAGGCGTTCAAGATGAGGCTGGACAGCCATCTGTCAGGGATGCTCTGACTTGGATTCCTGTATTGAGCAGGGGGTTGGACTCGATGGCCTTGTAGGCCCCTTCCAACCCTACTATTCTGTGATTCTGTGATTCTATGTCGGCATGAGATGCAACCACGGCACTGCTTCCCTCATTATCTCTGCGGATCAAACATTACTGGGCAACGAACTTACACAAAACAGTAACCGCACTTCCTTTGAAGCGTCCCCTCCCGAGCAGAACACACTTTACACCAGGTGTTGGCCCCAATTCTAGATTCTGTTGAGGGACATTAGTACCACTTTAATAGCATACTTACTGCCCTGTAATATTCCTTTCTGAGTCTGGACAGAGAATGCAAGGAACATTATCCCCACATCAGCTTGTTATTCAAAACAGAACAGCCAAGTGCTTAAATGAGTAGATCCAGTTGTGGGTACACAACCCAGCCTGCCACTTCCAAGCGGCGAATTGGCACACCAACCCACCAGATGTACTCACAAATGCTCCAGCCTCATGTCTGAAGCAGCAGACTGGCAGGCCTACCCATGAGTCAATCTGCTGGTCAACAACCCAGCCTGCTGTTTCAAACGGCAAGTTTGAAGAGAACCCTCCCCAGCAGTGGATTTGCTTCTGAGCAAGCACATCCTATGCATAAACTGCAGGCATATCCAAATATCAGTGCAGGAACGTGCTAGGGGAGGCAGAACAAAGGAGTGAACATGTGCTCCTTTCTGTCCCAAAAATATCTGGACATGACTCAGCCAAAAAGGGCTAGTACAAACATTATTACCGACCTGACAACCACCTGTGACTAAAACTTTGACAGCTGTAAGGGAAGGCAGAGCCAGTGAAAGCTCCCCCATAATGTTTATACCTGGCATATTACCCACAGTAGTAGAAGAGGAGGGGGGATCCCAGAAATTCAAATGCCTCAGCTGGTTGCAAACTGTGGCTCTGGTTTTACTATTTATTAATGGCAAGCAGGCTTTCTTCCATAAAAGAACGCAATCCATGTTGTCGTCAATAAACTAGACAGACAAAAAAAAACACTGCACCCCTGCACAGGAAATACAAAGTATCTCTGATCTCCATATGCTGAAATGGTTTTATCAGATGTTAGGATGTAATAAGGATATGTATTTCTCCCCCTCCCATCTCTTTATTCAGAAACAAATCAATAAAGTAAAAAATGCCAACATCAATCTATAGAGCAATTGGTACCTGATAATTCCCTGGCAGTGCTGGAAAGATAAGCCAGAGCTGAGGATGTTCCTGAAGGCTGCTTCACATATTTTTCGAAGGGATATATACACACAAGAAAATCATGTCTGCCTCTGAAGATGTGTGAGCTACAGTTAGAGGTGCAAACATCTGCCAGTTTCATTTGTGGATACTTGATGTCAGGGTTGCCTCTGAGCACAGGGAGTGGCGCAGTGGCTCAGATTCGGAAGAGCAATAGCAGGAGGTGGGGGAGGAAATTTCCCAGGCTTGTCCAGAGACAGAGACACAGACTCCTCAGGCTTCAACAGCCCAGCTAGACGGAGAGGGCCTCTCTTCACACACCCCTGTGAGAGATAGCGAACAGGGAGAGGTGGGGCTTGGAGAGCCTGAATACTTAAGATGCCAGGCGCAGACACAGAGCCAAGAGAGAGATGGCAGGGGCGGAGCTTAGACGGTCTGCCCGATTGGCCCAGCGGGAACAGCTGTGCTTAGAGTCTTCACGAGAGAGAGGGAGATCCCCCCCACGCCTTAAGTTAGGACAGCAGCCTACCTTTTCTGCAAACGGTGGGCAGCTTTCATAGCTTTCCTTTGAACTTCCTCAAGGCATTCCTTTTGTAGACTGTGAGCCGTTGACCATTTGCATCTGTATGATCCATTGAAGTAGTGGAGTAAAAGCCGAGAATTGAAGCCTCTTGTCTGTGTTTTGATTTGGGTTCTGAAGTTTATAGTAGGGGAAAAGGGGAATCCTGACACTTACACCTGCATACAGATTGATGTGGCTTGTGCAACAGGTTTTCAAATGGAGATGGGCAAAAAAATCTTGTCCTATTTGGGTGTTCCCCTTGCTACTTTCCCCATTGCATAGGAGGGGAGAGGAAGGATGTGCTCACTGATCCTGCCTCGCATTGCATCTCTGGTAGTCCGATGGCATCCCTTCTGTAGCAGCATCCTGCTGGCTTTTAAGTTATACAGGGTCATGATGTGAGTACACCAGACTCCCCACTGTAGAAACCCAAATATGTGGAGGGCTGTAGGACCAGACCATCAGGAATGCAGAGGGGGTGGGACCAATGACCACACCCCTCCTTAGCCCCATTGCACAGTGATGTAACACATGAGGGGGAATCCCTGAACAGGGCTTCTATTTCCAATCCATGTCGCTTTTGCATGTATTTTCTACAAAATCCATTCTGTCCATTTCCAGACTAGATGTCTTTTTAAAAAATCTGCCTGAAAATTTGTATACGTACTTAAATACATCTGGTAAGTGTGAAAGCCAGTGGATAACCAAGTTCTGCTCTGCACATTAGTCCACATTGTGAGGATCAGGTCAGTCCCTATTGGAATTTGAAAATGTATTTATTACATTTCTATATAGCCCAACAGATGAAACTCTCTGAATTCTGAAAAGACTGAATTCTTCAAGCATCTCTGTTTTCAAACACTTGAGGTATTCCCAAATAGTTATAGTAGATCCGCCAAAAGGTAATGTCAACATAAATCTGTGTTATACAAGATTAGAGTACCACAAATGTACTCACCAAGTTACCACTGGTAACTGTTAACTTTTGATCTGGTAAGTGCTTGTCCTGTTCAGAGTGAAAGACAGGCTAGGACCTAACTTGATCTCATGCTGGATGGATGTAACTGAAAGCAGTGAGACCTTTGAGGACTTCAGGGACCTGGATATGTCATTCTCCTACATTGGAAACTCAAGAGAATGGCAAGGGCTCATCTTTTGAGTCATGCTGAGCTTCAGAAGCAGAGCTGTCCCTGGTCCTGAGCACCCTTGAAGCTCAATACAACATAAAGGAAGACCTCTCCCTTCTCCAGTCAGGTGAGTCAGTAGGCATTTTGGCTGTCTACTAGGAACAGACCTAATTTGTGGACCCCTGTACAAAAAACTTCATAATTAAGTCTAGCCTGCTGAGCAACAGCCCTCACAAAATAGCAAGGTGATCACCACCTGGAGTGGGAATTTATGGGGTTGTATCCAATGTTAGTCTTGCTTAAAGTTGACCCACTGAAATGAATGGGACTTAGGCTAACTAAGTGGGTCTACTCTAAGCAGGACTAACATTGGATACAACCCACAGTGTGCAGTTAAGCCACAGTCCCCCAATAAGAAAGTCTTCCATACAAGGAGAGATCTGTAGAGATGCTCTTCGGAAAAATGGTTTTCTGAGCCTTTAGGTGGAAACAATGCACATTAATGCTAGGATCTATACTAATGAACTGAGAAAATGTAACCTTCAGATATTATGTAATTTTCACACTTTTTTCTTTTACATAAAGCAAAAATATCTACAAAAATAGAGCAGATTTTACACATCCCTAGTATATTTCCCAAATAAAACCTGAAACTTTTAGAAGCATTTTCAGATACTTACCTCACATAAGCCTGCTTCCAGGATCCAAAGAGCCCACCATGTGAGCATCATATTGAGAGTAGCACCCTGAAGCACCATCCCTTCATTCCAAAAGCATCCTCCAAAAGCATCAGGGGGACTTTGGGAATGGTCTGATCCAACGCGGGCTGCTCTGACCTGACAAGAAAAATGAAGCCACCCTGGAGTCTCCCCAGGAAGCTCTTCTGGGGACCTAAGAGCTTTGGTGTCATTATTTCCCAGCCTATGAAAACTGCTCAGCAATTCAACAAAGCTGCCAAGGAGGGCTGGGGAATATTCTTTCTTGGAGGTTTATAAGGAAAGGCTGTACAGACCTCCACTGGGGATGAAGATACTGACAAAACTGAAAAGAATTTAGGAAGCCATGAAGCTGGGAAAACGTCTGGAGGCAGGGTGGTAAATCATGCAAGGGAAAGCTGGAGGGAATGATGAATGTGTCTGACCAAGAGAGAAAAAGAAGGCTTGGGGAGGTTGTGTCAACAATCTAGCAGAGAAAGCAAGTACAGATGGACAAACTACCCAAGGGTGAGCACTCCTACACTATGGTAGTTTAGTCATCTGTATTGTCCTGCCAAGTTGTAAGAAGGCTTTTACCACAAACTGGATGCAGATGATAGGATAATGGTCACCACCTTGAGAGCTCCTAACGGCCTAGTACCAAGATAGCATAAGGGACTCCTTCTCCCATATGAGAATTAAGTTAGACTTCAGAGGCCCTCCTCTGTGTCTTGCCTCTGTTAGAGAATTTAGGGATGGGGGAGAAATTGGTTTGGTTGGCATTTTAATGTGAGCTTACTTGATGTCGCATTTATGAACCAATACATGAACCAAAACTCAGTCATCCTTCAAAATGCACACTTCTCAGAATTTCACAGTTGAGTTCTCCAATCAAAAAAGAAAAAATGCATACAAGATGCATATAGTACAGGGAAGTGCACAGAAGAAAGCATATATTGGTGAAAATAATGTAAAAAAATGCATTGTGTGTATTAGGCAAAATTGTGCACCAAAATGCACAAAAAAATGCACACCAATTTTCACACATACTTTTAAAAAATATTGCCATGATGAACCAGACGTAAGCCTTGAAAACTGAGAGAAACCAAAATTGACAGATGTATCCATCCCTATTAAAGATATGGCAGCTGAGCACAAGAGATGGGAAACAACTAGCGGTGTGCCAAACAACTCTCCCATGCTTTGTTCGACCATTCTCATTCAATTTGATAGAAAAGAAATTGCTTTCAAAAAGAAATTCAAAGGAGGAGAAATTTTGGAGATATTCTCAGGGGTTGGGTTTGGGGTTCTTGTCCTTACTTTACTAATCAGGTGGCCATGGAGTGTGCGTGATTGTCCTGCCTGTCGTACAATAATCTCTGTGGCAGCCTGTAGCCTCTTCAGCTTCCCACACTTCAATTAAAGCCATCATGAGGAAAGACATCATGAGGCAATTCCTCCCATGGGGCTTTTCCAGTTCAGAAAGTGCAGGTGGCCTGGGAGGCTGCAGAGGAATGGAAAGATGTGTGATAGAGGGAGAAAACACACATGGCACCCTCGGCCAGCTCGCAGTGATTAGGTGAGCTCAAACATACCACCAAAAGAAATTCAAAATTCTGCCTCGAAAAAGTGGAAGCCTCACCACCCTTAGGAAAAAAGAAAGAACCTCTGCTACAGCCCCTGCCAATAGTGAGCCTTTTCTGTGAGAAACTGTTGGAGAATTTCTCCTCCCCTAGAGGAAATTCAGTGAAATCCCCCCCCCCCGCCCACCACCACCACCACCACCACCACCACCACCACCAATTTCTCTTCTCACAAATAGGCTGGAGAATTTTGAGAGGCCATTTGCGCACTGCTCTAGAAAGTGCCAGTATCTGCCAGGCTCCTTCAGACAACAACTTGACTCCATCTACTTTGGTTTCGACTCTTGCCGTTTTAGATTTTTTTGGTATTTTGATGATGGTTTTAAACCTGTTCTTAGCATTGTCGTTAACTGTGAGATTTTATAGATTTTTTTGTAAACCGTTGTGTTTTTATGATGGGACTTTTTAAACCAATTGTTAGCCAGTTTGAATATCAAAATAGAAAAGCAAAAATAAAATAGAATAGATCTGTATGGACTCAGTAACAGAGATGGGGGGATGGCCAACTCTCATATTGACAGATGACAGAACAAGAAGTGGCAGGTTTAAGATTACAAGATTAAATACTAGGTAATGCATCTTGGACGTAAGAGCCACTCACTAATGGAACAGGCTAGCTAAAGAGATTCTACAGCCTCATTCCTGGGAGGCTGACCCCAGCATGCCTCTGAAATTGTTCAGCAGTTCTACTAGTGGGAGCATGTTTTCAAGGAAATGCTGGACAATGGTTATAAATGAAATGCTTTGGGCATAAGGATAGTGTAGCCTTCTCCAACCTGGTGCCTCCAGATACTTTGGACTTCAACTCCCATCTTCCCCAGCCAGCATGGCTAATGCTCAGGAATGCTGGAAGTTGCAGTCCAAAACATCAGGAGGGCAGCAGGATGGGGTAAGCTGGGTGTGACGCTCCAGACCTGGGGATTACCTTATCCGCTTTCCACCTGATGAATCCGAGATAAAGACCCACTCAGGATGTTTGTCTCTGCAGGGTCAGTTGTCCTCATTGAGGCCAGATCTACACCTTGTGTCGTATCATCACGATCCCATCATGGTAGCGCTATATCCCTCTTGTGCATTTATACCTCATAGGATACACAGTGACACTTGTTGCGATATTTTGGATAACGTGGAATAAAAAGCCAGAAATAACACTACAAATGTGGTATATCAAATGTGCCCCAACAGTTATCAGTGCACTTCAACACTGCTATAAAGCAGTAGCATAGATCTAGCCTGACGCACCAAGCTTTACTCTCTGGGTTAAAGAGCCACCCACTATGCCTAATTGGTTCCCTCTACCCAGTACAAGAGAAGCAACAAGGAAATACGTTCTACTAATGGTCATGCAAGACAAACCAACATGTGTGATTTTGTATTTATAAATAAAACAAATAAAAAGTATTTACAACAAGGAGAGTTAAATATTATTATTAATCAATCTATGCTTGGTCTTAACCTACCTGCCTATTCTACCCCTTCTAAATAGGTTTCTCAAAACTCCACTCAGAGGTAGCTTCCTCAGTCCCTAAGGCCCTATCTAACGTCAAACTGCCCATTCATTCCTTTTTTAACCTCAGAATCCTCCCACCCACACAAGCCTGTCCCATCTTTCACCAACTCCCTAACACTCCATTAACCCTATCTTACCTGGGTCACATTTAACAATGCAAACACATACATTAATATAGCAGGAATATTTTACACTGGGCTATTGTGATGTAAGAGAAAAGGGGCATTATGCTAAATGGGGATCAGAACTGGGAGGAACCAAGCAGTTTAAGAGGGCAATTGCATCTTTCCTAAGGAGATGTGTCTGCTGTCCTTCAATGTAATACAATTTCGGATAAAAATCCAAGACAAAGCCTTGTTTATATTAAAAATTACAACTCGCTTTTCTGATTTAATTAAACTCAAGCGGGTTCTCAAACAATGCTACGCACATGATCAAGCTTACAGTAACAACCTGAAGTCCACTCCTTCACCGTCTACAAAACCTGTCTTTACTTGCATCTGAAATGTGCAGAAAGATTGGCACAAGTCGGCCTTCCCCACAACGTACTCGCAACGTTTTGGACTGCAACTCCCATAAGCCCTGTCCAGTGGCCATGCTGGCTGGAGCAGGTGGAGTCCAAATGATCTGGAAGGCGTGATCATTTACCAGCATAGGGGTATCACCACTGACAGGGAATTCAAAAGATGCAGACAACCAAGCGGGCCTTCCTACAAGAAGCAAAGAGTCCAAAGAGCTCCCAGTTACACAGAACATGTAGCAGGGTCTCACAGGAGTCTGCAGGTATGATAGCCATAGGCCAATAAGAGATTTAAAGCTAACTGGAATCAACAAAGTCTAGATATTCGAGGCAATTCAAACAAACCATTAAAATAATAAAAACTAAAATAAGCTGTGGAGCTCAAGACAAAACAAACTCTTATTTCCAATTCGGATTGTTTGCATAAAAATAAAATGCTCACATACTACTTTACCCAACAATCAAAGACCAGACATTGTTGTTACCTTGTTATTTCAAACACAAATATCTGTTCACAAGGACAGATGGCAGAAGCACACACAGGTTGGAAAAGCATCCGGGTTTCCATAAAAATGCCTAGCTGTGAAATAGCTGGGCATACTATATTTAAACAGCTGAAACCAATATTTATGGCCAACATCTTCACAGAGACTATCCCTTTGCTACGTTTCCAGGGTCAAAGAGTATGTAATGAAACATTAGAACTTCCAGTCACCAGAGAAAAGGAGGTTTGAGTGAAAACAGTAATTTCATACTGTGCACTAAAAGCTTAACATTCCATGATCCGCATCCCCCAAAATGCTATCTTCAAAGTAAACCATTTTAATGCAGTGTAATTACAATTGAATAACGAATACTCTTCTGGGCACTTGCGGTCTGCTTCAACATTCTTAATAGCCACCAGTGAGAAAGATCTCTTCTGGATCAACACAGAACACACATCCTAGATATCTCATTTTGACAGGAAGGAACTAATGGGGGGGGGTGGGAAGAAGAATCAAACAGAAACTGATGAACACACACCCTGATAAAGGGCTTACCTGATCTAGAGAGTCCAGCTTGCAAGACCAAACCATATCTCAGAATGATAAACAGGCAAGGAGAAACCTCACGCTCATTTCCTCTTTTTATATATGTTTCGTATACATATGTGGACAAAGGCAAAGGTCTTATGTGGCTTCTGGAAGCTATTCAAAGTTCTGCTTTCAGGAAGGGAAAAAAAGAGAGTCTTAAAGGTGTAGAGTGGGTTTGGAAACCTGTTGCCATCAATGTTGTTGGAGTCTAACTCCCATTATCTCTGACCACTAGCCATGTTGGCTGAGGCTGATGAGAGTTAGACTCCAACAATTTCTGGAAGGACACAAGTTCCCCACCCCTGCTTGTAGAGCAAGGGTAGGCAGCACTGTGCCTGTGGGCACCAATGCACCCCCAAATACCTTTCCTGGTGCCTGCCAAGGTGCCCTACCCCTCCCACTTTTTTGTTAATTAGCAGTTTCTTACTGGCAGCTAGGATTGCTGTGGAAAAGGTTTCTGTTGGTGCTGAAAACTGTGGGTTCAAAGGAGCTTAGTGTGTTGGGGCTCAGACCCCACCTCTGCCTTGTATGCGGTCTTTGGGGCAGGTTACATTCCTTTGCCACACTTCCCATGACAGCCATCTTGTGGTGGTGCCTAGATCAGTTTCTCAAATTGCCAAACATGGCCATGGCCCAAAAGGTTTGCTTAGTCCTCTTGTACTACCACCAGCAGCGCCATTTCTCCCTACATGGCTTTACTGTTGTAATTGGGGCTGTCTCTAAGACATCTAGACATTCCTGTTGTTACAGAATTCTACATTTCTGCTGTTGCAGAATTCTACCATTCACTTTTTGTATGGAGGGAAAGTCCACCTACACCCGAGGTGGGGAGCTGGTGGTCCTCTGGATGTTGACAACAATTCACATCATCCATGACCATTGGCATTTTGGCTGGGGCTGATGGGATTTGGGAGCCCAACAACTCCTGGAGGGCTACAGATTCCCCATAACTGACCTACATTCACCAGTGTGGAAGTAGCGGTAGCCAATTAGAGAGCTTTGGCTATTGGGCGGTATAGAAATTAATGAAAGAAAAAAAGAAAGAAAGAAAGAAAGAAAGAAAGAAGAAAAGGGGGGTGTTTTTTCTCCTTCCCTCCTCTGAATTGCACTGGCTAACAGCATGACAGGGTACTGTGGGGGATGTAGTTCAAAGTGTTCATTATAAATAGGCAAAATAACACAAAATAATTTTTGTGAACCGCCCAGAGAGCTTCAGCTATTGGGCGGTATAGAAATGAAATGAAATGAAATAAACAAATAAATAAATAAAATAAAGCTGAAGAATTTAAGAATAAATGCTCTAAATTCCACTGATATGGTTTTCCAATGCTAACTAAAAGACGCCAAATGTACACATAGACACTTGGGCTTGGTGGCAGGGAACAGAAGCTTGCATTGACCAAGAAGAAATGACTGACATTCCACTCATTTCTTTGAAGGTGCACCTGAAAATGTGGAAGCTCTTCCTAGTGAGGAAGATTGGCTGTAGTCCTAATCAACAGGTACAGGTAGCATTGGCAGCCCTTCAAGCCCTTACACATTTCAAAAACACGATCCCTGCTAAAAGTTATTCGCCACTCAAGAGTTAGATTTAAACTGCAGGTTGTTCAGTCATTCAGTCGTGTCTGACTCTTCGTGACCCCATGGACCATAGCACGCCAGGCCTTCCTGTCCTGCGCTCTCTCCCAGAGTGTGCTCAAGTCAGTTAATAGCCATGACCATGTGTGCTTATGCACATCCCTCATCCCAGAAAAGGTGCCTGTGGAGAAAATAAATACACCACCACCAGGCCACTGCACAATACGGCCATTTCACTTTCTCCATGTACACACTGCCTGTTGTGGCCAACACCACAAGCCCTCTGTTAGTCATGTACAGTAAGCTTCACCTTGAGCTTCCTCAGAAGCTCAAACTTTTATTTGTGGTCGCTTTGATGCAGAAGCCATAAACTTGACATTATTGCACATTCCCACTAAAATAGCAAACTGGGACATATGCAGAACCCAGACATCACTCTTTGCTCCCACTGTACTGGGATGTTCGGTTCAAGCCCAGCACACAGCAGCTGCTTTGGTGTTTCTAGTTTTAACAATTCAGCCCCTACTCAGCTCCCAGCGCTGTATGAGCAAGCACACACTGCTGGAGTAACACTAGTCACAAGGGCAGGCCAGTGCATAAAGTATTATTTTTTGCCCAGTGATCGGTCCGCTCTGGCATTTGTCACCTTGTGTTAACGAAACTAAACTGTGTTTTGACACTGCACTGAGCATTTCCCAATTATACGGTGACCTTTTTTGTACAATAGAATATTATTAGTGTTCCATTAATCTGTGGTTCCTGGAAGCTAATTTATTTCTTGTTTGGCCTGGAATTTTAATAATAGCATCAGGAGATGTCAAAACGGCAGATGCTTTTATTGCAACACTTTCAGGACTGGGGATGGAGGGGGGAGGGCTGATCTATCAGCCAGCCAATCCAGTTTTCATTCTCCAGTGGAGACTGCTTAATACTTGGCAAGTCAGAATATTCAGAAAAAAACATACTTAAACATGTACTTCTAAAACCACACACTACGGATATTCCCTGTTCCATTTAATCTTAAAATAAATGCTTAAGAGTAACTATTTATTTATCCCCCTCAATTTCCCCTAAAATCAGAGTAGCTTCTGGTATGGTATCCTTTATGCCAGGCATCCCTAATCACTCTTCTCACTCCAGAGAGAGGGTGCAGAGTGGTGTCTGGATTTAATTTGCGGAGGACACTCCCTGCCCTCTTTACTATGCTTAAAAAAAAACCAACAACTTCCCACTTAGGGGGTAATAGAAATATACAGTAAAGGAAATAAATCCTGGCCTCTTCCTTCGCAGAGGTTCATGGACTAACAAATTTGGCCCTTCTGGGGCAAAGTGACTGTCCTGTCTTCGACTTCAACAGGCTGCTAAGGAGGCAGATGGATCCATGTCCCCACGTTTGGTTGTGCTGCTTGCCGTTGTCCCTTATTTATTTATTTAAAACATTTCTTGGTCGTCTTTCAAGGCAGAAGCCCTTATACCTCTGTACCTTCACCAGCCCCATGAAAAAGGAGGCTCACTGGAAATGACACCTGTTTCGATCAGATCCACCAGGAGAGAAGCCTCAGCTTGAGTAGGTGTGTCGGAGAAATCCGCAACAGAGTCAAATGAGTTTGGATTTCTGTGAATCTGACCTGATTCCACAGCAGATTGCTTTTTCCAAGTCGCACAGACTTGTGGATTGGGTTTTGTTTTTTGTCTTGATATTTTACTTTTGGGGGAGGATTTGTGTAAATGTACATTTGCAAACTAATGAAGTTCTCATTCAAAAAATCCGATTCCGTCAATGAGTGGACAGAATGAAAGGCACCTGACAATATGCAAAACACAGACGGAATACATTTAACAGAATCCATACGTCCCTGAACTGCGGTAAGGTGGCAGGGGTTGAAATTTGCAGTCAAGGTTTGCACGTCCAAAAAAGCCCATTATTATTTATTTATTTATTTATTTATTTATTTCATTTCTATACCGCCCAATAGCCGAAGCTCTCTGGGCGGTTCACAAAAATTAAATCCAAACAACACACAATAAAACAATTTAAAATATACAGAACATTAAAACCACAATATAACAATGCAACCTCAATAAAACTTAGCAGCAGTGCAGAAGTTTAAAATACAGATTTAAAACAGCAAAGATAAAAATTTAGAAGGCTAAAATGCTAAAATGCCTGGGAAAATAAAAAGGTCTTCACCTGGCGCTGAAAGGAATACAATGTAGGCGCCAGGCGAACCTCACTAGGGAGCTCATTCCAGAGCCGGGGTGCCACAGCAGAAAAAGCCCTCCTCCTAGTAGCCACCCGCCTCACTTCCTTTGGCAGGGGCTCAGGGAGAAGGGCTGCTGATGATGATCTTAAGGTCCGGGCAGGCACATACGTATGGGAGGAGGCGATCCTTCAGGTAACCTGGCCCCAAGCCGTTAAGGGCTTTGAATGTTAACACCAGCACTTTGAATCGGGCCCAGAAATGGACTGGCAGCCAGTGAAGCTGGAAAAGTACTGGCGTAATATGAGCTCGCAGGCCAGTCCCTGTTAACAATCTTGTTGCCCTATTTTGGACCATTAAAAAGTACATATATTATAGAAAAGTGCTCACAAAAGTAATGCCCTTAGTTTGCAAAAGAATATGTAGAATTTGAAAAACGCATGCAAAGATACATACATTGAGTGACGCACACAAAAATACATATGAACTTTTGTGCAGACTTACTTTTTTTTTGCAAACAGATATGGAAATCAAATGGAATGAACTTAACTTAGGGAAAATGAGAAAATGACCAAAATGGAACTTGACAAATTCATCCATCCCAAGGTGATTCAGGTTCAATCGCCCACTTGGTCAGGAAGTTCACCATGAGTAACTTTGGGCCAGTTGCCATCTCTGAGCCTACTGACAGGACCATTGTGAGGATAAAAATGGAGGGGAAGAATCATGGACACCACCTTAAGCTCCTTGGAGGAGAGGTGGGATACAAATGCAACATAATACACTAAAATGAACAGGTCCCTGCAGGAGGGCTGTCTCCCATTTATGTCCTTCCATGACTGATGGTGCGGTGGTGGTTAGATTGCCTAATTTTTACACTGCAATGAAGCAATGATCAGAGTAAGGTACCATAACAGTTCAATTTCTAAGAATCCATAGGGGTGTTTGGGTAAAAGATGAGGGAATCAGACCTTTGACGGATAAAGAGAATATCATGGATGATTGCCCAAAATATTGGACACCTCTAACCCTTAAAATCAAATCATCCTTCTCTTCACTCTGTTGCAAAACTGAAGGCAATAAGTTTTGTGCCCAGAAGGCATGCGACAGCATACATGTCTCATAGGCTATAGGAAAGCAACACCAAAAAGAAAGCACAAATAATACTACTGTGAACAGTATCAGTTATTGCTACTAGTCCAACTGGATCCGTTCCAGTGTAACAGTTTCTCCAGCAAAAATACATTCACACTTTCTAATGAAGCATTTACAACTGGAAATTGTCTTTTCATTATTTGTGTGTCTCCTTTCAAACGTTTTCAAGAAGTATTATATTCCAGGCATTTACGTTAACAAGGATCACTGGAATTCATCCAATAGGAAATCAAGAACAGGCAAGTTAAATTAGCCATCTGTCAGGAGGACAACAAATCAAAACTGGTGCTTAACGTTATTTCCAAGCTGATCTTAACAACAGACGGGGGAAACATGGAGTCCTTGAAAAGATAGAACCCTTAGAGAAGCTTCCTGTTGTGCCACAGCAGGGTAAAAATTGTAGTATCTTTTCAAGCAGGCAACTAGCTAAATATAGAGAGGTTGTAGGGGAATGGTAGAGTGTGACCCAATATGTTTGGGCATCCAAGATACAAAAAAATCAAAATAGCACCTCTATTGTGACAATAATTAAATATTTGAAATTACTTTGCGGCCTTTGGTAATACTTTAAATCTTCCACCTGGTGCAAGGCCCACTCCCATAAGGATAACAGACTGAATGCCATCTCGTATAGGACACTCTTTGTGTAGGTATGGGATAGATATGGGATAGCACAAAGCTTATTGCGGGGTGCATCCCGCCCATTTCCTTGTTTGTTGTCATCGAGTAGTGTCTCCACACATTAATGAGCATTGCTCAAAACTGACTGTTTCAACTGCAGAAAATTATTGCAAATCTTGGAGGGGACAGTCCTGCAGTCATGGCGATTTAAGCAATGGGGTAGGCCAAAGCTTATTTTGGGGGTGCAGGGGCATACAGTATATATACCTTACTTCCTTTCTAAACATTTACCAATCTGAACATTTTGTGCATTGTTTAGATCGTAAATATACTGGAACTCCTGCAAAAATGCACACACATATACGGTGTGTATAAATGTATTGAAACAATGAGACTCCTTAGAAATCATTTTCTGGGTCTCCCTCAGCAGCTGTCTCATATTTTACACACAGAGAATTCCGTCAGAAGGCAGATCCAACTGAATACATGTGCTCCAATGTCTCTAACCCTCCCGCCTTTTCATTAATATTCAAATTTAGCATGGTCAAGTGAAGTCTGGAAAAGTAGTTCTCACAATTAATGAAAAATGCCTCTTCCATGCCATTTTGGGGGGAAATTGCAGAAATTATCAGGGAAGCTAGCTTTGCTGATGAACTAGCTGCCTGGAACAGTGGGGAGAAAGCCTGCACATACACACATAGAGACATGCACTGTACAACTGGAAAGGATTAAAAGAGACTCCTTTCTGTCCATGAACATGGGGAGGCGAAAGAAAAAGAAAAAAAAAAGAGACAATGGCTCTGACAATTATGCAGTTAGCTAGAAAAGGAATTTGGGAATGTTCTTCAGAGCCAACAGGTACACAAGATACTGCTCCTTTTTCTGGATTTTTGGTGCTGCCCTTTTGGTATGTTCCAAGATGCAAGTTCCCCAGGGCTAAGCTGAAATGCCCCCACCCATTTCATATTCCCATTCACGGGCTACAAAATGTGTGTGTGTGGGGGGGGAGCAAAGCTTAAGAAAGCTCCCTCAGCTGCCAGCCAGTACATTTCATCACCACCCTGATATGTGGATCCCCACCTAAAATGTAAAGAAGGGAGGTGCTTTCATCCTCCCCTTAACCCCAAATACTCCCCAAATTGAGGATGAATGTTCAATGGTTTGCTATCACCTCCCAGCCTTGAAAATGTGACTGCCTCTTATCCTCTGCAGCAAGGGTCCTGAATGAATTGTCCCTTGCTGTGGAGAAGAATCAACATGGATCAGCAACTTGGATTCCTGGCTAGGATTTATGCAGGAGATAAGCAGCAATTCTGGCAACAGACAACGCTTCTGAGAGGTGACTAGAGGTTCTTGCAGGTGGAGGGGTCCTAGCAGTAACAACCAGAAAATATTCTGCAACTATTCCATCTTTTCTTCCTTAATATATTTTCCATGGTCAGAAAAAAGATGGAAATGGTGGGGAAACACACCAAGGTCATGAGTAGAAGACAATATCATCTGGACCCCCTGTAAAATTTTGTGAATGAGGCATGGACCTGAGCATGGAGGGGTATGAGGACTTTAATCCTCCTCATTATGGACCTGATGCAGATCAAGGGCCTGCAACTTCTATCGCAAAATAGTCATCCATTTGCTCAGATCCAACAGCAGCTCTCTTCAAATAGGAACTGGAAACTACTCTTTAACAGTATCCTTTTGAGGGATCACCTGCATGTAGCAGTATAGCAATGATAGCTTTGATTTTGCAAGACACAGTGACTAATTTTTTTCATCTCCCCCTACTCGTGGATACTACTGTGCTCAACGTTTTCCAGAGCTTTCAACTCTCCAGTCCTGCTAAGCTGGTTTTGCTCCAAAACTCCCCAGGCAGTAATGGCACTGATATGTATGATAAACTTCCAGAGCCCAAGTCAGCTTTGATAAGATTGTTCAGTGCCCCAACTAGTATTTCAGCACTCAAGTTGTCATATGGATGAATTAACGAATTACGTTTCTAGCAGTTACTGTTCTAGTTACAATTATTACTGGGAGAATGGATTTATAATGAGCAAGCTCCCCTTTTCATTACAACCGCTCTCATGAGAACGTAAAATGAGAATTTTAAATGCCTCATACTTCACATGAAACATGGCCGTTAAAAAAAAAAAAGTGATAAAATGACCTTGTTTAAAACGAAAAGAAAAGCTATGTGGCTATTTGATTAGTTATTGACTCTCAGGGATAAAATTGTCCACAGTTAAACGTACTTCCTCTATATATGGTGTACGAGAAGGGCATCCTCCAGTTATCTTACACCTGGACTGGCTGACATGGGAGAAAGCACTGCTCCTTCAGAATTGATGTAATATAGTTCTATCCAGGCAAACCAATAAGAATTGTAGCAGCTGAATTATGTACTAGTTGGAGCTTCTGAACCAGTTTTAAGGGCAGCCCCATAACACATTACAATAATCCAATCTCAGTGTTACCAGAGCATGAATCACAGTAGCCAAGCCAGGAAAGGCTGGAACTGATGAACCAGCCAAAGCAGGTATAAAGTGGTCCAAGCCACTAAGGTTACTTGTGTCTCAAATGATAATGGATTCAAGAGCCTCCCCCCCCAACTGCACATCCACTCCTTCAGAGGGGGCACAACCCCATACAAAACAAGTTATACACCAATCTCCCAGACCAAGGAACCACCTACCCACAGTGCCAGGATTCAGCTTCAGTATATTGGCCCTCATCCAGCCCATTATCAAGTCCAGACAATGGTTCAGTACATCCACAGCCTCTTCTGATTCTGATGATGAAGAGAAATCAAGCTGGGTGTCATCAGCATACTGATGACACCTCACTCCAAATCCCTGGATGACCTCACTCCCTGGATGACCTCACTCACTGGCATCATATAGATGCTGGAGCATGGAGGACAAGATGGAGCCTTGCAGAACTCAAATGCTATGGAGTTAAAAAGAAATCCTGCAATGCTAAAGTTCAAAACCATCTGAGTGGAACCACTATAACACTGTGGCCCTCAGCTCCAATCCAGATTTGGTCTTACAAGACACCATGGCCAATAGTATCAAACATCACTGAGACAGCAAGGAAAATTGAGAGGATTGCATCCTCCCTCTCCCCCAACAAAAGCCATAAGGTCATCCATCAGGGCAACCAAGGCTGTCTTCGTAACTAATCCTGGTCTAAACCCAGACCAAAATGGGTCTAGATAATCTATTTCATCCAACAGCACTTGGAGTTGGGCGGCCGCCACCCTCTTGAGCACCTTGCCCCAAAAGTCCTATCTGAGTTTCTTAGGAAGTGGTCTAACAGTTACCTCCTCCAATGCATCCAGGACCAGTTCTCAATGAGGCATTAATAACCCACCCATTAATAACCCTGGAGCCACCCAGTCGATTCCCTTCAGCTCAATGTAACTAGTCAAATGGGCAAGTGTTGAGTATATGGGTGATTAGCTAAACTTTACCAAGCACCTTGAAGACAGGATACCCTGGAGAAGATGCTGATGCTAGGGAAAGTGGAAGGCAAAAGGAAGAGGGGCTGACCAAGGGCAAGATGGATGGGTGATATTCTGGAGGTGACGAACTCGACCTTGGGGGAGCTGGGGGTGGTGACGACCAACAGGAAGCTCTGGCATGGGCTGGTCCACGAAGTCACGAAGAGTCGGAAGTGACTGAACGAATAAACAACAACAAAACCAAGCACCTCAGGCTACAGCAACTGAAATGATCTCATAATACCATCCCAGACAGTGCTCTTGATACAGATCCACAGGACCTGTATAAATAATGGGTCATGAGTGGGCCTTTTCTGCAATGGCCCCCAAATTCTGGAATGCCCTCCCTAGATAGGTCCATCTGGCACCTACATTTATAACTATTCAGCACCAGACAAAGACCTTTTTTATTCTTCCAGGCCTTTTCAATTCCTGCTTGCTTTATTTGTTAAATGTGTGCTGCTGCATTTTAAAGTTATCTTCATTGTTTTTAGCTTTATCTCCAAAATGTTGTTGCTGCTTAAAAAAAACACCCTCTTTCATGTGTGTTGTCATGGGGGGGGTTAGCACTGGGTGTATTATTACATGCTTTTATTTTGCATGTCACCGTGAGAGCTTTGGCTATGAGGCAATTCAAACTGAATTAATATTGATCATAATTAAATAATAATATTATGATTATTAGAGCTGTGCACAAATAACCTCTTGAAATATGTGGGCAGAGAAACCTGGGAGACCATTTCACCGAATTTCTCCAAGGGGGAGGAGAAATTCTCAACAGTTTCTCCTAGGTAGGGCTCTGCATTGGCAGGGCTTGTAGCACAGCTTCTTTCTTTTTTGGTAAGGGGTTCGTGGGTTTTCGTGCTTCAGTAGCATCAACTGTATTGGCTGACTGGCCCCCGGTTTGCATCCACCACAATGCAAGTGGGGGCAGTGTTGTGTCCAGCTCCAGGGATGAGGTGGAATTAGTGCACTGCCAAAATCTCTCCTCCAATTTCCTGAAAGCTTTCTCCCCGCCATGCAAGAGGCTTCCACTGTTCTGCCTCATTCAGGATGTCACATCATTTTTGTGGTGTTTTTGAGCTTACCTTATCACAGCTAGCCTCCCAGGCTGCCTGCATGTCCTGATCTGACAAAGCCCGAAGGGAGGAATGACCTCATGGTGCCTTAAACTGGGCTTTAATTGAAGCGTGGGAAGCTGAGGAGGCTACATGCTGCCAGGGAGATTACTGTACCATGAAAAACAGGACACTTGTGCTCACTTCTCGGCCATCTCCTACGTAAGGTAAGCCCAAGAAACCCAAACCCAACCCATGAGAATTTCACCAAAATTTCCTGACCACTCAATTTCTGTTCAAAACAATTTCTCTTCTATCAAATTGAATTGAAATGGTTGAAAAAATGTGGGAGAAATTTTCAGCACAGCACTAGTAATTATAGCTATTATAGAAAATAGAGGAAAACCTCCTGAATTCCAGACCTCCAGTCTCCTGCCTGGGAGAAAATATTGGAGCAAGAGTGTGTACTGCAAGATGTGTTGGGCTAATAACATACTGAAACAGCTCCTAGGTTGTCACAATGGCTGTGAAGTTCTGAGCAGACCCTGCTAAGTTGCCCTAACATAAGAATCAAAATCCCACAGGACAAGCATCCTGGGGTTTTCCAACACCACCTCATCCAGCTTAAGCAGGGCGACTAAAGGGCAGAGACTGAAGGGCAGAGGGGTGTCCAGTACACTGGTAGAATCCCTGACCTGTCTCTTTCGCCCAGCACCAAGTACAAACACTGACACCCAGCATTCAACCCAACCAGTCTCCTGTTGTGTTATTGTTTTGCACTGGCATGAAACAACCCTGTGCCCCCCACAAACAAATATGGGTCAGGGAGGAGCAATGCCATAGTAGCCAGAGTAATTGATGGACAGAATTTAATCACAGTTTGCTACTGTGTAGCCTTGGGCAAATCAAATCTTCCGGACTCAGTCTGAAAAGATGGAACTGTGGCACTTTTCACAGGACTCTTTGCAAGGAGAAACACAACAGAAACACAAAAACATTTGGCAAATTAAGTCCATTTCTACTAAGCATAGTGCAAACTTCTGTCAGGGGTGCTTTATATCAGTGGTGCAAAACCTCTGCAGTTCTCTGGAAGGCCACATCCCCTTGCCCTTGTCCCACTGCGTGCCCCGACTACCAACCATTCAGTGGTTTCCTGTAGGGATGTTGGAGAAATCCACAACAGAACCAAATGAGTCTGGATTTTCATGAATCCAACCCAGAGATTCTGCAGCTGAACAGCTCTGCCCCTGTCAGACAGACCGGTTTTCCAACTTTCCTGAATTTTCATTGTAGAGAAATGAGCAAAAACAAAAACCCTTAGTCAAAAATGTACATTTCCCCCATAGGCTAAAGCATGAAAATGTGCATTTGGGGGGAATTTGCACATTTTCATGCATCAGAATTTGCGCAAATGCACATTTGTGCAAATTCGGGGGGAGATCTGATTCTGTCAACAAGCAGATGGGACAAAAGGCACCTGACAATCCACAAAACATGGATAGAACAGATTTTTCACAATCCATACTTTCCTAGTTTCCTGGCTTTTATGCATCCCCCCCCCCATTCTAAAAGGCTGCTATGCCTCTCTTAAAGCTTAGTTACTGTCAGGAACAGCTATAAGCTAAAATATGTGGCGGAGGTTTTATAGTTCTGCCCCTTTTGCCTTCACCCCCCGCCAAGCTTCTCCAAAATGGAATTCTGCCCTTGGGCTGAATGAGATTAAACACCGCTGCTTTACATAGAGATTACATAGAGGTTGTCCTCTTTGGGGACAAAAGGCTCAACTACAGTGTAGGGATGGGCTGACCAGTCTGACCAAGAAATATTTTGGAGAACCCTGACTATTTGCATAATGCCCTCCAGGCACTCGGCAAAAGAATCTTAAGGCCACTTGTTGCAATGTGGATCAGACCCTACCAGTACCCAATGTGACCCCTGAAATTAATGCTAATTATTTAAAAAAATGTTAGGGACATCTACAGAAAAGAAAAAAAGCCAATGGGGAGGTCTCACATCAGATGGTGACTGAGCTGTGGGGACCAAAAATTGATCCAAATAAAATTGAGACCAGGCTCTGAAAGGGTCCGGATCTGATCCTAATGGGATATCTAAAGGCAGATGTCAGCAATCCAGGCCCACTTCCCATTTCAGACACCAATCCTTTAACAAGCCTGAGATCCAAGGAAAATATTCCTTATTTTCAATTCGTTGTTTACATCTTGAAGGAGTCCAAGGAAGCAATCTGATCCTGGCATCACCTACCCTATGGCAAAGGAATACAGTATGAACGGGTGTCCAAGATGTTGAGTCTTCATTCCCTTTGGAGGGGTCTCAAAAAGGCTTTGACATTACTTTGGACAATTAATCTGACCTGGACGTCACTAACTGAGAGGACTCTGACGAGCTATTTTTAAAGCAAGAAGGGGGAAAAGGGATATGCAGAAGTGTATGAAGAGCTGCAACATGGGTCTTTACAGATAAGACCAACTGGCATGCAATAAATAGCCATGCTTTGGACTGCAAAAACGCCAGATGAAAATACTGGGCAAAGCAGACTTGAGAGAGAGAGAGAGAGAGAAAGGAAATTAAACTTTGGCTACTTTGACCCTTACTTAACTATTTTAATTTCAAAGCCCAAAACAGCCGCCTCATTTGTAAAACAAAGGAGGAGTTGACAGTTCCTGACCTCAGTTGCTTAGTTAGTAGGACACAGAAATCCTTACAGAAAGCTGTATTTTTGTCTTTGAAACAAATAATACAAAGAAAGAAAGAAAGAAAGAAAGAAAGAAAGAAAGAAAGAAAGAAACCATCCCGGGGCATTACATTGCGAACCCAAGGGACTTGGTGACATGTTTGCTGTCACGCTGAAGCCACAATACACAAGTGACCTTGGAGCATTCTTGCATGGGAACATTAGGAACTTGGCATGGCAAAATGGAAACGTTAAAGGCCTCTGCGGGGTGGGGGAACTGGTTCACTGCCTTGCTCCTACAGTAATCCCCATTGCCAAATCCATGGAGTGGAACCGACGGCAGCCTCTGAGGAGACCTTGCCTCCTGCTCTCTGAAAGCCATAGGAAGGGGTAGGGCGGGGAAATGAAAAATGAGACAAATCAGAGACATATTAAAGGACTTTGAAGATGATGCCATTCCATTAGCATAGATGTCATTGTGGAAATAAGTTGGGGAAAGCATTCTTGGATCATTTTCATAATGCAAACAAGAAGTTAAGAGTACAAAATTTAAAAACAACAGAAAGCTATTAATTACAGTGGCACTTTAAACAAAACTTCACAAAATATATGAGTCATTGTCACTACAATGGCACAACAATGAGTGGTGTGTGTGTGTGTATACATATACGTATATATACATGTATACATATATACGTGTGTGTGTGTATATAAAATTTCCCACAATAAAGAGATCGTTCTTTTGAAATTTTGTGCCACAACTTTTTGAGTATTATAAGTGCTTTGGAGAAGGAAATATCCCATTCCAATTGCCTTGGACAACTTTTCCCAGCATTTCCTGCCATCAAAAAAAAGTAGTCACAAATTGCTATTTGAAAGTCATGTCTGCATAGATGGAATGGGGGGGGGAAGTACCTCACATCCCCATACATACACACACGCACACACACCCCAAATAGTTTTATTTGTTTCACAAATCTAGCATGTGCAACGAAGCTTGCCTCCTCCTCTGAAATGCACTTTGCATCATCCCATCGAACCCATCAATTTTCATAGAGCTTCTTCCTCATCATTTGTGCTGCTTTTTCTCATCTCAAATGTGCCATACAAAGCCCCTAGTGTTTACAGCAAGGGTGAGAAGAAGGTACAGCTCGATCTACTGGTAGATCTCTGGGAGATTTGCAGTGAATTGGTGAGGGCTTGTGACTGCTGGCTGTTTAGCAATAGCAACAAAATGCTTTCCCCCAACAAGAAAATATACTGCTGAAATGAGGAAAGCATTGGGTCAACCAGGAGTGTTGGAAGGATTGTGATTCAGTTCTGGTACTATAAACAAATTTCTGGGCTCAGAATTCTTATTTTTGTGCCACACTCTGGTTGGTGATTCTCAGGATTCTAGAATAAAAAACAAAAAAACAAAAAACAGAGTAGATCCTGCAAGCTTGAAGTCTGCCCACTCCTGGTTTACACCACTTCTCCTTACACCACCCTTGTGATGTACATATTTTGCAATCATGCAATATAATCTCACGTACTAATCTGGGGAACACCAACCAACCAGGCACCCCAGTCAAATAGCTGGGGGAAAATGCAGAGAACCGCAATAAACAGAGCAACGTGTGCTCCGTATTAAAAAAAAAAAAAAATGAAGTAAAATGCAATCCAAATTCTGTGTCAAGAAAAGATGGGATCCTGTGCCCTGTACAAGTGATGCAAACCATGAATAAATTTGCATATAAACACTTCGCATAATTTGTTCTACCTGTCTTTTATTTTTAGTCTTACATGGCTTAATCTTGGCTTTGTTAAGCACAGAGGGAGGCAAGGAACTATGGAGATCACTCAGAATGATCAGAGATCTACTGAAATCAGCCATGCCTCTAGCTTCTGAGATTTCAGCAGACACTTCCCACCCCATTCCGAGCATCCCAAACATAAGGGCTGGAATTTTTTGAAAAATAAAATGCAAATTATCAGGAAGGTGAAATCTGTACTTCTCATAACCCCAAAAGAGCTGCAGCACATACATACCTGGACAGTCGTATTGTATTGCGTTTCTCTTTCCAGGAAATACACCTGGGCTTTATTATTGTACTATGCCAAGCTGTGGTCGGAGGGGGGGGGGTGTAAGGGGAGATCCTAGTTCCCTTCCATGGCCCAGTCTATAGGGAGGCAAGCCAGATGTGAAAGGAGAGAGAGAAAAGCTGACAAAGGTCACTGACCCAGACATTATCATGCTTGGGGTGGCAGTTATATGCCACTACCCCTATATAGGCTTTCATCCCACACACCTGAGGATTAAAAGAGTGGCATGGGTGTGGGGATGCATGCCCCCCCCATCTCTGTGTGTACAGGTGTCAGTAAGATAGTCTTTCGGGGTCCTCCTCCAGATACCCCCACCAAATGAGGTGATGCAAGTGAAAGAGAGCTTCGGCTATTAGGTGGTATAGAAATAAATAAATAAATAAATAAATAAATAAATAAGCAAGCAAGCAAGCAAGCAACCAAGCAGGTAACTACTGAGGAGAGGGTCTTTTCAGTGGTGGAATTCCCTCCCCAGAGAGGCTTGCCTGATGTCTACACTGTCCTCTTTTCAGTGCCAGATGAAGACGTTTTTATTCCCCCAAGCTTTAGTTCCTCAGTTTTTGAAATAAGCTACAGGGAGCCATCCTATGGTCCCTAGAGACTGGGGGGAGGGGGCAGTAGGATAGTTCAGATTCCTGGAACAAGGGTCAGTGCTCTGACTTCGGAGCCAGGAATCCGAGCTCCCCTCCCCCTTGTAGCCAGAGTAGAGAGAACGGCGCAGGCTGCCTCTCCGAGGTCATAGAGGTGACTTTGGAGAGAAGGGAAAGGGTGCGTGCTGGAAGGAGGGGAAGGGAGGAGACTGGGGAGGCCAGCTTACAATGTATCTTCAGGCCTCCCCACCCTCCTTCCCTCCTGCTCCGCAGAGCTCCAGCTTGATCGGGGGGAAAGCCCGTCTAGCCAACATGCACTGCTGGAGGAGCACAGAGGCAAAGATCGCCTCTGCCACTCTTCCCATCCTGCACTGTATGGCCATAAGCCTCCAAGTCTGGAGGCTTACAGCCACCCCGATAGGACTGCACTCCTACTCACCCTGAAATACTAAGATTTACAGGAGGTTTGTAAATGCCTTCAGCTGAACTTGCTGCCATGGAGGGATGGCGGAGTATTCCGCCACAGACCCCAATGAGGCCGGATTCTAAAGAATTCGGGCCCCCAGAGTCCGTGGTGGAACGGAGCACTTACCTCCACCTCCCTGTGGAATCCTCTTCGGCCAGCTCCTCTGGCTCCTGAGCGCCAGCGATACAGCAGCCATGCCACCATTTACGGCTGCATTTACCTTAAACTAAGACCTTTATGGCCACAAATGGTGTCCTGGATGCCATTTGCCTCCGCAGTCAATACCCCTCAGCCAGCAATACAGCAATGGCGGCTGTATCGCTGGTGCTTTGGAGCTTACCGGCAGCTCCGCGGAATCGCCGTGGAGTGGAGCCAGCCAAAGAGGATTCCGGGGGGAGGAACGGATCACCTCCCCCCAAGGGCGGATTCCCAGCTGAAATGACAGGTAGGGAATCTGCCCATCCCTACCCATGTCTCCTCATATTCAGGAGCCCTGCTGTTATCAGGGTTCCCAATTGTGGTGAAGTTCGTAAATGCACAAAAATCTCAACTTCAAGTATAACCTGATGGGAACTGAGCTAGCGCTAACTGACTAAGAAAGAGATCTTGGGGTTGTGGTGGACAGCTTGATGAAAATGTCAACCTAGTGTCCAGCTGCTTTGAAAAAGGTAAACTCCATGTTAGACATACTTAAGAAAGGTATTGAAAATAAAACTGCCTTTGTACAAATCTGTGGTGTGACCATACTTGAAATACCATGTACAGGTCATCACACCTAAAAAAGGAAGTTGTCCAGTTGAAAATACTGTAGAAAAGGGCAACTAAAATGATCAAGGGGCTGGGGCAACTCCCCTATGAGGAATGGTTATAACAGCTGGGATTGTTTAGCTTAAAAAAAGGTGAGTGAAGGGAGAGACAGAGGTGTACAAACTTATTCATGGTGTGGAGAAAGGGGTTAGGGAGAAATTTTTCGCCCTCATAATACTAGAACCCAAGGGGGTCATCCCGTGAAGTTGATTGGTGGGAGATTCAGGACAGATAAAAGGAAGGACTTCTTCACGCAGCACATAGTTAAACTATGGAATTCGCTACCACAAGGCATAGTGATGGCCACCAATTTGGATAGCTTTAAAAGGAGATTGGACAAATTCATGGAAGATCAACCCTGACTGCTCATTGGAAGGACAGATACTGAAGGTGAAGCTCAAATATTTTGGCCACCTAATGCAAAGAGAAAACTCACTGGAAAAGACCCTGATGCTGGAAAAGACCCTGATGCTGGGAAAGATTGAAGGCAAAAGGAGAAGGGGACAGCAGAGGATGAGATGGCTAGATAGCATCACGGATGCAATGAATATGAACTTGAGCAGGCTCCGGGACAGAGCGGAGGACAGGAAGGCCTGGTGTGCTATGGTCCATGGGGTCACGAAGAGTCGGACATGACTTAACAACTGAACAACAACAAAGGCCTTTGATGGCTACTAGTCCTGATGGCTATGTGCTAGCTCCAGTATCAGAAGGAGCATGCCTATCTACACCAGTTGCTGGGGAACACAAGCGGGAGGGTGTTGTTGCACTCATGTCCTGCTTGTGGGCTTTCCATGGGCAACTGGTTGGCCACTGTGTGAACAGAATGTAGGACTAGATGAATCCTTGGTCTGATCCAGCAGGGCTCTTCTAATATTCATTCAGCCAAAATGCACTTCCAAGCCATCTGCTCAGCATGCAAAGATCTAGAGAGGAGATAGCCATTCAGAGATGTTGTGGAGAGCTTCAAAAATAACAGCCATAAGATGCTGTGAGTTTCATATGTTTGTTACTGAGCTATACTGCCATTATAAAACTTTTCTCTTCGAAGAAAAATGATCAAAGATGCCATCATATAAGTTGCATCTCTCTCAAAAAAAGGCAATAATCTGAAATGAATTCTGGAGGATACTGAGAGATTCTACGCACAAGCAATGCTTCTTTGGAAAATGCGGGGGGATGGGGAGAGGTTGCTGCCTAAATGTTACACCTGCAAAAATTTGTGGGACTCAATACTTGCTTCTCCTGATATCTACCTACTGTACTGACTTCACTGAATACATTTCATTTGACCTCTGTAGCTTTTCAAAAGCCCCCTCTTGAGTTCAGCGGCTAACATCCATGACAAAACCTACTTGTCATCCCAGTAATTATCAACCCAGGAGAACAGTTTTTTAAAGTGGATTACTAGGTTTTCCAAAGTCTTCTATTATCTCCACTGCCCCCTCCCCCGACTCTCTCTGCCATGCCAATTGTCCAGAAGAATGCTGTATACAACACATCCTGTACTCATTAGGGTAATATCAGCAAAAGCATTGTTGTCACCATTTTCTTAGGCACATTCTTCCCTTGGTCTGCAACAAAACTGTCTTTGTTCAAGTTGTGCAGGTTTTGGCACACAGGGAGACAGAGTGCTCTCCATGGCCAAGACCGAGACACAGAGTGATGAGCATAAGAGAAACTCCCTCTAATGAGGTCAACCCTGCCATAAAGTATCTTTTTCTGGTACACTACCCACAGCACTCCCCTTCATGGATCACTGCCTTGTTGTGGCGAAGGGGCTTGTGTAACTCAATGAAGCCATAAGCTATGCCATGCAGGGCCACCCAAGACGGACAGGTCATGGCAGAGAGTTCTGACAAAATGTGGTCCACTGGAGAAGGAAATGGCAACCCACTCCAGTATTCTTGCCAAGAAAAACCCACGGAACGTATCACAAGGCTAAAAGAGATGATGCCGGAAGATGAGCCCCTCAGGTCGGAAGGTGTCCAATATAATACTGGGGAAGAGCAAAGGGTATTTCCAAGTAGCGCCAGAAAGAGTGAAGCAGCTGTGCCAAAGCCTAAAGGACACTCAGCTGTGGATGTGACTGGTGGTGAAAAGAAAATCCGATGCTGTAAAGAACAATATTGTTTAGGAACCTGGAATGTAGGATCAATGAATCAAGGTAAGATGGAGGTGGTCAAACATGAGATGGCAAGATTGGACATCGACATCTTGGGAATCAGCGAACTCAAATGGACAAGCAAGGGCGAATTTAATTCAGGTGACCATCATATCTACTACTGTGGGCAAGAATCCCTTATGAATCCAAGGCAAACCATTCAACATCACAGTAATTCAAGTCTATGCCCCAACCACTGAGGCCGAAGAAGCTGAGGTTGATTGGTTCTATGAAGACCTACAACATCTTCTAGAACTAACACCAAACAAAGATGTCCTTTTCATCACGGGATTGGAATGCTAAAGTAGGAAGCCAAGAAATCACCGGGATAGCAGGCAAGCATGGCCTTGGTGTACAAAATGAAGCAGGACAAAGGCTAATCGGGTTTTGCCAAGAGAACACGCTGATCATAGCAAACACTCTTTTCCAACAGCACAAGAGGCGACTACACACATGGACATCACCAGACGGTCAATATCGAAATCAGATTGAGTATGTCCTTTGCAGCCAAACATGGAGAAGCTGTATACAGTCAGTAAAAACAAGACCTGGAGCTGACTGTGGCTCAGATCATAAGCTGCTTCTCGCAAATTTCGGCTTAAATTGAAGAACTTAGGGAAAACCACTAAACCATTCAGGTATGACCTAAATCTTATCCCTTATGAATATACAGTGGAGGTGAGGAATAGATTTCAGGGATTAGACGTGATAGACAGAGTGCCTGAGGAACTATGGACAGAGGTCCGTAACATTGTTCAGGAGGCAGCAACTCAATCCATCCCAAAGAAAAAGAAAAGCAAGAAAGCCAAGTGGCTGTCTGATGAGGCTTTACAAGTAGCTCACGAAAGAAGGGAAGCGAAAAGCAAGGGAGAAAGGGGAAGAGATATCCAACTGAATGCAGAGTTCCAGAGAATAGCAAAGAGAGACAAGAAGGCCTTCTTAAATGAACAATACAAAGAAATCGAGGAAAACAATACAATGGGAAAGACTAGAGATCTTTTCAAAAAAATTGGAGATCTCAAGGGAACATTTTGTGCAAAGATGGGCATGATAAAGGACGAAGAAGGCAGGGACCTAACAGAAGCAGATGAGATTAGGAAGAGGTGGAAAGAATACACAGAAGAACTATACAGGAAAGATCTGAATGTCCCTGATAGCCATGATAGTGCGGTCACTGAACTTGAGCCAGACATCCTAGAGAGTGAAGTCAAGTGGGACTTAGGAAGCATTAGTAACAACAAAGCTAGCGGAGATGACAGTATTCCAGCTGAGCTATTTAAAATCCTAAAAGATGATGCTGTTAAAGTGCTGCACACAATATGCCAACAAATTTGGAACACTCAGCAGTGGCCACAAGACTGGAAAAGGTCAGTTTACATTCCAATTCCAAAGAAGGGCAACGCCAAAGAGTGTTCAAACTACCATACAATTGCACTCATTTCACATGCCAGCAAGGTGATGCTCAAAATCCTACAAGCTAGGCTTCAGCAGTATGTGAACCGAGAACTACTGGAAGTACAAGCGGGGTTTAGAAGAGGCAGAGGAACTAGAGATCAAATCGCCAACATTCGCTGGATCATGGAGAAAGCAAGAGAATTCCAGAAAAATGTCTATTTCTGCTTCATTGACTACGCTAAAGCCTTTGATTGTGTGGATCACAACAAACTGTGGCAAATTCTGAAAGAGATGGGAGTACCAGACCACCTTACCTGTCTCCTGAGAAACCTGTACGAGGGTCAAGAAGCAACAGTAAGAACCAGACATGGAACAATCGATTGGTTCAAAATTGGGAAAGGAGTATGACAGGGCCGTATATTGTCACCCTACTTATTTAATTTATATGCAGAATACATCATGAGGAATGCCGGGTTGGATGAATCACAGGTCGGAATTAAGATTGCTGGGAGGGTGTGCCAGTGCCTAGCATCCAGAAACTGCTGTCGCTCCTCCCTCTCCCTGCCAGGGTCACTATCACTCTCAAAAATGTGTACCGGGAGGGGCTCTCCCCCTGGCTGCTCCTCTGAACAGCACGCGGGTTCCTCTCCCGAAGTTTCTATCTCTTCCTCAGAATCAGAATTGCTTTGGGGCTCTATGGGCTCCAATCCAACCCTGGCATCAGCTCAGTGAAATGAATGGAACTTACTTCTGAGTAGACATGTATAGGATTGCACTGTGACTTAAATATCTGCTTCTGCCTTGTCTTTTTCCACTTCTAGACTTTTCAAGTTCTTGCTACCCTTTCCTCAGGGATGTCTCGCCGATGTATCCAATAGAACAGGGCTCATCTTGCCAACCTTGAAAGTTACAATGGAGAAACTTCCCACCTTATCTTAGTACCATCTTCAACCTCTCCTTTTCCATTTCTCATCACATCCAGGGAAAATCCTGCCACTTCCTCCAAAGCACAGGCGTTTGACAAATAAATAAACAAATAAACCATCTAGTTCGGCAGCCTGCCTTCAACATTAGCCATGCAGATCTGCCCCCTGGACATAGAAATAGGTAGTTACATTAGTAGTTATCCCATTTGTCCAAAGCACCCAGCTATTTTTTTTCCTGATAGTAACTTCTAAAAGCCTGTTGATTGTTTTCCTTCTTGCATTTGCTACTGAACACCTCCCCTATGATTTTATTTAAAACTTTAGTTGTCTTTCCACAAGGTGCTTAAGGTGGCACACAAGGTAAAATTTTGAGTCAAGAGTTATGTTAAATCAGCCACTAACAGGGCTAAAGTTATAAAAGTGAATGGCAACTTAGATTGGGAGGCCTTTGGGAATCAAATGGATCTTCACCATTAAAAGATCCAATGATCTTTTTAAAACAAAAAAAGCAGAACTAGCGATAGACTCCCCTCTTACCTACAGATGTGAAGGCCAAGAAAAAAAAGGGGGGGAAATTGGCGGAAATTCAAATACTTGAAAAAGTATACTTTAAATGTATTTTTTCAATGGAAAAGTAGGGAATCTTCTCGTGACCTCTGATTTAGTTTGGAGATACCAGAAGAATCCTACTTCTACTGGCCTTTTCACCTGGCCCCTCCCTTGCAGTCAAACCTTTCACCTGGCCCCTCAAATGAGTTGCCTGGGAGTAGGGTGGCCAGGTGCCCTACTTTATAGACCTCTATTTGAAGAGCTGTCAGAGGACAGTCCTCTATGTGAAGGTGTCCTTTATTTGAAGAGCTGCCTGGACCAAGTCCAGTATAGATATAAAGAACCATGAGAAGAGAGAGAAGGGGTCTTGAAGTTCCCATCAACAGTTAACACCTTGTCAACAGACTGAGCAGGCACTCAGATCATGTGGTCATTCTTCCCCCTATGGTGAGATGTATTGTATTTGTTTCAATTTCAGTTATTTCTAAAAAAAATATTTATACTGTATAGACCAGACATATATGTATATCTATATGTATATACATATAAATTAACATATGCAACTATTACATAAATTTGTGACTGCTTGTCTTTTTTACAAGAATGTTTGTTGCAAGGAGTTTTTATGTTACAACAACAACAGACTAAGAGCCACAACAGATAATTGGTCTCATAATCATATACAAAGTATGCATAAAAGTGAAACCATAATTATACAAATATAATTCTATATGCTAACTCAGTTATAAAATGATCCATTTCATGTTAAAGCAGTAACTAAATTCTGATAATGAAGTATGGCAATTTCTGCCAAAAAAAAAAAATGGGGAAAGTATTCCAAAGTGTTCACCACAGGTTCAAAATTTCTGGACATTTTACACCTATATCCTTATCTGATTCAGAATGGGGCTCATTTTAACCAGATTAATTGGGAGATGGTCTATGGACATCTTTAACTTAATTTAATTTAAAACCAGGCTCATTCAGAACCAGTAAGCCCCCCATTACACTCCTGGTATAATGGGGAGAACAACAACGCTTGCCCTAAAGACTTCCCCTGCCATCTACACCCCTTGCTGCAAGCCCTTTCCCAAAACTTACAGATGGCAATGGAGGCCTCACAGGAATGCCAGGTCTCAAATTGAGGCCTGGATGCTGCATTAGCACGTGCAGCAATATTGTAAGCACAAGAACCACATACATTTCAAAGAAGTGTCTGATCACAAGCAGACAGAGTACTCAAGGTGGCCCAAAGCCCACTAAACAGAAACTGTCACCCCTGTTCTTTACACTGCTGGTGCTATGTCAGTGATATAACATCAAGCTGTAAATAGCAGGACAAAAGCTGAACACGTCAATGTTCCATCAGAAGTGTGCATCCTACATGGAATTGTTGCATACCATGAATGAGAAGAACAGCAGTCCTATACCCTTTCTACAATTTTGCCTGTAATGGGATTCCTTCTGCAGAATGCAGGAGTCATCAGTCAAGAGGATTCCTTCGCTATTTAATTATCATAGCCAAAAGACAACTTGCTCTCCCCTCAGCAAGCAGTGTGATTCATTTTCTCAGACGGCGTGGCACATATTAGATGAAAAAGGGTAATCTTAATGAAAAAGAAACCCTAATCGCCAAGACATTGATAAGTTTATCCTTTTCCCCCCTCCAGCCAAAAGATTTATTCAGTCCTCCTTGAAACAATGAATTTATTTTGTCATCACAGCTGTGATTTACGATGACAAATCGGTGTGTTCTCTTGCCCAACGCCAGATGATTATGGTGAGTCCTAAAACTTGGTTAATTATACCGGCCCGCATTGCTTTCCATCTCCTTAGTAAACAAGACATTTTTCTAAGCTTTCACATGGAGTTACTTGGGGGACAACCCAGATAATGTCAGTAATCAATTCCAAAAATATATTTTCCTAAAGCAGAAAGGACATCTTCTATATAATACTTCACTTCGCATTTACGCTAAATTGAAACCTAGCTTTCTTTCCCTACACAGGAAGTAACCTCAACATTTAGAAAAGCAAAAAGGAAATGATGGATGAGGATGAATGGGCCCCATGACGGTCTTCTTGCCTTCTATTCCCGCAAGGGTAGTTCTGCCTGCTTGAATTCATGTTGGCATCAACTGGACTGTTTGTTGAGTAAAATACTATCCGTTCCCAGGGAGGTCTTAATTTCTATCATGTTAGTGAAATGCTCCAGGAGGGGGGCCTGGTTCAAGGTTTTATAGTATCTGATTAGAATACTAGTCATCATGAAAAGCTAAGCAAATACACACACAGGGTTCACACAATCAGGGAGGGAAAAGAAGCTGCTGTGGCTTATTTTCCTGCCCAGCATGTGCCGTCTAATTCCCATAATTATCCTCACCAGGTGTAGCTTGTCATGACATCCAAACCTGGTGACAGCTGCTTGCAGGGGTGGTTTACAAACAACCGCAAAACCCATGGCTTGTTCTAGGGTTGTGGGGTACTTTGTAAACCACCCCCGCTGGGTTCTGACTTCATGACAAGCCACGCCCAGCGAGGGTAATTATGGCAATTAGGCGGCATGCAACCAGGACATGCAGGGTGTAAAATAAGCCACAATGGCTTATCTTCCTTCCCTGATCATGCAAATCCACCCACTTACTTGAGGTTCATTCAACTGATACTGAAGAGGTGGTGCATACTTCCAAAATACATCCTCTTAAAGATTGCAATGGGCTCCTAAAAATAGTTACCGGGCTACATCACTCAAGGTTGAAATCAAAACAGCACTCCAATCAAACTTCAAAACCTAATGGCTGTAACTTGATACCCAGTGATAACCACAGCGGATTTTATTTCAAGGCAGAATCAGAGAGAAGGATGAGAAAAGGAGTGTCAGTAAAGAACTAGCTAGTTAGCTCACATCAATATGAGATGTTTGGTACCTCATCCCCACCCGATTGCCCCCTTAGAATTGCAATGGCATAATGCCGCTGTCAAGGGCTCCTTGGAGGGCTCTCTCAGTCTAATCCAGTAGCCAAGTCCAGACACAGACAAAGGGATTCCTTTCAAAGCTTTATTCCTCTTTTACAACTTAACAACTCTACTGTTTGCAACTAGATCTGAGCAGCAGAGTACCTATGCCCTAAGTTGGAACAGTTGGTCCCCGTTTGAAAGAGAATTACTGGCAGACCCCTGAACTTAAGGACTAGGGAGAGTCCCTCCCCTTTTCCCTTGGATGCTCTGGGCGCAGCCTTGTTTGCGCGCCAACCGGGCACTACGCCTCCTTTCTGCGCCCTCCATTTGGCGCCGCTCTCTGCGTCGGCGTCGCACGTCCATCAAGTCTGCTTCCCACGCTCGGTCACTCCCAGGACTGCTATCTAAGCTAGGAATGCCGGTGGGAGGAATCTCCGTCAGCTGTGGGCCCTGGGAAAGAGGAGTGTGCTCCTCTCCCCGGAGCGACTGCTCTTCCTCAGAATCAGAACTACTCTGGGATTCTATGGGCTCAGTGTCCACCCGGACAGCCACATTCATAGCAGAAGCCCCTCTCATCAGTTCTCCAGTCCTCAGCCGGATCCACAGCGTTCTTCCTTCCAAATATGAGGTATTAACACTGCTGTAGTGGTAAATTCTGAAGTGCAGGTGTTTATCATGACAGTCCCCATAGCCAACAAGAGCCCAAAATTGCAGGCAGCTGTGTTGACCCATACCAACAAACCAGTTCTAGCAGTTTTCATCTGCTAGGAGCAGGTCTTTTGCAGAGCTAGTAGGTCTTAATTGCCCATTCAAGACTACGCCACCCCAAAATACTTTGCATTACAACAGAGAGCAATGTATTGTTGCTAGGAAAGTGCATTTATCCCCAGCTACTGTGAGAATTAGTTAAGCTCAGAGGAAACGGAATTCTGATGAGGGTAGCAGATGTCAGCATCCCTGCTTGAAAAAAAGCGCTTGTGCTCCATTCCTGTGAGTCCTGGCTCCACTGCACCACCGGGTATTAATCCCCAGCCAAACTGACAATCCCTTTTCACAGAAGCTGGACTGAGTGTTTCGTTTCCAAAGCCTTTGTACACTGAGCAATGGGAGTGTTTACAGAAGTTGCATAACATCACACCATTTCAACCAATCGGTGTTAAGAGAAGCCTCAGCACCACATATAGACAGATGATGTCATCTGGATGGTGCTATGCAGCTATTAAAAAATAATAATTGAGACACAATAAAAAACAAATAAAATATGCATGGGTGGCATTTTCTTGAGGAACGATCCTTTGTTTTGCCAATCATGCATCTCATCTCATTGTCAATATGCCTAGAACATATGAAGAGCTTTTCCAGTTTTGCTCTGCAAACATTTATTTAGCAAAGACATTTATATCAGACAGAATGAGTACTAGGCTCCCAGGAGGTTCTCAGTTTGTTTTTGGCTTTTGGGGGGCTGTTTTTCAAATCACTGCACTGAGAAAGCCAATATTTATCTAATAAGTAGTAAAAGAAATTGAGTCATAATACTTTATTTAATGAGGAACAAACAAACAATAGAAAGGTAGCCAGTTTAATCGTTGGTTCCTCCTACGCCCTAACACACAAAAGACCTTCATTCTGGTGTATTATTTATTAAAGATGGCTGATCCTTCGACTTCCTTTCCCTCCTGTATTTTGTGGCTGTTGATGATGGAAGCACCACTGAAGTTGCACTAGTGGTTTCTCAATTTTGGACAGAGCTCATTGCCTGCGCCAACTTGGTCCTGGAAAAAGATCTAACAGTCACCGACAAAATAGCATTGACAGGATATCTCCCAATCGTATGGAGCCTTACTCCAGAAGAACGAAAATGGGCCAGTCATGTCCTGTTGGCTGCCAAATGCATTGCTGTGTAACACTGGAAAAGTAAACAAAGTCCAACAATCCACCAACAGACCAAAGACCTATCCTGGCCCGCCACACTTGAGCTAAGTACATATTGTATATAACAGAAATTGGATGCTTACCCAATGCCATATGGCAAGCCTGAACTTTGTACTTAGCTGAACTGTTGCTGTAGCTGTTTGTTGACAAGCTAAAAACAAAACTCAATAAAAATATTGACATCTATTAAAAAGTTGCACTATTGCAAAGAACTGCCTCTACCCTTCTAGGCCTCCATCCAAGCAAATCAACTGAAGGAATAAAAGGTTAAAAGGATTGTTCAAGTATAGGGTCAAAGGACCTTTATGGGGAGAATGATCAGCTACAAATCAGGCTTGTAAATCTGGAGCAAAGAAGGGGGAATGGAACCACAGGCTGCAAAGACAAGCTGTGCAATCCCAAATTAAAAATTAAAGTTTTATAATATATGCCATTTTATTTGTACCAACATGAATGATTCAGCATGGAGAAAAGAGCCTATCAAGAGAAGAAATGGATCGGGTATATCTTATCTAGATTATAATAATTTGGAAAGGCATCTACATTAGCCACAAACAGCTTTAAGTAGGCAAGCAAACAAAATCCAACAGCTGTACTTAAAGTATGTAAATTTATAATACTAAAAATGTAACCACCAAGTGGGCCTTGCAACAAAATGCTGCAGTGTACAATGCTTCTGTTTAGTTTTCCAGCAGCCATCTCTTGTTCAGGATACTTATTCCATTATCAGTGGAGGCTGGAGTCTCTGATGTCAGTGGGGTGGTGAATCCACTCCAGGTTTCAGTCAGAACCAGACACAACTCTGAAGGTGTGTTTAATCGTTGGTTCCACCTAGATGCTTGGATAGCTCCTTCAGAGTACTGACTGAAACCCACAATGGATTCACCACCCCACTGACATTGGAGTCTCCAGCCTCCACTGTCTATTACCCTTCCTGCCACCATGCCTGCCACAGCCACTCGACATTCTGTGGCATGCCCAGTCCTCATTGGGTTCTTTCTGATGGGAAGAGGGATGCCCCCTTAGTTTTCCCTAAAGGTATTTTCCCCTACTTCTACTAACTTTGAGGTTGCCCTGAGCGTACACGTATCTCCCTTTTATTTCTCAGAAGGCCTGTTTTGCCTACATAGCAATCACAGTGACCCGCCCTGCTGAAAGACCTCCCTCATGAGGGCTCCTCCTCCCTCAACTGTCACCACCAGCAGTCATTCGAGCAGGATGTACAAAGGGAGATGAGAAGGGAAGCGGGACCATCCCTCCTACTTATTTTTTTCCCCTCTGCCTTTCCCATCCCCTTTTCCTTCTATTTTTTAGATTGTGAGCCTGCAGGCAGAGAAGTGATTTACCAATTGCGTGCAAGCCGCTCTGGGAGCCTTTTTGGCTGAGGAGCAGGATAAAAACACTTTAATAAAGAAAGTAAGTAAATCGTCAACTGAGGTTGCTTTTAGTAATATGATACATACAACAGGTAGGTATTACATAAAATATCATCCTTTTAAAGGAATCATTTTTCTTAAGTTCTCAAAGCACTTTACATTATTTTTTCAGTCCTTAAACAACCCTGTAAGCCAGGACAGGCTAGCATTTCTAGCTTCATGTAAAAAAAGAAGTACATACAGTATTGTGTACGGTACATGTTTTGTATAAGCTTCACAGATTAGCAGCCCCAACATCCATTGGGCTGGTGGCCATTGCCAGATTTTGGTGGTGGCCCCTAAACTGCAGTACCAGCTCCTCAGTACTGCACAATAGATTTGGGAGGCTGACCCCTTTTAATATATATATTGGGGGGGGGCGTAATTATGTCATCTCTTGGCTTTTACACACACACACACACCCTCACATCCCATATTATTGTGCCATGATTTTCTTTGTAAGGGTAGTGTTTAGTTGTACCCCTGTTTTGACAATCTTTTGACTTAATAATAATAATAATAGTGATAATAATAATATAATGCATGCTTTCCATAATATGGATGCTGCAGCTGAAATACAGTGGCTTGTCTGCTGTCATCCAATGAGTTTATAGCCAAGCTATTTTTAATCAGGGTTTCCAGCTCTTATCTCATGCTCTTCACCACCAAACAGCTCACCACCTTGCCTATATCAAAAGATGTACAATAGATTAAAAAAAAATTCATAACTTCTATTTACATATAGAGATTTGCATACTGTGAGAATAACCACTAAATCTCTTCTTCATCCTTGGCCACTAAATATTCTTGACTAATTCTATTTTCATAATTGGACACAGAGGAGAGACACCCAAGATATATAAGCTATATTATGCCAACCGCAACTTCACAGCACTTGAATTTTCTCATGTGTCACAATGTGCCTGGACAATAATAGCTGAAAATATTTTGATTTAAGCACCCTTTCAATTTCAAAAAGTTTAAATAGGCCAGCTTCTTTTACACAAATACACTGGAAGAAAATCAGAGGGATGAGGAGTATTAAGGATGCAACAAATGGCTAAAAGTGTTGAATACTGTGGATGGGCAATTCACAAGGACAGACTGTAGGTTAATGCAGCCCTAGAACAGCTTATGCCTAGCTTATGCCTCAGCAAACTTACACAGGTTTTACATGACTGTTTACTTTACAATTCAATAAAACTTCAATAGTTACAGTGCAATTACATCCACCATATTCCTTGCTACTTACACTTTTACCCCTGAGACACCAGGCCACTTTCTTCACAGTGTAATATATTATATAAGAGAACAGGGTGGGGGGACGGCTTGAAGGAAAAAACAAAAAATAATCAGACAAAGTCAAGTTGGTTTACGGCATCATTATCAATGTTGTGTCATGTCCCCTTACAATGATTTGTCTGTCAGCCAGAGCGCTCACCGTAGGCTTTAGAAGTAAAGGAAGACTTCTTTTGTTTTAAAAAAAATGTTAGTGGCCCTATTCAAATTCAGCCTCCATTTCTCATTTTAAACCAACAACCATTCTTGTTACATCTGAATTCAGGGAATTGTCATTTGTTTAAGCTCTCAATGAAAACAAACTAGGGTCAAATTATGGTTTCTGATACTCTTTTGGGTGAACCAAACCACCATTTCTTGAGTTCAGATGTAATGGGAACTGTGGTTTGTTTAAAAGCAGGAAAGAAGGCTTTTGACCTACTCCTCTCACCTGTGAAGTAGAAGTTGGAGAGCATGCGAGTACAAGAAATGGCATGGCTTGTTCATGTCAAGGGATGGTTTCCCATTGGATTTTATCTGAAAGACCATAGTATCCTCCCTTATGAAACTGCCTGTGTTCTGAGATCTTCTGGGGAGGCCCTTCTCTCACTCCCACCACTGTCACTGGCACATTTGGTGGGAACCCGGGAGAAGGCCTTCTCGGTGGCTGCCCCACAGCTGTGGAACACCCTTCCCAGGGAGGCTAGGATGGCTCCCTCCTTGATGTGTTTCCGGAGGCAGACTAAAACACTCTTGTTCCAGCATGCCTTTTGGACATAGTTGGAACCTGGGGGTAAGCTGCTAAAATGCTGTTTTAAAATGCTGTTTTAATGTTTTAATATAATTTTAATTATATTGTTGTTTAATTTATATTTTAACTTTTGCATATTTTCATATGTTTTAATTGTATATGTTTGAATTTTTGTAAGCCACCTTGTGTCCCAGCACTGGGGAAAAGGCGGGGTATAAATAAATATAATGATAATAATAATAATTACCTATGATCCAGACCACTGTGAAGAAAATGTACACGTTCCACCACACTTGCCACATATTACTACCAACCCTGGGCCTAAGGGATATGATGGATCAAGAAAAATGTAACCCTAATCGAATAGCAACTTTCTGGGGCCGGGTCACATTCTGATAAGGCAAAGGTGCTGAATCTCATTACTAGAGGGGCAGAATTAATCTGTAATGAGAAGCAGCTGATCAGAAGGAGGCCAGAACAATGAATCATTCAGAGAACAGTGGGAAACCTCGGGGGGGGGGGGGGCTTTGCAAGGTTTAATGTACCTCTCATGGCAGACCAGCATGCTCTGTTCCACAGCTTGGGAACTTCTGATCTCAAGTCAAGTTTAGGCAATAGTTACAAATGAGCAAAATAAAAACAAATAAACACCAAACAACAACAGATGGTGCAATTTTCATTAAATGAAAATTAAAAAATTTTGAAGTCATAAAAATAAGACCTGAGAGACATGAAAAGGTGCAATAAATGCTATTAATGTAGGGTTTATGAAGTTAGAGAATAATTATAGGTAATGTATGCATTTATTACTCCTATAGGATCAATCTCTTGGCATAGATTTTCCTGTCTGATGCCCAATACATAGATACTTATCTGTAGTTTTGTCTGGCTCAAAACTCTCATACTTCTCCCAAATGATACATTTGCAGTAACTATTGGTGATATATCAGCATCTTTCATGTTATTTATTTCCATCTTCTTAGTCAGGGGAGAAAAGGATACAGTAACCCATGAATGTCTCCAATGCTACTTTTTGACTCTGAGAAGTGATGTACTTTAAATACGATTATGTGCAGCTACAATTGCAGCTGCGGGGCTGCCTATAAATACTGAAGATTTGCCGGGGATGGGGGGAGTTTTGCAATATTCTTGCAGCATAATACTCAAAGTTTGACGCTCCAATGCATGTACACAAATATGAAGCTCCGCATAAACAGAGAATTCTTCTACACTTTCATTACAAAGATCTGCATGCACTGTACTTACAAACCATTAGCCACTGTTGGAGACTAGAAATGTACCTTGCTGCTCTTGTGGAACAGAAGTCTGATGGACCTTTGCGTCACGGCAAATACCACAGAAATGCTCCCACAGAAATACCCAACTGCATGACTTCTTGTTATTCAATGGGAATACAGTGCTTTACCACCATTGAGGGCACACACAAATACTAATTGTGGCACGGGAACCACATGCGATGTTCCTCCATGGACTTCAGTGGGGCTTCCAAGCGCATAGATGGAATATAGAAAGATACAATGAGCACCGTTTTATCATCATCATCATCAGCTTCATAATATGTCTTAAGCTTTAGAAAAGGCAGCATTAAAAGAAGGTAAAAGTATCCCCTCTTTGAATCTTGGCCAAGGTGATTTTGTTAGTTTTGTTTGTCACCCAACACACCAGTGCCCCATATAGGAGTATTCTTTAGGTCTCCTGTCTCTCCTCCTCCCATCAGGTGCTTTAAAAGGGAAGCAGAGATGACAGGATTATTCCAAGAGCAGCACTCTGCCAGTGAGAATAAAATACCATCTCCTTGTCAAAAGGGCATGGTCAGCACTGTTATCCAACAGCATGGTTAGGATTTTAGGCCACCAATACTACTCACTCAACACAAACGCATGGCACACCCTGCCACTCGCTGAACAAGAACCCTCCATTCCATTTTCATTCTATCCAAACTCTTTCAGGCATGATGTCCTTTTCTAAAAAAAAATCTTAAGTGATGGGCTGTAGGGGAAATGGTATGTTTAGCCAGGGGTCATTTGGGGATGGGAGAGAGAAGAGAATTAATACTGCTGATAGTTTGATTTTTAAGAGGATGGAAAGAGGACGCAGTTGGCCACAACATCCACAGAGGGCATACCAAGTAATGCATTTAGACTACAGGAAAGTAAACACTAGGGCTGTGCACCACTTCGGTCCAAAGCCCAAATAATGAGTCAAAGCAGGCTGCTTTGGAGGTGCCTCTGTGTGATACCAGGTGGAGCAGAATAGCAGTGAGGCACCCCGAAGCAAAGCAGCTTGTATACGAACCACCTCGTCCAACTCGGTGATTCGTTCTGAGCAACCCAGACAGCCTGGCACTAAAAGTATCAACTTGAGAAAGTTCAGTGAGGGGTTGAGGAGGAGGAAGGGGGAAGGGGGAAGGGGGAAGGGAGGAGGAGGAAGAGGAGGAGGGAGGGAGGGAGAGAACTTTGGTGAATGGGAACTCTAGTTGCCAAATCAGGGCTGAACGTAACCCAGCAATCTTCAATCAGTGACAGTGGTGGAGGAGGGGGGAAGACTGAATAACTGGAGAAAAACGGTTGTGTTTCAGAGACAGAGATCATTCTAGTGGTGTTCCTCAGGGATGTGAGAACCCACCCCCATCCAGGTTCTCCGGATGCCCACCCTCCAGCACCAGCTCAGCTCGCCGGTCACTCCGCCTCCACCATGATCATCAAGTTTTTAAAAAGCATGGCAATTGGAAGTCCATGTGCACATAGACTTACACGCAAAAAGCACTTTGAATTGCCCAGGCAGGAGGAGGAGGAGTGGCACACGCCCCCTGCCACTTGCTAGCTGTCTCCTCCTCATGACCAGGAGATGGCTAGCAGTCCTTGGGAGCATTTCCACCAGTGATTTGCCCCATCACTTGTCAAGGCACAGCATGATCTCGAGGCTCCAATTCTCCTTTGTTTGGTTTATTGCCTTGGGAAGGAACTTTGACCCTATAGAGATCCTGCACAGTAAAATGGGGGCTGCTTTCCGTCTTCGGGTTCACTGCTCTCTTTCCCACAACAAACTCATTAGTGTCTCCTCAGAAGTAACTCCCCTTGTGGTCAATGAAGCCTGCCCTCTTAATGCCCACAGAATTTACAGAGATCTCCTTCAACTGACATGGCACAGTTTAAAGCTGAAATTCCCTAAGTGCAGTGAAGCGCGATACCAAGCTCAGATTCTCCTTTGTTTCGTTTGTTCCATTAGGATGAAACTACTTCTACCATTCATTATAGAGACACTGCAGGTTAAAATGAGGGCTTGTTTCCATCTTTGTGTTTACTGCTCTTTCCCAGCACTAGTGTATGTGTGTCTACTCAGAAGTAACTCCCATTGTGGTCAATGAGACTTGCTCCTGAAATGCAGGTGCATCTGGACTTTCAGGGGAAAGGAGAAAGGGAGGGAAAGGGAGGGAAAGCCTCTCTTATTGGTTGAGCAGCCCCTGCCAGTCAGGTGATGTTCAAATCCCACCCCCACCAGGAAGTATGTTCTATGAAGTGATTTTTACTGCTCCAGAGAACCTGCTCGTGGAGCCCTGCACAGACCACATCCCAGCAAAGCTGATTCCTTTGTTAAAAAAATCCGGTCCTCCTCCATTAGCTTCTCCTTCTGTTTTCATGAAAACACAGCCATAGACAGCTGAGCAGGTAGGAGGCGGCGGCGGCGGCGTGGGGCTGAGAGGTATAGCTCTTTGCTTTGAGAGGTTTTGTGGAAAAAAATCAAATTTCAGCTGCACCTAGCACAAGATTTACTGGGCCAAACTGTCTGTAATTTTGCAGGTAGAATTCCCTCCATGTGGGCAGACAGGTGGCCACATTTCATGTATTTATCATGAAAACTAAAAAGGTTACGGCCATTTGTGTTTTCCCATGCAAGTCAATGGAACAACGCCCAAATCAAGTGATCCCGATATCCCAATCTCACTTCAGAACTGGAACCGAGTCAAAGCGGAGGGGATCCAAACTGGTCTGAGTCAAAGCAGCATTGATTTGGAGGGTCCGAACCAGCATCTGAAGCAAAGCGGGGGGGTCTGTGCACAGCCCTAGGAAACATATGATGAAGCATTTGGAAGAATTTCCTCAAAGTAAGAGGTATATCACATTTCTAGACCATCCAATAGCCAAAGCGCTCTGGGCGGTTCACAAATCAAAACTTAAACCATAAAACAAAACATAGTAAAGCATAATATAAAGTTTTTGTACAGCTTTAACACTGGAACCAGCCATCTATGCAGGTTTTAGGATTTGCCTTGCTTTTAAACGAAATGATAGATTATGTTTTTGTTATGGCAGATACAATCTGATCATAGAAGAAAGGCTGTATAAAAAATAAATTCAGGGGATGTATCTAAGGGCTGTGCAAGCAGAAGACAGCTCATGGCCATACTAGGTGGGGCTGATAGGAGTTGAAGTCCAAAACATCTGGAGGGCACCAGGTCAGGGAAGGCTGACCTAGACAGTTCAGGGATCATAGAGTCACAGAGTTGAAGTGGCCCTTGGGGCCATATAGCCCAGCCACCCACCCAGTTAAATTCAGGACGTCCAGAGCTAGAGCATTCCCAGTAGATGGCTGTACAGTGTCTGCTTGAAGACCTCTAGTGAGGGAGACATCCCTCCACTACCACCACCCCAATAACTGGTTCAATTGGTAAGTACTGCTCTTACCATTAAGAAGTATCTCCTAATGTTCATCCAAAATCTACCATCCTATAACTTGGCCCATTATCCTCTGGGACAGCAGAGAACAGGTCTTTGCCCTCTTCTGTGTGAGAGCCCTTCAGGTATTTGAAGAGTGCTATCATGCCCCCCATCTCCCTTTCATTCTTCTATTCTCCAAACTAAACACACCCAGTTCTTTCAGCCTTTTCTCATAGGATTTGTTTCCCGTACCCCTCACCATATTCATAGCCCTCCTCTTAAACCATTACAGTTTGTCAGCATTTTTTTTAAAGTACAGCACAGTCAGGACCCACTTTGACACTCTGGCATGCTGACACAGGTCACTAAGAACAGCAAAACCCTTTATTACAGCAGAACAGAATACAGAAACCAGCTTTCCAGGAATCAAGGCAATACTTACACAGTTACTGCCCCAATAAATCAGACAGCATAAGCAAAAGGCTATTGGCTCGTTGCTTTGCTCAGGAGACAGTTGCAAGGGTAGAAGTCACACAGAGTTACAGTAAGAGTCCAAAGTCCTGCAATATGTTCCCAGACAGAGTCTTAAAAGTACAGGGTTGAAGCAGACAAGAGTCCAAGGCCCACAATAAGTCCAAGCAATAAAGCATTACAGGCACTTAAAATATTGTTCTTAGCAAAAGCTCTTCAACCTGAGCACTGGCTTAAATACAAAATGCTAAAGCTACCTTTCTGATGATCTCTCCTGATGGGAATCTGGCCCATAAATGATCACTACATCTGAGGGGGCGTCTCTGTCCCACCCTTTTCAGTTGGCATCATAACCTGGGCAACACCCAAGCCACCCTTCCCTCAGAGTCTTCCTCCTGCATGGTTCTCACAATCCCAGGCTGTAGATCAGAAGCCTGATTCAAGGTTGATTCTTGCAGCTGTGGCTAATAGGGAGTATCACCCTCCTTCGGCCTGCAATCGGATGGGAAGGCAGGCAGCGCCAGGCTCGCAGGCCCTGAGCTTCCCATGACTGGACTGGGTTCTCAATCATTCTGCTCCAAGTCTGAATCTGATTCCGATTCCAAAATGTAGGGCCCACTGCTGCTCTTGAGCAAGGCCCGACAAGCACCCAGAACTAGACATAGTACTCCAGATGAGGTCTGACTCATGCAGAATGAAGTGGAACATTTATCTTGACTTGGAAGCTATGGATTAATGTAGCTTAAAAGTGACCCCCCCCTCTTTTAGCCACATCACATTGTTTACCCATGTTCAGCTACGATCTCAAGATTATTTTTGCATGTACTACTGTCAAAGCAAGTGTCTCCCCTCCTTTACTGGGCGATTGATTTTTTTTTTTTTTTGTCCTGTCCAGAATGCACGACTTCACATTTACCTCTTTGTTAGAAGAGCCAGGGCCTGCAGGAGAAGCCACCACCACCACCAGGGAAGAGGCGTGCTTGCCGCCGCTGGGCCTGCTGCTGCTGCCGCCGCTGGGCCTGCTGCTGCCGCCGCTGCCACCACCACCAGGCCTTCCTTGTGGACTTCTGCCTGGCAGACCGCCAGTCCCTGCAGGACCAGGCCCCCAGGCACCGAGCCAGCTGTGCTGCTCCACCTGCCCCTCCCTGGAGGGGCTACATAAGCTGGCTGACTGAGGTGGCCTGGGAGAGCCAGGGCCTGCAGGAGAAGCCACCACCACCACCAGGGAAGAGGCGTGCTTGCCGCTGCTGGGCCTGCTGCTGCTGCCGCTGCCACCACCACCAGGCCTTCCTTGTGGACTTCTGCCTGGCAGACCGCCAGTCCCTGCAGGACCAGGCCCCCAAGCACAGAGCCAGCTGTGCTGCTCCACCTGCCCCTCCCTGGAGGAGCTACATAAGCTGGCTGGCTGAGGTGGCCTGGGAGAGCCAAGGCCTGCAGGAGAAGCCACCACCACCACCACCACAGGGGAAGAGGCGTGCTTGCCGCCGCTGGGCCTGCTGCTGCCGCCGCTGGGCCTGCTGCTGCCGCCGCTGGGCCTGCTGCTGCCGCCGCTGCCACCGCCACCAGGCCTTCCCTGTGGACTCCTGCCTGGCATTTTTAAGGGGATTTTAATTGTTTTGTTTGTTTGTTTGTTTTATTTTGTTGGGGGGGATTTTGTTGTGTTTTTAGGGGTGGGTAGCCTGCCTGATAGGCGGGAGCGAGGGGGCATGTGTCCACCTGATGGAGGCAGTGGGGGGAGTGTTGGGGGCCAGAACATACCGAGGCTGGGCGGCAGGCGCTGGCGGAGCGCTAGGGGCAGGCCATGCCAGGTAAGGGGAACAAGGGAGAGATGTGTAGTATCTGTCCCCTGCTCCGGGCCTGTCCAGAGCCAAAGGATGGCTGGGGGAGGCGTGACCCCATCTTCTGGCCTTCGTTTGCTGCTCTGCAATGCCAGGTCTGTTACCCAGAAAACCTCCCTCATCCATGACATGATCCTGGATGAGGGTGCAGACCTGGCATGTATTACGGAGACCTGGCTGGCCGAGGCTGCTGCTCCAACCCTTGCAGCCATGTGTCCAGCTGGATTTTCGTATGCACAGCAGCCGAGGGCTGGGGATCGGGGAGGGGGAGTGGCTGTTATCTACCGAGAGTCCTTGGTCTTCACCAGACCCCCTCTCCGGGAGACCAAGGTTGCTGAGTGCATGTACTGGAGGTTGGGCCCGAAGGGCAGTCTGGGGATTCTGCTCGTGTACCGTCCACCCCGCTGCACGACTGACTCCCTGGCCGAGGTGCTTGAGGTGGTCTCTGATGTGCGTGTACAGTCCCCTAACTTACTGGTGTTGGGGGACTTCAACGTACATTTGGAGGCCATCCTCACAGGAGCACCTCGGGACTTCATGGAGACCATGGCCTCCTGGGAGCTGCACCATATTCTAACTGGGCCCACCCATGTAGCCGGTCATGCACTAGACCTTGTGTCTGTTTCTGGAGAAGTGGGGAGTGATCTGGAAGTCGGGGGTATATCCACCACCCCCTTGTCATGGTCAGATCACTATCTGGTGATGTTGGACTTCTCGGTTCCACAACCCCTCCGCAGGGGTGGAGGACCCATTAAAATGGTCCGCCCCAGGCGTCTTATGGATCCAAATGGATTCCTGAACGCGCTTGGGGATTCTCTGGGGCATGCCAACGGCCACTCGGTCGAGACCCTGGTGGGTGGCTGGAATGCCGCAATCACTGGGGCATTAGATCGGGTGGCTCCGAAACGCCTTCTCCCCCTGAACAGGGCTCGGACTGCACCTTGGTTCAATCCGCGGTTACAAGCTCTGAAACAGGAGGTGAGACGGCTAGAGCGCCGGTGGCGGAAGTCTCGCTCCAAAGACGATCAGACACGGGCTAGAGCTATATCTTCAGCCTATCACGTGGCGGTGAAGGCAGCAAAAAAGGAATATTATGCTGCCTCCATCGCGTCTGCAGAGTGCTGCCCCAGGAGGCTGTTCCAAGTGGTCCGGAGCCTGGTCGGGCCTGTGGCTCCAGAACCACTGGAGCATTCTAAGGCCTCCTGTGAGGCTTTGGCAAGGCACTTTGCAGATAAAATTGATCAGATTAGGTGTGTTACTCTGCACACTGTGGATACAGTTAGTGAGCAAGAGGCGGCCTGTGGCAAACCGGTTTTGTGGGATCGGTTCCAGCTTCTTCCTCCTGATGAAGTGGACAAGGTGCTTTCATCTGTAAGGCCAACCACCTGCTTACTTGATCCTTGCCCATCTTGGCTCATTATGAGCTGCAGAGAGAGACTGGGTGAGGGGATCAAGGCGGTGGTGAACGCCTCCCTTGAGGAGGGAGTGATGCCATCAGCCCTCAAGGAGGCAGTGATAAGACCGCTCTTAAAGAAGCCCTCCTTGGATCCTCAAGTTCTGAACAACTTTCGCCCAGTCTCAAATCTGCCATTTTTGGGCAAGGTGATTGAGCGGGTGGTGGCGGTGCAGTTGAAGGCACACTTGGAAGAAACTGATTATGTAGACCCATTTCAGTCGGGCTTCAGGCCTGGGCATGGGACAGAAACGGCCTTGGTCGCCTTGGTGGATGATATGAGGAGGGCTCTGGATAGGGGTGAATGCTCCTTCCTTGCTCTCCTCGACCTCTCAGCGGCTTTTGATACCGTTGACCACGGTATCCTCCTGGACCGCCTGGAGGGGTTGGGCATTGGAAACACTGTATTGCGGTGGTTCCGGTCCTTCCTCTCCGGCAGGTACCAGAGGGTAGCACTGGGAGAGGAGGTTTCGGACCCGTGGCCACTTACTTGTGGGGTGCCACAGGGTTCCATCCTCTCCCCGATGCTATTTAACATCTATGTGAAGCCGCTGGGGGCTATCATCAGGAGGTTTGGGGTGCAGTGTCATCAATATGCGGATGACACACAGCTCTACCTCTCATTCAAATCTTCACCAAGGTTGGCCGTAGAATCCCTGTCCAAATGTCTGGAGACGGTGAGTGGCTGGATGGGGAGGAATAAGCTGAAGCTGAACCCTGACAAGACCGAGGTACTTTTGGTGGGAGACAAGAGGAGGCTGGGGGATGTTGACCTGGTGTTGAATGGGGTACAGCTACCCTTGAAAGACCAGGTCCGCAGCCTGGGGGTCATTTTGGACTCCCAGCTGTCCATGGAGGCTCAGGTGTCAGCTGTGAGCTGGACAGCGCTGTATCAACTCCATCTGATATGGCGGCTGCGCCCCTTCCTTCCCGACCATCTGCTCCCATCGGTAGTACATGCCCTGGTCTCCTCTCGTTTAGACTACTGTAATGCGCTCTTCGTGGGGTTACCCTTGAAGACGGTTCGGAAGCTGCAGCTGGTACAGAACGCGGCGGCTCGCCTAATTAAAGGCAGCCGCCGGCGAGATCACATCACTCCAGTGCTGAAGGAGTTGCACTGGTTACCAGTTGTTTTCCGGGCCAAATTCAAGGTGTTGGTTTTGACCTTTAAAACCCTATATGGTTCCGGCCCAGCCTATCTTAAGGAGCGCCTCCAGCAACACCAGACAGGCCGCTTAACAAGATCAGCCTCGGATGGCCTTCTCTCTGTCCCATCAGCCAGGACAGCTAGACTGGTGGGGACGAGGGAGAGGGCCTTCTCTGTGGTGGCCCCCACTCTGTGGAACTCCCTCCCTAGGGAACTCCGTCATGCCCCCTCTTTAATGAGCTTCCGTCGTGCATTAAAAACGTGGTTGTTCAGGCAGGCATTTGGGGTGGGTTAGGGTATTTAAAAAAAAAAAATTATGGTAAAATTTTATTGTTTTAAATTGTTTATGGTGGGTTGTACATCGCCCAGAGTGGCTGGGTGACCAGTCAGATGGGCGATTAATAAATTTAATTAATAAATAAATAAATAAATTGTAAACCACATTTTCCATTTTATCAGGGTCACTTTGAATTTTATTCCCATTTTCTGAGGTATTGACTGTCACTTCCATTAGTAGTGTAGCAGGAAAGGGTGAGAGGTTAACCCCTATAGAACTTCTCACCTACACAATAAATATGTTTTTTTTTAAACACACACACAAACACCCTGTCACAACCTTTTTGAACCCATGGGCACATCTGAGAAACTGCTATGGGCACCACCACAAAATAGCTAATTGGTGGATCACCACTTTGGCATCTACCTGTAACATCTATGGATCTTAGGCTGTGTCTTATTCAGCAAAAACTTTTGTTTCATAGTTATTGGAACATCTCTTTAATAGGGGATTGTCTAATTTGGCTAATTGCTGGTGGTACAATACAGCTAATGCTTCTTTTAAACATATGTTTTGGCAGTGTCCAGTAGTTGATTGTTTTTCAGGAGGAGGTTATTACACAGCTACATTTTGTTCTGGAACAGTCTTTAATGTTCACTGATATAGGTGCTCTTTTAAATTATTTACCTGCTTCAGGGAAATTAGCAAATGGTCAGTGTAAATGGATTCTCTGCACCCTTTTGACAGCTAAAAGACTGATATTACAACACTGGAAAGATAAACACTCACCTCCTCTAATGCAATGGATTGAGGACCTTACAATGCTTTCAATATCTGAATGGGGGGCATATAGATGCCACCTTCAAATGATACCTACTTGGTCCACTTTTGATGAAGACTATGTATAATTGCTAGAACGTTGTATGCATTTCATCTGTATTCATTGTTATGGACATACAGAAATCCATGAACAGATATTTAAAATCTGGGTGACCAGCCAGATGGGCGATTAATAAATTTAATAATAATAAAAATAAAAAGCCAGGAAAATATTTTTTAAAGTTTTTCTGGAACCCACAGGCTCCACATTGGAGACCCCTGCTCTAGAAGCTCTTTTATGTGTTCTCCACATTAACCCTCAATTTTGTTTCTGAGATAAATTTATTTCATGGCCCCTTTTCCCTGACCACTATAACTTTTACACGGAAAATCTCCTTTGATGGAGGGAGCATGGAAGACACCATGACTTTCTAATAAGGGTTCTGTCACCCACTGAGAAATTTCCTATTTGGCTGTCTATTCAGATATAGGAAAATGACTGGCCAAGTTTGGCTACAATATATTCCAGTGCCAAACCATTTGTAAAGGACCTGTAAGATGCAGGTGGGGAACCTGTGGCCCTCCAGATGCTTCTGGACTACAAATCATACAATCTTAGAATCACAGAATATTAGGGTTGGAAGGGGCCTATAAGACCATCGAGTCCAACCCCCTGCTCAGTGCAGGAATCCAAGTCGAAGCATCCCTGACAGATGGCTGTCCAGCCTCATCTTGAATGCCTCCAGTGTGGGAGAGCCCATCAGCTCCCTAACTAAGTGGCTCCATTGTCTTATTGCTCTTACAGTCAGGAAGTTTTTCCTGATGTTCAGCCGGAATCTGGCTTCCTGTCACTTGAGCCCATTATTCCATGTCCTGCAGTCTGGGATGATCGAGAAGAGATCCTGGCCTTCCTCTCTGTGACAACCTTTCAAGTACTTAAAGAGCACTATCGTATCTCCCCTCAGTCTTCTCTTCTCAAGGCTAAACATGCCCAGTTCTTTCAGTCTCTCTTCATAGGGCTTTGTTTCCAGTCCCCTGATCATCTTTGTTGCCCTCCTCTGAACCCTCTCCAGCTTGTGTGCATCCTTCTTAAAGTGTGGTGCCCAGAACTGGACACAGTACTCCAGATGAGGCCTCTCTTTGAGTCTGATCCTGTAGCCAAGTGTGGATTCACCAGATCATTGTTTCATCTACTCCACTTCAAGCTAGTTTGGTCATCAGGATATCATGAGGCACTTTGTCGAAAGCTTTGCTGAAGTCAAGGTACATTATGTCCACAGCATTCCCACGGTCCACAAGGGAGATCAAAAAATGAGATCAGATTCATCTGGCAGGATTTGTCCTTGACAAATCCACGTTGGCTTTGAGTCATCACTGCATTCTTTTCAAGGTGCTTACAGATGGATTGCTTTAGAATCTGCTCCAGAATTTTCCCAGGGATTGATGTCAGACTGACTGGTCTGTAGTTCCCAGGTTCCTCCTTTGTGCCCTTTCTGAAGATAGGGACAACATTAGCCCTCCTCCAGTCATCTGGCACTTCACCCGTCCTCCATGATTTCTCAAAGATAGGATGCAGTTCATCTGGCCCTGGAGATTTGAACTCATTCCAAATAATTAGGTGTTCCTTGACCATATGCCTATTGATCTCAAGCTGCAATCCTGCCCCTTCAGCCTGTACTTCGCCTTTGCCAGGGGAGTCATAGACCCTCTTTTGGGAGAAGACTGAGCCAAAGTAGGAATTGAGCACCTCTGCCTTTTCCTTGTCATCTGTTATCGTTTTGCCATCCTTATTTAATAGCTGAACCACCAGCCAATCTATCAGCCATGACCACTGAACATGATGGCTGGGGCTGATGGGAACTGCAGTCCAGCCAAATGTGGGGGGCTGCAGGTTCACCACTCATTTTGTAAGGGGAACCAAGGGTGCCAGTGTAGTGTGGTGGTTAAGAGTGCTGGACTGGGACTTGGGAGATACCCTAGTCCCCAGTCGTCCATGAAGATCGCTGGGTGACATTCAGCTCTCAGCCTAATCACTCGCTCTCAGCCTGACCTACCTCACAGGGTTGTTGTGAGGATAAAGTGGAGAAGAGGAGGACCGTGAGAGACCCCTTGAGTTACTTACAAGAGGAAAAAAGCCAGGATATAAACGCAATAAAAATAAACATAATAATTAAATCCATTTCTCCCTCTCTCCTCCCCTCTGCAGCCCTCCAGACTGCCTGAAAACTGCCTCCAGAGCCTTTCCAAGCCCTTCAAAGAAGGTTTTGAGGGACTGCAGAGGCTGCGAGGGAAAGGGGGATTGACCCCCACCCAGTTCTGCTACTGGAAGCACTTCCATCAGTGAAATAACATTGCTGGATCCAACCTAACCTATATGGGCCATTCACAGACTGGGTAAAATACCTACTGATAGATATGGAATTAGGATGTAGCACAAAGCTCTGGGGTCTCCATCACATAAAAAAAAAACACCCCAAAACCCCCATGCATTGTTGATCCTTGCGGTACCAATAAATACAAGTACTCTTTCACACAGAAGAAAAAGAAACCACAAGGTCTTGACTACTTTTGGAAGAAAACAATGTTTAGAATTAACCTAAAAGAATTAATGAAAACTAATGATTTCCACATGCAAGTATTAAATGATTAAAAGCTTGCGCCTCCCTTTAGTAAGTTTAATTTTAGAAGGGCCATGTTGCAGATCTTCTGAAATGCATAATTAATGGGCATTTGTAGGGAAAGTGAGCAGTAGGTGTGAAGCTGTTTTGCAAAGAAAATTCAGGCCATTCCTGCAGGCAGGATTACTGTTCCCTGAAGCTATATATACATGCTACCAATATTAGCTTTTTCCCACCACTTTGGAGTGAAGCCATGACAGCTAAAGAAACTCAGGAATCATGGTTTGACAGGGATGCCAACTATCCTCTGTTGAAGGCCCCTAGTCCCCTCACAAAACTACAATCCCCAAGATTCCCTGGAGCAAGAAAATGACTATTAAACCAGTTTAAGTCTTTAGTGTAGATATCTCCAAGTGCCAAAGAGTGCCTTCTTTATTTTGAGTCCTCAGTTGACTTCTACTGCAAAAGCTATCCCACAACCCCAACTCTTTCCTTTTGGTCAATTGGATCCAACAGCAAAATTAAAATAATCCTCTTTCAATTCTGCATTATCCTTTAAGTACTTAAGTTTTAATTATATCTCAAGTCTACCTGAAGACATTAGGGGGAAGCCTTCCCAGTAACGTGACATAAGTAGTTGACTACAGCAGTTGACTACAGTGTAAGAGCGCATGTAATTTCCAGGTCCCCGGTTGTTAATGAAATCCCAAACATTCAGATTTTAATTGAACTAGATAAAGATTAAGAAGCTTAGCAACAGCTGGCATTACGAATTAGTTCTCAGCAGATTTTTATGTTGTACTCTAAATCATGGCTTTTGTAATCTTCCTAAATTGTCCTTTATCTTCCTAATGCAGATATGATTCTCAGAAAATAACATCAGGCTTCCACTGTTCCCCATTGCCTGTAAATTCTTGAACTGTAAAATCTAAACAGTCTTTAAAAGAAAAGAAAAGAAAAGAAAAGAAAATAAAAGAAGTAAGTATTATGATCGATAGGTATAATGTGCACTCAATAAAAATCTTACTGTAATTAGAAGAAAAAGGTTTTTTTAATGTGACCTGTTTTGCAGATTAGATTTATTAAAAGGTATAAAGAGTGTTGAGACTTATTTGGGTCCCTCTGGCATTGAATGAGGAAGCAGTGCTGGATTTAATACTTAGAAGGTTTGTGGGCTCAGACTACTAGAAAAGCATTAGGAAAATTTTCATTTACCTGAAAAATGTGAAACTAAGGGCATTTCTACAAACTTGGAGCTGGTTTAAAAACCATTCTTTCCATTGCCCAGGGAATTCTGGGAACTGTAGTTCTGCAGACAACTAGGGAAATCTGACAATGAATTCTCAATACCCTATTCAAAAGACACTTTGCTGTCGTTCTTCAGTCGTTACGTCATGCCCGACTCTTCGTGACCCCATGGACCATAGCATGCCAGGCCTTCCTGCCCTCCACTCTCTCCCGGAGTGTGCTCAAGTTCATATTCATTGCATTGGTGATGGGAAAACCATAGCTTTGATTAGACAGACCTTTGTTGGCAAGGTAATGTCTCTGCTTCTTACTATGCTGTCTAGGTTTGCCATAGCTTTCCTCCCAAGGAGCAAGTGTCTTTTAATTTCATGGCTACACTCACTGTCTGTGGTGATCTTGGAGCCCAAGAAAGTAAAATCTGTCACTGCTTCCATTTCTTCCCCTTCCATATGCCAGGACGTGATGGGGCCAGATGCCATGATCTTCTTTTTTTAATGTTGAGTTTCAAACCAGCTTTTGCACTCTCCACTTTCACCCTCAACAAGAGGCTCTTTAGATCCTCTTCGCTTTCTGCCATTAGGGTGGTATCGTCTGCGTATCTGAGGTTGTTGTTAATTCTCCCAGCAATCTTAATTCCGACCTGTGATTCATCCAACCCGGCGTTTCTCATGATGTACTCTGCACATAAATTAAATAAGCAGGGCAACAGTATATAGCCTTGTAGTACTCCTTTCCCAATTTTGAACCAATCGGTTGTTCCATGTCCGGTTCTTACTGTTGCTTCTTGGCCGTCATACAAGTTTCTCAGGAGATAGGTAGGGTGGTCTGGTACTCCCATCTCTTTCAGAATTTGCCACAGTTTGTTGTGATCCACACAATCAAAGGCTTTAGCGTTGTCAATGAAGCAGAAATAGATGTTTTTCTGGAATTCTCTTGCTTTCTCCATGATCCAGCGAATATTGGCGATTTGATCTCTAGTTCCTCTGCCTCTTCGGAACCCCGCTTGTACTTCCGGTAGTTCTCGGTTCACATACTGCTGAAGCCTAGCTTGTAGGATTTGAAGCATAACCTTGCTGGCATGTGAAATGAGTGCAATTGTACGATAGTTTGAACACTCTTTAGCGTCGCCCTTCTTTGGAATTGGAATGTAAACTGACCTTTTCCAGTCTTGTGGCCACTGTTAAGTCTTCCAAATTTGTTGGCATATTGAGTGCAGCACTTTAACAGCATCATCTTTTAGGATTTTAAATAGCTCAGCTGGAATACTGTCATCTCCGCTAGCTTTGTTGTTACTAATGCTTCCTAAGGCCCACTTGACTTCACTCTCTAGGATGTCCAGCTCAAGTTCAGTGACCGCACTATCATGGCTATCAGGGACATTCAGATCTTTCCTGTATAGTTCTTCTATGTATTCTTTCCACCTCTTCTTAATCTCATCTGCTTCTGTTAGGTCCCTGCCTTCTTTGTCCTTTATCATGCCCATCTTTGCAGAGAACATTCCCTTGATATCTCTGATTTTCTTGAAAAGATCTCTAGTCTTTCCCATTCTATTCTTTTCCTCGATTTCTTTGCATTGTTCATTTAAGAAGGCCTTCTTGTCTCTCCTTGCTGTTCTCTGGAACTCTGCATTCAGTAGGCTATATCTTCCCCTTTCTCCCTTGCTTTTCGCTTCCCTTCTTTCCTCAGCTACTTGTAAAGCCTCATCAGACAGCCACTTGGCTTTCTTGCATTTCTTTTTCTTTGGGATGGATTGAGTTGCTGCCTCCTGAACAATGTTATGGACCTCTGTCCATAGTTCCTCAGGCACTCTGTCTATCAGGTCTAATCCCTGAAATCTATTCCTCACCTCCACTGTATATTCATAACGGATATGATTTAGGTCATACCTGAATGGTTTAGTGGTTTTCCCTACATTCTTCAATTTAAGCCGAAATTTTGCAATAAGAAGCTCATGATCTGAGCCACAGTCAGCTCCAGGTCTTGTTTTTACTGACTGTATACAGCTTCTCCATCTTTGACTGCAAAGGACATGATCAATCTGATTTCAATATTGACCATCTGGTGATGTCCATGTGTGTAGTCGCCTCTTGTGCTGTTGGAAAAGAGTGTTTGCTATGATCAGCGTGTTCTCCTGGCAAAACTCAATTAGCCTTTGTCCTGCTTCATTTTGTACACCAAGGCCATGCTTGCCTGTTATCCCGGTGATTTCTTGACTTCCTACTTTAGCATTCCAGTCCCCTATGATGAAGAGGACATCTTTTTTTGGTGTTAGTTCTAGAAGGTGTTGTAGGTCTTCATAGAACCCATCAACCTCAGCTTCTTCGGCCTCAGTGGTTGGGGCATAGACTTGAATTACTGTGATGTTGAATGGTTTGCCTTGGATTCGTACTGAGATCATTCTATCGTTTTTGACATTGTACCCCAGTACTGCTTTTCCCACCCTTTTGTTGACTATGAGTGCTACTCCATTTCTTCTAAGGGATTCTTGCCCACAATAGTAGATATGATGGTCACCTGAATTAAATTCGCCCATGCTTGTCCATTTTAGTTCGCTGATTCCCAAGATGTCGATGTTCAATCTTGCCATCTCATGTTCGTCCACCTCCAGCTTACCTTGATTCATTGATCTTACATTCCAGGTTCCTAAACGATATTGTTCTTTACAACATCGGACTTTCTTTTCACCACCAGACACATCCACAGCTGAGCGTCCTTTCGGCTTTGACCCAGCCACTTCACTCTTTCTGGCACTACTTGGAAATTCCCTCTGCTCTTCCCCACTAGTATATTGGATACGTTCCGACCTGAGGGGCTCATCTCCCAGCATTATATCTTTTAGCCTTGTGATACGTTCCATGGGGTTTTCTTGGCAAGAATACTGGAGTGGGTTGCCATTTCCTTCTCCAGTGGACCACATTTTGTCAGAACTCTCCACCATGACCTGTCCGTCTTGGGTGGCCCTGCACGACATAGCTTATGGCTTCACTGAGTTATGCAAGCCCCTTCGCCACAAGAAGGCAGTGATCCATGAAGTTATTTCTAAAAACTATGTAATAAGAACACTTTTATAGAAAGACTAGAGATGTGAAATGTCTGGAAACAATGAAGCTATTTGGACAAATAGCTTTTGAGATTCCCAGCATAGTTTCTTCTTTCTTTCCTTATTAAAATTATTGATCTAAAATATATTTTCATTGATAGACTTTTCTGCTCAGTTTCCTTCCCAACATGTGAGTCACCACTGTGCGTTCTTGAGAATAAATGTGCATTCTTGACAGCTTGGGTTTTGTTCTATAGAGTCCTGTATTTCTGATGTTTTGTAGCAGACATTTAATGTAATTCTAATCTATTCAGACAATAATTACTAACTGAGTTCACTTTTTAAAGTTCTAAATTAAATTGATAATTTTATGAGCAGACTAAGTCATACATTACTTTAGGAACAGAGTTAAAAAGTTAACATAAACATAGCTTTTACGTTCCCAAAGCAACCCTCCCCCAACTGGTGCCCTCCAGATGTTTTGAACTACAGTGCCCAGCACTCCTGACCATCAGCCATGCTGCCTCAGGCTGATGGGAGCTAAAGTCCAAAATATCTGGAGGTCACCAGGTTGGGGAAAACTTTCTGAAAGCAACCAAGTGCCTTTAGAGCTGTAAAGAGTGCCAAAAAAAAAAAAAAAAGAGTACTACTTATTTTTCAATTTTTCCAAAATTTCTGATTTTCCTACGCCCACCCCCCAGAAAAAAAATGGTTTTTTTCCATGGCCTCAAAATTTCCGGAAATTTTACATCTCTGTGTATGGTTTTATGGGGAATTATGAATATTTATGAGTGTATCAACCAGAGAGCACAGGAATTTTCCAGCTCATCGTGAAACCCTGTTCAGTAAGAAAATAAAACCAAGTTATTTTTATAGGCTGGTCCATGAGGAAAAAAATTCAAAAAGGTTGGGCAATACCTTTATAAGAACCAACCAAAATTCCACAAAAACGTGCAAGCTTTTGAGTTCTCCAGAATTCTTCATCAGGCTAGGTCAGAAGGGCAGAAATGCTTTCCGCCTGAGGGGCAAATTCCATTTCAGAGAAGTTCTTGGGAGCTACATTCCAGTTCTGGGTAGGGCCAAAGGCAAAAGGAGACAGGACCAAAAGTACAAAAAAGAACAAGCCACATATTTTAGCTTAAAACTCTTAGTCCCAGTAACTAAATACCTTAGGAGAGGCATTTCAACCTTTTAGAATGAGGAAAAACTATGCAAAAGCCAGGAAACTACCAAATGATCGGTGGCTGAGGAAAAGGAGAAGGATGCATGACCTTCTGGGGAACCCCAGCAGGCTGGATTGGGACCCCCAGAGGACTAGATTTGACTGAACCTGAGGTTCTGCACCTCAGCTGGGCCAGATGGTACAAAAAGCAGGGGATGGGGGAAGAGACAGGCCAAACGTTTGGACTTTGCTCTTTCTTTCCCCACCGCCTGTTTCTTCTGCCATGTAGCTTAAAGCTATGGAGAACTCAAAACCTTGTACATTTGGCAGGGGCGGGGGAGGGGGGATTTGGGTTGGTCCTAATAAACTGCAGATAAAACTGTGGATTATGGATCCTGTTCAGTTAATAGCTACCAGCCCTTGCTTCTGAAAAGTTATGGGTACTTAAGCTGGGATTCAAAGAACTGTGGAGGTTTCACAGTGTCGTGGTCAGCGGCTTAGCTGGACTTTCAAGGAACACATTAACATGGTCTGCACTCGCAAAAAGCTGTAGTCAGGATGGAGTATTGACATCGCAATGGTTCACCTCAAACATCTGAGTGGCCAAGAACAGAATTTCCAACCCTCTGTTACAGTGGATAAAAACATACGTTAAACCAGATTCCTCCATGCCCTCCCCTCCTGTATTTGCTATTCATCATTGCAGTTTCTCATAAAAAGCAATAGTATGTTAAAGCTTAGACGTAAGTTCATAAAAGTGACAGGAAAACGTGAGCTTGACCACAAGCTCTATAGAAAGCTAGAGAAACCCACAAACTACATCCTGTTATTTTTCACCTTCTGCATTATGCTAAGCCTTCAACAGCTAATCTACCTTGCGTTCTTGCCCTAATCTTATTATGGCCACTAACTTAGTCTCTTTGGCCAAGGCTGAATGTCCATTACAAGCATGACAACAGAAAGGGCTTGCACTAGCTCAGCAGCATTTTCAACTCTGTGAATTTTCGACCCCCTCTGACATAACTATTTTTGAGACTCCCCTTGGTTTCAAAAGCAGTTCATGCTGGATCACAGAAAGAAGGCTGTTGTTTCAGAAAGACACTAACCAAGGGTGCAATCCTATGTATGTTTGGACAGAAAAAAGTCTTACAATTCCCAGCATGCTGGCTGGGGCATGCTGGGAGTTGTAGGACATTTTTCTGTCTAAACATGCATAGGATTGTGCCCCTAGAGACCAGTTCTTCTTGATTCTGTGGATCCTGACCTGCATCCTCAGGATGATTTGGCTTCTTGTCCTTGCATGACAGAGGGAAACAAACAAATCCATCATTTTTACAGTTGTCCCCTCATCTCTAAACAGATATAAATTCTGCAGTGCAAACAACATATGGATTGACTACATGAGATTTTAGAGTTGATTCAAGACAGGATAAAGGCTCTATATTGTTGCAAACCAATGTTTTAAATTATTCAAGTACACTTGCTAAATGGTTGCTAGTTCAGGAAATATATGAATTACAAAATGGGAAATCAGATGTAAATCAATTATTTAATTGGCCTTTTTTTTTCCCCCTTGGGCTATTACAATTGCCTTGATTTAAATCAATCTGCCTGCTCTTTTCTGTACATTTGCTTTAACCTTCCCAAATTCCTGATTTGCAAAGGGAAGGCTCCTTATGCAGCTGTTCCTCTACAGACATCCGCATGAGCCTCCTGAGCTACTCCAACAAGCCCACTTCACACACACACACACACACACACACACGCCCACGCAAATGCCTCTTTCATGCTTCCTCCCGGACAGCCACCATGTGCTCTCTCTGTTCCTCAAAAGGTCTATGCTATCCCAGTTCAGGCTGCCATGTTTCCTAGCAAGACTGTGCACGTGCCCACATAAATTGATAACAAAATAAATGAATCATAATTATTTAGAAGACCTCAAGAGAGATGACTGGACACAGGAAAGGATGCAACATTGGTACTTTTTTTATTTGCAGGGACTCTGATGTCATCTGCCACCACCCCCAAATTGTGTGTCTACCTTGGGGGAAAAAGTGCTCTACCCCCCCCCCCCCGATAAAGACATATATTAATCTTGTAAGCAGAGGGTTCTGGGCGTTCTAGAGAGATAAAAGAAAAACTAGCTGAGCATTTTAAAGTTTTTCCCTCTGACCTTAGTTGCAATCCCCACAGTAGCTTTGGGGGCGGGGAGGGGGATGAATTTTCCCAGCAAAGATATATCCTTCCTTCTTGCAATGCATAGCATTTTGGGGTGGTTTAGTCCTGAATGGGCAATTAAGACCCATTAGTTTTCCTGCCAACCTAGCAGTTCGAAAGCAAGAAATTGCAAGTAGATAAATAGGTACCGCTTCGGCGGGAAAGGTAACAGCATTCCGTGCACCTCGGTGTTCAGTCATGCCGGCCACATGACTACGGAAGCGTCTTCGGACAGCGCTGGCTCTTCGGCTTAGAAATGGAGAAGAGCACCACACTCTAGAGTCGGACACGACTGGCTGGGGACACCTTTACCTTTATCTTTTTAGCTTTACAAAAGACCTGCTCCTAGCAGATAAAAACTCCTAGAACTGGTTTGTTGACATCAACACACCTGCCTGCAATTTTGGACTCTCCTTGAGGGTGTGGCTACTGTGTCAGTCATGATGTATTGAGCTGGAAAAAGTGCAGAAAAGGGCAACTAAAATGATCAAGGGGCTGGAGCATCTCCCCTATGAGAGAAGCTGGGATTGTTTAGCTTGGAAAAAAGAAGTGTAAGGGGAGACATGACAGAGGTCTACAAAATTATACATCGCGTGTCGAATGTGGATAGGGAGTCATTTTTCTCCCTCTCACAAAACACTAGAACCCAGGGTCATCCTATGAAGCTGATTGGTGGGAGATTCAGGACAGATAAAACGAAGGGCTTCTTCACACAGCGCAGACTTAAACTATGGAATTTGCTACCACAGGATGTAGTGATGGCCACCAATTTGGATGGCTTTAAAAGGGGGTTGGACAAATTCCTGGAGGAAAAGGCTATCAGTGGCTACTAGTCTTGATGGCTATGTGCTACCTCCAGTACCAGAGGCAGTGAGCTAACGTACACCAGTTGCTGGGGAACATGGGTGGGATGGTGCTGTTGCGCTCATGCCCTGCTTATGGGTTCCTGGTCAACAGCTGGTTGGCTACTGTGTGAACAAAATGCTGGACTAGATGGACCCTTGGTCTGATCCAGCACAGCTCTTATGTTCTTATGATGAGTATGTGCACTTCAACATTTGCCACAACACCACTGATCAGGATTCAAAGTGGGAAGGGGCAAGTTGAGTCTTAAAATCCAGCATCTCTAAATGGGCAAGCTTGCAGATCTAACCAATCCCTGATCTCTCCAATCCCTTGCTGCATGCGGTAACATCACGTCGATCATTTTATCTCTGCTTCTCACTAGGGAGTGCCACAGTCAATAGGTATGCTGGCTGAGAATGATGATAGTTGTAGTCGAACATATTTGGAGGGAGTGTTGGGACTATTCAAATCACCACACACATATTTGTTCGCTGTTTACTCCAAAGAGCTTGGAGCAATTTGTAAATGGCAGTCTCCTAGCCAGGCAGTGCTCAAGGCCAGACCAGCTTCACTTCAGCAGTTGAGTTGCATCGTTATATGCCTTCAGACAAGGAACTGCAGACCACAGCCTAACTACTGAAACCAACACATACCGAAATCAAACCTTTTGTTCTTCCCATTTTGGCAATGTTTGCCATAGAAATCAGTCACTTCAATAGAGCAGAGGGGGCTTATTTCTGCCTATGGGTTGTTGGGTTTTTTGCAAAGCAGAGGGGGGGGGAGCTAAACACAACAGAAGTTGGAAGAAAAGTGTATTTCTCAGTAGGAAAACTTCACCCAGGAAAGCGTCTTTTACTTTTATACAAGCTGGCTGATGGAAGGGGCCTGCCCAATTAGTGCAGTTGTATGTGGTTAGCAAACAGAAAAATTCTAAAAAGGGTGACAACAAGCTGGCTTGAGCTTCTAGACAACTGGGGTGCCCTTGGGGGATAATTAGTGAAATTTTAAGACTTCTACAACAACATCTTCGCATAACTAAGCTCAATTTGTGTCTGCATTAGAAATAAAGTGACTCCTCCACCCCGAGATAAAGGCGTGTATTAATCTTATAAGCCAAGGGTGTTTGGAGTTCTACAGAGAGAAAGAAAAGCTGGGTGACATTTTTTTAAACTTTTTTCCCTTCATATTTGTACTATATTGGCCAGAAAAAGAAATGATCAGCCTTCCTCAGTCATGTCAAGCGTACCACAACAACCTACCAATCCAGAGCCAGCTCTCTCATGAGGTGGGGTGCAGCACCGGCCTCAGGCAGCAGCAAACTGTGCAATCCCCCTCACCCCACTGTCAGGATGGACACTGAGCCCATAGAATCCCAGAGTAGTTCTGATTCTGAGGTGGAGCAGCAGCTCCTCAGAGAGGAGCACGTTCATCCTTCCCAGGGCCAACAGCTGGCAGAGATTCCTCTCATCGGCATTCCCGACATAGATAGCGGTCCTGGGAGTGAGAGCATGCAGGAAGAGGGCTTGCTGGAAGTGCAACGCCGACGCAGGGAGCGGCGCCAAATGGAGGGTACGGAAAAGAGGCGTAGTGCCCGGTTGGCACGCAAGCAATGGTTGCGCCCAGTGGATCCAAGAGAAAAGGGGAGGGACTCCCGCTAGCCCATAAGTTCAGGGTCTGCCAGTGATTCTCCTTCAAACAGGGACCAACTGTTCCAACTCAGGGCATAGGTACTCTGCTGCTCATATCTAGTTGCTAACAGGAGAGTTGTTAAGTTGTAAAAAGGAATAAAGCTTTGAAAAGAATCCCTTTGTCTGTGTCTGGACTTGGCTACTGGATTAGACTGAAAGAGGCCGCCAAGGAGCCCTTGACACCCACCAGGAGGACTTGCTGCCACTGTCTTCAGTCCCTTTGCTGCTGCTGATGCTGTGGCTCCCCTCCCCTCCCTCCCCACCCCCTTTGCAGATTCTCTCAGAGCAAGCGGACAGTCAGGCGAGCTCTCTGAAGAGCTGCATCCTCCGGAAAAGCAGCCAATGCAGCTCTTCAGAGAGGCAGCCACACCCAGATGCCTGGCTCTGAGGGGTCCTTCCTTAGAGCCAATGAAGAAAAGAACTCTTTTTCTACGATGGCATGGTACTATGCATGGGCCATAGGCATGGGATTCAAGGGCAAGTCACAACAAGATTGTGGACGGGGTTGATAGCACGTTCAGGAAGATCCACAGGAGGCCGTCCATCTGGGGTGGGGCTGGGAATGAGGCACGAAAACAAGCATCCTGATCAAGAAAAATACAAGCCTGGTGGGAAAAACCTACATAAGGCCGGCTGGAATCTAGTTGATGCCCAGACAACTGATCTGATCTGGAAGAACAAGAGCCAGTGTGGTAAAGACGATTGTGCTTTGGACTGGCACTCAGGTACCCACTTGGCCATGAAGCTCCCTGGGGGACTTTGGGTCAGTCACTCACTCTTAGCCTAGCCTACCTCACAGGGTTGTGGTAAGGATAAAATGAAGAGGAGGAGGGTCATGTAAGCCTCCTTGGGTTCCTTGGAAGAAAAAGGGTGGGATATAAATATAATAAATAACATAAGATCACCAACTTAGAGCAGGAGGCACCAATGCATGCCTGGATGAGGAACTATGCTTATATCTAAGGAAGTGATGCTGCCCGCCCTCCACTCTGCAGCATCACTGATCACAACAAAGGGTGCGGGCGCACATACCAAAGGATCCTGGGTTGAATGTAGGCTAATCGTGACACACAAATCAGCATGAGAGGCTTTTGGTTTGCTGTGTTTGGGGGCTGGGTAGAAAGATTTCTGATCTGCACTTTTCATTGTAATGCAGGTTGGAAACAGCATGACTGAAAGCTCATCACATCTAAACACTTCCCACCTAATGGAAAGTTAGCACGTCCAAGAGAAGATTAATCTAGAAGCTTCCCTTCTGACACAGCAGCTTTCCATGGGCAGGACATTTTTCATACATCCACAAATGCATGGGAAGTATTCATACATACAATCATCCAAATGCAGTCTGAAGCGGGGTATGTTTCAAAACCCTCGCACCATGTGCTTTTTCTGAACATGGAGTGGAAAACACTGGCCTTCTTTGCAACCCTGCACTTCCAGTTCCCAACGTTGTAAGATTCTTCTACAGATCTCATGCATATGCAGGAAATGCATTGGAATGAGGACAGCAGCAGGCTCCCTCACCTGACCTAAACATGTTCACCTGACTTTCTGTCTAGGCTCCAAAGGCACAGTCTAGGATCCTTCATCACACAGAGGAGCCAAAAGCAATCCACTTCTGCTCCCATATTGACTGTGGAAATAACAAAAATCTGCCTCATTTATCACCCATACTAAGGTTAGGAAGCTGCTATATGTGAAGTCAGATCCTTGGTCCATCTAGCTCAGTATTGTCAACACTGACTAGTAGTAGCTCCAGGGTTGCAGGCAACAGTCCTTCCTAGCCTTACCTGAAGAAGACGGGGATTGAACCTGAGACTTTCTGCATGCAAAGCAGGTGCTCTACCTCTGAGCTATGGTCCCTCCCAAAGGTTGGCAATGGGAAATCTTGAAATATGAAGAACAAAAGAAAAATATGCTCGTATGGAAAGTATACTGTAGGAGCCATAACTCAGTGGTGGAGCCCCTGCTTTGCATGCAGAAGGTCCCAGCTTCAATCCCCGTCTTCTCTGGGTAAGGCTAGGAAAGAATCCTGCCTGAAACCCTGGAGAGTGGCTGCCAGTCATTTTGGTTGACAATACTGACCTAGATGGAGTGATCGTCTGACTCGAAATAAGACAGCTTCTTATGTTCCTGTCACTGTTTCCCCATGAAACATCTTCCCAGTGTGTCCCAAGTTAGCACATCAGGAAGATGTCTAGGCTAGACTTTAATCTAGAGATTATCTAGCTGCTATGGAGAACAAGTCTAGCCTAGACATCTTCCTGATGTGCTAACTTGGGACACACTGGGAAGATGTTTCATGGGGAAACAGTGACAGGAACATAAGAAGCTGTCTTATATCGAGTCAGACGATCACTCCATCTAGGTCAGTATTGTCAACCAAAATGACTGGCAGCAGGAAGCAAGAAGCTCTGTGTGTATGCATAGCCCCCCCCCCCCCGAGAGAGAGGGAGGGAGAGAGAGATTTAGCTAAGCATTTCCCCACCCCGCCTTCTAAAGTGATACAAACTAGTGCTGTGCCAAAAATTTCTCCCACACATTTTTCGACCATTCTCATGCAATTTGATAGAAGAGAAATTGCTTCTGAAAACAAATTCAGTGGTGAAGAAATTTTGGCGAAATTCTCATGGGTTGGGTTCGGGCTTCTTGGGCTCACCTCACTTAGGAGGTGGCTAAAAAGTGAGCACGTGTCCTGTTTTTCATTGCGCAATCATCTCTCTGGCAGCCTATAGCCTCCTTAGCTTCCTACACTTCAATGAAAGCCCAGTTTAAGGCACCATGAGGAAATTCCTCCCATGGGGCTTTTTCAGATCAGGACGTGCAAGCAGCCAAGGAGTCTAGCTGAGATTAGGTAAGCTCAAAACACCACAAAAATACATTATAAAACATCCCGAATGAGGCAGAACGGTGGAAGCCTGTTTCATGGGAGGAGAAAACTTTCAGGAAATTGGAGGACAGATTTTGGCAGAGCGCTAACTCCACTTCATCCCTGGAGCTAGACACAACACAGCACCTCTCACACTTGCATTGTGGTGGATGCAAATGGAGGCCAACCTGCCAAGGCAGTTGATGCTATCACAGCACATAACACCCCCGCACACACCTTTACCAAAAAAGAAAGAAGCTGTGCTACAAGCCCTGCCAATGGGGAGCCCTACCTGGGAGAAACAGTTGACAATTTCTCTTTCCTCTGAAGAAATTTGGTGAAGTTGTCTCCCAAATTTCTCTGCTCACAAGTAGAGTGGAGAATTTCAAGAGGCCATTTGCACACAGCTCTAATACAAACCTTGATGATCCCCACCTGCTGTTTAACGTGTAATTCGCACAATTTATAGCCAAGCTCCTTTTCAATGGGGGAAAAGGTATCAAGAGAATCAATACTGGCTCCCATCAACCTAGGTGCATTTACTGGGAAGCACAACCCACTGATTAGAATGGATATTCCATCCAAAGTCTGCAGCACTGGTGCGCAAATCTAATGCTTTGCTTTTCCAAAATACATTTTTTCCTCCCAAGTGCCACCCTTTTATTTCATCGGAATACATTTAGTCTTCCATAGCATTGTTGCCTGCTGCCTGAAATGTTATTATATTCTACTGCCGAGAATGGCAAATGAAGTGATTATTAACCTTTACCTACTTCACAGGATGATGTTTGGCTTAATTAGCTAATATTTGTAAGGAGCCGAGAGATCCGTTGGATGGGAAATGCCAGAGGAGTGCTAAGTAATCCTTTTTTCCCTTGGATTGCTAACTTTTTATACATTTTAATGCCCCTTATTATTTCCCCCCTCCCCCTTCGTAATCTTTTTATAGAATACTGACATTCGGTCGGCCTCTGTTATTTGCAGGGGGGAAATTCGATGGCTCAGTGCAGCAGCTAAAGAGACCTAAGGATCATGGGCCGTTTTTGTTATTGGAAATGACAGAATAGAGAATACGTGATGTGCAACTGCAATCGCTTTACAATACCTATTCCAACAGTTCTGGAAGCATAACCATTTGTCTGGAAGTCATAGTTCAATCTAAGCTGGCTTGGACTAGGATATGAACCAAAGTGCTAACAGACAGCGCATCATTTCCTTAATCACTCTGATACTTTGCAGCACAATCCTATGCATACTTACTCTGAAGCCAGTCCTCATGAACTCAGAGGGGCCTCTTTCCAAACAAACATGGCGAGGATCTGGCTCTTAGGTATTTTAGAGACTTCCTGTGCTCTGCGCAACTACAGGGCTTCTTATCCATTTTCTGTACATTAGTCTGACAATCTTTGAGGAAAATAAAAGGTGACTAGCGATTGGCAAAACTTCCTCACAAACTCTACCCCAGATCAATTCAGAATGGGCTCAGGTAAAATTATTTTGCCAAAAACAAGGGAGACAACCTCATGTTATTTCTGAGCCCGGTGTTAAATCTGAACCTGTTGTACTGCCAGCAGCATCAAGGACGCAAATGCAGCCTGCATGCCTACCCTCAACCTACAAGCCTGCAAGGCTCCCCTTGTTCTCCCCTTTCCCCAAAAACATACTTAGTGGCAGAAATATGATGTGTTATGTTGTAATAGCTCTACTGCAGCATTTTCTCAGTTGCCAGGGACACTGGAAAAAGCACTTTCCAGGCCTCCAGCATCCTTACAAGGGATGTCAGGAGCCCTGAAAAGATACTCCCTGGGGCTCCTCGTGTCTCATAAGCATGTTCAGCAACGTCCAGTGAATGATTACCATTGAATTCTGAATCAACTGATATTGATAACCAGCCAAACGTCCAACAAAAGCTATGGTCTCTCAGGCTAGAACACTCAGACTGGCTAACTTCCAGCTTCCCAGACACGCAGACAGTTTTCAGATGGCACAAATAAACCTGTTGAATTTTATTCAAAGCAAGCCATCCCAGAGGAATATATTATATTTACAGGATCTGGCACAGACATAATATTCTTACTAGTCAGCTATCAGACAGCATATTGAAATTAGATGCATTAACCAGTTGCAATCAATCAACTCAAAATAACATTAAGCAAATATAAGGGGAAAGCCTCACTCTTTGAGCAATCAACTTTATCAATGCTATCTATGTATCCCATTTGGAACAGATCACCAGCTAAAGGACACTTGTATTAAATTGGGACGCTGTTACTACTCCATTCAGAAGTTAAGAAGCATTTTTCCCAAGCCAAAGTGATTCTTGATTAATCTTGTTAATAGCAGTAGTAAATTCACAGGTTCTTACAGTGGATGAATTATCGTTCTGTTCACATTCCAATTTGCGAGCCTTCTGGTTGGAGAATTTCAAGAATTGGAGTTGGTGTATGCACAGTTCTTTGTTTATATCTTTCTTCCTTTACAGGTTACCGATGCACACAACTCTGTGTGTGCATTAAATCACAAAAGGGATCCTGATGCAATTATGCCACTATAGAAAAATGTAAGAGAGCAATCCTATGGCTACCTGACACTGTCTAGAGGGCCATAGGATATGCTCATTTCCAAGAACCGACCTCGGAGCCCACGCTCTGAGGTCGGTTCCCAGAAAACTGCCCCCCCGGTCCACGCTGCTTCGGAGGCAGCGCAGAGAAGCCCCATCCTCTGCGCTCACAAGAGGAGTGCAGAGCGACTGAAAAGGGGGCGGGGCTGGGGGGCGTTCCAGGGCAGGGCTAGCAGAGCTGCATCCAATGTGTCATACAGCAGCTTCCTCTTCTGGTCAGCCAAAAACGGCTGTCTAGCGAAAAACAGCAAGGCAGGAAAGGTGCGGAGGGAACGATCCCCCCGTGCCTCTCATGCCTTGCTTTGGATAGGCGGCCGCCTCTGAGATCAGAGGCAGCTGCCTATCTAGTTAGGATTGCACCCTTAGTATATTAAATAATAATGAATCTATCAAGATTAATTTCTGAACGGTATTTTAAATGTGCATATGTGCTTGTGGCCACTGATATCCTGTAAAGAAAAGTGGGCTGGGGGGGGGGGGGTGTAAATTGAAAAACTATGGTAGTCTAAATGAAGTCCAGAAATCAAAACCAGAAGAATGGTAGATAATGAATGCATCAGCCAGAGCCAGCCCAAGACATTTTGCTGCCTGAGATGGAGCACCAAACTGTGTCACCGACCCACCCGAGGTTCATGGTACACAAAGCCAATGAAGTTATTTTGCTACACGAGGCAGAAAATGCCACAAACACCTCTCCCCATCCCTGACAGTGAAAACACAACAACAAATTAAAAGCTAACAATTTGTTGTCCTTTCACAACATCCAAGAGATGCTGTCTGAGGCAGTGGCCTCCCTCTGCATGATGCTAAGGGGCCAGCCCTAGCATCAGTGCTGCCCAGCAGAAAAGGTCAGGTAATTCAGAACACTGACATTCAGATGGGGAGAGGTTAAGCATCCCTAATTGTCACAAGAAACCGCCATTTCCCAGGCATTCGTATCAGCAGGCCTGGACATGCCACAACTTTCCTGGAAGGAAATGGATAACAAATATATACTGGGACCTTGCTTACTTGACAGAACTCTGAACTTTAGATGCCTTTTCAGACAGGCTTGTATGACACAGAGCCAGGCCGAGATCATCCAAAGAAGTTAATCAAAGGCCTTTGAACATCAAGTACAGGATGGAACATTGGGCAGAATCCTACACAATGCTACTTAGAATTTTGTTGTTCAGTCGTTCAGTCATGTCCGACTCTTCGTGACCCCATTGACCATAGCACGCCAGGCCTTCCTGTCCTGCACTCTCTCCCGGAGCATGCTCAAGTTCATATTCATTGCATCGGTGATGCTATCTAGCCATCTCATCCTCTGTCATCCCCTTCTCCTTTTGCCTTCAGTCTTTCCCAGCATCAGGGTCTTTTCCAGAGACTTTTCTCTTCGCATTAGGTGGCCAAAATATTTCAGCTTCAGCTTCAGTATCTGTCCTTCCAAGGAGCACTCAGGGTTGATTTCCTTTAGGATGGACTGATCTGACCTCCTTGCAGTCCAGGGGACTCGTAAGAGTCTTCTCCAGCACCACAGTTCGAAAGCATCAATTCTTCGGCGCTCAGCCTTCCTTATAGTCCAGCTCTCACAGCCATACATTACTACTGGGAAAACCATAGCTTTGATTAGACAACCTTTGTCAGCAAGGTGATGTCTCTGCTTCTTACTATGCTGTCTAGGTTTGCCATAGCTTTCCTCCCAAGGAGCAAGCGTCTTTTAATTTCATGGCTACAGTCACTGTCTGTGGTGATCTTGGAGTCCAAGAAAATAAAATCTGTCACAGCTTCCATTTCTGCCCCTTCTATATGCCAGGAAGTGATGGGGCCAGATGCCATGATCTTCGTTTTTTTAATGTTGAGTTTCAAACCAGCTTTTGCACTCTCCTCTTTCACCCTCAACAAGAGGCTCTTTAGATCCTCTTCGCTTTCTGCCATTAGGGTGGTATCATCTGCATATCGGAGGTTGTTGATAATTCTCCCGGCAATCTTAATTACGACCTGTGATTCATCCAACCCGGCATTTCTCATGATGTACTCTGCATATAAGTTAAATAAGCAGGGTGACAATATGCAGCCTTGTCGTACTCCTTTCCCAATTTTGAACCAATCGGTTGTTCCATGTCCGGTTTTTACTGTTGCTTCTTGACCCTCGTACAGATTTCTCAGGAGACAGGTAAGGTGCTCTGGTACTCCCATCTCTTTAAGAATTTGCCACAGTTTGTTGTGATCCACACAATCAAAGGCTTTAGCATTGTCAATGAAGCAAAAATAGATGTTTTTCTGGAATTCTCTTGCTTTCTCCATGATCCAGCAAATGTTGGCCATTTGATCTCTAGTTCCTCTGCCTCTTTGGAACCCAGAGTGTACTTCCGGTACTTCTCGGTTCGCATACTGCTGAAGCCTAGCTTATAGGATTTTGAGCATCACCTTGCTGGCATGTGAAATGAGTGCAATTGTACAGTAGTTTGAACACTCTTTGGCGTTGCCCTTCTTTGGAATTGGAATGTAAACTGACCTTTTCCAGTCTTGTGGCCACTGTTGAGTGTTCCAAATTTGTTGGCATATTGAGTGCAGCACTTTAACTGCATCATCTTTTAGGATTTTAAATAGCTCAGCTGGAAGACTGTCATCTCCGCTAGCTTTGTTGTTACTAATGCTTCCTAAGGCCCACTTGACTTCACTCTCGAGGATGTCCGGCTCAAGTTCAGTGACCGCACTATCATGGCTATCAGGGACATTCAGAACTTTCCTGTATAGTTCTTCTGTGTATTCTTGCCACCTCTCCTTAATCTCATCTGCTTCTGTTAGGTCTCTGCCTTCTTTGTCCTTTATCATGCCCATCTTTGCACAAAACGTTCCCTTGAGATCTCCAATTTTCTTGAAGAGATATCTAGTCTTTCCCATTCTGTTGTTTTCCTCAATTTCTTTGCATTGTTCATTTAAGAAGGCCTTCTTGTCTCTCCTTGCTATTCTCTGGAACTCTGCATTCAGTTGGATATTTTTTTCCCCTTTCTCCCTTGCTTTTCGCTTCCCTTCTTTCCTCAGCTACTTGTAAAGCCTCATCAGACAGCCACTTGGCTTTCTTGCATTTCTTTTTCTTTGGGATGGATTGAGTTGCTGCCTCCTGAACAATGTTACGGACCTCTGTCCATAGTTCCTCAGGCACTCTGTCTATCAGGTCTAATCCCTGAAATCTATTCCTCACCTCCACTGTATATTCATAAGGGATAAGATTTAGGTCATACCTGAATGGTTTAGTGGTTTTCCCTACATTCTTCAATTTCAGCCGAAATTTTGCAACAAGAAGCTCATGATCTGAGCCACAGTCAGCTCCAGGTCTTGTTTTTACTGACTGTATACAGCTTCTCCATCTTTGGCAGCAAAGGACATAATCAATCTGATTTTGATATTGACCATCTGGTGATGTCCATGTGTAGAGTCGTCTCTTGTGCTGTTGGAAAAGAGTGTTTGCTATGATCAGCGTGTTCTCCTGGCAAAACTCTATTAGCTTTTGTCGGGCTTCATTTTGTACACCAAGGCCATGCTTGCCTGTTATCCTGGTGATTTCTTGACTTCCTACTTTAGCATTCCAATCCCCTATGATGAAGAGGACATATTTTTTTGGTGTTAGTTCTAGAAGGTGTTGTAGGTCTTCATAGAACTGATCAACCTCAGCTTGTTCGGCCTCAGTGGTTGGGGCATAGACTTGAATTGCTGTGATGTTGAATGGTTTGCCTTGGATTCGTACTGAGATCATTCTATCGTTTTTGACATTGTACCCCAGTACTGCTTTTCCCACCCTTTTGTTGACTATGAGTGCTACTCCATTTCTTCTAAGGCATTCTTGCCCACAGTAGTAGATATAATGGTCACCTGAATTAAATTCTGCCATGCCTGTCCATTTGAGTTCGCTGATTCCCAAGATGTCGACGTTCAGTCTTGCCATCTCATGTTTGACCACCTCCAGCTTACCTTGATTCATTGATCTGACATTCCAGGTTCCTAAACAATATCGTTCTTTACAGCATTGGACTTTCTTTTCACCACCAGACACATCCACAGCTGAGTGTCCTTTCGGCTTTGGCCCAGCCGCTTCACTCTTTCTGGCACTACTTGGAAATACTCTCTGCTCTTCCCCAGTAGTATATTGGACACCTTCCAACCTGAGGGGCTCATCTTCCGGCATCATCTCTTTTCGCCTTGTGATACATTCCATGGGGTTTTCTTGGCAAGAATACTGGAGTGGGTTGCCATTTCCTTCTCCAGTGGACCACATTTTGTCAGAACTCTCTCCCATGACCTGTCCGTCTTGGGTGGCCCTGCACAGCATAGCTTATGGCTTCACTGAGTTACACAAGCCCCTTCGCCACAAAAAGGCAGTGATCCATGAAGGGGCTACTTAGAATAGAACTATTGAAATAAATGGAAGTTATGTTAGTCATGACTAACTTAAGTCCCATTAATTGCAATAGGTTTACCCTAAGTAGGACTTATGGTGGATTTTGCCCACCAAATTGGGACCAAATGCCTCACCCAATCTTGACTCAACTGAAAAGCTCGCAGAGCAACCTTGAGCCAATACTTCTAACTTATCTAGAAGGCTTTTGCAAGGATAAAATTGGGGGTGGGGAGAGAGACCATTTGTGCTGCTCTGATCAGGAGAGTGAAATAAGAAAGGAAGAAATAAAATAGAGATGTGAGCTGTTAAAGTGAGTGGTGGTGGTTGTTTTAATCATAGGACCACTGCCTACGTTAACTGGAGCAGCATGGTACCCCTCAGCTCATCATAATGTCTGCTACTTCCACCCATGTCCTTAGGGTGGGCTGCATGGTCACAAATCACAAAAGTTGTAACACCTAATCTAGTGGTCTTTTCTAGAACTATATACAACCATACAATTGGCCTTAACCTCATGAACAGAAATTGCAGCCAAAGTGATAAAAATTATTTATGCAATCCTTTTATTGTTTGATAGACCTAGAATCTGAGTCTCTGGATGCTGACTTTTGGAACTGATTTATAACAATGCACACTACATTACACTGCATTTCTTTTTTTAATTATAGAAACTGCTCTGTATGCATTTAAGGCATGATATACATATAAGAGAAAACAAAGAGGGTTGGGATAGTACTAAGAGGTCCCTTGGGGAGACAAAAGGAAGGTGGTTGTACAGGACAATTGATCAATAAAAGCCATGTACTCCCGATCTGATCCTGCCTAATATACATACTAGCCTTAATTGATCTATCTTCTGAGTAATGACTTATCTAGAATAAATACTTGCTGTTAAAAGCTATTGTGCCCACAGTGGTCATATTATAACTGCAGATTGCAAAAGCACTATTATTTTCCAGTGCCCATGTGATCCAAATGACTCAGACCCACATACATGGGAAAGCAACAAAAAAGAATCTGATACACCAATTTTTTTCAGCCAAACTCTGATTTTTCACACCCTAACAACTGGATCTACCGCTCCCATTGGTATCCTCCACCATGTCACCTCTTCTTCTAATCATTTGCCCAGACCCCACTGTCGTTCCTCCCAAGCCCACATAGTACCTCCACACTGACTGGAAACCAAGGCAAAGGTGAGCTGGCTGCATCTTGAAGAAAATTAGTTCCTATCTCCAAAAATGGATCCATTAATTCTTTGGTCCAAGCCCCACCTTTGGATATTGGTCTGCATTTTAGCACCCTTGTGGCAATTATTAAAATCCTAACCATCTTACCTATTTATTTAACTGAGGGTTACTAGCCCTCATGATTGATGAGCAATGTCTGAAAATGTGATGTCAACAATTTCATAAAATAATTAGAGGCTAAGTTAGCTTGCAGATGTAATACTTTTACTAGATTTACTAGAATTTGTGTCCAAGTCAGGATGCTTCAGATCGTAGCTATTTCTAAAGTAAAAAATGTTTCAAAGGCTGACTCAAATATCTGAGGGGGAGATTAGAACATGACACATTGTATGTAGTGCATGTCTATCATATTGACGTGCTACATCCAAGGGTCATAAACATGATATCCAAATGTTAAGTGCATGCAACTAAAAACCAAGCAAATCATCTGTGATGCTCCAGGTCATAACCTATGTTGGATGTGAGCATTGATCCTGAATAGCTTTCTTCAAGCTCATCATGAAAGTTGGCCATCACAAAGCCACTTTCTCCATTTTATTCTCCAAGAACGTGCAATACATGTAAATACACCAGGGCTACGTTAGCAGTGGTGGAATCTCAACAGTCCCTGGATTAATATTCTCTAACTGGTATTCACAGTACAGCTTTTATTGTATTTCCTCTTATCAGATAAATGCAAAGTTCTACTCAGAATATATATTGCTTAACATCTAAAAAAGATCCAACCAATATATTGGGAAGGACATGATTAAGATTATAACTTGTTATGACACTAAGAACATAAACAGGAAATATTAAAACATTAAAAATTAATCTACTGAATGTCACATATAGTGTTTATTAATGTTCCTCCTCACTACCATTGTTACTCTAATGTTTTCAAGTGTCAGTTACCCCATACCCAGATTTTCCCTTTGCATCCATCAAATCAATGGTTTCCAACACAAGAGGATAGATATTGCCTTTTCTTAAAAGAGCTTCAGCCAATACCAGCAAGTATTCATTCTAGATAAGTCTAGATTTGAAGAAGCTGAAGGTACAGGAAGCAATGTCTTGTGGCATTTTAAAGATAAATAGATTCATTTTGGCACAGTCTTTCACAGAGCAGATGCCACTTCATCAGAAGTCTACAAAAGCTTATGCCAAAATAACCTGCTAGATTTTGACGAGCGGCAATATTGGTGTTTTTGCTTCAAACTAGCAACAGGAAACACTTCTGTGTTGTCATTATTTTTGATGACGATGATGGTGGTGGTGGTGGTGATATTAAACTTCCACATCTCTCCTCCAGAGCAGGATAAGCAAGAGCTCAATATGGGGAGAGTTAATTCCTACTCTGTCCTCCACACGTAGATTAAACCCATGGAGGGAATACCTGAACTAAGAGAATTCCCAACTCAAAAGATAGGGATCAGTACCTCTGAGGAAGAATTTGCCTCCTTTTTTCAGTTTGACAGTCTACTCCACCAGTGGAGTACTGGGCCCCATCTACACCAGGCTTTTACTCTGGGGCGAGTGTGAGGAGAGGTCCCCCGTGATAGATGATGCAGTCACGACTTTGCAACCATCTGTGGTTTTTGCCCGGAAAAGCGGAGTTCCAAGGAGTCATTTTACTGAATTTTTGGGTTTGTGGCTGGTTCCCCCCACAGTTGCAGGCCATCTGTTCCTTCCCTGACAAGACTTCTCATCTTACAGTGGGCGTGTTATAGGCGTGCATAGTGCCTGCATCACTCTGTGACACCCCTTTGCTCCCTCATCCCTTCACAGCTGCGCAGTTACAGAGGCACAGAGGAGTGTTTTCATTTATTTAATCACACTTTTGTACATTTTTGCAGCTTCGTATCTTCGCAACGGTTGCTTTTGGACCCAGTACCCAAAGGCTGGGGAGGGTCTTGGGGGAGGAACAACATCGCTCTGGGCACCATTTCGGAGTGATGGCTAGGCACGTAGTGCTCACACTTTTGAGTGCAAACCATCACGAGAGTCTCAGGCTGGGGAACTGACAAACTGATGGTGCAAATATGAAGGAGCACAAAACACCCAATTTTTACCTAAAACAGGATCAGAGAGACACAGCAGAGCCCCTCAAATATAAAAGAGCCACTGAAGTGTTGTACCCACACAGTCATGGGACTGCACAGCTGCGCATTTCAGTAAAATGGCAAAAAAGGGGCACAGTGAGTCTCTTAGGGAAGCGCGCAGTACATAGCGAGTGTATCGCAGGGCATGCCGACTCGAAGCCGCATTGCTGCGCAGTTGCAATGGGGTGGGGTGGGTCAAAGCGGTGCCATATAGATGGGGCCATGGAGACATTAACAATATGGGAAACAGAAAGCACTTGTACTTCCTGTTCCCTTCTGCTTGCAAGGAAAAACAGAGGTATTGATCATGTCTGTGTCACTGTTCAGTGAACAAAATCATTTACATTTCTCTTCATTTATCAGAAGATTGGCCAAGAAGCAGAAGCAGAAGCAGCAGCCAATCAAAATGTATTTGTGTTTGTACCCCACTCTCTATGTACTTTAAATTCTGGTAGGGAGAAATCTTATGGTTTGTCACAGCTTGCCTTGAAAACCAGGTAAGTTGAAAAAAGCCCTAGAAATCTAACCCAAACAATCAAGGCTAACTATCAGATTGGAGTGGGTCCTGGGGAAAGTACTATCCAGTACCCCTTCACCTGAAGTGGCAGTACCATGACAGACAACAAAACTGTGACCCATGTCATGCCTGTGAACTGTCCACCATTTTGATGATATGACAAAGTCCTGATGCAGTATCACTCCAGGCCCTGTGAAAATGTCAAAATGGCAGCATCCTACCTGCCCACTGTTACCACCTGGTAAGTCCATGCCAAAGAGCGGGGTCTGAGCCCCTACGAACTGCCCAACTGAGCAGGTAACTGCTGCTAGCTCTACAACTCATCTTCTAATAAATGGCCTTCTGAACCCCATGCAAGGAGTTACTGCAGGATAGGAACATAAGAAACTAAGCAGATTATTTTTTGAAAATCAGGAAAACTCCCTTGTTTCATCCTGCTAGTTAAACAAAGATACCATTAGGGATGTCAGAGAATTTCGCCACGAATCTCGGGGAGGCCGGATGCCAGTGCATTCGGCCCCCCGAAATTGGTGGCAAAACGGTCTGCCCCCCCCGCCCGCCCGCCCCCCCGGGACGGGACTTACCTTGGGCGAATCCTCCTGGCGGCGGCGGCGGCTCTGGCGGCGGTTCGGCGGCGGTTCAGCGGTGGCAGCTGTGGCAGACGGTCTTCCGACCGGCTGCCGCCACCAACATTTCCAGTAAAGAAAACAACAACAACAACAACAAAACGTGATAGGCTACGTAAAGATTTATGTAGCCTATCACGGCTAGATTTTTTAAAAATACCGTGATAGGCTACGTAAATGTTTATATAGCCTATCATGGCTGAGTAAAAACAAAAAACAAAAAACCGCACATACGCAAATGGTGGCGCCCATGGGCGCCGCCATTTGCGTTCCTTATTTTGGCACGTCTAGTCTACGTAAACATTTACGTAGACTACAGCGAAAATAAGGGGAACGCAAATAGCGTAGCATCTACACTATTTGCGTTCCCCTTATTTTCGCCGTAGTCTACGTAAATGTTTACATAGACTAGACGTGCCAAAATAAGGAACGCAAATGGCGGTGCCCATGGGCGCCGCCATTTGCGTATGCGCTTTTTTTTTTACTCAGCCGTGATAGGCTACGTAAAGATTTAAGTAGCCTATCACGGCTGACTGCAGGGACGCAAACGGCGGCGGCTACGGCCACCGCCATTTGTGGGCCCGGCCAGCCAGAATTCGGGGGTGGAAGAACGGAGCGCCTCCCCCCCCGGCCAGAATTTCGGGGGGGAGGGACGGAGCGCCTCCCCCCCTGGCCAGAATTTCAGGGGGGGAGGGACAGAGCGCCTCCCCCCACTGCGAATCAAATTTCGTTAAAGGTAAGTGACTTTCATACATCCCTAGATTGGCTACATGGTTAGAAGAAGCCTGTTACAGGTTAGTCTTTGAAAATCTACACTACTAGCAAAGTCAGATGCTAAATGCTGATAGTATGGTGTCAAAATGGGAGGTATTGACATGCTCAGATGAATCCCAAGGTTTGCAAAAGTACTTTTTTTTTTTTGGTAAGAAACGAAAGGGGCAAGCCTTTCTTACAAACAGCCCAATAAGAACAGAGCATGCTCAGTAGCCACAGAACACTGACTGTCAGTTGGGAGAACAAAAGAGAAAATGGAATAGAGTATCATGGAGGAGGGTATGGCTGGCAACCTGACGAGGGGCACTCTTTTTAAGAGGCGAGGATACAACACAACATTTTGTGGCAGGTCCCACTCGTGGTTCACACCCAACCCCTAATAGCATTCTCCATCTCTTTTACCTAATCTCCATTCTGGATGGCAGCAACCTAACATGGTAAAGACAGATCTTTCCTGACAAGCGAAGCAAACTGCATAATGCTGGCCTAAATGGCAATGAGGTTCATTAATTAGGTTGCTGCTTTAGAGAGCGTTGTTCCCCTGCAGCTATATTCTGCTCAAGGGGCTTTTCAATAGTATTGAATGGATGAAACAATTACTAAACAGAAATCCACTAACTGATAGCCACCGTCAGTTTCCTCAAGCCAGGAATTTCAAACAGAGTTTATTATAGAACTCCTAGAATGCAACCGGGAGGGCGGGAGATGCAAATTATCTGCCAGCATTCCAGGTTCTGCACATTCTGGGGCCTCTACACGTGCAGCAGAGAAGGGGCAAGAGAACTGGAAGAGAGAGGCTATAGTAATATGGGTTGTACAACTTCAGACTACGGGTATGGATGTACCACTTTATTAAGGGTGCAATCCTATACATGTTTACACAGTAAAAAAAAAAAAAAAAAGCAAGTCCTGCAGCTCCCAGAATTCCCCAGCCAGCATTTGAATGCTGGGAGTTGTAGGACTTTTTTCTGTTGAACATGCATAGGATTGGCAGGGAGTTTTGAATGCCCAGCCACTTAACAGAGTGGCATGACTCTACTTTCAGCCTGACGTGGCACAGTCCATTCAACCACATCAACACTGGTTGATGCTGGCATGCAAACTCTGAACACAAAGTGGCCACTGTGGTGCCTACCCAATGGATCGCCCCACTACACAGAGATTAACTTATTATTTAGTCCACTCATCTGCAGCCACTCTCAACACAGATGCATTCCTAAGATACAAATGAGAATCACATTTTAAAAACCAAGCTTAATGTATTAGGGGTAGGCAACTTGGTGCCCTCCAGATGTTTTGGCCTACAATTTCCATCAGCCCTAGATAGCATGGCCAAAGGTCAAGGATTGTAGGAGTCATAGTCCCAAACATTTGGAGGCCACTGAGCTGACTACCCCTATAAGCTTAAAAAATGAGGCTGTAGCAAGATTACACAAACCTTCATTCTGTTGCAGCTTGCAGGGTACATGTTGCAAGTCTCAGGGATTCTCCACACAGGACTTTTTATCCCAAAAACTTACCGTGGCTTCTGCTTCTGGATTCTTTGCAGGATTACAACCAGCTCCTTTACAGAGGCGGACATGTGGTTTGAAATGAGGAAAGTCCTTTCTTGGCAAGTTCTATGTGATTCTATACATTCCATTTTACAGCCACTAGATCGTGCTGTGATAATAGTGCTTTACAGACATTACGCACAGCTGATAGAATGGACTAACACCCTTGTTGCTTTATCTCCAACCTTTTTGAAAGAGGGAGCAAGGGGAGAAAAGCACGGGAAACATCCTGGAGGTTGATGACATAATGTAAAGGACCTGCAAACTTCCATGAGCGGCCAACCACGAGAGTGGAATAAATCACTCATGTAGAAAGTGATTTCTCGGGGAGGAGCCATAGCTCAGTGTGATAGAGCACATGCTTTGCATTCAGAAGGTCCCGGGTTCAATCCCCAGCATCTCCAGGTAGCACAAGGAAAGAATCCTGCCTGAAACCCTTGAGAGCCACTGCCAGTCAGCGTCAACAATACTGGGCTAGATCTAGATGCGCCAATGGTCTGACTCAGCATAAGGCAGCTTCCTATGTTCCTAAATGCTCTCAATCTTTCTCATATAAACTAGAATATGAAGAAGCAGGGTTGTAGTTTAACATTCATTCCAATACACCACTCTAACATGTGAAGGACATTCTCTTTTATATAATGGGGGAGGATCCAGACAAATGATCCCCCACCAGGAGTCTGAAATGGAATGGCAGAGTAAGAGCTGCTCCGTGACAATTCTGATCATGTGTTCCAGCTCTCAAATGCACATCGCTGAACATTAGAGAGTAAACACTGAACATTTGGATTCTCCACCCCCACCCCAATTGATGGCAAAATGTTTTGTTTCACAATTTAAGAACACATTAAGCATATTTCCATTCTTTCAGCCACCATTTTAGTTATGATGGTTACAGTGCAGCTCATTAAAGTCAGGTGCAGAAGTAAAACAACCTTGAAGCAAGATCATCATATTGAAGGTTTTAGGGTATCTGTAATTCTAACTGATCTCCGGCTTAGCATTAAATCTTCAAAGAATGTCAAGGAGCGCCTTAAAAACCAGAGATGCTTGACTGTATATATAGAGGAGGAACAGATGCAACTCTGTAATTTGCCCATAAACAAGTAAAAATGAACCCGTCAGCTATTCAAAGATCCTTGCATGCAAGCTGGCAAGAGCATCCTTTTTCATTGTCTTTTTCTTGTTGTTACCGTTTTTAATGCCTTCTCAACCGGTCCAATCCACAGTGCTGTTAAAAAGCTTTTACACTGTCGTATGTTTGCTTTCAGAGTTACTAGCCAGAAGTGCCAGCTCATAACTCGTGTCTATGAATAAATCCATTTGCCTTCAGAGTTGGCTCCCTTCTCACTATAAAAAGGTGTTATTTAAAACTACATGCCAACATCTCCTAAGAATGGCCCTCGCCGCCTCCAAAAAAAGATAATGTCAGTGAAATAACGGCTAGAAAAGTCAATTTCCAGTATTGCACTGTAATCTCAGTGATAGTTTGTGTTATGTCACTACCAGTTCTTCCTCCTGAGGTACCTTGTCAATAGGAACCATTAGAAATAAAAAAAGGATTCTCACAATAAAATACAAGCTGGATGGTTTCACAAGGATGGCTTCCATGTGGCTCCCCCATGGAATGATAAAATCAGAACACTGTAAGTGGGGGAAAAACCAAACAGTTAAGCGAGTGTTCTTGGGAACCATTTCTCTATTAAATGAGAGGGAGGGAGAGAGAGAGAAATGGAAGCACTCCTACAAGCTTGGATACAAGGTATGGCTGAATTGGTGACAGGTTCTGTCTTCGATCTTTTCAGATTGTTTTGCTCTTTGGGTGAAAGTAGGGAACATAAAGAAGGGGGAAAAGATTTACTACAAGAGGGCAATGTTCTTAACATTATCCCTGTGTTCTCTTCAATTCCGAAGGTTTTGGCTCTCTCATACACTGGCAGACAAATGCAACAGGTACATTTAATTAAGCCCTCTGGGGTTTTAATAAATGTGTGCCTCCAGAATGAAAGGGGGAAATGTGCTGCTAAGTAACAGCCTAATAAAACTACTTTAAAATATGAAGGCAAGGGAAAAATCCTGAAATCTGAACCTTTGTTCAGCATTAGTGATCAGCAAGGAGACATCAACATAAAGGGCCCAGAGTCAAGGTTTCAGCCAATTCATTTCCATTTACATGTGCCTAATTTGCAATCTCATTTTCGACCCATCATTAGGATTAGCCATCAGTTCTTAAATGGGGGTTTATGACAAGTTTTATTCTCTCTCTCTCTCTCCCCCCCCCCCCCCACACACAGAGTTCTATGCAAGTTCATACTGCTTACTGTATGACACATGGCCTGTCATTAACTTGGCAGCGGAAAGGGCCGGAAAGACTTGACTTAACGGCAATTCAAAGCAATCAGTACTATAATAGCACCTAAACTTGTGTGCCTCCATTCAAAACAAAGCAAAAGTACCAAGCACTAATGCAGATGAATTTTTCCAGCCTATGAAAATCCCTCCTAACCACCCCTGAAAGATTTTTCCCCTGATCTCCTGATAAATCCAAAAGGTGGTAAGATGCCTGCCACCTGCTAGAAGAAAAAGTTTTGTTCCAGCAGATTTAAAGAAGAAAGGAAGAATAAGAACAGTGACCAGTGTTCAACTGAAAACTTCTCAGGGACAAAAAAATCCATATATATATATAGTGTGTGTGTGTGTGTGTGTGTGTATAGATACACACTCATACACACACGTACGTATATTTCTTCCTTTCCAAAGAGTATTTCCTTGGGCACCTTCCTCTCAAAGGATCTCTCTTCAGTCCCATCAGGAACATTTCCAATTAAAATACTTCATGCGCTCTATGGGTGTAATTCTGCCAGAATTATGGTGCCTGCTACCAAGCACCAAATGGAGGCTTGCCTTTCTTCTTTTGGACTCCCCCTTTTTGCCTCTATCCCCATTTTTGCCTCTATCCCCATTGTGGAGCGCCTCAGAGGAACACAGGAGGCTAACTCAGGAAAACTCTCCATCTTGCTCATTATTTTCTTCTCTCTGGAATCAGCTCTCTGGGGTCTAAAGCAAGGACCTTTCCTATCAGCTGCTACCTGATCTTTGTAACTGGGGATGCCAAGACTGAACCCAGGACCTTCCGCTGGCAAAGATAGGGCTCTGCCAATGAGCTATAGTCTCTCCCTTAAGGAGTGTGTAATAAAACTGGTACAATGAGGGTATTTTCCTCCTCCCTTCTTCTGAGGAGATCTCCTGCTGCTTTCTTTAATGAGCTAGTATTATAAGACATGGAATGCACATCAAGAAGAAAAAAAACAGAATGAAAAGGGAGACACCCACTACTTTTTGCCTTTTTGAAATCACAATAAAACCAAGAACTGAACATGTATATCAGTAGCTGACAGCTTTAATGATACTCAGGATGCTGCAGGTGTTGGCTTTTGGTTTGTTAAAGTTGTGGGAGAGGAAGGGACAATCGACACTCACATTTAATCCAAGAACCAGAACGTCTGGCTCATGCACACAACGTCTGGCTCATACACACAACAACGATGCACACTGCAACCCACTGTCTTGATGCTCTTTCCCCTCAATATTCCATTTTGTTCCAAACTACAGTTATGAAGACTTTTGGGGGTGATTGCAGCTTCCGTGAGTTCCCAGGTCATGTGTTTGCCAATCTATCAATATTAAAACTTAGCAGTGAGAATGGCTTTAAAGGTGTAGAACCTGTTTTGCGATGTTTCCCTCCTTTTCCCACTCCACATCCTTCTTGTCCTCATTCTCCTTCCCTTCACTGCTCCTTCCTCGCAGAGATTTTGGTGGGATCTGCAGCAGGAAACCTGTGGTTTTTAAAGCTATTTTTCACTTTGTACCTTCAAAGCTATGCACCTGTAAGTAGCCACAGAATGAATGCTTAAACTTGTATTCCCTCACAGCTGTGAATGTGTACACATGCCGTTACCAGACTGGCCTGAAACAGCAGCGTAATCTTCCACGTCTCCTGCAATTGCAGTGCTATACTGGGGTTACCCTTGAAGACAGTTCGGAAGCTGCAGCTGGTACAGAACACGGCGGCTCGACTGATTTAAGGCAGCCACCGGCAAGATCACATCACTGCAGTGCTGAAGGAGCTGCGCTGGCTACCAGTTGTTTTCCGGGCCAAATTCAAGGTGTTGGTTTTGACCTAATAACCCTATACGGTTCCGGCCCAGCCTATCTCAAGGAGCGCCTCCAGCAACACCAGATAGGCCGCTCAACAAGATCAGCCTTGGATGGCCTTCTCTCTGTCCCATCAGCCAGGGCAGCTAGGCTGGTGAGGACGAGGGAGAGGGCCTTCTCTGTGGTGGCCCCCACTCTGTGGAACTCCCTCCCTAGGGAACTCCACCATGCCCCCTGTTTAATGAGCTTCCTCCATGCATTAAAAACATGGTTGTTCAGGCAGGCATTTGGGGTGGGCTAGGGTAATTTTAGAAATGTGATTTTTTTAATGTTGAATTTTATTGTATAAACTGTTTTTATTGTTGTACATCGCCCAGAGTGGTTGGGTGACCGGGCAGATGGGCGATTAATAAATTTAATAAATAAATAAATACTGTGGCTCGTGGCATGTGTGCTATTCACATAAATGATAAAACACACATAACCTTTCACACTTCTGCAATTCCAACATCATGCACTGATGTGTGGCACTTAATTGCATTATAAGACAGCAGATACTGCACTGTATTTATTAACATGTGCTCCATGAGCAGCATTTGCATTTCTAAAAAAAGAAAAAATACCAGCACAGTGGTGCCTCACAAAATATAGGGGCTCCAGTGTAGAGGCTACAGAAGTGTAAAGTGGCCCGCACTTCTCCTGTTTCCAGGCTGCATACAAGAGAAGAAGCTGCGCTGTGGTGGGACCATGGCAGAGCCTCACACGATATTTGTATAAGGAAAAAATACCTCTCATCTTTGAAACAGGCAAGTATTTTATGTATATTTTGGCATTATAAAATACTAAGTAGTTGTGCTAGTTTCACACTGCATTGCCCATTTGTTTTACTCTATGTACAGAAATGTACAGAACTGGGGCGGGGGTGCTGTAAGAGATAATCTCCACTCATTAATTTCTGAGGGAAGCTCGGAATACGGCAACAAGGGAGAGGGTCTTTTCGGTGATGGCCCCCAAATTATGGAAGGATCTCCCCAATGAGGCCCTCCTGGCACCAACATTGTTATCTTTTCAGCACCAGGTTAAGACCTTTCTCTTCTCCCAGGCATTCGGCTGTATATGATAAGTGTTTAATTGATCCTGGAATGTGTTATGGTTATGGTTGTTTGTTTTTGAGATTGTTTGTTTGAAGTTGATTTAAATATATGTTTATTTTGTGTATATTGTCTTTTCATGTCCTTTTCCTGCCGAGTGGCTGTGAGCTCACCAGGTAGGGGTGGACGAAAGTCCCTTACCTGTCGTCGAAGGACGTTCGCGGTGGGGGGGAGGTGCTTCGCTGCTCCCCCCGCGAAGTTCAGGCCAGGGGGGGAGGCTTCCCGCCTCGCCCCGGCCGAAATTCAGGCCGGGGGGGAGGCTTCCCGCCTCGCCCCGGCCGAAATTCAGGCCGGGGAGGATGCTTCCCGCCTCGCCCAGCCGCGAACGCGAATGTTTTTTTAAAAAAAAAAAAACGCCCCCTGATAGGCTACATGACGATTCATGTAGACTATCACGGCTAGATTTGCAAAGTCAGCCGTGATAGGCTACGTCAATCGTCACGTAGCCTATTACGGGTGACTTTAAAAAAAAAACCGCGTACGCTAATGGCGGCCCCCATAGGGAGCCGCCATTCGTGTTCCTTATTTAGTCGTTGTAGTCTACGTAAATGTTTATGTAGACTACGGCGACCAAATAAGGAACGGGAATGGCGGCTCCCTATGGGGGCCGCCATTATCCGTACGCGCTTTTTTTTTTTTAAAGTCACCCGTGATAGGCTACGTGACGATTGACGTAGCCTATCACGGCTGACTTTGCAAATCTAGCCATGATAGGCTACGTGAATCGTCACGTAGCCTATCAGGGGGCATTGGTTTTTTTTTCTTTGATTGCAATGGCGGCGGCGGCAGCCGGTCGAAAGAACGGCTGCCGCTCCTGCCCCGCTCGAACACCTGCTGAACCGCCGGCCGGACCCGCCACCGGGAGGGACATTCGGTGAAGGTAAGTCCCGTTCCGGGGGGGGGGCGGGGGGGGCGGAGGTTTTCTCCCCAAAACTTGTTTGGGGGGCCGAACACGTTGGCGCTCGGCCCCCCGAAGTTTCGGGGAGAAATTCTCCGCCATCCCTATCACCAGGTGCTTCTGAGAGCTCCAACTGAATTGGGGGGCGGGGGGGCCTGAGTACTCCCAGCAGCTGTGTGGGTAGGAAGCTTCAGTCTGTTTCCCACCTCCCAGCTGAGCAGAGCAGAACAGAGCAAGGTGCTGCAGCTGGTCCGGGGACTACAGAAGCAAGCAAGCTCCCAGAGAGCGAGCGAACAGGAGTTGGCCAGGGGAGTTGGTCAGGGGAAGTCAAGGGGGAGGCTCCTAACATTTATATTATTTTATTTTAACTGGGTTTTTTTTCCGGGGGTTTTAAAAACATATTTCTCTTGTTACACACACTTCCATACCAGTGGGACTCCGTTCTTAACCTGCAGTGAGTAGAGGATCAGGCACAGGCTACTCTAGAACAATCAGAAAGCTAGACACAAAAAGGGAAGAAAGACTATGGAAGGACAAGACTCTCCAGTGGTGGTGACCTGCAAGGAGTGTGCCATGTTTGTGTTCTGGCCTGAGAACAACATGGCCTACATGTGCAACACATGCAAGTTGATCACGCTGCTGGAAGAAAAAGTAAGAGGTCTGGAGCAGCGAGTGTTGACCCTCCAGGGAATAAGACAACACGAAGAGTTCTTGGACAGAACGGTGGAACTACAGCAGCAAAGCAAAGTACAGGAGTTAGAAGAGCAACAGCAAGCTGAGGCAGAAGAAGAATCTGCTGAGGTGAGGAAACATGAAGTACAGGATTCTCCTTGGAAATGGGTGAAAGTTAGGAGCAGAAGAACTAGAAGCCACTCTACATACCGAGGCTAGGCGGCAGGCGCTGGCGGAGCGCTAGGGGCAGGCCATGCCAGGTAAGGGGAACAAGGGAGAGATGTGTAATATCTGTCCCCTGCTCCGGGCCTGTCCAGAGCCAAAGGATGGCTGGGGGAGGCGTGACCCCATCTTCTGGCCTTCGTTTGCTGCTCTGCAATGCCAGGTCTGTTACGCAGAAAACCTCCCTCATCCATGACATGATCCTGGATGAGGGTGCAGACCTGGCATGTATTACGGAGACCTGGCTGGCCGAGGCTGCTGCTCCAACCCTTGCAGCCATGTGTCCAGCTGGATTTTCGTATGCACAGCAGCCGAGGGCTGGGGAACGGGGAGGGGGAGTGGCTGTTATCTACCGAGAGTCCTTGGTCTTCACCAGACCCCCTCTCTGGGAGACCAAGGTTGCTGAGTGCATGTACTGGAGGTTGGGCCCGAAGGGCAGTCTGGGGATTCTGCTCGTGTACCGTCCACCCCGCTGCACGACTCCCTGGTCGAGGTGCTTGAGGTGGTCTCTGATGTGCATGTACAGTCCCCTAACTTATTGGTGTTGGGGGACTTCAATGTACATTTGGAGGCCATCCTCACAGGAGCACCTCGGGACTTCATGGAGACCATGGCCTCCTGGGAGCTGCTCCATATTCTAACTGGGCCCACCCATGTAGCCGGTCATGCACTAGACCTTGTGTTTGTTTCTGGAGAAGTGGGGAGTGATCTGGAAGTCGGGGGTATATCCACCACCCCCTTGTCATGGTCAGATCACTATCTGGTGATGTTGGACTTCTCGGTTCCACAACCCCTCCGGAGGGGTGGAGGACCCATTAAAATGGTCCTCCCCAGGCGTCTTATGGATCCAAATGGATTCCTGAATGCGCTTGGGGATTCTCTGGGGCACGCCAACAGCCACTCAGTCGAGACCCTGGTGGGTGGCTGGAATGCCGCAATCACTGGGGTATTAGATCAGGTGGCTCCGAAATGCCCTCTCCCCCTGAACAGGGCTCAGACTGCACCATGGTTCAATCCGCGGTTACGAGCTCTGAAACAGGAGGTGAGACGGCTAGAGCGCCGGTGGCGGAAGTCTCGCTCCAAAGACGATCAGACACGGGCTAGTGTCAGGGTGGACACTGAGCCCATAGAATCCCAGAGTAGTTCTGATGCTGAGGAAGAGCAGTCGCTCCTTCGGGAGAGGAGCGCGCTCCTTTTTTCCCAGGACCAACAGCTGACGGAGCTTCCTCCCACCCACATTCCTAGTTTAGAAAGCAGTCCAGGGAGTGACTCAGCACAGACAGCAGACTGGGGGGGATGCGCGGCGCAGACGCAGAGAGCAGCGCCAAATGGTTCGCGCTCAAAAAACGGTTGCGCCCAGAGGATCCAAGGGAAAAGGGGAGGGATTCTCCCTAGTCCTTATATTCAGGGGTCTGCCAGTAATTGCCCTTCAAACAGGGACCAACTGTTCTAACTTAGGGCATAGGGATGCTGCTGCTCAGATCTAGTTGCTACCTGTAGAGCTGTTAAGTTATAAAAGAAGAATAAAGCTTTAAAAAGAATTCCTTTGTCTGTGTCTGGACTTGGCTACTGGATTAGACTGAGAGCCCTCCAAGGAGCCCTTGACAGCTAGACCTGTATCTGCAGCCTATCACGTGGCGGTGAAGGCAGCAAAAAAGGAATATTATGCTGCCTCTATCGTGTCTGCAGACTGCTGTCCCAGGAGGCTGTTCCAAGTGGTCCGGAGCCTGGTCGGGCCTGTGGCTCCGGAACCACTGGAGCATTCTAAGGCCTCCTGTGAGGCCTTGGAAAGGCACTTTGCAGATAAAATTGATCAGATTAGGTGTGTTACTCTGCACGCTGTGGATACAGTTAGTGAGCAAGAGGCGGCCTGTGGCAAACCGGTTTTGTGTGATCGGTTCCAGCTTCTTCCTTCTGATGAAGTGGACAAGGTGCTTTCATCTGTACGGCCGACCACCTGCTTACTTGATCCTTGCCCATCTTGGCTCATTATGGGCTGCAGAGAGAGACTGGGTGAGGTGCGGTGGTGAACGCCTCCCTTGAGAAGGGAGTGATGCCATCAGCCCTCAAGGAGGCAGCGATAAGACGGCTCTTAAAGAAGCCCTCCTTGGATCCTCAAGTTCTGAACAACTTTCGCCCAGTCTCAAATCTGCCATTTTGGGGCAAGGTGATTGAGCGGGTGGTGGCGGTGCAGTTGAAGGCACACTTGGAAGAAACTGATTATCTAGACCCATTTCAGTCGGGCTTCAGGCTTGGGCATGGGACAGAAACGGCCTTGGTCGCCTTGGTAGATGATATGAGGAGGGCTCTGGATAGGGGTGAATGCTCCTCCCTTGTTCTCCTTGACCTCTCAGCGGCTCTTGATACCATTAACCACGGTATCCTCCTGGACAGCCTGGAGGAGTCAGGCATTGGAGACACCGTATTGCGGTGGTTCCGGTCCTTCCTCTCCGGCAGGTACCAGAGGGTAGCACTGGCAGAGGAGGTTTCGGACCCGTGGCCACTTACTTGTGGGGTGCCACAGGGTTCCATCCTCTCCCCGATGGTATTTAACATCTATGTGAAGCTGCTGGGGGCTATCATCAGGAGGTTTGGGGTGCAGTGTCATCAATATGCGGATGACATGCAGCTCTACCTCTCATTCAAATCTTCACCAAGGTTGGCCGTAGAATCCCTGTCCAAATGTCTGGAGACGGTGAGTGGCTGGATGGGGAGGAATAAGCTGAACCCTGACAAGACCGAGGTACTTTTGGTGGGAGACAAGAAGAGGCTGGGGGATGTTGACCTGGTGTTGAATGGGGTACGGCTACCCTTGAAAGACCAGGTCTGCAGCCTGGGGGTCATTTTGGACTCCCAGCTTTCCATGGAGGCTCAGGTGTCAGCTGTGAGCCGGACAGCGCTGTATCAACTCCATCCAATACGGCGGCTGTGCCCCTTCCTTCCCGACCATCTGCTCCCATCGGTAGTACATGCCCTGGTCTCCTCTCGTTTAGACTACTGTAATGCGCTCTACGTGGGGTTACCCTTGAAGACGGTTCAGAAGCTGCAGCTGGTACAGAACGCGGTGGCTCGCCTGATTAAAAGCAGCCACCGGCGAGATCACATCACTCCAGTGCTGAAGGAGTTGCACTGGTTACCAGTTGTTTTCCTGGCCAAATTCAAGGTGTTGGTTTTGACCTTTAAAACCCTATATGGTTCCAGCCCAGCCTATCTTAAGGAGCGCCTCCAGCAGCACCAGACAGGCCGCTTAACAAGATTAGCCTCAGATGGCCTTCTCTCTGTCCCATCAGCCAGGACAGCTAGACTGGTGGGGACGAGGGAGAGGGCCTTTTCTGTGGTGGCCCCCACTCTGTGGAACTCCCTCCCTAGGGAACTCCCTCATGCCCCCTCTTTAATGAGCTTCCGTCGTACATTAAAAACGTGGTTGTTCAGGCAGGCATTTGGGGTGGGTTAGGGTATTTTAGAAAATGTTTTTATGGTAAAATTTTATTGTTTTAAACTGTTTTATTGTATGTTGTACATCGCCCAGAGTGGCTGGGTGACCAGCCAGATGGGCGATTAATAAATTTAATAATAATAATACACCAGTGGAGGCAGTGGCATTCAGGAACCGTTTCCAGGTACTTGAGGATGAGACTGGAGGACAGCCTGCAGAGGAAGAATTACAGGGGAACCTGGATGGGAGCGAGCAAGAGGCTGAAGATCAGCCAAGCAGAGGCAATGAAACCAAGGCCTACAACAACAAGAAGAGAAGAGTAGTAGTAGTGGGAGAGTCCTTGCTGCGTGGGATCGAAACCCAAGTATGTCGTGAAGACCCGTGACTTGTCAGGTATACTGTCTCCCAGCAGTTTAGAGACAGCAGATTAGAGACGTGACCGAAGGGTTGCCTGCATTCATAAAGCCCCCTGACGGGTATCCCTTTCTTCTCATCCATGTGGGAACAAATAATACCGCCAAGCGGAGCTAAGAAGAAATCATGCCCAACTTTGAAGCTTTGGGAAGGAAACTCAAGAACTTTGGGGCCCAGATCGTTTTCTCATCCATCCTTCCAGTAGTTAGAAGAGGGATAGAAAGGGAATGAAAAATACTCCGGGTGAATGACTGGCTACACTACTCGTCATGGTGCCGACGAGAGAGATTTGGATTCTGGGACCACAGGCTATACTTCCTGGAAGATAGACTGCTGGCAAGGGATAGGTTGCACCTCACAAAGGTTGGGAAGAATGTGTTTGGCCACAGCATGAAGAACTTCATCAGGAGGGCTTTAAACTGAATCCTATGGGGAAGGGAGATGTAAAGTTGGGGGTAACAATGGACGAAGACTCATGCACTGCAATGGAGATAACAGCTCTAATAGTGCCCAATAATCTTCTTACATGTTTGTGAAGACTAAAGCCAGACCATGAAGCACATAGTCTTCGATGTCTATATACTAATGCCCAAGGTATGGGAAACAAACAGAACAAACTTGAACTCTTAATACAGGAGGGAAATTATGACTTGATAGGTGTAACTGAGACTTGGTGGGATGACTCTCATGACTGGAATATAGCAACTGAAGGAAATAACTTGTTCAAAAAGAACAAGAGGAACAGAAAGGGGGGTGGGGTTGCACTATATGTGAAAAATACATATATCTGCACAGAAATATGGGAGGATGAGCTTGGTAGCCCCATTGAGAGCATCTGGGTTAAAATAAATGGAGCAAAGAATAAAAGGAACATGGTGGTCGGAGTCTACTACCAGCCACCCAATCAAGGAGAAGACGAGGATGAAACTTTTGAAAAGCAAATAGCCAGTGTTTCAAGGAAGCATGATATAGTAGTAATGGGGGACTTCAATTTCCCCGATATTTGTTGGGAGACAGATTCTGCAAAACATGGCCCCTCCAGGAAATTCCAGACTTGTGTGGCAGATAACTTCCTCCTACAGAAAGCAGAGGAAGGAATTAGAGGATTGGCTATCCTTGACTTGATCCTAACCAGCAGAGATGACTTAGCGGATAAAGTAGCAGTTACAGGAACTCTGGGGGAAAGCAAACATGCTATACTTGAGTTCTTGGTTCTAAAGGAAGCAAAAGCTGAGCGTAGTCAAACCTGTACCCTGGATTTTAGGAAAGCTGATTTTAATAAACTCAGAACAATGATCAGTAAGGTCCCATGGCAAGTGACTCTAACGAGAAAAGGAGTCCAAGATGGGTGGGAGCTTTTAAAAAAGGAAATTCTCAAGGCACAGTTACAAACTATTTCAACAATAAAATAAAGGTGGAAGACAACAGAAGAAGCCAATGTGGCTTCACAAACAGCTTAGAGATGACCTGAAAACAAAAAAGGACACATATAGGAAGTGGAAGGAAGGCCAAGCAACAAAGGAAGAGTACAGGCAGGTAGCACAGAATTGCAGGGATTGCTAACAGCAAAAAAAAAAAAGCTTTCTTCAGCTACGTGCATAGTAAGAGACAGAGGAAAGAAATGGTGGTTCAGCTATTAAATAAGGATGGCAAAATGATAACAGATGACAAAGAAAAGGCAGAAGTGCTCAATTCCTACTTTGGCTCAGTCTTCTCCCAAAAGAGGGTCTATGACCACCACCACCACCCCCAGCAAAGGCAAAGTACAGGCTGAAGGGGCAGGATTGCAGCTTGAGATCGATAGGCATATGGTCAAGGAACACCTAATTACTTTGAATGAGTTCAAATCTCCAGGGTCAGATGAACTGCATCCTAGAGTAATAAAGGAACTGGCAGAAGAACTCTCAGAACCACTGTCTATTATCTTTGAGAAATCATAGAAGGCGGGTGAAGTGCCAGATGACTGGAGGAGGGCTAATGTTGTCCCTCTCTTCAAAAAGGGTAAGGAACCTGGGAACTGCAGACCAGTCAGTCTGACATCAATCCCTGGGAAAAATTCTGGAGCAGATGATAAAGCAATCAGCCTGTAAGCACCCTGAAAACAATGCAGTGATTACTCGAAGCCAACATGGATTTGTCAAGGACAAATCCTGCCAGACGAATCTGATCTCATTTTTTGATCAGGTAACCTTCCTTATGGACCGTGGGAATGCTGTAGACGTAATATACCTCAACCTCAGCAAAGCTTTCGACAAAGTGCTCCATGATATCCTGATGAACAAACTAGCTCAAAGTGGGCTAGATGAAACAATGATCTGGTGAATCCACAGTTGGCTACATAATCGGACTCAAAGAGTGCTTCTTAATGGGATCTTCTCAAACTGAGGAGAGGTAACGAGCGGGCTACCGCAGGGCTCAGTCCTGGGCCCAGTGCTCTTCAACATTTTTATTAATGACTTGGAGGAGGAGGTGCAGGGAATGCTGATCAAATTTGCAGATGACACAAAATTGGGCAGGATAGCTAATACTTTGCAAGACAGAAACAAAATTCAAAGCGATCTTGATACACTCGAGTTCTGGGCAGAAAATCACAGAATGAAATTTAATAGGGATAAATGCCATTCATCACAGAATGAAATTTAATAGGGAAAAAGAAACCAAATGCACAGTTACAAAATGGGGGATACATGGCTCAACAATACTGCAAGTGAGAAGGATCTTGGAATTGTTGTCAATAACAATCTGAATATGAGCCAACAATGTGATGTGGCTGCAAAAAAGGCAAATGCTCTTTTGGGCTGCATTAATAGAAGCATAGCTTCCAAATCCTGGGAAGTACTAGTTCCCCTCTACTCAGCACTGGTTAGGCCTCATCTGGAGTGCTATGTCCAGTTCTGGGCACCACACTTTAAGAAGGATGCAGACAAGCTGGAGGGGGTTCAGAGGAGGGCAACAAAGATGATCGGGGGACTGGAAACAAAGCCCTATGAAGAGAGACTGAAAGAACTGGGCATGTTTAGCCTTGTGAAGAGAAGACTGAGGGGAGATAGGATAGCCCTCTTCAAGTACTTGAAAGGTTGTCACAGAGAGGAAGGCCAGGATCTCTTCTCGATCATCCCAGACTGCAGGACGTGGACTAATGGGCTCAAGTTACAGGAAGCCAGATTCCAGCTGAACATCAGGAAAAACTTCCTATCTGTTAGAGCAATACGACAACAGAACCAATTCCCTAGGGAGGTAGTGGGCTTTTCCACACTGGAGGCATTCAAGATGAGGCTCGAAGGGCCATCTGTTGGGGATGCTCTGACTTGGATTCCTGCACTGAGCAGGGGGTTGGATTCAATTGTCTTGTAGGCCCCTTCCAACCCTACTATTCTATGATTCTATGTAAATGGTTTTTAATCTCTGTATATTGTATTTTTAATGTTTTTAATCTTTGTAAACTGCCCAGAGAGAGCCAGCTATTGGGTGGTATAAAAATGTAATAAATAATAATACTAAGAACAACAACTTGTACCACAACTAGATTGTTACTACCAACATTGAAGCAGAGATGGCACCTCAAGCTCATGCTCAGAGGGCTTACCGCTAAAGAAAGTTTTTCCAGCTGACAAGAAGTTCCCTCAAGAACTTCCATCTAGATGATGAAAATTCAAGTTTTACAATCCACTGCCTGTTCTGCTATTTGTTCAAAACAGAGCTAGATACAAAAAAAAAAAAAATCTATTGAAGCAATATAGTATTCCTAAAAATGTAATTATGGTTCTCTCCATCATCCTTGCCTCATTACTTAAGAACCAAGGCATCTTTCCTAACTATATAATGCTTGAAACAAGTCCACCGTAGCTGGAGTGTTAGATTACAGTTCTCAGCATAGCCAGGAAGTTGCTTAGCAGCACTGCATAAACAACTCAATCATATTTTCCCCATTTGTAAATGAAGCATGTTTTCTTTTCTCTTCTGTTTTCATGAACAAACAATCCCTTTGTTTAGGATTTCTCTTATTTGCCTTGGGATGTCCAAAAGCTCTAACACAAATTAACACAAACTTTTAAATATCTTGGTAACATTTCTGAGAAAGGGATGGCAATCTGGAAAGCCTCTGTACTGAAACACAAAGGGGTCCACACTCTTCACCCCATTCCCAGATGCTTCTGTTGCATTACTTGCAATTATGTGCCTACCTTTGCCTAAGACAGGTAACCTGACCTGGGTGCCACTATGAATGCTGGATGGCTTTATCCACTACCTGTGTATATAAAATCATGGCAGCACTGTCTCAACATGTGAGGAGCACATTGGTTCAACCAGATCAGACCCTGGATTCAAAACACCAGGTTTGTCATCTCAAGAAGATCTTGCTTCAGGATTTCTCAAAATGGCGAAAAGATAAAACATGCTCCTATATTTGAATGCAGGTTTACCTTCAAGTAGGGCTGTGTCGACAATTTTGGTTCTTCCATTTTCAGCATTGGGAGGGGGAATGAAATGAAAACTCTGGCGAAAGAAGCTGGGAGGGGTCATAATTTCAAATAACTTTCTCCTTGGGGAAGAATACAGTATTTCAGAGTACCTTTTTAAATGTAGGCAGTGGCAGAGAAGTCTTCTTTCTAGTTTTTATTTTTATTTTTTTAAACCATCCCCTGCACTTGCAGGCGCCCAAGAATCTTCTCCAGCTTAGCAGCTCTTTCTGGACTCCTAGGAGACCATGTGACCTTGCCCTTTTCAATAAGCATTCAGGAAAGGCTCTGGGGCTGAAGAATCTGCTTTGCAAAGCTCGAGCAATAGGGGATTTTAGAGTTTTAGAAAAAATTCTGCTCTTCCTTGCAGCAACACAAAGTAAGCAAGATAAGACTTTTTCTAAAGCTGCAAAGGTCCCACTTGTTCTTTGCAAAGAAGCTTCTGAAGCCAGCAGTTCTTCCTGAATGCCTGTTGGAGAGGGCAAGGTCACATGGAGAGGGCAAGGTCACTAGGAAAGGAGGAGGACATACAAACTAATAATTATCTCTTAGTTTGCAAATGAAACACCATCAGTCCTTCAAAAAAAAGCAACTCTGAAATCCTTAACTGATTTGTATGCACAGTGCGTCATTCAAAAGCCCATGGCACGTAAGGAGAACATCTCCGATTTCATTTTCTATGCCCCATGAGCCTTGGGATTCAGAGTGGTGAAGGCCAAGGATGAAAAGGCCTCTTGCAACATTAGGTATGACATCAAAGCAGCTGAGCCATAGGTGCAAGAATGAGCATGCCAGCCCAGGCCACCGAAACAAAGATCAAGACAAGTAAGCAGCAGGGACTCCAGAAGTTTCATGGAACTGGTCTACTCCAATCAAAGGTTTCTTGGAAGTAAGGAAAAGCTGGCACACACAAAAAAGCAAAAATGGCTTCTGCATAAATATGCACTGCTCTTGGCAGTTAGGATCTGCATTGCTTAACAACAACAACTACCACCAGCACCACAGGATAAGGTTCTTAGGCTCCCAGTGGCTGACCAATGGACACAAAAGTCTTCGATACTATAGTCACGTAGAAGTTTACAGACCAGATTTGGCTGCAAAGGGACAGCAGAAAGAACAAGCAGCTCTATTTGGTAGGGTGAAGACTAGGTTAAGCTAGTCCCTAGCACAACAGGGTAGGTGCTTCAGAAAGAAAGCATGATCAGAATCAGACACCGTCACCTGCATGCTTTAAATTCTAAGGAATGGGTGAAGGGAGGCCTTACATGACAACTACACTGGGGTAAAAAGATTGAACCCCACCTTCTCCTGCTGCTAATTTCCCAAGGGCTTCCTGCTTGCCTTGTATTGTTTTGGAAGCATTAAAACCAAACCAGCCTCACAGACTGTCAAGGGCTCCTTGGAGGCCTCTCTCAGTCTAATCCATTAGCTAAGTCCAGACACAGACAAAGGGATTCCTTTCAAAGCTTTATTCTTCTTTTACAACTTAACAACTCTACTGTTTGCAACTAGATCTGAGCAGCACAGTCCCTATGCCCTAAGTTGGAACAGTTGGTCCCCGTTTGAAAAGGAATTACTGGCAGACCCCTAAACTTAAGGACTAGGGAGAGTCCCTCCCCTTTTCCCTTGGATCCTCTGGGCGCAGCCGTTGTTTGCACGCCAACCGGGCACTACGCCTCCTTTCTGCGCCCTCCATTTGGTGCCGCTGTCTGCGTCGGCGTCGCGCGTCCACCAAGACTACTTCCCGTGCTCAGTCACTCCCTGGACTGCTATCTCATCTAGGAATGCTGGTGGGAGGAATCTCCGTCAGCTGTGGGCCCTGGGAAAGAGGAGCGTGCTCCTCTCCCAGAAGCGACTGCTCTTCCTCAGAATCAGAACTACTCTGGGATTCTATGGGCTCAGTGTCCACCCTGACACAGTCAATACTAGCATGAGCAAATATAAAGACAGCTCACAGCAGTGCTGAAGTTCAGAGAGACAGGAGCTGCACTGTGGCCCGGTACGGGAAGGCTTGTAGAAGCCCAGGGTTCAGGTCTGCAATATCTGTAGTCATGGCTTTAATGGCCAACTGGGGCTTCCAGTAGGTTTGGAAGTTTGCTTCCCCACTTCTGATCCAATGAAGTTAATAGACGCAATTCCTTGGCTCGAACCCCTCACCCCAAAGCCAAATACCATCAACATATGGTTGCACACTCACACCATCAGGTTGATTAACACTCGACATCAAGCAATACAATCGACAACAAATCTCTGGCTTTGAAAGCTTGTGCGTTCACGCCCTGAACAATTCATACAACATCAAACTAGTGTAACGGAACATCTGCAGCTACAATGAGCCAATTTAATCGCACTTCGTCAAGCGCTCACCGCTTTCAACTATTGTTCCTGGCAAAATGAAGCCTGTGTAAAAAAAATATGTCATGAGTCAATGTGGCATTCTGCGGGAAGTAAAAAAAAAAAAGTTTTAAAAATTGAAGCAAGCTTTCATTAAATGCAATATATCAAATTAGCTCCTACAAAAGAATTTAATTAGTCAACAGATGCAGGCTTAAACACACACACACACACACACACACAAAACAGAATGCTCACACTCTCCCTCTATCTCGGAAGCTATTCAATTCTTTGAAGATGTGCCATTGAACAATTTTCTTTTAAAAATGATGCTAAACTTGGGAAGAATGGTCCTTTCTAGGAAAATCAAAGTTCCCTACAAACCGAGCTAAATTTCTACTATGCTTTTTATACCTGCAAGATATGGGCTTCAGGGTTTGTGTAAAAAAAAAAGTTTTAATCATTTAATCCATCAATGTTAGAACATAGGTTCTACTTTCCATAGAGTGTCAATGCAATGTTCTCAGTCTACTCAAGGTCAGGTGCTGGCCTATATAGAAACCTTCTAGTTTGTGGCTCAGAAGGATCACTGCCCAAAGTAACTGGTTCCAGTTTTTGAACTGCAACCTATGTGGGAGTGCATGACTAGCTGGCTCCTAAGAGGCACATCCTATTACTCAACTTGCACCAACCAGCCATAAGGCCTAGAAACATTCTGTGCCCTAAGAATAACCCCTTCTGGGAGGGGGACCATCACAAATTTCTCTGTTCATGGAGCCAAGGAGGCACCTCCCTAGGCAAGGTCATCTATACCTCTGAGATTCAAAGCTTTCTCGGCCAATTCCTCTGCAATAGCCATACTCTCCTAAATCCATTAGCACAGGATGGCCACTAGGTCAAGGTGTAACTATGTTGGCTCTCTATATTCCCTTGTAACACTATCAAGACTCCTTTGTTTGAAACTATATGTAAGTTATGTCTTAGTTTCTGCAAATGTGCAGCTTTTCTAAACCACAGGTACTAAGCTACCATAACCACAAATAACAACTGGCTACCACGGCCAAACAAAAACTGTGGACCCCTGCATGGGAGACTAGATTAAGCTAACCACAGATAACCTCTCCAGAGCCCATTTTACTCCATAACACTTGTTTAACTACCACCACTACCCATCTTCATCCCTAAAGTCAAAGTAACACAACTGCATCACCTCCCCATATTCTGCTTTCCCATTGCCAAATGGTTGGAGTGTCAACTCCTTGGGGCAGAAACATGTCTTTTGTTGGTTATGTTCTAATATGTTGCCCATCTCCATTTCTCGTCAAGCCTCACAGGACCCTTTTAAGGTAGGAAAATAAAAAAACTATAGTAGAAAGTGAGTGCTTTCTGTGTTACCAAAACTAGACATTAAACTTAGAGAAATCATCAGTTAATTATATAGCACCTTACATCTGTCAGACCTGGCCAAGGCAGCACATGCCTTAGTTCCATTTAGCTCTGCATGGGGCTACTTTTGAAGAGTCTTCAAAAACTGCAACTGGTCCAGAATGCAGAAGCGAGAATGCTGTTGGTGCTCACTGACAGGATCATATTACATCTGTCCTGCTAGGGGTGCACTGGTTACCAATTGGTTTCCAGTAAAAATTCAAAGTCATAATGATGGCCTTTAAAGCCCTAAATAGCTTAGGATTAGAATACCTTAGAATACCTCTTCCCATACCAACCTGCCCGATCTTACAAAGAGGTCCTTCTCTATGTCCCAACTATGGTGGAGGCATGGTTGATGGGGACTAAGGAAAGGGCCTCCTCTGTGGCCACACCCGAAATTGTGGAATTCCCTGCCTCAGGAGACTAGGTTGGCATCCTCTTTAGGCTGTGTGGTAAATCACTTCCTGTTCAGGGAGGCATTTCTTTTACTGGATGGGGAGGCTTTATCCGATGTCTTTCTTCTATCTGCTGCAGAAACCTGTTTTTATTACATTTTATTGAATCAGTTGCTGCAGATTTGGATTTTATTGTGTTCATTATTGGTTTTAATTGTTGTTAGCCATTCTGAGTGTTGCGTAAGCACCAGAAGGGTGGGGTTTATATTTTAAAATAAACATATTTTGTAGCCGTAAGTCTACAAAATGATGGAAGACTAGAGTACCTATAGTACGAAAAAGAGAAAGAAAAACACCCACTGCCAGCTCATTTTTGAGAAGCTTCAGGCTACTTGTAGCACAGAGAGGAGATGAATCAATAAAATGTTATCAGTAAAACAGTTTGATTCCTGCACAGTTAAGCAAGCGCATGGCCACCTCTGTATCTCCATCCCCTCAGGTCAATATAATTTTACACAGTTACCCAATTCTCAGCAGAGAAACGATACCAGTGAATGGTAGCAGATATTCTCAAGTGCTTATTTCTGCATGGAAGGGGAGGGGGCAGAGAAGAACACCTCTATTCACCCCTCCCTCCCAATCTGAAAACAAGCAAATCTCACATACAAGCAGATGTATCGGCCAATTCCAATCTACCTGACTTTAAGGGAAAACATGGTTGGCCTAGTCAAAGAAAATATTAGGGAATGTTGCGGTAGGCGTATAAAGAATCATGTTTATATGGGGAAATGGGGAGACAGGGATTTGATTGCTTCCACCTTTTAAAGTGACTTCAGAAATGACTAGCTCCTCTTACCAGACTATACAAAGGAGCCCTGATAGGAGAGGAAAACAGCAGGACATGCATTTTTGTATCTATATATACATACATGTGCATGCATGCACACACAGCTTGCAAGTGGCATAAACGGTTATTCCCCCAAGGATTTCTGACATTAAAAGCAAGTCAGGCAACCCCAAAGCAGGAGTCCTCATCATCCCCCATGGCATTGTCTGAAGGCACATCACACAGTGCTTTTGATGAAGCAAACATAGGTCAGTTTGTACACGAGAAGAGCCCCGCTCAGCCAGACCAAAGTTCCATCTAGTACAGCATCCTGCTTCCCACAATGATGAATCAGATGACCCTGGAAAGCCTTTATACCTTTAATTCTCTCTCCTACTGTTGAATATATATGCCTGGCAAGCGCGTGTTGTGATAACTGGGGGTGGGGGGGTGCCACTATCACAGTGGGCATGGGTAGGAGGAGATATTGCACTGGGGGTCTGACGGGCCAGGCAAGAGGCAGACCATAGAATCACAGGGTTGGAAGGGGCCTACAATGCCATCAAGTCCAACCGCCGGCTCAGTGCAGGCAGCCTGATTCCCACGCAGTCTCCCATCCAAGTACTACCCAGGGCTGACCCTGCTTAGCTTCCGAGATCAAGCGCATCCAGCCCTTTGCTCAGGCTAAATACGTACAATCTCCCTTGCCCATGATTTGATTGTTGATGGGAGAACAGAACTGGCAGAAACTTGGGTGGGAGAGCCGAATTGACTATATGGTCTCTATCTCCTTCTCCAGGCTTCCTGACCACTTGACTGCCAGACTTGAGTATCTATACATATCTTGTGTTGTATGCTTAGCACTAGGGGAGGACAAGCGAGGTAAGCAGAAAGAACTATTAGACATCTTACACCCATTCCTTCTTCCAGTTTTTCCCTCATCTAGACTGTCTCTACATGTCTTACTCACCTGTCCCAAAGTCTGCTGGTGCTGCAGTTGAATTACAGGTCAGTTCAAAATTAAGAGCTCCCTTATCCATGATTTGATGGTTCATTACAGCACTGACCTGAGAAGTATTACGGAGACACGGGCAGATGAGCTGGCTAGAGTTCTTCTAGCTGTGCCCTTGCTAGTAGTCTTTTCAGCATCATAGATTCTAAGGTAGGAAAGGGCCACTTGCTGCATCTGTAGGAACTCCACCTCCTTCTCCAGGCTTCCTGTCCATTTGAGAGCCAGTCCTGAGTGTTTGTATCTTGTGCTGAACACCTGTGGAAGATTTGGATTTCTGCTGGGGTAACGGGTGGCTTAGTGGTTAAGACGCTGAACTGCAGACTGGAAGTTCTGCAGGTCAGCAGTTCGAGACCCAAGTGCCGCGTGACGGAGTGAGCTCCCGTCTTCAGTCCCAGCTCCTGCCAACCTAGCAGTTCGAAAGCAAGAAATTGCAAGTAGATAAATAGGTACCACTTTGGCGGGAAAGGTAACAGCGTTCCGTGCACCTCGGTGTTCAGTCATGCCGGCCACATGACCACGGAAGCGTCTTCGGACAGCGCTGACTCTTCGGCTTAGAAACGGGGATGAGCACCGCACCCTAGAGTCGGACACGACTGGTTGGGGACACCTTTAACCCTCCTGCTCAGCTGTCTCACTGCCTAAGCTGGGAGAAATGGTCTCAGATTTGGTGTTGAGGACTCCAAAAATGAGAGTCGATATTGGGGCTGTCTTGGCCAGAGTGATTCAGGACTTCATGGCTGCCAACATGCCTCTGAGCCAATGCATAAAACAGGGCATGCTCTGGACCAGTTTTCTCAACCAGGCAACAAGAGGCTGCTAACCAGGAGCCCCCTCAATCCTGGGGAATACTAGGCCCAAAGCCAGACCTGTTTCCTTGGAAAAAGGCAAAAAGAGGCCTACATACCAAGCCACTCTAAACATATCCAGATGTGATCAACCTGGTGGTCCAGACCAACCTGGTGGGCCAGAGGTTTAAGCTGTCATCACAAAAACTAGCACCCTCTTTCGCTTTGAAGACAGAGCCTCCAAACACCACAGCCTTTACTCCACTGATTAGTTATCCATGAAGCTCAAGGCCCCCACCATGCCGCATCTCTCCTATTTGAGGGCATAACCTGCCCCAGTCACCAGCTAGACCAGACCCCTCTTTCCCTTCAAGACAAAGCCTCCTCCTTCACACACAACCTTTCTTCCAAACCATACTTCTCCATGAAGCCTGAGGACTCCACCAAGCAATACCTCCCCTAGAAGGATGCATAACTTGTCACAGTCCATCAGGGAGACCACCACCCTCTTCCCCTTAAAGGACAAAAGTTCCTGCCACAATCTTTCCTCCAATCCGTACTTCTCCATGAAGCTAAAGGATCCCACCAACCAAGACCTCCCCTTGGAGGAGGCATATCCTCTTATAGGTCATCAGGGACACCAGCACCCTCTTCAAGGTCAAAGCCTCCCCCCACAACCTGTCCTCCAATCCATGCTTCTCCATGAACCTAAAGGACCACACCAAGCAACACCTCCGCCAGGAGGAAGAATAACCTGTCACAGGTCGACAGGGAGAACAGCACCCATTTCTTCTTCAAGGAGAAAGCCTCAACCATAAAGGTTTTCACCAACCTGTACTTCTCCAAGAAGTTAAACAACCCCACCGACCAATACCTCCCCTGGTATGAGGCATGACCTGCCACAGGTCAACAGGGAGACCAGAACCTTCTTCAAGACCAAAGCCGCCGCCACCACCACCACCACACACAAACAACCTTTCCTCCAATCTGTACTTCTCCATGAAGCTAAAGGACCCCTAGGAGGAAGCATGACCTGCCACAGGTAATCAGGGAGAACAGCGCCCTCTTCCAAGTTGAGGACAAAGTGCCTCCACCCCCACACAACCTATCTTCCAATCCGTAATGGTGCATGAAGCTAAAGGACCACACCAACGAATAGATCCCCTGGTAGAAGGCATGACCTGCCATAGTCATCAGGGAGACTAGCACCCCCTTCCCCTTCAAGGACAAATCATCCCCCCACATACTTTCCTCCAATCCATACGTCTCCATGAAAATAGGGTACCCCCCAAAGAATCACTTCCCCTGGGAGGAGGCATAATCTAACACAGCTCATCTGGGAGACTGGCACCCTCTTGCCCTTGAAGGACAAAGGAACAAAGCCTTCCCCAACAAGCTTTCCTCCAATCTATACTTCTCCATGATGCTAATGGACCCCACCACACCACATCTCCCCTGGCAGGAGGCATGACTTGCCCCAGTCATCAGTTATACCAGAACTTTCTTCCCCTTCCGGACAAAGCCTCCCTCTGCACACACAAACTATACCTCTCCATGAAGCCTAAGGACCCCACCAAGCAACAACTCCCCTGGGAGGAGGCATAATCTGTCACAGGTCATCATGGTGACCAGCACCCACTTCAATGGCAGATCCTCCCCTCACAACCTTCCTCCAATCCATACTTCTCCATGAAGCCTAAGGGCCTCACCTTGCCACATCTCCCCTGGTAGGAGGCATAACCTGCTGCAGTCATCAGGGAGACCAGCATCTACTTCCCCTTCAAGGACAAAGCCTCACCCCAAAAACTTTCCTTCAATCAGTATTTCTCTAAGAAGCTAAGGGACCCCACCAAGCAACACCTCCCCTGGGAGGAGGAAGAACCTGTCACAGGTCATTTGGGGCACAAGCCTCCACCCACCCCCCACAGTAATTTATGTGGATCACATCCCAACTTCCCATGTGCCCAGCATACTGCTCAAGTCCTCCCCACTGCTAGAGGTTGAACAGATGCTTCTAAGGCTTGCTTGAAGAATTCTTTTAAAATTGAGTCCCCGCTACACAACTTGCTATATGCAGCCTCCAACTCCAAACCAGAGAGGTCAACCCCGCCTTGTCAACATGCAGCCCAGGACAGCTGTGGCTGTTCCCTTCGCAGCCCTGACACCCCCAGAACCATCTCCCCCTTCTTCTCTTGGTGAGAGGTGCCAGTTCAACTCCTGCACATCAGCTAGCCCTTTTTGGCTTCTCCATGCCTGCTACAGCACTCTACCCATTTCTATAGTATTCTAGCAACCACCCATATTCCCCTGGGCCAGTTTCTGACTTCTTACAGCCATGGCATTCTGCCCATGTGGTTACTCTTTTCACTGCCAACCCTTTTTGCCATCTCACCTCCACCATGCCTTCTCTGTTGCATGTAAAGCCTCACAGCCTGCATGAATCACACTTATTGCAACCTGGTAGCAGTGCAACATTCCACCATCACATCTTCTGGACCACTCTTTGGGCATGGAAGGTGCATGGCCTACAAGTTTCCTGTTGCAAAGCACCACCTCCCTCATATGCACACACTTGTTTCATCTCGTGATGTATCATCACACTATTTTCCCTTCCGAAAGGCTGTGGGAATACTGGGTTGCTTGCACCCTCCCATGATTAGTTCTCCAACTTAAGGACCCCACCAAGTCCAAAGCCTTGGTAATTCCAAGTCCAAAGCCTTGGAATTACGTTATCTTTCCCATAGTAAGGGGAGACACCTTGGGTTCTCCATGCCTGTAGTGTGCTAGCCCATAACACTCTGGGTCAGGTTCTGACTTCATACAGTCACTTCTGGAGTACATTGTAGACATGGAAGGTGTAATGCCTGAAGACACCCTAATGCCAACCCCTCCCCCTGACCACACACACACACGCGCGCACACACAGGCACACACTTGTTCCATCCCCCACCAGGTACTATCACTCTATTGCCTCTTCTGAAAGGCTATGGGAATACTAGATTGCCTGCATCCTCTGGGAGGGGAAGAAAAGAGACCCTTTTGTATTCTTTATAATTAATAATTATGATTAGCTGTTTTTATCCTGCTGTTTTTATACTAAATTATTTTATTTTTGGTAGGCCACTGAGTTTATTCTATAAAGAAAAGTGAGTTATTTGCTTACGTGTTACTGAGGAGCTCAGCCTCGCAGCCTTCTTAAGGATTGCCTGAGCATCTTGAGAATACCCATCTCCCAGGTAACCAGTCCTGTAAATCAGGGGTAGGGAACCTGTGGCCCTCCAGATAGTGCTGTAATTAAACTAACTGACTGCTGTACAGAAGTCCCTGGCAGTACTCCTAACCCAGGTTTCTCCTAGTGCAAGGAGAGAGAGAAGGGAAGAGTCTGGAAGCTGGGCTGTGTTGGAGAGGACAGTGTACATTTCTCTCTGCCTAAATATAACAGACCTCATCTTATTTTTTAAAGGGGGAGCATGCTGCCCACATTTGCATCAGAAGGCATCAGCCCTTCCATCTTTGAGGCTTGGAACATCATGCACGTCTTGAACGTGTCAAGCTTCTATTTTCCATCTGTGACTGTTGCTTGTGCTACTTCAGTGTGGCTTGAACACCCATTTGGCTCGGCCAAGGGTTCAGTGCCTTGGTGAGAATCTGAATGCACACATGCACCTTCAGCTGGCCTTAAGTTAATGATGTCGCTTCTGTCCTCTGGCAGGGCTGTACCCTCATGTGCAGGTTATTAGGTATTTGCCATCACATCTGTACAACTGTCCATTCTGTCTACATTATAAATGACTTAGGCTGTTGCATAGTCTATGTAACTATGGTTCTCATTGGCCATTAAGGATTTGACATCAACCCCTTTCCATGCTTTTCAAGAGATTTCAGCAAGTTCCCATTTCCATCATAATAAACCTTTTGTTTCACCTTTTCTTCTGTCGAGCTCCCCTCCATCTTCTCATGGCCTGTGATTTTTGGCTGTAGAAGCATTTTAGCTGTAGAAGCACCAGCAATTTGCTGATATGACAGCTTGAAGCTTGACTCATATCTGGTCAGGAGAGGACCCTACTCCCAACAGCATCCTCAGAGTTTAGTAACCCAAAGTATGAGTTTTGCCCCTCTTTGGCTGCTTTTTCTTTGTTAGTGTTCATTTGTTTGTGTTAACCTATTTTTTAGCTGAACCTAGTCCCACAGGTAGTACAGGCTAATCGTCATGCATGTGAACCTCAAGTCATATAGAAACTTCGTTACTGCACCTATGTATAATGAGGCCCGTTCTCAGATATTACCTCAGAGAATATTATCATCAGATATTACCTCCCACAGAATATAGCTTTGGCCTAAGTGAGATACAAGCCTATAACTTCCTGACTGTTAGAGCAATACGACAATGAAACCAATGACCTAGGGAGATGGTGGGCTCTCCCACACTGGAGGCATTCAAGACAAGGCTGGACAGCCATCTGTCAGGGATGCTGTGACTTGGATTCCTGCACTGAGCAGGGGGTTGGACTCGATGGTCTTATAGGCCCCTTCCAACCCTACTATTCTAAGTAGTGACTGTAGTAGGCAGTTACATAGATAATGTGTGACACTATACTCAAAACAGGTTGATTGCTAGCAAATTCTAAAGCATTCCTGGGTGGACTCTTGATTGTTGTGGTCTCCCTGCAGTTCTCTTTGGTACTTTGCACAGACATCAGTTTCAGACAAAGTCTTCAATTTGTGCATTCTGACTGGTGTATTCCAAGCCTGTTCGTAGAGCATCTCTAGGTGCCTCTACATTGGAAACACTATCTTACCTCTGTCTTATAGATAAAAAGTGACTTATCTGTAGGAAATTGCCTCTGTCATTCTATCTTGGATTGCCTCAGGAGTCTAAAGATGGGATGACCCATGTACATAGTTTCTCACAGAAGAGGTAATGCATCAACTCCCTTTGCTATTTCCACTAATACGCTTGTAGATACAGAACTACTAAAATGCTTATAGATGATGTTGCTGTATCATGTGCGCTTGTTCTTCCAGGTTTTCTTCCTCTTTAGCATCTTGCCCTGTGAAACTAGAGACAGGAGACCTCTTCTCCACGTTCATATTGAGCCCATAAGGTGTATCCTTTGCTGTTTCAGAAACTTGTGTTGAAGTCTTGGTTGTGCCAAGGCAGCGCAAGTAGTTTTTGAGAATGCTCTTTAGTGGTTTATGGCTCGTTTGCACTGTGACCGGATGGGCATATAAATACTAAATGAAACTTCTAACACTCTGCCATCATGGCAAACAGGTCCTACTCATTGTCTTACCAACATGGTGTCCATACCCTTAAAAACACTTGCTTTTTACACTTCTTATAGCAGTGCAGCTTCTACTGCTGCTTGGGAGACATCTATTTATAGTGTTGAGTCTTCTCACAATATTTTAGCTTCGTTTCCAGGCTATCTTTTGTTTTTGGAAGGCGTGGTTGCTATCCAAATGCCATTCTGTCTACTCTCCCCGTGATGTTTGCCAATCTTGGTATGAATCCTGACAAGTTGATTACTTCCAACTATGTCTTGGAGGTTGGTGCCTTTGTTTTACTACTTATTTTATTTATTATATTTATACACCGCCTTTCCTTGCCTCAAGTAGTTCACTTGCTCTTTCCCAATTTGAATCTTGTTGGCATTCAGCTTTAGGTTATTCTCCCTTCATCTGGTCTGTAAGGCTGTTGAAGCATTTCATTGTTCACTGTCTTGGCACTTCCATGAACTAGGGATATCAACAATACAACTCTGATACCCTCCAGACCCTGTACAGTTTCATATTTTTCTTTGGAATCTTCCAAATGATGCATTAAAGGTGGTGAGTTTGCTGCTCTTTTCATTCAGTTTGATCTGCCAACATCCCAACAAGGCATCCAACATGCTTAAACACTGGCTGTTGCCAATATTTGAGCAATGACATTGAGGGTGGGTAACCGCATGGTTGCACATTATTGCTCTGTTCAAGTCTCAGACCTATGGATATATGTATAGCACCAATGTTCTTTTCTTCTACTGCAGCCATCAAGCTGACCTGTTCTGGGGAGTCAACCTTTCCAATTATGCCTAGCTGCTCTGGACACCAGAGTTCCTTCTCCAGCTTTGGCTTCATCATTAGTAGCAAGCACCGCAGTGCATGCACTGCACTGACTAGCTTAATTTTGGAGTATCCTGGCAAACAACCCCAAGCAAGTTGAGAAATTCCCTCTGGATGCTCTGTTTGGTGATGGTTTCAGTCAATTCTTCCATCATTCAGATTTATTTATAAATAAAGTACAGGAAGCCTTCAGAACAGTTCCAGTATTGGAGTAGATGGTTTATATATCAGAGGCATCTAAGGTTTAGGCATCTTTCTTTGTGCTGTATTTGACATGGTTTTCTTGTCAGTCAAAACAGTATCCCCCACATCCTAGTTTGGTGGATACAGGCAGTATTAATTTTATGCCCTGGACTCTTCTCTTGTATTCTCTTTTAGGGATGCAGTTTACTTCTGCTCCCATAGCAATCTTAAAACTCTACTGGTATTGTCCTGGGTCCTATTAATCCTTATTACGTATTGTAGCTAGGTTCAGTGTTGGGTCTTCATTTACTGACTTAAGAATATTCCTTTTCTGTATGCTTTGTATGCACTTTGCTTGCCTAGGTATCCATGGCATACCTTTGCCAAGCAGTTTCCTGGTGGCATTTTCTGTGTATTTTCTCTGGTGCTGAGCATTCCTCTTCCCTTGCAATGTATATCTGTTGCAAACATCCCGAGTGTGTTGACTGTGCATCTCTTTCTGTAGCCAAGGGCCTGTTGTGCCCTTGCCTCTGTTTTCGCAATGTGAGCTAAGGTCATGTTGGGATCACAAAAGTAAGTCCTTTTATGTGCTTCGTTGGATGCTTCATGAACTCTACTGTCTGAATAGTTTTATCTCCATTAGTATTTCTTCTTGTGTTGTTTTTGAGTTACATCTAATAAGAATGCTATGGCATATCAACCTTCTCTGCGAAGACACAATCCTATATTAATTGCATTTGAGTTACAGGCTTTAAAAAAAGTTGGGGCTTAGTCTCTTTCATAGAAGGATTCTCTCTGTATAGAAACATTTATCCTTAGGCTGCAGTAGGCTTCACATAATGCAAATTATCTGAACCTCTCTCTGCTTCTGTAATCTTTCCACTGGAGACCCATGCTCTGGAGTTATTCCTATTCCTGGACCAACGCATATTAGAAAATGAGCAACTCTGGAGACTGCAGAGCACTTAGCTGGCTTTAGTTCTGCCAAAAAAAATATATATTTTCCTTCCATCTAGCCCAGCTCTCCGCAATATTTCCAGTTTCAAAAATTATTAGAAGGAACATTCCTTACACTCGTCTGTGTGGAAGTCATCCTTCTTTTAAAACTAAGTGTTATCTGTTGGAACTGGACTACTGGATTCAGGCTCAACAGATGTTCTAAATAAATCAGTTTAGTTACAAGCTTCCTTATAGGTCTCCAAATCCAGGCCTAAAGCAGGGCTTCTCATAGTGCAAGAGGAAAGGGGATGTGGGGGAGTGGAGTTAACGTATGCTTTCTATGATTTACCAAATCAGGCCCTCTTTGGCATCATCAGCCACAAAAACCAAGGTGGTACGTTCTCTTCACATTTGGGGCAGGGGTTTGTTGCTGCATAGCTGATTCATGTTTTCATGTGTCTGTATAGCGTTCAGGCCTCTGGAACATGGGCATTCGCGTAAGGTTAAGAGCGTAACAGGAGAACCATGCTGGATAAGATCAAACACTAGCATCCTGTTCCCACCATGGCTTGAACAGGGAAAAAGGTGTTTGTTTTAATCATACTACATGTGTTAATCAGCTCACTAATGCAAGGATGTCTATCACCCAACAAGTGTATTGTGAATAGCCATTGTATATAAGGTAGTTCACTGCCTGTACTTTCTGCACTTAAATTCCCCCAGATCACACTGTTACAATTCCCCCCTCATCTCACCTCCCTCACGCGCGCACACACGCACACACTCCTACCTGTGTGTAAAGTTGGAACTGAGGGTAACACTTCATACATCTGATGAAGTGTGTTGCAGTCCATGAAAGCTTGTGCCATAATACATTTGTTAGTCTTTAAGGTGCCGCAAGACTTTCTGTGGCTTTTGCTGCCACAGACTAGCACAGCTATTTCTCTGGAAAAGCTCAGACCCCATGACTTCTAAGGCCTAGCTTCTCTATGACTACCATTATTATAGGGTTCTCAATGTGAAACCATTCTTTAGCAGTAGAAATTGTAGCATCTGCTGCTGTGTTTATAGCTACAGTCATAATTTTATTGCTGTTGTTTGCACCTTGGTGTGAACTGGAGGTGAGGAAAAGTTCTCTAGGAGTACATTATCCGGCAAATCTAGAACTTGCTCAGACACAGAGACTTGGCATAAAAATCCCCTAAAGTGATTGGCAATCTAACATCGTGAAGAGACATACAACGCTTATGTTCCAAAGCAAACACAAACGCAAGGTAGCACAAACAGTGTCAGAACCCTGCTGGGGACATAAAACATTCATTAGTGTTTCATGCCCTAAGTTAAAGGATCTGAAGTATCAGAAAAATATAACTTTTCTGTCTCTGAAAGCACACAAGGAACAGATATTCACTCACCCAACACTATGTTTTGCAAAGGGAGAGAATGATTCCTGGGAGTTCAGAGGAGAAGACGGTATTTTTGACTTTGATAAAAGGCTAACGTACAGAAAGATACAAGAACAATACCTTCATAGCCCATGAGACCAAGGGCTATGGCGGTTATTTTATTGTTAGGCAGCTGTTTGAGGGAAAGGGATAAAAGGCCTGTTAGCATGGGAGAAGGGGAAGGGAGATGCAACTCATTTGCATGGGGAGAGGGGAAGGGGATGCAAATTCACTTCAAACCCTTTTGTCACCCCCATCCCCCCCGCCAAACACACAAAGAAATCCACAAAAAAGACACAGCAAGAGGAATCTAGAGCTCATAATAATTCCCAATGGCCCTCTGTACTAGGCTAGGAAACAGCTATCCTATGATATGATAACAGCTATCACTGAAATTGTGTTCAATACCTTTAAAAATGACATTTTTCTATTGCTCCATGAAGTGTATGTATTGAAAAAAATACATTGTTTCATCAAAACTCAAGTAACAAAAGGAGGCTAAAGGAAGGAGTTGCTAAAGCAACCTAGCATATTTGTCGCACTTTTAGTAAGCTTTGCTGTCTCTTTGATCAATGGACCTTAACAGGTAACGAAATATGCTGGAAAAAAATGTATTTGGTCCCTAGCCAACAGCTAGAACAATTAAAGGGCCTCTCTCCTAGAAAGGGAAAACCTCCCAACTGCCACAAACTATTCCCTAGATGCTGAAATGGAGAAAATGCTTCAAAGGAGTGACTTAATGGATGCTCTATTTTAAAAAAAATACCAAACTCATCTAAAGTAGAGGGAGAGAAATCAAGGAAAATCAAATCCATTCCTACCTCAACCAGAACCTGGCTTCTGTAGAAGCTCTAGGAGAATTTGGATGCAGTCTTTCACGTAGTTTTGGGTAGCCTGTCCACTAGATACGCCACCACAAGGATGCTGCTCAACAAAATTAAGGTTCTCTTCTTGGGATAACAGAGGGGACCTATCAGCAGCTCCTGCATGCTGGACATTTTCAAGGAGACCACCAATACATGATCTACAAGGTGCAGACTTCATTTTTAAAGGTTCTTATAAGGACCATGGTTAAATTAAAGTATCCCACCTTCTGCAGTGGAAAATTCTGTCAATAGGGAAGTTGTAGAGCCCATAAAGAAGCTAGACTCCATTACAAGGCAAGCTAAGACTCCCTGCCCTCCAACTTTCCCACAGAGCTTCTAAGAAACAAAGAACACAGTATACCTGCTTGGCTCAGCTTTATAATACCATCACACATTCTAACCTGTGTTTTGTGAAGTACATTTTTAATGGAGTTTAAGTCAAATAATTGTATGTATCAGCTTGATATCTCTGGGCATTTTATTGAGAAATAAATATCACACTCTCTGGAAGACACACATCCACTGAGATCTAGTAACCCAGGCCTGCAGAGCTGCAGCTCAATAAACTGTACAAAGCCTACTAGCCAGGAATCATGGACTACCTTTACTACTTGAACCCCACCTATTTGTTTCTACAGTCCCAGACATGTGGCAAAAAAGGAGTTATCAAGCACCTACTTTGCCAAGTTCCCTTGAGGATAGCACAGCCCTGGGTGGGCGGCCACATTTGGCTAATGGCTTGGCATTTGATTTAGTGGGAAACAAGTTGTAGAGGCCTATGCTAAACACAATACAAACAGCCTTTTCCTCACACCATCACTGGGGAGATAGGCCAGGATGAGAGCACACGACTGACCCAAGCTCTGCCAGTGAACTTCATCGGTGAGCAAAGATTTGAACTCGGGTCTCTTTGGTCCACCCCAACACCACCACACTAGCTCCAAGTTTTATCCAATGTTATGGTACAGATCCATGGGCTTGTGACTGTATTCTATGTCTCCTCCATGCCTCATAGTATTAACATTAAATTTGCCTCCCAGCTATTGCATTTCCTGGATAAATAAAAGATACACCCTACTGTGCAGAAGTAATAATTGTCCCTGCAAGTCAGCTGCAAGAGTCAGAAGGAAGATCAGTTTCAGAAGAAAAACTTCAGTCACAAATCCATTTTCCTCAGTTTAATTTGAACATACATAATGAGTGTAATCCCATTATGGGTCCTATCCTACTTTCATTCACCTTAGAAGTGCACACACAACCACAGACGTGGCATTGTACATTTTGAGGATATTTGCACACATTTACATTCTGTCCCCATTTCCATGCAATTATCTCTCATCCATTTCTCTCCGCTACTCTTCACCTTGCCCTGCACCCAAGAGGCCAAGGCAGCAGCGCATTCCGCAGCCATTAGAAGGCAGAGGATATCCACGGTGTAGGCTTGCTACAATGGAGCAGTGCCTGCTGTTGCATTTCATTTCTCAGAAACAAAATTAATCACCGATTGTATTGCTAACCCAGATTTCCACTCAGAAAGGGATCAAGCTCCTTGCAATTTGTACCTTTTGGTAAGCCTGTTCAACAGGACTTGGTTTACAAGAACTACATTAACCAGTATTTTATTTAACTAGAAAGGTCACTGTAATGACAACAGCATAGTAAATTCATGTCCTATACACACACACACAGTTACTTTGTTTCTACATACATAAAACACACAGGATACAGTTCTCATCATGCTGTCAAACTATTGTGTGAACCCCAAATACAGCTTTTATATGGGAGAGGCAAAGGCTTCCTTACATCAGGGCAGGTTTCAGCTTTGTGAGAACAAGGGAGGAGTGGGATGCTATACACACGGGACTGATCTCTTCCCCCCCCACACACACACATATATATACACAAGAGGAAAGTGAGGGATAAGAAAAGGACTGCAACTCCCACCCAAATTTGTATAGGTCCTTAACTTTTCTTTTCTTTTTTTTTTCAAAAGTCAAATTATCAGCATTCTATCTTAACATTTAATAAAGAAAAATACAGATAGGAGAGGGAGTTGCAGGACTATTTTCATATGCAAACTGCAAAATTGGAAATGCAGTGGGCTGAATCTAGAATAGAGAGGCTCTGCTGGAGGAAAAGGGTGGAGAGGAAATATTTGGGGGACCCTGTAGAGCCACATGAGGGGGACACAGGGGGAAGGGAGAATCATGAAGTTTGTCTCCCTGCTACCTTCTCCCTTCCTCCAACAGGAAACCTCCGTTGGATCCCAGTGCCTTCCATGAACAAAAGAAGTTCAGTATCCAACCCAATCAGTATCCAACCCAAGATCTTTTACAAAGCCAGCTTCTGCTGGTTCCAGAGTATACTAGCTTTTGAGTGACAGTTGACAAAGAGTCATGTTACAAGCTTTTCAGTGACACACGGTTCTCTGCAAAGCAGAGTAGATGAAACTCTAAAAGACAAGTTGGTCCAACAAGAGTTCCTCCCTCCCTAGAGCTGCAAGCTTTAATCAGTGTTTTAATTAACTAAAGCTTTAGTTGATTAATTGGTGAGGACTGCAAGTTAAAGGGACGCTTGTTTATTTTATGAAGTTATTGTGGTTATAGTGTATCACTGTAATAGGGAATTTGAAAACCTATTAGATGGCCTTTCCTTCTAACAGTAAGTAGCGTAGCTAATGTTTCTGTAGGCTGGGCTTGCACAGCTTGTGACTCACCAAACCTAACTCAACGTACCAGATGTGTACAGCAGCATCAAGGGGCTCAATACATCTCCAGTTTGTCTTTTCGTAGTAGTAGTGCAAAAATGGGGGAGGGAACAGTAGAACACCTGGCAGGTAATCATTCATGACCAGCAAGTTCTCAGCTATGCAGGGTCACAAATAATTGCCCCAAACTGACCACTTCCCAGTTGGCAAATCACCTAACCTGATCACACAGTACAGCTTTGCCAGAAACACAGCTGGAAAAGAGATGAACCTATACTAGGAAGGAATTCAAGGTGCTGGTGATGACATTTAAAGCCCTAAGAGGCTTGGGACCTTGATATTTAAGGGAGCGCCTCTCCCTATATATGCCTGCCCAAGGATTGAGGTCTGTTGGAGGGGCCCTCCTCTGTGTCCCATCAGTGCAAGACATACGCTATGTTGAAACATGGGAGAGAGCCTTCTCTGCTGTGGCACCCTGGTTGTGGAATGCCCTCCCCTTAGAGGCCAGATTGGTGCAGACCTTGGTTTCATTTCAGCACCAAGTTAAAATGTGGCTTTTCACCAAAACCTTTGAGGGCTAAGTTGCACACAGTTTTAACTGTTTTACATTTTCTAATTGGTATTAGCTTGTTTAATGGTTTAATATGCTTTCAGCTGTTTAAATTATTTATTGTTTTATACTGTTTAAATTGATTTTATCTGCATGCCGCCCTGAGATCTTAATGATATAGGATGGGATACAAATGTTTTAAATAAATACATAAATAGAATATATCATGGCTCCTGTTTTCTAAGCCACCCTTGGAATATGATTGAAAGGTGGTATAAAAAAGCGTATAATAAGTATTATAGATCTCATGTGGTGACTGGCAGAGTTTCACAGGCAAGCAGGGGATGGAAGAGCATGTTAAGAAGAGCCCTTTATTTCTTGGGCAGTGGACGCAAGCCACATGAGAGGAAGGGGAACCAGATATACCATAACTCATCCTCATACATCACCTCTTCTCACTTTCCTCCTTCTAAAAATGTTGTTCTGATGCAGTGCAGTCGTCGGCCACTGCATTTAAGCTGCTGGAAGTGGGGCAAAGGCCTACAATAACTTCAGCTGTTTTGCAAGCAAGCGGCAGTCCCTTCTCTACTCAGCCACCACCACTCCTGGCTAACACTGTTGACACATGTCATCAAGAACCAGGGATGGAAAAATCTGTCCATGTTGCTTTCTGTAAAGTTCTTCTTTTTTTTCCAAGCACGAATTTGTTCTCTCTCGTTTCCATATCCATTCACTTTTTTCTTTTCTTTTTTTAAAAAGTCCACCTGAAAATTTGAATGCAATTTCATGAATATTATCATACACATGGAAGTTTGCATGCATATTTGTACACCACAACTTTCTCTGACATATGCTTTTTCCAAGCACTTTCCCCTGACATATGCCTTTTTATATGCTATTTCTCTAGTGTTTGCATTTTCATGCCATTTTCCCAAATGTTCACATTTTTTAATTGTGCTGTGCATATTTTTTTATCAGATGCAGATTTTTTATTGCCAAACACGAAGAAGTACAAAAACCAAAGGATAATGGCATTCCAGTTCATGTTTTAGTTCAGGAAGCGTGAATTAGGTCAGCTAATATTAAAATGCAAACCAAAACAAATTTAGCCCCCATCTACACCAAGAGCTTTCAGCCACTGTTCTCATGTGGCGGCTTTTCCTGATGGATTGTCATCTATTGCCATTGCCACTGCTTATCTGCACTTATTCTTTTGATGGCATATAAATACTGAGCCCTCACAGAGTTTGGGCCTTCTTTTAAGTCTCCAGTCCCAACCAGCCAGTGCTGACCTGGGAGGCTAAACCTAGGTGACCAGACAGTACAGCCAATTGATGAGCATGCAACTAGGCCACCCTAAACTTCACTGCCCACTGTTCTACCATTATTACAGTCTCTCCCCCCACACACACAGCAGAAATGGGTGTCCCAACTGGAGAGTACAGAGAAACTGTGCTTCTGCATAACCTAGCTTCTGAAGTACTAGTTCCCCTCTACTCAACACTGGTTAGGCCTCATCTGGAGTACTGTGTCCAGTTCTGGGCACCACACTTTAAGAAGGATGCAGACAAACTGGAGAGGGTTCAGAGGAGGGCAACAAAGATGATCAGGGGACTGGAAACAAAGCCCTATGAAGAGAGACTGAAAGAACTGGGCATGTTTCGCCTTGAGAAGAGAAGACTGAGGGGAGATATGATAGTGCTCTTCAAGTACTTGAAAGGTTGTCACAGAGAGGAAGGCCAGGTTCTCTTCTCGATCATCCCAGAGTGCAGGACACGGAATAATGGGCTCAAGTTACAGGAAGCCAGATTCCAGCTGAACATCAGGAAAACTTCCTGACTGTTAGAGCAACACGACAATGGAACCAATTACCTAGGGAGGTAGTGGGCTCTCCCACACTGGAGGCATTCAAGCTGAAGCTGGACAGCCATCTGTCAGGGATGCTTTGACTTGGATTCCTGCACTGAGCAGGGGGTTGGACTTGATGGTCTTACAGGACCCTTCCAACCCTACTATTCTATGATTCTATGATAACCAACCATTCAAAAGACAGTAATATGTAGCAGCACATGCAAACTGAGCTTATCATGAACACCACAGTATCAGTCCCTTCTTTCTTTGTAAGAACTTCAGAAATCAAATAGCTTCCTAAAGAGAGAGACCAAAGCCTTCTGAATATCAATTCCACTGGGAGAAAGTGGGTTTAGATTAACACCACAATATGTTCAGAAATAAATAGATAAGCTCTTCATTTCAGAGTCCTAGCTGATGGAGTGGAACTAGGTCATAGAGAACTGTTAAGGATCAGCTCTCCATCCATTTGCTTTTGAGGAATGGAAGCCATCCACGTTAACTACATTCCTCTATCACACCAGGGATTATAGTCACAGGGGTGGGGGGAAGCGTTCTGTATTGATAACACTTAATTGTAAAATCTGTCCAGCTTTGTATTTAAAATGAGTGGGGGAGAAAAGAGGTGGTTAATAAAAAAAAAAAAACACTACACTGATAAAGCTCAAAAGCAATAAGGGAACTGAAAGATAACCACATGTATGGCCCGTCTTTCTGATATAATACAAGTGAAAAAACAATACAATTAGATACTTGCACTGGTTGAAAAGATAAAAGTTGGCAGTTTTGCTTTATCTGTGCAAATTTAAGCTTTGTTCCCATTTCATTTGAAGGAGGAACCAATTACCTTGGCTGCACCCCAGCTTCCACATAGGCTATTCATGATTTTAGAGGCAAGGGCAACAGGAAGGAATCCATTAGGATATATTGGCCTCCTGTCATGAGCCAGAGGACCAAAGGATACTGGGAGATTGCACCCCCCCACCACCCAGGACGACATCACATCAAGGGGAAGACCAGCCCAGTGATCTGGCAGAAAAGGAGCAGCTGCAGGATCCTTGCTTCCCCTACTTCCTACCAGAAAGAATGCTACTCCAATTGTCAATTACTCCAGACTGCAGTGGCAAGCGGGAAGATCGTTCTAGCCATTGTGACCAGCCAGAGAAATAAGGGCACTGGATGATTTTGTTTTAGTGTGTTGTAAGCCACCCTGGAGATCACTTCATCGTAGATCTTAAATTAAGCAAATCGTGTTGATTTGGGCAGATCTACATGGGCTGGCATCCAGCCTTGATATCCAGGGTTCTTATTCAAGACCCTGGTTTCTGATAGTTTTGCCTTCATGAGCAGAAGTTCAGTACAATGCTTCAGATGTTGAGCTGTATGATTTCATAGTGCAATGTGGGGGAGGGAGAGAATTTTGAAGTGCACCCCCTCCTCCATATATACAAAATTAGCATACCAAAGGAGGGTTCAACCTTAAGAACATAAGAAGAGCTGTGCTGGATCAGACCAAAGACCCATCCAGTCTTTGGCCGATCAGCTGCCTGTGGGAAGTCCAGAAGCAGGACAAGAGGGCAACTGTGTCGTGTAGCGGTGAGAGTGTTGGACTGGGAGTCGGGAGATCCGGGTTCCGGTCCCCACTCAGCCATGGAAGCCCACTAGGTGACTTTGGGCCAGTCACAGACTCTCAGCCCAACCTACCTCACAGGGTTGTTGTGAGGATAAAATGGAGAGGAGGAAGATAATGTAAGCTGCCTTGGGTTCCTTGCAAGAGAAAAAAAGGTGGGATATAAATGCAATAAGTAAGTAGCACCCTCCCAGTTATGTTCCACAGCAACTAGTTTACGTAGGCATACTGCCTCTGATACTGGAGGTAATACATAGCCATCATGACTAGCATCCATTGATAGCCTGATCTTCCCTTTGCCTAATCCCATTTTAAAGCCACTAAGTCTGTGACCATCACTGCATCTTATGGTAGTGAATTCCACAGTTTTACCTGAGTGCAGTGTGAAGTACTTCCTTTTACCTATCTTGGATCTCCATTCAGTTTCATTGGAGGACCATGGCTTTTAGGAGCAAGTGAGCCAGAAACTTCACCCAATCTACTTTTTTTACACCATACAGAATTTTATACAACTATCATGTCCATCCCCCCCCCCACTTACTCACCGTTGTTGTTTTTTTAACCTAAAAAGCCCCAAACACTGCAGCCTTTCCTCATAGGAGAGTTGCACTAACCCTTTGATCATTCTGGTTGCCCTTCTCTGCACCTTTCCCAACTCTGCAATAACTTCTTTGAAGTGCGGTGACCAGTACTCAGCACAATAGAACGGGGGGTTGAGTGATGCACAATAGAAGCTACACCGATGATAAACTATACACACAACAACCTCCTCCTTCTCATGTCAGCTTCGCACATGTAGGCCATTGTTTATGGGGAGCGAACAATCAATTTTTCACCAGTGGTACAAACTGGTAGAGCTCAACAACTGATGCAACATGTTTTGCACCCAACTGCCTGGTTCAGTGCTACATTATGGGAGTTTCATGACCAGGCAAGGAAGCACGGAGCTAAAAGTCCAAGGGAGCAGAACAATGAGCAATAGCCTGCGTAGTGATGCTGGATGCAATGCCTCATTGCCACAATGTGCAACAGCCAAAGAGATCAGGAAGGAGGGTGGTATGCTAAAAGGACCAAAGGGCTGTGTGCAGAGCTCATCCATACCAGTGACATTTCAAACTGTGTTCTGGGGACCCCCATGGTTCCTTGAAATCTAATCAGGGGCTTTTCATTGAGTGTATGAGTAATGGTGGGTGGGCAAGGTTCCTTGAAGTGACGGCCTGCCTACCACTACCAAGTTGGCAGCAGCACCTAGGCAATGTCCAGGGGGTAATAACCAGGGGGAAGCTATTGTCAATAAGCAGCTAATAGCAATAAGAAGAGAGGGGAAAAGCAGATGCTCTGGACGGGTGTCAGCCTCCACTCAAGGAAAGCGGAAGATTCCTTATCTACACATTCAATAGGGAAGGAGCTGTCTACAGCACCATTAGAAACAAACAGCAACTAGGGATGTACGAAAGTCACTTACCTGTTCGCGGATTATGTTGATGAGGGGGGTGTTCCGTCCCTCCCCCTGAAATCCTTGCCAGGGGGAGGCGCTCCGTTCCTCTCCCCTGGAATTCTCCGAGGCCGGCTTTGCCAGAGCTACGGCCACCGCCATTTGCGTTCCTTATTTTTGCCCTCTTAATCTACGTAAATATTTACGTAGACTATGACGGCGAAAATCAAGGGGAACGCAAAATGGGGAATCAAAAAGGGACGCAAATAGCGCCTGCTACACTATTTGCGTTCCCCTTGATTTTCACCGTCATAGTCTACGTAAATATTTACGTAAATTAAGAGGGCAAAAATAAGGAACGCAAATGGCGGCGGCCATAGCCACAGCCATTTGCGTACGCGGGTTTGTTTTTTAACCCACCCAGCCATGATAGGCTACATAAACATTTACATAGCCTATCACGTCGTTTGTTGTTTTTTAACCTAGTCATGATAGGCTACGTAAATCTTTACGTAGCCTATCACGTCTTTCTTTCTTTTTCTTTCTTTCTTTTTTTTTTTTACCAGAGTGGAAATGGCAGCAGCGGCAGGCGGTCGGAAGACCGGCCGCCGCCGGAGCCGCCGCCGCCCGGAAGATCCGCCCCAGGGGAGTCTCATCCCGGGGGGGATCCGCGGGGGGTGGGGGGGTGGCAGGCCATTCCACAACAGAGTTCGGGGGGCCGAATGCACTGGCATTCGGCCTCACCGTGATCCGTGGTGGAATTCTCTGACAGCCCTAACAGCAACCGGAACACAGGCACTGCCTAGCCACAGCATCGTGCTTCCTGGCTCTGAGCAGTTCATGTTTCTATGACATGGGGGTGGGGGGAAGCAGATACAATACACCGGCTAGGCTGTTGCTAGCTGGTCTGTCTTATCTCAAGTTTACATTTTGGGACATTTGAAAGATTCTGTTCCCTGACAACTGATCCTGAATGTCAACTCTCTAGCTTATCAGCTGTGGTTCCCAAGCTGGCTATGACACACGACTTTGACAACTCCCTTCCCCACACCCACTGCTGTCCTCTGACCCCCAGGTTGGCCTCCAAAATCTATTCATATTCTGGATGTAACTGCGGGGGTTGTAAGTTATTGTGAACCAAATTTTGAGAAGGCTATGCAAATACCATTCTCGCCCCATGAGTACAAAGCTCTTTATACTGAGCAGTTCTCATCAAAGGTGTCTCACAGTTGATGGAACACCACAGGTGGTTACAAAAAGTTACAGTAACTTTTTGTTGTCCAATTAAGTTTTTAAATGAAGGTGCACAAGTGGGGAGCATCCAAAATAGACCCCAAATGGAGAGACACTATAACTAAGATTTTATTCATAAGAAGCCCATAGCGTTTCAGCCTATTTTTATTTTAAGGCCTTCTTCAGGAGGTTATAAAAGTGCCTGCAGAAATACCTATAACAAACATCTCCTGCAACAGTTCACTGCTGACAAGAGCTTCTTACAAATAAAATCTTAGTTCTAACATCCTGGGAAGTTTCTCTCCATTTTTGCCTTAAGTTTTTAATTAAGTTTTTGCCTGCACCAGTTTCGTAGATGATTTAGTACAATTGATTCCTCCCCTTAATTCTTTCCATTTAGTATCCCAAGTTTTGCAACCTGAAGTTGCTGGTGGTGCTGTGCCAGAATGAGAGAGCCCCTTTTGGTCTCTTCCTATAACCTGTAGAGAGTCTTCTCCAGTGGAAAGACTTTGTTGAGAAGCAGAGATTGCATGCAGTAACATCCTCCAATCTACCCTCTGACCTCACACCTTTCATGATGCAAGTGTCCTTTGGAAATGTGGTGGCCAATTAGAAGAGATGAAATAATGGAATTTTACAAACTGAAAGGTCTCAAAGGTTCCAAATGGGTCATCATCTAAGTCTGATCCCCTTCTGTAAGACAGGGGCGCTTACATAGGATGCCTAATGTATGACCCTGAGGCAGTTTGAGAAAGTTGCATAAAAAACTATCTAGACCACATCCCTTTAGAAGCAGCAAATCTATATACTAGTACCTGTAAACCCAGCAATGTACCAATTATGGAGCTCTTTATTACACAAGGACTATCACAGTTATCTTTTGTGTTAAGAGATGCATTCAACCACAAAAGAAGCCAAGGTCAAATGACAGCTCAGTTGGTGGTAGTATTCGAGGGAAAACCTCAAAACTGCAATGTAAAGTGATGCCAAAAGATGATCTTTATGGGTACCAGGAATATTTGCAGATATCATGAAGAGCATCTGGGGGGAGAGGGTGAGGACAGGGATGGAGGGGTAAGCAAAAGCCATTTGCAAAAATGTCTCATATGGCCCAGTGGGATAGGCCCATCTACTGATTGAAGCCCTTGGGCAACAGCACCTTCTCATTACACTTCTATTGCCCCATATCTCTTTACCATAGTCTCTCCCTCACAGATTTGAAGGGGAGAGGCCTCAAATGAGGCTTCAAAAGAGGCTTCACCAGACCCCCTCTCCAGGAGACCAAGGTTGCTGAGTACATGTACTGGAGGTTGAGCTTGAAGGGCTGTCTGGGGATTCTGCTCGTGTACCGCCCACCCCGCTGCACTACTGACTCCCTGGCTGAGGTGCTTGAGGTGGTCTCTGATGTCCGTGTGCAGTCCCCTAACTTATTGGTGTTGTGGGACTTCAATCTACATTCAGAGACTGTCCTCACGGGGGCACCTCGGGACTTCGTGGAGACCATGGCTTCCTAGGAGCTGTACCCTATTCCAACTGGGCCCACCCATATAGCCGGTCACATGCTAGACCTTGTGTTTGTTTCTGAAGAAGTGGGGAGTGATCTGGAAGTCGGGGGTATATCCATCACCCTGTTGTCATGGTCAGATCACTATCTGGTGACGCTGGACTTCTCAGTTCCACAACCCCTCCACAGGGGTGGAGGACCCATTAAGATGGTCCTCCCCGGGCATCTTATGGATCCGAATGGATTGCTGAATGTGCTTGGGGATTCTCTGGAGAATGCAAATGGCCACTTGGTCGAGACCCTGGTGGGTGGGTGGAATGCTGCAATCACTGGGGCATTAGATCAGGTGGCTCTGAAATGCCCTCTCCCCTTGAACAGAGTTCAAACTGCACCATGGTTTAATCCGTGGTCATGAGCTCTGAAACAGGAGGTGAGACAGCTAGAGTGCTGGTGGCAGAAATCTCACTCTGAAGACGATCAGACATGCACTAGAGCTGTATCTTCAGCCTATTACATGGCAATGAAGGCAGCAAAAAAGAAATATAATGCTGCCTCTATCCCGTCCACAGAGTGCTGTCCCAGGAGGCTGTTCCAAGTGCTCTGAAGCCTGGTCGGTCCAGCTGCTCCAGAACCACTAGAGCATTCTAAGACCTGCTATGAGGCCTTGGCAAGGCACTTTGCAGATGAAACTGATTGAATCAGGAGTGTTATTCAGTGCACCGTGGATGCAGTTAGCGAGCGAGAGGCAGCCTGTGGCAAACCGGTTTTGTGGGATTGGTTCCAGCTTCTTCCTTCTGATGAAGTGGACAAGGTGCTTTAATCTGTAAAGCCATCCACCTGCTTACTTGATCCTTACCCATCTTGGCTCATTATGAGCTGCAGAGAGACTGGGTGAGGGGATCAGGGCAGTGGTGAATGCCTCCCTTGAGGAGGGAGTGATGCCATCAGCCCTCAAGGAGGCAGTAATAAGACCACTCTTAAAGAAGCCCTCCTTGGATTCCCAAGTTTTGAACAACTTTTGCCCAGTCTCGAAACTGCCATTTGGGGGCAAGATTATTGAGCGGGTGGTGGTGATGCAGTTGAAGGCACACTTGGAAGAAGCCGATTATCTAGATCCATTTCAACTGGGCTTCAGGCCTAGGCATAGGACAGAAACAGCCTTGGTCACCTTGGTTGATGATATGAGGAGGGCTCTGGATAAGGGTGAATGCTCCTTCCTTGTTCTCCTTGATCTCTCAGCAGCTTTTGATACCGTTGACCACAGTATCCTCCTGGACCACCTGGAGAGTTTGGGCAAGCTTAGGCTGGTATACCAACTACGCCCTTATCTGGACAGAGATAGCCTTGCTACAGTTATCCATGCTCTGATAACTTCTCGTCTGGATTACTGCAATGCGTTATACGTGGGGCTGCCTTTGAAAACGGTCCGGAAACTTCAGCTGGTCCAAAATAGGGCAGCAAGATTGTTAACAGGGACTGGCCTGAGAGCTCATATTATGCCAGTACTTTTCCAGCTGCACTGGCTGCCAGTCCATTTCCGGGCCCGATTCAAAGTGCTGGTGTTAACATTCAAAGCCCTTAACGGCTTGGGGCCAGGTTACCTGAAGGATCGCCTCCTCCCATATGTGCCTGCCCGGACCTTAAGATCATCATCAGCGGCCCTTCTCCGTGAGCCCCTGCCAAAGGAAGTGAGGCGGGTGGCTACTAGGAGGAGGGCTTTTTCTGTTGTGGCACCCCGGCTCTGGAATGAGCTCCCTAGTGAGGTTCACCTGGCGCCTACATTGTATTCCTTTCGGCGCCAGATGAAGACCTTTTTATTTTCCCAGGCATTTTAGCATTTTAGCTTTCTAAATTTTTATCTTTGCTGTTTTAAATCTGTATTTTAAACTCCTGCACTGCTGCTAGGTTTTATTGTGGTTGTGGTTATATTGTGGTTTTAATGTTCTGTATATTTTAAATTGTTTTATTGTGTGTTGTTTGGATTTAATTTTTGTGAACCGCCCAGAGAGTTTCAGCTATTGGGCGGTATAGAAATGAAATAAATAAATAAATAAATATGATAGCGCTCTTCAAGGACTTGAAAGGTTGTCACAGAGGGGAAGGCCAGGACCTCTTCTCGATCACCCCAGAATGCAGGACACAGAATCATGGGCTCAAGTTACAGGAAGCCAGATTCCAGCTGAATATCAGGAAAAACTTCCTGACTGTTAGAGCAATAGGACAATGGAACCAATGACCTAGGGAGGTGGTGGGCTCTCCCACAATGGAGGCATTCAAGGTGACGCTGAACAGCCATCTGTCAGGGATGCTCCGACTTGGATTCCTGCATTGAGCAGGGGGTTGGACTTGATGGTCTTGTAGGCCCCTTCCAACCCTACTATTCTATGATTCTATGACACGCAGCTCTACATCTCATTCAAATCTTCACCACAGTTGGCCGTAGAATCCCTGTCCAAATGTCTGGAGGCAGTGAGTGGCTGGATGGGGAGGAATAAGCTGAAGCTGAACCCTGACAAGATGGTGGTACTTTCGGTGGGAGACAAGAGGAGGTTGGGGGATGTTGACCTGGTGTTGAATGGGGTACGGCTACCCTTGAAAGGCCAAGTCTGCAGCCTGGGGGTCATTTTAGACTCCCAGCTGTCCATGCAGGCTCAGGTGTCAGCTGTGAGCCGGACAGCGCTGTACCAACTCCATCTGATACGGCGGCTGCACCCCTACCTTCCCGACCATCTGCTCCTATCAGTAGTACATGCCCTGGTCTCCTCTCATCTAGACCAATGTAATGAGCTCTATGCGGGTTACCCTTGAAGATGGTTCAGAAGCTGCAGCTGCTGCGGAACACGGTGCCTCACCTGATTAAAGGCAGTCGCCGGCGTGATCACCGTTCGGCATACTTTTCAGTGTTCCCAAGTATGAACTCTCACGTAACATAAAGAGGTACATTTCTGGATTAGGCCAAATCCAGACCTAGTCCAGCCTTCTTTGCAAGAATCGCAGTAACCAGTAGGCAGGAACTGTCAAGTGGCCATCAGTGGTGATTTGGAGTCTACCTTATGCCCACCAGTGCACTAGAGGCACGGCCTTTCAGCTTCTCTGATGGACTTCACATGTCAAAGATCATAAGACCAAGTGGCAGTTTCCATTAGCTTGCTCTGTTCATTATTAAGCATTTTATACAATCTTTCAAAGATCCAAAGAGAAGCCTATCACAAAAAATGGCCTACATCCCGAGGGTGTTCTCATGCTAACCACATCCCCATTATGTTCCTTCGTTCAATTAATAGCATCTTATTTTATTGTGTATTCACCAGGCCATCAAGATAGCTTTACTACTTCCAAAGTGTTACATGTTTATCATGAAGCCAGCAGGCCTCCCGCCCCAAAGATCATGAGCAATAAAAGGAAAGGGCTTTATTGTTATGGGCCAGTAAGCACTAAGGACAGGGCTGGCAAAACCTGAAGTTTAAGTATGCTGTAGAATACAAGCAAGTGTCTCTGCAATGGTTAGGTTCTCAAAAGTCACTATAAGGAAGAGTGGGCTTGTATCCTATGCCATATTCTAGGTTCCTTTAAATTCTTCTGAAGTTCATACTGAGGCTACTTTGCTTCTGCAGGGGTGAGGGATGTACAATCCTCCAGATATTGTTGGACTGGAACTACCATCAGCCCTAACCAGCAGAGCCAATGCTGGTGGCTGATGGAAGTTGCAGTCCAACAACTTCGGGGGGGGGGGGACATGTTCCCCAACCCTGGCCTACTGCATAATAAGAGCAGCTGCTGCTTTACCAGGTGATGAACAGTTAAAAAAAAAAATACCTAAAGGTGCCCTGCATGAGAAGCTGACTGGACATACTCTTTGAACAGAAACAGATTTCAGGTGTCATGCAAATGCCTTGGCTGGAAATGTGCACCTGATCTTTTATTTATGGGTTCTGCTTTTATTTACTCTGCTTTTATTTACTCTGTTCTGCCAGTATTGCCCACTGGCAGAGCAGAGTAGGGGCAGGGAAGAGCATCTCGGGAAGGGGGTGCAGATAACTATGCTGATCCATATTATGGAGGTCCACAGTGACACAGTGAGGAATATCCATGCATGTGGATAGCCTGTTACTAGGAATGTTTTAAGTACTGTCAGATGCCTTTAACAGTATGGGGAAGAAAACCAAGGATCATGTATTTAAAGAAACCAGGCTGCCTGCTGGAAAAAGCTTCTGTATTCTCTCTCTCTCTCTCTCTCTCACACACACACACACACACACACACTTCAATTAGCAAGTCCCGAAGCATATATTATAAACCAGGAGGGGGGCAATGTGGTCCCCTTGGGAACCAATACACCAACTGACACCTTTCTTGGCACCTCTCAGGGTGCCCTTCCCTTCCCACTTTTTTTTTTAAAAACCCTAACAACACATTTTTCTTACTGGCAGCTGGGATTTCTGTGGGTGCTGAAAACTGTGAGTTCAGAGGAGTTGTTTAGTATGTTGGGCCTCAGAACTCACCTATGCCTAGAACTCAATCTTTGAGGCAGGTTACTTGTCTTTTGTCACACCTCCCATGGCAGCCATTTTGTGGTGGTACTCAGAACAGTTTCTCAACTTGCCAAGGGTGCCCACAGCCCAAAGAAGTTGCCTCCCCCTGTTATAAACCTGATTCTAAGCAGGCATAAAAGTCAATCTGCTGCCCAGGATTTGAAATTAGGAATCTCGTTGGCTGAAGCTAGATCCTAGTCCAGTGAGTTAACATGAACTACGCATCGCAGGGCTCACTGTCTTCTTCAGACACAAAAGTGAACAGGGATACCCCTGTGACTGGCAAGCAGTATGAAGCTCCTCAATTGGCTAGTCCTAGTATATTAGAAGCCCTTGCCTAGTGTATTGCACAAGATCTTCTGACTATTGCACTTCAAGCGCCAGAACCAGTCCCAGCAACCGACTTCCGGGGCACAGAGTCTGTGTACACAGAGGCATGCATGCACACACATACACAGTCTGGATTTAAGTACATATGGCCCAGGCCTCTCCTACGTTTTGTGCCAGCACAACTTCCATTGCAAATATGACCTTTCTCCATATTTGGGGACAGAAAATTTTCATTCTGGAGATCTTGCCAAGATCCCTTCCCAAAGCTCAGCTACTGTTAACAGAAGAGCCTATTTTAGTCTTTTATTTTAGCAAAAATCTTTCATGTGCAGGACCAGCCTTTTTACACATCATCATCTGAATGATAAAGGGACAAAAACAACAACAACTGAAGATGATTCAGGCCAGGTACTGTTGTCATAATTTAAGTGTTTGAAAGAGGCATGCAGAAGCCCAGGCAAAAGCTTCAGTCATCTTGAATTAGTTAAGGCCTTTGTTGTTTTAATCTCCTTGCGCAGTCTGGACATTCCATCTGGGACTGTCCTGAACATTCCAGCTTTGTGGGGTAGCAACCTTCTTTTAGACATGAAGAATTTACCGCCTACAAAGCTATGAAAAGCCACATTTCCAAAGCCCTGCTCTCTCTTACTCACTTGCACTTCTGCCCTCACCCCACTCAGTATCGTTTTACAACCATTCTTTTCTGCTCTTGGAAGCCATACAAGCCAAGAGGGCCAGAGGCCGCTAAGGAAGAAAATGAACTGATAGAACCCCATGAGAAGACACTAAGCAGCTAAAAGAACCCACCCCAGTAATATCAAGAAAGGAGGTGGGGGGGGGTGAGAAGTAGGCTTCCAGGCAGCTGAACAGTTTTACCCTTTTCTGTAGTCATAGATGTCCCTTGTGTTCTCCTCAGACTAAGCATGTTGCCAACAGAAATTAAGGAAAACAAGCAATAAGGCAGCTAGGAAATGAAACGGTGCTTTAAACATTCCAATTTCCCTATGCACACTTTGGAGGATAAGGATTCCATAAATTATTCTGCAGGCCGGCCATCTACTAGCTCACACTATCTCAAGCAAGATCTAAAAATCAGCAGGGGGAGTTGTTCCCTGTAACAACGAGTTTCTGCTCAAGGATTACTCTCTGAAATGCAGAACACAGCTGATGGCAGACAAATGCCATCAGACTAAAGAAAACCAAGCTTGAGAGGTTAAACATATGGCATTCTGCCTTCATAATCGATAGCTGCCTTTTGCCCTGATTTCACTATATTAAACATTTCCCTACACCCCTCCCTCAGCCTCACAGCATTGGCTGCTACTAACAAGTGGGTGGGAAAATGCTCGGCATACCTCCAAGGCACAAGGCATGTTCAGCTATGTCTTATGAAGGGAGGCCCTTACAGCACATAAAGTTTATTTTATTTATTTATTTATTTATTTAATTTCTATACCGCCCAATAGCCGACGCTCTCTGGGCGGTTCACAAAAACTAAAGTTGTGATGAAAACAAGCATTCCAAGGGGCTATCTATCTATTTATTTATTATTTATTATTGCATTTATATCCCGCCTTTATTCCTCTTGCAGGGAACCCAAGGCGGCTTACATTATCCTCCTCCTCTCCATTTTATCCTCACAACAACAACCCTGTGAGGTAGGTTGGGCTGAGTGTGTGTGACTGGCCCAAAGTCACCCAGTGAGCTTCCATGGCCGAGTGGGGACTAGAACCCGGATCTCCCAGCTCCCAGTCCAACACTCTTGCCACTACACCATACTGGCTCTCTATTCACAGTGACAAAGTGGCCGGAGTACCCCAGTGCTGGAAGTCAGAGCTAGAAGGGAGAATTTATTCCATTATAACCTAGATGGTCATGAAAAACTCAAACTTGGGCCTCTGCTCCCATTTGCTAAATATGAACTAGAGTGGATAAACGTTGGGTCTATACATGCAAGTGCTCTGGCCCACAGTGGTTGCATTTATACATGACTCTAAAATGGTTTAATGTTATGAAGACAGGCCACAGCAAGCCATGGGCTCATGCGCTCCCTCTTCCTTCTCTGGTGCTGCCGCAAGCCCGAAACTTTCTCCTTCATTTTACATTAGTCACAGTTTAGTGTTATGTGTGAACCCTAAACTCCGGTTAATCTTAACTATGGTTTGTTGAAGCCAACCATCTTCAAAGCATGGGTTATGTAGCTAGCTTCTTTCATCAAATCATTGTTAAAGGTAACTACAGTTCTTCTGCGTTCAGACATTTCATCAAGCTGCAATTAATCCAACGTGTTTTAGTTTAAGATAAATACATGAAATTTTGAGACCTGGCAGCCCCTATGGAGGTGACTGAACCTGCAAAATTTCAGACAGTTTGGTCCAGCAGTTTTTGTGCTGGCCACACATAAATTTTCCTTTTCTCAGAAACTAAAACAAAATGTAAAAACTGGCAGCCACACAGGGGATTTGAGTTTCTAATCAGAAGGTGCTAAAGGGTGCAATCCCATGGGGACAGTTGGCTGCTCCAAACTCGGAGGTGACCAGTTATCCAATGCAAGGGAGGGAATCTTCTCCTCCACGCTAAGGATGCCCTGCATTTGTGGCTTGATGGACCATTTCGGCTGTCTAGCCAGGCTGCCTCAGAGCAGGGGGGGAAGGGAGGCTGGATGGAGCATTGGAAGTGTTGTAACAGCGCTTCTGCCATCCCCTCCCCTCCCCACCCCCAGGAACACCCCCTTTTCTCCTGCTCCACACTGCTCTTACGAGCGCAGAGCCAGGGACGAACCACACCACCTATGAGGCAGTGGGGGACAGGGCAGGGAGGCAGTTTTCTGGGAACCGAGCTCAGAGCACTAGCTCCAAGGTCAGTTCCCAAAAAACATAACATCTTATAGCCATCTAGCCATTGTCTAGTGGCCATAGGATTGTGCTCTAAGGTGACAATTAGGAGGTCCCTATCCCTAATCTGTGGTGTAGGTTTTGTTTTTTAAGTGCAAAAGTACTTTACTTTGTCCTGATTCTTCCGTTGACCTCAGCCTCTCATTAAGGGAAGAAAAGCTGAACATCTCTTTGGCTGCAAACTGCAATACACATTACCTGGAAAAGTCACACTGAATGAAATCAGTAAGACTTATTTATTCATTGCACTGCTGCACTTTCTCTACTCCATATCATTTTATAACACCCCCCCCACCAAACACACACACACTATTTGCCTTTCTTCTAAATTAAACAGCCCAAATATTGAAGACTTTTATGGAGGAGTTGTTCCAGCCCCCTGATTTTGGTAGCCCTTTTCCCCAGGAAGGGTAAGATGAACCAAACATTTTCTAAAGATGCATATAGCCTAGCCTGATCATATTCTTATGGTCACTTGATATACACAAGGGAAAACAAGTGATAGGCAAAGTGTCTTGGAAAATCAGCAAAAGTGATGATGCTTCATATTATGTGCATTGCGTAATGCTTTGCCCTACAGTATATATTGGACTGTGTATTAGTGTCCTGCTTTGGCCACACACCATTTGCTTGTGCACAATAATGTGTGACTGTGCGCGCATGCACACACATGACCAAAAGTAAAGCAGATCAAGAAGAAAAAACTACCTAGAAGGTAAGGGGTGATGGGAAGGGAAATAGCACTAAAGCCCAACCGAAAAAGGGGGGGGTGTATTCTTTGCTTTTTTATAACAATATAGATTGTTAAAAAATGGAAAGGAAAGGAATAGTAATTGAGAAGGGGAGGAGCCAAAGAACAAGCAGTACAAAGCAAGGAAACAAACTGCTGGGTTAAAAGTTCAGCCCTATTAGTGTAACCCATGCTTCAGTTGCTGCTCCCAGCATTGTTAAAAGAATGGTAAATCTAGCATGCCTGTGTTTGCTGACACCACGTGGGGTTATTACCCCCCCTTTCTAGAATCAGCTATTGGCGCATGCTCAGTAAGTGCTCTTCTGGGTGGGCTGGCTTCTTTGGGAAGATTCCAGCAGTCCAGCCTTGCTCAAGAAGAGAAAGCTGCTCCAGAGGGAAGGCCCTCAGACTAGGGATGTTAGAGAATTCCGCCATGGAGTCCAGGGGGGCTGAATTCCAGTGAATTCGGCCCCCCAGAATCCATGGCAGAACAGAGCCCCCCGCCCCTCCACCCCGCGAAAGCCCCGCAAAACGGAGCCTACCTGGCGGCAGCTCCGGGTGCTGCCGGGCTGGTGCGGACACAAATGGCGTCCTGAGTAGGGGACGCCATTTGCATCCCTATGGTAGCCCGTGACAGGCTACATAAATATTTACGTAGGCTATCACGGCTAAAGTAGGGACGCAAATGGCGTCCCCTACTCAGGACGCCATTTGCGTCCGCACCAGCCTGGCAGCGGCTGGAGGCCCCGCTGCGGGTTGGCCTGGCCGTGGAGCGGAGCTGGCCGGGCAGGATTCCGGGGGGGAGAAACGGATCGCCCCCCTCATCAAGGATTCCGGGGGGAGGAACGGATCGCCCCCCCCCATCAAGGATTCCGGGGAGAGGAACGGATCGCCCCCCCCATCGAGGATTCTGGGGTGGGAGGAACGGATCGCCCCCCCATCGAGGATTCCGGGGGGAGGAACGGATCGCCTCCCCCCACCTGCAGAACCCAGCAGAGCCAGGTAAGCGGGGTTTCATACACCCCTACCTCAGACTCTATGTTATTCACAGGCCTGCTTGGCTTGTTTTTAGGATACAAATAACTAAGAATGAAGATTTAGATTCCTGCACAAGAACACTGCAACAACCCTAAAAGGACTGTGAGCTCATTGTTATTGGGGGGCTTTCTCTCTCTTCTTCTGTGTACCCTGTTAATAGCTGAAGGAAACCTGTGACTTTTTGGTGCTATGAAGCAATAGCAACCAGACAGCCTCTAATATCAAGAGTGTGACTACCACTTGACTGTGTATTACTGTGTTGTGTATCAATGAGAATTATTATTTTTTCAATATACATTTAAATTTGATCTCTGGCATTGTTTCTTTTATTTGTTGTTGCAAATATGGATGGGAATCACACTGTCAGAGAAGACTGAACCTGCCCACTTCTCCCATTTAATGCAGAGATATCGTGGGTTACATTAAAAACGGTGCCCGAACAGCGACAGTGCCATCCATATTTGTAACAGTAATTAGTAATTTTAAACCCAACTATAAGAAATTTTCCTTGTGAGATATTTGTTTAAAATACTGCTGTAAATATGGAACTATGTAAACAGTCTAAGTCTGATTCAGACTGCTCTGTTAGAGTGAGTGGCATTCATCCTACTGTTACAGATGAGGAGCTGATGCATGCTTTAGGAGAGTATGGGGTTGTTACTGGATTTAAAAGAATGCAAGGTAGTCAGCAAGGCATTGCTATCTGTGAGTACAGTAAAGTGTGTGCAGCTAGAATGATAAGAGATTGTAAGCAACTTAAATTAAATGGTAAATGGAGTGTGTTTCCTATGGGCACAAGGAAGACCCTTTCTGGTCATTCCTTAACAGAAGGGAACCTAGGTGATGAACGAATAGCTGGCACTTCACTTCCACCCTCTTCAGCCAGGGGCACATTTTCCTCCCCTGATGCACCAACACATTCTACACCCAACTTCACCATCCCTGAAGGGGTATCTAGAGTAATAGTAGAACACGTAATAAAGTCTGATGAGGCCTCCACTGCCTATGATTATGCATCCTTCAAACTGAAGTGTTTTTCTAGTCTTTCACCAAAAACCTCCTAGTGAGATGGATTTTGATACATGGAAGCTTCAAGTGCAACAGCTACTAGATGATCCAGAAATATCTTCCAAAGGAAAAAAGGAAGTTAAGTGAGCGCTTAGCACCCCCAGTTTTGAATTACGCTTTAAATGCAAGTCAAAGTTCCACTGCAGATTAATGTTTGATACACTTAGAAAAGATATATAGCTCTGTTTCCAGCAGTGATGAAACTCTATGCTCAGTTTTTAGAGACTTTTCAGAAATCTTCAGAAAACCCTCTGAGTATCTGAGATGATTAAACAACTGCTGGAGAAAGGTAATGGAGAAGAAGACGTTGATGCTGGAAAATCCAGAGGTGCAGCTCATCAAACAATTCATTTGTGGGTGTTGGGATAAGATCCTGATTGTGCAGCTCCATCTGTGTGATAATCTAGATACTACTAATAGTTCCAAGATGCCATTTTCAGAATTACTATACAAAGTCAGACAATATGAAGAGGAGAAAGAACTGAAACAGCAAAGAAAACAGCAACAGCTAGGTAAGCCATCATATAAATCTAGCAATTCATGCCATATCATTGAGTCAGCAAATCCTGTAAACTCTGCAGTAAGAGAGCCAAGGGAAATAGAAGACCGACTGACCCATATTGAGGGAATTATTGCCAAGTTAATGGAAAAGCCTGCTACTCAGAAGAGGCTGGAAAGGCCAAAACAAGAAAACACCAGGATTTCACCCCAGACAGACCTATTTCAAATAGCAGTTGGTTCTTCTGTTATGACTGTGGAATGGAGGGTCACTCTAGGACTGAATGTACTAAAGCAAGCAGTGCTGAATTATTGCAAAAGACGGAAATTTCTAGACAAGAGCAACGGTTATCATGCCTATCCTTGAAGTCTTCACAGACAGATGAAAATGTCAAAGCTGGGGCAAAACTTCAAGAAGCCACCCACAAAAGTAAAACCGTGAACAGGGTGCTAAGTGAACTGGTGGGAGACCCATGCCATACACAGATGTTTATGAAAGGAGTACCATGTGTGTGCTTAATAGATACAGGTTCTCAGGTTAGCTGCATAACTTCACAATTTTACAAGTAGCATTTGTCACATGTAGAATTGCGCTCATTGGAAGGAACACTTCAGGTAACAGGTGCAGGAGGTCAAGAAGTCCCATATCTAGGTATGTGGTTGTTGAAGTCAACTTTCCTAAAGAAAACTGTTTAACAGAAAAGAGTCAGATAGTCTTTGCTCTAATAAGTCCAGATCAAAATCCTCCTGCTGGAGTCCCAGTTATTGTCAGTATTAATATCCTGTGGAAATTTAAGAATGACTGTGAAAAAATAGCTGGCTCACATTTCCTGAAGAAACTGAGGTCTGCTGCTATATGAGCCAAGGCATACTCACTATGCAAAGAGCAGCAGAGGATGCAAAAGAAAACTACCAGGAGAATAGTAAGAGTTGCAAAAAATAAAGCAGTAGTAAGACCTTCTGGTGAGGTAAAAGAAGTTGCTGGAACTGTAACACAACTTTCAGGAGGGCTATTTCAGATGTTGTTAGTAGATGCAGAAAAAAAATTCCCTGGAGGATTGGTCCTAAAAACTCAGTTTGCCCAGGTTTCTGCTTCTTGTAGTAAAATCACTGTACAAATACAGAACACAACTGCCCATAGCATTATGTTACCTAAAAAATGTGTCACTGCAAAAGGAGTAGTTGTGCCACCTGTAAGTGAGAAAAACAACATTCCCTTTTCTTTGGATTTTGGTGATTCACCCATAAGCGCTGAATATAAACAGCACCTAGAGGAAAGAATTTGCAAAGAAGCAGGTCCAGCTTTCTCAAGGCATGACCTGGACATAGGTCATGTTAAGAGTGTGAAACATGCCATTCACCTTTCAGTCAATATGCCCTTTAAAGAAAGGACAAGACCTGTTTCACCAGCTGATTTTGAAGATTTAAGACAGCACCTCTATGAACTACTAGCAAGTGGCATTATAGAGGACTCAGATCATCCATATGCTTCTCCAGAGGTTCTGGTCAGAAAGACAAGAGGTGCATTAAGGATGGTGGTAGATTACCGCCGACTTAACATCACCAGGAAGGATGCTTATCCTTTAACAAGAATAGAAGAGACCTTCTCTTTGCTCTCTGGATCTAAATGGTTCACTGTCCTTGATTTAAACAGTGGATATTACCAGACTGAGGTGGAGAAAGAAGACAGACACAAAACAGCATTTATGACACCAGTGGGGAATTGGCATTTCCGCATGATGCCACAAGAATTAACCCATGCCCCAGCAACATTTCAAAGCATGTTATGAAATATACCAATCTCATTGAAGTAATACTATTCCTGGATGACACAATAATATTTTCAGCAACCTTGGAAGAACATGAAGCAAGATTAATGGAAGTCCTCAGATGGCTGACTGAAATGGATAACTTCAAACCATGTTCCAAGTGCAAATTTTTTCAGACATCAGTGAAGTATTTGGGACATGTCATATCACAATAAGGCATACAACCTGATCCTAATAAGCTGTCTGCTTTGAAGGACTGGCCAAGACCAAAGACTGTGAAAGAAGAACATTCCTGGGTTTTGCAGGATATTACAGAAGATTTGTAAAAATCTACTCTTCCATTACTAAGCCTTTGACTTCATTTCTGGCAGGTAGAGTACAAAGACAGGAGAAAACATTGCATAGCATTGGTTACCATTCCCAGGGACTAGAAGAACAGTGGACAGAAAGCTGTCAAGAAGCTTTTGAAGCCATCAAGAGATTACTGACATTTGTACCTGTCCTAGGGTTTGCAAATTGGGCTCTTCCCTATGTTCTTCATACAGATGCTAGTTTGACAGGATTAGGAGCTGCACTGTATCAAGAGCAGGAAGGAGAACTCAGAATAATTGCATATGCCAGCCATGGACTAAGTGCAAGTGAAAAAAAATTATCTAGTGCATAAGCTGGAATTCCTTGCCCTTAAAAGGGCTATAACTGAGAAATTCCATGACTATCTTTATGGAACAAAATTTGAGGTTACAACTGACAATAACCCTTTAACATTTGTTCTCACCACAGCAGAATTAGATGCTACTTTGCATTGATGGTTGGCAGCATTGTCAAATTATTATTTTACCATTAAATATAAAGCAGGTAAGTTAAATGGAGATGGGTTATGATGGGCTATCTCGCAGGCCTCATGACACTGAATTTAACGATAGTGTATTAAAACTACAGTGTATTAAAACTAATTCTGAACAAGTTTCAGAACTGACAGCAAGAGCAAAGCCTGAAGCTGAATGTGAAAAATTGTCAGTAGCTACTTGTTCTGCTTTGTGTGAAAAACATTTAGTTCAAGTTATGGTGCAAACCAGCAGTAAAGGTACCAGTGAAGATGGTTCTTCCATAATTGAGATGTTGCCTTGTGATGACAGTGCTATTCCAGAAGAATATGAATGCCCAGAGTTGTGGCCCGGAACACCTAGTGTACCTGGACTCTGCCCTGAAGACTGGCAAGAGATACAGAAGAAAGATAGGTTTTTGGCCAGATTAATTCACATGATAAAGATAAAAAGCCTAGTATGGGAGAAGTGAAACAAGAACCACCTGAGGTTCAGTTACTCTTGAGAGAATGGAATCGACTTCATTTACATGAAGGAGTACTCTATCGAAGAGTGAAACAGAAAGATTTTATCGACCACTTCCACGTTCTCATCGGTCTCCGGCACTACAAAGTCTTCATAATGAAGTTCGACATATGGGTAGAGAAAGAACATTGGAACTAGTCAGAGATCATTTTTATTGGCCTAGAACGGCAGCAGATATTGAAAACAAGTGCTGAACCTGTGAAAGGTGCATCAAGAAGAAAGCACCAGTAGAAAAAGCAGCACCTTTGGTGAATATACAAGTTTATGCACCCATGGAACTCTTAAGTATAGATTTCTTAGTGCTAGAGCCTGATGATGGTGATACCAGAAATATCTTAGTAATCACTGATTGTTTCACTGGATATGCTCAAGCTTACCCAACCAAAGACCAAAACAGCCAAGACTGTTGCTAGTACTTTGTGGGAAAATTTTCTCTGTCACTATGGTTTTCCAAAAAGAATACATAGTGACCAAGGAGATAATTTTGAAGCTGAGTTAATTTCTGAGTTTTGCACTGTCACAGGTGTAAGATCAAGAACCACACCTTATCATCCTCAAGGAAATCCTGTGGAAAGGTTTAACAATACCCTAATAAGCATGTTGGGAACTCTAGAGGATTATAGAGGAAGTATATTAAACCATTGGTCCATGCTTAAAATTGTACCTGGAATGATAGGACTGGAGAGTCTCCCTATTTTTTGATGTTTGGTAGACATCCATTGCTACCCACTGATTTATGTTTTGGACTCCGGCTACAAGGGAGGACTTGTATAAATCAGCAGCAGTATGTGAAGGATCTAAAAAGAAGGCTATGAATTGGCAAGAAAGGAATCTGAGAAGAACCAAAAAGCTAATAAAAGAAGATGGGATGCAAAAGTCAAGCTTTCACATATATCAAAAGGTGACGGAGTTTTAGTTTGCAATCTAAACCTAAGAGGAAAGCATAAATTGGCAGATAAACGGGAAAACCTGGTATATGTGGTCATTAAACAATTATAAGACCTTCCAGTTTATGTTGTGAGATCTGGAGATAACGAAAGGCCAGAAAGAACACTGCATAGTGATTTGTTGTGGCCATGTGGTTTCATTTCAGCTATGAATGAGGAAGAATCTCAAGTAGCTGACTATGAATTGTCAGGTGCTGACATATTCAACACAAAAGCTGAAGATGAATCAACAGTTGGCTTGAACCCTGACACATCTGAGTTCGGACCAAAAGAGCTTAATCTTTCTGAAGTAAATTATGTCCTGCAGCCAACAGCTGAGAGTACCTTATTAATTTATCCTAATGATACAGTACCCTACATTCAAGGACAGGAACTTCCAGATCTCTCTGCTGAATTTCCATTGACTGAAATGAATGACAATATAGATATGCCAAGTTTGGAAACATCTGCTCAAGAAACTATAACTGAGAGCCTGCCACAGAGACCATAAAGGCAAAAGCGTGTACCTGTGAGATTCCAGGACTAGGTACATAACCTCACACACACAACATTCATGCCCCAGTTTTTCACAGTACCCACATTAGTCCCATTAACTCCACAATGCTATTGTTAAAAGGAAAGTTGAATGTCGGGGATGACATTGGTTTAGTAGGGGAGAATGTAACCCATGCTTCAGTTGTTGCTCCCAGCATTGTTAAAAGAATGGTAAATCTAGCATGCCTACGTTTGCTGGCACCATGCGGGGTTATTACCCCCCCCTTTCTAGAATCAGCTATTGGCGCATGCTCAGTAAGTGCTCTTCTGGGTGGGCTGGCTTCTTTGGGAAGATTCCAGCAGTCCAGCCTTGCTCAAGACGAGAAAGCTGCTCCAGAGGGAAGGCCCTCAGACTCTTATGTTATTCACAGCCCTGCTTTGCTTATTTTTAGGTCTGTGTTGAGACCAAATTATTAATAAGAAATCAACCATTACTTGTGAGAATGGTAAGACACTGTTTTGGTGGGATTAATATAAACCTTAATAGAGTCATAATTCGTAACATTGTGAAATATGTATTTGCCTATATTAGAAGATAAAGTCAAATATTGTTAGACAAATATATTTGAATTATGTATGTAAAGAGAAGATTCCAGCAGTCCAGCCGTGCTCAAGAAGAGAAAGCTGCTCCAAGGGGAAGGCCCTCAGACTCTTACATTATTCACAGGCCTGCTTGGCTTGATTTTAGGATACAAGCAATTAAGAATGAAGATTTAGATTCCTGCACAAGAACACTGCAACAACCCTAAAAGGACTGTGGGCTCACTGTTATTGGGGGAGGGGGTTCTCTCTCTTCTTCTTCTTCTGTGCACCCTGTTAATAGCTGAAGGAAACTTGTGATTTCTTTGCTGCTATGGAGCAACAGCAACCATACTGTCACTAATATCAAGAGTATGACTGTCACTTGACTGTGTATTACTGTGCTGTGAATCAGTGAGGATTGTTTTTTCAATATACATTCAAATTTGATCTCTGATGTTGTTGTCTTTTATTGTTATTGCAAATGAAAAGACTGAATCTGCCCACTTCTCCTATCTAATGCAAAGATATCGTGGGTTACATTAGCATGTAGGGATGTCACTTTCCACAGCTCAGTTCCCCCCTCCCAACTCCCCCTCTCCCCCTCCCTTCTTCAGCAAGTTGTTACATTTGCTCAGACAGGCTGGCCGGGCTCCAGAATCATTCAACATGATCCAAACTGCTTCGGATCGCTCAGGCCCACTTCGGCCCACTCGGTCCAAATCACCCCGATCTGCTTAGGGATTTGGACTGAAGTACACAGCCCTACAAAATACCTGGGCTTGCAGGGCATTCAGTAGTGAAGAAAGAGACACTGTAAGGCAGAAGGGAGATCTGAGGTTGCTACCATCACATGGGGGTGGGCTTACAAGGACCGTATGAAATTTAAAGGAGAACTTCTCATGCTTTAGATCAGTCAGAGAGCTACCCTGGAAAATGTGCAGACAATCTCATGAATTGCCAAGCTCCGTTGCTTCCAAAGCTCAGGAGCTTTCCTGAGCTGTGTTCTTTGGGTTTCTCAAGAAATTCACAGTTCCCTGGAGCCTTAAAAAACAAACAGACTTTGGGGAATTATATGCACTTCCAAGAGCCCAGGATTTGGACAAAATAAAGTTTTCAAGTGGAGTGGGTACTTGAAACCACATTAAAAAATGGAAATGCTTTTTGACAAGGAAATTAAACTAATGACTGTTACAGGTGAGCCGCACTTTATATTTTGTTTGGTGTACAGCTAAAAAAAAATGTGTTAAGTGGCCTTTACTGGTGCAAGACATTCAACCTGAAGATGGGGGGGGGCTTTAAGACACGCGTGCACACGCTCGCACGCACACACACACACACCTCAACCTGTCTTTCCAATATGACGGACAACATGAAAACCCCAAGGAATTGAATCACAGTGACATACCTGGAACTGAGCCGAGGATCTCCCAAGGCCAGGACAAATGGTCTTGTTCTCCCCACACCAGCCTTTAAAGCCAGCCTTTGTCATACACAGTGCAGCTTTTGTCCCATTTAGAGCAGTTTGGGCTGAAGCTGAACAATGCTGAGTCATTCAATCTGTGCTCCTGAGCTGCGCTTAAAAACTGAAATAAACCAGACCTCCTTGGGGATAACATGTCTTTATACCAGAGGAGATACACCAACCTAACCCACCATGCGCCTTGCACAGGCATCTCCATGATGAAAACTACAGGTGCCCATATTTATATCAAATTAATACAAGAACACTCCCCGTAATTCCCTCGGAGTCAAGCGTGTTGTTCTTCCTTTTTTTAATGAATAAACTAATGCGCCCTTTAGGGGGTATGCATGCATTGCAAAGATTTGTATCTCTTTTTATGGTTTCCCACAGACATTTTAAAGGCTCAGGAGGGCATTCAGAGAGCTGAAATAACTGTCTGGCTTTGCTTGAAGACAGCAAATAGACAAGAATAACCAGAACATGTGTTACTCCAGTATCCTCTTATAGCAATGAAAAGCAACACAGACAAGATGTTTAGATTGGTTTAAGTGCCCCACATACACCAGATTGTGGTAAAACTGTTATAAAAGAATTTTGTAGACAAGAGCCTATATATGAATTATTAACAATACTCAAAGGACTCAAGCCACTTACCCTAAAGTATTCCCACAGACTTGAATAAGACTTTTAGGGAGCTACGCATTCAGAAATGGCACACATTACAGGCCTCCACAGACAATACCACTTCAGAACGTAGGCAAGGGATGACATGTATAATGAGATGCATCCAGAAGGCGCCCTTCTCCATGTGGAAGGCATCTCCCACTCCCAGAATGGCCATTTGACATCTGACACAAGAATGCTGAAAAGTGGAATTAAACCCAAAGATGCTCTGCTTGCTCAAGCCCTTGCAGAAGCAAGAGAACTTTTACAGAACCTACCTATTATAGCAACATTTGAAGTCTTGTTCTGCACATGAGTTTTATGGAACAGAACTAGCAGATACTTTCCTTCTACTCAATTCTTCGGATCCAAACCACTGCATCTTTTTTTTTTAAACCCACCTACAGCTTTATATAAAGCAGGAGTTCACTGTTGGAAGTGTGGGTGTAACTCAGCTAGCTTCAAAAAGAAAGAAAGAAAAACTCTGGTGTTTCTGCATGGAAAGACAATAGATAAAGAGAGGACCTCCAAGCTTCCTAGACTATCCTCTGATTTGTGTTGACCTTTCCAAGGCTAGACTAATATTCTTAGGGTTGCTGACCCTACTTCCTTCTTCATGCTCTTGCCGCTCAGAGAGGAAACATCTCTTTGGGTCTCCCTCCATCTTGAGTTGGGGACCCTCCTATGCATGATGTATTTCCTGTAATAAATGCAAGCTTCGTTATTCCTCTGACCCAGAGTCTCCAGCGTGATTTATCCAGGATAACGTATACTTCTTCAGCCAGGATTCCTTACAGCTCAGCCCTTCTCAGGTTCTCGCTGTTCTGCCAAACAGTCACAACCTTTCCAGCCCCAGTGGCCACACCCAGTATCTCCTGGGGGCCATGCAAGTGCACTCACATATGTATACACATGCCACCACTAGTGGGGCATGTACTTTCTCAGCCACTAGTAGCAGGGTAGAGAACCTTTTAAAAACAAACAAACTCATAAGCAGTGACTCACACAGCAGCACTTTCAAATAGCATCCCAAGTAAGAAGCTTCTGCATCTCTACTGAGAAGCATGAATACCATGTCTGTTCACAAGTGAACATGACAAGCTTCAGACGCAAGCAGGACTGAATCACTCAGAAGCTTCCTCCCCATGCCCTACTCCCTCTCGCTGGCAGGGCAAGGCTCTGATCTCCAATCAGCTGCTGATATAGAAGAGCTTTTCCTTAGCGGTTGAGGTGTGGCTTGGGAAGAAACTGGTGGGCATACTGCAGGGGGAAAGGAAGTGGGGTGGCATTGGCTTCACAGACCAGAGAGCAGCCACAGGTTGCACAACCCAATATAAAGGTAGGGGGATATATAAGAACGTATGAAGAGCCATGCTGGATCAGACCAAGCGTCTGTCTAGTCCAGCATTCTGTTCACACAGTTGCCAACCAGCTGCCCACAGGAAACCCACAAGCATGCTGGTTGGGAGCAGGCTTTTTGCCCCAGCTTTTACCTTCATCCAGGTTACAACCCTTGAGATATCATTGTAATGTAGAACAGAAAACACACACATGCTTTTTCCAAGCCATAATAAAGCGCAATCCCATGCTCCCACACCAACACTCCATGCCTATGGGAAAGCTAGAATGTCAAGGGCAGTAGCTGTAGCCACTCTCCTAGAATTGCTAGTTTTCTAAGTGAAGACTCAACTTTTTTTCAGGGGAAACATTCCAGAAATTCTTCCTTGCTGAAGTTGCACAGTACAAACAAAGCTGTACAGAATGATTCTTCTGGACATATAGTCCTGGTATTCCAAAGTTCCTACTTATCCAAATTCCTATTAAACAAGATTATGTAAATACTAGGATACATACAAACTGAATTATACAAGTAATCCAACCTAGGCATACCAAGTTTAGGAGATTTTCTATTTCCATATCCACGTTTACTCCTTTGAAAGTGCTAACACCACTGTTGAACTAGTTAGATTTTCGATAACATCAGCATTTGAATTGCAACAATGTGGCATCATTTTTCCTACCTAAATTCCAATCATGCTCCATGGTTTCAACCCATTCCATTCAGAGACAGCACATGGCATCTCTTTATATCACAATAATCCAAGTCTGACTAATACAGTGACCACACAGCAAGTAGGGAGATGTTACATGGAGGTGCATTATATTGCAACATCACTGAGCTTAGGTCAGCCATGAGAAGTTGTTACATAATGGCCCATGAAGACATTGTGTCAGGGTGGAAACTGAGCCCAGAGAGCCCCAGAGCAGTTCTGATTCTGAAGAGGAGGAACAATCCGTGGGAGAGGAGCCAGCTCATCCCTCACAGGCTCAGCACCTGGCAGAGATTCCTCCTGCCAGCATTCCTGAGATAGTGACCCTGGCAGTGAGGGAGTGCAGGAGGGGGGCTTCTTAGATGCGCGATGTAGACACAGGGAGCGACGAGTGATGGAGGGCATGGAAAGGAGGCATGGTGCGCAAGCAACGGCTGCCTCCCGTGGACCCAAGGGAAAGAGGGAGGATCTCTCCCTAGCCCATAAGTTCTGGGTCTTCAAGTGACTCTCCTTCAAATGGGGATCAACTGCCTACTCGGCGCATAGGCCACTCTGCTGTTCCTTGCTTAGTCGCTGGTGATTAGCATCTGAAAGAGTCATTAAGTTGTAAAAGGATTAAAGCTTTGAAAATAAATCCTTTCGTCTGTCTTGAGTTGGCTATTGGAATCTACTGGGAGAGGCCGCCAAGGTGCTCCTGACACATTGCAAGCATGATTGGAGAACTGCATAATTGAAATACCTGCTGAAAAGGACCAAAAATTGACACAGATGCCAGAAGTTGGTCAAAAAACAGAACACAACCACGAAGAGTCACTGATGGATAGTGGAGAGCAGATGGTCTATATGACTTGGGCAGGGGAGACAAGGTCAAATCTCTCTTGGCCCACAGTTAATCTTGGGCCAGTCACCTTCTCAGCCTAACCTACTTCACAGGGTTATGGTGAGAATAAAATGGTAGCAGACTCCTGACCCATTTGGAAGGAGGGTGGGGTAGTTAGAAAATATGACAGATAAATCAAAAAACAAAATCTTTTAAAAATGTGTAATTTCAGCCTTTGTTCTAGCCATGCCAAACAGTTTAGAAAATCTTGGTTTCAAAATTATCCGTACTATGAATCCTTTCTTCTTCTTTTTTAAGGAAATTTTATTTCTCAAGAGATTTGGGGTTTCCTCTTTTCTTTTAAGAGCAGTCTTGCTTTTTTGTTTGTTAAAGATCTAGAAACCCCAAATTATATTACTTCCCAGCTATAGAGTTTTTTTTATTGATTTCTTGAGTTGCATTTGTTGTGGAAGACCCAACGCTAAAGTACCATAGAGACCAACTTGACTGGAGTAACTGATAAAAACCTTTGCATAGAATCATTGATTGTACGCATCACCACCCCTCTTTCTAAAATGATTTCCTCCACAGTTATTGCAGAACAAAAAGGGAAAGCAGAGTGCCAAGAACTTTAAAATGCAGCCAGGCAGAAGCTCCGAAATTGCCAAGGGTTTGGCAAGGATCTTGTTTTGACGCAGAACTACAAGCCACACTGGTGCAGTGGTTTATAATGGAGAAAGAAAATAGTCAACAATGCCACGGCTAGATGCTTCGTGCTTCTTAAACTAACGCAGAGGTTTTTCAAATTTTCTACCTTGGGGGAACCCATTCCATGCTGATCTGCCCACAATGAAATGGGAACATCAGAAGCAGAGGCTTTCCAGGGCTTCAGGCCGGGGTCTTTTCCAATCCTACCTGGAGAAGCCAGGGACTGAACATGGGCCTTCTGCACATGAAGCATGCACTCTACCACCAACCAACAGCACTGAGTTGCAGAAATCCACTGCAGAATTCCCAGAGGATGCTGGGAATGCAAGATATTGGCCTGGCCTGTTGGGCTTCAGCACACCTGCAATGTATGTGAAGATCATGGGAGAGCACTCACAATTGCTTACACAAGATGTTTGCTTCCTTATACATCCATGTTCACTTGAGTACGGAACAGCATTGATCAGCAACGGACAGCCGTCTCTTTCAACCAAGCAGGAATTAGAACACAAGTCTGGTGGCAGAGCCTGCCAGGAAATGATCACCATCTTCATGTCCTGGTTGTGAATGTCATGGAGGACATTTCACTGGATGCTATGAGAAACAGAATGCTAGACTAAGTGGATCTTTGTCCATGACCCAGAAAAATATTTTTTCCTGGTTTGGTCACATCTTCATATGCCAACACCATGGCCAAATTCATGACCTGCTCTATGCAAGAAAAAAAACACCCTTATGGCCTCTCCCCCAAAGCATCGTGGCAGCTCAATTTGCATTCCTCTCCCCAGCACTGGAAGAAGATGGAATGGCCAGGGAAGAAGTAGGGGAGTGCTCCCACCAAACGCTATATGACCTCTCCTTATGACCTCTCCTTATGACCTCTCCCCCAAAGCATGGTGGCAGCTCAATTTGCATTCCTCTCCCCATCACTGGAAGAAGATGGAATGGCCAGGGAAGAAGTAGGGGAGTGCTCCCACCAAACGCTATATGACCTCTCCTTATGACCTCTCCTTATGACCTCTCCCCCAAAGCATGGTGGCAGCTCAATTTGCATTCCTCTCCCCATCACTGGAAGAAGATGGAATGGCCAGGGAAGAAGTAGGGGAGTGCTCCCACCAAACGCTGTATGACCTCTCCTTATGACCTCTCCTTATGACCTCTCCCCCAAAGCATGGTGGCAGCTCAATTTGCATTCCTCTCCCCATCACTGGAAGAAGATGGAATGGCCAGGGAAGAAGTAGGGGAGTGCTCCCACCAAACGCTGTATGACCTCTCCTTATGACCTCTCCTTATGACCTCTCCCCCAAAGCATGGTGGCAGCTCAATTTGCATTCCTCTCCCCATCACTGGAAGAAGATGGAATGGCCAGGGAAGAAGTAGGGGAGTGCTCCCACCAAACGCTGTATGACCTCTCCTTATGACCTCTCCTTATGGCCTCTCCCCCAAAGCATGGTGGCAGCTCAATTTGCATTCCTCTCCCCATCACTGGAAGAAGATGGAATGGCCAGGGAAGAAGTAGGGGAGTGCTCCCACCAAACGCTGTATGACCTCTCCTTATGACCTCTCCTTATGGCCTCTCCCCCAAAGCATGGTGGCAGCTCAATTTGCATTCCTCTCCCCATCACTGGAAGAAGATGGAATGGCCAGGGAAGAAGTAGGGGAGTGCTCCCACCAAACGCTGTATGACCTCTCCTTATGACCTCTCCTTATGGCCTCTCCCCCAAAGCATGGTGGCAGCTCAATTTGCATTCCTCTCCCCATCACTGGAAGAAGATGATATGGCCAGGGAAGAAGTAGGGGAGTGCTCCCACCAAACGCTGTATGACCTCTCCTTATGACCTCTCCTTATGGCCTCTCCCCCAAAGCATGGTGGCAGCTCAATTTGCATTCCTCTCCCCATCACTGGAAGAAGATGGAATGGCCAGGGAAGAAGTAGGGGAGTGCTCCCACCAAACGCTGTATATAGGACTCTGCTGTATAGGCAGTCAGACCATTGGTCTAGCTCAGCCTTCCCTAACCTGATGCCCTCCAGATGTTTTGGTCTACAACTTCCATCACCCCCAAAATTGACCATGCTGGCTGGGGCTGATAGGAATTGCAGTCCAACACATCTGGAGAACACCAAGTTGGGGGAAATTGATCCAGCTAACCCAGCACTGTCTACGCCAACCAACAGTGGCTCTCCACAGTTTCAGGTAGAAGCATCTCCCAGCCCTGCTACCTGACATTTTTGGCTTCTGAAAATGGCAAGGACTAAGCCCAGGATCTTCTGCATATGATATATGTGCTTTTACCTCCCCTTAAACAGCAAAATCACTCTGTGTTTCCTCCAAGCCCCTCCCTTGGTCTGCCATAAGCAGGAACCACAGTAAAGCCCACACTCCCCATGAACATCTATTTAATCGTTATGCTACTGTCCAGTCTGAATAAACCTGAACTACTGTCTGTTGCTCTCAGTTCTCATGAATTCTGGGCTTTGGTCACTGTTGGCGACTGAATTTTGGGCAAGACTAATCATTAGTCTTGCCAAGTATTTCTGTTTAAATTCGCCCACGAGAATGCCATAATGACTGGCTGGCTAAGCTGCTAGTAAAGACAAAGGATCCTGCCCATGCTGGAATCTGGCAACTCTACTGGGCACATTTGTTAAGATAAAAAAAGATTTTTAGAAGCCTGAAAGGACTAAGATCACCCTCTGCACAGCTGCTATGCCCAATGGCAGGAGCATAGAACAGTACAGAAATATCAGTTGCCTCTAGCATTCACTGTCGCCAAATGGTAGCAAAGAGGCTGGAGGAAAGAGAGGACCAGGCGAGCACAACACAGCATCTCTCACACCAAAAGGAGAAGCAGAAGACAACAGATGTGATATTTAGCTGGCAGACTCTCAATCAATGTCCATCAGACACTAGGAGGAAAAGCAGCAGCTGGGATCACTAAGGATGGTGGAGAAACTTAACTTTAATGCCAACTTACCTAATTTCACACTTTCGAACCACTCTTCAAACCAAATCTCAGTTTTCCTTCAAAATTCACACTCCTGAATTTTACAGTGGAGTTCCCCATCAAACAAATGCATATATTAGGTGAAATAATGTTCAAAAATGCATTATACCAGGAACACTGCTTGCAAAAATTGAATATTAGGCAACAAATGCATACAAAAATTCACATATTAGGAGAAGTGTACACAAAAAAGCTTATAAACCTTCATGTGAGCTTTTTCTAAAAAAAAAATCTGAAGGTTGGGGCAAAGTGAACGTAAGACTGGAGACATTCTTCAAGTTCTTGACAAAGTGAACTTAAGACTGGAAAAATGAGTGAAAGTGAAATTGATAGATTCATCCAGTTGTAGTGATCACCACTTCCATTCCAGAATGACGGAGAGGCCCACAGGTCAAAAACATTTTGGCCAGAGACAGACAGTTATGTTTGGGGGGAGAAGTGTTATGATAGTACAAGCGCAAGGAGCCCCAGATCCTCCAGATGTTGCTGGACTACAATTCCCATCACCCATAACAATTTGCTGTGGTGGCTGAGGCTGATGGAAGTTGTAATCCAGCAACATCTGGAGGGTCACAGGTTCCCCACCCTACAATAGAGAAATAATTTCTCATGGCGAAACGTGTTTTTTGTGTGTCAATGTTAATTACTTTTTATAAGGATTTTTATATTGTCCTTTACTCATACTACCAGGGTGGCTTACAAAAAAAGAATAAAGCAATTAAAATGTAAATACATGAAACATTTAAAGTTGTTTTTACTATGCTGAATGTGAGCTGTCTTCAGAGGGTTCTTGCTCTGAAAAGTGGCATTATGACACTGAAAACAGAAAGCCACAAGAACACTTAGCATGATTAAGATTGAAAAGTGTGCTAAACTCATGAAAATAAAAGGCCCATTGCCTGGGACTATGGAAACATAAGGTGGGTGCAAGGTGAACCTCTCGGGGGAGAGTGTTCCACAACTGGGGTGCCACCATCAAGAAGACCCTCTGAGGCAGTCAGCCACCTCCCCTCAGATGACGGGGCACCCACAAGAGGCCCTCCACTGAAAACGTTAATCCACAGGTAAGAACGTATGGAGACAATTGCTCAAGGATAAATCGTTGTCCAAACAGGCTTTTGAAGAATGAAGAGAGTCTTCAGAACATGCATTGGGAGAGTACTGGGTAATTGGAGCAACCAGAAAAACACTGCAATATTTAACAGTATTATACATTAACAATAATGAATAAAAATAAAACTGTTACAAGCTTCTCTCTTGGGGAAAGAACGATCACCTCTCTCCAGACACACTTAATTTCCGACCTCCTCTCTATTCGCTTATAACTTACATTTTCACACATGAACACCAAATATATTTGTACTTGATAATAAACGAGGCAACATTAAAGCCTATGGCAGGAAGGAATTCTGCTCAGCTAACATTTTTATGCATAGCAAAGGAATCCACTGGGGAAGGTTCTTGCTGAAGAAAATAAAGAAGCCAGCATTACCGACAAAACAGATGTTTTCCTTTCATTCTTTTCAAAAGAAAAAGAAAAATCATACGACATGCTCTTGATTGAGCTTGATTCGTGTTTGTCATCTGATCATCTTTATCTCAAGTATTTAAGTCTAAAGTTAATCCAAAGGGCTAACATTAGCAGGAGGAGAATGGCACCTGGAAAGTTCTGCGATGCACACTCTGCACTAAATTGCCTACATCATAAAATGGGCTGGGCATATTACACAGTTCTAGACTTTGTCTAGACTTTATTCAAAAGGGGCCATATCTCCAAGATCCAGGAAATAGCGGTTCTAACTCTACTGAGCACAGGCCAGACCCCATTTGGGTAGCTCAGCTGAGCAGCTTTGGTAACCATAGCTGAAGGAGGAGGATGCTAAGAAGGAAGATTCACAGAAGAGCCAAGACGCCACAAGGTGAAGTGATGGCCATCAATTTGGATGGCTTTAAAAGGGGATTAGACAAATACATGGATAAGGCTAGCAATGGCTACTGGTCCTGAGGGTTATATGATACCTCCAGTATCAGAGGCAGAATACCTATGTACACTGTACACTATGTACAGTGGCTGGGGAACATGGGTGGGAGGGTACTATTGTGCTTAAGTCCTATTTGTTGGTTTCCTGTGGGCAGCTGGTTGGCCACTATGCAAACAGAATGCTGGACTGGATGAACCTTGGTCTGAACCAGCATGGCTATTCTTATGTTCTTATATATTACCACAAGTACCCGAGGCAGTATACTGGGGAACACGAGTGGGAGGATGAAACTGATCTCATGTCCTGATTCTCACAGACATCTAGCTGAAAACTGTCTTTAGACTGAACAAGCAGAGCTGCTCTTATATTAAGTTATCAAGACATAGGAAAGCAACCGTAGCTCAGTGTATAAGCCTTGCATGTTCAATTCCTGACACCACAGTAGAAAGGAATAGGTAGCAAGTGTTGGGAAAGATCCCTGCTTCAGATCCCAGAACTGCTGCCAATCAGAGCACAAAATACTAAGCTAGCTGGACAAAAACGTCTGGCCAGGTATATAGTAGCTTCCTACGTTCCTAAGGCAAATCTTAGGATGTCAGGCTGGAGATTCAGGTATGCATATTTAGGTGCACATCCCTTACAGTACCCTCTAACTCAAGATCTAAATACTTGATAGATGAAAATCTCACATCAAGTCCAATCAAGAGCATGAAGTATGAATATTTTGCTTTTGTAAAGAGTAAAAGGAAAACATCTGCTTTTCTTCGCACTATTTGTCAGTCATGCTGGCTGGGTTGCTTCCCCCACCCCTCCTTCAATGAGAAACCTTTCCCAGTGGATAAGTGTGCTATGCATAAAAATTCCTAACCATAAAAAAGAAGATTAAGGGCTGATGGGGAGGGGGGCAGAGAGGTGCTCACTGACTTCAATACAGTGGCCATTTACGTAAGTACAAGACAAGCCGAAATTTTTAGGGAGGTAGAAATAGGTACTGTAAGGCTGCAATCCTCAACGCACTTACTAGGGAGCCAGGCCCATTGAACACAGCAATATTTACTTATGAGAAAACATGCATACGATTGCAGTGTAAGGATAAGTCAGGCCCGGAAGAAGTTACCTAGAGAGTTGGTGGAATCTTTCCATGGAATTACTCAAGAGGTGGATATAGTGGATGCTTGTAGGCAGCCACTCATGTGGTGCTCCATTGTGAATATTTGTTATGGACTAGTAACATTTCTGAACTTATTTGCATGGCCAGTAGTACAGATCAGATGGCCTGTTTCTGTGTCGGGGCTGAAGATGATTATATCAATTCTGTATGATTATAGGCCTGGGGGTGTCACAAGAAAATCAGCAGCACTGCTTGCTTTTGCATGAATTCTTGCAGGGCCAACGCAAGCACAACTTGCTACAAGCTGGCTTTCCCAGTTCAATTCTGCTCACACCCCTGCCCTTCCACCTCCCACTACCCCATCCTCCGATAAGGAAAAAAATCACCCTTGGGAGCCAGGATGGGGCACAGCAGGTGGTGGAGGAGGCTCCCTGGAAGACAAGATACCCATTGGGTTTCTCCTCCTTCCCCAATTCTTTGTAAGATGAAGATACCACCAGTGTACTGCACTTGCATTCCATTTTATTTTTGCACTGGGATTTGCACTACAACCACCATGAACCCTGGTGGAGGGGAAAAGGTGCTACCTGCCAACATTACAACACTGCCAGTGCCTTCAATTTACAAGGATTTAGGGAAAGGAGGATTCAGCAGGCCTCTCACATCTTCAAGGGAATCACCTCCGCCACCCCACCCTGGCCCCCAAGTTTCTTTACTTGGGGACAGGGATGCGGTAGCAGGCAGCAGAGGGAATCGGACTTTTGAGCATTCCTTTGAACACCCTCAAGGACAGGCACTGGAACATTCAAGCGTAAGGCTTGAAGGGCCCAATTAAGAACTTAAGAAGAGGCCTGCTGAATCTGATCAAAGGCCTATCTAGTCCAGAATTCTGTTCCCAGATGCCCATGGGAAGCCCACAAGGAGGACACGAGGGCAACAGCGTTCTCTCACTGCTGCTCCCCAGCAACTGGTATCCATGGTGCCTCTGATGCTGGAGGCAGAATAAAGGCATCATGACTAGTAGCCATTGATCACCAAATCCTCCATGAATTGATCTAATTTCCCTTTTTAAGCCATCTAAATTGCTGGTCATTGCTACCTCCTGTGGTAGCAAATTCCATAGTTTACTATACACTGCGTGCAGGGGTGTAGTGGTAAATCTGGAAGTACAGGCCTGGCACTTTGTCATATCACATGTGACTTTAGTGAATGGAAGGAAAGTTGAAACTAATCCTTAATATTCCTTTGCAATGCAGCGTCGTGGCAATACTGACAAGTGTGTCATATCCACTTGTTTTGTTACACCAGTGGTGGGCAAACTGCAGCTGTCTACCTAATTTCATGCAGCCCTTGGCCCGCAGTGTATTGGTATAGTTTGAAGTGCAGGAGCTCATCATGACAATTCCCATAGCCTCTCCTCAAAGAGGGTCCAAATTGCAGGCAGCTGTGTTGAGCCAAATCAACAAACTAGTACTAGGAGTTCCAATCTCCAGCAGGGGCAGGGTTTTAAAACTTGTTGTTGTTCAGTAGTTAAGTCATGTCCGACTCTTCGTGACCCCATGGACCATAGCACACCAGGCCTTCCTGTCTTCCGCTCTCTCCCGGAGCGTGCTCAAGTTCATATTCATTGCATCGGTGATGCTATCTAGCCACCTCATCCTCTGCCATCCCCTTCTCCTTTTGCCTTCAATCTTTCCCAGCATCAAGGTCTTTTCCAGGGAGTTTTCTCTTCGAATTAGGTGGCCAAAATATTTGAGCTTCAGCTTCGGTATCTGTCCTTCCAATGAGCACTCAGGGTTGATTTGACCTCCTTGCAGTCCAGGGGACGCGTAAGAGTCTTCCCCAGCACCACAGTTCGAAAGCATCAATTCTTCGACGCTCAGCCTTCCTTATAGTCCAGCTCTCACAGCCATACATTGCTACTGGGAAAATCATAGCTTTGATTAGATGGACCTTGGTCAGCAAGGTGATGTCTCTGCTTCTTACTATGCTGTCTAGGTTTGCCATAGCTTTCCTCCCAAGGAGCAAGCGTCTTTTAATTTCATGGCTACAGTCACCATCTTATTTGCACGTTCAGTAGCAAGCCGCTCCAAAATACTTTGCATTACAGCAAGGATTGCTAACAACAATATATTGCTGCTTGGAAAATCCATTTTCCCACCAGCTACTTTAAGGATTTAAGATATGCTCAGAGGAAACAGGAAGCTCAAGGAGGGTGGCAGATGACATCATTGTCTCTGTTAGTTAAAAAATCCTAGCACTGAGACCCTGCGAGCCCTGGCTCCACTACAACACTGATTATGTGAAGTAACACTTCCCTTTATCTGTTGAGTGTCCCACTGTTCAGTTTCATTGGATAACCCCAATGTTCTGGTATTCTGAGGAGGAGAACAAACACTTCTCTATCCACTTCTTCCACACCATGCACAATAATTCTATACACCTCTATCATGTGCCCCCTTGCTCACCTTTTTTTCCTAAACTTAAGCAGACCCAAGTGTTTTAACATTTACTAATAGTTAAGCTGCTCAAGCCACTTGATCATTTTGGTTGCTCTTTTCTGCCCCTGTCCCAGCAGAAGCTGTGTCAATTTGTCAGCAAAAAAAGAAGAACGTTATATATGCTTGATAATTTTAACTTTAATAATGCTTTCCACCGGTTTGCCCAGGACAGATGTTAAGATGACCATCCTATAATTTCCTACAGCCTCCTCAGATCCCACAAAGCTGCTCACCGATCTCTGTTCTAGGCATCCTGTCCAAAGACCTTTTCAGACTATGAGAACAACAATCATATAACAGAACATCAATACACACCAAGAAACCATTTTGAAGATTCAGTAGTTCCTCCCTACAATGGATCAATGATATAGCAAGGTAAAGGGTATCATCTCCCTCCCCCCTCCTCTGTGTGTGTGTGTGTGTGTGTATTTCATACACACACACACACACACACACACACACACTTAAATTAAAGAGACACTAAAATAGCTAGCAGTTTTTCACTCCCTCAAACAATGCAGTAACTCTCAATTTCATTAATGGCACACGCAGCTACCTCTGTCACAAATGGAACCCAAGACACAATCCATTTTATGCCTGGGAAATTGTACTTCAAACTGCGGGACATCTCATCAGTCACACTGACATAAGATCATACCCCAGTGGTATCTATTCTGCAGGCTCTAATGCCATCAATTGGATAACTGACCTACATTTGGGCATGTAAGGTTGTTGGGAGTCCCCCCTCCCTAAAAAAGCTATATGATAGATAGAAGATGGTCATCATTTTTGATGTATTATTGCTACAATATCCTAGTAAGGCCCAACAGAGCTATTACCTTTGTTTTACAGGTGCGCAACTGGTACCCAGAGAAATTAAGGGACTAGTCGAAAGGTTATTCACCCACAGAATACTCAGCAGAGAAGCATGGCCTGTCTCTCCCATCTGACACCAGAGAAACACTCTTCCATACTCCAAGGAGGCAGCCCAGTGACAGCCAAGCATCATGACTTCACAAAGGTCCTACCATTAAGTCATCCAACAGATCCTGAGAAACCTTATCACACAAATCAGATTGCCAGATTTTGATAGGAGGAGCACTTATGTGCTTTTAATATGATGCACTGGAGAAGAAGGTTCAGCAGGTACCTCCCTGCAGATTCATGATGGGAAATACCACCCCTGCTGGCTTTCCCCTTGGGCTCACTCTGCAATTCAGTTAATGATTCAGAAATAAACAGGGGCTTTCCCCCTACAGCCTGCAGGTGGAAGCACAGGGTTGTCAAGAACTCCATTTTCTTTTCGTGTCCTAGGAGTTCATAACCTTCTGTTTGGCAAGGCTGAAGCTGCACGTACTGGTGAACCACCTCCAGGTGTGTTATCTCGCCCCAGTGTCAGAACAGACCCTAGATAATTGGACTGACTGATCTCAGCTGCATTCCTGTGGGAACTCTCACACACGCTCCTCCCACCACTTGGTGCTGGGGAAAACTGTTCCAGCCAGCCCGCGACTGGCTAACAGAAATCACCGTAGAAGTGACCGGGACTTGCGCATATAATCAGGGGGGTTGCAGCTGCCCATTGTCTTTGTTTCGTCTTTGCTTTGGACTCCAAATATTTCTGTCTGGGCCCTGTCCTATCTGAAGACCCATGCCTATGTCCGTATAGACAGGGTTAGGCAGCTTTGTTATTTTTGCCTTGAAGGATTGTTTCCAAACATTCTCTGGCTTTTGTGTGTCTTTTATTCCACTTTCCCAATAAACTTACTACCTCTTATAGCTGCTTGTTTGTGCATCTCCTTCTGAATTGCCTCAATGCTAAATCCAGAGTCTTCCTCTTGGTGAATGCTACTGTTTAAGGTTTCAGGTCTAAGCCTTAGAAATCGAGGGTACTAGTTTGACCCCCTGTTTCATAAGTCTTGGTTGTGTCCTGTCAGGTCTGAGAGCCCTCTGGCTCAGGCTGAGTTGGATGTAAGGGCTAGGGGCAGCCTACCTTGCCGGGTTGGTGCTCAGTCTCAGCAGCCTTTTGTCCCTGCCTACACTGCTGTGAGTGAGAGCAACCCCCTTCCTCCCTTCACAAGGTTTTACATCTTTCTGTGCTCTTATGAGAGATAAAGAGCTTCGGCATACCAGCAGTTAAAGGCTCATGGATGTACAAGGTCATCGGGGTAGTGTGGTTCACAACGATTGTGGCAAGAATGAATAGCATCCAGAAAAAGGGGAAATGTTCTTGCCACAAGCTTAGAAGCACCCCTTTGGGCTTTGGAGGTACCAACCCAAATACAGCAGAAGGTAAGTGAGCCCTAATTTCTGGAAAACCTTCTCCAGGCAAAAATATTCTGACTCTTTTGAAGGAACAATGGAACTCCCTCTTATACTATTCAAAGCACTGGGAAGGGGGTGGGAAAGAGAATCTTGATCCTGTGTGCACACATTATCACATCTCCAGAAGCTTCTCTGTGAAGATGTCGACGAGTATAATCTACTCAGGGTTGATTTCCTTTAGGACCGACTGATTTGACCTCCTTGCAGTCCAGGGGACTCGTAAGAGCCTTCTCCAGCACCACAGTTCGAAAGCATCAATTCTTCGGCGCTCAGCCTTCCTTATAGTCCAGCTCTCACAGCCATACATTACTACTGGGAAAACCATAGCTTTGATTAGACGGACCTTTGTCGGCAAGGTGATGTCTCTGCTTCTTACTATGCTGTCTAGGTTGGCCATAGCTTTCCTCCCAAGGAGCAAGCGTCTTTTAATTTCATGGCTACAGTCACCGTCTGAGGTGATCTTGGAGCCCAAGAAAGTAAAATCTGTCACTGCTTCCATTTCTGCCCCTTCTATATGCCAGGAAGTGATGGGGCCAGATGCCATGATATTCATTTTTTTAATGTTGCGTTTCAAACCAGCTTTTGCACTCTCCACTTTCACCCTCAACAAGAGGCTCTTTAGATCCTCTTTGCTTTCTGCCATTAGGGTGTCATCGTCTGCGTATCTGAGATTGTTGATAATTCCCTCAGCAATCTTAATTCCGACCTGTGATTCATTCAACCCGGCGTTTCTCATGATGTACTCTGCATATAAGTTAAATAAGCAGGGCGACAGTATGCAGCCTTGTTGTACTCCTTTCCCAATTTTGAACCACTCGGTTGTTCCATGTCTGGTTCTTACTGTCGCTTCTTGACCCTCGTACAGGTTTCTCAGGAGACAGGTAAGGTGCTCTGGTACTCCCATCTCTTTCAGAATTTCCCACAGTTTGTTGTGATCCACACAATCAAAGGCTTTAGCATAGTCAATGAAGCAGAAATAGACGTTTTTCTGGAATTCTCTTGCTTTCTCCATGATCCAGCGAATGTTGGTGATTTGATCTCTAGTTCCTCTGTCTCTTCGAAACCCCGCTTGTACTTCCAGTAGTTCTCGGTTCACATGCTGCTGAAGCCTAGCTTGTAGGATTTTGAGCACAACCTTGCTGGCATGTGAAATGAGCGCAATTGTACAGTAGTTTGAACACTCTTTGGCATTGCCCTTCTTTGGAATTGGAATGTAAGCTGACCTTTTCCAGTCTTGTGGCCACTGTTGAGTGTTCCAAATTTGTTGGCATATTGAGTGCAGCACTTTAACAGCATCATCTTTTAGAATTTTAAAGAGCATAGCTGGAATACTGTCATCGCTAGCTTTGTTGTTAGTAATGCTTCCTAAGGCCCACTTGACTTCACTCTCTAGGATGTCCGGCTCAAGTTCAGTGACCGCACTCTCATGGCTATCAGGGATATTAAGATCTTTCCTGCATAGTTCTTCTGTGTATTCTTTCCACCATTTCTTAATCTCATCTGCTTCTGTTAGGTCCCTGCCTTCTTTCTCCTTTATCATGCCTGTCTTTGCACAAAATGTTCCCTTGATATCTCCAATTTTCTTGAAGAGATCTCTAGTCTTTCCCATTCTATTGTTTTCCTCGATTTCTTTGCATTGTTCATTTAAGAAGGCCTTCTTGTCTCTCCTTGCTATTCTCTGGAAATCTGCATTCAGTTGGGTATATATCTTCCCCTTTCTCCCTTGCTTTTCGCTTCCCTTCTTTCCTCAGCTACTTGTAAAGCCTCATCAGACAGCCACTTTGCTTTCTTGTATTTCTTTTTCTTTGGGATGGATTGTGTTGCTGCCTCCTGAACAATGTTACGGACCTCCGTCCCAGCTAAGTAGTAGTACTATCCCATCCCATGGAGAGCATGCTATGTAACAGTGCCTGGACAAGGGAACTCTCTGCTCAGGGAGATCTGTCCAGTCCCCACTCGCTTTCAACACCTTGTTAAAGATTTTTTTTATTAGGTCGACATCAAACTTGGTTAGCCAATTAAGATGCTGATGCTAGGGAAAGTGGAAGGCGAAAGGAAGAGGGGCTGACCAAGGGCAAGATGGATGGATGATATTCTGGAGGTGACGGACTCAAGCTTGGGGGAGCTGGGGGTGGCGACGGCCTACAGAAAGCTCTGGCGTGGGCTGGTCCATGAAGTCACGAAGAGTCGGAAGCGACTGAACAAATAAACAACAACATTTGTTGGACCATTTTATCCGCTGCTTCTGTCTTAGATGCTGGCTTTGATTTTATCATTGTTATTTTTAGATTTCTTGTGAGCGGCCTTTATATGGTAGAAAGGCAGAATATAATTATTTAAATACTATTATTAGTAATAATCACTTCCAAGTTTGCTGAATTTTTCATATCATATGCTAGCTTTTTGCAATCCGTAGCACTGACCTGCCTCACAGGGCTGAGGCAGAGAGTCATGGCTTGTTTACGGTGACCTAGTGAGTTCACGGCAGAGGTAAGTTTTGAACTCGGATGTTCTTGCCCTGTAGCTGTCATTATGCTATACTGCTTCATTTCAGAGGGACAGGCCTCGCACACCACTGGATGGCCTTAGATTGTGCCCTTCTCCTCATCCAAAGGGAATCTTCAGGAGAGAAAACTGCAACCTTCTTCGACTTGATGCCATCCAGATGTTTTGGACTACAACTCCCATCTGTGCCAGCCAGCATGGGCTATGATGAGAGTTGCCATACAAAACATCTGAAGGACATCAGGTTAGGATGGGTGCTTCAAAGACTAGAAAGCCTATTCAGGTTCCCTTCTTGAGAGCCTGAGATGCTACTTCACTCATGTTTTGAGTCCAACAACATCGGAACTTCGGGGTAAGCGCAAGGTCATTATCAGAACAGACTGAGTCACGACAATTATGTAGCAACACTGAACTGCCTAGAATAGAGGAATATGTTCTCTTATACCACTAGAAAGTACCAGGGGAATTCTTAATTCAGTTCCACTGAAAGCCACATAGGTAAGGCCTTTAATCAAGCAACCCACCTATGTCTACACAAAAGACACACAGAATGCCTCCAAATCTACTCTGTTCATACTAAAGGAACTCCGTGGCAGCCAAGTTCCGAAATTCAGGAGACCCCCACAAAGCACAGCAACGGTTGCAAATTTCTTGAGTAAATATGCTGTAGTAGCTTCATCACAGTCTCTCTTTCCCCTCCCCTCAACTGTGTCATGGATTATAAAAGCCTGGCCTACTTGCCACAAGAACTGTACCTCTCAGACTTCAGGGATTTACACGATTGGGTGCTCCTCTTTACAGAAAAAAAAATCCCTCCATAGGAGGGGGAAAAAAACTAGTTCCCTGACATGCTAGTTTTCTATGTGCAAGGACTGATTGCTCCTTTATACAAATACAATAAATCATTCAGCTGGAGATTTCCCACCTGCATTCTGGAGCTGCACAACCAAGACACAGGTTTATCACCTCAGTGAAAACCAGGCCTCAAAGCTCCAACTCAACCAGTTGAAATTCAATTCTCTCTGCATCCTTTTTCTTTTTTAAAAAAATTTAAAGCTGATGTAAAAGGAAGCAGGGGAAGAATCACAACTGCAAATGGCTTCAAGAGAACATGTTCGTGGTTTCTTTTCAGCAATGGACAGATTTCTAGAATAGCCCCTGATAAAAAGTAATTAATCTGAGCACCGCAGAAGAGAAGGTTATGGTCTAGGGACTCAGTTAAGAAGCAGAGTCCTTTAAATGTTAAACATTGCTGGGTTTAAGGAATACTTGAGCTCCTGGCTTTTCACTTACTATTTTGCTGGCAGAAGTGAGATGTGACTGAGAGAGAAAGACCTTAAGGGCGCAATCCTCTGACTTCCACCCTCAATGGTTGTAAGCCTTTGAACTTGGAGGCTTACAAGCACTCAGTGCAGAGCGGGAGGAGCGGCAGAGGCAATATTTGCCTCTGCCGCTCCTCCCACTCCTCATTTTCATTGGACGGGCTTTTTCGCCCAGCAAGCTGGGGTGTTCCTGAGGGGGAGGGGAGAAGGCTGGGGAGGCCTTCAGATAGCTCATATCCCGGCCTCTCTAGTCCCCTCCCCGCAGAACGCCCCCTTCACCCCCTCTCCAAGGTCAAGTTCCCAACCTCAGAGATGCAGCCAGCACAGTTCTTTCCACACAAGCTGAGAGTGGGAGGAGGAAGGGGACAGAGCACAGACTCCCGGATCTGAGGTCAGAGCACTGCCTCTGACCCCAGATCCAGGAATCTGAAGCATCCTATGGCCTCACAGACGCTGTCAAGGGGCTACAGGATTGCTCTGTAAATTAAAAATAATAATTCCGGGAAAAGCAAAAAGAACCCTAGCTGAGTCACGGCATCCTAGCACACATTCAAGACTTGGACTAAAAGTGCAATTTGTGCCCATCCTTCTGTTTGGATGCCCTTTTCTTTGTGACAACTGGAACAAGGCATCTGTTTGAACGTATTTTTTTCCTCCTAGATTCCTGGAACCAGTGTGATTTCAGTCATGCTGCCTTCAACTGGTGGATGCGTTCTTCACTATGCGGATTCTATTGTATTCGGATAGAGCGTGGAAGCAATGCATTTATGGACCGGAGGCAGGATATCATGGAGAGATGTCTCTAGCTACTTTAAACCCCACTAAATCTAATGCAGCCACTGATTAGATCCTAGCCAAGTGGCTTTCCTAGAAAACTAGAACCTCACTCCACAGAATGTGCTATTTTACAAGCCCTTATAAAGCGAGAAGCAAATTGGCATGGCACACACCATCAGCCCTTTGAGACAACCTCAATGCATTTACAGTGCAATCCTATGTATGTTTAGACAGAAAAACATCCTACAACTTCCAGCATTTCCTAGCCAGCCAAGCTAGCTGGGGAATGCTGGGATGTATAGGACTTTTTCCTGTTGAAACATGCACATGATTGCACCCACAAGCATTTAAAAATTTCACATCCAATGCAGGGGTGAGAAAGCAACCATACATGCAATAAGCTTGATGAACTAAGGCGACACCAGAAAAATATCAAGAAAGCCTTAACAGCTGAGAACTATCCTGCACCTATACTGATGGAAGTGGCGGAATGCCAGTTTCCCCAATTTGAATACCAGATACAATCATTTTTACTAGAATGTTCTATGTACGACAGGCCTATATGACTTGAAACCCACCAAGCCAGATGCAAGCACCCTCCAGCTTGTTTCAACAATCCCCATTTGCCCAGTTCTAGACAGGTAGCAAGACCCCAGAGTTTTACCACATCCCTGGTGGGGTGCCCTATGTGATTGCATTCAGTCTGGTGGTTCAAGAAGTTGAGTGGGCCTGTAGATGGTACATGTGGGCCTGTAGATGGTATTTGTGGAACTATCTGGAAACTATATTTTTGCACCATGCAGGAAATACAGCTGTGTGGTAGCTAAACACAGAGAAATACATGTTCTAATGAGAACGCAAATATTAAAATTCATATTCCAAAGCCCAGACAATGCTTTTATACCTCTCGTTCTCTCCCTCCCATGCAAACTGTGGCCGTGGCCTTGGCCTAGCTAATTAAGAAGGAAATTAAAGGCCAGAGATTGAGAGAGCAGAGTTCCGGTCAGCTTCTGACCCCAACAAGAAGGGCACCCCGGAATGAACAACCTTTAATTGAGACCAAGCTAAAAACAAATGAAATTCATTATTCAGTGGGTATTAGAATGGTATCGAAAGCTAAAATATTTGTACATGAATTACAGGCAAGAATATGACCAACAGAAACACATCCACTTGCCATCTAAAGAGTGCCCATCAAACACAGAAGGGCTTCCACAAAAATGCCTTCAACATATGCAAGCATGTTTGTTATGACAGAGAACCTGGATGACCTTTTTTTAAAAATTAAAAATAAAATAGCTCCCAGGGCCACTTTGCTGAAGCTAAGCAGGCCTGGGGCTGGTCAGTGCTTAGATGGTAGACTCCCTAGGAGTTCCTGGCAAGAAAAGCATAACATAAATGATTTATAAACAAGCTATGTTTCCAGCCCGTTAATGCTATTTGCTTAGATTATTTGGCGAATGACACAGACTTATGTGTCCGTGTAAACAGAGAGTTTGGGTTTGTACATACAACTTGGCTGGGTAATGGTGTCAAGTAAAATTGCCTCAGGCCAGAGAATTTTTTAAAATAAATTATTAAATTTTGCTTCTTTTCCCATAGGCCTTGTGTGGCACAGAGTGGTAGGCGGCAGTATTGCAACCGAAACTCTCCCCACGACCTGAGTTCGATCCCAGCGGAAGCTGGGTCCCAGGTAGCTGGCTCAGGTCGACTCAGCCTTCCATCCTTCCGAGGTCGGTAAAATGAGTACCCAGCTTGCTGGGGGAAAGGTAGTCACGACTGGGGAAGGCAATGGCAAACCACCCCGCTATAGTCTGCCATGAAAATGCCAGCGAAAGCGGCATCCCTCTAGGAGTCAGCAATGACTTGGTGCTTGCACAGGAGGAACCTTTCCTTTTCCTTCCCCATAGGCCACAAATGACTAGCACAGGGCTGTGAGGGCAACTGAGCTAATAAGGGCACAACCCTTTGCATGTTTAGATAGGGGATAAAGTCCTACAACTCCCAGCATTCCCCAGCCAGCATGGCTGGCTGGGGAATGCTGAGAATTATAGGACTTTTTTCCCATCTAAACATGCATAGGATTGTGCCTTAAGTGCTTTTGAGGCCTTATTTACAACACTGAGGTAGATGCACACTGATCTGCCACAAAGACACAGGATGGATGGTCATCTCCAGCCTCCACAAAATAGTGGACCCAAAAGCACTAGTTATTATGTATAATTTATGAGATTCAGATTCCTCCAAGAAGCTCAAGGCACTGTGTATGTTTAGCCCAGTGTGGCAAGGCAGGATATATGAGGGGGGCAGGGAGGGGCAAGCCCAAGATCACCCTGTGAGCTTCATGGTAGAGTGGGGATTTAAACCCAGCTCTCATCACTTCTGAGTTGTCAAAGATGTTTCATCTAATGCACACACTTTGCTCCTCTAAGGGCCAAACCACACATGGCAGTGGAAAACCTATCATCCATGTTGCCCCATCCAGCCCAGGAAGATCAAAGCAGTGGTGGTGCAAAGAATGAATCTCAACAGGGTTGCTGTACTGGGAGAAGAGAGAATTAAACTCCACACACACTGTGCTGATATTCCCCAAATTAAATTCTGCTTCCCAAAGATGCAATATGAACTGTGAGAAAAATGTACAGGCACCATACAGGTACTTGGGCATTCCCCCCTCCACTGGGTAAAGAGCTTTGAGTGCAGGGGGTGTGAGCAGAGTGCAGTCACCCCCAAACCAATTCCACCAGCCCCGGCTGCTTTGATCCTTTGCAAAAAGCACAGGAGATCCAATTACCAATCTCACACCTAGTTTTAGCCTAGGAGTTCTTCTATACATCACACAGGACGATGCGATATAAGCCTGGACTGAAGCACTACAACTGCGGGGGGGGGGGGTTCTTCCTTTTAAACTACAGACTCATGTAACACACAAAACTCCATTCCATATAAAACACAGTGGCACACCATGGAAAGCAGATGTCAGGGTGGACACTGACCCCATAGAATCCCAGAGTAGTTCTGATTCGGAGGAAGAGCAGTCGCTCCTGGGAGAGGAGCGCGCCCCTTTTTCCCAGGGCCCGCAGCTGACAGAGATTCCTCCCACCAACATTCCTAGATTAGAAAGCAGTCCAGGGAGTGACCCAGCACCGATAGCAGACTGGTTGGATGCGCGGCGCAGACGCAGAGAGCGGCGCCCAACGGAGAGCGCAGAAAGGAGGCGTAGCGCCCAGTTGGTGCTCAAAGAACGGTTGCGCCCAGAGGATCCAAGGGAAAAGGGGAAGGATTCTCCCTAGTCCTTATATTCAGGGGTCTGCCAGTAACTGCCTTTCAAACGGGGACCAACTGTTCCAACTTAGGGCATCGGGATGCTGCTGCTCAGATCTAGTTGCTACTTGTAGAGTTGTAAGTTGTAAAAGAAGAATAAAGCTTTGAAAAGAATCCCTTTGTCTGCGTCTGGACTTGGCTACTGGATTAGACTGAGAGAGCCCTCCAAGGAGCCCTTGACAGCAGTTTAGTGCAGCTCTCACCCTGAAGTGCTAATTCTGGGTTTCAGTCAGAACCAGCCAGGACTCTAAAGGAGCTATCCAAGGCACTGAACCCAAATCCCCCACTGTACGTTCAGCAACTTGGATAGCTCCTTTAGAATTCTTGCTGGTTCTGACTGAAACCCAGAATGCATTCACAGCCCTACCGAAATCAGGGCCACCAGCCTTGACTGCTACTTCTAGTACAAACTAGGAGCTTTTTTAAAAAAAACAATGGACAGCATTAAAAAACACAACACACACACACACGCATACACGAACTACTGTCGTCTGAAGCAGTGAACTCAAGAGTTCTACCATTTCAGTCCACAAAACATGTAGGACAGTTCTTGGCCCCACATCCCTTGCAATGACCTCTGTAGCATCACTCCTTCTGGTACTGTCTGGGTAATGTCACAAGCCTCAGAGCTCATGGAGGAATCCACAACATGGCAGCTTCCCACACCCCAGTTTTTAGGAAGGCCAACACCGGCATAGGATATACTCCTCTTTGCATAGCCTGAGTTAGCCGATGCTACCCAAGCAGCCTTTACAGCAAGGGTGCAGAACCTCAGGCCTGGGGGCCAAATCTAGCCTCCAGAGCTCCCCAGATGGCCGCGCCCCCTCCCATGGCCACACCCCCTTCCCCCCAACCATCCATCATTTGGTTATTTCGCAGCTTTTGTGCAGTTTTCCCCCATTCTAAAAGGTTGAAATATCTTTCCCAAGGCTTAATTACTAACAAAAGAGCTTCAAGCTGAAACATGCTGGTATTTTAGGTAGTTTGGCTCTGCCCACCATTGGTAAGCAGCCCCCGAAAGCCCCTCCAAAGAAGGATCTGGCCCTGGGGCAGAGAAAGCAAGCAACTGAAAGGTTTATATTCTCCAATACTAACCGATAACAAGCTAGTAAACCCGATAAAGTGATTGTTTCCTAAAGCATAGCGGAGAGGGTGGGTTGGGAAGACCCACCAAGGTTTCTAAACAGTTAATAAAATGAAACAGGCGTTAGCAAACACAATGAGATGACATAATTAAATACCACCCTCTACTCTCAATTGCTCAACCTCCCATCTCCTAGCTCTTATGAGAACCACAAGTGACAGCTGCTAATCATGCTATTTAATGCACGAAAGGCAGGTGTTCAGGAATTACAGGGATGTGATCTGGGTACAAATCCAAAATGAAAACAGCATCAACACAGTTCTTCAGCCCAAATGCAAGAGTCAGCCTGAACTCTATCAAAGGTGCCCCATTTTTCCCCCAAACACAGAAAAAACCAACTTTCAGCTCTGAACAACCAAAAAGAGCCACCCAAGCTCTCTGTTTTATTTTTTTTTGGGGGGGGGGGATTTACATTCCACCAAAAAGCCACCACCACAGTCTCTCCCAATCATGGATCCCAAACATCCATGCCCCTGACCTCAAAGATTTCCAGTATTGCAGTGAGTTTTCATACAATCGCTCCTCCCAGGCTTTCTCCCTTCCTCTTTGCTCCCCTGCCCTCTCCCTGCGGCTAGCTGTTCTCACCAGTTTAAGTTAACATTAATAATTAAACAAAGCACAGAAAGATACCAGAGCAGTATTGTCCTATGCTACAATGCAGAATCTCCCGTCTACAAGTCTGTTCAATCTTAGCCTAAGGAAAATAGTTTAAACATCCTATTTCATATATTACCATGCACCAGTGACCATGACTATAAGTTTATTATCCTGCTAAACAAAAAAACAACAAAAAATAGAAATATCTACATACATATAGAAAGAGAACACATACAAATAACTCCTGGTTAAGCCAAGGAAAAGACACAGACTGCCTAAAGAAAAAGCTTACCAGCTCTACAAATCAGTTCAGCTAAATATTTCCCAGATTAAAGTGTGGTTCATGCCATGGTGTTCAACCTGCCGGATTTGCTACCCTATTGGGGGAAACTATTTTAAGCCTAATTAGCATGAAATTTGGGAGAATGCAAACGCTATTTTTTTTATTGAGACATAAAGCAAAATGCCACGACATTTCTTCCATCCATTTATCATAAACAAGTTAATTACTGTGTAACAAATGGGCGCCCGCTGGATTCTCAACGTTAGGAGGATGTTAGAGAGCTGAGTCAGGCAAAGAAGATGAACCACAAAGTAGTAGTTAATAGCTTATGGCGTACTTATAATAAAACAATGACTCTGTGAAAGCTTTTGTTGTCAAATTAAGGCTAAGCCATTTCCATTGGAATAACTCAATTATAAAGTAGTCATTATCTGTTTAACTCGATTCCAACCAGGAAGAACGCTAGAAGCATGTGTGTGCGTTTTTAATCTTGATGCAACAGAAGGAGTCATGTCAGTCTGGGGACCTAAGGTATGACACACCGCTGAGCACTGAAATGCTGATACTATTTAAGAACTGCACACACTATAATCCATTCACTAAACATATGGACTTCAGAACAATGCATTACGAGGCACAACTGCCAAGGGAAGAGCAAACTACTTTCAAATCTAAGTATATGCACTCCAAAGTTCTACAAAGTTCTTCTATTGGTCACATGCACATGTTTTGATGCTGTCCCCTTGGCCCAAACAGCATAGCACATGAGGTCTTAGCACTTTCTTTCTCCTTGCACCGATGACAACACCAGGGACCAACAGCTTAAAACACCTACTGCAATTATATCGGTTTATTCTGGCTTTTTCCTTGAGGGGCTAAAGCAGAGATAGGCAACCCAGTGCCTTCCATGTTTCAGACTACAACTCCCATAATCCCTCATCATTGCCCATGCTGACTGGGACTGACAAGAGTTGTTGTCCAAAATATTTGGAGGCCACCAGGTCACCAATCACTGATTTAAAGGAACTAACTTTCTTCCTTGGGAGATTCAGGACAGATAAAAGGAAGGACTTCTTCACACAGTGCACAGTTAAACTGTGGAACTCGCTACCACAGGATGTAGTGATGGCCACCAATTTGGATGGCTTTAAAGGGAGGTTGGACAAGTTCCTGGAGGAAAAGGCTATCAATGGCTACTAGTCCCAATGCCTCCTGGGTGGGAGGGTGCTGTTGCATTCATACCCTGCTTGTGGGTTCCTGTTCGACAACTGGTTGGCCACTGTGTGAACAGAATGCTGGACCACATGGACCCCTGGTATGATCCAGCAGGGCTCTTCTTATGTTCTTCTATTAAGCTACCCCTGTCTTTCCAGCCTAAGTTTAATATCAGAGCTTATTCAGGCACTACACTCACTACAAGGATCAGCATCCCAAAGGCAAGGTTGCCACACTCTCCAAGCACATTGTCTAACAGGATCCACAAGGCAACTCATGCCCACCATACAGTGATGTTCCATATATCCACTCCATGTCATCTAAGCAACCAGCAGAGTTCATGTGGTGTGATCCCCTAAGCGGTACGGCTAAGGGGCGGGTGGAAACCGCCAAAGGAAGGTGGTCTCAATGACAAATATCACTTATATACCAGCTTTCTGTCAGCAGCCGAGGCATCGGCCTTTAAAACAGCAGTGTTAAACCTCTTTTCAGCCTGAATCTCATTCCAGAGAAGTTCTCAGGAGCCACAATCATTCCAGTGGTGGGTGAGCCTAAGACAAAAGGGGTGGAGTCAAAAGCACCAAATATGCCAGCATGTTTAACTTCAAAGCACTTACTGCCAGTAACGTTGCCTTAAGAGAGGTATTTCCAACTTTTTAGCTGGGAAATGTCCAAACAATTGGTAGTTGGGGAAAGTGATGGCCGCCAACTTGGATGGCTTCAAAAGGGAGTTAGACAAATTCCTGGAGGAAAAGGCTATCAACAGCTACTAGTCCTGATGGCTATGTGCTACCAGAGCCAGTGAGCCTATGTGCACCAGTTGCTGGGGAACATGGGTGGGAGGGTGCTCTTGCGCTCATGCCCTGCTTGTAGGTGCCTGGTCGAGAGCTGCTTGGCTACTGTGTGAACACAATGCCGGACTAGATGGACCCTTGGTCTGATCCAGCATGGCTCTTCTTATGTTCTTAAAGCAGATGGGGCATGAGGTAGCAGGCATGGCCATCTGGGAAACTGGAGAGGGCCAGACTGGGGATCCCATGTAGGCCTGATTTGGCCCCTGGGCCTTTGGTACTATTTCCTGGTTGAGGGAAACAAAATAATTTCAGCTATGGTTTCCAACCCTATCTTGTTTCCTTCAACCATAGTTAAGTTTAAGCACAGTGTCTGGGCTCACATGTAACAAACCATGGTTAGTTGAAAATGGAAGGGAAACCTTCTAATCTCCTCTTCACAACCAGGCCAAAGGAGAGGGGGAAAAACAGAAGTCCAGGGCTCAACCACATGATGCTAAGCCATAGTGCAGAAAATGTCTCACAGATGAGGGGGGGGGATAGGGTAATTTTCTCTCCCAAGTATACCAGGTGTTAGGAAATAACATTAAATGCAATCATGGAGAATTAGCGGTTCCATGTTACAGCACATTCAAATTGAACATAAGCAAGAAAAGAAACACACACACACGGGGAGGGGGATGTTTTTAATGTAGCAGATTTGTCCCAGATATTGTACAAATTAATTAGAGCAGCATGCATTTTAGTGTACAAACTCCAAAAAAGGTGTAAAATGGATTTCCTAGCTATTGGCAAACAAAATAATTATACTTATTTTAAAGTCACTTGCAGTTCCATTGATAAAATTGCTACTCACTTCCCACAGCTCCCAGCAGAATAAATTTCACAAGCAAACAATGAGGAGAATCCAGCCTGAGTTCTCCAAGGTCAAAACCTTCTGAAATTAATGTGAGTTGCTGGCAAAGGCATACCATTCATTGCAATGGAGTCCATCATTGGCTGCAGTAGTGACACTTCAGGATCACTTTAAACTTCAGCCAGCAATACAGCCACTTGGAAGAAAAGGCTAAGGGAAGAAGCATGGATCTCTAACACATCAGATCAGAGCAATACATTTGTAGCTGAAGCCTCAAACAGTACCTGCAGGATTTTCACCGCATGCAATAATTCATCTTAGATGGAATAAGTTCAGTTCACATTATCAACTGCTTCTTAAGATGCATACTTGTGCCCAAAAGCTCTAGACTCTTACTTTGTGAAGTTTTCCATCTGTTAAATCTGCTCTTGTGTTAGCTCACTTGGCAACTTGCTCATCTCTTACTTGGCCACTCATTGAAATGGAATTTGGCCTGGATTTTAAAGTCATTTGGGGTCCTCCTCCAGCTCACACTAATTTCCATAGAACTTGCCTGGGTACCTTCCCAATGGATCCATGCCCATTGCCATTTATTGCATCATTTATCATATTATGCTCATACACATCATTTTAATAGGTGTAGTCCACGTTTTTCTGCTCAACCTCGTCTCTCTCTCTCTCTCTCTCTCTCTCACACATACACACACACTACTACTACTACTACTACTACTTTACATTGCATATTGTATGGTTCCTTTCTAGGCTATTCAATATCTACAAATGGGATCCACAACAACAAAACATTGCTGCATATCTTCCCTCCTTAGAGGAATGTTCCTGTGCAGGGTTCCAACCAGCTATACCCTCCAAGCATGACATTCCACTCTTCCACCAACCCCATATTCCATTTGTCTTTTCCAACTGTCACACTACATTCTGCGACTACTGAGCACACTCAGTCCTCATTAGGCTCTTTTGGGTTTCGGCCCCTCCCCATGGGCATTTTATTTAAGGTTGTTGTTTGTTACTTTTGCAACCCTTGGAGTTCCTTCAAGCATTCTGGTATTTCTTCTCATTGGCCCCATTTGGGCTATAATCCTGGCGGTGTTCGCAACCTGAGTTTACTATTAGGAGTGATAGTTTACTACATATAGTAGCTGCTTTTAAATCATTTAGAAAGATGCCTGTATAGCTTTGTATTTTCTGTGAAATTCTCAGGAACATCAAAAATGGAGCTGCTAGACACAGACTTTCCTAGAAAACATCCCGAATTTATCTTCATAAGCTTCAGAAGAAGCTTCCCCAAGGTTACACCAAATTGTTGAAATCCAGAGGCACGGGCAAAACACACCCATGTATATACTAGGGGACTAGACCACTTCACCTTTTCAACAGGGGAAGAATCCCATATAAACCTCCTCATATCTTACTATCAGCTGGCAACTGGCGGCTTCTGCTGCTGCCGCCACACCACCCCTTTTCCGAAGTCAGACTGCGGGGTGCTCAGCCTAGTAGTGACTCAAGGATGGAATAGAATCCTGAAGGGGAGGCACCAGACCCCCTTCCCCACTCCATGTTTGCTTAGGCATCTTTGCCTGGTGTTTTAATATGTATTGCTGCTAGATTTTGGTTGGTTTACTATGTTTCGTTTGATTTGTGCTTCATTCTTATATGTTCACCTGGGATGCTGGCAGAAAATACTGAGGGCGCAATCCTCTGCAGGTTTAGACAGAAAAAAGTCCCATAACTCCCAGCATTCCCCAGCCAGCATGGATTGCGCCCTTAAGGTGTTAGCTTTCAATCACATGTAGCCAAATGCCTTGAAAACCCCTTTTAGAAACTCCAGAAACCACCTCTCTTGATATCAGTTCAGAGGGCAGTCAGTGAGATTTCAGTTCCACTGATTTAAATGGAATTTAAGCACACTTATGTCCCTCCACAGCATCCCAGGAACAAAAATTAAGCAGGCAACCCAAATAAAGGTGAAAGAGCTGCCTGATAGGAACATGGACAAAATACTCTGTAGGCTCACAATCTACTCCCAACATCAACCCAAGAGCACTTTGACATTAACAGGAGAAAATCATTGGTGGAAATTGCTCATTCACTGCATATTACTTGAATGGCTTATGTGATATAGATTCCAATTAATTTAAAGATCACAATCAGCTGACATTATAATTACATGACAGCTTCTCCTTAGCTACAGCTGGCAATGCCTTTGAACTCCTGTCATCAGACCTTCTGTTCCATCCCTATTGTCCAGCCAACCACAACGTATCAAACACCCAGTTGTGATAAATCCCCTTCCAAAAGGGCAGATGAATTACATTATTGCCTGAAATGATGGAGCAACGAGATAAACACTACAAAAAACACTGTCAATCAGAGTGAGATCTTAAAACAAGGGTAAAGCAGATGAGAAACACACAAAAACAAAGGAATCCAGTTGGAACTAGGACGGCGCTAACTCAAGCATGCATGAAAATCACTCGCATGGTTATCTGCAGCAAGGAAAAGCCACCTTCAGGTGAGCAGAGCAGGATGAATCGGAAGAGCTTGCTCGACGGCACAGCATGTGCTTTTGCATGCAGAACATCCCAAATTCAATCTCCAGCATTTCCTTTTAAAGCTTCAGGTAGCAGGTACCAGAAAAAACCCTACCTGAAACTTCGTAGAGCAGCTGCTACCCAAACTAAACATTGTGCTCAATCAAGGGTGGGCAAATTACAGCCTCAAACATATGGAGGGCCACAATTCCCATCAGTCCTAGCTAGCACAGGCAACTGTGAAGGATGAAAGGAGTTGTAGGCCCAAACATCTGGAGGGCCACAGGCTGCCCACCCCTGGGCTAGATGGACCAGTAAACTGACTCTGTATAAGGCAGCTTCATATGTTTCCCCACCAAACCCTTCATGACGTAGCTTAACATTCAATCATGTAACCAATAGCTTACAAGGGAGTACCAAAAAAAAAATACTGGCATGTTTTACAAGAAATACCTGGATGTCAAGAAAAAAAACCCTCATGATCTCTTTTAGGAAAACTAGAAATGAGATACACCTAGTTCAGGCGTGAATTTAGCGAGGAGAGGCAGACATGTCCATGCACTTTACCAGGAGCAACAGAATCTAGGGGTCATCATATCTGTTGGCCCTGTGCTTACTGCAGATATACCTGTAAAATGACAGAGTTGGTTGATCACTCCAACTATAAACAGCATTTCCCAAGACACTTTACCACATGTTAACACCAGTAATGTGATATGTATCATTCCGTGTCCATGAAAAAAAAAAAAAAATGTTGGAAAAACATCAAAGATCCTCGAGAGAATAGGGAAAAATCTCTAAAACAAAACAAAAAAGGGTACCCCACTAGTGTGACATTTCCTGGATGTAAGGTTCTAGGCAGTGGAAAAACTAAACACAGAAAATAAGACCTTCTTTAGAAAAGAAACGGAGTGGATTTTAAAGTTAAAAGCTTTGGCCTTACAAGGACTTGATGAGGAATTAATCCTCTACTGTAATAGAGACTTTTTTTACTTTGGTAACTCCACTGAGTTTTTCTGTAAATTAACCAACCCAGGACAATCCCCAACTTCTAATCTTTGTCATTGCTAACATCTGAGTCAGATTATCAACACCCGTACATAGGATACTTAATCTGCTGCCTATCTGCCAGTTATTGAATGTAAGAGTTCTCTGAAGGCTATTTTAAAGATAGTAAGTATACATTGGCTGTTATGCAATTTGCATTATTTTTACTTGTTGCTTCTTTTTGTTTCAGGTAAGACATTTAATTAAATGTCTGTTTTATAGCCCCTGAAGGCCCCAAAGAAAATCTAGGCTGAAATGATTGGAATTTAAGAATAAAGCATTTTTCTAGCAACCTGAGACATGTGCCAAGCCAGTTCCTAGATCTCAAGAGTTTTCTCTAGTTCTGCATACAACACTATACCACCATCACCATTCTTTCTTCTTTCAGAACAGCAAAAACAGGAGGAATGAAACCTGTTTAGATAATACAAGGGGGAACACAGAAAGAAACCATTCAGGACAGTATTCTTGGGTTTCAGCATGCCATGCTGCTGTCTTGTTACCTCAATGTAACGAGACAGCACATTGCAAATGAAGCTTTGTTGGCATCCTTTGCAAACATGCTTGCCCATCCATTTACATTGCCATCTCTTGTTCTTACTCCGAATTGACTTCACTTCCTTCAAAGGCATCCCACTGCCATATCAGATTGGTTCATAGCACTGACATCTACAGCGTCTATTAGCAATTAGGAAGCAAAAGTGCAGAGAAATATTCCAGTTTGGCTTTTAAGATTCCCACAGGAATAAAAGGCTACATTTCCTGTGTTGTGCAAACAGGAAGTTTAATTATTTTAATAACTTAAAAAGCAGAGTTCAGGGGTGGGGACAAAAAAGGAACAACGCTCAGGATAAGCCATTGTCCTTTGGATTATGAAGTTGTTTTAAGAGTTCCCAGTCACACACAAAAAAGCAGCTATAATCGCGCAATTACCGTAAACCTAATTGGTAGTTTCTCACTGGCTGTGTTTTCATGTTGTCAGTGGGGCAGTAATGAAAATGAATGCCACGTTTGAGAACAGAATGTCTGTAGGCTTGTTTACCACATATCCAAAAACAACGTCTGCTTTATCAGGCTTTGCAAAGCAAGGAATAGTTTAAGGATCTTCGAATCTCAAACGCAAGCATACTCTGCGTGTGCACGCACACACCCCAAATCCAGAACACAACAAGAGAAACTTCTACCAAGAAAGGGATGGGATGGAAGTGAGAAAGTCATGGAGCAAAGACTGGGTGCTGCATGCTTCCTTAAAATCCTTTCACCGGAGCCACGCAATATTCAACAGAAGAATTCAGTATTGTTCCTGAGTATAGTAAATATAATTCAGCATTGTCACTGATGCACAAGTCCGCAAAAATCATTCCTTAGATCATTTTGCCAATAAAACATTTGGGTTCAGGGCTCTTGCTTTTCACATGTCAGCTATTTCCTCTCCACAACAAGAAGTCTACATTAAGATATTCCATTGCTTTTCCAGTAATGCTTCCTACCTTTGAGTAACTTCTGCCCTTCCATGATGTTTTGGGAAACCAGTGCTGTGTAATCGTCTTCCGAGAAGCCTGGCTTGCAAGTGGGTCTGACTGTAAGATCCCCATTGTGTGCCTGCAGAGAATAAAAGAAGAGCAACAGAACACTATGGATTGTGTTGTTTCTGGTGGCGATCAGGAGGGAGGCGTTGGGTCACAGTCAGCATGCAGGTGTCTACAAACAGGCAAGCCTGAGCAACAGAAACAGCATTCATCATGTCAAACCACTAACGTATTTCAAGTCAGGAGGGGAAAATGAAACACTGGTCAGGCAATGCTGGCTTATTGGATCCAACTGGAAATCTTATGCTGAAGAAGACGTGGAAAATATTTAATAAGATTGCTCAGAATGGTGGGCGCTGCACGTAGGAATACGTCTCTTATGTTAGAAGCACCCTAATGTCGCAGATCAATACAAATCAAGCCACGACTGGCAAACCTGAGCTATATAGAAACAGCCCACCCTGATTTTGAGGAATCTATCTGATCGGAGTTTTTGGCCCCACTCATCCAACCTTAGAGATCTCTGGAGTTACTGGTAAAGCTTACAGCAGCATGCTGTTAGTCTGCTTTACCTCCCTTAGGGTGCACTGCAATCCTATGCATGTTTAGACACAGAAAAGGTCTACAACTCCCAGCATTCCCCAGCCAGCAAAGCCGGCTGGGGAATGGTGGGAGTTGTAGGCCTTTTCTGTGTCTAAACATGCATAGGATTGCACCCTTAACAAATCAATGTAAAACTGCTGAGCATTCACCACCTGGCAGGCAGTGAGATCAGGGGAGGGAGGGGGAGAGGGAGAAAGCCTGTGTAAGCATGCAAGCATCCCTAGCTGAAATACAAAGTGAAATCCAGGAAGGTTAATAAGGAAGCCCAGAGAAACACAAACACATCCCTACTCTCTCCTCTCCGCTGCCCCAGCACCCTCTAACTTGCAATATTACATCAACAGCTTCTGCCATGGAACTTTCTCCCCTTTGGGAGAGACAGATAAGCCACAGCTTTGTTTCTAGATGCACACTCAAGTGAATATAGGGAGGAAAAGGCTAGTTTCAACCCCAAGCCTTGAGGGAGTGACTTGCAGAAGAATCAATGTTGCTTTTGCCTAGGCTTTCCGAATCTATCAGCTTGATTAGATTCCAGCTAACATGCAAAGAGAAGCCAAAAAGCTTGTTGGTTGGTTGATTTGTAAATAACATTCCTATGGCAAGAGAAGGTATGAAGGCTTGAAGGATGGGGGCATCAGCATATTTATTTTTACAGTCCTTGGTAAGATTATTTTTTTTTAGAGTCCTCCAGGAGTCCAGGGGGGTTCCCCAGCAGGTTCAAGCTAGACACAGACCACAAAACCAGCTGGCCTAATCCTCAGGAAGAAAATGTAACTTTATTTTAAGACTGCCAACCTGACCAGCTAGCACTCTGAATATGAGGGATGCTCGGAAGAATTAATAGCTAGGATGCCAAACAGGTTCTGCAGAGGTGGACTTTAAATAATTATGAACAGAAGGAAAGCTACATTAAACGTGTATGGGTATAAGAGAGAGAGGGTAGCAGAGAACACAGAGTCTGTCTCCCAGCTTTCAGAGGAGCTTACTAAGCAAAAAGCAAGCCAATGTAATCTCTGAGAGAAATCACGCCTGGGAGAGAAATGCCAGCTACCATCTATGGGAAATGCAGGAGAGCAACTCTCCTGTGCACTCCAACAGCCTCCTGGCAAGATTCTGCAAGTCTGACAGTAGATAATACACTTTGGGTTTCCAGTCACCCCCTTATGGACCCAGAAGCACAGGGACACTGCAGTACGTCAGTGGTAGGGTTGCATACAGTCAAGCCATACAAAACACCCCAAAAGATTTTTAAACTGGAACACATTTCTTTCTCCCCCCCACCCCCAACTAAAGTAACTTCTGCAGGCTTTGAAATAAAGTGACTGACGTAGTCCTTACAAAAGGGGCCCAAGCAAGATGCACTATTCGGGCGCAGTTTATCAGGGAGCCCTTCTTTGCAAGCAATTCCATACGCTTGCAGGGCTCCTATCGACCATGACCATGGTCAGTCAAAACTGTTAATGATAACAGACTTCTAAAGGGCTTTTCATTCAGGCAGGGAGAGGGAAAGAAGGGCATTCTAATCAATTTTAACTCTAAAAATAAAATAAAAACATAGCCTCTATTTTAAGAGTCAGTCCAATTCGGCAATTGTGGATATCTTTTTCAAACCATTTTTAAATTTAGACAGGTAAAATACTGGAATAATCAAAACTCAGGAAGAGAGGCTAGTGCCTAAGAAATCTTCCCCTCCCCACCCGCACAAAATCAACACTATGTATTCATATCCTACCATTTTGTAAGAGTGCACTGCAAATATGCACTTAAAATACATACAGCACAACACCCAAGAATATATGGAAGCAAGTTAGGAAACTGCTGTGCCCAATTTCAAACTGCATTAATACATATTTGCAGTAGAGAGTTACCCTGTTACTCCCATAAATGCTATTCAAGCGAGTTTCTCCTGGGAATGCCTTAAAAAAACAAACTTTTTAAAACAGGAGAAACGTTGAACAAACTCCTGAGCGGATCCCCCTTTGTATATTTGTGTTAGCCTGTCGGTGGGTGTGCCAGGTTAGAAGATGCCCTAAACTATATTATTAACAAAGCAACAAGAAAGGGTACAGATCCACACAAGTCTAAGAACAAGGGCTTGCCGTACATCCCTAAGCAGGTTTACTCGGAATTAAGTGCCATGGTACACAATGGATGTACTAGCAGCAATTGTTTTTAGGACTGCAGCCTAACCCTCTCCCGCTCCCCATCCTTAAGCCAGTCTCCGCCGAGTGCTCCCGTCTCTCAAGTTTCTGCTGATAAACCGCAACACCCAAGACTTCTGCCACGCCATGTGCAAGAAAAGTGAGTGCAAGAGACATTATGAAGTTCTGGGAGACTCCCAGCAAAGATAGATTCTCTCTCTCTCTCACACACACACACACACACACACACTTTAAAGAAAGACCCTCCAACTGTTTGTTTCTCTCTTGTTTGGCTCTAATCGCTCCCACCAGCCAAATACATCTTGGGACGTTCTAACCGTGTCCTCGACTAAACCCGGGTCTCTCGCCGGCAGCAGATACAGACCCATTTCTGCCCCCTAAATCGCTTTGCATTTGCCAACGCTAGAATCAGCTCTCCCTGCCACGACCCACCCCGTCCTTTTGCAAAAGCCTTCCTCCGAAGGATTTTTGTCTGCTAGTGCCTGTGAATAGCTGGAAAGGAGGGAGAGGGAGGAAGGGGGGGGGAAGAGAGAGAGCTGTGTGAATGTGTCTCAGCGGGAAGACACAAGCTAGCATTGTTGCATACGCTCTGCCAAAAAAAAAAAAAAAAAACTTGGAGGGGAGTGTGGCATGGTGGAGCCTCTGCCCGAGCCCCCCACCCCGCTAAAAGCAGGCAGACATTAAACACCTATTGCATACGACATCTATGCACACAGTCGGGATGAAAGGGAGAATGCGGGGAGGGGGAATTAAGCCGCATGCAGAAATACAGGGGAGACACCCCACCCCCCACAAGCGCACACACGCAGGGATTCATCCGAGGGAGCGACAAATGTGCAGATGATGATGTGCGCAAAGAGGTGGAGGAACGGAACGAGAGGCAGAGAGATGTGCTCGTGTTCTTTCGCCGGCAACATTCCAAGCCCCGGAACCTGCTGACACGATCCCGCTTCCTTCGGCGAGTGCCGGGCGGCGATCGGCCACACCGCCGCCACCACCTCCCCCCGGCCCCGGCCCCTCTCCGCCCGCCGCGGGAGCAGCAGCTCCAACTTACCCTCGCCGAGCCCCAGCAGCAAAAGAGCAAGAGAAGTAGCATTCCCGAGCCAGTCGGCATCTCCGCTGATCCCGAGCCGGCCTCGACTCCCTCCGGCTCGCCGCCTTCCCCCGCGCTCAGCCCCGGCTGGGCAACCCCCACAGCGCGCGCCCGGCCGGCCGGCCGTCGGTGCCTCGCTGCCTCCTCCTGGCCCGCCCGCTCGCCCCGTGGAGCCGCCAACTCTTCGCAGCCGCTGCGCTGCGCTGCGCTCCCCTCCTCTCCTCGCGCTCCCCGCGTGATTCCTCGCAGCCGCTCTGAACTGCAGGTGAAGCGCTCTCGGCGCTGCTCTAGCGAGTCCCCGCCTCCCAAGCCCGGCCCATACGGCGCGGAGCGGCTGGCAGGCGGGCAGGCGCCCTTAAAGGAGCAGCGGCGGCGGCGGCGGCCGAAGCCCCAGACGCCGGACGAAGAAAAACGCGCCCGCCGCGTGGCCAGAAGCCCTGGAGAGCCCGAGCCTGCTCGGCACGCAGCCCCGCTCCCCGGCCTCCTCCGGAGTAAAAGGGCACGGGACCGCCTCTCTCTTCACACCGCCCACGATGCCCAGGGAGGCGGGCAAGCCGGCATCCCTCTCCGTTCCGCAGAAAAGCTAGGGACCCCCCCCCCCTTCTTGCGGACTCCTCGCGATGCAAACTCTCCTGCTGCCCGATCCCGCGCCCGTTGATCAACGGGGCTTGCCTCTAAGGAAGCGCGCGCCGGGAGGCACGAGCGCGGCCCGATCCTCCTGTGCCCCCTTACTCGGAAGTGTTACTTCCCTAGTAAGCGTGCCGAGAGGATCGGGACGCAAGGAAGTGTTACTTCCCTAGTCAAGGTGCCGAGAGGAGCGGGACCACTTTGTGTGCACACGGAAGTAAGTCCCGTCAAATTCCGGAGGGCTTGGTCCGAAATAAGCGTGCACGGTGTTAAGCAGGAGAGCCGCCTGGGCCCACCTCTGTTCTCCTTAGGCATTGCTCGTATACCGTTTGCCTGCTGAACGCTGCAATACATTGTCCTGCATTGTCTCCTGAAACAGGGTGTGGAAATGGAACATTTGCGGTTTCCTTTTTTGAAAAAGAAGAAACACCAACGCTGCAATTCTGTCCACGCTTACTCAAGAGGAAGCCCACTGAACTCAGTCGGACATGCTTTTGAGTAAATATGCATGGGATGGGGCTGCATAAATGTTTAATAGAATAGATGTATTATGCATATTTGCTCGGAAGAGAGCCTGTCTGAGTTCAGTTGAGCTTACTCCCAAGGAAGTGTGTATAAGGACTGTAACTTGACATCCAAATGGGATTATTTTATTGTATGTTGCTTTAAGGGCCTTTTTTTTTTTTAGGGCCAAAAGGCAGACTATAAATATTTTACCCATAAATAGAAGTGATGGTAGGATTGTAGTTGTCTAGCCCAATTTGATGCACGTTTATTGAGAGGTAAAATCTAGAGCTGTGCGCAAATGGTCTCTTGAAATTCTCCACCTTCCTTCCTTCTGGGCAGAGAAATTTGGGAGACAATTTCACCAAATTTCTCCAGGAGGAGGAGAAATTCTCAACAGTTTCTCCCAGCTAGCTAGGGCTCCCCATTGGCAGGGCTTGTAGCACAGCTTCTTTCTTTTGGGGTAAGGGGCTTTTGTGCTGCAACAGCATCAAAGTCTTGGCAGGCTGGCCCCCACTTCGCATCCACCGCAATGCAGGTGGGGGCAGTGTTGTGTCTAGCTCCAGGGATGAGGTGGAGTTAGTGATCTGCCAAAATCTCTCCTCCAATTTCCTGAAAGTTTTCTCTCCCCATTCTCTTCCATTGTTCTGCCTCACTGAGGATGTTTTATAGTTTATTTTTGTGGTTTTGGCTGGCTTGCCTAATCACTGCTAGTCTCCCCAGCTGCCTGCACATCCTGATCTGGAAAAGCCCCATGGTAGAGTAATTATCGCATGCTGCCTTAAACTGGGCTTTAGCTGAAGTGTAGGAAGCTGAGGAGGCTACAAGCAGCCAGAGAGATGATTGTACAATGAAAAACAGGACACTTGCACTCACTCCTCAGCCACCTCCTAAGTAAGGTAAGTCCAAGAAACCCAAACCCAACCCTTAAGAATTTCTCCAAAATTTCTTCACCATTGAATTTCTGTTCGAAAGCAATTTCTCTTCTATCAAATTGAATGAATGGTCGAAAAAAGGGGGAGAAATTTTCAGCACAGCACCAGTAAAATCCCATTGAGTTCTATATTTAAAATGAAAACAATTGTCGGTACAAAAAAGGATAGTTAAAACATGCCTTAATGGGTATCAAACCCTTGTTAAATCTTCAAGCTATTAAAGAAGTACGGTGTCGATTTCAACAGGGGTAGGAACAAAGCAGACTGCCTGACATTTAGGACTTCAGCTCCCCACCCTCCTGACAATTGGCTGTGCTCGCAGGGGCTTCTGGGAGCTGAAGTCCAAGTGGACATAAGTGATATCCCATCATTTGTTTACTCAACACCCACAGCCTCATGGGAGGGGGCATAGCTCAGTGGTAGAGCACCGAATTTGTATGCCAAAGGTCCCAGGTTCAGTTCTTTGCCTCTCCATTTAAAGCAGGGATGGGCAAGGTACATCCTCCAGATGTTGGACCTCCGTTTCACATCAGCATTAGCATGGCCAATGGTCAGGGATGCTGGAGTCCAACAACATCTTGAGGCCCTGGCTTACAAACTCATGATTTAAAGGATCTCAGGTACCAGGTGATAGGAAAGAGATCTGTCTGCAAACCTGGGAATCCATTGAATGCATGTATGATAGTAACAAATGCTGAGAATAGAAGTGTTCATAAGAACACCGCTCCTGAGTTGACGGAGGGAGGGCCATGCCTTATGGCCAGTTGTCCACCGCCATCACTGACGTGTTAGCTGTGCCCCACACAGCGTGCTAATCAGCCCCATGGGCATACCAGCCAGTGGAGGCTCTGATGTCAGTGGGTTGATGAATCTGCTCCAGGTTTCAGTAAGCATTGTGTAAGCGACCTGTTCTGGACGGGGTTGCACTCCTCCTGAAGGAGCAGGTGTGTAGCTTGGGAGTACTCCTAGATCCATCCTTGTCACTGGAGACCCAGGTGGACTCCATGGGCCGGAGTACTTGGGGCCAGCTTCCACTGCTCCGCCAGCTACGGCCTTTCCTTGACATGGATAACCTAGCCACAGTAGTACATGCTCTGGTAACTTCCCAGTTAGACTACTGCAATGCACTTTACGTGGGACTGCCCTTGAAGACGACTTGGAAGTTGCAGCTAGTGCAGAATGCAGCAGCTAAACTGGTGACTGGAACATCTTGTAAAAATCATATAACACCAGTTTTAAAGGGATTGCACTGGCTGACAATATGCTTCCAGACGGAATTCAAGGTTTTGGTGATGACATTTAAAGCCCTAAATGGCTAGGGAGCACCTCTCCCTATATATGCCTGCCTGAGGACTGAGATCTGTTGGAGGGGCCTTCCTCTGCATCCCACCAGTGCGAGACATACGCTACGGTGAGACGTGGGAGAGGGACTTCTCTGCTGTGCCACCCGGTTAGCACAGACATTGGTGTCATTTGGCACCAAGTAAAAACATGGCTTTTTACCAAAGCCTTTGAGGGCTAAATGCATTCCCTAAAGTAGCACACTATTTTAACTGTTTTATTGTTTTAGATTTAATTGGTATTAGCTTTTTCAATGGTTTATTATGTTTGTAGCTGTTTAAATTATTTATTGTGTTATACTGTTTAAATTGGTTTTATCTGTACACCACCCTGAGATCTTAATGATATAGGGCAGGATACAGTAGTTCTAAATGAATAAACTCTTGACTGAAATCCAAAGCAGATTCACCAGCCTACTGACACTGAAGCCACCAGCCTCCACTGATACCAGCCTACGTATGTAGAGTGCCTTGATTGGTCCAGAGCCTCCCTAGCACAGTTTATGGGGGTCATGGCCAGTACACACACTGGCAAGGATGTGTGGCTGCTGAGCCCAATTCTGCTCCCCCATCAATATGTCAGGACATTTGGATGGATGCGCCTCATGTTTTGAGTAAAGCCCAGTTGTCAAGGAGATGGTAAAACAGTGTCTGGGCTGTACGACTTCAAGTTTTGGGTAGGGGCTCACCTAACTGCAAGTTTCTCCATATTTTCAAATACATTGAAATAGTCGCACAGAGAAAAGTAGGATGTCACAGAGAACTAGTTTTCTAGGTGGAGGGATTTTTTTTTTTTTTTAATGGAGCTGCTTTCAAATATTAGCGTCCGTCCACACCTGAAGTCCGAGTGCTACAGCCCCGGTGAAAAACAATCACCTCTCTGAGGGCCAGACAATATGTTTGGATCTCTCAACATTTTTATTTTACTTTAGAAGAGGCTCCAAGTTTGATCAGAGTAATGGTTTGGGGGGAACCCATGCCATTTTCCTCATGTAAATATTCCCAGGGCTCCAGCTAGCCTCAAGGGGGGGGGGGTACAAGTGTATTTGCTTTATACCCCGCTAGACCTCTTTGCAGAAGCCCATATAAAATTTCAGAAGCCATTCTTGCTTCTGTAATCCATTCCAAAGTTTAGGTGGAGTGAAACCATTTCTACCGAGTTCTACTGAACTCTGCAGAGCTGAACAGGCAGGTTTCACCCATTGCTACAAATCCACATACCCTAACGCACATCTACATTTGATATTAGAAGGACTCCATTTTAAAGGAGCATTTTAGATTTTGTTAGAGAAGATAGTATTTGTTGTGCCACCCTTTCTTCCCCCAGTCTCTCTCTCTCTCTCTCTCTCTCTCTCTCACACACACACACACACACACACACACCTGCAAGACTGCTCCTCCCCTTTTTCCTCTATGCAGTCTCCTTTTGCTCACGAGCATGGCCAACAGTGGAAGTCATGGTACTATACAGAGTCTAGGAATGAACCTAGGGATGGAACCAGTTGCACGAAGCGTCTATTGTCCTTAAGGCATTCATCTAACACATATTCTTACAAGTCCCCATGATGGTATTACCATCAGCACACTTTATGCATGTATCTGTTTTGAATATTTCATATCCTGCTCTTCAGTATTAAAAAATTTACAACAGCTCCCAATCTAAAGCTAAAAAACAAAACAAAATAGTGAATTTGCTAAACCACCTTGAGGTACTTGCAATAAAATATGGAGTATAAATTCATAAATAAACTTCACATTTGCCAGCCCCACTGTAAGTGCCCCACTTCTGCTGCCCACAAAGGGGCTTCTGAAAGAGTCTCCATTCAGCCCCCACTGAGGGCACCCTTCTACGTCCTTCTGTGTTCCATCAGAACATGGAAGTATGCAAGAGATAGGAAAGCTCTGCCCCAGTTGAGCCACCCCCTGGGGTTGGTGATCAATTACTGTGATGAAGTAGTGCAAGTATCTTCCCCATGCAAGTTGTGTCTTCTGTGTCATACTCCATGTGTGATCTCTCTGTCTCTCTCTGTCCCTCCCACACACACACCATCCCGCAGCACAATCAAGCTTTCGTGCAGAATACTTGGTTGATACAGGATGTTACCTTTGGGGTCAAAGTGCCCACACCACACAAACTGAACACCAGCCCTGGGAACACATGAACCAGTATTCCAACTATGGCAGGGGTATAAGACCCCAGACCCAAGGGGCAAACCAGGCCCACCTAGGTTCCAAATCCAGCCCAGATGGCCATGCCCTGTTCAGCTGCTCCCCCCTCCCCCCCCGCAACCACTGACAATTTGGTTGTTTCCCAGTATTTGTGCAATTTTCCCCCATTCTAAAAGACTGAAATGCCTCCCCTATGGCTTAGTTACTAGCCATAAAAAGTAAAATATGTGGGTATTTTTGCCCCAACCCTTTTTGTCTTTGGCCACTGCCACTACTAGAATATGGCCCCCAAGAGCTTCTCCGAAATTGAATTTGGCCCTTGTGCTGAAAGAGGATAAACACCCCCTAATCTACAGTATTTGACTTAACTGCCCTGCTTACGCGGAAGAAGGGTTCAAGGAGAAGGTCCTTCCACAGACTCAGAGGCAGTGCAGGATCAAGCCAACATGCTTCATAGCAAGCACACAGCACCAAAGATGAATGAGTACAAATTTGAAGTCACAGGATAATCCAGGGTGTAGGCTGGCAAAGTGCAATCAAAGAGTACGTACAGTCCCAGAAGCATCCAAACACAAAGTCACTAAGCAACCCAGAGTCTACTCACAGGAAGTCCAGCAGAGAAAGGACTACATACTCAGAAGCAAGGCAGTCAAGAAGCAGAGCTGTTATTAAAACATTGTTCCAACAGTCTACCTTACTGAGAACTGAGGTTTATAAGCTGAAGCTTTCAGAGCCCTACCCAGCTGCAGCTGCAGAAGATCAGAGGCTTCTGAAAGAAGTCCTCCTGATGAGGAGGACCCTGCTCATGAGGAGCCCTCCTTTGCAACCAGGCACCACTTCTTCTTACAGGGATTGTTCTGGCTCTAGAGATGTTGCTTCTCTTGGGGGCTAGGTAGTTGCTCAGCCTCTGTCTGAGAGGCAGAACTACCCTAATCTTGCAGTGATGGACCTATGACCATCTCCCCTGAAGGCCCAGGCTCCTCCTGGTTTCCTGGCATGAGCTGCTCCTCAACACAGTTTGCCTCGGAGAGCTGTATCTCTTCCTCTGAAGAGGATTCCTCCAACAGGGGCATGACACTGATGACTGTTTCACACATCAGTCATCACTTGATGTTACAGTCCTTGTGAACAAGCTTCCGTGAGCTTGTTCACATTACTACGGTACATTACTACGGTAATGTGAATGGAAATACCATCCCCAGAATCACACTATTGTAAGAGCATGTGCTTGTATAGATCTCCTACAGATGTTGACCCTGCTGCACTCCTAGTTTGAAATGAATTTAGAATATATTTTTAACTGTATTCATATGTTCCTCCATAAGTACACTAAATGTGTGGAGGGGGGCAGGACTGGGCCCACTGGCTCTGTTCCCCGTGTGCACACACTCTGCTGAAAGACATTTGCAACGGAGCACATAGAGATGTACAGTGGCTTCTGCATAGGTGTTCCATATAATTGGGAGCCCCGATTGCAGAGGTAGCCCTCTGCAGATGTCCCACTCCACACATGGACATGGGGGGGGGGGTGAGGCCAGTGAGACACAGTCCCAACAACTCCCTCTATGTGTTTCATGTATGTGTGAAGACACATACTTTTAACCGTCACCTTTCAGAAAGATTCAATCATCCAATAACTCTAAATCTTTCCCCTCAACTTGCCCTGGTTCCAACCTTTCTTCCCTCTCTCTTCCTGCTTCTCTTTCTTTTCTACCATATTCCCATTCTTATTCCTGGGAGTTACTTATAATGTGGGTTAGGATGGGCTAGGAAGGACGGAGTAAGTGGCCGAGTGTGTGGGGCAGAATCTATATCAGTGAGGGTGTGGTACATTGGGTATTTTCTTATTGCTCATTTTCTTTTGAAGAATCATTGATGCTATATCATTTTTTTAATCCATTAAACTACATGTATTTTAAAAGGCCCAAATTAAATAGTCTTGAATTCTCATAGCAGCCCTACATGCTGTTCTGTAAGACAATTTAGCGACATCTTAACTGTGCAAAGCAAAGCGGAGCACCGTCGTGTTCACAGAAGTCAGGTTTTCATCTTGGAAATTATTAGGTTAGCCCATTTTAGTTCTTATTTATGCACTGCAGTGTAATGTTCTGTGCAGGAAATATGGGGGGGGGAACTAACATAGCTAGGAGAAAGCACAGCACGAGCTCAAGACTGGAATAGCTTCCTTAACAAAGCCGCTTGCTGACTGCCAGGCTAGGAAAGTCAATCGTTTCTGCTGAATTTGAAATGTTTTGAATAGCGAAAGGGTGGGGGAGATGTTAACACAGGTTCTGGTAGGTATTGCTCAGATGGCCTGACTGGAAATGCTTATAGAAGAAGAAGCTGAGTTTTAAAGAAGGAGGGAGAGTCCTGATAAAATGTTTAACACAAGGATAATAGCTTTCTTCCTTATTCAGACATGAGGAGACGCTAGGTGGTTTTCCCAGCGCAGCTGCTGGGTATCAAGGTGTAAATGCAGAAGAAGGTCAAGGCCAGCCTTGCAGCACAAGCAGCCGCAAACCGTAGGGTAGCTTCAGGCAGGGTTGTGTGTGCGTCAGCTGTCAGGCTGTGTTGCTACACTCCCTCCCCTTTCCTCGGTCTTCGTTATGTTTGTGGTGGCTTGAAAACCTTTAATAATTCCTCACATTAAGTGATATGCTGTGCGTGTTTGGAGCTGAAATGGATGGAAAGCAGGGTATAAGATTTCAAACATGCAGAAAAATAGTGGGTGGGGGTGGGTTGGACCACTCCCAAATAGGGTGGCTTAATTATGCATTGCAAAAAAAAAAAAAGAGGATGCAGGGTTGCACAAAAATTCCATATGGCAATTTATGTGTATAGATGCAAATTTAGAAATAATTGCTGTATTTTAAATAGCAACATAATACATGTCACTCTAGTGGGGAAGACAGTGACCAGGTGCCTGTTCCATCTGCTCTCCAGTTATTAACTATTGACGGGCCACTTCAAGGCCCCCGCTCTCCCTTCTTAGGGTTTCTTATGGTTATTTATCTTTAAATCACACTTGGACTGGACATCCCTTCAAGGAGAGGGCTGCCCTTGGTGAGGTAGAACACCTGGCCACCCTGTGTTGTCTCAAATTCCCTCTGTACTCTCAAAATAGTGCACATGCCCATATATTGCAACATGTTCAGCTTTGATAGTGCTCAACCAAAGAGTAAAATGCCAGCAGACAGTGAAAATTTGGCTCCATGGAGAAGGAATACCATCAGGATGCCTATGTTCAACCAACAATCACACAACTGATGTTTCAACAACTTTCAGGATTGTGTGCACTGGTCTTAGGACCCACACATCCAGATCCTGGGATATGGTATCTTTTCCCCTCATGCAGAGGAGAGATAGAGGGAAGAAAACACTCATACAATCATTTTGGGTCATTAGTTCCCTTCTCAGCTACAATACCTTACTGATTGATTGATTGATTGATTGATTGCATTGCATTTATATCCCACCTTTGTTCCTCCAAGTAACCCAAGGCAGTGTACATAAACCTCTTCCTCTCAATTTTATCCTCACAACAGCAACCCTGTCAGGTAGGTTGGGCATAGAGTCCGTGACTGGCCCAAAGTCACCCATTGAGCTTCCATGGCTGACTGGGGACTAGAACCTGGATCTCCCAGCTCCCATGACACCACACTGGCTCTCATCCCTAATAATGCAGCCCTATGCTTGCCTACTTGGAAGTAAGTCCCATTGAGTTCAATGGAGCTCACTCCCAGGTAAGTGGGTACAGGATTTTATCCTTATTTATTTTACACTCCCAGGAGGAAAACTCTCTATAGAGCCAGCTCTAATGTAAGGGAAAGTGAGGCGGGTGTATCAGGAAGCAGGTTTGGGATGCCATTCAAGGGCAACACATTGATTGATGTTATTTATTTGTTCATTTTTGAAGCATTTCATCCCACTTCTCAGCCAACAAGTCTACCTGGGTGGCTTATATAAGATCAATAAGAACAATATCTCCTTAAAACAGTAAAAAGAAAGACTAATGAAAGAGGTGACAATGATAACGCTTGGCTTCTTCTACTCCTCACAGGGCAGTTAGTTTTAATGGTCTCTGTAAGGAAGGAGGGATCTGGGAAGTTGCCCGTTAATGGGTAACACTTGGACAGCAGACAGAGCAGCACACAGGAGGTCATCTGGGCACACTCTTCCCCACTGTGATGAGATGTATTTCTATTGTATTTCTATTTAAATTATAGCAATCATTTCTAAATTTATTTTACTATTACATTTGTATCCCACCTTTTTTCCTCTTCCAAGGAGTCCAAGATGATTCACATGGTCCTGTTCCTCCCATTTTATCCTCACAACAGTCCTGTGAGGTAGATTAGGCTGAGAGTCAGTGACTGGCCCAAAGTCACCCAGTGAGCTTTGTGGCCAAGTGAGGACTAGAACCCGGATCTCCCAAGTCCCATTCCAACACTCTCAGTACTACACCATACTGGCTCTCACATCTCTAAATTAGCACATGCAAAATGTTATGAAAATTGGCACACACACCTTTGACTTATGTTTTGGTGATAAAGTGGCAACAGCAGGTAGTGGTACTGATGAGACCAGCAAAAAAAAAAAAATGGTTACAGTGGGCCTATTCACATGCACAGGGGGAGAGGGTGGTTAGTGTTAGTGAAACAACAAAGAGCCTGCTCATCACAGGACCAGGAACCATGTGGCGCTGCGTGGTTCCACTAACACACACACACACACACACACACACACACACAGAGTTACCTGGCAATCTTCCTGGCATGGTTACTGAGCATCCCGTTGTTCTCTGCAGTGTGAACAGGATCCCAGCAGCTGCTCCGGTGTCCAAAATGGCTGTGCCGACCATACAGAGAGACCGTGGCAGCTAGTGCGTCTCCTGCAGTGGCGGACGCTCTCACCAGCAGACTCTATGTTTGTGGCCTGGAGCCTGTTTTAACCAGCGGGGAGCCTGCCAGACAACACGGTAAGCCACCCTTAACCCTTTTGCAGGCAGTCGTTAGCAAGGGTGGTTACTAACCACGGGGAACATGGTTTTCTCCCCTCACATGACATGCTCAGCCACCTCAGTTAGCAAACAAAGCCTGCCCATCACAGCTTATTGTTACATGTAAACAGAGCCGGTGTGAAGTGCTCCTGTTCAGGGGGCCACCCAGCCAGGCATGCCTTCATCTAGGATACTCCACTCCATCCCTTCTCCCAATTTCTCATTTTTCCAGACACTCAACATCCTGTGGCCACGTAGCAAGCTCAGTCCTCACTGGCCTTTTGGGGGTCCACCTATTAGGGTTTCCCATTTATTTATTTATTTATTTATTTGCTACTTCTGCTAACCTTGGGGTTACCCTGAGCGTGCTGATAACTCTCTGTTGTTTCTCAATAGCCCTGTTTTGGCTACATAACCATCTCAACACCTGAGCTCACTATTCTTATATATGATTTTTTAAATTTATTTCTTGCTGTTAGAGAGAGCTATTTTTTCTACCTTAGGGCCCAAGGGCCACTGCAATATCAGAAACATAGCCTGCTCAAGTTTGTACCCTCCTAGCATTTTCTGTTGCCCTGGTCAGCAAACATTTCTGTTTCCACTTGGTTGCTTTGTTGTTGTTGTTGTTGGCATCAGAAATGGTGAGACTGATGTGTTGGACTAGGGTCAAAGATTCAGATCCCCAGTCAGCCATGAAAGCCACTCAGTCATGCTTTCTTCACCTAATCTACCTCACAGGGTTCTTGTGAAGATAAACTGAGGGTGGGGTGGGGAGGGGAGGAAGGGCTTCAGCTGCTGCTACTGAGCATGCTCCATTGCACTTGGGCATCTTCAGTAACATTACATTTCCGAGACTGACAGACAGATATAAAAGTTGCTGCATTGTTCCTCCCGTTAAAACAGGATTACCGCTTGTATTACTAACCCTTCTCTTGTGCCTTGAAGACGTGATGCACACTGGGGCAAAAAATCCCAACTTCAAGTATAGCCTGATGGGATCTGAGCTAGTGGTGACTGACCAGGAAAGAGATCTTGGGGTAGTAGTGGACAGCTCAGTGAAGATGTCAACCCAGTGTGCAGCTGCTGTAAAAAAGGCAAACTCTATGTTAGGCATAATTAGGAAAGGGATTGAGAATAAAACTGCCAACATCATACTGCCCCTATACAAATCTGTGGTGCAACCACACTCGAAGTGCTGTGCACAGTTCTGGTCACCACACCTAAAAAAAGGTATTGTAGAGCTGGAAAAGGTGCAGAAAAGGGCAACTAAAATGATCAAGGGGCTGGAGCACCTCCCCATGAGAGAAGGTTCCAACATCTGGGATCATTTAGCTGGGAAAAAAGGAGGGTAAGGGGAGACATGATAGAGATGTACAAAATTATGCATGGTGTAGAGAATGTGGATAGGGAGACATTTTTCTCCCTCTCTCAAAATACTAGACCCTGGGGTCATCCTATGAAGCTGATTGGTGGGAGATTCAGGACAGATAAAAGGAAGTACTTATTCATCCCCTTCATGGATCACTGCTTTGTTGTGGCAAAGGGGCTTGTGTAACTCAGTGAAGCCATAAGCTATGCCATGCAGGGCCACCCAAGACGGACAGGTCATGGTGGAGAGTTCTGACAAAATGTGGTCCACTGGAGAAGGAAATGGCAACCCACTCCAGTATTTCTGCCAAGAAAACCCCATGGAACGTATCACAAGGCTAAAAGAGATGATGCCGGAAGATGAGCCCCTCAGGTCGGAAGGTGTCCAATATACTACTGGGGAAGAGCAGAGGGAATTTCCAAGTAGTGCCAGAAAGAGTGAAGCGGCTGGGCCAAAGCCGAAAGGACACTCAGCTGTGGATGTGTCTGGTGGTGAAAAGAAAGTCCGATGCTGTAAAGAACAATATTGTTTAGGAACCTGGAATGTAAGATCAATGAATCAAGGTAAGCTGGAGGTGGTCAAACATGAGATGGCAAGATTGAACATCGACATCTTGGGAATCAGCGAACTAAAATGGACAAGCATGGGTGAATTTAACTCAGGTGACCATCATATCTACTACTGTGGGCAAGAATCCCTTAGAAGAAATGGAGTAGCACTCATAGTCAACAAAAGGGTGGGAAAAGCAGTACTGGGGTACAATCTTAAAAACGATAGAATGATCTCAGTACGAATCCAGGGCAAACCATTCAACAACACAGTAATTCAAGTCTATGCCCCAACCACTGAGGCTGAAGAAGCTGAGGTCGATTGGTTCTATGAAGACCTACAACACCTTCTAGAACTAACACCAAAAAAAGATGTCCTCTTCATCATAGGGGATTGGAATGCTAAAGTAGGAAGTCAAGAAATCACCGGGATAACAGGCAAGCATGGCCTTGGTGTACAAAATGAAGCAGGACAAAGGCTAATCGAGTTTTGCCAAGAGAACACACTGATCATAGCAAACACTCTTTTCCAACAGCACAAGAGACGACTCTACACATGGACATCACCAGATGGTCAATATCAAAATCAGATTGATTATGTCCTTTGCCGCCAAAGATGGAGAAGCTCTATAGAGTCAGTAAAAACAAGACCTGGAGCTGACTGTGGCTCAGACCATGAGCTTCTTATTGCAAAATTTCGGCTTAAATTGAAGAACATAGGGAAAACCACTAAACCATTCAGGTATGACCTCAATCATATCCCTGATGAATATACAGTGGAGGTGAGGAATAGATTTCAGGGATTAGACCTGATAGACAGAGTGCCTGAGGAACTATAGACAGAGGTCCATAACATTGTTCAGGAGGCAGCAACTCAATCCATCATAAAGAAAAAGAAATGCAAGAAAGCCAAGTGGCTGTCTGATGAGGCTTTACAAGTAGCTGAGGAAAGAAGGGAAGCGAAAAGCAAGGGAGAAAGGGGAAGATTTACCCAACTGAATGCAGATTTCCAGAGAATAGCAAGGAGAGACAAGAAGGCCTTCTTAAATGAACAATGCAAAGAAATCGAGGAAAACAATAGAATGGGAAAGACTAGAGATCTCTTCAAGAAAATCGGAGATATCAAGGGAACATTTTGTGCAAAGACAGGCATGATAAAGGAGAAAGAAGGCAGGGACCTAACAGAAGCAGATGACATTAAGAAGAGGTGGAAAGAATACACAGAAGAACTATGCAGGAAAGATCTTAATGTCCCTGATAGCCATTATAGTGTGGCCACTGAACATGAGCCGGGCATCCTAGAGAGGGAAGTCAAGTGGGCCTTAAGAAGCATTACTAACAACAAAGCTAGAGGAGATGACAGTATTCCAGCTGAGCTGGTTAAATTCCTAAAAGATGATGTTGTTAATGTGCTGCACTCAATATGCCAACAAATTTGGAACACTCAACAGTGGCCACAAGACTGGAAAAGGTCAGTTTACATTCCAATTCCAAAGAAGGGCAATGCCAAAGAGTGTTCAAACTACCGTACAATTGCACTCATTTCACATGCCAGCAAGGTGATGCTCAAAATCCTACAAGCTAGGCTTCAGCAGTATGTGAACCGAGAACTACCAGAAGTACAAGCGGGGTTTCGAAGAGGCAGAAGAACTAGAGATCAAATCGCCAACATTCGCTGGATCATGGAGAAAGCAAGAGAATTCCAGAAAAACGTCTATTTCTGCTTCATTGACTACGCTAAAGCCTTTGATTGTTTGGATCACAACAAACTGTGGCAAATTCTGAAAGAGATGGGAGTACCAGGCCACCTTACCTGTCTCCTGAGAAACCTGTACGAGGGTTAAGAAGCGACAGTAAGAACCGGACATGGAAGAACCAATTGGTTCAAAATTGGGAAAGGAGTACGACAAGGCTGTATATTATCACCCTGCTTATTTAATTTATACGCAGAGTACATCATGAGAAACGCCAGGTTGGATGAATCACAGGTCAGAATTAAGATTGCTGGGAGAATGATCAACAACCTCAGATACACAGACGATACCACCCTAATGGAAGAAAGCGAAGGGGATCTAAAGAGCCTCTTGTTGAGGGTGAAAGTGAAGAGTGCAAAGGTGGTTTGAAACTCAACATTAAAAAAACTAAGATCACAGCATCTGGCCCCATCACTTCCTGGCATATAGAAGGGGCAGAAATAGAAGCAGTGACAGATTTTATTTTCTTGGGCTCCAAGATCACCGCAGACGGTGACTGTAGCCATGAAATTAAGACGCTTGCTCCTTGGGAGGAAAGCTATGGCAAACATAGACAACATAGTAAGAAGCAGAGTCAACACCTCTCTGACAAAGGTTCATATAATCAAAGCTATGGTTTTCCCAGTAGTAACGTATGGTGGTGGGAGCTGGACTATAAGGAAGGCTGAGCGCCGAAGAATTGATGCTTTCGAACTGTGGTGCTGGAGAAGACTCTTACAAGTCCCCTGGACTGCAAGGAGGTCAAATCAGTCCATCCTAAAGGAAATCAACCCTGAGGGTTTATTGGAAGGACAGATACTGGAGCTGAAGCTCAAATATTTTGGCCACCTAATGCGAAGAGAAAACTCACTGGAAAAGACCCTGATGCTGGGAAAGACTGAAGGCAAAAGGAGAAGGGGATGGCAGAGGATGAGATGGCTAGATAGCATCACTGATACAATGAATATGGACTTGAGCACGCTCCGGGAGAGAGCTCAGGACAGGAAGGCCTGGCGTGCTATGGTCCATGGGGTCACAAAGAGTCAGACACGGCTTAACGACTGAACAACAACTTCTTCATACAGTGCATGGTTAACTATGGAATTTGCTCCCACAGGAACTAGTGATGGCCATCAGTTTGGATGGTTTTAAAAGGGGGTTAGACAAATTCCTGGAGGAAAAGGCTATCAATGGCTACAAGTCTACTACTATTTTATGATCCCTCTTTGCCACCCTGCATAAACTGAGCATATATTCACCTTGGAACACATACAAATAGGATTGCCACCTTTTTCCTAGCGCTGCTGTTATGCCTTTAACAACCGTTAACCCTGCAGAAATTTAGCAGGTGAAGTTTTTCCTAGCATGGAGATGAAGTGATGGGAAAAACATCACCTGCTTATTATTTTTATATCAGGCTACTGTTAAAGGCACAGGAGCAGGGCCAACAAAAGAAAGGGTAGGGATGTTTACTCTGTAGTACAGTCGTGTGGCAGCAGATTGCATTGAAAGATTAGTAGAAGTAAGCAAGCTGTCATTCTGGAACTATATAAATGTTGGAAAGTTGACAGCAGGATTTCCCACTAAGGAAAATTTTCACCAAAAGGTTGATTTGTCCTTGAGGTTTTAAAGATATAATAGCAGGGGTTGCCCAGGGCACAGAGCTAATTAATCCCCCTGGATGCACACAGAGGTGGAAAGGGGGAGCAATACTGCCTAACACCCCAGGAAGGCGAAAGAAGTTTTGTTCTTAACCTGGAGCTGTTGTTGTACATAAAAATTTAGTTCTATTCAGCATTTTTGTGTGCCTTTGACAACCAAGTAAAGTTTGCTTTGCCAAGCCTTTACTTTGTGGACTCAGTTATTCAGCAACTCATGAAAATGCAAACTCCTAAGGCTTTCCACCTGGTCACATCCAACGGAGAAGTGAGATGACAAGACCCTTTCCACTGGCATGATTGTGACCAACTCCCATTTCACTCTCCCTCCCCCAGAGCTGTCTCCTGAAGCAGCTAATGTACCTGAATTTTGCTGATTCCCCCCTTCCCTCCCTATCTGCCCCCTATCTCATCTATTGAAATGTAAGCCAGTGTTTGAAACAGTGAACTGCCTTGTAGGGTGGCCAAGTTTCCTACTTTACAGAGAGCAGTCCTCTTTTTGAAGGTGCCCTCTATTTGAATGGCTGTCTAGTCCAGGTTAAAGGTAAAGAACCATATGAAGAGAGAGCAGCAGGGGCCTTGAAGTTGCCCATCAGCAGCTAACACCGGGACAGCAAGCTGAGCAAAGTGCTCAGGGCACCTGAGCAGACTTCCCCATTACGGTGAGAGGTATTTCTGTTTAAATGATAGTTATTTCTAATTTGCATCTATGCCTATAAAGTAGCATATGCAAATGTTCTAATTGGTATCCTCTTTTCTGGTGATGCATTTCTCTTTGTATTTTCTTTTTAAAGTGGCCACCCTACTTGAGTACCTTGGCAGGGAGACAATCTATAAATGGAGTAAGTAAATAAGTAATCTTCTGACCATGTTAGGTTTTCAAGGAACCCCCAGGTTCCCAAGAACACAGTTTGAAAAGCACTGACCCAGTGGACATATTTAGCAATAATCTCCACTGATCTATCACCTAAACATGATCTTCCATAATCTCCCCCTTGGCTCCCCAATATTTGGATGGATTGTTGCTATGGACTTTGGTCCAGCTGTTGTTGTTGCTGTATAAAATATAAAGAGCTCCTGGGGCAACCTCGCTTTTGTGTCTCAGAGTTGTTTTTTAAAGGAAAGCTGATTTGTGTGAAGTCAAACAACAGAGTTGTTTTTTAAAGGAAAGCTGATTTGTGTGATTTGTGTGAGGCGAGTATAAGTGAGTATTCTCCCGTGAACACCTATGAATCGTTGACTCTGGCTGGACTACAGCTGTTGCTCTGTGTGAATTCACTCTCAAATGACTATTAGCATGACAAGTTTTACCAGTATTGTCAAAATAAGTCTCACACCATGAGATACTGTGAAGAAAAAGGCAGAGCAGGAGAGAAAACAAAATAGATTTCTTCAACATATTTAAAGTAGGTTTCTAATCTGGCAACATGGCACTGAGCCTCCAAAGCTGGGTTTTTCCCCTCTGCAGCCAAGCAAAAGAAGCTTTTTCCACCTTCAGTTTTAGCATATATGGTACATCCAATAACTTGAGAAAAATATTCCTTTTCCAACTTCTTTGTATTTTAGAAAAGAGGTCAGTTCAATGTTTCCTCCTCCTCCTCCATTTTCATATCACCTCATGAAGAGCAGGCTTCTCTTATATTGTTAGTGTTCATTTTCTAAATTGTGGCCCCTGATTCTGCTCTTGGCCTTCAGTTAGCATTTTCTTTCAAATATTTTTATACTGTTTCCATTTCAATTCAAGGTACTTTGGAATCTATGGCCTTGGCCTGGATACAACTGATTTGGATATAGTTGGCACAGTGAAGGCATTAGGGTTGCCAGTTCTTTTTACTGGCCATGCTCCTGTGTTGAAGCTTTTCCTAGCATGGAAATAAAATGATGGGGGAATTCCTGCATATCAGGTTGCTGTTAAGCACACAGGAGTAGGGCCAATAAAAATATTGGTAACCATAGTACAGTTCATAACTTAACCCACACTTTTAAAGTTTTCTCTTACATTTATTTTATTTGTGCTAGGAAGAATGATAAAATGTTAGGAAATTGAGGCTACAAGCTTTAATCAGTTTAATTGACTAGTTAATCAAAGAAAGCTTTAGTGCAGGAGTGCAGAACCTCTTTTAGAGGGCCACATTCAATTTCAGAGAAGCTCTTGAGGGCCACATCCCAGTGGTGGGTGGGGCCAAAGGAAGAAGGGGTAGGGCCAAAATGCTAAAAACACTAGTATGTTTTAGTTTAAAGCTCTTATTCTCAGTAACTAAGCCTAGGAGAGGAATTTCAGTCTTTCAGAATGGGGGAAAATGCACAAAAGGCAGGAAACTACCAAACAATTAGTGGTTGGGGAAAGAGGGTGGGACCATGGAAAATGGTGTGGCCTTCTGGGGACCCCTGGAGGGCTGGATTTGGCCCCCAGCCTGAGATTCTGCACCCTTGCTTCAGTGGGATTGACAAATCTCTGCCACCCTAAGATACAAGTGCTTCAAACAACCAGAAGGCTGTTGCCACTATGAGGTCTGCAACTTTCACTTTTGGACATTCCATTAGCTGCGAGTATTTGGATGGGCGAGTGACCTTTGCTTCTGAAATCCCCACTGTTTGTTCCTGTTTTTGAATGTCTGAATTGGTCCTAGGATTTCAGTGTGGAAGGAAATAGGAAGGCTCATCCTGTGCTATCTAAGCCATGACAAGATGTGCTGCTGGCTAGCTGACAACTTTGAAAGGAATGTACATGTGTGCATTAAATCAACTTCCTAAACGTATGAAGAACAAGCCTGTTTCTCCGGAGAGCCAACTTGTTACATTACACCACACTCGAGAGAATAGAGGGCTCAAAAAGATGAGAAATCTGTAGAACAGACTGTGCCAAGATAATGAATGGAATGTGGAAAAGATGAGGGAACGTTCTCCCCTCACTGAGCACACGCAATTCTCATTGACAGCAATGGGAGTTATATGTGCATGTCAAGGGGATAATAGAACCATGAGTACCAAGAAGAAAAGCATCAGATGTCAGGTAAGATACTGAAAATAGAAAATAAGATAATAAGGAGGGGTGAGCACCCGGAAAGTACTGTAAAGCATGCAATGTGGGCCAGGGAAATGTAAACATATGGGAATAACAGGTTATATCAAGAGGAAGGGAGGCTGTTGAGGTTCCATCTAAGCCTCTATAAGCCAGTTCTTAACTTTTCATCACACTGAAGCGTAACTAAGGAGCCATAGCTCAGTGGAAGAATGCATGCTTAGCATGCAGAAAGTTCTAGATTCAATATCTGCCATTTCTAGTCTTAAAAGGATCAGGTAGCAGGCGACAGGAGACCCTGAGGAGCCCTACCAGTCAGAGCAGACAATACTGAGCTAGACAGGCAATGAGTCTCACCTGGAATAAGGCAGGTTCCTATGTTCAGTAACCCAGGATATGCCTATCCAAAGAAGAGCAGGCTTGCCTCTCTATTCTCCAATATGTGCGCAAATGACCTCTTGACATTCTCCACCTTATTTGTGGACAGAGCGATTTGCGGGAAGTACTTAACTGAATTTCTCTAGAGCAGGGGTCCAAAACCATGGGTACATTTGGGAGTTTGAGAAACTGCTGTGGGCACCACCACTAAACGGTTGCCATGGAGGATGTGGCTAATCACATAATGGCTGCTGGATGGGCTTGGCTAGTCAAAAGTGAGCTAAAGGGGGTGGGGGAATAGTAGGGCTTGAGGCTGGGAAGGAGGGGAAATAACAATGCAAAGTGGTAGAGGGGAGAGAAGGGGCAGGGCTAGAGGGTGGGAGGGAGGGGGATATAACAGCACGAAGGGGTAGAGGGGGGGGAAAGGGCAAGGCTAGAAAGGGAGAGCAAGGCTAGAGAAAGAAGTCTGCCCTAACACTTTTCAAGGTTTTTATTTAAACAATTTTTTGAAGTGAGGAGAGAGTGGAGAGTTTCTTGGGTACTGTGTTGGGGAGCCCTGCTCTAGAGGAAGTTGCTTTTTTCCTAAGATTTTAGATGGGTGTTGTTTTTTGCTGCTACTACAAGTGGCCACAGCAGCAAATGAATTGATCGTCTGGCCACCATTTTGTATCCTCCACAATGGCCTGGACCTAATATCATTCTGGGTGGGGTGGGGTGGGGTGGGGATGGGGAGTCGCAGCCACCAGGAAAAAAATGGTGGAGAATATTTGGAGACGAAGTAGCCTTCATTTTCTATGGGGATGAGAAAAAGAAACACCTCAGAAATATTCTCAGAAGAATGTCTGAGAAATTCCAACTCAGCTCTGCTCTCTATGGCTGCCATCACTGGTGGTGGTGATGGTGGGCCCAGCAGGAATACCAATCATGACTAGCATCCTCTCCAATGTTGTCCCCAAATGTACCCTTTACTTCTGTAGTAAATACAATTATGCAAGTGAATCTCTGCCATGTATTCCTATGGGGAAGAATAACTTAGTGGTGCACTTGAGAACACTGGGCAAAAGTTGCCCTCCACCTCCAATATTGGTGGTTCAGCCTCTTCTGACAGAGTTCCCAAGGGATCCTTGGCAATGAATTTGTCCTCCATCCACACCCACATACCCCACCCATCATAATGACAGGCACCTTGAAGGCAGCTAGAATATGAATACACACACACCTCTACCTCCCTGTGGGCAAAGACACCATGGACAGGGCTGACCTGGGCCAAGACATTTTGTTGCCTGGGACCAAGAACAAGATAGTGCCCCCCCCCACGTACAAAAGCTGACTGGACTGACAGTTGAATCTTCCTTCAGCACTCGTGATGGGACAGCATCCTCCACCGCACCTGAAGGTAGCTTAGGAAGTGCAGAGAAGGCCACATGGCACACAGCGTTGTCCTCCAACACCTTGCTCCTGCTTCCCAGCATTTACTGCCTGAGGCGACCACCTCACTCTGCCTAATGGTAGTGCCGGCCCTGACAAAAGCTAGAGCACAAGCAAGATGGAGCCAAACCAGGTTTTGGCTGCATGACAAGCCACTGGAAAATTACAAGTGGGAGCCGTTTTAGAACTTGATCACACTCTTCACTGAGATCATTTGATTAAATTTCATAGCACAGAAACCAGTGTGACACATATAGGAAGTGGAAAGAAGGCCAAGTAACAAAGGAAGAGTACAGGCAGGTAGCACAGAATTGCAGGGATGGCGTCAGGAAGGCTAAAGCGGAGAACGAGGTGAGGTTAGCGAGGGATGCTAAAAACAACAAAAAGGCTTTCTTCAGCTACGTGCATAGTAAAAGGCAGAGGAAAGAAATGGTTGTTCAGCTATTAAATAAGGATGGCAAAATGATAACAGAGGACAAAGAAAAGGCAGAGGTGCTCAATTCCTACTTTGGCTCAGTCTTCTCCCAAAAGAGGGTCTATGACCCCCCTGGCAAAGGCGAAGTACAGGTTGAAGGGGCAGGATTGCAGCTTGAGATCGACAGGCATATGGTCAAGGAACACCTCATTACTTTGAATGAGTTCAAATCTCCAGGGCCAGATGAACTGCATCCTAGAGTCATAAAGGAACTGGCAGAAGAACTCTCAGAACCGCTGTCTATTCTCTTTGAGAAATCATGGAGGACCGGGGAAGTGCCAGATGACTGGAGGAGGGCTAACGTTGTCCCTATCTTCAAAAAGGGTAAAAAGGAGGAACCTGGGAACTACAGACCAGTCAGTCTGACATCAATCCCTGGGAAAATTCTGGAGCAGATCATAAAGCAATCCATCTGGAAGCACCTTGACAACAATGCCGTGATTACTCGAAGCCAACATGGATTTGTCAAAAACAAGTCCTGCCAGACAAATCTGATCTCATTTTTTGATCAAGTCACCTCCCTTGTAGACCGTGGGAATGCTGTAGACATCATATACCTCGACTTCAGCAAAGCTTTCGACAAAGTGCCCCATGATATCCTGATGAGCAAACTAGCTCAAAGTGGGCTAGATGAAACAACGATCATGTGGATCCACAGTTGGCTACAGAATCGGACTCAAAGAGTGCTTATCAATGGGACCTTCTCAAGCTGGGGAGAGGTAACGAGTGGGGTACCGCAGGGCTCAGTCCTGGGCCCAGTGCTCTTCAATATTTTTATTAATGACTTGGAGGAGGAGGTGCAGGGAATGCTGATCAAATTTGCAGATGACACAAAATTGGGAGGGATAGCTAATACTTTGGAAGACAGAAACAAAATTCAAAGTGATCTGGATAGACTGGAGTGCTGGGCAGAAAACAACAGAATGGCATTTAATAGGGACAAATGCCAAGTTCTGCACCTAGGAAAAAGAAACCAAATGCACAGTTACAAGATGGGGGATACGTGGCTCAACCACACTACGAGCGAGAAGGATCTTGGAATTGTCGTCGATCACAAGCTGAATATGAGCCAACAATGTGATGTGGCTGCAAAAAAGGCAAATGCTATTTTGGGCTGCATTAATAGAAGCATCGCTTCCAAATCCCGGGAAGTACTAGTTCCCCTCTACTCAGCACTGGTTAGGCCTCATCTGGAGTACTGTGTCCAGTTCTGGGCACCACACTTTAAGAAGGATGCAGACAAGCTGGAGAGGGTTCAAAGGAGGGCAACAAAGATGATCAGGGGACTGGAAACAAAGCCCTATGAAGAGAGACTGAAAGAACTGGGCATGTTTAGCCTTGAGAAGAGAAGACTGAGGGGAGATATGATAGCACTCTTCAAGTACTTGAAAGGTTGTCACAGAGAAGAAGGCCAGGATCTCTTCTTGATCATCCCAGAGTGCAGGACACGGAATAATGGGCTCAAGTTACAGGAAGCCAGATTCCGACTGAACATCAGGAAAAACTTCCTGAGTGTCAGAGCAATACGGCAATGGAACCAATTACCTGGGGAGGTGGTGGGCTCTCCCACACTGGAGGCCTTCAAGACGAGGCTGGACAGCCATTTGTCAGGGATGCTCTGACTTGGATTCCTGCATTGAGCAGGGGGTTGGACTCGATGGCCTTGTAGGCCCCTTCCAACCCTACTATTCTATGATTCTATGATTCTATGATTTCACTTTGAAAAATCACAGAGCTCTTGAGAAGGCACACACATGAGCATCAACTTAGCAACACTGTTTTTAGATGAAGTGTCCATGGCTATCAGGAGCTGTGGGTCTGGAGCTAGAGCTGTCTGGCTCTTCACTAGTTAACTCGCCCAGGACAAAATGTGCCCACACAGACATTTTTGTGCAGTTACCTTACATCACAATTACAGATCAGCTTAGCACAGACTCCATGGAGATGCAAAACGCTGCGCCAATTTTGTTTAACAGATTTCATTTTTTCTCAAATTATGGTGCATCAAAGGAAGAGGAACCACTCAAAACACAGAACCAAACAGCAAAATGGTTGGCTATTGGTCAAGTTTTGTTTTTGTTTTTAGTATGGCACTGCTTTACCAATGGCATGGTATGTGTGTGTGTATTTGTGTTAAATCAGCCAATATAACACACACAGACACACTGTATGTTACTGCATAAAGTAGCACTCTGACAAGAAAAAAAAAACCTTGTTGAAATTTCTTGGAAGGCAGTATTTTCGGGAAAGCTGTAAATAAAGAATGAACAAGCAAAAGGCAGTTAGAAAATGACTGAAAATTCAGTGGCTTTTGCAAGGTGAGCATAAACCCTGAGAAGCTTTTTTTTTTTTTTTTAACTCTGCTGTAGATACATAATCTCAGCCAGGCCTGCACACCATTTAACCCACCAAACCAAGCGCAGCTCATCAGCCATGTTGTGTGGCCTGCAAGGTGCCTGACCCTCCTGTTTTTGTGGTTCTAGGAAGGCAGCAAAACCAGGACATTTATCAAACTCTTGCTGGAAGTCCAAACGTGGCTGGTGGGTAAGCTGTGTTTGGCTTGGTGGGGTCACAAATTATGCAGGCTTGAAGAGGTGGCCACACTCTTCCCTGAAGTACTGCCCCATCTCTCTCCTCGTTTGGTCTACCAGAAAGCCTGCTGCAGGCCTGCGTTGAGACCCCTGCCAGGGAGTTATATAGAACCCTGTTAATAACCAGTTAAGTTATACCATCACCTGTGCAAAGCCTGCATTCCATAATCAAGGTTCAACAGACAACACAGTGCAGGAAAGCCAGTCTGATTAGGATTTCAAGATCAGCCAAACCATGCCAAGCATGTTGTATGTTCCACAACATTGGCTAATGTGACCAGAAGGCAGAACAGGAGCCAAGGAGCCAAGATGGCTGTATGAATAGAACTACCCCAAGTAGTGAGATCCACACACTAATCTGACACAATCAATGGTGTGTTTTTGTCCATGCTACTCAATTTACAGAGCAATGTGAATAGTGGGTTGTTCTGTACCAAGCCCTCTATGTTTTTCAAGAAAACAAGTACCCTGTAGAATTCTTCTTCCATTTTCTGCTGCTCCGCCAACATAGTACCCATGGAAATGGAATCTAAAGGCCAAACTAGACAAGACATCAAATGTGTCTTTTATTTTTCTGTATTTATTGTTACATTTATATCCCACCTTTTTTCCACTAGCAAGGAATCCAAAGAGGCTTCCTGCCCTTTACTTCATCCTCACATCAACCCAGTGAGGTAGGTTAGCCTGAGAGTCAGTGACTGGTCCAAAATATCCCAGTGAGCTTCATGGCTGAGTGGGGGCTAGAACCTGTACCTCCCCGGTTAGAGTCCAGCACTCTAACCACTACACCACACTGGCACTTTATATTTAATGTTATTATCTGGAACACAGCAGGTGTGGAGAAGGAATTTAACTCTTTCCTCTTTAGTTGTGTTCCTGAGGAATCCCTCCTCTGAAGCTGTTATTAGCTTTAGGAGGATGTCACTTGTTGGAACCAATGGGGGATTTCAAATGCAAATACCAGGTTCAGAGGAGGGATTTCCCTCAGGACCACAACTAGGAAGGAAAGTGTTAAATTCCTCTTCCACATTTGCTGTGATCCAGAGCTGAAGCTCTCTAGGCAGTTTACAGAAAATTGCATTCGCAAAACTCTGCAGGTTAAATTCCAAGACACATTTAATATCATCCCTAGTTTTCCCTTAAGCGATCGCTTGGCCTGGTGCAATGGGGAAGGGATCCACAGTTTTGCATTGCTACTAGAGCTTATACAAATGCCACCAATTTTAGAAGAATCAAAGAAAAAAAATTCAAATTTTGATGAGAAATAGACATCTCTATACAAATGTCTGGTACTCCTGGTGGTTTTCAAAAGAATATCGAGTTTTGAAAAGCATCCCAACTCATATTTCAGACACGTGATCCATATTCTGTCACATTTGTGACTCATTTATCTATGTCTGAAAGATAATACATTCAAATGTGGACAGTTTTGCCCAAATTCTTAGTTTTGTGATCTGACTGAAACTGCCTGCTTTCCCTGCCCTGATGCAGAAGACTCTTCATTTCATTCTCCACTTTTCTCTCCCTCAGGTTATTATTTCTTAGCCAGCTATTTCCCCCTTCCTTCCTTCCCCATTTGCTTCTGACCACCCTGTTTTGTGAGACTACTCAGCATGTCTACTTTTATATCCCCTTCTTACCAACAGTGAACAGCCCTTCCATGATCCATATGGGATCCTTAACCAAACTGACCTTTCTCTTCCCTTACAGAAAATTGTGCTCTTATCACTATTTTATGACTGAACCTTCCCTCACAGAAATTAAAAGTGGACATTCTGTGACATCACAGCTACTTGGCCATTGTCTCAGACTCCCAGGTAATACATATGTATTCTAATATAAATGAGGCATCAGCATGAAGCAAATAAAAATGGGTCAGCTTGGCTAATTTATTGAATTCTGAGGTAAAGAAGGGAACAAACTTGCCTGTAATTTTTCATTAAAAAATCAAAAGAAAGGATTATGAATTCTATGTTCAGGCATTAAGCTCATTAATTCCACATTATGACAGGATAAAGTGTGTTAGTTTAAACTATGTTTAACTTCACCGAAGGTGAAAAATGACTTTGAAATAGGGGTTTTTAATTGACTGTAATGTAGCTATTGTTGGATTTATGCCAGGCAGTGCCTGAAACAGTTCATTGAAGACACCTTCATGTCTCTTCTTATGTGAGGTCACACAGCTGTTGAGTTGGCCGAAAATGTTCCCACACGTTATTATTTCTTTTTTGTCAGAATTTATTTGCACAGGAGGGCTAAGGAGGTCATTCTACCTACTTCAAACAACTTGTTCAGATTTCTCTTCTTAAATTAAACATGGCATTAGCAATAATAATAACAATAATAGCAACAACAACAACAACAACAATTCATAGCATTTATTTCTGCAGGGCACTTAAAGTGTCCCAATTCTTCACATAGATTAACTCAGTTATCCTTCAGCAACTCTGTATAATAGGTCATTACTATTATGTTATTACTGTATTGCAGATAGGTGCTGAGGGCTGAGGAACTCACCTAAGGCCTGCTGGTAAATTTGTGGCAGTGATGAGATTTGAACCGCAGTTCCTTGTTCAAAGCTCCGTCTCTCATGCTACACTGTATGTGTTTCAGCTGTCTCTAGGATAGCCCCTATTTTCTGCTTACCTGTCCCAGGTAAAAATACCATCTCCATTTTATCCCTGTTTTGGTTGTTTGGTAGAAGTCTGCATGGACTACAAAACTAAACTCAGACCCTAATTTGGCACTTTGGAAAATGGCCCAGTTCTGCTCGGACTGATTCGAAGCTCATCTGCTTCAACTTATATCCCAAGTTAAAATTCAGAAATTTCAGGGTTCATGCCTCCCATTGACTATCATGTGAAATGCTACAAACTGTTATAACGTTCCCCTCCCCCTCGACCCCTGTTTCTCAGATTTGGATGAAGCATACAGTACAGGCATGGTAGATCTTGAGGAGGAGACTAGGCTTTCCAAATGTCAGAAAAATAGGTGTGGTGGGTTTCATGATACACAACTTTATATTTTGTTGGGTGTTTTTGAATGGAATTGCCAATAACTTTTTATTTTTGGGCAGAATTGGATGAAGATGGCAGGGATAGTTGCCCCTTCTGAGGAAAGCAAATCTGCTGAGTTTCAGATGAATTGATGCAGGGATTTTTGCACAAGAGCAGCCTTTACATTTTGAGGGTATCCAAAAAAGAATGCATTTATCCACCTATGCTCCGTGTTGAATGTTCTTCTGAAAATGGCAGACAGCATAGAGATGACCCAAAGTAAGAAAAATGCAAACTTTCAGAAGGTGCAGCAGTTTATGTGGAAGGGGTCCAATTTATTTTTTACTAAAAGAAAAATCCATCTCTTAGCTTTTAAATAAGTCATAGGTAGGCTTTTGCAGAGTTTAGCTATTTCCCAGGCCTTCCATTTTACCTGCACTATGCCACCTCATGCTTAGAAGCCAGACGAGGAATGCACAACTTAAAAACACGCACGCTAGCCGTTCAAAACCAAAACCAAAAGTCATATCCAAATCTGCTACAGTCGTTGATCGCTGAATTGTTCCAGCAGCTAAACAAAAGTAATGTGCTTTTTTTTAATTTAAAGAGAGATGCAACGCCTCATTTGTCACAGGTATTTATTACATTTTTCATACAAAACATGCATGGCTTTTGTTTGATGGCTGGAACAAAAAAAATAGCATTTCATGCCTCTGTGTGTGTATGTGTTTAGGCTTTAGCTACAGGATGGATCACCAGACAGCATCCTAGAGAATCTAGGATCTGTGTACAGAGGTGCTCTGGCTACAGAAACTGACACACCCAATCTAAGCCTCAAAGGCTTCAGGGTGTGTCCTGCTAATCAGTCAGCAATAGCAAAGAGCATGAGTAGGAAGGCCAGGAGGCTCCAGGGTCGGCAGTGACCCCCTGAAGGGGATGAGCCTTGGCAGGTGCCTGACAATAACCACAATAACCCTGGCCACACCCACCATCACCCCAGCAAAGTCTCCCCTAAATGCAGGCGAGGCTGGTGGATCCAATTTCGGTGGGGCACAGATTCCATTCTGGATTTTAGTTACAACCAGCTAGATGTCTAAAGGAGCTATCCAAGGTGCTGAGCCCCATCTCTAAAATGGTTCCAGCACCTTGGATAGCTCCTCTAGACTTCTGGCTGGTTGTAACTAAAGCCCAGAATGGAATCTCCACGCCACCAAACTTGGATCCACCAGCTTCCCCTGCCTAAAAGGGACTTCCAGAGCTGTCGTTCTTCTGTGTGCTCACAGCAGTCAAGGACACAGGCCACTGCAGTGGGGGAGGAACCTCTTGTTCAGGAGCCAAATCCGTCTCTCCGGGCGTCCCACTGTAGCCCTTCACCGTTCCCTAGAAGGCCATGCCCCTTTCCCTCAACTGCCAATCATTTAGTGGTTTCCTGGCTTTTATGCAGTCCTCCCACCCCATTTTAAAAGGTTGAAATGCCACTCCTAAGGCTTAGTTTAGCTGTGGGCTGAATACACGCCCCAGAGCTATGCATGTGTGGGACCTCCCTCCCGTCAAGCTGCACCTTGCACGTGACTCACAGACCAGTGATAGGACACCCTTCATGCCTCCCAGGATGGCAGGGGAGCAGAACCTTTTAGAGAGGCTCTTGTGGGCCACATTCTAGTGGTGGGTGAAGCCAAAGGCAAAACAGAGGCGGCCAAAATACAAAACAACAACAACAAAAAACCCAGCATATTTTTTTAAATTTTTTAAAAAGTAAATATTTATTTATTTGTTAAATTTATATACTGACCAATAGCCAAACCTCTCTGGGAGGTTCTGCAACCCTGCCCTTCTGGGAGTCATGAAGGGCCTTCCATCACTGCTCTTTAACTAGCTGTGCAAGGAAGGTGCAGCATGACAGGAGGCAGGTCCCACACACATGTGTAGCTCCTGGGCCTGTGCCCTGTACTCAGTGCACAAGGTCATTTAGCTCATTTGGAGGCCTCTGCAATGTGCCAGCGACACAATATATTAAGATAAGGCCCTTCTCCAGTTGTCTCCTCCGAGGGAGACTCGGAGGGTGGCAACAAGGGGGAGGGCCTTCTCAGTGGTGGCCCTCCAGTTATGGAATTATCTCCCCAACAAGGCCCACCTGGCACCGACATTGTTATCTTTTTGCTGCCAGGTTGAAACTGCCCTCTTCTCTCAGGCATTTGGCAGCATGTAATGAATTTTTAATCAAGTCCCGGATTGTCTCTTACGTTTATTGTTTAAAAAATGTTTTTAGATATATGTTTCCTCTCTGTGTGTGCTATCTGTTTATCTGTTGTTATGTAAATGGTTTTGCACTTTGTATAATGTATTTTTAATGTATTTTTAATTTTTGTGAATGACCCAGAGATCTTCGGCTATGGAGCAGTGTAGAAATATAACAAACGAATGAAATCAATGAATGATAACTTGTTGCTCTTGTGTGCCATTCCTGCTTTGTGTCTTGCATAGTGTTCATGGCTAGTACACCTGTGTTGGAACTTCAAAATGTATGTAAACTGTGTTTAACTAAAATGAACAAAGAGCCTTTAAAAAGCTGCCTTAAACCAGGCGAGACTATCTGTCTGTATAGCTCAGTATTGTCTACAGCAGCCTTCTTCAACCTGGTATCATCAGATGTATTGGGTACAACTCCCATCATCCTGAGACAGCATGGCCATTGGCCATGCTGCCTGGGGATGATGAGAGTTGTAATACAACACATATGGAAGGCATCAGTTGGGGAATGCTGGTCTATGGCCACTGACTGTTGGGGACTCTCCCGGGTCTCAGGCAGAGCTCTTTCCCATCACCTGCTACTTGATCCTTTTAACTAGAGTTGCTGGTGTTTGAACTGGGACCATCTGCACAGAAAGTATGTGGTCAATCACTGAATTATGGTTCTGCTCTCAAATACATCCTCTTCAACCTACTTTCATTTTTTTACAAATATAATTTTCAGAATACATAATTTAGGCAAAGCAAAACATTAAGAAGTAATAAAAGTGTCACCCATATATGTATGTATGTATTTATTTGATTAGTACCCCACCTTTCTAACAAGAAAATGGCACTCAATGAGACTAACAATTATAGGAACTTAGGGACATTGGAGAAATCTGCAACAGATTTAAATGAGTCCAGATTTCTCTGAATTTCAGAAAGCTAGGATGGTGTTGCAGGATGGTGTTGAGGAGGATAGGATTATTGTCCAAATTCTGCAGCGGACCAGCTTTTTCCAAGTCATGGGGATTCTGCAGACTTGCAGACCAGTTTTTACTTTGAGGGGGCAATTTGCGCAAATTTGTACTGGCGCTAATGAGTATTAACACTAATTCAGTTTAACACTAATGCACACTTGCGCTAATACGCACTTCAGCAATTGGAACAAAATTCTCGTACATCCCTAAAAAATCTGATTCTGTCATTGAGTGGATGGTGGAATGAAAGATGCCTGACAATCCATGAACTCAGACAGAACAGATTTAACAAAATCTGTACATCCGTATAGAAACTAAAACATTCCAAAACTGAAAATTAAGATCATAATAAAAAATACATTAAATGCACAAAAAACAAAATAGAAACAGCATCCAACCCAACAGACCAGCTTACACACCAAAGGCTTGCTTCAATAAGAACCTCTTTGCCTGCCAGCGGAAGGACAGCAGACAGGGAGGCAACCTAGCCTCCCTTGGCAGGGAGTTCTACAACCTGGGAGCAGCCACTGAGAAGGCCCTCTCTTGTATTGCGTTCAAACGTGCCTCTGAAGGTGGTAGTACTGAAAGAAGGGCATCCCCTGAAGATCTTAAAACCCAGTATCAGGGTTCCTCTTATGACCTAGACCCCCTGAGCAACTACTTGAGGATCTCTTGCCTCATTAAAAGTCCCACCTTCCTTCTTTTACCTTCCCCTTTCTAATAATGTGGGGTTTATGCTGTAGGCATGGGGTGATTGACACTCTAGACACAGGGTTTAACCACAATAGTTTACTGGTAAATTAAAACAAGCAGATCACAACTAAAGGTATTTACACAATAGAGCTGAGTGACACAAAGGCATTAAGAGAAAATAAAAGTTGTAAAAAATACAAGTACCTCTACCCTAGCTGCACTTACATTTCTTCAGGCTGCTTCTTCCTGATCCCTCTTTGTGCTCTGCTCTTCCTAACTCTGTGCTTACTGCTCTGGTCTTTCTGACTCTCTCTTTTTGTACCTTCCTCCCCCAAACCTGAAAGTACTGCTTCAAACATGAAGAAATGAAACTTAACTGGAGAAATAAAACTTAAACTTAACCAGGAAAATGAAACTACTCTTCTCAGGGATACCCCCTCCCAACAAAACTCCAGGCCACTAGACATGTCTTTTCCTTGCTTCTGTAGGCCTCAAACCTTCACACCCAGGTAGGCTAGTATGGGAGAATGTGGTCTTTCAGTAGTAAAAGCCCCTGCCCAGTAATCATAGAATCATACAACCATAGAATCATAGGGTTGGAAGGGGCCTACAAGACCATTGAGTGGCTGGGTGACCAGCCAGATGGGCGATTAATAAATTTAATTAATAAATAAATAAGTCCAACCCCCTGCTCAGTGCAGGAAGCCTGATTCCCAGGTGGTCTCCCATTGAAGTACTAACCAGGGCTGACCCTGCTTAGCTTCCGAGATCAGGGCAGGTAGGGAAAAACCTCAATTTACTGCATGTAAATACTCATGAGAAATAGCTCCTTAAGTCTCTAAAAATAGTGCCTCTCTTTGCTGGGTCACTATGGTTATGACATTTTCTTAGAAAATGCTTAGTTTTTTTAAAAAAAAAATATGACAAGCGGTATATAAATCAATTAAATAATAAATAATAATTTCCTTCCATCATATACTGCCATAGGTCAGCAAACTATGTATTGGGCTTAGGTTGGAGAGATCCAGGTTTAAATCCCTACTGAGTCAACTTCACAGGGCTATCGAGAAGATTTTTTTTAAGGCTATGATATAACCTAACTCGAGCCCAGAAGACTGAGATGTGAAAGCCAAACAAAAGAAATAAAGAAAGCATTGAATATTGAAAATAGAATGTGTATAGGTGGGTACTCTATTTATTTGATCTGAATATAATTGCCTAATCGAGTTGATAGAAATAAGTATTTTAAAGTGTCATTCTGCCACTAAGTGGTGCTATTTACAGTACAGCATCTTCATGATGCTTACAGTTTACAAGAAAAGGAGAGCCTTGTCCTGAGCGATTAGACTATACAGCTCTTATGCAGGCTCTTAGGTAGTAGTATCTAGTTTAACTGCATTAACCCTTTTGCCCAATGAGATAAATCAGGAAGAACAGACCAAAGCAGGTAAAGGAAAGAGTCGTCAGACTTAGCTCAGAACATTTTGCTCAAATCATCATGTAGCTCATTCTTTTGCATTGTCTAAGCTCCTTGTTTCCAAACTGTTTTCCAGAGAATCCTGGATTTCCCTGGATGTAAGGATGGTGCAGTAATCCATCTGGTTCAATTTCTGTTGTGGATATTGGTGTGGATAATTATCTCAAGCCGTCCTTACATCTAAGTTTGTCTGATTGTTTTTCCCTATGCAAAATCAATCTGCGGCTGGATGCATACTCTTGTGCAAGCCAGGCAGAGAAGGGAGGCTAAATGCACATTGGAAACGGCATCCCAATGTGCCTGTCTGCCAGCACTGCATTACCCATGATGGGATGTGTGTTCTGATGCACATATGAATGTGCATTCCCATCTACAAGGAGCATGATTAGTTATGATGCATGTGCCTGCCCCCCTCTATAATACATATCAATGAGTTTGTCTTCTCAGTGAAAAAATGCCCATCTCTAGGTCATATCTATTGGATCCACATCCCAATATGGCCTTGAGGAGGATTCATATTTAGATGAATAACAAGTCACCACAAGTCAGGTGGGAACCCTTGGCACCCTCTGCTGTAGTCCCCTGGCCTGATGATGTGGCTGTCCCATCAACCTCAGAATTGGTAGAATGTCACTGTAGTAGGCCCAGGTGCAAATGATGTTACAGGTGAGGGCCACCTGAAATGTCAGGCCTGATTCTGCAATGATGACACCAGAAGAGTTAGACCAGAGGCTGACTCAGTCACCCCCTGACATCACAGATGGGTACATGCAAACGCGCGTGCACATACACACACACACACACACACACACACACACAGTGTCTGTCTGCAGATAGCCCCAGGGCAAAGTCCCAGTATCAGATCTTGAATACAGCCAAGGCCTGTACATATCAGATCAATTTATGTTCTTTGCAATTCATGTGAGTCTTTGGGATAGAAGGAATCAAGAGGTGTACCTCAATGGTGCATTTTTAAAAATTTATTTAAAGCCACATTAGAGATAATTTCTACAGTAAATTTTACCCAAAATGACTCTTGCCCAATTGTCTGGCCATTCTTCATCATGGCTGTGGGGAACACAGTGTCAAGCCACTAAATTAACTTGTCTCTCTTTTGCATTTTTTCCCCAGAGCCCTATGAATTATTCTTTTAGTGTGAGTTGTTAAGTCCATTTTTGGAATGATATTGATGTGCAGAGGTTCAGCTTCTTCTTGGGAGTGAAGAATGATTTATTGACCAAAATAGGCTGATTAAAAAAACAACAACTCCATGAAATTAATGTTTCTTTCAGTATTTGCAAACAAAAATGGGGACAGATGCCAGAAACAGACGTGAATTTCCCAAGGGGGGAAGAAATATCAGAGGTAAATCAGGTTTATGCCAGAGATGCTTAAAAAAAAAAAAAAGATATCTGGAAAAAAGGTAAACTCTTGCATGCAAAAATAGATGTCCAAACATCCAAAGGGACTGGCAAGATAATTCAACACCGTGTGATGGGGCTGCATTCATTCAGAGCGGGCAGTGATGTTATCTTTGAGAAAGGGATGATGACGATGAAGATGGTGATGATGCAATGGAACCCTTCCCCCTCCGCCTGAAGCCAATCCTACAGTCGAAGGGCACAGGAGAATTCAAGAAGCATTGCCTCTTCTCCAAGATTGCAGCCCCACCCCTGAGTTTTGATTGGCCAGACAGGGAGGGGTGGAACACAGAGAAGACAATATATATTGTCTGTGGGAAGAAATGTGTAATAGGAGCAAGGGCTGTGTGTGATGCTTCTGGGACGGGTTGATCTTTGTCTCATTGACAAGGCCATGACACCCAGAACAAAAGTAGACATCGGGTGTAGGCTGAGAGGGTCTGTCCCTTTGTTCTCGTGTGAAAGATTTACATGTTGAAGCCCTCCCTAAGTAAGAGGGCTTCATTCAAACACATTTGTGAAACCTCTTTGAGAACCTTTTGTTGACGAACAGTATGTGAATATTCTAAATAAAGACATGTGTTGGACTCTCCTGCAGTTGTGGGGAGGACATCTCTTTGCTGAACATTCAAGTCCCACTCTGGACTCACTCCTGGAACTTGAAACCTCTGAAGATGTTCTTGTCCATCTGTGGCAAGTACCCACGGTGCAGTGGAGGACCACAGGGGAGTGCTGCGTCAGGGATTTTTCAGAGCAGGATCAATGATATCATCTGCCAGAGCAACAGGGTAACTGACAGACACTCCTCGCTCCAGCAAGGGAATGAGGAGATTAAAAGGCTTTCAAGTTTTACTTCAGTAGACTAGCAGAGAAGGAAGTCAGGAAAATAATTTAAGTAGGGGCTAGATAACTTCTTTCCTTTCCTTTGACAAGGTTCCTACTTCATGCTGGCAGTTTAAATGGTAATACATCTTTGAAAGTTTGCTTGCATTTCTAGGTAAGAGCTAAAGGTTGTATTTCAGCAGGCTGAAAACCCAAAATCTGGTGTTCTGAAATGTGGTAAAAGTTTTGAAATGTGGACAAAGGGAGTTGTCTTCCTCCCAGCGTTAAAATGTGAGGTTTTAGATCACAGGTGGACGACCGGTGGACCACCTGTGGCCCTTGGATGCTCTCCATCTGGCCTGTGAAGCCCCAGGGAACCCCACCCACTTTTCCCCACAGCCATCAGTTGGAGAGTGGGGAAAAGAATGCTGTTGATCTGGATCACTGGATCCCCGCACCCGCAGCAATCTTGATGCAGCCGAGATTGTTTCCCCACTGCTTTTAGGGGGAAACAGCAGCAATCTCAGTTGGGATAGTGGCAGGGGAAACTGATCTCGATCAGGATCGCAAGGTGGGGGATGACATTTTAACCTCCTCCCCAGTGATCCAATTCCCTGATCTGAGCAAAAAGGGAGGGGAGGTTTAAATCTTGCCATCCCTGTGTGCTGAGATTAGAAATGGAAAGGCTTCGGGGGGGGGAACGGGGGGGACAAGACCATTGGGGGAAAACAGTTCCTCCCCCCTCAAATTTTCAAAAAATCCCTGGGAAAAATAGAAAAAAAAGTTTGTTTGTTTTTTTAAAAAAAATCTGTCCCCCCACCCTGGGCTTCATGTTTTTAGCTAATATGTCAGTCAGTGGGGGGAAGAGAGAGAGAAAAAGAGAGAGTATGTATGTACAAATGTGTGCACGTGCTCCTGAGCTGCCCTCAGGACCAAAAAGGTTGCCTGCCCCTGTTTTAGATGATGCCACCCCAACATTAAACATCCTTAAGTTTTGGTTTTGTTGTTGTTGTTACTAAGTGTAAGTGAGCTATGAATGCTTCATATTTAGTCTCCATACCTTTTGTGCTCAGAAGATGGCTAGAATGTAGTTATATTGCAAGACACAAGAAGCAGGTATTTATATAATATGCAACTGGAGCTTGCAACATTTTGTAAGAAATTACAGTTCTGTCTATAAGCCGGGGCTACCACACAGTTACTGTGTTTATTCACAGACATCCTTGTTTAGGACGTAATGGTTAACCTAACAGCTGGATAGAAGAAAGTGTCAAGTCATTTCGGAGGCTGTGAAAAATCATTTGAATGTAACCATGATGTTTTTCTGACTCTCCCCTACCCTTTCTTTAACAAACCCAGCAGCAGGGCACCTGCCAGTCTGTACAGATGTATAGCTGTATCTGGCTGCAGGTAATACAATTTTCAACAAAAGGGTGTTCTATGTAGGGATTTTGGAGAAATTTGCAATGGAATCAAATGAGTTTGGATTTCTACGAATCCAACCCACGGATTCCGGAATGGACCAGCTTCTCTTGTTTTATTTTAATACTTTTTATTGTATTTTTATCTTTATAAATGAAATAACACCAACAACCTAATCGGTAACTACAGTTTCCCAACAATACAATATTCTTAGGAGGGCACAGCAATAACGAAAAGGAGAAGAAAAGAAAAGAAAAACTTTTTTCTCTCCTTTTTTTTTTAAAGGATTAAATTTAAACTCCAATACACATGGGCTTCAGATCCCATTCTACTTAGAAATTATACCTATAACATTGGCAATATTACAATTCAATACAGCATAAATAATCAACCTTACATTTCAATATCATATTGTCAGTCTTATAGCAAGGAAGCATGCCTACAATTCATTTCCAGTAACCATATATTGCCCTTAAGTTAGAATATAATAATAAAGCTTAATTTTACCAGCCAAAAATCTTACAAACCAGTCTTCTAGTAATGAAAATGATAATAATAAAAAGGGGATTAAAAAGGATAAATAATAGCAACAAATCACTAATAAACTGTATAATGTTATATAATAATAAAGCTTAGAAGCAACCTTATAACACTCAGTAATATATTTTACACTAGATATATAAATGAGTGTGCGCATTTCTATACACCCTCAAACAATATATTTAAGTACAGTATATCACATCCATTTTAAAGAGAAAGGATTAAAAAGAAAAAAAAGAAAAATATGTGCCTGGGAGGACTATTGGGCAATTCAGGGGGTCGGGGAGGTGCCACTATAACTGTGGTCACGGGCAGGGGGAGGTATGGCATTGGGGGATTAACAGGCCAGCTGAGGAGAAGAGGGGCTAGACACCGTACAGCTGTCCCCTCTTCTGGTTCTTCCCCCAACCTGATGGTTCCTGGCAGCCTTACCAGTCTGCCCTCGGGTCTGGTGCTGCTGCTGCTGAATGCCAGGTCACCCCAAAATAAAATCTCCCTCATCCATGATCTGATTGTGGATGAGGGGGCTGACCTGGTATGTATTACTGAGACCTGGGTGGGGGAACTGGGAGGGGTCACTCTCTCCCAGCTGTGCCCTCCTGGGTACTCGGTGCAACACCAACACCGACTTGAGGATCGGGGAGGGGGGGTTGCCATGGTCTATAGGAATTCAATCTTCCTCTCCAAGCTTCCTGCTCAAGTGCAGATCTTGAGTGTTTGTACCTTGTGTTGGGTACCCGGGACAGATTAGGGATTCTGTTGGTGTACCGCCCACCCCGCTGCCCATCAGACCCCCTGCCTGAGCTGACAGAGGTGGTCTCGGACTTGGTGTTGAAGACCCCTAGGATGATGGTCCTGGGGGATCTCAACTTCCATGCCGAGGCCGCTGTATCTGGGGTGGCTCAGGACTTCATGGCCGCCATGACAACCATGGGGCTGTCCCAACACGTCATCGGCCCAACGCATATAAAAGGACACACACTTGATCTGGTTTTCTTGACTGGGCAGGAGGATGGTGATCTGAAAGTGGAGGACTTAACATCTGTCCCTTTGTCATGGTCAGATCACTTCCTGCTGAGGTTTAGACTCCTGGCAGCCCTCCCCCTCTGCAAGGGTGGGGGACCTATTAAAATGGTCCGCCCCCGGAGATTAATGGATTCCGATGGATTCCAGAGGGCTCTGGGGGATTTTCCTGCTGGTATGGCTGGTGCTCCTGTCGAAGCCCAGGTCGCTCTGTGGAATGCAGAGATGACTCGGGCGGTTGACACGATCGTGCCCAAGCGCCCTCTCCCTCTGAGCAGAGCCCAGCCAGCTCCTTGGTATACACCTGAGCTGAGGGCAATGAAGCAAGAGGGGAGACGGCTAGAACGCAGGTGGAGGAAAGGTCGTGCTGAGTCTGACCGAACACAGGTAAGAGCCCACTATCAAGCCTACTCTGTGGCGGTGAGGGTGGAAAAAAGACAGTTCTTTTCCACCAGCATTGCATCTTCTCAGTGTCATCCAGCAGAGATTTTCCAAGTGGTTCGTGGCCTGCTACATTCTGGGCCAGGGAGAGAAATGGTGGAACCCTCAGTGGCATGCTGTGACGAGTTTGCACGGCACTTTGAAGATAAAGTTGCTCAGATTCGTCATGAATTGTACACCACGATTAATGCAGTTCCATTGGTAGAGGTGTTCAGAGCACCGTCTGGTCCAGTTTTATTGGATGGGTTTCAGTTACTGAGGCCTGATGATGTGGACAAGGTGCTTGGCCAAGTCCAATTGACCACTTGTGTGCTTGACCCTTGCCCTTCATGGCTTATTACATCAAACAAGGAGGGGATGTCTGACTGGGTCCAGGAGGTTGTAAATTCCTCCTTGAGAGAGGGAGTGGTGCCTGCCGCTTTTAAAGAGGCAGTAGTCAGACCACTCCTAAAAAGCCTAACCTGGACCTGGAGGATTATAGGCCAGTGGCCAACATCCCCTTCCTGGGCAATGTGCTTGAGTGGGTGGTTGCAGGACAACTCCAGGCACTCTTGAATGGAAAAGATTATCTAGCTCCATTTCAGACGGGCTTCAGGCCTGGTTTTGGAACAGAAGCTGCCTTGGTCACCCTGTGGGATGACCTCTGCCCAGAGAGGGATGGGGGAGTGGGCCCCTGTTGATTCTCCTGGACCTCTCAGCGGCTTTTGATACCATTGACCATAGTATCCTTCTGGATAGGTTGTCTGGGTTGGGAGTTGGAGGCATTACTTGGATGGTGATTCCAGAAGTGGTGCTGTGCCATGGCAATTATGTCAAGAGGTTCTACAGGGCTCTATTTTATCCCCCATGCTGTTCAACATCTACAGGAAACCACTGAGGGAGGCTATCCGGAGGTGTGGTCTGATGTGCCATCAATATGCGGATGATACCTAGCTCTACCTCTCTTTCTCATCAAACCCAGGTGAGGCAGTGGCTGTTCTGAATCAGTGCCTGGGCACGGTAATGGACTGGATGAGGACCAATAAACTGAAACTCAATCCAGACAAGACGGAGGTACTGTTAGTGGGTGGTTCGTCTGCCCAGCTAGGTGATATTCAACCTGTTCTCGAGGGGGTTGCACTCCCCCTAAAGGATCAGGTTCGTTGTTTGGGGGTGCTCTCGGATCCAGAGAGCTTTGGCTATTGGGCGGTATAGAAATTAAATAAATAAATAAATAAAGGAAGGAGAAAGATGAAAGAGAACAAACACAGCTTTTCCCAGTTGCATGGATTCTGCAGAAGTGTGGACTGTTTTTGTTTTTGTTTAACTTTCAAGAACTTTACACAAATTTAATTAGAAAAATATGTAAACACACACACACAAACACAACACCCAAAAATGTGCATTTCCCCCATAGGCTAAAGTGTAACAATGTACATTGGGGGAGATTTGTGCATTTTCCCAAATTCAGGAAACTGGAAAAAATCCAATTCCATCAATGAGTGGATGACAGAACAAAAGGCATCTGACAATCCACAAAATGCAGGTGGAACAGATTTCACAAAATCCATACATCCCTAGTTCTGTGCTTTCCTTGCCCTTCGGTTGAGGAGGGCCCTGTCAGGCCCAGCTCCTGTCTGTAGAGTAGGAGAGGAAACACCTGTACCCTCACAGGAAACGCAACAGCAAAGCTCTTTTATTGCTCAAACTAGTGAACAAGCCCAACATAGGACCTTTCATAGGAGTAGGTGGGTACAACATGACCCACTCTAACCTACTGTTGTTGAGCAGCATGCCCTGCTGCTCTGGCTGGTCTCCCTGCCGTTCCCACTTTAGGCAGATCTGGGTGATGTTACATAGACTGAATCCTGGCCTGGTTGGTTCAGGCTACCGTGGACTTGAACCCTGACAATTCCTTGTCTTTTGAGGATCTGTGGAACGGTTAAGCTGGAATGAGAACTATCTTTGGCTTGCTTTGTTCTAGTGGCGTAAAGATGAAATGTGGGAGAATTCATCTCCTGCTGATACTAGGACCTGGCCTTTACCTCTGTCTGTCTGTCTGTCTGTCTGTCTGTCTATTTTATTACATTTATTTCCCACCTTTTTTCCTCCTTAAGGAACCCAAGGTGGCATACATAATCCTCCCCCTCCATTTTATCCTCGCAACAACAACCCTGTGAGGTGGGTTGGGCTGAGAGTCTGTGACTGGCCCAAAGTCACCCAGTGAACTTCCACGTCCAAGTGGGGACTAGAACCCAGATCTCCCAACTCCCAGTCTAGCACTCTAGCCACTACACCACACTGGCTAGAAATATTTACTATTATTTATTATTACCTTCATATCCTGTCTTTTTTTCTGTTGCAAGAAACCAAGGCATCTCACATGGTCCTCCTCCTCTCCATTTTGTCCTCATAACAACCCTTTGAGGTAGGTTAGGCTGAGATCCAGTGACTAGCCCAAAGCCACCTAGTGAGCTTCATGGCTGAGTGGGGTCTAGAACCCAGATCTCCTGAGTCTCGGTCCAACACATTAACCACTACACCACACTGGCCTAGCTGACACCTTCCTCATTCAGGACCTTGTTCTCCTGGAGCTACATCCATGAGGAACGTTGCTGCACTGAAGCCCAAGCTGTGCACATTTGCTAACTATGCCAAGCCCCCACAATGCCTTCGAGTCCTGAGATCTGCATGTGATAGGTTAGCTCTCACACCCTATTGTAAGCCTGCTGAGATGATAAATACAGACTGAAAAGGGAAGTGTGCCAAACATTAGATGGCCAGTATTGTATTCTAGGTAGGGATGTCAGAGAATTCCGCCACGGATCTCGGTGAGGCCGAATGCCAGTGCATTTGGCCCCCCGAAATCTGTGGCGGAACGGCCTGCCCCCCACCCCCCCACAGATCCCCCCGGGACAAGACTTACCTGGGGTGGATGTTCTGGGTGGCGGCGGCTCCGGTGGCGGCTGGTCTTCCGACGGGCTGCCACCACCGCCACCATTTGCAGTCTGGCATTTGGTTTATTATTTTTTTTACAGAGAGGTGATAGGCTACGTAAAGACTTAGTAGCCTATCACATCCCGGTAAAACAAAACAAAACCGCATACACAAATGTAACTGTAGCCGCCACCATTTACGTTCCTTATTTTTCGCCGTCTTAGTCTACGTAAATATTTACATAGACTATTACGGCGAAAATAAAGGGGAACGCAAATAGCGTAGTGGGCGCTATTTGCGTCCCTTTTTGATTCGCTGTTTTAGCCTACATAAATATTTACGTAGGCTAAAACGGTGAATCAAAAAGGGACGCAAATAGCGCCCGCTACACTATTTGGATTCCCCTTTATTTTTGCCATAATAGTCTACGTAAATATTTACGTAGACTAAGACGGCGAAAAATAAGGAACGCAAATGGCGGCGGCCATAGCCGCCATTTGCGTACGCCATTTGTTTTTGGTTTTGTTTACCCAGCAGCCACCACGGCCGGAAATCCAGCTGCAGACAGCTGGAGCCGCCGCGGAGCACAGCCGGCCATTGAGGATTCCAAGGGGGAGGACCGGATTGCCTCCCCCCCGTCGAGGATTCCGGGGGGAGGGATGGAACTCTTCCCCCCCCACCATGAACAGAATCCGCAGAAAGGTAAGTGACTTTCATACATCCCTAATTCTAGGGTGACCTAAGTCTTTCTTGGAGATTTGTTGTCCACGTAATCAGGCTATCCTGACTTAGTGAGAGCTGGCAAAGTCACAGCCTAAAGTGATGTTGCTGGAGAACACAGTTTAATCTACAGCCTTTTAGGGGCAGCCATGTATGTGTGTGTGTGCTCAACACACAAAAAAGAAAAGGGAGGAGGGTGAAATATCAAATTACGCCTCTCTCAGCAGTGTCCACTGTTGCTACCTTTATTGCACATATATGTAAAATAATTCTGCACACAGAATCTGCAATTCTGTGTGCAGAAAATGATGTGAGTAGTTGGGGGTGGGGAGCCCGTTCTTATCAGAAACTGTTAGGTGGTGGCCAAGGCAGGTGATATCTCATTCATTATTGACTGTGTGTATAGTTCCTGACTGCTTTGCGGCCCCAGGTGGAGATCTTTTGATTCTCCCAGGCATTAGTTCTGTTGTTTTAGATCTCTTATTTTATTTTAAATCTCTGCATTGCTGCTAGGTTTTATTCTGTTTTTACTGATATTTTATACTGTAATTTTAAACTTTAATTTTTTTCTAATGTATTCCATGCTGTATTTTGTGGTTTTAATGGTTGTGAACTGCCCAGAGAGCTTCGGCTATGAGGCAGTATAGAAATGTAATGAATAAATAAGTAAATATCAGCCCCGGTGTGTGTGTGTGGATACCAAAAGGGATTCTGAGCAGTTGGCCAGACTGTGACTGCATGGTGCTGACTGCCACCCTGCCTGCTTTCACTGCCACCCCTCATGTTTGGTGATGTGCTGAGCTTTCCTCTCCCCCTTCAATTGCTCCACAATGATGGGATGTGTGTATGTATATGCAGAGCTGAATAATTCATTCTGTTTTACATTTCTGTTTTTAAAGCCCCATTTGTTTCTGTTTTACCTTCGTTTTCATTTTCTCACTTGTTTCAGGGGACACCTATCCTGCCTTCTGTTGCTTGTAACTTTGGTGTCTTCTATCCAAATGGCTTTTCATTTTCTGGCTTTCTACTTTCTACTTCCAGCCAGACCATGGGGGGAGCAATCCTATAGCCGTTAGCCAGCAGCTAGACGGCCATAGGATATGTGGTTTTCCAGGAACTGACCTCAGAGCCCGCGCTCCGAGGTTTGTTCCTGGAGAACCGACCGCCCCCCCTTCCACGCCACCTTGCATGCAGTGCAGAACATCCCTGCTCGGAAGAGGAGTGTGGAACGGCCAAAATGGGGCGTTCTGGGGGGCATTCCAGGATGGGGAAGGTGGAAATGCCAGTACAACACATCCTATGTGTCGTCCAGCAGTCTCCTCCCCCACTCTGCCTTCCCACAGCTAAATAGCCGAAATCGGCTGTCTAGCCACAAATGCAGGGCAGGAGAAATGCGGAGGGAACAATCCTCTCCGTGCTTCTCCTGCCCTGCATTGGATAGGCGGTTGCCTCCAAGTTTGGAGGCAGCCGCCTACCCCATAGGATTGCGCCCTAAACCTGCCAACTTTCAGACAGATCAGATAAAGGATCCCTGTTATAGGACTTTTTCTGTCTAAACATGCATAGGATTGCTCCCTAAGACACCCTTCTTGTCATGGAGGAAGAAGCATGTGTCTGCTGCTCTATCATAGGAAGAGACTTAGCATCTCAGCCATATCCTTTCCCTTTCATCAACCTCTATCACCATCAAAAGCCTCACTCCCCATTGTGGGAAAAAGTCTATTTCTTCCATTAAAAGTTATTCCATTGGTTAAGTTATCTTACATAAGAATATGGCAGTGTAAGGCTTATTACTAGAGATCTACTAGACTGATTTTGCTCATTTTTGTTTTCAACTGAAGCTGGAACAATGTAGACATGCATAACATTTTGAAACTTCAAAAAAGCTTGAGCTTTGGGCAGCTCAGGAAAGGAGAGGGATGAGGCAAAGGGGAGGTTAATGTCTAGTCCCCACCCTGTGCATGTAATGTAACAAGTGACACAGTGTGTGTATGCATGTGTAATAATGCTTACTCCTGCGAGCTCCTGGAGTGATGGGCCAATGAAAGGACAGGCAGAGAATTTTGGGAAAGGTGCTGAAGAAAAGTTGGTGATAGAGGAGGAGGAAGAGAAGTTGAGGAGAAAGGGCTGAAAGGACACCAGAGGGAGAAGAGAAAAAAATCTTACAGTATGTGTTCAAGAAATGGTAAATGATCTTTTTAAAAAGAACAGCTTTTTTGTTTTCACTTTTGCTGGTTTATTTGTAGTACATTTATTTTAAAAGTGTAAAGTTGTTTCATTCGCGAGGGAAATGGGCAAACATATTTTAATCCAATCATTCTACTAGCCCCCATGGCAACACAGGGTTTGCTCTAGTCATTATATAACAAACTTCATGAACTTTACATTATATCCTGAAGAAACAGCTACCCCCAACTAACCACCCCATTTACAGATGGTGAATCAGGGGTGGCTGTTTTGTTTTAGTTTTGGGACGGGGTCACAATTCAACTCTAGAAATGGTTTGGTGCAGGGGGGAGGAGACAGGAAGGTGCACACAATTGCAATGTCTTTGGGGAATGCTTTTCCCCTTTCTCTTGCTCCTTCTCTTGCCTGGTGGTTGCTTTGGTAGCACAGGGATCTCTAGGAAGGGATCTCTCGTTGCCAGAATTTTTCCTTCCCAGAGTGCCCTATAGAATCATAGAATAGTAGGGTTGGAAGGGGCCTACAAGGCCATTGAGTCCAACCCCCTGCTCAGTGCAGGAATCCAAGTCAGAGCATCCCTGACAGATGGCTGTCCAGCCTCATCTTGAATGCCTCCAGTGTGGGAGAGCCCTCCACTGCCCTGGGTAATTGGTTCCATTGCCATATTGCTCTAACAGTCAGGAAGTTTTTCCTGATGTTCAGCCGGAATCTGGCTTCCTGTCACTTGAGCCCATGATTCCGTGTCCTGCATTCTGGGATGATCGAGAAGAGATCCTGGCCTTCCTCTCTGTGATGACCTTTCTAGTACTTGAAGAGCGCTATCCTATCTCCCCTCAGTCTTCTCTTATTTTATTTATTTATTTATTTATTTCTATACCGCCCAATAGCCGAAGCTCTCTGGGCGGTTCACAAAAACTAAAACCAAACAACACACAATAAAACAATTTAAAATATATAGAACATTAAAACCACAATATAACAATACAACCACAATAAAACCTAGCAGCAGTACAGGAGTTTAAAATACAGATTTAAAACAGCAAAGATAAAAATTTAGAAAGCTAAAATGCCTGGGAAAATAAAAAGGTCTTCACCTGGCACCGAAAGGAGTACAATGTAGGCGCCAGGCGAACCTCACTAGGGAGCTCATTCCAGAGCCGGGGTGCCACAACAGAAAAAGCCCTCCTCCTAGTAGCCACCCGCCTCACTTCCTTTGGCAGGGGCTAACGGAGAAGGGCTGCTGCTGATGATCTTAAGGTCCGGGCAGGCACATATGGGAGGAGGCGATCCTTCAGGTAACCTGGCCCCAAGCCGTTAAGGGCTTTGAATGTTAACACCAGCACTTTGAATCGGGCCCGGAAATGGACCGGCAGCCAGTGCAGCTGGAAAAGTACTGGCATAATATGAGCTCGCAGGCCAGTCCCTGTTAACAATCTTGCTGCCCTATTTTGGACCAGCTGAAGTTTCCGGACCGTTTTCAAAGGCAGCCCCACGTATAACGCATTGCAGTAATCCAGACGAGAAGTTATCAGAGCATGGATAACTGTAGCTAGGCTATCTCTGTCCAGATAAGGGCGTAGTTGGTATACCAGCCTAAGCTGATAAAAAGTGCTCCGTGCCACTGAGTACACCTGTGCCTCAAGTGACAGTTCTGGATCCAAGAGCACCCCCAAACTACGAACCTGATCCTTTAGGGGGAGTGCAACCCCCTCCAGAACAGGTTGATTATCACCTAGCCGGGCAGACGAACCACCCACTAACAGTACCTCCGTCTTGTCTGGATTGAGTTTCAGTTTATTGGCCCTCATCCAGTACATTACCGTGCCCAGGCACTGGTTCAGAACAGCCACTGCCTCACCTGGTTTTGATGAGAAAGAGAGGTAGAGCTGGGTGTCATCCGCATATTGATGGCACCTCAGCCCACACCTCCGGATAACCTCCCCCAGCGGTTTCATGTAGATGTTAAACAGCATGGGGGATAGAATAGAGCCCTGTGGAACCCCATGGCACAATTGCCATGGCACAGAGCAATAATCCCCCAGCACCACCTTCTGGAATCGGCCATCCAAGTAGGAGCGGAACCACTGTAGTGCAGTGCCTCCAACTCCCAACCCAGACAACCTATCCAGAAGGATACCATGGTCGATGGTATCGAAAGCCGCTGAGAGGTCCAGGAGAATCAACAGGGTCGCACTCCCCCTGTCCCTCTCCCGGCAGAGGTCATCCCACAGGGCGACCAAGGCAGTTTCCGTTCCAAAACCAGGCCTGAAGCCTGATTGAAATGGATCTAGATATTCCGTTTCATTCAAGAGTGCCTGGAGCTGTCCTACAACCACCCGCTCAAGCACCTTGCCCAGGAAGGGGATGTTGGCCACTGGCCTATAATTGTTAACATCCTCTGAGTCCAGGTTAGGCTTTTTCAGGAGTGGTCTAATTACTGCCTCTTTTAAAGCGGCAGGCACCACTCCCTCTCTCAAGGAGGAATTTACAACCTCCTGGACCCAGCCGGACAACCCCTCCTTGTTTGATTTAATAAGCCATGAAGGGCAAGGGTCAAGCACACAAGTGGTCGATCGGACTTGGCCAAGCACCTTGTCCGCATCCTCAGGCCTCAGTAACTGAAACTCATCCAATAAAACTGGACCAGACGGTGCTCTGAATGCCTCTACCAATGGAACTGCATTAATCGTGGTGTCCAATTCATGACGAATCTGAGCGACTTTATCCTCAAAGTGCTCTTCTCAAGGCTAAACATGCCCAGTTCTTTCAGCCTCTCTTCTTAAGGTGGTGGCTAGAACTCTGTTGCTGCCCCCACACCACCAGTACCAGTGTCCGCAAAAGCTGTTCAAAAAAGAAAAACAAAAGTAAGACAAGAGATTAAAAGGTGAGACTGCCTCCCACAATAAGAAGGCCCTCCCCAAGTCATTCCACCCCCTCCATCATTTTGTCCCTCTCCTTTCATTTCACAGGTTCACCTCAAAATGACTACTGAAAATATTTCCCTAAATATTCCCCTATACTCCTCTATATTTGGGCAATTCCCCCAAATGAAAGGAGACCAGCCCTAATTATGAGTTGTTAGATATTGCATTTTTTTTTTTTTTAAAGCATATTATCCAGTAGTGTTTTCATCCTTGGATAATTCTTAATCTTTTAAAACACAAAAAGGAGGAAGGTGTGTGATAACTTCTTATATTTAAAACCAGATAATGATGTTTTCTTGCAGCCCATCATTAAGTACTGCATCCAGGCTGATGTTTGTTTATCTCTATGAACTATGTAGTGAACATTTTTAAACAGCAAGCAAACTCATAAATTTGTTTATTCGGTCAGTCACTTCTGACTCTTTGTGACTTCATGGACCAGCCCATGCCAGAGCTTCCTGTCTGCCATCGCCACCCCCAGCTCCCCCAAGCTCGAGTCCGTCACCTGACCATCTTCCGACCTGGGAGTCCCATCTTCCGATGGTATACCGACATATCTCTGGTTGTACTGATCCATTTAGTTTTCATGGCAAGAATACTGGGGTGGGTTGCTGTTTCCTTCCCCAGGGATCGTATTTATTTATTTTTATTTATTTTTATTATTAAATTTATTAATCGCCCATCTGGCTGGACACCCAGCCACTCTGGGCGATGTACAGCGTACAATAAAACAGCTTTAAACAATAAAATTCTACAGTAAAAACATTTTCTAAAATACCCTAACCCACCTCAATGCCTGCCTGAACAACCACGTTTTTAATGCACGACGGAAGCTCATTAAAGAGGGGGCATGGCGGAGTTCCCTAGGGAGGGAGTTCCACAGAGTGGGGTCCACCACAGAAAAGGCCCTCTCCCTCATCCCGACCAGTCTAGCTGTCTTGGCTGATGGGACAGAGAGAAGGCCATCTGAGGCTGATCTTGTTAAGCGGCCTGTCTGGTGTTGCTGGAGGCACTCCTTAAGATAGGTTAAGATTAGTCTGACCTCTCTGCCATGACCTTCCCGTCTTGGGTGTCCCTTCATGGTTTAGCTCATGACGTCATTGAGGTGCTCAAGCTCCAGCACCACGACAAGGTAACGATCTCCTTTGCTGAAGAAACTCATAAATAGCACGCTGGAAAAGACCCTGATGCTAGGAAAGATTGAAGGCAAAAGGAGAAGGGGACGGCAGGGGATGAGATGGCTAGATAGCATCACCGATGCAATGAATATGAACCTGAGCACACTCCGGGAGAGAGCGTAGGACAGGAGGGCCTGGCGTGCTGTGGTCCATGGGGTCACGAAGAGTCGGACACAACTGAACAACAACAAATTGTGGAATAATTCCTTATGAAAATGACCTGTATCCATCTATCAGCTATTTATTCAAAGCTAGCCATCTTCTGACTAAAATAAGCAGAGAAGATAAACTGACAATGCTTCCCCTTCATTGCAGAGAACTCCAATTAAAGGAGCAAACACAAAAGGTTAAGTATTCCATTGCAAAATCGCAAAAAAAAAAAAAAAATCACGTGGAAAGGATACATTGCCTTCTGTTTAGGAACTGTTCAAGTGGAAAACTTTGGGAAAATGTATTGTTAGATTTATCTTGAAAACATGCATATGAACTAAAATACCGGAGAGCCTGAAACCTGAAGGCCTACTTAAACATTATACACAAACATGTAGGAAAATCCAGATGGCTGCTTTTTAAAAATAAGAAAGAAAACATGCTGTGTGAGGGGTGGGGAGTTTGCAATAGAGAAGCAACAAGGGGGAGGAGGTGCTTAACCATTTCTGCCAGAGGTTTTACCACCACTACTACCCTCATAAAATTCCTTATTGCATTACATTGCAATATAAGTCCCATTCAAGCTTTTGCCTGAACACGTGAGGGCGAAAAATATGTAGGGATGGGGTTGCACCTGCAAGCCCCCCCACCAGTGCCCCTGCATGTCGGGGCGTCACTTGGGACCTTTCTGTGTGCAGTGCAAAAGTCTGAAGAGACCTTTTTGAATGCTCTTTGTAGCCTCTGTGCAAGTGGGAACTCTGTCTTATCAGGGTTCCTGATCATGTGAACTTTTAAGTGTGTTCAGCTACTGAATGAAGACAAAGGTCTGAAGAGGAGCCCTTGTGCCTGAGAACATTGGGGGTGGGGCTTACATATACACCTCCACCTCCTACACACATTTAGCCCTCATGGGTTCAGGAGAAAGCCTGAACAGGGCTATGGATAGTCCCTAGATATGTGGCTATTACTCAGAAGGAAAACACTGCATATTTCCATATTACGTACCATCTTAACCAATGCATAAGTTTATTTTTTAAAAAAATGTGCACTTACTGGGCATTTCTACACATGGCTTTTATTGCGCGCTCGTGATTGGTCACTCATGGAAGTTTCTAGGTTCTTTACACAACGTCATCAACCTTCAGGGCGTCTCCTGCACTTTCCGACCTTTATCCTGGTTTTAAAAAGATCAGGAATAATGCGGTAATAAATGTTAATCCACTTTAATGGCTGTGTGTAATCATGCAGTTTTGCTATACCATAGCACCATCTAGTGGCATGTAATGGAGCATGTTGTCAGGGGTGTTTCTGAGTGCAGGGAGTGGCATAGCAGTTCAGATTCTGAAGTTAGCTGTGATAGGCTACGTAATTATTTATGTAGCCTATCACGGCTATAATGAAGAAGCGAATGGTGGCTGCAGACGCGGCCGCCATTCGCAAAGCAGCGCGAATGGCAGCAAGTAAGTGCTCCATTTCACGCGCCTTTCATGGGGTGGAGGGCGGGGGGCTTTGTTTTGCCACGGATTTCAGGGGGCCAAATGCACTGGCATTCGGCTTCACCGAGATCCGTGGCGGAATTCTCTGACATCCCTAGTAAGTTGCAGAATAAAAAGCCTGGTGTAGAGAAGCCCTAGGTCACTTGTGAAGCACCCTAACAATAAATTCTACCACAGTGCTATCTACTAAGAAAATGGCACTAGAATGCCCCTTCTTCTGAACCATTTGGTAGGCACCCTATTAATGCACAGTTCCCCAGCAGAACCTTTCAAAATATTCCCTTGTCAAAATGGAATGATAATATTTTTGGGGGGAAGGAGTTACAGGAAGACTTGAGAGGTTTTATTACTGAAGCCTTAGTATGTTTTAATGATGGCTGAACATTCCCAAAAGTTCTTAGATATCACTGCTCGTTAGAAATAGGGCTTCCAAACTAAATGTGATACTTCCTCATATATTCCACTCTTGTATTTGAGTGGAATGGTAAGTTTGAACCATTAGGTTAAATCCAGAGGCCCACATGGTTTCCTTATTTGGGTAGAACCACCAAAGATATTCACAAGTGGTGGAAAATTGCATATGTTCCATTGGAGTCCTGATAAAATAAGTCAGGTGACCCATGAGATGCTACCAGGAGGATGTGGTGGAGCTAGCTGATGGGCATGACTATCTTCATGATGTATCAACACAATCCTATAATAGCCCTGCTCTAAGCACTGGTGGTTTCAAGCTAGTGGATCTAGCAACAAGCACCTTAGTCTCTGCACCACCAGGGCAGCTCACTGGTCAAGGGAATTCTTAGTTGGGTCCTTGTTTCTCTGCAGTGTCACCCTGATAATGGCTGGAAGGTTTGGCATCTCAGCCATAGCAGGTGATCTATGGAGGCTCTGTTGGCCTTGAATTATTTCCCCAGAATTAAGTTTTGTTTTCACAGAACTTATCAGCCACATTGGTTGCTCTACAAACTCCTGAAGTCCCATCTCGGCTCTGTTCCCCTATACCAGCTTTCCCCAAGCTGGTACCCTCCAGATGATTTGGACTTCAGCTCCCATCAGCCACAGCCAGCATGGCCAGTGCTTGGGAATGATGGGAGTTGTAGGCCAAAATATCTGGAGGACACCAGATTGCGGGGAGGCTGTCCTAAACCTCTCTGGCATTTATGGTGTGCTTGTGATTCCTTATAGTTGTTTACGGGTTCTTTAGACAAGATCATGATCCTCTGGTTTTGCTTTTGTTTTTTTAAGAGCATGTTCCCAGGTTTTTTTTAGAGTGGGGAAAATGGAGTATTACTTCTGAAAGAGAAAGAACTACTTGTGCATTTGTGCTATTCTGCTATAGCACAGTGCCACCTAGAGCTTATGTAGCAGAAAAGCAGGAAAGGAAAAGCTCTGTGTAGAGCACGCATCTCAATTCTGTGACAAAGCCAAAAACAGATACAGCGAATTAACAGCCTCATGCAGAAAAGCTCTGACTTAAAGAACCAAATCACTTATTTATTTATTTATTCATTCATTCATTCTTTCATTTCATTTCTATACCGCCCAATAGCTTAAGCTCTCTGGGCGGTTCACAAAAATTAACTTGCTTTCACTTGCTTTCCTGTATCTTCTCTTTCCCGTATCCTTCCTCTGGTCCCTTTGACTGTCGCCTCAGGAAATTGCCCTATAATTGTCATGGACTGTGCTAGTCACCTCTGAGCCCCTGACTGAAAACCAGTACCCCCACAGCTCGTGGAACCTGCCACTTTGGGCATCTGACAGAATTTGGCCCTGATGCACTGTGACATGGCAAGTTTGTTGTTGTTGTTGTTGTTGTTGTTCAGTCGTTCAGTCGTGTCCGACTCTTCGTGACCCCATGGACCATAGCACGCCAGGCCTTCCTGTCCTGCGCTCTCTCCCGGAGCGTGCTCAAGTTCATATTCATTGCATCCATGATGCTATCTAGCCATCTCATCCTCTGCTGTCCCCTTCTCCTTTTGCCTTCAGTCTTTCCCAGCATCAGGGTCTTTTCCAGGGAGTTTTCTCTTCGCATTAGGTGGCCAAAATATTGGAGCTTCAGCTTCATTATCTGTCCTTCCAATGAGCACTCAGGGTTGATTTCCTTTAGGATGGACTGATTTGACCTCCTTGCAGTCCAGGGGACTCGTAAGAGTCTTCTCCAGCACCACAGTTCGAAAGCATCAATTCTTCGGCGCTCAGCCTTCCTTATAGTCCAGCTCTCACAGCCATACATTACTACTGGGAAAACCATAACTTTGATTAGACGGACCTTTGTTGGCAAGGTGATGTCTCTGCTTCTTACTATGCTGTCTAGGTTTGCCATAGCTTTCCTCCCAAGGAGCAAGCGTCTTTTAATTTCATGGCTACAGTCACCGTCTGCGGTGATCTTGGAGCCCAATAAAGTAAAATCTGTCACTGCTTCCATTTCTTCCCCTTCTATATGCCAGGAAGTGATAGGGCCAGATGACATGATCTTAGTTTTTTTAATGTTGAGTTTCAAACCAGCTTTTGCACTCTCCTCTTTCACCCTCAACAAGAGGCTCTTGAGATCCTCTTCGCTTTCTGCCATTAGGGTGGTATCGTCTGCATATCGGAGGTTGTTGATAATTCTCCCGGCAATCTTAATTCCGACCTGTGATTCATCCAACCCGGCATTTCTCATGATGTACTCTGCATATAAGTTAAATAAGCAGGGTGACAATATGCAGCCTTGTCGTACTCCTTTCCCAATTTTGAACCAATCGGTTGTTCCATCTCTGGTTCTTACTGTTGCTTCTTGACCCTCGTACAGGTTTCTCAGGAGACGGGTAAGGTGGTCTGGTACTCCCATCACTTTCAGAATTTGCCACAGTTTGTTGTGATCCACACAATCAAAGGCTTTAGCGTAGTCAATGAAGCAGAAATAGACGTTTTTCTGGAATTCTCTTGCTTTCTCCATGATGCAGCGAATGTTGGCGATTTGATCTCTAGTTCCTCTGCCTCTTCGAAACCCAGCTTGTACTTCCGGTAGTTCTCGGTTTGCATACTGCTGAAGCCTAGCTTGTAGGATTTTGAGCATCACCTTGCTGGCATGTGAAATGAGCGCAATTGTGCGGTAGTTTGAACACTCTTTGGCGTTGCCCTTCTTTGGAATTGGAATGTAAACTGACCTTTTCCAGTCTTGTGGCCACTGTTGAGTGTTCCAGATTTGTTGGCATATTGAATGCAGCACTTTAACAGCATCATCTTTTAGGATTTTAAATAGCTCGGCTGGAATACTGTCATCTCCGCTAGCTTTGTTGTTACTAATGCTTCCTAAGGCCCACTTGACTTCACTCTCTAGGATGTCCGGCTCAAGTTCAGTGACCGCACTATCATGGCTATCAGGGACATTCAGATCTTTCCTGTATAGTTCTTCTGTGTATTCTTGCCACCTCTTCTTAATCTCATCTGCTTCTGTTAGGTCCCTGCCTTCTTTGTCCTTTATCATGCCCGTCTTATGGCAAGTTTAGCCTACTGTGGAAAACGAACCATTACCTGCCATCACAAAAGATGAAGGTGAAGGAAAGTTCACCCCTACAATGTAATGGAATGGGGCAATAGGTTGACCATCTATACATTAGGACTGGGTAAGTTATGGCCCTCCAGATGTTTTGTCCCACAACTCACATCAGCCCTAGCTAGCATAACCAATGGTGAGGGATGATAGGTGTTGTAGGCCAAAATGTCCAGAGGGCCACAAGTTGCCCACTCCTGCTATAACCACTCCTGCTGTTCTGTCAGCAAAACAATGTTGGTTCCAGAAGTATTGGTTGCCATCCTTCCTCTTGAAATAGCCTTAAGACAGCAAGAGGGGCTCTCAGATGCTGTACAAACGTGAGTCTCAATATTGCTGCCCACATTTGCTTTTATTCGCATCTTTGCTTTCACGCAGAGAAATGCATAATCTTATGAAGATGCTTGTCAGCGTGGTTTGCTTATAATGAATGGTGACAGGAAAAAGATCTTCTTATCCTTCCCTTGCCACTTCATCCCAATTCAGCCTCTGTAATATGACTGAGTATACCTCAGCAGCTGAAGCCAAAACTAACATTGACTTGCACTGCAGCAACTCAAAGTGACATCTTGAACATGGCAACTAGGGCAGTGATGGCCTGCTCTGCTTCTCTTCTGCCCCCACCCCAACCTCTTTATCAGAACACTGGTAAACCTCTCTGTTCATGGCTCCTTGGCTGATAAGAAGCCCATAGGATGGAGCCTAATCCAGGACCAGTTCCAAATAAGCCCCTTGCATGCCATAACTGTGCCACACAGGTCTGTCAGCAGTTGGCTTGGCATAATTTCATTTCATTTCTTATATTTCTATATCCCTCCCCTCAATAGCCAAAGCTCTCTGGGCAGTTCACAAGAATTTCTAAAACTATTAAAATACATTATACAAAGTTCAAAACCTTTTACATAAAAACACATAAACAGATAGCACACACAGAGACAACATATATCTAAAACAATCAACCAAAGACAATACAGCACTTAATTAAAAATGCATTATATGCTGCCAAATGCCTGAGAGAAGAGAGAAGTTTTAACCTGGTGCTGAAAATCTAACAATGTTGGTGCCAGCGTAGGCCTCATTGGGGAGATCCTTCTAGAACTGAGGGAGCCACCACTGAGAAGGCCCTCTCCCTTATTTCCACTTTCTGAGCCTCCCTAGGAGGAGGCACCTGGAGGAGGACCTTCAATACTGAATGTAGTGTGTGGTTGATTCATACTAATCTGTATGCTACATTCAGCATCTAAGGCATCAGATCCCTATGCCAGGATCAGGGGATGAGTTTTTACTTGTGCCAGTGCTGGGATCTGTATATGGGATCCCCCCAAGGGGGGGGGAGGATTGCTTGCTTTAAGGAAACCTTGATCAAACCCTGCCTGTCGTCTCATTCCACCCTGGACTTGCATCTTTTTGTCTTGCCCGTGGGCTCTACTAGAAAAGGGGGCCACGTGGGCGAATGCTGCCCCCTGCCACTGAGTCATATATTGGCAATGCCCCCAGCATGTTTAGGGAGCATGAGAAGGATCCCTACGTGCATACCGATGCATGTGTGTGTGGGGATCCTGGGCCAATCAGGACCCTCCTTCACGTGCAGGAGTTCTACTCGCATACCTCAATGTGTGTGTAGGGCCCCTTCTCCTGCATTCCAGACGTGTGGGTGTGCATATGCAGTTGTTGTATGTGATGAATCTGACCTGTGGATTCCACAGTGGACTGGCTTTTTCCAAGTTGTGCAGACTTGCAGATCTTTTTGTAAAAAAACTTTTTTTGGGGGGGGGGGATTTGCACTAGTGCACATTAGCACTGACAATCCGCAAACCACAGATGGAATGAATTTAACAAAATCCATACATCTCTATCAAAAATGAACTGAAACTAAATTCTCACCCATCTGCATCACCAAATTAAATAGGTATGGTATCCCCAGCATGGAAAGGACCATGACATACCTGCCTGCCATGTAGATGGTAAGGATGAGGAGCCTGTCAGAAAAAGAAGAGGTGGCAAGTCGGCAACCCTAATTCAGCTCTAGCATGGTTGAATATACAGGCATCCAAATCCAGACTTCTAAGAGCTAAGCACTCAAAGCCCTGTGCCAGGATGAATGAATCTGCCCGTTTGGGTTTCACCCACATTCATTTTTTTAAAATTTCAAGTTCTCTCCCCCCCCCCCCTGAATATGGAGAACATGGTAATTTTGGTAAATTCTTGTCAAAACCCAAACTGGAATGGAATTCTCACCCATCCCTAGCTGTGACTCTACTCCTTCTCTCGGTGCATGAAAGGTGTTCATGTGAACACCCATGTGGTTACCTCTGTAAAGTGGAAATACATTTGTTGTTCACTCGTGTCCGACTCTTTGTGACCCCGTGGACCACAGCACACAGTACTGCGTTGTTTGCCATCAGTGATGAGGCCACATAGCTAAATCTGATCAACCACAGCTCTTTTCAGGCACTGTGCTGAAGCAGGATATATATAAATGTGTGTAAGGGGCAGGGCACCCCAATGTCCCTGCATTACCACCCCCTCAGTCCTCCAGCTCCCTGTGTTGAGCAGGGAAGTCCGAACAGGGCTTTTACCCATTTGCTTGAACATGAGTCGAACCCCCTGCATGATCAAGAGCCCTGATAAAGCAGGGTCCCTAATCATCTGGAGAGATCTACTTGCATTGAAGTCAATATGGGTAGAGCCCCCACTCCCCCCCCACCACACACACGCACACTTCAGACCTTGCTGCCAGTGGAGGCTGGTGTCTCCAATTTCAGTGGGGCAGTGAATCCAGTCTGGATTTCAGTCAGACCTCTAAAGGAACTATCCAAAGTGCTGAACCTATTCTGGTGGTAGGGTTCAGCACCTTAGATATATAATCATAGAATCATAGAACAGTAGGGTTGGAAGGGGCCTACAAGGCCATCAAGTCCAACCTCCTGCTCAGTGTAGGAATCCAAGTCAGAGCATCCCTGACAGATGGCTGTTCAGCCTCATCTTGAATGCCTCCAGTGTGGGAGTGCCCACCACCTCCCTAGGTATCTCCTTTAGAGTTCTGAGTGGCTCTGACTGAAACTCAGCATGGATCCACTGTCCCATGACATTGGAGACACCAGCCTCCAGTGCTTGCTGCTTAACTCAGCAAGGTGGTGTATCAGAGAAGGCGGGGCTGTGAATGCCGGGGGTGGGGCCAACATGCCCCTTACATGTTTTTGTGTCTCCTGTTCCGAAGTAACACCTGAACAAAGTTTATATTGCATCTTAAAATAAAATTGCTGAGTATGTGGTCCCTGATGGGTTGAGATCATGCAGTAAGGAAGCAGAATGGTGGTGGAGAAGAAGTGGAGAAGAGGAACAAAGTAGCACCAAAGAGCCATGGAAAACAGCTTCAAAAGCTGATTTTGGAATGGAGCCACTCGCCCCACCCTTGTGTAACCCCCTCTTATTTTGGCCCATCTGTGGCCTCTGTCACTGGCATCAGTTAGCAGTTAGGCCTCCAAATTCTCAGATCCTTGACATTTCCAAAAGGATTTTCCCCCCGCAGTAACCCAAATGGTTACAATGCATGTATAACACTAAACAAGTCACTGCAGATTCATTATCAACACACATTCCTCATCTGCATTCAAATAATAGTTAAGAGTATAGGAACATGTGTAGACTCTGCAAATACATAATTTATGCATTTAAAAACGTTGCAGGCACAATTAAGGATCTTAGGCCAACCTTTGGCCTACAGTACCCCTCCCCCATTTCAGGAATGATATGGTGAACTGCAAGCAAGAAATATTATTTACGAGCTTCTGCCTGAATAAATGGATTTTTTTTATTTATTTAATAAAGATTTGTTTTCAGTGCAAGGTAGAAAGTCTGACATTTAGCCACAAGCAGGATGTTTGCTTTACTAGTTTCATGGGGAAGCAAAATGCATCTCATGTATATAAAGTGAATTATCCAAAACTGAATATGATTTTGCAGATCTATGAGACATCAGATTTAATTATAACTTGAGCATCAGTACAAATGGAACTTGCTGCTAAGGTGATTCTATTCAACTACATTTTTCAAAGTTACCAGACATTGCAATTTTAGGAGAGCTATTTATTTTTAATTATGAAAATAAATTTATTTATTTATTTATATACCAAATATTTCTAGGGAGCCTTCAAGGGCAAATGCCCTCCCAAGGTGGCTCACTCAGTAAAATCCTGTAACTGTGATTAAACAGCAAAAATTAATAAAACCAACAAACGTCAGCAGTAAAACATCTAGCCCAGATGGTAACAGAATCAAAATCAAAATTGCAGCTCAAAACCCAGAACAATCCACTGAAACATACTCAGGAGAAGGCCAGAGAAAACAAGTAATTCTTCAGGGCCATCCTAAAAGCTTGCAATGATGGGGCCTTATGGACCCCTAATAGCAACCCATGGAAAAATCCCGCTCTTGTGATTTTAACTGCCCTCAAAAGTAGGCAAGTGAGAAGAGCCTTGGTTGTTGTTCTTAAAGTGTGGGCAGGCTGATATGGATGAAGGCAATCCTTCAGATAATTTGGTCCCTAACAGGGTCGCCAAACACCCCCACAAGGTGGGGTGAATCTCCTGTCTCAGGTGGTGGAGGGGAAGGAGCAACAAATTGTATGCTCCACAACCCCCACCAGGCAGGTTCCCTGTGTGTGCTGCTGGGCAGACTGGTGCCCAGGTGGGTGCTCTGGAGAGCCCTGCCAGCTACTCTCCCACTGTGGCGTTTGCCATACCAAGAGAGCTGAGCCAATGGGGCTCTCCAGGGCTGTCACCTGGTGGCACTACAGCAGGTGCTCCAGAAAGGCCTACTGCCCCACTCTTCCACCATGGTGAATGCTACCGTGGGAGAGTGGCCAGGGAGGCTCTCTGGTGCAGCCATCACTCACCCCATGACTCACTCTGAGGATTCCACAGGCTCCCTGGGATGTGTAGATAGAAACAAGAGGTAGAACTGAATATTATCCTCAGACTGATGACATTTCAGCCCAGACCTTAGGATGACTTCCCCCAGTGGTTTTATGTTGATGTTAAAAAGCATGGGGGACAAGATGGAACCTTGCAGCACCCCAGAGACTAATACCCATGGGATGGAGCAGACATCCCCAAGCACCACCATCCAAGGCTGCTCAGCCAGGAAGGACCAAAACCGCCATGTCCCACCCAGATAAGTGATCCATCAGGAGAGCATGGTTGATGGCACTGAAATCCACTGAGAGAAATAAACTTTTTCACCTTTATGATTTGTGAAGTACCCTGAATATCAAATGGTTCAAAATTCATATAGGTAATGGAGAGAGAGCCTGATGAGAACCAGGCTTTAGCCACTAAATGCAGCCTTACCAACCTGGTGCCCTCCAGATGTGGACTACAACTCTTGGAAGGTGTAGTTTAACACATCTGGAGTGCACCAGGTTGGTGGAAGCTGACCTAGTGGTTAAGGCTTAGTTCACACTGAGCTTGTAAACCTGTGTCTGGCCCATACCACTTCAAATTGCATGGGGAGGTTCACATGATTAAATGCTACTGTGCTTTTAAAAAGTGAACACAGAGGTCTGCCATGTCAAGGAGAAAAGTTCCAGCTGATTGTTTTTAGATATATGTTGTTGCTGTGTGTACTCTCTGTTTATATGTTTTATGTAAATGGTTTTATAATGTGTAAAATGTATTTTTAAATGGTTTTTGATCTTTGTGATCCACCTAGAGAGACTTGGCTATGGATGGTATAGAAATGTAATAAATACTACCACTACTACTACTATTACTACAACATAATTATTTACCATTTTCTGTGACCTGGTAATTTTTAATGCATGGAATGTGTGATGTTGGGTAGTGTTACCCCTAGAACATCTTGCCACTCAGGGAACATGTAACAGTGTTGTAAACCACTCAGAGAACACAGATGGAGACAGAACAGTATACAAAATTACTGAATGAAGAACTAAATGGTAGGGATGAGCAAATAAGGCAAGCTTGATTTCACTCAGATTTTCAGTTTTCCAGTGCTAAGTTTGTTCTGTCCTGATTCCTCATTGGATTGCATTTTTTTTTTAGTCCACACGAAATTTGTATGCATTATTATGTGCAGGTTTTTTTAAAAGCAATTTTGTATGTATTCTGTCCAATTGCACACATTTATTTTTTATAAAAAAATATTTATTTTTTTAAAAGAAAAACAAAACAACAACAGAAACACAACAACAATATCCACTAAAATATCTCTTAAGACTGTAAGATATCTACCTTTGGCTCCCCTTACACAGCTAATGCTTATTATTATTATTATTCTCTAGTTCTTGTCCTAGTTGTATATCATACATTGAGTTCACAGGCATTATCTCCTTTCTCCTAATTTTAACAAAAACAGAAAAAAGAAAACCAACCATCTCAAAGTCCAAAATCCACATACGTAGATATCATTTTTCTCTATCTCTTGTACAAATTCTATAAAAGGTTTCCAATCTAACATAAATTTAGTTGTTGACCCTTCTTTAATTATAATAGTAAGTTTTGCCATCTCTGCCAGTTCCATCATTTTCCAATTGCACACATTTATGAGTACACTTTTGCAAATGTATTAATTTCCACCATTCTTGTGTACAGGTTGTTTTCAAATATATACATTTCTGTGTGCATTTTTTGAAATTCATGTTTGTACTATTTTCTGCCAACCATGTCACAAACTTCAGAAACATATGGATTTTGGTGGCAAACTGTGTTCTGATTTGTTTTAGGTTTCAGAAGTGCGGATTTGGTACGTTTGCATGGAAATGTGAACTGAACACATTTCTCACCCATCCCTACTAAGTGGTTGGAGTTGCCAAGGGCAGGTTTAGATTCTGTTGCAGTGGTGTTCCTGCAGATCCTCCCCTTTTACTTTAGCCCTATAAGGGAATGGTTGTGATTAAGTCCTGTAGAGAAAAGAAACACGCTACATTTGCCGGGGGGGGGGGGCGCGGAGAGACCTGCTTTCTCCTCCTGACATTACTTGGCCCAATGGCACTGGCAAAGTTTTTTCAGAGGCATATCATGCACCTCTATGTACATTTAAGGGATGCACAGATCTGTCACTTTCACTTTCTCCTGCATTTGGTATTGTTACATCTTTCCATCCTGAATATGAAGAAATGTGCAAATTTTGCTAAATTCTTATAAAAAGGAAATGGACATGAAATTCTCACCCAGCCCTATACAAGGCACACAGAAAATCATTGCCTCATCACCACAACCAAAGGGTGACTGCAATATGCCATCCCTCTTTCTGCATACAACCCACCCGCTATAGTTGTCTTCTCCAACCTGGTGTCCTCTAGGTGTGCTGGACTACAATTCCCAGCATCACATCCTGGCTGAGAGTTGTAGTCCAACACATCTGGAGGGTGCCGGTTTGGGGCAGGCTGCAGTTTAATGATGAGCATGAGGCTAGTGATATAATGGCCAATCAGCAACGCTTGGTGGTGCAAGTTGTTACAGTCTCCCGATTTGGGCTGGTGTGCTGCTCTTTTACTATATCGTTGGAACTGCCACACTTGCAAGTAGCGCACAGCAAAGGGCAAGCAAGCATTTTCAGAATGCATATCTAGCCCTCAGGATTCACAGTTGATTTTGATATAAAATGTTATTAACTTTGGCACCTAGTACAAAAGGTCTTGGGAAGGCTGAGCGCCGAAGAAGTGATGCTTTCGAACTGTGGTGGTGGAGAAGACTCTGACGAGTCCCCTGGACTGCAAGGAGGTCAAATCAGTCAACCCTAAAGGAAATCAACCCTGAGTGCTCATTGGAAGGACAGATACTGAAGCTGAACCTCCAATATTTTGGCCACCTAATGCGAAGAGAAAACTCCCTGGAAAAGACCCTGATGCTGGGAAAGACTGAAGGCAAAAGGAGAAGGGGATGGCAGAGGATGAGATGGCTAGATAGCATCACCAATGCAATGAATATGAACTTGAGCACACTCCAGGAGAGAGTGGAGGACAGGAAGGCCTGGCGTGCTATGGTCCATGGGGTCTCGAAGAGTCGGACATGACTTAACGACCAAACAACAACAACAACAAAAGGTCTTGATCAATAATTGTTTCTATCTGCCTCTCATTTTTTCTGGTCTGTCTTCCAAGACATTCATGGGCCACTGCCAAGCTATGTTTTTTGGCTCACCAGCATATAACATCTGATCACACTCTCCAAATCTGTGGGTGTTTATCTTATCTTTTCATTAGCTTGAAAATGTGTGTCTGTGTGCTTCTTTTCTTAAATCTACATAGATGAGAAACCTCTATAACTGTGTTCAGGTCACCCCAAGGAGAAAAGAAAGGCTCTTTTTGTTGACTTCAATATATACCAGTTGTCTTTATATTAAAAAAAGAGAGATCCCAAATTACATATGGCTGTTTTGCATTTCACAAACTTGTCTGCAGTCCCATACACACTAAATCCCACTGAACTCACTTATTTCTGAGTAGACATGCATAAGATTGCACTGTCAGTAGATGAGACTAACCTGCATGCCTTTGTTCTAAGGGATTGCAGTTCAAAACCTATCATGTTTGGTAGGGTACCTCCACTCTTCTGTCGTGGCATGAGTGAAGGTCAATAAATGATAGCTTGGCTTTCTAGCCAGTCATAATTTGTGGTCACCATTGACTTTTCCTTTTCCCCAGACCCTCTTGATGTGCCAGAAAACTGGAGGGGAGGAGATATATCATGCTGGGCTTGGAAGGAGTCAGAAGCAGAGATTCTCTTGTACTGCTGTTTCTTGTGCCAAAGCTCAGCAGAACATGAGAAAACCCCTCTTCCCTCTCCAATAGGAGAGTGGGATGGAGTTCCTCATAACATGCCAGGCTTTGGAGCCATCAGAAGCACTTCTGCCCAGGCCTGGTCCTACCAGAGTGATGCAGCTGTCTTAAGAGGCAGATGCTGAGGGACTGCTGGCAAGGTGTTGGAGGACAGAGCTGTGTGTAACATGCCATCTGTCCAGCACCCCCTAAACTAGCCTGCTGCTTTTAGGTGCAGTGGTGTACGCTACCCCATTGCAAGTGTTGAAATGTGGTTGGCACATATGTATGGAAACACAGGTGGCGGCGGGGTTGATCTTCTCCTTCACCGCAGGCAGCAAAAAGTCTTGAGCCAGCCTTGCTTCTGCCAGGTCCCAAATTCAGCTACACAACATGAGAAGTCTCCCTTCCCCTTCCGTGATTTGAATGACAGGGGGATCTCTTGCACTGTGTTGAGGAGGGGGCCAAGGCTGCATCCTTGGTGAGCTGGTAGATGGGCTTCTGGAGGCTTGGGAAGTACCGTAGAATGGGACTTTCCATAGAGTCATAGAGGCTATCAATGACAGTAGAATGGCATGTAGAGTATCCATCACTATCCAGGACATAGAACTTCTGCTGGAGCATCGTGAAACAGGAACAGATCCTATAGGGCAGAAATAAGAGGCCAGACCACAGGGCTATAAAAGCCAGCTGCAGTCAAGTTAGGGATAGGGCATGGTGAGGGTAGAATTGCCAATCAAAGATTAGGCCAGTGGCTCCTGGGAAAGGGACTTTTCTGTGGTGCACCCTGGCTTTGGAACTCTCTTCTCAAGGTGGCCTGCCTGATGTCCAGCCTAATGAACCTAAAGCACTAGACCAGGTGTATACAATCTGGTGCCCTCCAGATGTTTGGGACTGCAAGTCCCATAATCCCTGATCATTAGGCATGCTGGCTGGGGCTGATAGGAGTTGTACTCCACAAGCTTTGAAGGGTGTCAGGTTGCCAACCCCTGCACTGAACCAAGAAATTTTCAAAAATGCATTTTTATTGCTGCTCAAGTTTTAAGGATTTTTTTTTTTTACTGCTCTAACTTGTTTTCTTGTAGTTTTCAAAATCCTGTATTTTAAATGGGCTTATAGGGATTTATTTGTGTTTCATCTGTAAGCTCCATCTTGATTTTTTTTTTTTAAAGTTGGGGCAAAAACTTTTTCAACATATAGACTGACAAATAAGTAAACTGACCAGAAGAAATAAAAACAGGACCTTGATCAGCAGAAATAATCAGGAGGCATTTTCATGGCATGGAGATAAATTAACGCCTGCATGTCTCTGCACATCATGACTCCATTAAAGATAGAGCTACAGAGGCTGGTTGAAAAGTTGGTGAACCCATTTTTTTCTATCAACATGCATTCCAAGGTAAAGTGATCAAACAAAACCGTTACTTAGAAGATAATGAGCTGCATTGAGTGGAAATGAAGAGACATTTTCCCTTTGGCTGAAGCCTTTTCTATGTGATTCACACAAAGGCACACCACCCTTTTTAAGGTCTAGACATGTTAAGGGGAGGAATGCTTTGGTTCCTTAGCAACAACCTATCGTCACTTCATATGATACAGTTAAAAAGGATTCCGGGAGGTATCAGAAACGGCATATTGCCTAGTTTACACAGGCTGAGAAATTCTATACTTCAGTGCAGTCATGTCAGCGTGGAGTTACACCAGCATGGTCACATAGTTGTGCCAGTGTATCTCTACTGGTAATGGTGGTATATCTGAAATTCTGGCAGTGATGTGGGCTTCTGCCGTATCTTAAAAATCACAGCCATCACCTATCTTTCAGACTATTGCTAGAACTTCAGTATGACAATATGTGTGGGGTTTATCTTTTTAATGATACAGTTGTTATTGGTTTGGGCCCTTGAAGATCCACCTCCTCCTGTACCAACCTTTCTGCACTCTGAGGACAACAGCAGAGGACTTTCTCATCTGCCCTCCACCAAAGGTGGTCAGGGGCACAATCCTATGCATGCTTAGACAGAAAAAAAAGTCCTACAACTCTCAGCATTCCCCAGCCAGCCAAGCTTCTTTTCTGTCTAAGCATGCATAGGATTGTGCCCTAGGCTGGTGAGTACAAGGGAGAGGGTCTTTTCAGTGGTGGTGGCCCCACACCTCTGGAATCACCTCTGCGGTTCATCAGGCACCTTCTTTGCAGGCCTTCAGGAAAGCTATGAAGACCCACTTGTTTTTGCTGGCCTTTTCGCAATCTGTGGACTGCAGGTTTTATTGGTTTTGTCTATTTTTATAGCGATTTTATAGTGTAGTATTTTATATCATTGTTTTGTTTTGTGAACAGCCCAGAGAGCTTTGGCTAATGGGCAGTATAGAAATGCAATAAACAAACAAACATTTTATTGAATAAGTATTTATTGCTTTTTTATTTGTTTCATATATTTTTGTTTTTTTTAAATCTGCTATGCCACCTTGAGAGGATTCTACCCATAAAGGCAGCCTAAAAATGAGTTTGTTTAAATCAATCAATCAATCAATCAACAAATTGTTGTTGTTACTACTACTACTGCTACTGCTACTATTAGTTTTATTTATATACCACCCTCCCTTCCAAGGGAACCCAGGGCAGTTCATGATCAGTTCTGTGCTTGTCTTTGGAAATTGTAAGCCTGTGGACAGTGGTTTGGGGGATGTTCTTTGTGTGTGTGTGGGGGGGGCTTTTTAATATACATTATACAGACACTTAATACATACTACTACCATTGTTGATTTAACTGCTTGAAACTCATTACATCTGTAGCAGGGACATGACTCTTATTGGCTGTGAAACTCTGAATTAGTAAGAGACTTCGCCTGACTGTAATTTGGCCACACATCTTTGTAGGGATGCTTTCAAGTGTGATATGTCAGAAATCAAACAGTGGATAATAAGCACAGAATTTAATTATTTGAAGCTTCTTTTCTTCTGGGAAATTTTGTACCACCCATAAAGATAACCTATTTGCTCTGCCAAGCAAAGGTTTAAAAATTATTTATTATTTCTCTCATGGCTGTTATTGTTAAAGACAATAACACATTTCAATAAAGGACAAGTTAATACCTTGCTGCTTCTCATGTAGACAAAATACCCCAAATTTACATTACATTAGGAAATGCAACAAAATGTTACATTGTGGAGTGATAATGTTCAGGATTCCAGACACCCATTCCACTTCCACCCCCCCACCCCCCAGTTTTCTTCAACATTCCATGCCCGCTGAAAATGCTCACTCCTCATTGGGGTATTTGTGGTTTCCCTCCTTAGGATTTTTTTTCCTGAATGCTTTTTGTACCTCTACAAACTTTGAGATTCTCCCAAGCATGATGTCTGTGTATTGTGCCATTTCGGCCATGTAAGCGATGGCACTCAACACCTAAACATCGGAGATGGAGGGAATATGATAAATGTCACCATATTTGGGGTAAGTCGGTTCCATCTCAGATCTGCATAATGCTCATCATGCACCCCAGCAAAAAAAATGATTTGTGCAGATTTCACAAATGCCTTGGAAAACTGCCAAGTGTATGTTTGAGGCCTTCTTTCTGATTTCAGAAATGCAAATTTACACACCAAAAAACCACCCCTAAACCAAACCAAAACCTTATCTGCTCTATGAAGACTTGACATGTTTAAATAACTATTATCCTTTAAATATATTCAAGTGATGTTGGAATCATTATTCTAACAGATAGAATAGGCACTAAATCCACAGGGGAGTCATTAAAAGATGGCGATTTCTCTCTGTTTGACCAAAGCAGCAGTTATAATGTATTTATTCAGGATTTAGCAAATGGAATTCAATTAGAACTGAAATTGTGTTAAATTGAGTAATTCCTATTGTGTTTGCTTGACAGACAGGAATGACATGACCAGAAAAGCTAAAAGGGAGCTGGATCCAGGGGATTTTGCAGCACTTGTTGACAGCATGTCACTAAATGGTTGTATCTCTTGCCTAACTCCTAAATCACCCGCTTAACACCAGAGGTAAAACTAAAGGCCGCACTGGTGTATTGATATTAGGCGATCAACTCATACCTTTGTACAAGTAATCCCCTTATTCAAGATGGCTTGAAGGGGGCTTAGCATTTCTTGTCTTAGTGTCATGTTAGACTCAGGTGTTGTGATAGCAATTATCATTTTACGTAATGCAAGAGAATGGAACACTATACAGCATGTGTCTTGTTTCAGTGGTATTTGGATGGCTGTTTGGTGTTTGGATGGCTGAAACTGGATGACAGTTCCAAATGTCTTGGAAAACATTTTAAGATAGTTTTAGGGAGCAATCCTATGGCCGCTAGTCAGTGGCTAGACAGCCACAGGATAGGTTGGTTTCTGGGAACTGACCTCCACCCCCTCCCGTGCCGCCTCGTAGGCAGCGTGGAATGGCCCTGCGCACCGTGCTTGGAAGAGGAATGCGGAGCAGCAAAAATGGGGCATTCCTGGGGGCGTGCTGGGGCAGGGAAGTTAGAAATGCTGGTACGACACATCCTACGTGTTGTCTGGCTGCTGCTTCCCGTGCTCCGAGGTCCCACAGCTAGACAGCTGAAATAGGCAGTGTAGCTGTGAAAGCCAGGCAGGGGGAGTGAGGAGGAGATTTGCTCCTCACCACTCCTCCCACCCTGCACTGGATAGGTGGTTGCCCCCAGACTTGGAGGCGACTGTCGACCCAGATAGGATTGTTCCCTCTGATGCACACACATTCATGATAAAACATCATGGAGATTGGCAAATAAAAGATAGAGAAGAAACTCAACAATTGACATTATGTTATTCATTTAAGAAGAAATTCTTATAAATAATTGTTGCCAAATTGGTCCTGTAAAAAAAAAATCCAAATAAATTGGACCAAATTCTGCCTGTATAGGCATAAGAACCAGTGGTGGCTGATAACTCCAGTTCCAGAGGGGTGGTAGTTCCATTCTGGGTTTTAGTTAGCACCAGCTAAAACCCTAAGGGTGCTATCCAAGGTGCTGACCCTCATCCCCAGAATGGGTTCAGCACCTTGGGTAGCACCTTTAGAGCAACAACAACAACAAACTAAAATCCTGAATGGAATCACTGCACGTCCGGAACTGGAGTCACCAGCCACCACTGGTGAGAACATTTTGGACCTCTTGACCTCTTGGAAGGAACTACTGCAAACCTTAGTTGGTTGAACAAGCAAATTACTCAGCTAAAACTGCAGATGACTGAATGGCAGGTAAGCAATTTTAATTGGTGGGATTGCGAATTAAAACTGCTTTTCTTTTTCTTTTCTTTTTATGGATAATTTGATTCTGGTGCTTTATTATAATAAGGAATGAGAAGGAAGATATTACATATCACTGAAGTCCAATCCTGAGTGTGTTTCTGAAGCATTGTAAAGCCTACCTGTTTGAGCTGGCCTTTGGGGATCAGGGTTAAGTCTCGAATGAGTGGGGAAACTTCATTGATTTAGATGACATCTTTTTCAGTTTCTCTGATTTTTCTTTGTTGCATGCCCTGAGCTTTTAGGATGGGGAGGGCGATAAATCTAGGATCTAAATGGATGGGTGGCTAACAAAGCTTTTTAAAATGGGTTTTCGTCTAGTAATGATTGGTAGCTTTTGTTATTTCATGACCCTAAATGTTATTCACAATCTCAAAAAGAGGCACGTAAACCAAGTTTTTGATAATGTGCAAATTTATGTATTAAAATGTAAATCAGTTAAAGAATTCATTGGCTAAAAAGCAGATGATTGGGCAATGAAAGTAATCTAATCAGCTGACAAGCCTATTAGAAGAAATTGTGTGCTACTGGTGAAGTGTTCTGCATTAGCAGAAATTGGCCCAACTAAATATGTTACCTTACCTATGTTGCAGCAGTTACATAGAGCGTGGATGGTTTCCCTTAATGACTGGTGAAAAACATCCAACTCACTTCCTCAAACACAAGGTGTCACTATTAATTTGCAGGATTACATCAAAAAGGGAATTTACCTGGCTGTGAGCAGAATATTTCATTTACCATCAAATTTAGAGGTGATGACTTTGCATGGTGGTAAATATGTGGAAAAGCAAAATGGAAATTCTGGGCCATCAGAGAAAATAGATGTTCCGGTAGATTTATGAGCACTATTAACACTACAACCAGCTACACTCTCTGATACCTTATAATCATTGCTGTGGTACTTCTGCAATAAAATAATGCATTAAAGAAATAATTATAGCTGCAGCCTACATACAATGGGGATATAAATAGCATTTTAAAACAGCAGCAAGTCAGAGTCCTTATTTAATGCCTCTGGAGCACAGTCATACGAATTACTCTAGGCAACCTCAGTTAAATGGAAAGAATACGTTTTCAATTTCCTTACAAGCAATTGGGCCGCTCTCTATGGTCCTTATCCTGCAATTAGTTAAACACATACATAACTCTGCTCATGTTAGGGGCTCCATTCATCTCCATAGACTATTCAACAAAGCACTTAAGTGCATGCATGACTTTAAATAGGGACACAGCTTGTGTTCAGGCTTTGCAGGCAAGCGGTGAACATTTTTAGCCCACTTTGGACTGAAGGTTGGGAACAGCAGGTTGAGTCTCACTTAGTGGAGGCTGGTGGCTCCGATTTTGGTGGGGTTGTGATTCCATTCCAGATTTCAGCCAGAACTCTAAAGGAGCTATTCAAGGTGCTCAACCTATTTTTTGGCGACAGGGTTCAGCACCTTGGATAGCTCCTTCAGAGTTCTGGCTTCTTCTGCCTGAAATGTGAAATGGGTTCACAGCCCCACTGAAATTGGAGCTGCCAGCCTCCACCGGTTCCATGTAGGGTTCTGCCACTCCGTTAGCTTTGGCTCTGAAAAGCCTTCAAGGAAAATGAGATGGATCTGTTCTGATCTGCCAATACTCTGGAGCAGTCTGTGGCAGATGGAATGGATTCTGCAAGCTACTCTGGGCCTGAATAGAGAAGGCTAGCACAGCTGGATGTGAGGCCTGTGGCACATGGAGGAGAATCCTCCAGGCATGGGATGTGGGCTTAGCATATTTCACAGGCCTTGCAAGCCATATTCTGTCCATCGCCTTTCAGAATGGAATGGTCCAAGAACCTACTGGAAGGCAATGGAAAGCTGTAGTTCATTTTGGCCTGGATTCTGTTTGGGGTAGAACTCCTCCCCACTCCTAATCTTACTTAGAAACATAGGAATCTGCCTTAGACCATTGGTCCATCTAGCCCAGTACTGTCAACACTGACTGGCAGGTGCTCTTCAAGGGTTCAGTCAGGATCCTTCCCTAGCCCTACTTGGAGTTGCTGGGAATTGAGCTTGGGACCATCTGCATACAAAGCATGTGCTCTGCCACTGAGCTATGGGCCCTCCTGTAGGGTTGACCACACTGAGATTGCCTGTTGAGCAGTATGCCTCACATTATTCTTTACTTGGTTTGCTCCTTTGGGGGCATGCTCCTCTGTATAAACCTAATGCTGTGACCATTGATGACAGTGGGCAAACACGAACAGGTATCCAGCACTGGCAAAATACCATGGACTCAGTTCAGATGTTCACTGAGGACCACCTGATCACTTTCAGAGCACATGGGGCTGTTGGTGGTTTTGCAACCCGGCAGAGATTTTGTGGAGGTGTGGGTCGTATGAAGGTACGATTAAAGTACAGTTAAGCTGTGTGTGTCATGGTGTGTCATATCTCATGGTTACTGTGATCTGTACAGTTTCAGTAACCCCCAAAAGGGACAATGTGACCGATCAAATTGCAGCAGCTACATGACCACCCCTACCAGATCAATGTGCCAGTTACACTAACCCATCTAGTTTACAAATTGGTTAGCAGCCCAGCATGCTCTTGTAGGCAATTGTGTGGGGCTCAATAAGCATATGCACTGAGCCACTAGGATTCCAAAGAAACACTTCATAACTTAGTTCTTCAGAAAAAAGAACCATATTACCAGTAGTTTCAGGGAAACAAACAAATCACTTTCAGGACTGATTCCAATGTGTCTCTCAATCTTAATTCCCAACCATAAAATGGGAATAATAGTAAGGGCACAATCCTATGGCTGCTAGGCAGTGGCTAGACAGCCATAGGATTGGTTGGTTCCCGGAGAACTGCCTCCCCATCCCCCCCGTGCTTCCTTGTAGGCAGCACGGATCATCCCCATGCTCTACGCTCAGAAGAGTAGCGCAGAGCAAGGGAATGGGGGCATTCTTGGGAGCAGGGTGGGGTGAGGTGGGGAGTTTGGAAGTTTGGAACTTCCTATGTGTTGTCTGGCCTCTCCACCCCACGCTCCAAGGTCCTGTGGCTAGACAGCTGAAATCGTCTGTCTAGCCATGAACGCAGGCTGGCTGGAGCACAGAGGAGATTATCTCCTCTGTTCTCCTCCCACCCTGCATTGGATAGGTGGTTGCCGCTGAGTTTGGAGGTGGCCGTCTATCCCCATAGGATTGCTCCCTCCACCTATCAAGCAAGGTTGTTGCAAGGATGAATGCCATATGGATTGCAAAGCACCACGTATAGTTTAGCAGTGCTTTAGAAATGATAAATGCTAATGAGAAGGTAACAGGATGAATACTGGGAGGGGGGACCTTAAAAGAAAGGGGGAAAAAACCTTGAGAAAAACAGCAGTCCAAAGTCACAATCAGAACTGGAAGTTCTCCAATAGAAGCCCCTCTGAAATGAAAGAGAACAGTGGGGGAGCACAATAGAACTCTTGAGGAAGGCTCATTTAGTTCAATGGGGCTTACACTGGGGAACATTCTGATGGATTGTGGCACCAAGATATTTAAATAGATTTGTTTCAGGGAAAACAGTGGTGGATTTGGCTCTTCTGTAAACAGTAGAAGTGGATAAAAGAGGCAAACATATGACAAAAAAATCCCACCGGACACTGACATCCCTGTTGCAATGTAGGATACCAGATGGTGTGCCTTTGTTTAAAAAAACAACTAACAATCCAAGATTGCGTTGTTGTTGTTGTTTTCCAGGAGGCATATGTAGCTTCATTTTCCATGAAAGAACACAGGTAGCCAGTAAGTTCAGACAATAAACTTTTGCAAACTTAACAGGGAAATATTCAAGCTTGGGGTGGAGATAATTACATTTTAAAAAACCACTTCCAGGAAATAAATAACCTGAGGTTCCAATTAAATTAATGTTTTATCATATAGTTAAGATTTTCTTTGCATCTACCCATGCTGTTTACAAGTCACCTGGAAGTCTAGTGGAGAAAACCAATACTGTACTCATATGCAGAAATAAAAAGAAGCGAGATGAGGAATATCATGTAAGACAAATAATGTCAAAGCATTAAGAGATGCGCTGTTCAATATACCCAATGCACATTAATTAGCATTTCTTCTTTGTCGTGTGGGTTAATTGCATTCTGGAAATGCTCTGAATGCTTCCGATTACCATGCTGAGCTTTACTCAAGACAAGCGTGTCATGCACCATTTGTAGTTAGAAAGCAAAGGGATTAGCATTATATTTGACATATAGAGGAGGTTAAGATGACACATCCTTCATTTCCCATGTATAATTTAAGGGTAAAACCCACATATTCTATTGTTTCTAATGGACATTGCATCCTGTAGAACTCACTACTTCTGGAGTTCACAGAGTCAAATACCGTAACTAGAATTTAAAGGGGATGGACACTAAAAAAGGAACCAGACAATGTTCTTACTCATGGCATTTCTTGCAATGCACACAAAAAGGGGTGATCAGATTTTATGATTCAAGAGGGTATATAGGGAACTGTGCTACGCTGACAAGCATCATTGCAGGAGTAATTTATTTTAGGGTTATACTCATGCACCTTGATTTGGCAATTTCTTATGTGTAGGCATGTTCTGATATTCATGTACTAATTTCTGTGAAGACAGTAGATTCCTGCTCTGTATGTATTTGCCTCTTCCACTGAAATGAATAAGTCAAAGTACCCATAGTAGAGTCTTGTGTGCATAGCAGACTGCTTATAGAGTCCGGGACCACAGAAAGGACCTAGCACTCTTTTCATTCTTCCTTTGGCTTTCATCCATATGTATGTATGTATGTATGTATACATATATGCATGTATGTATGTATACATATTTTTTGTATATGTATATACAAAAGATAGAAAGACTAACGAAAGGGAGGAAAGGGAAAGGTTCCTCCTGTGCAAGCACCAGGTCATTACCGTCCCCTAGAGGGACGCCGCTTGCGCTGGCGTTTTCATGGCAGACTGTAGCGGGTGGCTTGCCATTGCCTTCCCCAGTCGTGACTACCTTTCCCCCAGCAAGCTGGGTACTCATTTTACCGACCTTGGGAGGATGGAAGGCTGAGTCGACCTGAGCCGGCTACCCAAGACCCAGCTTCCACTGGGATCAAACTCAGGTCGTGGGGAGAGTTTCGGTTGCAATACTGCCACCTACCACTCTGTGCCACACAAGGCTCTTAAAAAAAGAGTGTGTGTGTAAATATATATATATATATATATATATATATATATATATATATATGAACATTACAGGTTCTGCCCTCATCTGTGCTGTTAAAAAGCTCTGATTCTGCTTGGACTGAAGTTATTGTAGCTGAGACTGAGATCAGGTTTATTATAGTTTGGTCATCTCTATGATGGCTTGAACTGATGCACTTAGGGCACAATCCTATGGGGATAGGTGGCCGCCTCCGAACTTGGGGGCGACCACCTATCCAATGCAGGGCAGGAGAAGCACAGAGGTGCTTGTTCGCTCTGTGCTTCTCCTGCCCTTTATTTGCAGCTAGACAGCCGATTTCGGTTCAAACCTCTTTGGGGAAGGCATTCAGTAACTGTGGTGCCACAACTCAGAAGGCCCTGTCTCTTGTAGCCACCCACCTTGCTTTCTTCAGCAGGAGCACCCAGAGGGGGGGCTCCAAAGATAACCTAAGGGTCTAAGCATGCACAAATGGGATGAGATGTTGGGCAGTATATATAGTTCCTGCCTATTTATCAGTGAGAATACCTTTTCAATAAGGCCTTTCCCACAGCAGGCAACTCCCCCGCCACCCCAGTAATGCTGCCACCAGGACCTATCCGCCATGGTCCAACCCTTTTTACTTTCTCCTCGAGCTGTGAAGACACACTGCTGTTATTATAACCTGTATTATTCCCTTTATTATTTTACCCTTAGGTAGCCAAGAGCAGAAGGTGTAGGATTTTATAAAACAAATAATATTTTATTATTTACAGCATTAATATGGTAAACAGTAAATAAGGGAGCAATCCTATGGGGATAGGCAGCCACCTCTGAACTCAGAGGTGACCACCTATCCAATGCAGGGTTGGTGGAGCGTGGAGGGATCTTTGCCTCTGCGCTCCAGCCAACCTGCATTTGAGGCTATATGGATGATTTCGGCTGTCTAGTCACAGTGCTTCGGAGCAGGGGTGGTGGTGGTCAGACAATGCATAGAAAGCATCGTACTGGCCCTTCCAAGGTCCCCACCCCTCCCTGCCCCTGGGAACTTCCCCTTTCCTCCTGCTCTGCATGGCTCTTACGAGTGCAGAGCCTGGGATGATCCATGCTGCCTACAAGGAGGCAGGGAGGGGGCAGGGAGGCAGTTTTCTGAGAACTGACCTTGGAGTGTGGGCTCTGAGGTCAGTTCCTGAAAACCAAGTAAACTTATGGCCATCCAGCTGCTGTCCAGCAGCCATAGGATTGTACTCTAGAATCATAATCCTAGTCACTCTCTCTCTCTTCAGACTCTCTTTACTAGTGCTGTGCCAAATCCTGTCCCCTATTTTAGGGAACGTTTTCTCTCCCTGTGAAAGAGGGGGGTTTTTTCTGCCTTTTTTGCTGGGAGGGGGAGAATTTTGGAGAATTTTCTCCTTGGGGAGATGGACAGGGTTTCCACATACCTTAAGTGTAGGCAATTCTTGAGGGGTCTTCTTTCTATTATTTTTTAACCCCTCCCACATTTGCAGGAGCCCAGGACTCTTCTCCAGCCCAGCAGTTCTTTCTGAACTCTCAGGAGATAATGTGAACTGCCTATTGACCATCTGAATGCCTATTGGACCCTCTCCAATAGGCATTCAGGAAGAACTCCCAGCTGGAGAAGAGTCCTGGGCTCCTGCAAGTCCTGATCAAATTTGCAGATGACACAAAATTGGGTGGGATAGCTAATACCTTGGAAGACAGAAACAAAATTCAAAGTGATCTTGATAGACTGGAGCACTGGGCAGAAAACAACAGAATGACATTTAATAGGGATAAATGCCCAGTTCTGCATCTAGGAAAAAGAAACCAGATGCACAGTTACAAGATGGGTGATACTTGGATCAACAATACTATAAGAGAGAAAGATCTTAGAATTGTCGTCGATCACAAGCTGAACATGAGCCAACAATGTGATGTGGCTGCAAAAAAGGCAAATGCTCTTTTGGGCTGCATTAATAGAAGCATAGCTTCCAAATCCTGGGAAGTACTAGTTCCCCTCTACTCAGCACTGGTTAGGCTTCATCTGGAGTACTGTGTCCAGTTCTGGGCACCACACTTTAAGAAGGATGCAGACAAACTGGAGAAGGTTCAGAGGAGGACAACAAAGATGATCAGGGGACTGGAAGCAAAGCCCTATGAAGAGAGACTGAAAGAACTGGGCATGTTTCGCCTTGAGAAGAGAATACTGTAGGGAGATATGATAGCACTCTTCAAGTACTTGAAAGGCTGCCACAGAGAAGGCCAGGATCTCTTCTCAATCATCCCAGAATACAGGACAAGGCATAATGGGCTCAAGTTACAGGAAGCCAGATTCCGGCTGAACATCAGGAGAAACTTCCTGACTGTTAGAGCAATATTGCAATGGAACTCAGGGGTGTTGCTAGGTTCTTAAAAGCTCTGGGGCACAGGCCCATAACACAAATTTGTGCATATATATATATATATATATATATAGTATAAGTGCATGTCTAATATGTGTGTGTTTGTGTGTGGTGTGTGCATGCAGTGTGCTTGTGTGTGTGTGTGTGTGTATAGATTACATACATACATAAGAAGTGTGCACTGACCCCCCACCCCACTTCAACTCAGACCCTGATTCAGCATTTTGGAAAACATCCCGCTTCTGTTCTGGCCAATTTGTAGTCAGACCACTTCAGCTCAGCACCAAACCTGAGTCAATGTTTGGAAAAATGAGTCTTTATGCTTCCTATTGACTACCATGGGAAATAAGGAAAAAAAAACTAACTTTTTTCTCTTGGTTAGAACTGGATGATAATTTCAGGCATAGTAGTCCCCTAGAAGAGGATTACACCTGCCCAATGGCAGAAAAATAGGTGCAGGGTTTATATTTTGATTTTCTTTTAAAGGGAACCGCCAATAACATTTTAATTCCTTGGAAGAATTGGATAAAACTTTCAGGATTCATTGCCCCATCAGAGGAGATCATGTCTGCCAAATTTCAGAATGCTAGCCACAAGGTTTTTTTGTGCAACGGTGGCCTTGACATTTTGAGGTCTCCAAAAAAAGGACAAACTTATCTCCCTATGTTCCTTGTGGACCATTGTTCTGAAAATTGCTGGTAAGAAACCAGCAAAGTGTCAGAAGGATAGGTGCAGCTGTTCATGTGGAAGGAGAGTTCTCCAGTTTGAGGGAGGGAGTGATTTGCTTTCCCTTCCATTCACCCCATCCCCGATAGTTTTTGGGTAAATTTGTATGAAAATGCACAGATCATTAGAGGTGTTCCCCAGGCAAGAAACCTGCAAAGTTTCTGAAGGATATAGATGCATTCTAATTTCGAATTGCTAGAATTTATTTACATTTCACCAGTGTCAGCAGCAGGGGAACATGGGTAGGAAGGTGCTATTGCACTCATGTCCTGCTTGTGGGTTTCCTATGGGCATCTGGGTGGCCACTCTGTGAACAGAATGCTGGATTAGATGGACCTTGGTCTGATGCAGCACAGCTCTTCTTATGTTCTTAAATAGAGATTGCCTCTGAGCATGTGCAGAATGTTCTTCTTTCACCACTGAGCACTTACATTCTTCCCCTACCAATTCTATTCCCCTCCATGCAACTATCCCTCCTCATCCTACCATCCTCCAGCAACTCTTCATAAAAACAGACGTCTTGTCTTGCGCAACTGCTCTCTACCTCCTCCTTGTTATGCACAAGCTCTCATTTTATCTTCCTCCCCATAACTTCATTTGTGCCAAGACTTCACCAGGATTCAGCCAATGAGTTTGTTTTCAAAACTAGGGCTCAGTTATGGAGAAACTCTGACTATGTGCTAAGTGCCTTTCCCTCATCACTGAAGCTAGAGTTCATGCAAAAAAACCCCAGACCCCAAAATGACAAAACATGCATAGGACTGAGCTGAATGGGTAGTCAATTCATTGGACAGAATTGGGTAGGCACTGTACTAAGCCCGCAGTACCATGCTCACAACTCAGGACTTATTTCTGAGTAAACATGCAGAAGAACATCAAGTGCAAACCTCCCTGCAAAAGTACCTTGTGCTGGAATCCTATGCACACTTTCCTGAGGGTACGCCTCATTAAACGTAATGGAACTTCTCTGTAGGCATACATAGGATTGCATAAATTAGCAATATTTATCTCCCCTCCACTCCAACCAAAGACTCCTTAAAAAAAAAAAAGCTTTCTGTTCATAGGAAGCTGCCTTATACTGAGTCAGACCCTGGGCCCTTCTAGCCCAGTGCTGTTGAAACTGAGTGGCAGCAGCGGCTCTCCAGGGTTTCAGGCAGGATTCTTTCGTAGCCCTACCTGGAGATGCTGGGGATTGAAGCTGGGACCTTCTGCATGCCAAGCAGGGGCTCCGCCGCTGAGCTGCAGCCCTTCCTGTCACTGGATAATGGCAGCTGACAAAGAAAACGGCCCCAGTTTTGTTCCTCTGCAACTATGTGAACCCACTTTTCGCAAAGGCTTGAGTGAGAAGGAGAAAAGCCAACCTTCTTGTCTGTTTGTATAAAGTCAAATACCATTCAGAACTTCTCTTGCCTGCTGAAGAGAATTCTCTTTAAGAATTCCCCAATATATGCTCTGGGTGGAATAAAGAAGAGAAAGAAAGAAAGAAAGAAAGAAAGAAAGAAAGAAAGAAAGAAAGAAAGAACAGGATAGGGGAAGGAAGAAGAAAAGAAGAATGGTGATTGGAAATGCAGGGGGGTGGGGAGAATTCCCTAAGCCAAGTAGCTCCTTTCAGAGAGGCAGTACTTCAGAGGAATTTAGGAGGCTGTGCAGGGTTTGCAAGGATTGCATGTACTTAAATTAACTTTATGAGGTGAGGTGGTGGAGGGCTTTTTCTAGCTTTTTTAAAACTGTAGAACCTGTTTAAAAGCCTTAGCAGTTCCTTTATCATGATGCCACATAGTCCTAACCCTCCTTTTGGAATAATTTGAGTTCTACAGCTATTTAGGAGAAATTAAAGTGGAGGGGGAGAAAGAAGTTTGTGGAGGCTGATTGAGTCCTTTGCTGTACTGAAGCTATTAAACTTCTGCAGAATCCAAAGGTTCCACTTTGGGGCAGTAAAATCAGGTGCTGTGTGAAATACACAGCATTTCTGTGTGAAATACACAGCATCTCTTCCCTTCCTTCTCGCTCTTCAAAATTTCATTGCAACAGTGGCCAACAATGCCCAACAGTGGGCATGTAAGAGCTGAAAAGAAAATAGGGGGAGAGAGGCTTTTTGCACCTCAAAAAGACAAACAAACAAAACCCTACACCAGAGATTAGGGATAGTGACCTCCTAATGGTCATCTTAAACACCTTCTGGTTAGGATCTCTAATCCCCTGGGTGACTCAACAGTTTTTACTTTTTGTTTTAGACTTTGAGAAAAGGAAACTTTATGCATGGCTAACATAAAAGCCACTGGACCTAACTGTCTGAAATTTGGTAGGTTCAGTTAGCTCCATAGGGACTGCTAGATCCCCAAATTCCATGAATTTATGTGGAAGCAGAAAGAAATTATAGCTCTTTACTTCGACAGCTTTTCTTGGAAAAAGCAAATTTTACCTGTGGCTAGCAAAAAGCCACTGGACCTAACTGCCTGAAATTTGGCATATTCAATCAGCTTCATGGGGCTACCAAGCCTCCAAATTTCATGCATTTATCATACAAACTAAAAAAGTTATGTCCATTTTTGTTTTCCAATGGGAAAATGTAAAAAAATAAAAAGGCAATTGGGACAGCTCAAAAAATCTGAGGCCCAGCTCAAAAGATCTGGGGCCTGTGCCCAGGTGGGCCCTCCCCTAACAACACCCCTGATGGAACCAATTACCTAGTGAGGGGGAGGGAGGGGTGCACGAAAGTCACTTACCTGGTCTCGCAGCTTTTCGCGGTGGGGGGGAGGCGCTTCGCTGCTCTCCCCCTGAAGTTCAGGCTGGGGGGGGAGGCTTCCCACCTCGCCTGGCCGAAATTCAGGCCAGGGAGGAGGCGCCTTGCCTCGCCTGGCCGCGAAATTAAAAGTAAAAAAAAACAAACGCCCCCATGATAGGCTACGTGATGATTAACGTAGCCTATCACGGCTAGATCTGCAAAGTCAGCCGTGATAGGCTACATAAATCGTCACGTAGCCTATCACGGGTGACTTAAAAAAAAAAAAAGTGCGTACGCAAATGGCGGCCCCCATAGGGAGCCGCCATTCGCGTTCCTTATTTGGTCGCTGTAGTCTACGTAAATCTTTACGTAGACTACAGCGACCAAATAAGGAACGGGAATGGCGGCTCCCTATGGGGGCCGCCATTAGCCGTACAAGCTTTTTTTTTTTTTTTAAAGTCACCCGTGATAGGCTACGTGACGATTTACATAGCCTATCACGGCTGACTTTGCAAATCTAGCCGTGATAGGCTACATTAATCATCACGTAGCCTATCACGGGGGCGTTTTTTTTTTTTTAGTTGTATTGGAATGGCGGCGGTGGCAGCCGGTCGAAAGATCGGCTGCCACCCCCGCCCCTGACAAAGACCCGACGAACCGCCGCTGGGACCCACCGCCGGGAGGGACATTCGGGAAAGGTAAGTCCCATCCTGGGGGGTGTGCAGGGGGCAGGGGGCTGCAGAGAATTTCTCCCCGAAACTTCTTCGGGGGGCCGAACACGTTGGCGCTCGGCCCCCCGAAGTTTCAGGGAGAAATTCTCCGCCAACCCTAGGTGGAGGGCTCTCCCACACTGGAGGCATTCAAGACGAGGCTGGACAGCCATCTGTCAGGGATGCTCTGACTTGGATTCCTGCACTGAGCAGGGGGTTGGACTCAGTGGTCTTATAGGCCCTTTCCAACCCTACTATTCTATGATTCTATGATTCTAAGTGCAGAGGGGGTGTTTTTTAAAATAGAAAGAAGACCCCTTAACAACTGCCTACACTTAAAAAGGTATGTGGAAAACCCTGCCCTCCTCCCCAAGGAGAAAATTATCTGAAATTCTCACCTCTCTCAGCTTCTTTTGTCAGAGTTTTTGTTTTGCTCCTACCCACCCCCCACAATATGCCAAAAATGGAAGAATAAAAATTTTCAGCACAGCTCTACTATTTACACTCAATCTCTTCACAGACTCCCACATACAAATCTCATCCCCTGCCCTCCCTCACACAAGCATAGCATCCTGTTGATATATCACACCCCCTTCACCCCGTTTACTCACTCAGCCAATCATCTCACACATGCAGATCCATCATTCCTCCTGTTACTCATCCCACTCTCTCTCTAGATAGACTCACCATAAAACTCAGAGATATAACAGGAATACATATTTATAACCACTGATTCATTATATACATATGTGTAATGCACAGTATACAAATTTCATAAATAAATATTTAGCTTTGAATCCACTGGATTCAAAACCCTGCCATTCCTGGTAGGGACCCCCAAATTGGGCCCCTTAGCTATGCCAGCCCAGAGCTGGCATACATAATTTCCCCCATTGGTTTCTGAAGCTGAAGCATAATTTCAAACTCTTTGCTGAACCTGGATTGGAAGCAGATCTCATTCATGGATGAAGTTCAGGAAAGATTTTTAAAGTATAGTTTAAAATGTCTTTTCAGTTTAGGGAGTTTTTAAAAAGTAGCTTAGAAAGAACTTAAAGATAAGGCATTGCTTATTTTGGCTTCCTATTCTCCCTTTTTCATATTTCAGGGAACCCTCTGAAGTTAAAGAACAAGGAAGTTGGAAGGGTGGCTCCATTTTTTTCTTATTCACAGTAGAACTAGAAGATAATTTTGTTTATTGGGTACCTGCAATATACCTTTTGTATTGCTAGTTCAGTTCCTGAAGAATGAAAAATTGATTTTTTCTTTTATATACCAGAGCTAACACCAACATCTATAATCTTCATACAATTACACTGATATAACAAAGGGCCACTGTACTATATAAAATTGTTAAAACAACAATGATTCTCTAGGACTGACTTTCAGTGCTTCTTACTCAGAGATGAGATGGCAGCATATGCAGATGCAGAGATACGAGTCCCTGTCTTCACATTCGCTTTGTTTACTTGCCTCTTCTGTATCCTCAAATGATTGTGTTTGTACTTCTGTGGAATCTGTAAAGCAACATTTTCCAAACTGCTGGTAGTTGACACTGTGTAGCATCAGTAATGGAGTGATGTGGATCCATTACATTCAACAAGGAAAAACTGAGTTGGCAATTCTTCTCTTGCTTAGATTTTAATCCAAGTGAAAGAAGACGTCTGGGGCTTGTAAAGCTTGCCTTTCCTTGGAGGCAGGCTTTAAAGAACTGCATAACTGCCTTGTTTTCTGAGCCTGCCTTTCAAGAACGTCGCTGGAACCTCTGTAAGTGAGATGGCTGAGAGCCAAATTACATGTTTCTCTAATCCTTAGGGCTGTGCATTGCTCCGGTGCCAAATCCAAATCCCGAAGTGAATCGGGGTGCTTCGAGGGTGCCTCAGTGCGATCAGAAGCAGATCAGACCAACACCGAGGTGCTCTGAAGTGAAGCAGGTCACCGACGAAGTGCCTCGGTCCACCTTGGAGATTTGGAGCTATTCTGATGCCTTCTGAAGTCCAGAGAGCCTGTCTCCAAAATGTATCAACTTGAGAAAGATCAGGGAGGGGGAGAGGAGGAGGAGGAGGGAGTGAGCTTTGGTGAATAGCAACTCTAGTTGCCAAATTAGGGCTGAACATAACCCCCCAGTCGCCGATCAATGACAGTGGTGGAGGAGGGGAGGGGGAATAATGGATATATTGGAGAAAAAAGCTTGCATTTGTTCATTGCAAGAGAGATTGAGAACTGGCGGTGTTATTGGAGAGACCTCTGAAGTTATTTGGCTACATCTGTGGTGTATGTGTGTGCACGCACGCACGCGTGCATGCGTGCGTGTGTTGGACTCCTTCCTACTCTTTCTTTATGCTTTTCTGGCTAGATCCTTTTAAAAAACACACACAGAATTAGAAAGTACTTTTCTTTCCTTGTTCTTGGCTCCCCACACCCCACACTTCTCAATTCCTGTATTCCTTCCCTTCCCATTTTTGAACTCTATATCTTTTCCCTAAAAAATAGAAATATAAACCCTATTCTTTGCTTGTGGGTAGTTCCATATTTGGTTTTCTTTTGCTCTTGTGTGTCTCTATGTGTGCTTGTGTTGTGGTCAAGCAAAGCACTACACATGTCCTCATTTCAAAATACAGTGGGCAAGGCACTACATCTATTATTTAAATAATATTACACTGTGTGGCAAAGCAAGCAAGCTCAATATGAGGCATCTTCGGGGTCTTGAATCCATTGCAGATTTTTCCAACATTCCTACTGTTACAATCAAACAGATTACTTGAGAGACTGTGAGAAAGAAGTTATGTGGATTTAGAAAAGATGGAGCTAGGCACATTATGTAAGTTGACCAGACTTTAGAAATCCAGGAAATTTTTACCACAGGGCAGTTGCATGAATCAACCATCTCTTAAGTCCAAGATGGCAAATTGGCAGTCCACAGCGTGGATGCCAACTTTATCTGGCCCCAGATTACCAATTTTAATAGTACTAGGGGAGAGGGGTTATTTGCACTTCAAAGAAACTTACAGCAGATATTAGGGATAGTGACCTCCTCCTAATCACCGCTTAAACACCTAACTTCTCTGAATTTCTGAGAGCAACATGATTTATCTGTGCCTAGCACAAAAGCTACTGGGCCCAGCTGTCTGACATTTGGCCAAACCCCTTCCATGGGGGCTGAGAGTTCTCCAAATGCCATATATTTTTCATGAAAATTGAAAAAGTTATAGCCATTTCTATTTTCCAATGCAATTCAATGGGAAAATGTCATATCAGAATGATTCAGATAACCGAATCTCGCTTTGGATCCAAATCCAAAGAGAAGTGGATGGGGTCCGAATTGGTTTGAAGCGAAGCAGGGCTGCTTTGGAAGGTCTGAAGCGGCATCTAACATGAAGCAGAGGGTCCATGCACAGCCCTACTAATCATGTAGCATGCAGATGGGGCTTGTCTTTTTCTTTTTTCTTTTTTAAAAAACTCTAATATAAATAAGTGTGAATGGCCCTGATTTGGATCTGGATCATCAATTCTGGGAGGGGAGGATTAAACCTCCCCCCACCATTTGCTTTCTGAAATCCCCCCATGGAGGTGTGGTTAACAAAGGTAAAACAAACAAAAACAAAAAACAAGTCTCCTTTGATGTCAATGGAGGCTTTTTTCCTTTTGTGAAACCCCCATGGTATGTGTGTGTGTGTGTGAAAGAGAGAGAGAAGGGAGAGAGACAGAGAGAGACAGAGAGAGACAGAGAGACAGAGAATTTAGGGAAGCAAATGATCTGTGCGGTGGGAAAGTTTAATCCTCCCCTTCTAGAGTATGGTGGCCCTGATCTGAATCAGAGCTATGCATGCTTATGCTACAATAGAAACAGAGGCAAGTTTCAGCTACACACTGCATGATTTGTGTGATGTGTAGTTTGGCTCTAGTCCTATTCAGGTATTATTGAAGTGAGAAGAGTAAACATGTGAGGAGAGGGAGGCTCTAACGCCCCCCTCCTTGCCTGTTTCTGTCACCCTCTACTCATGGAGGGCCTTGGCAGGGGCAGCCCAAGACATTTCGCTGCCTGAAGCAAAGGACGAGATGGCACCCCCTCCTGTTCCAGGTACAACAGCCAACTGGACTGGCAGTTGAATCTTCCTTCAACGCTGGGGATGGGTCAGCAATCTCTACTGCATCTGAAGGCAGCAGCCTAACTTAGGAAGCACCCAGCAGGCTGTGTGGCAAACAGGTCTTTCCTCCAAGACATTGCTGCTGCCTCCCAGCATCTGTGCATGAGGCAGCTGCTTCATTCTGTCTAATGGTAGGGCCGTCCCTGAATGATGGTCTGAAGAGGAGGGCCTCCTGTATCTCCACACTATTAAGAGCTCTAGAAAATCAGGATTCTTAATCCTCTGGAGAGCCTCCATAGATACAGGAGGCTTTCCTCTTCATACCGCTAACCCCACGCGAGTACAGGATGACGGAAATGCCCATCTCCTCGCTTGTTTACTCTTTTCACTTTTAATAATGCCTGAATAGGGCTTCTGAGTAGGTATAAATGAAATACAATATCTGGGGAAACAACTCTGTAGCATAGCTGAGATGAAACGAAGGCTGGGCCAAAAATGTCAAAACATTCTTTTTGACCATTTTTTCAGCCGGTGGGTGTGAAATGAATCATCCCTCCCCCAAAATGTGTGCAGGGGGAAAAAATTATTTGAAATTTTGGGGTGTGGGTCGCTGCTAACTTTACTTAACCTTTCAAGGTGGCTGAGGTTTTTCAGGTTTTTTTTCCCTTGCTTTTTTAACTTAAGAAGAAGCCCTGCACTGCTCACCGTGAGGCTCTCTCTGCAGCTTCCACTGGCTGCATTTCCTGGAATTAGGGGAGGGGCCATAGCTCAATGTGATAGAGCATGTGCTTTGCATGCAGGAGGTTCCAGGTTCAACCTTCTCCAGGTAGGCCTAAGAGATAATCCCGCCTGAAACCCTGGAGAGCTGCTGCCAGTCAATGCCGACAATACTAGGCTAGATGGGCCAATGGTCTCACTTGGTATAAGGCAGCTTCCTATGTTCCTATGAATGTCTCACCTGTTCTTTTGTCTGTGTAATGTAACTATGGAGTAACAAGGAATAAGCATTGGACAAAAGCGGACTTTTAAGTTGCCAGGTAGCAGAGAGCAGGGGAGTTCGTACAATTAGGATGCTGCAGAAAATTGTCTAACCAAGCTCAGGGGAGGGAAACTGGGATGGGAAACTGGTGGCCCACCAGATGTTTTGGCCTCCAACTCCCATCATTCCTATCCAGCATAGCCGATGGTGAGGAATGAAGGGGCTTGTATGTCAAAACATCTGGAGGGCTACAAGTTGGCCACCTCTGTTCTACCCCAGTGATCTAATGCTCAGGAACAGTTCCAGTATGTACTCTGTGTAAGACAGGGGTGGGCAGCCTGTGGCTTACAGGCTGTATGTGGCCTCCACCATCCACCAGTGCAGCCCCACCACCCACTACTGACCTCCACACCCTGAAAATAGTAAAAACATATTTTTAAACCAAAAAATGGCATCCGTAGCACCACAGAGCACTGTAAAAGGGTCAAATTTAGCTTGCAAACAAGCTAGATTTGACTTTTTTTTGTGTTCCACAGTGCTCTGGATGCCATTTTTGGATGATCTGGTAATTTATTTTTAAAATTCATTTTTGGGGAGACTGTGGCCCAGTGGTGTGTGTGCATCTGTCCAGGGGGCGAAACTGGCCCCTGTACCTCCCGAAGTTACTAATCCTTAGTGTAAGACCTCCCCCAGTCCATGTGATTCATAAGATCCCTGTCTTGACCCCACCCCTAGCCATTCCTATAGCCACATAGGCTGGGAGGAGAGTTTACACAGCTTTTGATGCCGATGGTATACAGAGAATCCACCAATTTAATCTAGGGTTTGTTTATCTGAGAATTGAACACCCTTGAAAAAGGTATCATTCTTTCATTGACTTGGTTGACGCTGACAGCCTGCTTGATGCTAATATTGCTTGGCATCTCTTTCAATCAATCATTTGAAAGAACAATTGTTTCCCTCAAACTCCACAATAAATGCCATGTATATTCTTTGAGATACGTTCCCAGTTATAGATATTAACTACCCAATCAGATAAAGTTTCATCTGTTTTAGATCTTAGAATGAATGATGTACAATTGTACAAAGCATTAGGGATGAACCCTATCCATCCATTCTCCTGAAGAGAACATCTATTTTGTGTTGTTTGGGGACAGAGCTTCAGGTTTTGAAGTGTAACTTCAAATTTTTATTTTCCCAGGCATTTTAGCATTTTAGCTTTCTAAACTTTTAGCTTTGCTGTTTTAAATTTGTATTTTAAATTCCTGCACTGCTGCTAGGTTTTATTGTGGTTGTATTGTTATATTGTGGTTTTAATGTTCTATATATTTTAAATTGTTTTATTGTATGCTGTTTGGTTTTAATTTTTGTGAACCGCCCAGAGAGCTTCGGCTATTGGGCGGTATAGAAATGAAATGAATGAATAAATAAATAAATAAACTGTGTGTGTGCGCTCATGCAACATTCAAGAAGGTCCAGGACCCAGCTTGTATACCTAAAATTGTGAAAAAGCTAGGACCCTGTGAAACACAAATATTGTCACCCTTGCCAGAGTGGTACACTGATATCCCATGTTTGGGCCACTTATTGGTAAAAGTGTATTTCCAGTCTTGGGCAGATTTTCTAAATTGTTATCTTGACCATTGTTTTGGTAACTGTTGTATTTAATATGTATCAAACTTCTAGGAGGATTGGGTGAATCTGTCAGTCTCGCTTTATCCCGCATTCAGTGTTTCAAGTTCTTTCTTTCTGTAATATGAAGGACTTTGCAAATTTTGGAAAATTCTTATAAAAAATTAATTGAATCAAAATTCTCACCCATCTGCACCAGCCAAATTCAAAAGGTACTGATATTTCCAGCAAGGAAAGGACCATGATGTGCCTGATTGCCATATAGCTGTCAGGAGCATGTAAAGAGAGAGAGAGAGAGAAACAGAGAGAGAGACAGAGAGAGGTGGCAGCCCTAATTCAGCACTAACATGGCTGAGTAGATAGGGATTCAAACCCAGATGTTTAAGAGCAAAGTACTCAAAGTCCTGGGCCTGATTGTCCTATGGGAGGCCTGAGAGACAATTGCCAGCCCCAAAAGATACATTAACTCTGAAGTTTTGCATTGGTCAGTCACTAGGTAACCATCTTGAAGGTGATATTATTACTCTGATATCCCACCATGAAATGAACATATAACCATATCTTCAGTTCTTTTCATCATCAGTAGCATAGCCAGAGCAGATATTAGTAGTCAGCTTAAAATCCTATAAGGGTGACATCAGTTTACCATCCCAGTGACAGCTAGGCCTATGCCACACTGCTCTCAGGATGTCTGCAAAGCTAGGTATCTTCTAGCACTGAATTAGCACCATTGAAAAATTCCTCTCAGCACATGAAACACATGGGATTTCCCACTCCTGTTTTTTTTCAGGGATGCAGCCTTCCCCAGCCTGGGGCCCTCCATATGTTTTAGATTCCAACTCCCATCATCCCTGAGCATTGGGCATGCTGGGTGGAGCTGATTGGAAGCTTGAGAAAATGTTTAAAAGTCTATGCTTGGGGCTAAAGTGACATCATCAGAGGATACACTAAGTGAGCATTCCTCAATTAGGTTGTGTGCCACCACCACTGAGAAGGCCTTTTCTCTGGTAGTCACCTGCCATGAGTCAGATGGTAGAGGCATCCAGCGAAGGGTCTCTGATGAGAAGGATCTTGGAATTGTTGTAGATCACAAGCTGAACATGAGCCAACAGTGTCATGTGGCTGCAAAAAAGGCAAATGCTCTTTTGGGCTGCATTAATAGAAGCATAGCTTCCAAAACCCGGGAAGTACTAGTTCCCCTCTACTCAGCACTGCTTAGGCCTCATTTGGAGTACTGTGTCCAGTTCCGGACACCACAATTTAAGAAGGATGCAGAACTGGAGAGGGTTCAGAGGAGGGCAACGAAGATGATCAGGGGTCTGGAAACAAATCCTATGAGGAGAGACTGAAAGAACTGGGCACGTTTAGCCTTGAGAAGAGAAGAATGAGGGGAGATACGATAGCGCTGTTCAAGTACTTGAAAGGTTGTCACAGAGAGGAAGGCCAGGATCTCTTCTTGATCATCCCAGAATGCAGGACACAGAATCATGGGCTCAAGTTACAGGAAGCCAGATTCCGGCTGAATATCAGGAAAAACTTCCTGACTGTTAGAGCAATACAACAATGGAACCAATGACCCAGGGAGGTGGTGGGCTCTCCCACACTGGAGGCATTCAACATGAAGCTGGACAGCCATCTGTCAGGGGTGCTTTCACTTAGATTCCTGCATTGAGCAGGGAGTTGGATTAGATGGTCTTATAGGCCCCTTCCAACCCTACTATTCTATGATTCTATGAAGATCTCAGTGTATAGACAAGGCACATTTGAAGGCAGCCAATCCTCTGGGTACTCTGGTCCCAAGCCATAAAGGATTTTAAAGGCCAAAATCAGCATGTTGAAATGAACCCAGAAACAAACTGGGAGCCAATGCAATGGAGGAAGCACCTACATGATTTACGTTACAACAGCACAGTGAGATGACCCCATGGAGAAGTGGCTGCCACGCCACTTTTTGCAGCATCCAAAGGCACCTTGGGGCATGAGGGCTTCCCTTGCAGAGTCTCCAAGACTTCCTTTGTTGACAACTGGCCCAAACCAAAGTTGCTGTTGCAGTCAGTCAGGGCAGCTTAGCAGGCGATGTATGAATCTCCTCTACAATATCTACATGATCGCTGCATTCATTGATATAATAACAGCAACAAGATGGCATGTTGTGACAATGTGAAGAGAGGTCAGTGGTAAAATATCAGCCTCTTTCTCATTTCAGCTGCTCTAGATGTGCCCTGAAGGTAGAACTCCAAGCACATCATCTTGGCAAACACATTCCCAGACTAGCATTTGCAGAGGGAATGAAATCTTGGGGTAAGAAAGGGATTTGCAAATGGGAACTGGGGGATGAAAGAGAAGGGTGCACAATCCCTCCCTTACCCACTGATTCTTCCCTGCATTTGCCACTCAGACAGCTTTTCCCCTAGCTGGCTGTCAGAGCCAGGAAATGTTTAAAAAGGGCCTGAGGGCATTTGCAGGGGAGACACAGTGGATGGCAGATGGGTTAAGGAATTCCCTGCTTACCAATGAAAAACAGCAACATGGAGTTGGGAAGGGCAGCTTTGTAATGTGTTGTTCTATGCCAAGTCTCTAGTGCTTCATTTTCTTCTTTTTGTGAAGCCAGCTTTGCTTCTAGGAACCCTGGATCTGTATAACATGCCAATTCACTATCTTAATTGGGTCTTTCAGTGGGAGGAAAACGTAATATCCATTTTACAAATTCAGCAAGGTGAGCAGGAACATCTTATGATTTAGTGTTTTCCTTAGCTGTGTAGCATAACACAGTGAAGTACCATCCATCTTTGACATACACAGTGCGATATTCACCCCTCCTTAGATATGAATTCATGACCTTCCTTATATATTAGGTATTAGGAGTTCTCAGGTATCACTGTGCTTTGTCACAATAAAACCACCATCTTCCTCATAGAAAAGTTAGCTTTTCAGTCAATGTGACAGCCAATGTTCTTATCAAGCTTGTCTTGCGATATGTCTTGAAAATGCTTTGCCATTACTTTGCTGAGATGATGCTGATCTTGTCAGGCATACATGGACAGATTTTCTCCTGCTCGTGCAAAAGAAAACCACCATCCCATCACATATTTAAGTGTTAAAACAGCACTCGCAGTGGTTTCATCTAATTCTTAATAGCTACGGTGATTCATTGGCAGTGAAGGGACACTCTGTACGTGCTCAGAAACTCTGCCTTCTCATCCAGCAGATTCCATCGATGAAAAACACGCTGTCTCTGGTGTGTGTCTGTATGGTGTGTGTATGGCCTGTACAAGTACAGTCCTACATCCAAGTTACTACAGATCACAGGTTCTTCTAATACCTCAATTTAGGGGGAAAGTGCCTTTTTATTATTGCTATTGTTATTCATTTATTAATTACATTTGTATACCGCCCAATTGCTGAAGTTCTCTGGGCAGTTCGCAACAATTAAAACCACAAAATATAACATGATGAAGTACAATATAGAAGTTTAAAGTTTAAAACTACAATATAACATAAAGATAATAACCAAACAGAACCTAGTAGTAGCACAAAGATTTAAAATACAGTACCAGATTTAACACAGAAATTGAAAAACTAAAATGCTTGGGAAACTAAAAAGGTTTCTAACCTGGCACCAGAAATGAGTACAATGTAGGCACCAGCTGAGACTCTCTGGGAAGCTCATTCCACAACTGGGGTGCCACAACAGAAAAGCCCATCTTCTTAGAAGCCACCCACATCACTTTCTTTGGTGGGTTTCCCAGAGGACCGCTGAAGATGATCTTAGGGTCCGGGCAGGTACATATGGGAGGAGATGATCCTTCAGGTAACAATTGGGAGCCAGGAACTCTTGCTGATCTACTGCAAATCATCCAGAAATCTACCAGTAGATCCCAATCTACCTTCTGCCCAGCCCTGGTGTAGTGGACATATATGGACAGGAGATACCAGGGGTCAAGTCCCAGCTTAGCTGCAAAGCTTGCTGAGAGCCATCCAGTATCACACAGCTGTGTCTACCTTGCAGAACTGTGATGAGACTAAAGGGAAATAACTCCTATAGTCCATCCTGATCTCACATACAGAGTGGCCCCAAAGTAGGTATACAGTATAGTTTATTTGCATTTTATTACATTGTTTATTATATTTACATTTACTGTATACCTACTTAAGGGCCTCACTCCCCTCACTCTCTACACTTAACTGATTTAATTGTCACTCCCTGTCACTCACTCTTCCCAAATGTCATTCTGACTCCACCCACATATCTCACACATTCTCTCCCCCTCCCATCAACATTCTAAACAATTGTATACCTACTTTTGGGCCACCTGGTATAACAAGCTGCCCTACACTGAGCCTGACCATTGGCCCTTCTGGCCCAGTCCTCAGCTTGTATTGACTGGCAACTGCTCTCCAAGGTCTCAAACCAAGGGACTTGCCCTACCCAGAATCTGAGATAACTCCATGACCATTGGTCATGCTGGCTGATAGGCATTAAGAACATAAAAAACATAAGAAGAGCCCTGCTGGATCAGACCAAGGGTCCATCTAGTCCAGCATTCTGTTCACACAGTGGCCAACCAGCTGTTCACCAGAAGCCGACATGCAGGACACAAGTGCATCAGCACTCACCTGCCCATGTTCCTCAGCAACTGGTGCACTTAGGTTCACTGCCTCTGGTACTGGAGGTAGCATATAGTCATCAGGACTAGTAGCCATTGAACATAAGAACATAAGAAGAGCCTTCCTGGATCAGACCAAGGGTCCATCTAGTCCAGCATTCTGTTCACACAGTGGCCAACAGCTGCCCATGGGAAACCCACAAGCAGGGCTGCGAGGGTGCTGTTGCACTCAAGTAATTACTCTGAGCTAGTTAGCTTGCTAACATAAACATAAAAATATAAGAAGAGCCCTGCTGGATCAGACCAAGGGCCCATCTAGTCCAGCATTCTGTTCACATAGTAGCCAACCAGCTGCCCACAGGAAACCCACAAGCAGGACATGAGCGCAACAGCATCTCCTGCCCATGTTCCCCAGCAACTGGTCTACATAGGCACGCTGCCTCTGAGACTGGTGGCAGCCTTCAGGACTAGTAGCCGATGATAGCCTTATCCTCTATAAAGTCCAACAACATCTGTAGGTCCTCAGGTTCCCCATCCCTGCTCTAACTGGAAAGCCCCCCCCCCCCAACCTAGGATTTTCTACATGACATTTATGTGCTCTCCTATTGAGCTCTTCTCCTTTTGGAAGAAGAGTGGATAAATGTAATTATTCCCATGTAAATGCCAATGGGACTGCTTCAGAGCAAGCAGCCAAGACATTGGGGCCTTAGTGAGAAACACATAGTGGTTTCTAAGTTGGGGATGGTATTCCACTGAAGTCTCCATTGTCAGCCAAATGCATGATTGAGCCACTGAGTTTGCTTGCTTGTTTCGGATGTCACAGTAGTCAAAGAAAACCCTTGCGCCATTCACTTTTGTAACATCGGTGCATAGCACCCTTGCTCCTTGGGCTTGGATCATAAGGGCTGGATTTCAGAGTGGGCAGAGTGGAGGAAATGATTTACAGAGTTCGATGTGGCAGTGTGCAAGTGGGGATATTTATGGGTGCGAAGGGCTGACAGAGATGCAAGAGCAGAGCTGGAAGTGAGCTGCACAGATTAATGGCATGGGTCATTAAAGAAGGGCAAGCAGCAGTGTTAATAATCAGCTAATAAAACATGCTCTCTTGCTCGCTCTCACTGTCACACATATGCACACACACACCACAGAAGGAATCAGTCCAAAGATTCTTTGTTGACTTCTCTGGAGGAAAATGTACTAATTGACTCGTATATTGCAGAAAACACCAGGATTCCCAGTGAGACGATCACAGTCATCTCCACTTTCCTTTGCTATATCATGGTGATTTTGCTTTTTGAAGTGGATTGCATTTATAGTGCAATCCTACACAAGTCTGCTTAGAAGTCAATGCTATTCTTTTCAATGGAGCTTATGCCAGGTAAGCCTTAATGTAGTCTTATAATGGAAGAAGCACCCTTGTGGCTGCAGTGCAGGGGTGGGCAACATGTGACCTGTGGATCGCATGTGGTCCCTGCAGCCCCCCAGTGCAGCCCTCATCCCCCTCCCCCAAATTCAGGGAGAATGAAAATAATTCAAACAAAATGGCATCTGGAGCTACAACAGAATGCCAAAAGATCAAAATTAGCTTGTTTTTCCCCTTCTTTTGTCCTACCCTTCTTCCAAAGAGCTCAGGATGGCACACAGGGTTCTCCTCCCTCCTCCCTTTTATGCTCACAACAGGTCCGTGAGGTAGATTTGACTAAGAGATAGTGACTGGCCCAAGATCATCCAATGAGCTTCATGGCTAAGTGGGGATTTGAACCTGGGTCTCTCCAGTCCTAGTCTGACACTCTTAACTGTTACACCATGCTGGCCTTTAGATGGCAAGCTAAGGCAACATGAGAATATAGGAAGAGCTGTGCTAAATCAGGTCAAAGGCTCAGCAAGTCCAGCAATTCTGTTCACACAGTGGCCAACCTGCTGCTTCTGGGAAGCATACAAGTAGGACATGAGTGCAATAGCACACTCCCAGTTGTGTTCCCCAGCAACTGATGTACATAGGAGTGCATACTGCCTTTGAATCTGGAGGTAATATATTCCCATCTTGACTAGTAGCCATTGCTTGCCTTATTCTCCAGTGAGCCTTTGGGGGTCACCTTTTGCAGGCTCACCTTTTTCCGGTGAATCTTCGGAGTAATCTGACTGCTCTTTCAGGACAACTGCTTTCTGATTTTTACTGTTTTTGTTGCTGCATTTCATTGCTATTACATGGTGTTTTAAGTTCAGGGTTTTTTTATGCTTGTAAATGGTTGAAGGTTTTTAATGAACGGCAACCTATAAATGTCTATGCAGCTATGACTACTACTTCAGGAGATGGTGGGCTCTCCCTCACTGGCTGAATAGCCATCTGTCAAGGATGCTGTAATTGCACCCTGCATTGTAGATCCCGCATTCAACAGAGGGTTGGACTAGGTGACCTCCAAGTTCCTTTCCAACTCCCACTACTCCCAATAACAACAACAACAAAACAACTACAGCAACAACAACAATTTGGGTCTTGGAAATGTGCCTTTTGCAGAGTATCCCATTCATCTCACCTCCCACCTATCTCTCAAATACATACTTATATATAGCCACATATATTTATACAGAATGCATGCCCCAATGCATTAATATTTTTGTGCTTTCCTGAAGTCTTGAATTGAAGCCAGTCCCAGAGAATATGCATTTCTGCTGTCACCAGCAGTGAAGACTGACTCATTGTTTGTGGAATATTTCCTGTCAAAGTCTGCAGGTTTTCAAGAGCTTATTTGAAGAAAAGGAATACGAGGGGAGGGGGAAGCTCTCACTTGTCAAATAAGACGCACACCTACATTCTTCAGGAGAATACAGTATTGACTGTTGAAAAACCTGAAGAGTCAGCAACAAGAATTTCTCCACCATCTGTTGGGATCTATGGAATTAGTCTCGAGTAAGGGCTGGTCTGTGTATGCAGCAGAATGAAGTGATAGAATCCTGAAGTGATATGAGGGGACTGTGTCTTTTCAGACCATAGATGGGGGAATGCCACTTTAATGCTCCCCCATGTTAGAGATCTGCAAGTAAAAAAGCTAGCACGTGAGGAGGAAAGTTTCTAGATCATTCTGATCATTCTGCCTTATGCTGTACTAATTTTCTACTTGCGGAGGTGGGTTGTTGTTTTCTGCATAGGGTGAAATCTGTAAAATGTGACTCTGCTCAAATGCTGTCTGAAGAGGTGTAGTCCATCCTACCATCTGAGGAGGCTCCCCTTGCATTCCCATCTGGTTCTGCTGCTTGTGCATAGACCAGACTAAAGTGCAGTGCTGAGGCAGCTTGACTTGCTCATCTCACGCAACTAGGGATGGGCAAGAATTTGGTTTCAGCTTGGGTTTCAAGGATAATTCCCCAAATTGGCAAAGTTCTCCATATTTGGGACAGAAAGGACTCAAGATTAAAAAAAAAAAATCAAATGTGGGAGAAACTGAAGCAGACAGACTCATTCACCTAGGCCCAGGGCTTTGAGTTAGAGATGTCGGAGAAATCCGCAACGGAATCAAATGAGTTTGGATTTCTATGAATCCAAACGAGGGCTGTGCAGGGACCCCCCCCCCCAATCCGACTTCGACGCCGCTTTGTGGCTTCGGAGGTAGGCCTGATTCCACTTGGGCTGATTTGGGGGGGCCCAACCCAGCATAGCCCCATGCCCCACTTCGGGTCCCCCCGACGCTCCTGCACAAACCCCCAGCTCCTTACCTTGCTGCCTCGCCTCCTCCTCCTCCATCACTGCTGCCTTCTCCTCCGTCATCGCCTTCTCCTTCTCCTCCTTCTCCTCCTCCGCCACCTTCTCTTCTGCTGCCACTGCTGTCATCACTGCTGCCAGCTCCTGAGGCCTGGATGTGCGCTGGCTCTTATTGCAGGGAGTCACCATTTTTAAAATGGCAGCTTCCAGGAACTCCCAGCAACTTGCCATTTTTAAAATGGCAGCTTCCAGGAACTCCCAGGAAGTTGCCATTTTAAAAATGGCGACTCTCTGCATTAAGAGCCAGCATGCATCCTGGTCTCAGGAGTTGGCGGCGGTGATGGCAGAGGAGAAGGCAGTGGCGGAGGTGTCAGGGGTGTTTCTGAGTGCAGGGAGAGGGATAGTAGTTCAGATTCTGAAGGAGAACCACCAGACATGGGGGAGGTGTTTTCCCAGGCTAGTCCAGACATGACTAGGCAGGCTCCTCAGGTTTCAAAGGTCCAGCTGGCAGAGGATGAGGGTCCCCCTTCACTGCCCCCCCCCCATGAGAGACAGCAAACAGGGGGAGGCAGGGTTTGGGAAGTCTGATTTAATAGATGCCGGGCGCAGGTGCAGAGCAAAGAGAGAGAAGGCAGGGGAGGAACTTAACCATCTACCCGATTGGCCTTGTATGAGAAGCTGCGCTTAGAGGCCTCATGAGAGAGAGGGAGTCCTCCCCCCAACCTTAAGTTAGGCTAGCGAGACTGCCTCCCTCTCCAAATGGCGGGCAACTTTCATAACTGCCTTTTGAATCCCCTGAAGGCATTTCCTTGTAGATGGAGATTCTCTGAGAATTTGCATCTGTATGACCCTGTGAAGTAATGGATTAAAAGCTGCAGACTGAAGCCTCTTGTCTGTATATGTTTTGGCATTTGAAGTTAAGTGGGGGCAAAAGGAATCCTGACAGGAGGAGGCGATGGAGATGGCGGCAGTGGAGGCGGCAGAGGTGGGCAGCTCAGGTAAGGACCTGGAGGAGCCGGCATGGCTGGGCTGGGGGTGCTGAAGTTCTGAAGTGCACCGAGCACTTTGGGTAGCCCCCGACCTGCTCTGGATCACTTTGTGCCCCTCTGCTTCGCCTCGGAAGGGGCTCAAAGTGACCCAAAGCAGCCCGCTTCGACTCGGGGTTTGGGCCTCGGGCCTTGGCGGGGCACAGCCCTAATCCAATCCATGGATTCTGCAGTGGTCTGGCTTTTCCCACATCGTACGGATGCTGTGGACACGTGGAACAGTTTTTTTTTAACTTCCTGGAATTTTGCGCAAATTTTATTATTAAAAAATAAAGAAAATAAAAAACACCCATTGAAAATGTGCATTTCCCCCATAGGCTAAAGCACGAAAATGCGCCTTTTGAGGGGATTTGCTCTGTTTGAGGGGTTGCACATTTTCAAAAGTGTGGAAATGTGAATTTGTGGAAATTCATGAAATCTGGAAAAATCTGATTCTGTCAATGAGTAGATGATGGAACGAAAGGCACCGGGCAACCTGCAACATGCAGACGGAGCAGATTTTACAGTTCTGTCAATCCCTGCTTTGAGTGCTTTGCTCTTAAAAGTCTGGGTTTGAATCCCTCTGTATTCAGCCATGTTAGTTCTGAATTAGGGCTTCCACCTCTTTTTTCTGACATGCTCCTCATCTTTAACAACCATTTGACAGGCAAGTATATAGGAATGTAGAAAGCAGCCTTATACTGAGTCGGACCGTTGGGGTCTCTAGCCTAGTGTTGTCGACACTGACTGGCAGCAAAGGCTCTCCAGGTTTCAGGCAGGAGTTTTTCCAGCTCTACCGGGATATGCTGGGGATCGAACCTGGGACCATCTATATGCTAAGCAAGTGCTCTACCATTGAGCCATGGCTCTTTCCATGGCGGAAATAGCTGTACCTATTGAATTTGGCTGGTGCAGTTCTGTGAGAATTTCATTTCAGTTCATTTTTGATGTGCATGTACCAATATTACAAAGCTCTTCACTTTTATTTTATTTTATTTATTTCATTTCTATACTGCCTAATAGCCGAAGCTTCCTGGGTGGTTCACAAAAATTAAAACACGTGGAAGAGACAGAACTTGCAATTTTGAAAATCTGAATGCAGGAGAAAGTGAAACTGAGAGATTCACTCATCTGGACATGCAACACTTTGCAGTGGAATGGGGTGACATTCTGTTGCTGTTCCACTGTGACAAATGGCTGGTCATGGTTGTTGTTGTTGTTCAGTTGTTAAGTCGTGTCCGACTCTTCGTGACCCCATGGACCATAGCACGCCCGGCCTTCCTGTCCTCCGCCCTCTCCCGGAGTGTGCTCAAGTTCATATTCATTGCATCGGTGATGCTATCTAGCCATCTCATCCTCTGCTGTCCCCTTCTCCTTTTGCCTTCAATCTTTCCCAGCATCAGGGTCTTTTCCAGTGAGTTTTCTCTTTGCAATTAATGGAGGGCTACATAGAGCTGAATCCAGTGATAAAGCTTTTCCTGCACTCTGCCATTTTCAACCTTCAGAGTGGAGAGTGGGATTGCATGTTTGAAGGCTTTCCCAGCTCCCCACAAAACCCCATCCTCACTGCACACAAAGAAAAAAGGCATTCAGAGAGAAGCATGCTCTCTCAGACATGCTGTTTCTGGGTATGCATGGCATTTATAGATGAAGGAACATTCAAAAAGCAATATCCCCACAGCCTGAAATGATAAATCCAGGAATAGCTTTACCACTTGATTCTACGGAATGTATAAATCAGAAGCTAATTCACTGATTTATTTGTTTCTTCATTTCAGTTTCTATCCTTGCCATACCTAGGCCACAGGGAGGCTAACTACATCTTAGAAACACAAAAACAAACAACCATATGAACAAGAGAGGAAAAGTTTCAGATAAATGAAAAACAGTAATTTCCAATCTGATTCTAGCTCTTACCCAATCCCATTAAAAATACAAAAAACCAAACAAAACCAAACAAAACCCAATCCCAGGACCAACTTCAGGTTTGGGAGCCATTATTTATTGGTTATAGAATGTATAAACCACTCCATATCCAAAGGTATTGGAGCAGTATTAACATATTAAAATACAAAATACAAAAGGGTTTCATTAAAAACAGGAACATCAAAAAAACAATGGCTGGAATTTAGTCATTAGTCAAGCAATGCTTGCCTGAAAACAGAAGTCTTCAACAATTGCTGAAAATATCGATTAGGGATGTGAGAACCCATCCCAACTCGGGTTCTCCAGGTGCCCGCAGAAGCACGACCCCTTCTTGCCCCCCCCGGACCCGTGCTCGGGCCACCCACGAGCTCAGCATAACGCCTCTAATATTGCACATATTAAGCTTTCCTGGCCCCCAAACTATGCATATTTAAATATGCACATTTTTTAACTTCCTTTTTGCACACACAACAAAGGTGGGAAAATGGCGGGTGCTCACCGGACGGGATTGTGTTGAGTCCTGGAGGATGAGAGCAGGGCGTGAGCAGGCGTGAGTGGGGGCCCAGCAAGGACAGCACCTCAGAGGGTGCAGTCCAGGAGTTGCAGGCGGGGGGGGCAACGGACTCCTGGACCTAGTTGGGTGCCCGTGACATCCTTAATGTAGATGCATGCCTGATCTCAGTTGGAAGGGCATTCTATAGGATGGGAGCCAACACACTAAAGGACTTTTCCTGGTGGTTTCAAGTAGATATCAGACACAGGTGGTACCATCCGGAGTACCTTTTCAGAAGACCTCAGTCACTGGGCAGGATGATCAGGGAGAAGGGTGTCATTAAGTAAGATGCTCTCTGGTGGGCCCCTTTATCAGCATCTTCTCTTCCTCTCTGTTTGCCACAGAAAGAGAGAGGACAATGGTTGGTGCTCCTTGCTGCCATCAACACACACACACATGCTCAGGCAGGCATGAGGTATGTGGCAAGGAGTAGCAACTACCTCCTCTCTCCTTTTGTGCGGTGGATGGGGAGGAGGAGGTGGAGTCATCATTGTGGGATCCACCTGTGGGTTCAGTTCTCCAAGGGACACCCAATCCTCTCTGCCAATCAGAAAGAGATCAGTTCCAACAAGAAAGTCCTACAGAGCTTCTCGGAAACACTCAGGTTTGGGCACTGAAACTTATTTAAGGGGAGTTCCACAGTAAAGAAGCAGTTGTAAGAACACATATCTGTGTAGGAAATGAATATATTATGACAGGGTCCCAGTTTTTGTACATAACCGCTCAACTCAGGTGAGCAACATAATGTGGGAGAAGGTTCATAGACGGCTCAATGGCAACTTCTATATCCAGGGATTTCTGCTTCCCAGATGCCACTTAGTTGCCATTTCATCGGCCAGGCATACCCTTCCAAATATTTGAAATCTGTATTTGACACCCAATGATATTTGGTTTCTGACAATATTTCAGAGCTGAAATGTAATGGTATTTAGTATTGTAATGGTATTTCGTATTTAATGGTATTAGTGTTTGGTATTAGTATTGTTAGTATTACTAGTATTATTAGTACTAGTATTATTAGTACTAGTATTTAGTATTTAATGGTGTTTATTCTGTAATAGTATTGTAATGGTATTTAGTATTGTAATGGTATTTAGTATTAGATAGTACTGATAGCTGATGTGCAACTATTTATTTATTTATTTAAAGAATTTTCACCCCACTGCCTTGCATAAGATCAATAAAAACAAGACAGTCCTTTGTTATAGTCCCTGGGCTTACAATCTAAGGAAAAAAGGGAGGAGGAGGAGGGAACAGGAAAACAAACAAACTCAGGCGCCACTTCTTAAAGTCACACAGAAGTTTTTATCAAGTCCCACTAGAATGGAAACAGTTCAGGGAGACGAGGAGCCAAATGGACCTGGTCTCTTAGCAGGACTGATGGAATGGCTCTGCTTCCCACCTCTCCCTCTGGTGCAGCCTGATGAAATAGTTGCTGCGAGATGACAGTTGATGGAGGGAGGAGCCCAATAGAGACGGTCTTTCAGCAGAGCCAATGGGGTGACCCTGCTTCCTGTATTTTTACCTTCTGCAGCCTGATGGAATGGCTATTGCTAAGTGACAGTTGAGAGAGCTGGGGAGCTAAATGGGGCTGCTTTCTAGAGCAAATAGAGTGGCGCTCATTCCCATCTCACACCCTCTGCTGCAGCCTGATGGGAATGTCTGCTACCAAGTGACAGTTGACGGAGGGAGAAGCCTGATGGATGGATATATACAGTGGTTCTCAAACTTGCTTCATTCAGACAAGGCTTTCCATGCTGATCTGTCTGCTATGGAACCCCTGTGTGCTGCAGAGGATTCTAGAGCATGTTCTAGGGCACAGCCACAGGCTTAGTTTACATGGAGCACTGTTGGGCCTTACATCAATGTGAACGTGTGCCCTAAAAGACACAGGTTGCTCAGTGAACACATTTCCAGTACCTGGAAGTACTGGTGTTTTGGGGGGAAGCTGGTCTGTCATTGAAAATACCTTCCCCTCCCCCCAGTGAAAAAACTGGTCTGCAAGTCTGAAGAATCTGTCTGACTCACAAAAGCCAGTCAAAAAGCCAGTCTGCTGCAGTCACTAGGGATCAACGATGGGAGAGGGTTGTTGCCTTCATATTCTGCTTGTGGGCTTCCTTTGGTTTGATCCAACAGGGCTATTCTTATGTTCTGGTTTTTTGCATGTGAACTTTCTGTATAATAGAGTGGAACCATACAGGGAGTGGCTTAATAAAGTATAACCACAAATGTGTTAATGGAGCTCCTACTGTAAGAAGGCAATTTTTGGTGGCAACCACACCTCCCACATAGCATATGATGTGCACAGTCTAACCTGTGATAAGGATGCTGAGTGCTAGGAAGGAGCTGCATGGTTAAATTGGCAGATTGAACAACTAAAACTTTACTTGATTAAATCAGGAGGGGCTGATTTCATGCAATTGAGAGGATGGGGTCACCTCTTGATCTCTGAGGCTGTTTACCATAACAAGGAATGAAAAACAAAATAGTAAAGATGGCATTTCCTTCTAACAAAGACTAGTGGCTTTTACTTATTAAATTCTATTTTTTCTTACATTTCTTTCCATGTCTCCCAAAAGGCATCTATATTGAAGTTTTGCTGCAAATGCACATTTATTGTTATTAATCAAATCAAATAATTAATTGGTTGACAGGCACCTAAAAAGTATTTAATTGGCTGACAACCCTAACGCTAATTATTGTCAAGAAGTTTGAAAGCAGAAGCACAGTCTCCTTCACTCTTTGCTACGTGTAGGAATACAAAAAACACATTCAAAGCATGTTGCTATGGAGATAGAGATCCATTTTTGGTACTGATCACTTCCTAGAAGTTAAGACCTCTTACACTAAATAGTACTAAGAAATTTCCATGTGGGTTTTCATGTTATGTAAGGAGCTAGTTACAGAGATAGCAGGTACCGCAATGTACAAACAGAAGAATGTACAAAACACATCATTCCAATTCACATCCAAGGTCAAGTTCCATCATTTCCCAAGCAAATCTGTCTGTCTGTTTAAAACATTTAAATCCTACCTTTTCTTAAGGTGGCTGACAATGATAGATTGAAAGCAAATATAAAAAAAAAGAATGACTAAAGGTGCAATGCTATGGCTGTTTAGACTGGGGAATTGTCAAGGCCCTGTATCAGCACTCCAGTGTGCCTTATAGTTTATAGCTAGAATTTAATCAGAAGTCATCTAGAAGGGCCTGGACCTATTCACCCTGTGGAATGTCAGAATCTGTGTGAGTTTATCTCTGTCAGCGATCTCAGAGCACAGCTAGGAGGAAGTCTCCCTACTCTGCTGGTTTGGCCTTGGCAAGGAGGGAGGCTGAACCGTCAGAAGTGGGGTGGGGTTTGCAGAACAGTCACCCAGGTTGAGGCGTCTATGCTGGAGGGCCAAACACCCTGTTTGGACAGGGGCCTTGCTGAAAGGCCAAAAACCCCTGTCTGTCAAGGGGAGGTGGCCTGGATTCAGGAGCAGTGCCAAACTGTGACCCTACTTCTTCAGGGGGATTGTGACCCCCACCCCCCTACCCTTAGATAGGCATTTTCATTTCTGGTTCTGAGAACACCCACCATGAACAACTAATCAAATCTGGATTTTGAATTTATTCATCTTCTTCCACATTACTGACAACCTCAAAGACCCACTGAAAGGCAAAACTGTCATATCTGCTGCAGATAGTTCAAATGAATATTATGATGACAACTCAGTCCAAATGTCTGGCCAACCACTCCCAGTGGTTTCAGGTGGATGTTGCGAAGCATGGGAGAAGGGATCTACCCCAGCAGAATCTTACAGCAGAGCTCCAAGTAACTCTTCACAGTGCCCTGAAAGGTGGATGCAGGAATCATCCAACCTTTAGGGAGAAAGGGAAGGGGACTGCAGTAGTCAGACCTTGTTGATTGTCTTGGACCTCTCCATGATTTCTGATATCATCAGGCATGGTATTCTTCTGGATTGACAGTATGGGAATTGGGAATGGGAGGCACTGTGTTGTAGTGAGTCCAATCCTAACTCACCAGGAGATTCCAGAAGGTGCTGCTAGGGATTTATTTTTTCTTTCCCCTTGGAGCTTTACTGTGAGATTCTGCTGGGGTAGATCCCTCCTCCCATGCTTCACAACATCTACCTGAAACCACTGGGAGTGGATGGCCAGAATTTTGGACTGAGTTGTCATCATAATATTCCAGTTACTGTGCTACATTCAAGGGACTTGAATGTAGCACAGTACACTGACGTGAAAAATAATTGTTAGAAGTTCCACAGTCAAGGCTGACATGATGTCGAATGATGTCACTGAAAACTAAAAGTCTCCTCCTTGTATTGCTTGCTGGGTTTGAGGCATATATGAGGTTCTACCAGGGCTAGCAAGCCAGATCAGAGCATTTGTGTAGGGAGATTCAAAACATGAGAGAGAATTTTTGCTACCTTTACCAAACCTCTTTGACTACTCGCAAACCTTTCACATTTCACCTTACGAGGAATCTCAGATTTCTCTTTAAATGAAATCTGGTGAGAACTTAGGGATGTGCAGTGGAAGCCTGTTGAGAAATGTCGCTAGTCTTACCTTTTGGCTTCCCTCAACATTTCTCGGATGTTTCACCTGAGCTGGAACCCTAAAATCTGCTTCAAATTCCACTTGAGGCGAAATTTCAGAGACAATTGTACTTTGGCGAGATGCTGGACTTCCTGTGTTAAAGTCTATGGACTGAGTGGATCATTTGGTTGGTGAATTTAGGGGGTTTCAGATGAACCCCCTTCATATGTTAAAACATGTGTGAGGGGCCTGTGGGGTCACATGGACCAGCCTTACTCCCCTCAACTCCCCAAGCAATGTGTTGGGCATTTGCATGAAGAGGCCATTTGCACTTAGTGGTGTATCGGTACATCGTTGGCCAATCAGAATTCACGCATATTGCCCCTTCAAATGAACATTAAATGCACAGCTGCTTGGGGGGTGGCAGTGGCAGTGAATGTTTTTGGCAGTGAATAGTCCTCTGAGAGACCTTCAAAGACAGGACTGTCCTCTGTAAAGTAGGAACTCCTGGCCACCCTAAATTCATCCTCTCTTTACTAGAGACCCCACCTTATCCAAGGGAAACAAAATTAACATGGTGGTGGTAGGGGGGTAATGGGCAGCAGTGGGTAAAAGGCAGTTCCCTTTGTGTAGAGATTGGGCCCAGCATCTCTGCAGAAGCACTACAAAAAGACATGGGGCAACTGATTTGAAGTCAGAAGGGGGGGAAGGAGAAGTGATTGTTGAGCCACCAAGGTTGCAGGAGATTGGTGAGAGTAACAGGAACAGAGAGGAATTTGTCCAGGTGCAGGCTAATCAGCTGGGTATTAGCTAGCGAGGGGCCCTCTCCACACGTGGGAATGGGAATGTAACAAGGAGGAACAGTTAGGAGTAAGGAATCCAAGAATTAGACATTGGATCAGGAGGGAGGAGCAACTCTGGGGTATGAGGTGTTCCAAAAGGCTGGCAGCCTGGGAAAGGTAGACCCACTTCTGGGAAGACCCACCCCGAGGGCGGGACTTTGCCACTCAGGTTGCAAAAAGATGGCTGGCAGAAGTCTCGTTGTAACTTTCTACCATAGTGTATTAACTAAAGATAGCTACCTGTAGTCTACTTAGTATTGTATTATGCAAAGCTGACTGGAGAACTTAGCTCCGTGTCGCTGTTTGTGGATTTTCAAATTCTATCTATCTATCTATCTATCTATCTATCTATCTATCTATCTATCTATCTATTCTATTTATTTATTTATTACATATCTATACCACCCCATAGCTGAAGCTCTCTGGGCAGTTTACACAAGTTAAAACATTAAAATACAAAGTTTAAAAGCCATTTACATAATAGCGTATGGACAATATATACAAACAACATATAACTAAAAAAGAGTTTGAACTAAAAACAATTTAACAAAAAAAAATCCAACAATAAAACAACACACCTTAAAACAACACAGCTTAAAAACAGTATACAAGAGTCAGCAAAAGGAACGAGAGTTCTAAAAAGGGAAGGTCTGCCGGAATAACAGAGTCTTTAATTCCTGCTTAAAAACCTTCAGAGAGGTCAGCAGGCGCATTTCAACTAGCAGGTCATTCCAGTACGGAGGGGCAGCAAAGGAAAAGGTCCTTTGCGTGTGGCTGCCAATCTCACAATTAGGCAGCTGCAGCAGAGAGCCCTCAGAGGGCCTTAGGTGATGGACTGGGATATATCGGAGAAGGCGCTCCCTAAGGTAACCCGAGACACTGTTGAACTGGCTGTGGCTTGCATAATAAAAGCAAATGACTGTTAAAAATGACTTCATTGTGTGACTACAAAAGAGACCAGGGGCTTGGCACTTGATACCCTGATACAAAAGAGCAGGGCTGACACCAGACTCCTGTGGGCCCTTGGCATAGTGCTGCCGATGGGCCCCCCGCGACCACCCTGCCAGTCAGCCCTTTTCCCCCTGCTGCAGGGACTGAAGGCTCAGCTGGCCAGCTGCTGTGGCACTTTGCAAGCGGGGCCGTCCAGGTGAGGAGGAGGAAGCACCACTGCCTGCCCACCCCTTCTGCCAGCCAACCCTTGCTTATTTTACTTGGGGGCTGTGGTGGTGGAGGCAGCAGCTTGTCCTCTTCCTCCTCCTTACCTGACTGGACCCGCTGATGATGAGCCATGGTAGCTGGCCAGCCAACCCTGCAGACCCTGTGGTGCGTGATTTTAAAAGGTGTTTTTTTTTTACATTTATGTTTACTTAGGTTATGAGTAACAGCGATCCGAACCAGTCAGATGCTGCCTTTGGGCGGGACATGGCCAACAAGGGCACAGGAGCAACGTAAAGACCACCCTGTGCTCTCATTGGCCATGCCCCCCCAAAGCAGCATCTGGTTGGTTTAGGTGGCTGCTAAAAAAAGATTGCTTCTCAAATGGGGCACCAGGAGGTGGGTGAGGAAGAGGATGGCAGCAGCAGGCTCAGGGGCAGGGATGGGCCCTTCTGAGCCTCTGGGTCCTTGGCCGCTTCCCACCCATACTGGTGGGAACATCATCCGTGTTACGATGCCCAGAACAGGTGGGTCATGGGCCTTAAAGGTGAGCTGACTGAAAGTAGGACAGAGCACTGAAGCCATGTCCTGGCTCCTGTGCTTCCAAACAGCAGCCCCTTAGGGTTCGACTGTTAGCCATGGTTCCGTTTTTGCAGTGTATGGAATTACGAGAAACCGCTTGATGATTACGAAGAATAAGGCAACACAGAAACTGCCTTTGCACAGGAGGTGGCATAAGAAACGTGCTGAGATGCACTCCTTCACCGAATGTTTCATTAAAATAAAAAATGCTGTGAGCCCCAAAATTTTTGTAGCAGTTAATTTCTCTTTGGTTTGTAATATCCTGTTCTAGCTCCACTCTTGCAGAAATCAGTGATTTCTCATCCGATTCCACATTCGCAAGCTGTGTACCCCTGCTCGGGTTCTTATGGCCACAACTGTGTTCTCCCTGCAAACATCTTGCGTTTAATCAGTTATTCAAGCTATAAAGCTCTTATTTGCTCTGCACAAACTTATAGATTAGATTTTGTAGAAATGGGAGGATGCAAAGCAAGGGACACACAGGAATAGACCTTTTGAATGTGAAGATTAGTAAGCGTGAGGAGTCCGCATTATCCTTCCATGCAGCGATTGCCCAGAAATAGTTTTTAAATATACATGGTAGCAGAAATCTAATCAAGGACGGCATTTATGGGATTCTTAGTTGCTAATAAAATACAGGTGATTTGAAGTGTATCAGAAACTACTGACCTACATCGTCAATTGCCCTCTTCAGATTGAGACAGGATTCCAAAATTTGGAATCATGAAATGCTACATGCCAGGGGGAAGTATTTCTCTGCTTGTTTATTGCAAACATTTAATATCTCACCGTACACATGTAACAGCACAATCCCATACATGTCTACTTAGGAGTAAGCCCCACTGAGCTTAATAGGTCTTGCCTCTGAGGATATATAGGATTGCACTGGATTGGATGGCACTATATATTGCACTATATATTGCACTGGATATATATATTGCACTATATATTGTACTATATATTGCACTGGATTGCACTATATATTGCACATATATAGGATTGCACTGTAAGCATCTAGGGATTTAGATGCTTAGAAATCAGGGGTGGACAACCTTTTCCCACCAAGGGCCATGTGTGCTGGCAAGTGGTGGGTTGGAGGTTGCACACACATGCACACCAAGTCACACACGCGCACACACACACACACACTCCCCCCCCCTCACACACACACACAGCTGTTGAGCGGCTAAAACTGGTTCAATTTTTTTAAAAAGGTAATAGGAAGTGCTTTATAGTTAAAACACACACACACATATACTCACACTGCGCTGGTCTCAGGTGCTCCACACGCATCTCCTGGGTTGCCTGTGCTTTTTGAAAGCCTTTGAGAGGACCTCAAAGCACAGGCAGCTGAGAGGCTGAGTTCCTTTTAACTTAAACAACAAAAAAGTATCAGTCTCAGGGTCTCCTCTGCTGCTTTTTAGTGATCCTCTGAGAAGGACGTGTATGGTGGGGTGGGGTGGGGTGGGGTGTGGAGCTTGGCCTGGCCTCCATGGGTCATATAGGTGGGCCTGGAGGGCTGCACCTGGTCCACAAGCCAAATGTTCCCTACTGCTCTCACACCCCAGTTACGAATGTGTGTGACTGGTGTCATGGGTAAGGAGGCAGTGATGCTGCTGGGATGAAAATAAAAATAAAAATACACTTAACAGGCTGGTTCACTTCACACGTGCAAGTATCACACTTGATTTCTCAGTGCTGTGCAGTGTGGGGGAAACTGTGGGGAGGGTTTTTCTCCCACAGCAGTACATCAAAGGGGAAATGTGGAAGCTCTGACTACAGTGTTTGCACTGTAATGCCTCACTCACATCACTGTTTCACATTCCATTCAGTTAATACACGACAGCCTTGGGTCTGTTTCACACATGCATGGTCACCACTTGAGGGAGGCCATGTTGGACTCGACATGGGGGCATAGACTTGATGGTCTTATAGGCACCTTCCAACCCTACTGTTCTATGATTCTATGTGTGGGGATGAGTCAGAAGAGGGAAGACTTTTTTTCCTAGTCCTGACTGCTGTACAGGGGAGGGCAAATGCACCATGATTGTGGAGAGGGAAAGGGAGGCCCATATCCCCCTCTTCCAATGTTATGGTCCCAATAAGAATCACACCCCTGTGGCTGTAATTAAATAAAGAAAACCCAGCAACATGATTGCAAGTGATGCAATTTGCATCATGTACGGGTAGGCCCTGTGTCCTGACCCTACACTTTTGTAGCTTCTAATCAGACATGCTTAATCCTATCATGATAGTGGGGAGATCCAAGTCCTTTGCAGATCTGTTCCACCTGTTTTCATTTTCATATGATTATCAATAATTGCAGGGCAGAAGCCCTTGAAAAATTCCCCCATTGTGGCTTAACGATTGCTCATTCTAAGTAGAGATAATAGCGTAGAACCTCAGATATATGAGGTACCTAGAGACCAGTCAACCAGAGGCCTTTTGGTGTCTTCTCTCCTTTGCAAATTTCCAAAACATTTCCAGTTATGAATGCCTTTTATTGTCAAGGGGTCCATGACTCCTAAGCTCTCCCTTACTGCAGCCACAGTCATGGAAGTAGTAAGTGGCAGTCAGGACAAGGTTCCTAACTATTTGCACTCAGTGTAAAAACCCGGAAAAAGAAATAAATTGTATTAAAAATATCATGGGGCAAATACATACCAGGGAATGAGATTATTTTATTGCCATTTTCATTTATAGAGAACACTTAGTACAGTTTACTGATAAGACTACTAATATGATGCATGTCCCCTTCATGGATCACTGCCTTGTTGTGGCGAAGGGGCTTGCGTAACTCAATGAAGCCATAAGCTATGCCGTGCAGGGCCACCCAAGACGGACAGATGATGGCAGAGAGTTCTGACAAAATGTGGTCCACTGGAGAAGGAAATGGCAACCCACTCCAGTATTCTTGCCAAGAAAACCCCATGGAACGTATCACAAGGCTAAAAGAGATGACGCCGGAAGATGAGCCCCTCAGGTCGGAAGGTGTCCAATATGCTACTGGGGAAGAGCAGAGGGTATTTCCAAGTAGCGCCAGAAAGAGTGAAGCGGCTGGGCCAAAGCCGAAAGGACACTCAGCTGTGGATGTGTCTGGTGGTGAAAAGAAAATCCGATGCTGTAAAGAACAATATTGTTTAGGAACCTGGAATGTCAGATCAATGAATCAAGGTAAGCTGGAGGTGGTCAAACATGAGATGGCAAGATTGAACATCGACATCTTGGGAATCAGCGAACTAAAATGGACAGGCATGGGCGAATTTAATTCAGGTGACTATCATATCTACTATTGTGGGCAAGAATCCCTTAGAAGAAATGGAGTAGCACTCATAGTCAACAAAAGGGTGGGAAAAGCAGTACTGGGGTACAATCTTAAAAATGATAGAATGATCTCAGTACGAATCCAAGGCAAACCATTCAACATCACAGTAATTCAAGTCTATGCCCCAACCACTGAGGCCGAAGAAGCTGAGGTTGATCGGTTCTATGAAGACCTACAACACCTTCTAGAACTAACACCAAAAAAAGATGTCCTCTTCATCATAGGGGATTGGAATGCTAAAGTAGGAAGTCAAGAAATCACCGGGATAACAGGCAGGCATGGCCTTGGTGTACAAAATGAAGCAGGACAAAAGCTAATAGAGTTTTGCCAAGAGAACACGCTGATCATAGCAAACACTCTTTTCCAACAGCACAAGAGGCGACTCTACACATGGACATCACCAGATGGTCAATATCGAAATCAGATTGATTATGTCCTTTGCAGCCAAAGATGGAGAAGCTCCATACAGTCAGTAAAAACAAGACCTGGAGCTGACTGTGGCTCAGATCATGAGCTGCTTCTTGCAAAATTTCGTCTTAAATTGAAGAACGTCGGGAAAACCACTAAACTGTTAAGGTATGACCTAAATCATATCCCTGATGAATATACAGTGGAGGTGAGGAATAGATTTCAGGGATTAGACCTGATAGACAGAGTGCCTGAGGAACTATGGATGGAGGTCCGTAACATTGTCCAGGAGGCAGCAACGAAATCCATCCCAAAGAAAAAGAAATGCAAGAAAGCAAAGTGGCTGTCTGATGAGGCTTTACAAGTAGCTCACGAAAGAAGGGAAGCGAAAAGCAAGGGAGAAAGGGGAAGATATACCCAACTGAATGCAGAGTTCCAGAGAATAGCAAGGAGAGACAAGAAGGCCTTCTTAAATGAACAATGCAAAGAAATCGAGGAAAACAACAGAATGGGAAAGACTAGAGATCTCTTCAAGAAAATTGGAGATCTCAAGGGAACGTTTCGTGCAAAGACGGGCATGATAAAGGACAAAGAAGGCAGGGACCTAACAGAAGCAGATGAGATTAAGAAGAGGTGGCAAGAATACACAGAAGAACTATACAGGAAAGATCTGAATGTCCCTGATAGCCATGATAGTGCGGTCACTGAACTTGAGCTGGACATCCTAGAGAGTGAAGTCAAGTGGGCCTTAGGAAGCATTAGTAACAACAAAGCTAGCGGAGATGACAGTATTCCAGCCGAGCTATTTAAAATCCTAAAAGATGATGCTGTTAAAGTGCTGCATTCAATATGCCAACAAATCTGGAACACTCAACAGTGGCCACAAGACTGGAAAAGGTCAGTTTACATTCCAATTCCAAAGAAGGGCAACGCCAAAGAGTGTTCAAACTACCGCACAATTGCGCTCATTTCACATGCCAGCAAGGTGATGCTCAAAATCCTACAAGCTAGGCTTCAGCAGTATGCGAACCAAGAACTACCGGAAGTACAAGCTGGGTTTAGAAGAGGCAGAGGAACTAGAGATCAAATCGCCAACATTCGCTGCATCATGGAGAAAGCAAGAGAATTCCAGAAAAACGTCTATTTCTGCTTCATTGACTACGCTAAAGCCTTTGATTGTGTGGATCACAACAAACTGTGGCAAATTCTTAAAGTGATGGGAGTACCAGACCACCTTACCTGTCTCCTGAGAAACCTGTACGAGGGTCAAGAAGCAACAGTAAGAACCAGAGATGGAACAACCGATTGGTTCAAAATTGGGAAAGGAGTACGACAAGGCTGCATATTGTCACCCTGCTTATTTAACTTATATGCAGAGTACATCATGAGAAATGCCGGGTTGGATGAATCAGAGGTCGGAATTAAGATTGCTGGGAGAATTATCAACAACCTCCGATATGCAGACGATACCACCCTAATGGCAGAAAGCGAAGAGGATCTCAAGAGCCTCTTGTTGAGGGTGAAAGAGGAGAGTGCAAAAGCTGGTTTGAAACTCAACATTAAAAAAACTAAGATCATGTCATCTGGCCCTATCACTTCCTGGCATATAGAAGGGGAAGAAATGGAAGCAGTGACAGATTTTACTTTCTTGGGCTCCAAGATCACCGCAGACGGTGACTGTAGCCCTGAAATTAAAAGACGCTTGCTCCTTGGGAGGAAAGCTATGGCCAACCTAGACAGCATAGTAAGAAGCAGAGACATCACCTTGCCGACAAAGGTCCGTCTAATCAAAGCTATGGTTTTCTCAGTAGTAATGTATGGCTGTGAGAGCTGGACTATAAGGAAGGCTGAGCGCCGAAGAATTGATGCTTTCGAACTGTGGTGCTGGAGAAGACTCTTACGAGTGCCCTGGACTGCAAGGAGGTCAAATCAGTCCATCCTAAAGGAAATCAACCCTGAGTGCTCATTGGAAGGACAGATAATGAAGCTGAAGCTCCAATATTTTGGCCACCTAATGCGACGAGAAAACTCTCTGGAAAAGACCCTGATGCTGGGAAAGACTGAAGGCAAAAGGAGAAGGGGACGGCAGAGGATGAGATGGCTAGATAGCATCACGGATGCAATGAATATGAACTTGAGCACGCTCCGGGAGAGAGCGGAGGACAGGAAGGCCTGGCGTGCTATGGTCCATGGGGTCACGAAGAGTCGGACACGACTGAACGACTGAACAACACAATGATGCATGTGGGTGTTATCTAGGGTTGTCACCATTTCAGACCGAGGGCTAAGTGCCTCTAAGCATGTGTGGAATTCCTTTTTCCACCACAGATCCTGAGCTTCTGCAGAAAAAGGAATACCTCTATTCCAGCTGGGAGATGGTTCGGGTCTTGTGTGGAATCCGGTCTCTGGTGCTTCAATCTCACCTTTGAGTAGGGATAGGGGAGTTATTTGTTTGGTTTCCATTTTAATACAGACTGACCTAATTTGCACTTCCCAAACTAATACATAAATTAGAATACACTTATCCTTCAGTTTGGGCAAAAATGCATACATTAGGGAAAACAGCACACCAAGTTGCATACATAAGGAGAAATGTGTACAAAAACACATATGTTGGGAGAAAAGCCTACAAAAATGTAAGCACTCAGAGTTAAGTGGCTCAATGAGGCAGTGACTCAGGAAAGCCTCCTTCAGCAGCCAAAGTGGGGTGAGCAGTTGAGGTGGAGGTGGGAAACACACTCCCGACAACTCAGAGCCAGGATAGGCTTGCTCTAACTTATGGCAGGGATAGAAATATGGTGACTCCTGCATTTGTATAGGAACTTACACAGTCATTGAAGCTAATGGGAACTTTTTTAATGGGATGGTGATCCAGATCAGAACTGCAGTGTGTGTGGGGGGAGGGAGCCCCCACCCTCCATGCCATGGTCCCAAGCTGGAGGAGGAGCTGGCTATTTGAGAAAGAAAAGACCTGCACTCAGAGGAAACCACCCAACATGTAAGCATTTTTGTACATATTTATCCTAATATATGCATTTTTGTACGCATTTCTCCCAATGTATACATTTTTGTATGCATTCCTCCCAATGCATGCATTTCTGTATGCATTTCTTCTGATGTATGTGTGGGCTCCCCCTGCCCCCTCCCAAATTGTAAACTGATGCAGAGATGGACAGAACGAACTTGTGCTTCAAAACATTAGAAAGCTGTAGAACCAACACAGAACCATCCCTACCCTTGAGTTTCAGTGGCCCCATAAATTCTCTGCTGTCTGAGCTGGGGCCTTAGGGTGTGATACCAGGCACCCAGTTTGACTGTAGAGGAGAAACTCTATGCTGAGACCCAAGCTACGCATGACATTATTGTTGGAAGAACAACAACAGAAGAATAACTTTGGAGGGAAGAGTTTTTAGGGAGGAGGTGAATGTGCATCAAAGGTTAACTTGACTTTGCACTCTAAGCCTTTTGGGATGACTCAGGGGTCAGAGGTTAATAGAATAAACCATTCCACCAGTGGTTAGGGAGGAGACAGTAGGCACTGCTTAGTAACCAAAGGGTAATTGGTCTCCCCCCATCTTTTTGTATTGGCATGTTCCTTTACTTGCCAAGAAGGAAGCCATTCCTTTCCTTCTTTCCCTGCATGATGGAGCTAGGAGAAGCACCCCCAGTTTTTTGCTTTCTGTAACTAGTGGAAGCCATTATTTCCTAAGCTATGTTATCTAAGTAAACTTCCAGTTTTAAATTACTTCTTCTCCTGACTCAGTCTCGTCTTCTTCAACCATCCTCTGCTATCCATTAAGCAGGTGGTTTCCCCTGAGTGCAGGTCTTTTCTTTCACAAATAGCCAACTCCTCCTCCAGCTTGGGACCATGGCATGGCTCCCCCCCACAACTGCAGTTCTGATCTGGATCACCCTCCCATTAAAAAAGCTCCCATTAGCTTCAATGACTGTGTAAGTTCCTATACAAATGCAGGAGTCACCATATTTCTATCCCTGCCATAAGTTAGAGCAAGCCTATCCTGGCACTGAGTTGTCGGGAGTGTGTTTCCTACCTCTGCCTCAACTGCTCACCCCACTTTGGCTGCTGAAGGAGGCTTTCCTGAGTCACTGCCTCACTGAGCCGTTTAACTCTGAGTGTGTGCGCCAGTTTAACCCCAAAGGGGTTCCTTTCCCCAATCCAGGCCCCAAAGCCCTAAGTGGCAAGTATTCGGAATCCCCCATCACCTACCTGATGCCTCTGAGGGCTCGCTGATCTTCTTCCTTGTATCTATTACTTTTCTGAGCAGCATTGGTGTTGTGACCAATAGGCAGAGCAATCCTACCAATGAGGATTGGAAAATCCAAAGGCAGAGGTTTATGCCAGCAGTGTGGAAGGAAAAGAAAGGAGAAGTGGCACCCCCCCTTCCTTTGTGTCATTGTTCTGCTTAAATTGTTTCCATCCCACTGAGGCCGATGGGAGGGAAATGAGCTACACCAGCTCCAGACATTGTTTGTTTGTTTGTTTATTTAGTTTATTGCATTTATATCCCGTCTTTTTTCCTGTTGCAAGGAACCCAAGGCAGCTGTCACAATTCCCTTAGTCCCCTCTATCCTTAAGCACTCTCACACACACAAATAGAGAGGCTTCAGTCTCACATCGTTAATTCATTATTCACAGGTTCATTACAGATGCAAATCTTCAAAGACTCTCTGGCTACAAAGGAATGCCTCCAGGGGATTCAAATGGGATCACTGAAAGTTGCCCGCAGTTTGAAAGGGAGGCTTTCTGGGAAGGCTAACTTAGGGAGGGCGGTCCCACCACTCGCGTGCTGCTTCCCCGTGTAGCCTTTCATGCATCGCTAATGGGGTCGACCATCTGAGCTCCGCCCCTGACGTTTCCCTATTAGTTCTGCACTGCTGCCTCGCATCTCTTAGGTCACAGTCCTCAATCCCCTCCTCCTCCTGCTCGCTGCTTCTCACAGAGGGGGACGAGGAGGAAGCTTCATGCCCAGCCATCTGGGAGTTGGTAACCTGAGAAGCATGCCTACCCATATCTGAACTGGCTTGTGAAAAAGCCTCCCCCAGTTCTGGCTGCTCCTCTTCTGAATCTGAGCTGCTAACTATCTCCCTGCACTCAGAATCAATCCTGACAGCAGCTTACATTATCCTCCCCTCCATTTTGTCCTCAGAACAACAACCCTGTGAAGTAGGTTGGGCTAAGAGTCTGTGACTGGCCCAAAGTCACCCGGTGAGCTTCCATGGCCAAGTAGGGACTAGAACCCGGACCTCTTGGCTCCCAGTCCATCACTCTCACTACTGCACTACATTGGCTCTCTTAAAAGAGTTCTCCTGCATTCCAGGAGGCACTTGGAAGGCTGTGGATTCATGGCCCCTCCCAGAAATCCCATGGCATGTCTCCTTTTTGTGCTCTCTGACATTGGAGTCCTCACGTTGAGGAAGCACCTGCTCTGGATCTTTCTGTAGTCTCATGGAGGAGGGTTGAGAGGTTGAATCTGCCTCTCTGAGGATGGACCTGTCTCTCTGCCTTTAGAGGGGGAGATCTAAAAACTCCTATGACCCCTCTGGCACTTTCCCTAGGACTATAGGATTGTGGCTTAACTCTCCTATTTACTTAGATGCCTGCCTAGCATGCTGTCAAGCTCTACCCAAGGTGAACAACGTAGAGCAGACAAAAAATCCTGTGTCCTGATGCCAATCTGGTTTATGGGCAAAAGGTTCCTGCTCAGCCCTTACACAGCCAGTTGCTCCTACACTGCAGAAAAAGGGTGGGTGAGTACTCAGAGCCCTGGCAAAAAGGGCTGGCTACAGGTGGCATGGGCTTCGATAGCCTGCTGAAAGCTGTGCCCCAGCTGGTGCCCGGATATAGCATACGTCAATGCGGTCCCGTTTAACCTCAGAACCTGCACCAAATGGGTCCGAAGCACCCCAGTGGGTAACCAAGCTACTCCCAACAGGTAAACATCACCACAGAACATCACCACAGACGCGACTGTGAAGTGAAACATATTTATGGCTTTATTGCAAAAAAACTCAGAACATACAAAATAAAGAAAGTGGCATGGTGGTTATATGAGCATTAGAAATTCTCTCTCCAATTGCAGGGAAAGAGAATACAACAAAAATAGAAGACAAATCAAAAGAATTGCAATTGCCAAAGCTGGAACTATGAACTCGGCCAATAAGATAACGGCTTGAGCTTCTAACATGGTTATGACTCCTCTTTCCAACTCACTCCTGTTTACCACTTGCAGTTCAAAGCTAAACGAAAACAATCCAACCTATGTGTTAACCCGCCTGTGGCCTCCTCCTGCTTCTTACTGGAATACAAAACTTATGCTGAAGCATTACTAAGTTCCTCTAGGTACAGGAAGAGTAGAGGAAGGAGGTGGAGTGAACAGAAAACTCAGGACTTTGGAATAATTCCAGTTGTCACCTCTGAAGATGGGATTCCAAATCCCCTCCTCAGATATCACCTCCAAGTCCCAAACTCAGAAGTAACTCTAAGTGCCACTCCCAGAAATCATTCTAAGTCACAAACTCAGAAATCATTCTAAGTGCCAAAGTCTAAGAGTCTAAAGAGGTCCATAGTTATCTACATTTGTGGGTCTCGTGGCACAGCAGAAAGAGGGAAGTGGAGCAGCAGCAGGAACAAAAAGTACCACCCCGGAGCTCCCATTCCCTGGGCTTTTATACCCCTGCTCTGATCAAAGGTGGGGCTCTAGGAGCAGTGAGACAATCAGGCAGCCTCCAATAGAAAATGGGGTGCACGTGGTTAGAACATTTGCTCACCAATCAGAAACAAGGTGTCCCATCTATCCCCCATGATTTCATGTGTCTGGGGAACATGTCTGGCACCATTACTAATGGGCCATGTTGAAATGTCCCAACATATGACCCAAAGTCTACCATCTGGGCATGCTATCTTGATTGATGCATTTCTTCTTTGAACTCCCGGTCATCTTTGGCCATTTTTGGTCATATCCACCCAAACACCTCCTCCTAGTTGTTGCTCATGCTCAGGGCTACACTTCCCCACCCAACTAGCATCGAGAAGGCACATTCTCCTATCAGCGGGTATACACCACAAGAAGTCAAAACTTCCTCTCAGTAGGCATCTGAGCATGCTCAGTTCTGCTGTTCTCACTTAGACACTCTGCCAGCACGTCATGGCCTTGAGCAAGCTCTGCAAAGCCACTTGTAAAGACAGCTACATTTCCCCCCCTTCTTCAAAGACAGTCCTGAAAAATCTCAGAGTCTCAGTTAGTGAAATAACATCATTTGTACAGAATCAAACTTCACAGTCTTCTCTCCCAGGGGTCAAGAGTCTGGAATATAAAGCTGATTACAAGTCTGGGGTCTTCTAGGAGCCCTTCTTGTAGGCCTCTCTCAGATTAAATCAGCCATCTTTACTCATTGTTAAACCTTTTCAGTACCAGATTAACAGCATGCATCCACACACTGTTACCCATGTGTCCTACTAACACTGCCGCTGGTCAATCCCATCCAGATCGTTCAGAAGAAATAGAATTGTAATGTCTGAAACTAGAATAGCCATCATGCCTTGTGGTGCGGTGCAGTAACAGGACAACAGCCACAAATTGATTCGTTTATACATTATTGAAGACAGATATTCAAACGCAAATTGGAGCTATCTGATGAGCTGGCCCACACACTTGGCCGTGGTTGTTGTTTCAGTGTCCTATCAATTTCATTCTAAAACACATGCATTGATTCTGCACAAACAGGAAGTCACTTGGAACCAATGAAGAAAGTGGAACTGATTCATTATTGATACAGGGACACTGACATTATTATTCTGTGTTAACAGGGAGGTAGAGACACTGGACTGTTGTCCTGGGAAATAATTTGTAGCCGTGTAACTTTCTATGCAAGAAAGAATAGCTAGTTCAAGCCTGCATAACTGGAAGGGATCATAGCTATGTACACCTATTCCTTGTCTCAGATCTTAGGCTTCCTGTTGATACCTGGGCAGCTAATGGTGGGAACAGGATGCTGGACTTGACAGGGCTTATTTTGTGTTCTCATGTCTCAGACATCTCCTGTTAACAGAGGTGGGCAACTTGTGGCCCTCCAGATGTTTTGGCTTACAACTCCCATCATCCCTCACAATTGATGCTGGCTGGGGCTGCTGGGAGTTGTAGGCCAAAACATCTGGAGGGCCTCAAGTTAACCACTCTTTGGTTAAAAGGTTGTTATTTGTTGTGCTGATTCTAGTCACCTTTCCTAAAGGTTCCAGGTTGGGGAAATGGCATTTCCCTTGCACTCAAACTGCAATATGTTGTTGCTAGAAAAATGCACGTCTTTCTCTAGTGAGGGAGGCCAGTGCAGTTTGGAGTATGATATGGAATATGTCTCCATAACTGCCCCGGTCCTCTACTGGCCTATGACATTATTTGATGAGCAACGAAACTCACTCCAGTGCCACTTGGGCCGTGTTGTGACCCTAATGTGAGGTGGGCATAGGGGACCTGTTTCAGCCTGAGGCAGGAATGTCAGAGAAATCTGCTCTGGATTCAAATGAGTTTGGATTTCTAGGAATCTGACTGGTGGATTTCTCAGCAGACCAGCTTTCTCTGAATTGTGTGGATTCTGCATAGGGATGTAGGGACTGTGTAAAATCTGCTCCGTCTGTGTTTTGTGGCTCATCAGGTGCCTTTTGTTCCATCATTCATTCACAGATAGATTTGATTTTCTCCACTGTGCAGAAAAATACACAAGTAATTCTGTAAGAGGGTTCACAAGAATTTACATAATTAACCTTAGTATGTAACCTTTAGCATATTGTCCCCCATTCCATTCAACTTTTCCCCATGTATATTTACCACTCTCAGCAGAAACTTGAGTATTCTGCTACAAAGAAATATGTGTGAATTTCAGGAGAGTAAAAAAAAAGAAGAAAGGATCCGGAAGTCCATGGAGTCCACGTGACCTGAGGAGGTCAGTCTGCAGTGGATTCCACAGGTTGGATTCTTAGAAACCCGAGCTCATTTTTAGTCTCTCAAATTTCTCCAACATCCCTAATTCTGCGGACTTGTGGGCCAGCTCTTTTTAGCTTGGGTGGTGGTGGTGTTGCAAGCATGCATTCGTGCAAAGGCACATTTGCAAACAAACAAAATTTTTGTACAAAAACTCTGCTTCCATCAGTGAGCGGATGACAGAATGACAGATGCCCAACAGTCCATGAAACACAGATGGAACGCATGTAAGTTAACAAAATCCGGACATCCCTAGCCTGAGGGCCGAATGCAGTTTCAGAGAAGTTCTTGGAGACCACATTCCAGTGGTGGATGGGGCTGAAGGCAAAAACAGTGGTGTCCCCAGATGCCAAAAATACCAGCCTATTTAAGCTTAAAGCATTTAGTGCCAGGAATTAAGCCTTAGCAGAGGTATTTCAACCTTTTAGAATGGGGGGCAAAAGTTGGGAAACTACCAAATGGTTGATCATTGGGGGAAAGGAGGAGGGGGCATGGCCATCTGAAGAACTCTGGATGGCTGGATCTTGCCCCCGGGTCTAATATTCTGCACTCCAGTTGTAGAGCCAATACTGAGATTGGCTACTAAGTGATCGTATTTGCAGCTCATCTCTTATTTATTTATATCCCACCTTTCTTCCAACATGGAACTAGGGATGGATGAAAGTCCCTTACCTGTTCTCGAAGCTTGCTTCGCAGTGGGGGGGAGGTGCTTCGGTTCTCCCCCCGAAGTTCAGGCGAGGGGGGGGAGGCGCCCTGCCTCGCCCGGCCGAAATTCAGGCCGGGGGGGAGGCGCCCCATCCCTCGCCAGTGAAATTCAGGCCGGGTAGAAGTGCCCCGTCTACCCGGCCGAGAAAAAAAAATAAAAAAAACAAAACAAAACACCCCCCCGTGATGGGCTACGTAACGATTTACGTAGCCTATCATGGCTAGATTTCCAAAGTCAGCCATGATAGGCTACGTGAATCATCACGTAGCCTATCACGGGTGACTTTGGGGGAAAAAAAAGCACGTACGCAAATGGCGGCCCCCATAGGGCTATTTGCGTTTCCCTTATTTTCGCCGTAGTCTATGTAAATCTTTACATAGACTACAGGGACCAAATAAGGAACGCAAATGCCGGTGCCCTATTGGGGCCACCATTTGCGTACGCGCTTTTTTTTTCCCCCCCCAAAGTCACCCGTGATAGGCTACGTAACGATTAACATAGCCTATCACGGCTGACTTTGGAGATCTAGCCGTGATAGGCTATGTTAATCGTTATGTAGCCTATCACGGTTTTTTTTTTTCTTTTACTTTCCTTGTAATGGTGGCGGCGGCAGCCGGTCAAAAGACCGGCTGCCGCCCCCGCCTCTGACGAAAACCCGCCGAACCACCGCTGGGACCCGCCGCCGGGAGGGACATTCGTCAAAGGTAAGTCCCATCCCGGGGGGGGGGGGGGCGGGAGGGGCGGAGAATTTCACCGCCGATTTCATTCGGAAATGAAATTCTCCCCCATCCCTACATGGAACTCAAGGTGGCTACATGCGGTTCCAAGTGGTCTCCCCTCCAAGCACTGACCAGACCCAAACCTGCTTTGCTTCAGCAAGGTGGATTACTCATGTGCCTTCAGACTATGCCCTGGGATCTCTTGTCTTAGCTCCCCTTCGCGTGCATGTGTGCGTGCACACACACACACACACACACACACACACACCCTGAGTGGCATGGGACCCACTTTGCTGTGGTGCAACTAGGGATGTCAGAGAAATCTGCAATGGAATCAAATGAGTTTGGGTTTCTATGAATCCAACCCATGGATTCTGCAGCGGGCTGGCTTTTCCCGAGTCACACGGATTCCACAGACTTGTGGGTCTGTTTTTTTGTTTTGTTTTTTTAACTTTCTGGAATTTGATGCAAATTTAGTCGTAAGAATATGGAAAATTTATTTATTTATTTATTTATTTAGTCTTTCATTTCATTTCATTTCATTTCTATACCACCCAATAGCCGAAGCTCTCTGGGTGGTTCACAAAAATTAAAAGCAGAAAGTGCAGGGTAAAACAATATAAAATATAAAAGCATTAAAACCACAACAGAACAATACAACCAGAATAAAACCAGAATAAAACCTAGCAGCAATGCAGAGATTTAAAGTACAGATTTAAAGCACCAAAGCTAAAAGACTAGAGAGCTAAAATGCTAAAATGCCTGGGAGACTAAAAAGGTCTTCACCTGGCGCCAGAAGGAATACAACGTGGGTGCCAGGCAAACCTCAGTAGGGAGTAGGGATGGGTGGATTCCCTCCCTGCTGGTCCGGGTGGGAATCTGCCTGTGGGGGGAGGTAATCTGTCCCTCCCCCTGGAATCCGTCTGAGCCGGCTCCTCTGCGCGGCCATTTAGTTTAATCTCACAGCTTTACAGCTACAAATGGTGTCCACCATGCCATTTGTGTCCGGAGTTAGCCCTCACTCAGCCAGCAATACAGCATGGCAATGGCGGCCAGCTGTATCGCCAGAGATGAGGAGACAGTGGCCGGCTCTGTGGGATCGCCACTGGGCATAGATGGCTCAGACGGATTCCGGAGGGAGGCGGAGGTAAGTGCTCCATTCTGCCATGGACTCCGGAGGCCAGATTCTTTGGAATTCTCCACCATCCCTAGTAGGGAGTTCATTCCACAGCCAGGGTGCCACAGCAGAAAAGGCCCTCCTCCTAGTAGCCACTAGGGATGTACGAAAGTCACTTACCTTTTGATGAAATGTGATTCGAGGTGGGGGGGAGGCGCCCCGTCCCTCCCTCCGAAATTCTGGCTGGGGGGGAGGTGCCCTGTCCCTCCCCTGAAATTCTGGCCAGTGGGGGAGGTGCCCCATCCCTCCCGCCGCGAATCCTGGGAGGCTGGGTCTGCAAATGGCGACGGCCGTAGCCGCCTCCGTTTCCGTCCCTGCAGTCAGCCGTGATAGGCTACATAAATGTTTACGTAGCCTATCACGGCTGAGTAAAAAAACAACAACAACCGTGCATACACAAATGGTGGCGCCCATAGGGATGGCGGAGAATTTCTCCCCGAAACTTCGGGGGGCCGAGCGCCAACGTGTTCGGCCCCCCGAACAAGTTTCGGGGAGAAATTCTCCGCCCCCTGCCCCCCCCGGACGGGACTTACCTTTTCTGAATGTCCCTCCCGGCGGCGGGTCCAGCCGGCGGTTCGGTGGGTGTTCGTGCGGGGGAGGAGCAGCAGCCGGTCTTTTGACCGGCTGCTGCCGCCGCCATTCCAAGAAAAGAAAAAAAAACAAAAACGCCCCCGTGATAGGCTACGTGATGATTAACGTAGCCTATCACGGCTAGATTTGCAAAGTCAGCCATGATAGGCTACGTAAATCATCACGTAGCCTATCACGGGTGACTTTAAAAAAAAAAAAAAAGTACGTAGACTACAGCAACCAAATAAGGAACGCGAATGGCGGCTCCCTATGGGGGCCGCCATTAGCGTACGCGCTCTTTTTTTTAAAGTCACCCGTGATAGGCTACGTGACGATTAACGTAGCCTATCACGGCTGACTTTGCAGATCTAGCTGTGATAGGCTACGTTAATCATCACGTAGCCTATTACGGGGCCGTTTTTGTTTTTGTTTTAACTTTGGAGTTCGCGGCCGGGCGAGGCGAGGCGCCTCCTCCCTGGCCTGAATTTTGGCTGGGCGAGGCGGGAAGCCTGAACTTCACGGGGGGAGCAGCGAAGCGCCTCCCCCCCACCGCGAACAAGCTTCGAGGACAGGTAAGTGACTTTCGTCCACCCCTAGGCGCCCATGGGCGCCGCCGTTTGTGTTCCTTATTTTGGCACGTCTAGTCTACGTAAACATCTATGTAGACTACGGCGAAAATAAGGGGAACGCAAATAGCGTAGACGCTACGCTATTTGCGTTCCCCTTATTTTCGCCGTAGTCTATGTAAACGTTTACGTAGACTAGATGTGCCAAAAGAAGGAACGCAAACGGCGGCGCCCATGGCCGCTGCCATTTGCGTATTCGCGGGTTTTTTGTCTTTACTCAGCCGTGATAGGCTACGTAAACATTTACGTAGCCTATCACGGTATTTTTTAAAAAAATCTGGCCGTGATAGGCTACGTAAATCTTTACGTAGCCCATCACGTTTTTTTTTTTTTACTGGAAATGGTGGCGGCGGCAGCCAGTTGGAAGACCGGCTGCTGCAGCCGCCGCCGCTGCACCGCCGCTGGAGCCGCCGCCAGGGAGATTCGCCCAAGGTAAGTCCCGTCCCGGGGGGGCGGGGGGGCAGACCGTTTCGCCACCGATCTTGGGGGGCCGAATGCGCTGGCATTCGGCCACCCTGAGATTCGTGGCGAAATTATCTGACATTCCTAGTAGCCACCTCCCTCAGTTCCTTTGGCAGGGGCTCACAGAGAACGACTGCTGAGGGAGATCTTAAGTTCCAGGCAGGCGCTTACAGGAGAAGGTGATCCTTCACATTACCTGGCCCCAAGCCATGAAGGGCTTTGAATGTTAATACCAGCACTTTGAATCAGGCCCAGAAATGGACTGGCAGCCAGTGCAGCTGGAAAAGTACTGGCGTAATATGAGCTCGCTGGCCAGTCCCTGTTAACCATCTTGCTGCCCTATTTTGGACCAGCTGAAGTTTCTGGACCATTTTCAAAGGCAGCCCCACGTATAACGCATTGCAGTAATCCAGACGAGAAGTTATCAGAGCATGGATCACTGTAGCTAGGCTATCTCTGTCCAGATAAGGGCGTAGTTGGTATATCAGCCTAAGCCGATAAAAGGTGCTCCATGCCACTGAGTTCACCTGTGCCTCAAGTGACAGTTCTGGGTCCAAGAGCACCCCCAAACAACGAACGTGATCCTTTAGGGGGAGTGCAACCTCTTCCAGAACAGGTTGAATATCACCTAGCTGGGCAGACGAACCACCCACTAACAGTACCTCCATCTTGTCTGGATTCAGTTTATTGGCCCTCATCCAGTCCATTACTGTGCCCAGGCACTGATTCAGAACAGCCACTGCCTCACCTGGGTTTGATGAGAAAGAGAGGTAGTGCTGGGTGTCATCCGCATATTGATAGCACATCAGACCACACCTCTGGATAGCCTCCCTCAGTGGTTTCCTGTAGATGTTGAACAGCATGGGGGATAAAATAGAGCCCTGTAGAACCCCTTGACATAATTGCCATGGCACAGCACCACCTTCTGGAATCACCATCCAAGTAATGCCTCCAACTCCCAACCCAGACAACCTATCCAGAAGGATACCATGGTCAATGGTATCAAAAGCCACTGAGAGGTCCAGGAGAATCAACAGGGGTGCACTCCCCCATCTCTCTCTGGGCAGAAGTCATCCCACAGGGTGACCAAGGCAGCTTCTGTTCCAAAACCAGAAGCCCGACTGAAATGGATCTAGATAATCTGTTCCATTCAAGAGTGCCTGGAGTTGTCCTGCAACCACCCACTCAAGCACATTGCCCAGGAAGGGGATGTTGGCCACCAGCCTATAATTGTTAATGTCCTCCAGATCCAGGTTAGGCTTTTTCAGGAGTGGTCTGATTACTGCCTCTTTAAAAGCGGCAGGCACCACTCCCTCTCTCAAGGAGGAATTTACAACCTCCTGGACCCAGCCAGACATCCCCTCCTTGTTTGATGTAATAAGCCATGAAGGGCAAGGGTCAAGCACACAAGTGGTCAACCGGACTTGGCCAAGCACCTTGTCTGCATCCTCAGGCTTCAATAACTGAAACTCATCCAATTGAACTGGAGCAGACAGTGCTCTGAACGCCTCTGCCAATGGAACTACATTAATCGTGCTGTCAAATAGGGATGCACGAAAGTCACTTACCTGGTCTCGCAGCTTGCTTGGCGGTGGGGGGGAGGCACTTCGCTGCTCCCCCTGAAGTTCAGGCCGGGGGGGGGAGGCTTCCCTCCTCGCCCGGCCGAAATTCAGGCCGGGGGGGAGGCTTCCCGCCTCGCCTGGCCGAAATTCAGGCCGGGGAGAAGCGCCCCGTCTCCCCGGCCGCGAACTTCAAAAGAAAAAAAAAAGAAAAAAACCGCCCCTGTGATAGGCTATGTAACGATTAACATAGCCTATCACGGCTAGATCTGCAAAGTTAGCTGTGATAGGCTACGTTAATAGTCATGTAGCCTATCACGGGTGACTTTGAAAAAAAAAAAAAAAGCGCGTACGCAAATGGCAGCCCCCATAGGGAGCCGCCATTCACGTTCCTTATTTGGTCCCTGTAGTCTACGTAAAGATTTACGTAGACTACAGCGAAAATAAGGGCAACGCTATTTGCGTTGTCCTTATTTTCGTCGTAGTCTACGTAAATCTTTACGTAGACTACAGGGACCAAATAAGGAACAGGAATGGCGGCTCCCTATGGGGGCCGCCATTAGCCATACGCGCTTTTTTTTTTCTCTTTCAAATTCACCTGTGATAGGCTACGTGATGATTAACGTAGCCTATCATGGCTGACTTTGCAAATCTAGCCATGATAGGCTACGTTAATCGTTACGTAGCCTATCACAGGGGTGGTTTTTTTTTTTTTTTTACTTTTCTTGTAATGGCGGCAGCGGCAGTTGGTCAAAAGACCGGCTGCCGCCCCCGCCCCTGACGAAGACCTGCCGAACCGCCGCCGGGAACTGCCGCCGGGAGGGACATTCGTGAAAGGTAAGTCCCATCCCGGGGGGGGGGCGGAGAATTTCTCCCCGAACAACCTTCGGAGGACCGAATGCATTGGCACTTGGCCCCCCGAAGTTTCAGGGAGAAATTCTCCCCCATACCTACTGTCAAATTCATGATGAATCTGAGTGACTTATCTTCAAAGTGCTGTGCCAAGTCATCACAGAGTGCTACCGAGGGCTCCAAAGTCTCTGTCCCTGGCCTGCAATATAACAGACTGTGAACCACTCAGAAAAGCTCTGCTGGATGACACTGAGAAGATGCAATGCTGGTGGAAAAGATCTGTCTCTTTGCCACCCTCACCGCCACAGAGTAGGCTCAATAATGAGCTCTAAGCTGTGTTCAGTCAGACTCCGCATGAGTTTTCCTCCACCTGCGTTCTAGCCGTCTCTCCTCTTGCTTCATTGCCCTCAGCTTGGGTGTATACCAAGGAGCTGGCCGGGCTCTGCTCAGAGGTGGAGGGCACTTGGGCGCGATCGTGTCAACCGCCTGAGTCATCTCTGCATTCCACAGAGTGACCTGGGCTTGAACAGGAGCACCAGCCATACCAGCAGGAAAAATTTAAAAAAACCACCAGTGATAAACACACAGGTCCCCCATAGGATAAAGTGTAAAAATGAACATTTTGGGGGGATTTGCGCATTTTGGGGGGGATTTCTGCATTTTTGCAAGAGTGAATTTGTGCAAATGTGAATTTGTGCAAATTCAGGAAATTGGAAAATATCCAATTCTGGTGATGAGCAGATAATGGAATGAAAGGCACCTGATAATCCATGAAACACAGATGAAATGGATTTTACAAAATCCATACATCCCTAGGTGCAACCATACATTACTGGAGCATAGGCGGGACCCATCATGTATGATGAACATGATGTTCATAACCCTTTCCCATTATTGCCTTTCTAGGAGGCAAGATGCCCACATAATTTGTCCCTGCATCATTCGCACTTAACTGCAAAGTGGGATATGTAATAGTTGCACCTGAATCAACCAACTGAGGTCACCATCCCTAACAGAAAAATCCTAAATGGAGCAGAGTGAGGGGAGCAAAATTCCAGATAATCATCAGCCAGAAGAAAAACTTCCTGTCTGTAAGAGCAATACGACAATGGAACCAATTACCTGGGGAGGTGGTGGGCTCTCCCACACTGGAGGCGTTCAAGACAAGGCTGGACAGCCATTTGTCAGGGATGCTCTGACTTGGATTCCTGCATTGAGCAGGGGGTTGGACTCGATGGCGTTGTAGGCCCCTTCCAACCCTACTATTCTATGATTCTATGACTTCCAAAGCCCTGCCAGTTCACTCTGCCAATATGGGACATGAGTGGGGGATATGTTTTTCATTTAAGCCTCTGGGCATTTTTTAAAATCTTCCCATTGGTTTCAACAAGTGAAATTAGCTACACCAGCTCCAGGTTGGCATGGTTAATAAGACCATGCCAAACTGGAGTTGGCATGGTCCAACCATCCCAACTCTAGACATAGAGGGGCGTGATGAGGCTTTGGATCCAGTGGATCTGAGGCTGCCCCCAACCTATCCCTGGAATGCCCCATTTTGGGGCCAAATGCTGAGGAAACATCATGAGTATTTCTCTACAGTTGTGAAGCTTTCCATTGATGTACCAAGGGCCTCTGCGGGTGGACATAAAACCCTGCAGTAAAACAGAAGAACACCAGAACTTCCACCTCATCCTAATGACCCTTGGACAGCCATCCAAGGGGGTTAGAATTAACCTATGCGAGCCATTAAGCAAACATATTTCAAAGTAAGTATGTTTAAAATTCCCACCTATGTCTACTTCATTTCTGCACTGTACATGAGGCTCTATTTTTTTTTTACATTAATGTGCTCTTTCATATAACATTTCATTCCTCTAGTTTTGTTTTCTCTCTTGTCTAGAGGTCACAAGTTCCATCAAGAAAATGCATGAACCAATACTATTAACTCCAGTTGATGTACATACAGGATGACATTATAAATGCTGTTGCTGTGCAGTCATGGTGGAAATGCTGTTACTATGAATAGTTGAGCAAATAAAAGCAAACAGTAGGTGGAAAATAACATGAAGATCATTGAAATCCTGCTGGAATTATCCCAAAGGTGTTACACGCGATGGAAAAAAATAGTGGAAAACGTCATATAGAATGAAGAAGATACAAATCAGGGGTCTAGGGGTTCCTCTTTCCAGGTAATGCTTTTTGTAGGCCCTATTTTAGTGTTCTCCAGAATTCTGATAGCTGAGCCTCCCTGAATTCTCTCTCTTGCTTTTCAGTCCTAAAAGCCAGTGTGGTGTAGTGGTTAGAGCATTGGACTGGGACCCAGGAGATCCGGGTTCTAGTCCCTGCTCGGTCATGATGCTCAATGTGTGACTTTGGGTCAGTCCCTGACTCTCAGCCTAACTTACCTCACAGGGTTGTTATGAGGATAAAATGGAGAGAAAGAGGATCATTTAAGCTGCCCTGAGTTCCTTGCAGGAGGAGGAGGAGGAAAAAGTGGGATATAAATGAAATAGACAGATATCTGGATAGATGCCCCAAAGTGGTTTAGTAATTCCAATATACACATAAAATACAGCAAAACCAACAACAAACAATAACACAATTAAAATGAAAATAGAGTGGGATGAAAGAGATAATCAATCATTAGGAGTAAAAGAGAAAGAAAAAAAAAACTTACCCCTAATCATAAGCCAGACATTTCTTGGGGGGGGGGAGCAACTTTGAGGCTCTTTTGAAACTCAGACGGAAGGTGGCCAACTGTACTTCTCTAGGGAGGGAGTTTTACAACTTGAGTGCCACAACTGGAAAGGTCCTGTTCCATGTCCCAGCCAATGACATCTTGGAAGATCCTGGGACACAAAACAAGGCCTCTGATGAGGATTGCAGTTGGTGGGGAAATATGAATTAAAATTAGAGGCACACATCGAACTTTTCCACTCTGACTTCTAGTAAGAGTAAGAACAACCTCCTTTGAGAAGAGCCCATTGTCCTTGGCATGCCTCCTCTGAGGATGGGTCATGCGGCTGCATCTGTACTTTGGGAAGGATTGATCCAATCCCAGCTGATGCAGAAAGATGGCTGAAGGAGTACCTACTTCAAATGGATGTTGATTGGAAGGAAGCAAAGTGTGCACATGTCCTCTGGAAGGGGTACAGTAAACCCACCCCCTTCCATAGCCCCCATAATCACAGGAGCCCACCGGGAAGTGCAGGCAGCTTTTTTCTGGAAGTCTTTGCCTCCAGTCACAGCACTGAGACCAAGCCAGCATACAGACTTCCAACTCAGGGAAAGGAATTGTGCCTTTCTCCCCCTGCTCCTAGTAATGTATGGCTGTGAGAGCTGGACTATAAGGAAGGCTGAGCGCCGAAGAATTGATGCTTTCGAACTGTGGTGCTGGAGAAGACTCTGACGAGTCCCCTGGACTGCAAGGAGGTCCAATCAGTCCATCCTAAAGGAAATCAACCCTGAGTGCTCATTGGAAGGACAGATCCTGAAGCTGAAGCTCAACTATTTTGGCCACCTAATGTGAAGAGAAAACTCCCTGGAAAAGACCCTGATGCTGGGAAAGACTGAAGGCAAAAGGAGAAGGGGACGGCAGAGGATGAGATGGCTAGATAGCATCACCGATGCAGTGAATATGAACTTGAGCACACTCCGGGAGAGAGCGCAGGACAGGAAGGCCTGGCGTGCTATGGTCCATGGGGTCCCGAAGAGTTGGACACGACTGAACAACAACAACCCCCTGCTCCCTGGCTTTAAATCACAAAAATGTCCACCTCTCCCCTGTTGAAGTAGTGGCCTTTCAGGTGGCCTCCCTTCACAGGTTTTCTTCACTAGTGGTTGTCCATTCCTAGGGAACTAGCTCTCCAGACCAAGCTGTAGGTGTGGCTTTCAGGTGCCGCAGAGGAGGATGCTAAGCCCTGGCTTGGATATGCCTGAGGTCTTCCTGTGGATGCCAAATGGTAATTTCCAGGTCTCCCAGCAGCAGAAGCCCTGGGCGGTGTTTGCAGGTGAGGCCCTCCTCCAGCATTTGCCTTGGCAGAAGGATCATGAGCATCCTCTTCCAAGCAACTCTCACCAGCCTGTCTTCTCTCCTTTTGCTGCTTCTCTGCCTGGGTGTTTTCAGCAAAAGAAGGATGACTCAGCCTGGTGAGTACACAGAGCCAGAGTAATGCATCATACAGAAGCTCAGTGGGCAGCCTCTTCTGTGGAGACTGTGGGGGTGGATCACCAAACTTCTCATGGCACACCATTTAGGAATGACTACCCAGTTATGATAGCACAGGGTCCTCTGACCATTATCGTCATCAAGAGATGTGAGGAAGTGCTGGCATTTTGCTATAACAGGTGAGGAATTCTGGTGGAAGAATGCCGTCTTTTCACATCCACTTCAAACCCTAATCTGCAACAAAGGACTGCCTTATTATTTTCAATGCTTACATTCATCTCTTTCATTCTCTGTGTCTCTAAGACGTTGTTGTTGGTGATGATGGTGACTTTGTTGCCCAGATATCCTCTTTGGATTGATATTTCTCCTTTTCTGCCTCTTAAACAACAACAACACTCCACCCTTAGAAAAGATTATGTCAGAGTGCAATAGATGACCCTAGATTAGGTCAGCGTGCAATATTTACTTACTTTCTTACTTACTTAGTTACTGCATTTATATCCTGCCTTTTTTCCTCTTGCAAGGAACCCAAGGCAGCTTACACTGTCCTCCTCCTCTCTGTTTTATCCTGACAACAACAACCCTGTGAGATAGGTTGGGCTGAGAGTCTGACTGGCCCAAAGTCACCCAGTGAGTTTCCATGGCCAAGTGGGGACTAGAACCCGGATCTCCCGGCTCCCAGTCCAACACTCTCACCACTACACTACACTGGCTCTCCAATAGCTGAATCGTGACCAAATTATGTGGATGGAGGGCATGGATCCTCCTAACTTTTACATGGCTTCTACACGGCTTGGGACTTCAATACCTGACGGAGCACCTCTCCCAACACGAACCTGCCCGTATACTACGCTCAACATCTAAGGCCCTCCTCTGGCTGCCTACTCCGAGGGAAGCTCCAAAGATGGCAACAAGGGAGAGGCCTTCTTGGGGGTGGCCCCCAAATTATGGAATGATCTCCCTGACGAGGCCCTCCTGGTGCCAACATTGTTATCTTTTCGGCACCAGGTTAAGACCTTTCTCTTCTCTCAGGCATTTGGCAGCATATGATAAGTTTTAATTGATCCTGGAATGGCGTATGGTTATGGTTGTCTGCTTTGAGAATGCTTGTTGAAGTTGTAGATAGATGTTATTGTATATTGTTCTGTTCATGTGTATTTTTTTATGGAATTGGCTTTTAAAATCTGTATATTGCACTTTTAAATGTTTTAATCTTTGTAAACCACCTAGAGAGCTTTGGCTATTGGGCAGTATAGAAATGTAATAAATAAATAAATAAAATCTTTTGTGATACTGTTTTAGAAGGCTACGGGGGGCATGACTTTCCCCCTACACATCTCTAATCAAGGTCCACCATGACACCCCCTTACCTCCCCCCCGCAGATCTCTCCACCATGTCTCTCTGTGGATGTGTGTCTGGTTAAAGAGGGCAGTCTGGTGGCCTCTGCATAGTTTTGTTTACTCAGGCTGTCTGTCCAGGTCAGCATCTGCCCAGATCCATCCTCATTCAGTCCTTGAATTACGGTGGGTGTGGGAGAGCAGAGGATGTCTGTGAAGGTTCCCTTAGCTACTGTTCTTAGAGTGCCATAGTAGGCATTTTTGACGTCAAATTAGGAGGAGTCAGGGGTGCAGCTGTAAAGTTAATTCAGGGCCCTTCTATACTCCCCCCCCCCATAATTCAACCACTGCCAATGAAACCTGGGACTTCTTTTGTATGCAGGTTCAATTCCTGGTTTCTCTGGGTAGGGTTAGGAAAGAGTCCTGCTTGAACATCTTGGAGAGCCGCTATCAGTCAGTGTCAACAATACTGGGCTAGATGGACCGATGGCCTGCCTGACTCAATATAAAAAGCTTCCAATCTTCTTATGAATACAGACACTGGATAGATTCAGGTGACCTGCTAACTTTCTTTACACCGATGGCTTAAGTCTTAAAAGATGAAAAGTCTAACTCTGGGTGTTTCTACACCAGCCTAAAATCCTGCATTTAAAACGGGGCTTTCTGCTTCCATTTTAAATGCAGGATCACAACTGACTCCCTTTACACGCGCTCCCTTTCCCCCCTCCCCTTCCCCCTTCCTTCTCCCCGCATCTGAGTCTTCCATTATCTTTCACTGATCTCGCTCCTCTTCTTGCCGCTTTTCCTCTTTTCATGGAGGAAACTGAAGCGGAACACAAGGGGGTAATTTGGTAGCTCATTATCTGGATCGATTTAAAAATGGAACAAAGGACATTTACTGCAGGAGACACCCTGGAGGGTCATGCATCATGTAAAGAGCCCACAAACTTCCCTGAAGGAGCAATCTCCATCGCAGGATAAAAGCTCCATGTGAAGGAGCCCTCTGTGGCAACTCGCCATGTGATGAATCCTTCAAAAGACCCGACAACTATCACATGAAGGACCCCACTACAATGAACTGAATATGTTGGGTTGAGGGTGTGTGTGCATCTCCCTAAGTTATAGCTCACACTCTAAGGCTGGATCTACACTTACCGCCTTTTTTTGCTTCCAATGAGGTTTCACCGCCCGCCTTTCACACTATGCAGTAGCCGCCTCGAACTGGAACCGGAATTTCCCACTTCTGTGCTCCCGCTTTCAATACCCTAATATCCCGGTATTTCCCCGTAATGTGCTCTGATTTTCCGTCTTCGCTACCATATCCAGTCCTAGTCCCCTCCTCCGCCTGTCCATATGCGGCGGTGTTTGTATTTCTCTCCTGTCCAATCACAGCTCTTGACGGCCCCATGTCTTCTTCCGGCTACCGATCACATAGCTTCCTCAGCAGCCCCCGTTTCCTCAGCAACAAGCAAAGGGCTGGATGTGCGCACGCTTATCTGATCTCAGAAGCTAAGCAGGGTTAGCTTCGAAGGTCATGCCTGAATTAGAAAAAAAAAACATCGCAGAGAAGCCCCGACCCTGCGAGGATAACACCTGAATTTTTTAAAAAACATCCGGAGCCAGTGATAGGAGGGGGTAAAACTTAGTCTCATTTGAGGGGATACAACAACCCCTTGCTCAGTGCAGGAAGCCTGATTCCCAGGTGGTCGCCCAACCAACTACTGACTGGGGCCGACCCTGCTTAGCATCTGAGATCAGACAAGCGTGTGTATGAAAACAGCAGGAAAACAGCACAGCTCTCGAGTGTGAACTGAGCTCACGCATTCGATGAAGCACTGCAACGGGGAAAATGGGTGAGTGTGAATAATCATGTTTTAATGCGAGAGCATTTAACCCGACGGGACACTGAATTCATTGCGATGGCGGGCGCAATGTAGATCGGCCCTAAGCCATATAAACCTGGCTCCAGTGGTGTAGTGGAACCAGGGCTTGCAGGGAAGCAGCACTGGCAAGTATGTGTGAGGAAGATTAGAAGGGATGCTGTGATCAGCTGGGCCCCATCTACATGGCACTGCTTTCACCCCCCACCATGTCGCAACTGCGCAGCATTGCAGCTTCGAAGTAGCTATTGGTGGTATACACTCGCGATTTACTGTGGGCTTCCCTAACAGAGTCGCAGGGCCCTTTCTTTTGCCATTATAGTTAAATGCGCAGCTGTGCAGTCCTGTGAGTGTGGGGCTGCAACACTTCAGTGGCTATTTTGTATTTTAGGGGCTCTGCAGTGTCTTTCCATCCCTCGTTAGGTAAAAAGTGAGTGTGTTCTGCTACTTCACTTCCATGCCATCAGTTTGTCAGTTCCCCAGCCTGAGACTCTCACGATGGTTCACACTCACAAGCATGAGTGGTACGTGCCTACCTATTGCTCCGAAATGGAGGCTGGAGCAATGTTGGTCCTCTCCCAAGACCCCCCCCCCCAGCCCTTGGGCACTGAGTCCAAGAGCAACCATTGCGAAGATACAAAGCTGCAAAAATGTGCGAAAGTGTGATTAAATAACTGAAAACGCCTCTCTGTGCCTGTGTAACTGCGCAGCTGCAAAGGGATGGGGCGAGTAAAGGGGCATCACAGAATGATGCAAGCACTACGCACGCCTACAACACGCCCACCACAAAATGCAAAGTCGGTTTGGGGAATGGACAGACGGCTCGCAACCATGAGAAACCTGCAGCAGACCAAAAACATCGCAGAAAAACGCCTCCTTGGAAATCCGCATTTTCCAGGAGAAAACCACAATGGCTGTGAAGTGGAGGCTGCATTGTCTAATCAAAAAGACCTCGACTTGCACCCGCCCTGGAGTAAAAGGCTCATGTAGATGGCCCCCTGTTCTCTCTGAGCTTAGCTGCACTCCTCACAGTAGCTGGGCGGGTGTGGGGAGAATGAATTTTCCCAGTCACAAGACATCCCTTGTTGTAATATAAAGCATTCTGAGGTGGCTTGGTCTTGAATGGGCAAATAAGACCCATTTGGTTTACAAAAGATCTGTTCCTGGTGGAGACGCAAACTGCTAGAACTGGTTCACTGTTATGGATCAACACAGCTGCCTGCATTTTGGGATTCTCCTTGGAGGGGTGGCTATGGGGACTGTCGTCACGAGTACCTGCACTTCAGAATTTGCCACCACACCACTGCCTGGCTCTGGTATATTGATTGTCTGTGTGATTAATATTGCATTGATCAATGATGGAAGTAAACAAAAAAGCAAATGGATGAATGAAAAGAGTGTTCGGCGGTGATCCAACTACTTAACCCCATGCACCACAATCCAAGTATAGTTGCATTCAGGATGTTATTATGTGTGACTAGGCATGCCACAATGATAGGCATTCGAACGTGCATCATATTCAAAGCAATGCAGTGCAAATAGGTGGGTCAAACGTTGGATGTGTATTGCACATGCGAATGCACACTGGCATCTCTTTTACCCCTGCAGGTCCTCATCACAGGAACATAGGAAGCTGCCTTTGACATCTCTGTCTGGAAACGTTATGGCTCAGAACTGTATTTAAGTACCGATGAGCATATCTGCCATAGTCAAGGTCTACAGAAACTTTCTCTGGTTTGGTACTTACTTTGCAATCATCATCTTTTTTAAAGTCACTAATTGGAAGAGCTGGAAATGGGTCCAATTCCATATGAGGTCTTTGCATGCATGCCAGCGCTTGGATACCTGGATGAATCTGAAGTTTTCTCTGCCTGCCTGCCTGCTTTTGCATGTTTACTTAAAAGTGAGTCACTGTACACTCAATGGGACTTACCCTATGGTTAAGGATGCGGGAGAAATCCTCCATGGACCCCAGTGAGGCCGGATTCAAAAGAATCTGCCCCCTCCTGGAATCTGTGGAGGATCGGAAGACTTACCTCCACCTCCTGGAGGAATCCTCGCTGGCTGAATCCTCCCTGCCGGCCAGCTCCAGAGTGCCAGCGATATGGCCGCCATTGCTGTATTGCTGGATGGGCGGATTGACTGCGGCCACAGATGGCATCCAGGATGCCATTTGCGGCCATAAAGGTCTTAGTTTAAGCTAAATGCAGCCATAAATGGCTGCATTTACCTGGACATCTCAGCCATCTCAGCTATTTGCCAGATTCTTACAATAATAATCTGACCTGCATCTTCCTGATCACCCAAGTATAAAATGTCCTGAGAATGAGTGCAGTTTCCCAACCCTGGAATGATTCCTTCACCAGCAACACCATCCCAGCCAGGACTCCTCCAGTTTGTGCTGTCTGTCTGTCTGTCTGTCTGTCTCTCTCTCTCTCTCACACACACACACACACACACACACACCTGGAGCCTCACGCTTCCTGTGCCGTCTAGAGAGTTGCCCACAGACTAGGAAAAGAAATGACTTGTCCTCTTATTGTGCCTTTAACACAATGTGAGCTGATATACAGGAACCAGCAGATCGATGGCCCATAGGAGCATAGGAAGCTGCCTTATACTGAGTCAGACCATAGGTCCATCTAGCCCAGTATGACTTGTTGACGCTGACTGGTAGAGATGGCGGAGAATTCCGCCACGGATTCCAGTGAGGCTGAATGCACTGGCATTCGGCCCCCTGGAATCCGTGGCGGAATGGCCTCCTGCCCCCCCGCCTGCCCCTCGGAACCCCCTGGGACAGCACTTACCTGGGGCAGACGCGGCGGCGGTGGCTTCGGTGGCGGGTGCAGCGGCGGCAGTGTGGTGGTGGTGGTGCAGCGGCGGTGGCGGAAGGTGCGGCGGCGGCAGGGGCGGGGGCGGCAGGGGCGGCGGCGGGTGGCAGCAGTTGCGGCAGGGGCAGGGGCGGTGGGTGCGGGGGCGGTGGGGGGGCGGCGGCTGGTCTCCTGGCCAGCCGCAGCTGGGCACAGTGTACGCAAATGGCGGTGGCTAAGGCGGCCGCCATTTGCGTTCGCTATTTTTCGCCGTTCTAGCCTATGTAAATATTTATGTGGCTGGGCAGGATTCTGGGGGGAGGGACGGAGCGCCTCCCCCCATCGAGGATTCTGGGGGGAGGGACGGAGTGCCTCCCCCCCACCATGAAGCAGATCCGTGAAACGGTAAGTGACTTTCGTACATCCCTACTGGCTGGCAGTGGCTTTCCAGGTTTTCAGGCAGGCATTTTTCCAGCCCTACCTGGAGATGCTGAGGATTGAACTTGGGACCTTCTGCCACCAAAGCATGTGCTCTATCGCTGAGCCACAGCCCTTCCCCAGCAAATTATAAGTGCACAGATGCCTCATATAGACCTTTTTAGCAAGCTCTAGATGATGAGCTTTAGGGCATTCCTACTGGCTGCCTATTCACTACTGGCCACGTTTAAGGTTCTAGTACTAGTGTACAAAGCCCTAAACAACTTGGGAGCAGAATACTTGAGAGAGCACCTTCTCCCTTATCAACCTGCTGGGTCACTGAAGTTATCGGAGGGCTTGCTCCTGGTGGTTCCACATGGACCTATGGCCCGACTGGAGTCCACCTGGAGGAGAGCCTTCAGTGTGGTGGCTCCCTTTCTTTGGAACTCCCTGCCCCTGGAGGTCAGGCAGGCACCAACACTGTGTTGTTTCTGGTGCCTCCTGAACATAGCACTGTTCCAGGAAGCATTCCTTAACTGACCAGCCATGGTTTCTATTGGCATTCTGTTTTTAAAAAGCATAATTTTAATATGATGTTTAAATCTTTTTTATTCTTTTACTCTTTTACCTTTTCTGTTCACTTCTCCAAAATCTGTTTTAGATATGGAGCGGAATACAACTATCATAAATATGTAAAATAATATCAATAAAAATCTACTTTCAGTACTGCTAGTGAATGTGCCACAACTCATTCTCTATCATAAGTAACTCTTTGATTAACTGTCCCCTCAACCCCTGCATTGTTGGCATGCTCATCGTGCAGTGGAACATCAATGAAGCCAAATATGGAACACAATAAAACATCATTATCATCGTATTTGAAACCTGCCCTCCCCCCAAAAAAAAACACTTTGACATTTCCAAAAAGAATGGCTACATATGTGTGTGTGTGTGTGTGTGTGTGTGTGTGTATATATATATATATATCTCCACACTAAAACCTTTCCAGTCGCCAGGGCCCCAGATTTCTCCAGTACTGGGGAAATTCTGCAATCTGGTGTTCCCTAATTGTGTAGCAATAATTGACGGAAAATATGTTATGCTGCAGGAAAACATAAACAGATTGCCCTTACAGTGGTCTCTATAGAAACAGGTTTTGTATCTCCTGGATTGTGTAGAGTATTAAGCATGACAACCCAAGACATATTGCTTGGGAACCCTAACTGGTGCTCCTTGAAATGCTATGGCCAGTATTTGAAAATCCTTTTGGTGCACCATTCAGACATCAATTCCTGCCTTCTGTCTACCTCCCCTCAACCCCCGCTTCACTTGCTGCATTGGATGTCTCACCCTGCAGCTTTCAAACATGCATATGCCCTTTTTACTGTGCATGTGATGACCTCTTTGGATTAGGTTCAGTTTAAACCAGATTTTTCACCTCTTAATAATAATGCTGTGATAAGCCTTCATTGTAATTCCATTTATTTCAGCACCATTTCTTTCTGGGCATGTAAAAGCCATGGTGGGAACACTGAATAAACAGTATCTGCAATATTCTGAGTGAACAGTGGCTTACAAAATAATGTGGAAAACACACGTTACACCAGAATTTCAAATGACCGACCCCATATTGATTAATCAAATGAACGTCTATCCTGCCTTTTGGTCAGTTCTGATAACTAAAGCAGCTCACAACATAGGTGAGTAAAACCATAAATTGAGAATGCAAAATTAACAAAAATAACAGATTTAATGCCACAAAAAGAACAACAAAAATGACAGTGGAGAATTTAATTACAGTGTCAAACAACACTCAAGCCACCAGGATACAAAAAGTTCTTCTAAATAACCATGTTTTAACCATAAAGATACTTTATGGGTTCTTTAAAAATGCTGTAAGAGTTTAGGCTGTTGGGTGACATAGAAATGTAACAAATAAATGAATGAATAAAATAAAATAAAATAAAACCAGTTGGTTACCTATGAACACAGTTCACAGAGAAAAATCAAATCTAACAAAAGGTTTAACTTAACTAAGGCTGAAATCCTATGTCCCCAGGACAGTGTCTGGAGAACATAGGATAATTCAGTTTTCTGGATCCGAGGTTAGAACTAGGGTGCTAACCCCAGAGCCCAGAAACCACACCAGCCACCCCCTCTCCTGCCTCCTCATAGCTGGTGCGGTTCTCTCCACACCAGCTACGTCTTTGTGCTCTGAAACAGAGTGTGGAGACAGTGAAAAGGGGGCCGTCCAGGGGGTGGAGAGGGGAGGAGACTGCAGAAGCTGCATTGTATAGCTTCCTATGCATGTCCTGGCCTCCTTCCCTCCCTCTCGCTGAAGCTGTGCTTAGACAGGTGAAACCACCCATCTAGGGAAAATGCAGGGTGGCCAGAGCACGGAGGTGTGCATCGCCTCCATCCTCTGGCCACCCTGCATTGGATATTCAGCAGCCTCTGACTTTGCAGGCTGCTGACTATCAAAATAGGATTGTGCCCTAATAGTGTTTATTGAAATGTCCTTAAATACAATGTTCTTGGTGTAAACTCTAGGGCGGCCACTGTAACGTCCTTGTTCTGGTCCATCAGCGACTTGAATCTTGAGGTTTGCCGATGAGCACACGTGACTCATGGCAATGTAGACTTGTCCATGGCAGAAGACAGGGGTAAGCAAATAGATGCCAACTTGGTCTACAGTCTGTCCCTGACTCTTGCTGATGCTAATGGCAAAGGCCAGATGAATGGGGAACTGGGGACACTTGAATTGAAAGGAGACAGATGAGTTGGAAAGGTGCACAGCTGATCCTTGGCAGGAAGTAGGGATGTCAGAGAAATCTGCTGCGGATTCAAATGGGGCCGGATTCTTTGGAATCCGGCCTCAGGAATCCATAGCAGATTGGGACCACTTACCTCTGCTCCAGGAGGACTGGAGGCAGAACGGCACTCAGCTGCTTCTTCCAGCCAGAGCTGTTCGCCTCCTCCCTGTCCCTGCCGATTGCCTTAAAAAAAAGTCCTTTTTTTTTTTTTAAGGCAATCGGGATGTTGTGCCCATAGACTTATATGCAAATAGAGTCATGAATCTTGTGTATAAGGCTATGTGTCCATAGGCTTATATGCAAGATTCACTGCTCTATTTTGCATATAAGTCTATGGGAACATCCTCCTGATCACCTTAAAAAAAGAGACTTTTTAAAAAAGCAATTGGCAGGGACAGGGAGGAGGCGAATGGCTCTGGCTGGCAGGAGGGAAGGTAAGCGCCCGCAAGTCAGTTACCCCCCTGGAATCCGAGCAGAGCGGAACTGCTCTGGAGGATTCCAGGGGGGAGGAACGGATTGCCTCTGCCCCCTACGGATTCCCCACCGGAACAGATGGTGGGGAGTCCGTACAGCCCTAGCAGGAAGATCTGCTTGCCCTTAGCCTGACCGGTGAGGGCTTCCTGATACAGACAGTTGTTGTGCATGGCAAGCATGATGAACCTTGTGCCATTGATAAGACCCTGAGTCACGTCCAACTTCCTTTGCAGGATGAACACAGCACCCTTCTTCAGAGTCAACTTGCTTGGTGGCAAAGCACTTGGGTTGAGAGTGTTTAGGAACTCTGAAGGACATCGCACATCGAGCCTGGCATAATCGCCAGTGACTTTGTCTGCACTCAAGTAGGTCCTTCCCTCCCCTTCCATTCTGTCCAATACCATCTGATTGATGTTGTCACAGTGCTTGTTCTTGGGACACAGAATGACCTTGCCTGCATTACCATGTACAGACGCCTTGCTAAAGTCAGCCCCATAGACAGCAGTGATAATGTCCTTGTTAACAGTGTGTGAGCCTGGGATCTTGATCATGTCTTCTCCAACAGCTGGGAACTTTTCTGCAGTACCATTACCAACAGTCGGAAGGTAGGCAGCAAATTCAGATTCACTGTCCAAGGCGCGCATGTTGCAAGTAAGCTGGAATGTGGTGACACTGTTCCAGGTGTTGGATTTCCTGACCGGCTGGCCAGTGATGGCTGCATGGGCACCATGTGGGACAATGGGCAAGGTCTGCCTAAAGTCACCGCCAAACACAATAGTCTTGCTACTGAATGGGGTGTCATTGCTCATGAGCTCCTTCAGCAGCTGGTCTACATAGTTAATAGGAAAGCGATTAGCCATTGACGCTTCGTCCCAGATGGCAATGTCAGAGATCTAATTCTTAAAAAAAAGCTTTATGGATATAAATAAACTCCCAACTTTGAATTATAGTGAAAGCCACTGTTATTGGTGAATCTGTGTGTCAAGAGCGTTCCAATGAAGTGTGTTTTATGGGAATCGGTCAATGGGAAGGCAGTCAAAAAGGGATGACCAACTAATTCCCATCTTTGAATTATATATATAAGATAAGATAAGGATTGTACCCATAGGATTGCACCCTTGTTAATCATAAGCCTCTGAACACAGAGGCTTACAATCATGCTATGCAGGGCAGGAGGAGTGATGGAGGTGATCTTTGCCTCCCTGTCCTCCCGCCCTGCATTTTTCTCTAGATGGGCTTTTTTGCCTGTCTAGCTGGGGTGCTTCAGAGGGGCAGGGAAGGAGGCAGAAGAAGCCAGTGTGGCTTCACAAAAAGCTTAGAGATGACCTGAAAACAAAAAAGGACACATGCAGGAAGTGGAAGGAAGGCCAAGCTACAAAGGAAGAGTATAGGCAGGTAGCACAGAATTGCAGGGATGGTGTCAGGAAGGCTAAAGCTGAGAAACAGCTGAGGTTAGCGAGGGAGGCTAAAAGCAACAAAAAGGCTTTCTCTGGCTACGTGCATAGTAAAAGGCAGAGGAAAGAAATGGTGGTTCAGCTATTAAATAAGGATGGCAAAATGATAACAGATGACAAAGAAAAGGCAGAGGTGCTCAATTCCTACTTGGCTCAGTCTTCTCCCAAAAGAGGGTCTATGACCCCCCTGGCAAAGGCGAAGTGCAGGCTGAAGGGGCAGGATTGCAGCTTGAGATCGACAGGCATATGGTCAAGGAACACCTCATTACTTTGAATGAGTTCAAATCTCCAGGGCCAGATGAACTGCATCCTAGAGTAATAAAGGAACTGGCAGAAGAGCTCTCAGAACCACCTTTGAGAAATCATGAAGGACGGGTGAAGTGCCAGATGACTGGAGGAGGGCTAATGTTGTCCCTCTCTTCAAAAAGGGCAAAAAGGAAGAACTTGGGAACTACAGACCAGTCAGTCTGACATCAATCCCTGGGAAAAATTTTGGAGCAGATTATGAAGCAGTCAATCTGTAAGCGCCTTGAAAAGAATGCAGTGATTACTCGAAGCCAACACAGATCTGTCAAGAACAAATCCTGCCAGATGAATCTGATCTCATTTTTTGATCAGGTAACCTCCCTCGTAGACTGTGGGAATGCTGTTGACATCATATACCTCGACTTCCACAAAGCTTTTGACAAAATGCCCCATGATATCCTGATGAGCACACTAGCTCAAAGTGGGCTAGATGAAACAACGATCCGGTGGATCCACAGTTGGCTACAGGATCAGACTCAAAGAGTGCTTATCAATGGGACCTTCTCAAACTGGGGGGAGGTAACGAGTGGGGTACCGCAGGGCCCAGTCTTGGGCCCAGTGCTTTTCAACATTTTTATTAATGACTTGGAGGAGGAGGTGCAGGGAATGCTGATCAGATTTGCAGATGACACAAAATTGGGTGGGATAGCTAATACCTTGGAAGACAGAAACAAAATTCAAAGTGATCTTGATTGACTGGAGCACTGGGCAGAAAACAGCAAAATGAAATTTAATAGGGACAAATGTCAAGTTCTGCACCTAGGAAAAAGAAACCAAATGCACAGTTACAAGATGGACAATACTTGGCTCAACAATACTGCAAGAGATGGATCTTGGAATTGTTGTAGATCACAAGCTGAATATGAACCAACAATGTGATGTGGTGGCAAAAAAGGCAAATGCTATTTTGGGCTGCATTAATAGAAGTATAGAAGTATACTTAATAATATACTATTATAATACTAATATAATTATATATTATATAATTATATACTAATTATATACTAATATAATAATAATATAAATATTAATAGAAGTATAGCTTCCAAATCAGGTGAAGTACTAGTTCCCCTCTACTCAGCACTGGTTAGGCCTCATCTGGAGTACTGTGTCCAGTTCTGGGCACCACATTTTAAGAAGGATGCAGGCAAGCTAGAGGGTTCAGAGGAGGGCAACAAAGATGATCAGTGGCCTGGGAACAAAGGCTATGAGGAGAGACTGAAAGAACTGGGCATGTTTAGCCTTGAGAAGACTGAGGGGAGATATGAAAGCACTTTTCAAGTACTTGAAAGGTTGTCACAGAGAGGAAGGCCAGGATCTCTTCTCGATCATCCTAGAGTGCAGGACACGGAATAATGGGCTCAAGTTACAGGAAGTCAGATTCCGGCTGAACATCAGGAAAAACATCCTGACTGTTAGAGCAATATGACAATGGAACCAGTTACCTAGGGAGGTGGTGGGCTCTCCCAGACTGGAGGCACTCAAGATCAAGCTGGATAGCCATCTGTCAGGGCTGCTTTGACTTAGATTCCTGCATTGAGTGGGGGGTTGGACTCGATGGTCTTGCAGGCCCCTTCCAGCCCTACTATTCTAGGATTCTATGAGGCTGGAGAGGTGTCAGGATAATTCATATCCTGGCTTCTCCGGTCTCCTCCACTCCCCACCCACCTAAACACCCCCATCCCCAAGGTTGAGTCCCTGACCTTGGAAAGTGGCTGGCACAGTTCTTTCCACACTGGCTGCGAGGGGCGGGGGTGGGTGGGTTTGGAGCTCCGATTCCCCCTCCAAAGTCAGAGTGCTGTCTCCAACCACAGATTGGGGTAGCCAAAATATCCTATGGCCCCTCAGACACTGTCCTAATACACAAGCCCTAATGCACAAGCCGTCCACCACAACTAAGATTGCAGAGACC